>NC_091005.1:28959582-30437916 GCF_041146395.1 Eulemur rufifrons
TTTATTTTGATAACAATCCTTTATCACATAGGTGTTTTACAAATATTTTCTCCCAGTCTCTGACTTGTCTTCTCATTATCTTGACAGTGTCTTTCATGGAGCAGAAGTTTTTAATTTTAATGAAGTCCAGCTTATCAATTATTTCTTTCATGGATCGTGCCTTTGATGTTGCATTTTAAAAGTCACTGCCAAACCCAAGGTCATCTAAATTTTCTCCTATGTTATCTTCTAGGCATTTTATTGTTTTGCATTTTACGTTTAGATCCCTGATCTATTTTGAGTTAATTTTTGTGAAGGCTGTGAGGTCTATGTCTAGAGTCGGTTGTTTTGCATGTGGATGTCCCGTTGTTCCAGCACCATTTGTTGAAAAGACTGTCTTTCCTGCGTTGTATTGCCTGTGCTCCTTTGTCAAAGACCAATTGACTATTTATGTGGGTCTATTTCTGGGCTATTTTGTTCCATTGATCTCATTGTCTGTTCTTTCACTAATACCACACTGTCTTCATTAGTGTAGCTTTAAACCTAAGTATCGAAATTGGGTGGCGTCAGTCCTCTGACTTCGTTCTCTCTCAATATTAATGTTGGCTATTCTGGGTCTTCTACCTTTCCATAAAAACTTTAGAATCAGTTTGTTGAAATTCACAAAATAACTTGCTGGAGTTTTGGTGGGGATTGCATTGAATCTGTAGACTTTGAGAAGACCGACATCTGAACAACATTGAGGCTTCCTATCCGTAAGCAGGGAATATCTTCCCACCTATTTAGTCCTTCTCTGATTTCTTTAGTTTCTTAGTTTTCCTTATATAAATTTTATACATATTTTGTTAGATTTATAATTCATTACCTCATTTCTTTGGGTGCTAATACATGCTATTGAGTTTTTTAATTTTCAATTCCACTTGTTCATTGCAGGTATATAAGAAAGTGACTCACTTTTGTATATTAACTTTGTACCCTGAAACCTTCCTATAATTGCTTATTAATTCCAGGGTTTTTTATTTTGGGTTTTTTTTTTTGTTGTTGTTTTTGTTTTTTTGTCAATTCTTTTGGATTTTCTACAACCAGAACCATTAGGGTTTTTTTTTTATTTTTTAAATTATACCCTACTTCTTTGCTGCTAAGATCTCATCTACCTAATCAGAGATTTCATTGGTGGGTAGGAAGGGACTGAGAAGAGAAAAAGAACTATCACGCCATGAAAGATGCACAATAATTGTAAAACATTCTAATTTAGTATACCTTAAAATGTCATGTGAGAAAGTATGCATCTTAGATTATTCTTTTTCCTAAAAGCACAGTGCACCTGAACTAATTCTTGGAGCAGAAGATGCAGCTGTGTTGGCTTTGCAGCCCCAGGGTGCCAGGGCCTGGGCGCCAGTCCTAAGACCCCGGCTGTGCAGGGAGCTGGGGGGTGTCTGGGCAGCCCCAGATCTACGTGAGGCAAAAGCCTGGTGTCCTGGGACTGTGGACTCAGTGGTGGCTGAGTCCCACCCTGGGACCTTGTCCAAGCAGCCAGTGCCAGGGGCCTCAGTCCTCGGGCTGCCAAACTGGTGCTACCCCTTTTTTCTGTGTTTGGCATAAAATAGCAACTCATAGACATGAGAGAACCAAAACAGACAAACACAAAGCAACCTGAGGATAACAAAAACACCACCTTTTGCAAGAAACATCTCTTATTTTCGTCTGCAGAGATCTTCTGCGCACAGCGCGTTGGTATCCCTTTGGAGAACCACCTTTTCCCAGCTCTCAGCCCAAAGCACTGACTTCTCCAGCCTAGGGCTACACAGGTGGTCATGTGACATGGGCCCGGCCAATTAGCATATCCCATTGGCTTGGCCTTGCTGATTGGTTCAGGGATGGGGCTGTGACTCCAGCTGGTCCAATGAGAGCTCGCCTCGGGACTTTGAAGCTAGAATTTCCTGGGAACCAGGCAGGTGCACCGTTTCCCGTTTCCGTTAGGATGTCATCCTAGAGCTGGGACTGAGGAGGGACAATCCAGAGGAGGGGAGAGGGAGCCTGCCTGAGAGTGCAGCCACCACAGAGAGGCGGGAAGCAGTTTCTTGATAGGATTGTCCGAGGCTCTAGGTCCTCCAGTGCCGGGAAGCCGCCACATCCTGGCATTTGTAGCTGCATGAGCCAATAAATCCCCTTTTAAACTTAATCTAGTTTCAGTTGGTGTTTGTCACTTAAAAGTGAAAGAACCTAGGCTGGTTCTAAGAGTTGGGCACTGGGCTGCGTGTAGCAGACGCCTTCTGGAAAGACAAACTCCAGACTGTCTCGGAAAAGCAGCTGTCTGTGCCTTTCTCTCTCCTCCCTAGAACCTGAGGATGGATGTCCCTGCTAACTCGCCGACACACAGCTGGGCTGACCTGCACCCTGCACCCCTGCACCCGTCACCCTGCAGCCCTGCCTTGTGATAGCGCTGGGCAGCGCCTACCTGGCACAGCTGTCTGGGCGTCTGTCCGTGTATCGCCTCTTCCCGCAGAACGCGAGTCCCGGGGGAACTGGAGCCCGTCTGGCCCTCCCCAGCGGGCCCTGGCACCCTGCCTGGCGCTTGCCAGGTGCTCAGGGAACTGAATGGAAAAAGGAAAGCAACCCCACAGGAGACCAGGTCGCCTGGAAAGCTGGACATGGGCCGGCTTGGGACGAGGAGAGCACCGGACTTGGAACCTGAAGACGAAGAAGAGTATTGGGGCGCCGCAGCTACGGGGACTTGGTTGGGCGAGTCCTGGCTTCTGTGATCTCCAGCTGCCTCATCCACACAGAGGGACCGTGGGCGTGGCCTCAGCGTGTCGCCAGGGAAAGCACGCCTGGAGCCAGGCTGGCACATGGGCTCTGAGAGAGGCCCCTGCTCACTGGGCACCCATGCTACGTGTGTTACACGTGTAATCTCAGCTAATCCTTTTTACTGGATCAGGAAGGCTGCGCTATTGGCCCCATTTTACAGATAAGGAAACTGAGGCACAGCGAGGTTAAGTCACTTGCCCAATGCCACACAGCTAGTCATTGGAAAAGGCTGCAACTGGGCCCAGATCTGCTGACCACAGAGCTCTTGGTCTTTCTTAGCTTTTAGGCTCGGGTCTCTCTGAGGGTGTAGAGGTGACTTAGAACCTGTTCTGGGCTCCAGGCCTTTCTGAGAAGAAGCCTTCCGTCCACGTCTCGGCTGCTATCTGGTCCTGGGCTGTGTGCAAGGCCAGGCTGTTTCCAGCTTTGAGCCTTCCCATATTTAAAAAGTGAAGAAGCATCAAAACAAATTTCCACCATTGTAGCAAACTTCAGATAAACAGCTGTAACAGACCAATGCTTCCAACACACACAACACAGGGTGATTTAATATGCCAGGGTAATTGGCATATTTATTTTTTAAAATTAATTTATAGGTCACTGAAGGCAGCCCGATGTGGCAATGGGATGCAAGGTTCAAGGTGGAGAATGTTCCTCCTCTCTGCCTCGTCCCTGCGGCTCATACATGTACTTGTACATGACAGCATGTGCCGGGAAGGTCAGAGGCACGCATTTGAGCCTCGCGTCATGGTAAAGAAAGGACGTGCTGCCAAGAGCAGGGTCGGGAAGGGGCACTGGGGGATGGTTCAGCCCTGCGCCTTCACCCCGGCACCGGTGCCTGAGTTCCTGCCAGCCTGAGGCTTCCGGAGAATTTCCAGCCACCAGGAGGGGGCAGACTGTGACTTCTGAAGCCGGGACACAATGGGGCTGCCAGGAGGCAAGCGGGAGGGGGCCGAGGGGTCGGGCTCATCGCTGCCATGACTGCCTCGACCACCTCGGGACGCGCTGGGCCCCCATAGGTGTGGTCTGGCTCGGAGGGTCCCAGTCCACGCCCTTGTCGGGTCAGCCAGCAGGGCCTTGGCCGAGGGGTGGGGGCTGCGGGCACAGGCACACCCTCTTTACCTGGACGGTGAGTTTGACTGGGGGGGCTGCGGTGCTGGGGCAGATTTGAGGTGGATTCCAGTTCCCCTAAGCCGCCCCCTGGCGTGGCTGCCGCTTGGGGAAGCCTTTCCAGCCTCAGAAACCCCAGAGCCACCCCATTGTCTGTGTGGAAGACACAGATGCGACCCCGAAATACCCAGTGCACCCTGGTTCCGGGTTGGAGGTGCTGGGACACGGGTCCTCCCGCCTAGGACTGCCGCCCCCCCCACACCTGGACGCGGTCCGCTGCTCCACGCGCCACCGGCAGTGCTGCGGGAACAGGACACGAGGGGCCCTGGGAGGCCAGCAGCCCTCCCTGAGGACGGGCCTCTCCGCAGTGTGTCCTGGGGCCCAGGTCCTGCCAAAACCGAGTCCTGTGTGGAGTCCCTAAGCCACAAAGCTACCCCGGCCCTAGGCGACTCAAACAAAGAGAATTTTTAAACGACACAAGCTGGACACACAGCCACGAGAGGGTGTCTGCCCAGATCAAGGCAAGCGCCCGCTTGGGCCTTTGAAGGGCGCCCGATTTCCCAGGGTGAAGACGGATTTCCACGGCAGAACTGAGAAAAGCCTGGCCAGCCCAGACTCATCCGCTGGGACAGGCCTCTCCGTGTCACCGTGTCACCTGGGGCTGCGGGGGAGGTGTTCCAGGACAGCTGATACTTGTCACATCCCACTGCACAGTGGCGCCCGGAACCAGTGGTCCCCATGCTGGAGTCCTGGGACCTGGGTCTGTCTTGAGTGTCCTGACTCCACACTGCCCTGTCCCAGCACGAGTGCCACCACGTTCCCGCTGTTTACAGACTCCACGGCTCCCACGGCTCAGGACAAAGTCCAGGCCTTCGCTGTGCCGTGTGGTCTCCTGCCCGTCCCCTGCCTCCCTCCACACACTGCCTGGGCGTCTGGTCTCTACAGCCCCGGGCTGCCTTCCCTCGCCACTCATTGCTCTGCCCTGCCTGACCCTCTATCTTCTACGCTGCGAGGCCAGAGAGTCAGTTTAAATATGATCTCTTCCAGGAGGCCTTCACCGAACTCCGGCACCCCCAGTCCTGTCCCCTGATCTGTGCTGTCTTAAATCTCATCACTGTTTGTGTCACCACCAGTCACAGGCTACCTTCTTCCTGAGCCCCACAGCCCAGCTCAGTGCCAGGCACATAGTAGGTGCTCAATGAACGTGTTATCTGAATGAATGAAGGAGGGAAGCAGGGGCACACATGGGCTGCAAGGTATCTGTTCCCTGAAGGAGGCATTGCTGAGGGTGGGGTTTGGCTCCAAGTCCAAGGGCACGTGGGGGCATCTGAGCCGCACCTGAGGCTCACACCTGCCCATGACTCTCCGTTGTTACATCCCTTGAAATTCACTTTCTTCATTTTCCGCAGATCTAGGGCCTCCTGCAGAACTTACCTGAGCTGGCTGACTGCAAACTCCCGGGCAGGGCGCAGGCGTGGTCACCGTCTGGAGCCTGCCTCGGAGACCTGGGCTTTGTTTCTCAGGCCCTACCCTGCCACCTTCCCCTCACCCCCCTCCCCCAAGCCCACCATCCCCCTAAACTCCCACCTCTAGCCTCTTGTTGGAAGCCCCTTGGCCAGAGGAAACGGTGTCCCTTCTGGACAAGCCCAGGTCCCTCTGTGAGGCCTGTGGACTTGGCAGGCAGCATTTGGCCCACTAGTGACAACCCAGAGTGGTTCCTTACACCAAGAGGAATAGGCATAGCCCCTGATCCCTGAGTCCCAAGCTTATCCTGGGAGTTCTTATTCTTTCTGCCCAGGAAAGACTTCTGAATACATTTTATTGGCTCATAGGAAGGGAGTAAGGGACGCTAAGCCAGCAAGAATGACATATTACTGGCAAAAGTGGGTGGCAGAGCCCACCCATCTGCTATCTGCTTGGCAGGACCTTTGGTGGCAGGACAGAGGGAGGGTCCCCAAAGAGTGGCTGCCAGAGCCAGTGAGGAGCAGGAAGCAGCAGGAAAACAGGGTCCTGTCCAGCTCCCACCAGCTCCTCTGTGACCCTGGACAACCGTGAAATCAAGGCGCCAAGTTATATGGCCGTGGGGGCCAGGTGGCAGCATGAGCGAGTCCCACGTGTCCCGTAGGGACAGCAAGAGTCCACCTGAAGCGCTGGCTACTCCAGCCACTGGTGCCTGGCAGGAAAATGAGTGGCCAGATCTGATGAATGTTTTCAAGAAAATTTTTTAAAATCTGTGTGGTTATATTCACTTTCCTACTTTAAATGTTGGCTCAATGACAGGGAACAGAAAGCAGCCACATCAGCAAAGGCAGACAATGTTTCTGTGAGCCGTGGTTGACAGGGCAGTCCCTGGACTAAGCCCTGTAAAGCCAGGATGCTGTCCCCGGCTGGGGGCCACCCGCACAGCTCCTCCTAACCAATCAGCGCAGCCCACAGACCCCACGACTCCCTGGTCACAGCTGATTGGACCAGGGACGGGCACCTGACCCAGGGGCAGCCAATCCCAGGCCAGCAACAATTTATGGGGCAAACAGGTGCCTTGAGTCACCACCGTCTCCACTCGCCATACTCCAGGTCCTCCCCGGCAGGCCCCTGTGGTCATTCAGAGCTGAGCGCAGGCAGCGCCTCCTTGCCCTCTCTGTCACCCCTGCTGAAAGTGCCCACTGGCCACGGCAGACTTTCTTCTGCGTTTTGCTCTCTGCTGTACCCACGGCACCCAGAATGGTGTCCCACACATGACACTCGCTCAGCAAATACTTGCTGAAGGGACCAGGGAATTCCCACGGGTCCATCTCCCTCGTCACCCCACCGCCCCTCCGTGCCCTGTGCCAGCTTCAGAGACTCTTTCTGGTGACAGGAGCAGTGGAGTCGAGCTTAACCTCACCGGCCCTTACGCAGAGTGAACAGGTGACGCGGCAGCTGTGCGCCAGCAGCCACCGGCTCATAGTAGCTGCTCAATGCACGCTTGGACATTGTCGTTTAGGCCTCTGCCGTCTCTCAGTCACCGTGCGCGCCGGAGCCTGTGCCTGATAAAAAATCGTTGAGCAGCTAGTTCACATTGCGTGGCATCCAAAAAGAAAATCAACTTTAAACATCAGATAAAATACGACAGGCATTTTTAAGAAAGTATTTTACGAGTAACGCACTGAGATGGGAACAGGGCTGGCGGCGGGTGCGGCCTCGCTGCTGAGCCGGGCCGTGGGGTCTGCTGTGGACCCTCCGAGCGGCTCCGGTGGCCGCCCCAACGGCCAGACTGGAGGGCGCCTGCGGGCCGGGCTGCTGGCAGCCGGAACCGGCCAGGGAGGGTCTCCCACTGGAGGGTAGCGGCCACACCCATGCTGGAGCCCGTGCTCGGGCTGCAGAGCGAGGAGGCTGGTGCTCAGGCCTCCCTGGACTCTTCCCAGGGACCCTGGGCGGGTCACTCAGCTTCTCTGGGACTCGGCCTTCTTTCCTCTGAAATGGGGATAACCACAGCCACCCACAGGGAGGGTTAAACAAGATTGGGGGAGGGGATTTAAAACACTTGAAAAATGAGTCTATTATTTTAAAGAGGCAAAATTTCCACATAAAAATGTTCAGGCTATGCAAAAGGCTATAAGATACCGAGCAGATTTCCTTGTTGTCCTTGGACACTTGTTCCTCCCTGTCCCCAGAGGCAGCCACTCTCAGCAGCTCCCTGAGCGTGTCCCTCCAGAGATGTTCCTCGCACGCACACACGTGTACACTGTCCTGGACGTGGCTTTTGTTCACATGAGCCTTGGGACTTCTCTGTGTTGGTTCTGAGAGGGTGGCCTCGTCCTTTCTAGCGGCCGCCTGGGTTCCGCGGTGCGGCTGTCCCATGCTCTGCTAGCCACTTGCCTGTCAACGGGCATCTGATGCCGCAAACAGGCCGCGACGATCAGCCCGGTTCACGTGTGCGGTGCTGGGGAGCAGGGAAGCACCCGGGAATTGAGGTGTCACGTCAGGGACCTGCAGGAAGGGTGGGGAAGCCTGAGACCCATGGCAGCAGGTTCAGGGTTTGGCTTTGTTGATTTCACGCCTGAATATTCTTCCTCAGCCCAACCTTATTCTGTACCTGTCTGTAGTGTGAGCTAAACCACACACGAACATTTGTTTTACAGACATCCAGCCCTTACCCTGGAGGAACATCTGTAAGGGCTCTGCCATCTCCTTGAGTGAAGAAACTTCTGGATGCCCAAGAGTCCACACTGGATGGAGAGCGGGTGGGGGCTGCTGGATCCTAAAGTGCCTCCCTGTCCCCTGAGAGTCCCTTTCCTTTGGGACTTCTTGAGGTCAGGGGCGCCAGGTTTGTAGGGCTCCCCACGGGGCTCTGCCCCACCACTCCCTCTTCTTCTGGAACAGATGCTGCCCCCAGGCTGCAGACCTGGCCCTGTCAGCCAAGGCCGGGCAATTCCTGGCTCCTGGGCCACCTCTTCTGCAGGCGACCGACACCGAGGTGCTCATCTGTCCGGAGGAGACCGGCCTCACCCCTGGGCCGTCATCATGCAGGAGCCGTCCCCGCTGGGGCTGTGGGGAAAGCTGGGGAGATATTCTAGGGTGTCCAGTCCCCATTGAGAACCGGCGGAGGCCTCTTTGAGGGGAGAAGACTAATATTTGATGGACTCTCAGTCACATAATCATAATATCTGCTGTGCTGTCTTCACGTCTGTTTTCTTAGTTTACCCATTCAACAGATGGGGAAGTGGAGTCTCCAAGCTACTGTGTGGGGGACATGCTGCTGTCCCACAACCATCCCCACCCGCCACGCAAACACGCACCCGTTTTCTGCCCAGGGCCCATCTTCCTCCCCGGGGAAGTCGGCCACCCACAGCCCGGTGTGAGTTTTGGCTGATCCAGCCGTGTAGATCTCTTCCTGTTGCCAACGACTCATTGAACAGCACACGAGGTGCGCTGCTGGCTGAGTGTGCGGGCGGCTGGCGGGAGGTTTTCCTTGCTCTGATGAAAGGGCCCGACTTAAGGGTACTTCCTCCCTGTTACTTTCTGCCTCTGACCATCATCGGCTACGTATGAGTTCTGCAACTGCAGTGGCCAACTTGGAGCCACAAGGAGAGTTCACCTAAGGTGCAAGTTGACGTGCTGAGAATGTGTATCGGTTATCTACAGCCAAAATAGCACTGCATAACAAACAGCCTCAAAACCCCAAAGGCGGCTGGGCACAGTGGCTCCCGCCTACAATCCCAGCACTTTGGGAGGCTGAGGTGGGGAGGATTGCTTGAGCCCAAGAGTTCAGGACCAGCCTGGGCAACATTGCAAGACCTTGTTTCTACAAAAAATTGAAAAATTAGCTGGACATGGTGGTGGACACCTATAGTCCCAGCTACTTGGGAGGCTGAGGCAGGAGGATCACTGGAGCCTAGGAGTCAGGTTGCTGTGAGCTATAATCACACCACTGTATTCCAGCCTGGGCAACCAAGGGAGACCCTGTCTCAACAACAAACACAAAAACCCAAAAACATTCAGCAAGAAGTTTTATTGCTCACGTGACTGAAGTCAGCTGGTCTAGGCTGGCTTGGATCTGGCCTGTATCTCTCCTTCTCCAGCAGGTTCTCAGGCGGTGGCAGAGGTGCAAGGGACAAGCCCAGTGTGCGTGCCCATTTCAAGCCTCTGTCTGCATCTGTGTGCCAGGATTGCATGGGTCAAAGCAAGTCACATGGCTGAGCCATGGCTGGTGACTACTTAGGGGATGTGGGCATGCGTGACTTGGGGGGCATGGATGAGGAACGGAAGCCGCTGTTCCAAGCCACCATAGATAGCAGGGCAGAAAGATAAGGAATCTGCTCCCTAATGATGTCGTTGAGCTGCTGAATTAACCAAGCCTGGGGCTGCCTACCTGGGAGCTTTTGGTTATTCAATTTAAAAAAGCCGGACACAGTGGCACGAACCTGTCATCCCAGCTACCTGGGAGGCTGAGGTAGGAGTGATCGCCTGAGCTCAGGAGTTCAAGGTCAGCCTGGGCAACATAGCGAGACCCTGTCTCTGGAAAAGAAAAGAAAAAATATGACTTTTTTGGTACTAAAGTTATCAAAAGAAAAAAAAAGTTCAGTTCTTATTGTTTAAGCCATTCAGAGTTTAAGTCTTCTGTTATTTCCCCCCAAATCACTAATGGTCCAAGATTTCCCAGCTATACCGAGGTGGAGCCGAGAATCCAGATCTGAGCCTCTTGCAGGGCCTTTGTGTTCTGGGCCTTTGTTGTGTTTCAGAGGATGTGATTTGACCTCCTGCTCTCCGATCCTGGACCATGGGAAGCTTTGTCGTGCACAGGGCCTGGTCTGGTGGGGAAGGCAGACAGACACAGGCTCTTCCGAGGCACCGCCCAAAGCCCTGGGTGTGGTGTGGGGGGAGGCTCAGGCCCTGAGGAGCAGGGCCAGCTTGCTCTGGGGAGACTGATTACCCCACTGGAGAAAGGGGCCATGCAATGGCTTTTGTCCTAGGCTTACGGGATGCCATGTGTGAAGGCAGTCTCCCCACAAGTCTCTCTATTCTCACAGCGTCTGGGCGTGCAGAGCCACCTGCTCCACCCTCTGACTCTGTGTAGGCACATACCTGAACCGTGCCAGACTGATCAACAGTCAGCCAAGGTCGGGGAGCATTTCCACCAAAAACAGAGGCTTCCCTGGGCCTCCTGTGAACGGAGGACCCAGAAAGATCCCAAAAGGTCCACAAACCATCTTTAGTCTCCTTCCCTTGGGCCCATTCATGGGATTTGCTTGCAAAGTATAAATCTAATGGATTGGCTCCTCCCCGTCTTCCCCTATGTCTGAATGGTGGCAGTGGCACTGAGCAGTCACACCTGGGAAGAGGGTACATGTGCTAGGATTAGGTCAGCTGCATATAATAAAAAAAAGCAAAGTAATAGTGGCTTAAAGAAGGTAAAATTTATCTCTCTTTTGTGAAATAAACTGAGAGGCAGGCAGCCAAGGGCGGTAAGAGCTCTACCACCATCAGTGACCCAGGCTCCTTCCCTTTTGGTACTGCAGCATCGTCTTCCTTCCTCAAGGTCACTGCATGGTCCAAGACGGCTGCCAGAGCTCCAGCCATCACGACCAGGATCACAGGAAGGTGGAAAAGCAGAAGAGCAAAAAGGGGCTCCTCCATCCTTGTCAGTTCCCTTTAACCGTCCGTCCCAGAAGTCCACTCAGCAGTTTCACTCACTTCTGTTGGCTGAGACATAGTCCCCGGCTACACAGGAAGTTGAGATATATATATAGGCTAAAAATTAATGTTTGATAACTTCAAAGAGGAAAGGAAGAGTGAATGATGGGGAAGGCAAAAAAAAAAAAAAAAAGGGATGCTGCAAGTTTAACCTACATCTTAGGTCCACACATATTTATTGGGCGCCTAGTGTATGCCAGGCACAGGGCTGGGCCGGGCCACATAGCAGTCACTAAGATGTGGTCCCTGCTCTCAAGGAGCCAACAGTCAAAAGCACGTGGTGGACCACAGGCAAAGTGGCTCTTATGAGTTTATACAGGGGACAGAGTGTTTAAGAAAATCGCCATCTTTGAAATTTCCAATTCACATAGGATCTGGAACTTTGGAGCCTCTTAAAACGTTTGAGGCCCTGGCAACCCCAGGCCGCGTTATGTCCTCACGGTGGCGAGTGGCCGGAGAAGTGGCTGCTCTTTCTAGGACGTTCCCTCTCCTGCTCCCTGCAGCCCCCGCCAAGCTCTGCTGCCTCACACCACCCAGGGTACCTGCATGGCCGGGCAGGGACCCTGGGGGCTCGTTGGACAGATTTCAGACATCTCTGCGCAGACAGCAAGCTGACACTGCCGAACCGCGTAGATGTGAACTCACTTGAACTTGTGCCTCTCAGGGAGGACAATGGCTCTGGAAATGAAAAGGCAAACCAAACCCACATGCCTTCCAGAAACCCCGCGCTCTTCCCTAAAAGCGACATTGAAGATGTGAAAATCTCCTTTTTCAACTTCTCCTTTCTTGGAGAAGGCGTCTCCGGCATGTGGAGACAGGGAGGGCGGATGGGGGCGTCTCTCTCTCCCTGACAGGCGACCCCTGTGTCGGGCCAAAGGCAGCCGACCTCCCTGGAGCAAGAGCAGCTGTCGGAGGCTCCTCCAGATGCGGCGGGGACGGGCTCCCCCTGGCGCAGAGCCTCCCCATTAGTGCTCCTCGCGTCTTTGCAGGCTGCCCCGAACCTTCCTCCCAGCCCTGGGCTGGCGAGACCCTGCTGGAGCCACCTCCGTCTCGCTCCAGCGCGTCTGCCCGGCCGAGACAGCCCCGAGCCCTGCCAGCCGCCAGGAGCGCCCGGCCCCGTTCTGGGTGGCCTCCCTCCTGCCCAGCCCAAGGGCGGCTCGCAGCTATAAATTGAGTAAATTGAAAATGTTACTGAGGGTTGGAGATAAAAGAGAGAGCTGGGTGTCTCCATGAATAAAACATGGGAGGGAGGCCATTTCTTGGAAAAATAGAGAGAATAAATTGCGGCAGATCAATTTTATCTAATTTCTTGGCCGAGCTTCTGACATGCAAATGAACGTGCTCATAATTTATGAGTGAGCTGCAGAGATCACCAGAGGGAAGGGCGCCCGGCGTTCTGGTGGAGGAAGGCGGGCACGGCCAGGGATTCAGCGAAAGTCCACTAGGCTTTTTCCCCTTGAAACCTAAAGATTTCGACATCCTCCCAGGGAAGGCAAAAGCCAGGGCAGAGTAAATACGGGATTCCTGGGCCTGTCTTGGGGCCTGTTCCTCTGGGCACCCACTCTCTGTCCCTGCCACACCACTGGCCAGCCCCGCCCACAGCAGACACCGTGAGGCCACCAGTCCCCACGTCCCAACTCATTTCACCAGCCGGCTTCTCCCTTGACCTTTGGTTTCCAGCCTGAGTCCTGCCTGGCTGGTCCCACCTGAACCCACTCTCCTTTCTCTGCTCCAAAACCCTTCCCAGCAAAGGCACGTCGGCCCCTTTCCCTCAGAGGCAGCACACTGGCCCAATCCTGCCTAAACGCATGCTTTCTTTGGCCTGAGCAATGACCGTAAAAAGTCTGAATTTGTTGCCAGCATTTAAAATACTGGGAGATTTCTCATGCGCTTCGGGACGTCTGGCTTCTGCTGCAAGAGCAGGAATCTGCTGCCTGGGTTGGCACTGGCTCACACGGTTACGTGGGCTTGTTTTCGCTGGCGACAATGGTCTGGGATCCGAGTAGCCATGGCCCTTGGAGGCACAGCCTCATGCCCCAGTTTGCTGCAGGCTCTACCCGTCCCTGTTTGCTCTCTGGCCCTGACGCCAAACATCAGTTGCCATCGGTTATTGGGTTTGAATGGCTGGTTTTCACGCCGTGGAGTTAGTGGGAAAGTGAAATATTCTTTTCCTCATAACTAACAAAATGGGAAAGTTGGGCAGAGAAAGCAAGTTTCAAGGAGAAGGTGCTGTCCCTTTGTTCGGGGCAGTGCGGGGTGGCCTGCGGTGAGCGTGTGAGGACAGCGGTGCTGGGCGGGGGCGTCCCAGCTGCCTCTCCCCGGTGAGGCCCTGCAGGGGCCTGAGTTTGCAGCCTTTGTCTCGCCCTTCCCGTTTTCCGTTCTGCCACCGCGGTGGCTCAGAGCTGGGGCAGCTTGGAGGAGGAGAACAAATGGGCCAGGTCAGTCCCTGGGGTCACTCAGATCCTCCCGGGAGGCACATGTTCAGTGAGAGCCTGTTACGGACAGAAGGTCTGTGTCTCCCCCAAATCCCTACGTTGAGGCCCCAACCCCCAGTGCCATGGTATTTGGAGGTGGGGTCTTTGGACGGTGATTGGGTTCAGAGGAGGTCATGAGGGTGGGACCTTCGTGATGGGATTAGTCCTTCATGGGCACGTCCTCGTGAGAAGAGGTAGGGACACCGGAGCTTCCTCCCTCCACGACATAAAGACGCAGCGAGAAGGTGGCCGTCTGCCAACCGGGAAGGCAGCCCTCCCCAGAGCTGGACCGTGCCGGCACCCTGATCTTGGATTTCCCAGCCTCCAGACTGTGCGAAAGAAATGCCTGTTGTTTAGGCAGCCACCCGTTCTGTGCTGTTTTGTTAGAGCAGCCCTAGCTGACGAAGACAGAACCTAAGAGATAGGCTCTGCTCCCACTTTACAAATGAGGAAACTGAGGCACAGAGAGTTTGGTAACTTGTGCAATGGTTGCCAAACAGGTGATTCAGTGGAAGAGACTGGGTTTGAACCCACGTCTAGCTGGCTCCAAAGCCCAACTTCATGAGTGCCCCCTGGCCCTCTCTGACTGCCCTTTCTTGGTCTGCCGGGATGACCAGTCTCGCAGTCAAAACAAAACTTACTAACCACACACTGTCTAAACCCTCGGACGGGCAGCAGCTGCACCGGGGGCGCCACAGGACCTGCACCCTGTCCCCTGCCCTCCTGATGCTCCTATCCGCCCCTCACCCCTCCAGAAAGCAGCAGCTACAGGCTCAAAGCCCTGCAGGGCCTTGCCGGAAGCCCGGTGACCCTGCCTCTGGGCCTCTGCCCTGCTCTTTCCTCCCCCAGCTCTTCAAGCTCTGCTTTCTTCCTACCACCAAGGTCTCTGTCACCTGCTCCAAGTGGCCTCCCTGTCACTTGTGACCCTGTCTCTGTAGTATCACATCCCTCCGGAATCTTCCTGTTTATTTTATTTTATTTTTTTGAGACAGAGTCTCACTCTGTTGCCCGGGCTAGAGTGCCATGGCATCAGCCTAGCTCACAGCAACCTCAAACTCCTGGGCTCAAGGGATCCTCCTGCCTCAGCCTCCCGAGTAGCTGGGACTACAGGCATGTGCCACCATGCCCGGCTGATTTTTTCTGTATATATTTTTATTTGTCCGTATAATTTCTTTCTATTTTTAGTAGAGATGGGGTCTCGCTCTTGCTCAGGCTGGTCTTGAACTCCTGAGTTCAAACGATCCACCCACCTCGGCCTCCCAGAGTGCTAGGATTACAGGCGTGAGCCACCGCGCCCGGCCCATCTTCTTTATTTTATTTGTTTTTATGTGCATTGTCTCTCTCTCTCTCTCTCACCCCAGGAGTTAAGCTCCGCAAGGCAGAGACCCGATCTTCGCTGCCGCACCCCCATACCCTGCACATAGCCTCAGTCATTACTGAGAGGATGAATGAAGTGTGGCGTATCCAAGTGTCTGACCCAGAGGAGACTTGGGAGAGGAGGGGTGCTGAGAACGAGGTTCTGTGACAGCGAGGCAAGGCGGGGGGGGGGGGCACTGGCACAGGTGCCCGCTGGAGCACCAGGTGGGGGACCTTGCTGCTCACCCCAAGTGGCATCCATATATAGAAAGACTTGCAGGCCCGCCAGTGCAGGGACAGCTGTTACGACCGTGTGAGGCTGGCATGGGGGGGTGGTCATCGTCTGGGTGGGCTCAGGGTGAGGCCGAGGGTGTGTCTCCTTCATCACTCTCAGGGCGTCCTCAGGGCAGCAGCATCCTGGAGTGCTGGATCTGGGAGGGAAACTGAGGCTCGGAGAGGGGAACACCTGGCCCAGGTCACAGCAAGCTCATGTGAACACAGAGGAGCCTGCTCAGGGTCAGAGTCTGCACCTCCGGCCTCTGACAGTCTCATTGTCATTTTTGAGTCTTCAGATAGACGAAAACAAATACAGAAATGCCCACATAAGGTTTCAAAAATTGTGGTGTATTTGAAATTTTTGTATCGAACAAAATAACACTTGAATACCTCCCAAAATTATCATGCAATGCAATTATGCTCCTCTGAAGATAATCATAGTATTTGGAGACAGTGATCAATTCCTATGTCCCGCAGGGGCGGTCAGGGAGCAAGTGGGTGTTGCTATAGGATGGACGCTGTCTTTATTTATCCCTGCAGTGGGTCCCTGAGACTCCACGTGGAGGTCCACTGGGAGACCCTTCAAAGCCTGAAGTTGTGGCAAAGACATGTGGCCTCCCTGAGACAGGGCTGGGTCAGATAGTCCAGAGTGTGGGTCCCACTTGGGAGCCACTAATCAATCCCTCTGAGATTCAGTTTTCTGATCTAAAAAAATGGGCACACTCCTTTGTACCTCACCGGGCTGATTCGAGGTTGGATACATGTCAAGGGCTTTGCACGGACCGAGCATCGGCTGCTAGATTCATCCTCAGAGGGATCCGACCCCAAAGCTCCCGCTCTTTGTACGCCACCCCTCCGCCCCATAAGCTCATCTCCTGGAAAGGTTTCAGAGCTCTTCGCTAAGAGGACCTATCCCTTGAAAGCAGAAATGGGATTTTTCTTCCCAAATCCTTTCCTTGGGGGAAGTATTCAAAGAGAATTCTTATAATTTTCCATTATAAAATTTTATGTGCAATTACAAACAATGAACTGTGAGCATTAATTGAGCAGACTGGGCCATTTTCTCTTTTGAAATCACAGACTATTTTAAATCCTTCCAGACCACAAGAAACTGACTGCCCTGAGGAAATGAGCTTCCAGAGGGCAGCCCAGACAGCGACTCAGCCTGCAGTCCTCCTTGCTGCCTCTGGGATTCTCCAGGAAAACCGGCCACCGCACACAGCAGAGCTGGAGGCCTGCTGCAGCAATGAGGCAACAGGCTCTCCCGTTATCCCATCACACATGTGTGTTGTGTGTTTGAATAATGGCTTTCTACCCAGTCAGCCTACCTGACATATAGTAGGTCTGCACTCATTCACCAATCCAGCCACCCAACAATCTATCCATGCATCTGTGTGTCCATTCATCCATCTAACCATCCATCCATCCATCCATCCAACAATCCATCTGTCCATCCAACCATCCATCCATCCATCCGTCCATCCATCCATCTAACCATCCATCTGTTCATTTAACTATCCAACCATCCATCCATCCAGCCAGCCAGCCATACATCCATTTAACCATCCATCCACCCACCCACCCGCGCACCCATCCATCTATCCATCCATCCATCTAACCACCCAACCAAGCAGTTTTTGCTGAGTACCTACTATATGCCAAGCCCTGGGCATAGAGACGTGAACAAAACAGACAAAAATCCCTACCCTTCTGGAGCCAGCATTTTAACATGGGAGACAAAGACAGTAAGCACAATAAGTAAGAACATTATGCATTATATTAGAAGGTAATAAATGCTTTGGAGAGAAAGCAATTGAAGGTAGGGGATGGGTCAGGGAGGGAGGGGACGGGGACAGGGCTGCAAGTTAAATAGGGTGGTCCGAGCAGGCATCCTTGGGAATGTGACATTGTAGCAAAGAGTGAAGGAGGTGAGGAAGCCAGCCGGGGGACTCTGGGTGGCGGTGTCCCGGCAGAGGGAAGGAGTGAGTGCAAAGGCCCCATGGGAGGCTGAGGAGGACAGGGCCGCGGCTCGGGGCCTGTTCACCCTTGTAAGGACTGTTACTCTGAGAAAAATGGGGAGAAGTTGCAGGTTCCAAACAGGGAAGTGACACGTGCTAGTCTACTTTTTAAGGGACTGCTCTGGCTGCTGTGTTGAGAGCAGAGCTTTTCTCTCCATGGTTGAAGCCGCTGGCCACACGTGGCCGCCGAGTGCGTGAACTGTGGCTCGTCTGGATCGAGATGAGCTGTCTGTGCACAAACGGGCTGGATGCTGAAGGCTTATGTGAAAAAAAGAAAGTGAGGCCAGGTGTGGTGGCTCACGCCTAGGATCCCAGCACTTTGGGAGGCCAAGGTGGGAGGACTGCTTGAGCCCAGGAGTTCAAGACCAGCCAGAACGATGTAGTGAGACCCTTGTCTCTACAAAAAATTTAGAAATTAGCCAGGTGTGGTGTGCGTCCCTGTGGTCTCAGCTACCCAGGAGGCTGAGGTGGGAGGATTGTTGGAGCTGAGGAGTTTGAGGTTGCAGTGAGCTGTGATGATGTCACTGCACTCCAGCCTGGGCAACAGAGCAAGACTCTCTCCATTAAAAAAACAAAAAGATGAGGCCGGGCGCGGTGGCGCACGCCTGTAATCCTAGCACTCTGGGAGGCCGAGGTGGGCGGATCATTTGAGCTCAGGAGTTCGAGACCAGCCTGAGCAAGAGCGAGACCCCATCTCTACTAAAAATAGAAAGAAATTATATGGACAGCTAAAAATATATATAGAAAAAATTAGCCGGGCATGGTGGCGCATGCCTGTAGTCCCAGCTACTCGGGAGGCTGAGACAGGAGGATCGCTTGAGCTCAGGAGTCTGAGGTTGCTGTGAGCTAGGCTGACGCCACGGCACTCACTCTAGCCTGGGCAACAGAGTGAGACTCTGTCTCAAAAAAAAAAAACAAAAAGATGAACTATCTTATTAGCAAATTTTCAATACTGATTACATGTTGAAATGATAATATCTGGGGTATATTTTATTAAAAATATGTTATTAAAATTAATTTTATCCATTTCTTTTTACCCTTTCAAGTGTGGCTACTAGAAAATTTTAAATACTGTAGGTGGCTCATATTATACTTCTCGTGGACAGTGCTGCTATAGACAGGCCAGGCCAAGGGCAGACACGGGGCACAGTGAGGAGGCCACGGTCAGGGCCGGAGATGATGGCGGCCGAGCCAGGGAGCAGGCGAGGCTGGGTTCCAGGTGTGTCACGAGCTGCGTTCGCAGCGGGCGTGGGGCGCTGCCTCGAGATGCGTGTGGGTGGAGTATTTGGGACGGGCTCTGCCCGTTGAGAGGGGCATCCTGTCATCTGTGGTGACAGAAGTAAGCAGATGGGCTGCGGGTGGGGGCCTGCGGGCGTCAGAGAGGTCCCGGACCCGGACCCCGGGAGGCTGAGGCGGGAGGATCGCGTGCGCCCAGCTAGCTGCACAGAGTGCGCGCGTGTGAGCGTCGTGGAGCTGTACACCAAGGGTGGGGTCGCTGGACTGTTTGTACGGTAGCCTAGTTTTAAAAAATTAAATGAGATAATATATATGAAGTAAATAAATGACATTAAAAAGTGGGCCTTGGGACAGAAGGGACTGGGTCTCTGCCTGCAGCCTGGGGGTCCTCCCTGGCCCCCTCGTCTAGCTCTCTTCAACCCCCTGAGCTCAGCTCCAACATCCGCTCTGCCCGCCCCCAGCGCGCTAAGCTTCTCAGTGGAGCCCCCCCTCCACCCCGTACTCCTTTCCTGGCACTTCTCACACGGTGACCTGGTGATTTGCCGGTGGCCCCCTTGTCTGCGAGTCCCTTGCTTGTGGGTGTGGCTCCCAGCCTTGGCACCTGGGACACCAGCTGCTTGCAGTGGTGTTTGTTGAGTGAATAAGCACCCAGTATGTGGGAGGAAGAGAGGGCGTTCGTCATTCCTGCCCCAGGCTGACACTGTCCTATCTAACTGGGGAGAATATGCACATTAGGGTCTGCATGGCCAGGGCAGGGCCATGAGGGAAGGTCTTGTCACCAACACACTCTTTGCAGGGCAGGGCTGCGGAGGATGTGCCAGTGGCAATGTCAGTAGCAGCCACCACCGGGCTCAGCGCCGCTGGCCGACCCCTGTGATTCCAGCCCCGAGGGGGCAGCGGGTTTCCACCTGCGTTACAGAGCGGACCTGCAGGCTCAGAGAGCCGAGCCCCTTCCAGAGGCCACGCAGCGAAGGCGCAGAGCCCCAGCTGTCCCCCCTGCATTTCCTGGTGAGTCTTGCTCAAGCAGAAAGATGAGGAAGGAGGGAAGACGAAGACGGCACCTCCCAGTCCCCTGACGCTTCCCTACCTCCAAATGCTGGGTTTTCAGATGTCTGGTCTTTAAACCAGAATTCCTTATCCTCCAAGATACAGATACAGTCCAACCTTTGGATACCACATTCTCAGCACATACTTTTATATGAAAGCAGGAGAGACAGCAGTTAGACCTAAGAAAGCACTTCCTGACTATGGGCAGTAAAACACCATGTAGGGCAGGTTAGCTGTGGTTGGCCTGGACCCAGTGAGGTCTGAGGTCTCTTGGGCCCGGAGTCTGATTCTCCACGAGCGCCTGGCTCTTGAGACCACCTCGGAAAGAGTGAGGCCAGCCAGGCGCTAGGCCCCCTGGGGCCCACGTTTCTGTCCTCCTCGGGAGCCCAGGAGGCCCAGCGCACACCTGGGGCAGAGCCTTGGCAAACTTTTCCAAGCCACTTTCCAGCGGCCCGTTGCTTCCCTGGGCTCGGCCTCTGGTGGGTGTGGGGCCCTGGGGAGGCCCCCAGGTGACTGGAGCCCGGCAACTCCCAAGCGGACCGCCCCTCCCCCAGGGCCCCTTCCCAGAAGGGCCCTGACCCCAGAGTCTCACTTTCCAGTTCCTTCCCTCCACCTGTCCCCCTTGGGCTGGGGCCCGGGTGGCTGAGCAGAGGCAACCAGAGGCCCAGGGGACCCGGAGGAGCCAGAGGAGCCCTGGTTGCCAGGGCCCCCCACTCCGAGACTGGAGCTGTGCTGTGTCTGGGGGCGGGGCCTCCCCTGGGGCCGTGGCAGGTCTTGGTGGAAAAGGAAGCATTCGAGTGGGGAAGGGGCGCTAGATCCGCAAGGAGCAGCTTACGGGAGCCTCCCGAACACGTGTGTGTGTCAGGATTGCCAGGCAGGGGGAGGCTGCCCTCCCGGGGCCACTCTGGTGCAGAGCAGCAGCTTTGGTCTTTCATTTCGTCCACCTCGTCTTGGTGGTCGCATCAAATGACATGTAATCGTTCGTTCACTCAGCACAGACTCACCGAGCGCTGACCCTGCGCCCGGCGCTGGGGACCATGGGCAGGATGGACCAAGTCCCTGGCCACGAGGAGCTGACATCCACTGAGCAGACAGATAATACTCAGATAAAAATGTCTTCCAGGAGCCACGGGGGCTGGACGGCAAATCAGCAGGATTTGACAGAAAGTGCGAGGTGGGGAATGTTACACCGGGTCATCGTCATCGTCATCGTGAGTGGCACCTCTGAGGAGGAGGCGTGTCCTCTGTGGCTTGGCGGATGCACCAGGTGCTGTGCGGGGGCACAGGCTGGGGCAGGAAGTGGCAGGCGGAGTTCCAGGGCCAGGGGGGCGGCCAGGGCCGTCTGTCCCCGTGCTGGCCGGCTGGCTGTGGACAGAAGCTGAATCTCACTCTGCCGGTCAGGGGAGCCGCCGGGGAGTGTTACCGGGCTCGACGTGCTCAGCCCTGCATCTGGAGAACGTTGCTCCGGAGGCAACAGGGGAGCAGGTTGGAGGGGTCAGTGGGGGTGTGGGACACCTGTCAGCGTGGAGGGCAGATCAGAGGGGCTCCCTGGGGACCCTTGAGGTCCTCTAGGTGCGTGGGGCAAGGCCCTGGCTTCCACCTGGTCCTCCAGGTAACGACACGGGGACCTATGGAGGTACCTACCACCGGGGTTTGTTTACCCTGCATGTCAATCAACCACCTGTGGCTGCTGTGTGGTTAGAAGAGGGTCTCCATGATTATTTAAAAAAAAAAAAAATATATATATATATATATATATATATATAAACACACACATACACATAAATTCCACTTTCTGGAATGTGAAACAAGAAGGGACCCAAGTTCAACGTGGCCTGGGAAGACAAAGCCAAGGCGGGGCGGCTGGTCAGTGGGCACCACAGCCGGCCTCTCCCAGGCAAAGCCCAGGAAAGGGGCGTGGAGACCGGTCCCTGCTGCCCCTCGGCCGGAGCCAGCAAGTACAAACGGAAGCTTGTGGCCAGGATCGTCCCTCTTACTAGCAATAATCCTCTCTGCGGGAGGCACTTGGGGGAGCAGATTGTCCCAGGCACTGGACGGTCCCACCTCTTCTCACCACGGGGCAAGAAATACCTGGTTGTGAGTTCTAAAGAGAAGATCTCAAGCTAGGTCTGGCGAAAGGCAGAGAAATTACTGGGGCAGAAACAGGTTGGGAAAGGAAGAGGGGTGTGCCGAGCCTTCACTTTTCCAAACGCTCTGGGAAAGTACAGAGCAGCAGACGTGCACAGGAGCCCCTCACACCGGCTCAGGGTTCTGACTTCAGGCTTCCGCAGTCATGAGGCCGGACCGTCCCCCCAGGGTGGGAACTTCAGGGGATCGTGGAGAAGTCAACCAGCCCTGGAAGCTTCCAGCTGGGAAAATCTGAAGGTCAGCAGAGGACTCAGGGAGGGCGCCGTGGCGGTGGAGAGCGTGGGTGCCGAGCCAGGCACCGTGTGCAGCGCTGCGCTCCGACGCCCAGTTGCTGCGTGTCAGGGGCAAGGCCGGAACGCAGGTGTGTGTGCGTGGGTGGTCTGAGAGCACACAGGTAAGGGAGGGGCAACGCGGCAGGCCGGGGCAGGAGGCCAGTAATGAGGCTGTTTTTGAGCAGGTCACTGCATGGGCACCTGGGGCCCATCCCCCCTGGGAGCTCGGGCATCAGTGTGTACCCAGGTGGGCGGTGGAGCCAGGTGTCTACCTGCCGGCTGTCATCACCCCGGTGGAGGGCTGCCCCTAGGGGGCTTGCCCCACAGTGCTCGGGCCACCATGCACACGGCAGAGTCGGCTTTGGTGGCCAGAGAAAGAGCTCAGGCAGAAAGAGGGACGTGTCGGCTGTGGGCAGTCAGGCCTTCTGGCACTGACGTGGAAAGCGGGGTGTGGGTGGGGCACCCAAGACTCTGTGGCTTTATCTGTAAAATGGGGATGTTAGGAGCAACCTTGTCTTAGGAAGTGAGTAGGAAGCCCTGTCTCGGGGTGACGGTGAGGCTGAGGCTCGCCCCCGCAGGCTTCACTCAGGGGGGCCACGCAGCTCCTGCACCTGCTTCGTTCGTTTATTCGATGGGTTTTTACTGAGGGCCTCACAGTGCCAGGCCCTGGGCCCGCGGGTCGGGATTCAACGGTGAACACACCTGATTGGCTCTTCCGCCCCTGGAGCCTGGGCTCATGAGGGACATCAAGTCAAGATGACCAGTGTGACAGCGCCACAGAAGGGCCGGCTGGGTGGGGAGGGCAGGGACACTCCAAGGGGGGCATCCACCCCACCTTGGGAAGGCACCACGTCGAGCCCCCAACACTGGCGGCTCCCATGGCAACACGGCCAGTTTCTGTGGGTGAGGACAGGGGGCCGCTTTGGTTTGTGTTCAGGGATCTGCTGGTAGGAAAAATACACATCCGGAAACACTAGAATGGTCCCCAGTGCAGGGCGGTGGTGACATTGTGAGGGGGCTTGAGGCCTAGGGAGGGAGAGAGGATGGGGGGGAGGAGGAGGAGGGGGAGGAGGGGGAGGGGGGAGGAGGAGAGGGAGGAGGGGGAGCTGTGCTTTCATTTCACACCTACTGCTGGAGACAGCCTCTCTGTTAAAATGACCATTTCTAGCGGGCGTGGTGGCTCACGCCTGTAATCCTAGCACTCTGGGAGGCCGAGGTGGGCGGATCGTTTGAGCTCAGGAGTTCGAGACCAGCCTGAGCAAGAGCGAGACCCCACCTCTACTAAAAATAGAAAGAAATTATATGGACAGCTAAAAATATATATAGAAAAAATTAGCCGGGCATGGTGGCGCATGCCTGTAGTCCCAGCTACTCGGGAGGCTGAGACAGGAGGATCGCTTGAGCTCAGGAGTTTGAGGTTGCTGTGAGCTAGGCTGACGCCACGGCACTCACTCTAGCCTGGGCAACAGAGTGAGACTCTGTCTCAAAAAAAAAAAAAAAAAAAGACCATTTCTGTCCATTTCTTCCTCCACCTCACACCAGCAGAGGTGGCCTCATGCGTGAAATGAGTTGGGATGGAATTCCACTATTGCCACCAACTCTGGGGGCTCCCACCCCAGCCCTCAGCACTCACCATCTCGGGAGAGCCCGTCTGATGGCCTCCGGCTGCCGGCCCCTGACTTTCCTCTGGCCCCGGGGCCCACGTCATCTGCGCACTCGCAGGCCAGCAGTGGTGGGGAGTCAGCACTCCTGGGAGCAGCTCCCGGCCCAGGGCACTGTCCCCCAGGTGGGACAGTTCTGGCGCTCACCCTGTCTCCCAGGGCTCCAGCTGCCCACGGCAGTCACCAGGGCAGTGACATGCCCTGCCCTGCCCTGCCCTTCCTTCCCTTCCCTGCCTGGAGTGTCTCCCCGCCCTCCGTCCCTCCCCTTGGCAAATCCGGATCTGCTGCCAGAGCCTTGCTGACACCTTGCCCAGCAGCCAGGCCCTTTTCCTCCAAGCTCCCCTGACAGTTTCGCAAACTTCCTCGGGCACAGACGTATGCCAATTGTGCTCTTATTTACTTGGCATTTTTATTTAAATCAATGTTTTAATTGGCTCACATTTTTTATTTGGGTTAAATACGTATAACATAAAATTTACCATTTTAGCCACTGTTAAATATACAACTCCGTGGCACTAAGTCATGCAGCCATCGCCACCACACGTGAGCAGAATTTTTCCAACGTCCCGAGCAGAGACTCTGTACTCGTTAGACACCGACCCCCCATCCCGCTCCCGCAGCCCCTGGGACCTCTCCTGCACTTTGTGTTTCTACCCTGGTACCTCCAGTAAGTGGAATCATACAGTGTTTGTCTTTCTGCGTCTGGCTTATGTCACTTAATGTTTCCAAGGTCCATTCACGTTGTAGCATGTGTCAGAGTTTCGTTTCTTGTGGCTACCAGACCACCCTATGTATATACGACATATTATTTATCCATGAAAGCAAGACTTGGACGGTAACCTTTGTTTTTTTTTTTTTTTTTGAGACAGAGTCTCACTTTGTTGCCCAGGCTAGAGTGAGTGCTGTGGCGTCAGCCTAGCTCACAGCAACCTCAAACTCCTGGGCTCAAGCAATCCTCCTGCCTCAGCCTCCCGAGTAGCTGGGATTACAGGCATGCGCCACTATGCCCGGCTAATTTTTTCTATATATATTTTTTTAGTTGTCCATATAATTTCTTTCTATTTTTAGTAGAGATGGGGTCTCGCTCTTGCTCAGGCTGGTCTCGAACTCCTGACCTTGAGCGATCCACCCGCCTCGACCTCCCAGAGTGCTAGGATTACAGGCGTGAGCCACCGCACCCGGCCGGTAACCTTTGTTTTGAACACTCATGAAAATAAATATATAACTAACAAAGTAAAAAAAAAAGTGTGTCTGTGACGACCTAGAGTCACCCTGCCCTGCCGCCAGGGGTTCACATGCCACTGGGGGCGACACCGAGCTTGCACACTGTCTGCGTGTGCAGGACGGAGCCAAGCCTCGCCCGCTGCTGGGTCTCGGGACCTAACCGGGCCGGGGCCTCGCGCCCACAGGGACTTGCTGGGCGGTTTCCGTCTGCAGGCTCAGAGCCTCCTCTGGCCACGGGAAGCTGGGGCTGCATTCCTCAACGCCCGTCTCACCTGGAGAAATAACATCCCACCCACTCGTGCTGGGGCTCGGGGTCTATCAGGGGGCCCTGGATCTGGCTCTGTCGTCTACACCTGTGTCCCACCCCTGTTCCCTCTTCAGATCCTCTGAGCTCATAGGCCACAGTGGCCCGCGACCACTTCAGCACATGTCCGCCTGGCTGCCGCCTGCCAGCCCTGCCTTCCTTCGCCCGTGGGCTTTCTCTGGGCACACCGCAGCCTAGAAGTGCCGGAGAATTAATGGCCCCTGGAAACAGCCCTTAACCAACGACGACAGAGAGAGTAGATCAATACTCCGCCTCCCTCACCCCTCCCGTGGGATGACTCGTAGGTGGTGCAGCGTCTACACTGGCTCCTCAAGCTCCCCAGTGGGGTTGAGCCTCAGCTGCTCCCGACAGTAGCAGGCTTGACAGCACCCCTGTTATTGGCTCCCCTTCCCCGTCCCACTGGTATTCGCTGGGACCAAGCCAACAACTTACACTGGGGCCCTTATCTCAGCCTCTGCTTCTGGGGGAACCCACATAAGACACTGGAAAACATTGGATTTTGGTAATTTTCCATGCCTAAGAAACGCATTTCTTCGTTTTGATTGCTTTTAATGCAGGAATTTGGGGGCAGGGTTCGGGGTGAGTACCAGCAACTCTCTCCCTGTCCAGTGGTCTGTTTTCCACAGGTGGTAACCCCGACCAGATAGAGCTTCTCAAAGAAATGGGAACATTGTAATTAACACATGAAATCCTTACTTCTGATATTATTAAATTTGTTACGCTTATACAGTGCAGAGCACATTGAAAAGGCAAATTAAAATGTTATGTGTTAATAAGCTTGGATTAAATTGGGCTTTGAGAACCCAGGGAAGCGATGTTGGTCCCACATGGCCGCTATGCGGGGTTTTTAAGGAGCCCGTCCCGCCCCTTGAAGTTGCTACCACTGCAATTACTCGGGAAGACACGGGACCTTGAGAGAAACCCCCCAGCCTGAAAGTAGAGATTTGTGAGTGTGTTTCTGTCAAGTGTATGTTTAGAATTGTATAATATATAAACAAACCCTGCAGTATGTACTCTTTATGGTCCGGTCTCATTTACTCATAATAATTTTGCGATTCATCTACATCGAGATGGTGTATCGACAGTCCATTCCTTTTCGTTGCTGAGTAGTATTCCGCTGTATAGATGTGTCACAGCACCCCCCAGTTTAATAATAAAGAGGCTGAAGTTCAGAAAATGTAGTGACTTGCCCAGAGTCCCTTGGCTGGTGAACTTGAACCCAGACAATTGCATCCAGGGCCTACTCTCCCAATAGTCACCTGGGCCTGCTCACTGCCTAGGTCATGCATGACACCGTTCACTGTGGAAGGCAAAAGAATGGCCTCCCAAAGGTGTTTATGCTCTGTGCTACGGAATTTGTGGGTATGTTATGTAAAATGGAAGGGGGAATTCAGTTTGCAGTTGAAATTAAGGTTGCTATCAGCTGACCTTAAAATATAAAGATGTTCTTGGTCATCTGGGTGGGCCCAATGAGATCACAAGAGTCCTTTGGAATTAGAAGAGGGAGGCAGAAGAGGAGGCAGAGGCAGAGGTTTGCGGATGCTGACGAGCTGGCTTTGAGGATGCAGGAAGAGCCTGGGCAGCAAAGAACACAGGTGGCCTTTAGAAGATGGAAAGGGCAAAGGAATGGACGTTCCAGAAAGCATGGAGTCCTGCCAACATCTTGGTTTTACTCTCGGTGGAGCCCATTTCGGACTTCTGACCTCCAGGACTGTGAGATAATTTTATATTTTTTAATTGATTGATTGATTAATTGATTTTTAGAGATAGGATCTTGCTCTGTTGCCCAGGCTGGAGTGCAGTGGCATGATTATAGCTCACTGCAGCCTTGAACTCCTGGGCTCAAGTCATCCTCCTGCCTCAGCCTCTTAAGCAGCTGGGACTACAGGTGCACACCACAATACCCAGCTAATTTTTCTTATGTTTTGGTAGAGGCGGGGTCTCACTATGTTGCCCAGGCTGGTCTAGAACTTCTGGGCTCAAGCGATCCTTCTGCCTCAACCTCGGAAAGTGCTAGGATTATAGGTGTGAGCCACCATGGCCGGGCAACATCAGATGTGTTGTTTTAAGTCACTGAGTTTGTGTGAATTTGTTACAGCAGAAATAGGAAACTAATGCAGTGACTTTGACCAAGTCCTTCTGGAACGTATGTCTGAGCTCTAGGAGGGCAGCCAGGGGCTGTAGGGTGTCCAGGGGTAGTTGGAGCAGGCTGAGCCTATCAGAGTATGTGGACCCCTGAGCAGAATGGTTGCACCCCCGGACCCCTGCCCAAGCTCATCCCCCAGCTCTAGCAGAGATATTCCCAAGGTTATGGTGGGAAGGCCCTGGAACGCAGAGATGTCTGAGCCAAACCAACATTCCCTAGTTCTTTGCAGCCCTAGGATGAATGCAAGGGGCAGGTGTTCTCCACCAACTAAGCCTGACGGGCCCAGGCCCTGGCTGCAGAGGATGCTGGGAATGTGGGCATGCCGGCCCAGGGCCAGCCATGCAGTGGGCACCCCGGAAACAGAGAAGATCAAAGTCCTTGGAGAAGGAGCAGCTCGAGGACCTGTGGGAGCGGACGGCCAGTGAGAGCATATTTAATGCTTATGTAATCGGAGAAAAGAAACCGTTTGCTCCTGCTGTCCTCTCACCACTCAGTACCCCACACAGAAGGCTTCTGTGACCAGATGCGGGGGTTTCCTGCACCAGGCAATTCCCCAGCTGTCTGTGGACACTGGGCGTCCGACGTTCGGTCCGATGCTGCCAGTACCCAGGGTGGGCGCAGACTCCGCAGTCCAGGGCTCAGTCCCGCAAGGCTGTCCCCAGTTCACATGCCAACTGCGAGTCCCAGGTTGTCCCCTGTACTTCTTTCTGACCGACTGACTGTTAATCAGGGTTCCTACCGCCCCCTCCTCAGGTTTGATAATTTGCTAGGACAGTTGAGAGAACTCAGGGAAACACGCTTACCAGTTTGTTTTTAAATAAAGGACGTAAAGGATACAGATGAACAGCGAGACGAAGAGGTACGTAGGGTGAGGTCTGGAAGAATCCTGAGTATAGGAGTTTCTATCCCCCTGGAGTTGGGCTGCACCCCTATCCTAGAGTGTGGGTGCGTTCACCAACCTGGAAGCTCTCCGAATCCGCCGAGTTTAGGGGTTTTTACAGAGGTTTCATCACGTAGGCATGACTTTTTAAACTCAATCTCCAGCCTCTCTCCCCTCCCCAGAGGCTGGGGGTGGGGGTGGGGCTGAAGGTTCCAAGGTTCCAAGCTTCCAATCATGGCTTGGTCTTTCTGGCGACGATCCCCATCCATGAACCCAGCAACCTACCAAGAGTCATCTCATTAGACCAACCAGGGAAATTCCAAGGGATTAGGAGCTCTGCGCCAGGAACTGGGTGTAAAGACACAAATATGTATTTGTCATTATCAATCACAATGTTACAGTCCACCCCTCGGTCTTCAAACACGGATCGCTAATAGCAAAAGGCTGTACGACTCAACAGACGCTGGCACGTTACCAGAGTCCCATTGTCATTAGTCGTCAGTCCAGTCCTTCGTCACATCATACGCACGTGTCTCCCGGGCTGAGGCCACACAGGTTTGCAGGCTGCCACGCAAGCCGGTCAGGGCCCAGATCAGGAGAGGTCGTGGCAAACACAGCTCCACCCCGCAGGCATCTGGGGTGACTGACCTAAGAGACAATGTCATCTTTTGCTCCGCGCCTCTTTCGAGGTGTTCATTTCCCTCATTACATAACCCACGTGTTCATCCCTTTACCCTCAGCTCCTCTGCCTCCTCCTCCACTCTTGGCCAGATTTTCCCCTCTTTGGAAGGGACGTCAGGTTTGGCCACCGTGCTCTGCAGACTGCAGGCGGCAGCGCGGGTCCAGCCAGGGCCCCCCTCCGTCTGCTCCCGTGACACAGGGTGGGTTGCCCAGGGCCAGGACTAGTGGGCTATTTACCACCGTGCCACACAGCTGCATTCGCTGTGAACCCCAATTTTGCCAAACAGTGTGAGGGCACAGCCTAGCCCCTCAGGCCCTTAGGAATTCTGACATAAAATTTACAAACAGTCACAATTTCTTTCTTGGGCATCATTCCTGCTCCAACACCTACGGTTGCAGCCGTGGTCCTGTGACCACCGCATGAGGTAGGAAAAAGAACAAAAAAGTCGATGTGTTGTAGGGAAGAAAGAAAAAAGCGTGGGCATTATGTCTGCATTCTGCTCCTCTGGCACGAACTGCAGAGTCACAGCAGAGCGACACGATCAGGTTTACGCGCCAGCAGGTCCCCTGGCTGTCTGTGGTGGATCCACAGGAGAGTAAGGAGACAGAAGGCCACCAGGAGGCGACTGCAGTTGTCCAGGTTAGAGCAATGGTGGCTGGCACTGCAGTGGTGGCAGCCAGCCGGAGGGGAAAGGGACATTTTTAGGAGAAGAGGGGCAGCTGACAGCCAGTGGGGAGCCCCTTCCCCCCAGGGGGAGCCCAGACCTGGCTGTGGTTGTGGCTTCTGGATTCGCACTCTGGCTGGCGGGCCCTGGGGCTGGGGCAGGCACACGTTTCTGGGCCGGTCAGACCCAGCCAAGGGTGAGGCCGAAATAAAGCTAATGCTAAGGAGACCTGAACCCCTGAGTGTATTTAAGAGATCTTTTCATTGTCATTGCTTCCTCCCAGGCAGAATTTCCGAGGAGGTTTCAGAAAGCCTTCCCGAGGGAGAGTGGGAGCTGCAGGAAGCTTCCCGATCCGTGAAGCATGTTCTCGGTTCGCCTGGGTGGGAGGAAGGATGACCGGCAAGCTGTTCAGGTGGCCTCTGGGACCCAGGTGCCCTGTCTGGCTCTGGAGACAAGCCCTTCATCCAGGCAGGGACTGGCGAGACAGTCCTCAAAGTGCTGGGATACTGACTCCCACACGATGGCCCGAGTGTGCGGAAGCTGGGGGAGGGGCCTGTCCCTCCGTGCCACCAGCCTCATGGAGGCAGCCCTGGAACGGAGCGGCAAGCCCAAGCCTGCCCTGGCCCTCCCCCCACCGGCCAGGGCTGTGGGAGCTCACAGCCAGGCTTGCAGGGTCAGGGCCACCTGGGTCTCCTCCAGCCTGTTCCTTCTCTGCCCCTGTCGTGGTAACAGGCAAGCACATCCCCCACTGTTATGGGCTGAGTTATGTCCCCCAAAATTTCAAATGAAGCCCTAACCCCCCGGAATGTGACTGTATTTGGAGATAGGGCCTTTACAGAGGTAATTCAGTTAAAAAGAGGTCATTAGATTGGGTCCCTAATCCAGTATGACTGGTGTCCTTATAAAAAGAGACTAGGACACAGACACACACAGGCAGGACCACGTGTGCAGACACGGGGAGAAGACGCCGTCTACAAGCCAAGGAGACAGGCCTCAGAAGAAACCCACCCTGCTGTACTTTGACCTCGGACTTCCAGCCTCCAGAATTGTGAGGAAACAAATTTCTCTTGTTTAAGCCACCATGCTTTGTTGCGGTAGCCTGAGCAAATGAATACGGCCACCGTCATAGCCGTAACAGCAGTGAACACATACTGCTAGGCACGGTGACATGCCTGATCCACGTGTCACTGTTCGTCATCCTCACTGACCCTGTAAGGTAGGGATCACGACCCCGTGATCAGCCTGGCTCTGCCACCTACCAGCTGTGTGGTCTGATTAAATCACTTTGCCTCTCTGGGCCCTAGTTTCTGCATCTGTTCCCTGGAGCTAGAATAGTACTCATATCCCAGGGTGGTTTTAAGGAATGATTTAAAATATATAAAGGGTTTAGAGAAGTTCCTGGAATGTAGTAAGTGCTAACTTAGTGTTGGCTCTTATTCTTCTCATTGTGCAGATGTGGAAGTGGAGGTTCTGAGAAGTTAAGTAACTTGCTCAAGGCCACACAGCTAGCAAGTGGCAGGGTCCAGGATTCGAGCCCAGACAAGGGTGACTCCAAACAAACTCAACTATACCTCTCTTACCCCTCTGCTCCTAGGCGCACAGTGGCCACCTCTGGGACTCAGCCTGCCACACCGCGGTAATGATCTGTTTGGGGTCTGCCTCCCCCGCCACATGGAGCTTCTCTTTGCATCTGGGCCTCATCTTGTGAGCTGGAGCAGCCCCAGCTCTGAACAGAGGACCCTGGATATTCATTTGGGAACCGGGCTCAAGTTGCACTTGGCCTGAGGTTGTCTCTGGGCCCCACCCTCTCAGTGCATTTCCTCCTCTGACTCTCCCTGCAGCCCTGTGCAGAGGGCGGGCCAGGGGAAGCGGGGTTCAGAGACTCGAGCTACTTTCCCAAAGACACACAGCTGTTATGGCAGAATAGAGAGGAGAGCCCTGCACTTCCTACAGTCCTGGGTCCCACCCTCTGGCTCACCGTGCTAGGAGGGAGACGGGCCTGTGCCTGGGGTCCTGGGAGAGGACCAGAGCCTCCTGACCCAGTGGTCTGTATTCTGGGGGTTGGCCTGTACTGGCGTCACCCAGTGCTGCCGTAGCCGTGCGCCTGCTATGGTAAGGGCCAGGTATGCCTGCAAACTGCTCCATGAACTCAGAGGCCTGCGTTACAAGGAGGGCTGCAGGGGACTTCTTGGGACATCATGGCCCTTGCTGGAGAGAACTGTGTCCGGAAACTCATGAGTGCCCTTGAGCCATCTCTTTTCCACCTGGTTAAGCGATGGTTCAGCCCACACTTCCTGCATCCCCTGCAGGCCTCAGTCATCAGGTTGGGTGGCGGCGAGAAACTCCAGCCAATCGGGCCTGCGTGGAGGGCCACTGTCAGCCCTCCACCTACCGAGGCCCGAGAGATGGGTGCATGGTTCCCTAGACTACAGACTGAACCAGCGAGACAGGCTGGGGCTGCTCCTCCTGGGCCCTTGCTCCTCGCCCACACTGGCCTTGGGCAGCTGAGCTGCTGGGTCTTGTTTTGTTTTGTTTTTTTTTAAAAGAGCTGGGGTCCAAGAAAGGGTTAAGCAGCTCTCCGCCTGACTTGTGAAAATAGAAGATATCTCTCCCAGCTGACCACCCACAGAGCTCTGTCATCTGGCCTGTGCTGGGGTAGGGGGTCTCTGGGTCTCCACACCCATCTGGTCACCCTGTCCCAGCACTCCGTCTCTTGGCTGGCAGCTGGGACAGCCCTTGCGCTGGTCCAGCCACTTCTCTGCAGGCTACATGCGCTCTCTGCCTCCAGTTGGTACCCACCCCTAAAATCCCCGTAAGCGGTTTTCCATTACTCCCTTCATGAATCGGAGTTGCTTCTTTTTCTTTCTTTCTTTCTTTCTTTTTTTTAGAGACAAGGTCTCACTCTGTCGTCCAGCCTAGAAGCAGTGGCACCATCGTAGCTCACTGTGGCCTCTAACTGTTGGCCTCAAGGGAGCCTCCCGCCTGGGCCTCTCAAATTGCTGGGATTACAGGCGTGACAATCAAAGCTTCTTACCTGGCCTGTGGCTGGCCAGTCGGGGCCCCACCTGCCTACCCACGCCATGCTGACTTTCTCCTCAAACATGCCCCTGTCTGCAGGGGCGGCAGGCCTTGGGGCTTCCTCTCAGCTTGAAACACGTTCCCGTCTCCCTGCCTTTTCCCCACACCCAGCCCATGGCTGACATACCGACAGATCTCAGCCCTCTTTCCTGCTGGGCCCACCTGGAGACCCCCTCACCCCCATGCCCCTGGCAGGCAGTACCAATCGATCACAGATGGCATGTGAGATGAAACCCAGCTGCCTCCCTGTACAAGTTCAGTTCCCAAGGTCACTCCCAGCTCTCACTGTCTGCTTTCTAAGACTGTTCTAGCCCCAGTTTGTTCTTCTGTAGGATAGAGAGAAGGAAATGCCTGCCTTTTCCCTCATTCCAAGGGACCGAGAGTGTGAATCAGGCTGTCTTCACTTGGGTATGTGCTTCCTTAGGGTCTGCCCCGGCTCGCACCCCAGAACATCTCCTCCTACCCATGGATTTCTACTCTGACCCCTGACAGCTCCCAACAGCTAGCACGATGCACCTGCTTGTAAGTATTGGGACGTCTGAAGTCTTTATATAGATGCTGACTCATCCCTGGAGCCTCCTGGCTCTGCGGACACTGTGCTCCTGTGAGACTGGAGCAGGAAGCTGGCACGTGGCAGCGCAGGCCCAGGGGCTGCTGGGAGTGGGGTCCTCCTAGGCTGACACACAGAGGCACCACTCCTGTTTGCCTGGGGCGGGGGTGCTCTTTGCTGGGTGGCTTCACCTTAAAATGACCCAGTGGCAGTTGTGTGGAGTCAAAGTTGAGCACAGGACCGAGCACCGGAGAGTCCCAGTTCCATCCCTTGGACCTGGCCTGTGGGCATCTTTGCCCCTCTCTGCCCTGCGTCTCCCTGCCTGTGAAATGACAGGGAACGTAACTCGGTAATCGGTGTTGTCTGATTCTCCAACTGTTGAAGAAAAAGGGAGAAGCCCAGATTCTGGTGTGAAATTTACTGATTTTTACCTGCCAGTAATGAATTCACTAAAATTTTACAAAATACTGTGGGGATCAAAGGAAGTGTGCCAGCGAGCCCAGGACTACTGTTGCTACTGTTGGACTGGAAAATCCCCGTCTGACATTTAGTGCTGTGAGTCTCATCAGGGCCACACATTGGAACCACCTGGGGATTACACGGTGGCTGTGGGGGGCAGGGGCATCTCGGTAAACACGGGGCCCTAGATACAGGGTGGAATCCTGGCTATCTCACAGACCAGCTGGGCGACCGGGGTAGGTTCCAGCACATCACTGAGCCTCGTCTTAGCCCTCCGACCCGTGGGGTTTGTGCAGCGCAGGCAGAAGTCTCCTAGGTAAGGGGCTTGGCACATAAAAGGTGAATTAAGGATGGAAAAGCAATTGGTAGCCGCTTTTGACTTAGTGACCTGGATCTGGCCCTGGGAAACAAACCCATTTGCTTTCGGGACTCAGAAGGTAGAAGGTTCCCCGGGGGTTGGGGGCTGGAGGACTCTGCCGTGGGAAGAGTTTGCCATTCCCTGATCTGAGCCCCGGCGCCACGTCCTTTAACAGTGCACTGGTCAGGCTTCTGTTTCCATTGTGAATGCCAAAAATTCACCCCACACCTATTTGGGGGGAAGCATGGACTGCGTGTCTGTGTGTTTCGCTCTGGCAAGTCCCCAGGCAGCCTTAGAGAGAAGGCAGAATCGGCCCATTCGACGGATGAGAAAGCTGAGGGTCAGGCAGTGTGACCCTCAGGGAGACACAGTCTGGGAGGGGCAGAGCTAGTTCTGGGAAGTAGGACCCGGAGCACCTCACTGCCAAGATTAGGGTCTGGGCGCCTTAGGGCCTGGGCAGCCGCAGAGCGAAGGGCTGGGCTTATGTCAGGGCGTGGCAGGGTGATCTCAGGAGCCCAGACTCCAGCCACAGGACTCACATCGAAACACCAGTAAATGGAAAAGTTGTGCGCAAGTTTGCTGGCCAGGGGGGACCCACGGGCCCCGGGTTTGCGAGCCCCTGCAGCCCCACTGAGGCTGCGCAGTGGAGAGAAAGGAACCCGAGGGCCAGTCCAGCTGCCGCTCCTCGGCCTCCTCACCCCGGAGCTACCCTGGTGGCCGCCCCCGCCCCTAGCCGGCTGCACCCTGACCTCTCCGCGCCCCCCGCCCAGCCCCCTCCCGGGCCCCCGCCCCCTCTCGCCCCTGCGCTGGCCCCTCGACCCTCTGATCTCGGGCCTGCCTCCCGCCGCCCGTCCTCCCCTACTCCTCCGCCAGCTGGGCGGCTCCTCGGTGGGGGACCGGGACCCGCGCTTCTCTCCCAGCCCCGGGGCTCCCCCTTTCTCTCCCTTTCCTCCCCGCCCCCAACCCCCGCTGCGGCGGCTTCCTCCCCCCCAACCCCCCGTGGCTCTGGAATTCCTGGTGGAGCCCACTCCCCGACCGGCCTGCACTGGAGTGTGCCGAGAACACCGCGGGGTGTGCCTCCTGGGTGTGCGGGACGGGCGAATGTGCACGCGGCCCAACAGGCGGCTCGTGGCTGCGTGGACCAGTCTGCGTGCTTTAACGTGCACACGCGCTTGTTTGTGCATCCAGCTGGGTTTACACACCGGTGTATAATTTTTTGTGCACACACACTTGGTGACGCCTGGGGAAACTTTTCTGAAAATCCTGGGCTGGCAGTTTAAATATAAAGAGGCTTTGTTTAATGCCAGAAGCATTTCTCCCGTGTTCTGGGCGTCGCAGAACACTCACCTGCTTCTTCTTTCCCCCTTAAACACTCGGAGGCCTTGGCTGGCTTTGGGGGTAGAGGGGGTGGCGGGGGTGCCCTAAGGAAGAGGTTCTTTTATCTGTCCACCTCCCCAAAAGTCTTTTCTCAAGCCCCGCTACCTCTCCAGTCTCTGTGTCTCTCCTGGGGCTGTTTATTGTTTGAATCTTCCTCCTCGGATGTCTGGGAGTGTCACAGCGATGCAGCGTCATCCTGGCTGTGGAATTCAAGCCCCGGGAAGGCTGTGGAGCAGGGAGTGCGGAGGGCGTTGGGAGGGAGGTGGCAAGGCAGGGAAATTGAAAGCAAGGGGAGCAGAGTGACCCTTGGAGGGGGTGTCCTCCGCTTGAGTTGACCACTGTCAAATGGGGTAATGCCTGTTTCATAAGGTTGCTTTGGTTGAGTTCCTTTATTGTACATTTAGCCCTGTCTGGCACATAGCAGGCCCTAAACAAAGACGGCTGTCTATTATTTTGTTGGGGTTTTGGAGGTGGAGGCACAACAATAGTGTAAAAGAGCACACACTTTGAATTCCGGGCCCAAATCCTGGCCCCGCAGTTTCCTGCAGTATAACTTCCTGTAAATTTCTGTGTGCCTCTTTCCTTCTCCGTAAAGGGGAGCCAATAGTGGATACGCACCTCCCAGGGTTCTTATGAGGATTAAATGAGTCAATTTACCTAAGCACTAGAACGGTACCTGGCACATATAACTGCTGTGTAAGTTTCAGTTTTTATTGTCCCTCTAGAACAGGGGTTGGCACCACCTGTTTTTATATAGCCTTCCCTTGAGCTGAGAGTGTTTTATACAATTCTAAATGGTTGGGGGCAAAACAACACTCATATTTCAGGATGCATGAAAATGATACAGAATTCAAATTTCAGTGTCCATAAATAAAGTTTTATTGGAATGCAGCCACACCCATTGGTGGCTATTTTCACATTACAAAGGCATTTAAGTAGTTTCAACAGAGAACTTACGGCCTGAAAAGCCAAAAATATTTACTACCTGGCCTTTAGAGAAAAAGTTTGCTGAGCCCTGCTGGACAGTGTCAGCTTCCTGAGCGCAGGGATTTATGCCTGTTTGATCATTTGTGTATCCCCAGTGCCTGGAATAGTGCCTGGAATATAATAGATGCGCAATAAGCATTTGCTGCATGAATGAGTTTGGCCCCAGGCAATGGAGGGGCTCAGGCTCTAGCATTCCTGAGCTTGCCATGGGGGTCTGTTCATTCAAGCAGACGCTCCTTTGGAGATCAGAAGGGGAACTCTCTCCCCCCACCTCCTTAAGGGGGGACTAAAATATCGGACTGGCTCCAGGGAAGCTGCTGCTGCAGAATTTAGCCTTGGTTCAAGCAGGTGAGGCGCCTTTCTATCCAGCCTAGGGGAGGAGCAACTTGGGGTCCCCATCAGGGGTCCCCATTCCTTCCCTCCCATTCTGGCAGATTCACAGCAGGAAGCAACTGCTGCTAGGAGTTTGAGAATGGCCTCCCTGACCTTCCTGGGTGGGGGTGGACCTTCCTTCCTCTCCTGGGACGAAGCGGAGACAGGAGGTAGAGGAGCTCAAGGCTCTCTGGGAGCACTTTCCATGTTGAGATTCCATCCGCTTTGCCAAGGGGCTCTTCGAAGATCCTGGTGAAGGTTCCTGTGACCGTGGGTGGGAGAAATAACAAATAACCGCCAGTGTGAGAACGTGCACTGACCTTTCAGTGCATACCAGCCTGGCAGGGCATACCCGCCTGCCCGGGTGACCAGACCTGAGGTTTGCCCAGTGGAGAATCCGAGGGCTGCCAGAGGGTCCTTCCTTCATTCAGTGTTTCCTGAAATTCTACTGTGTGGTAGGCGCGGGCCTGGTGCTGGTGATGTTGCAGGGGATACATCCCCTCCCAGGCGGAGCTCACAGCCTTCTGGAACATAAATTTGACCATTGCCTCCCTAAACTGGCTAAGGACACAACCATGCATTTTGCAGAAGAGGAAACTCATGTGGCAAAAACCACATGAAAAGAAACTCAATATGACTCCTGGTTGAGAAAATGCAAATTACAGCCACATGAAATGCCACTTTATGCCCATGAGATCAGCATAAATAAAAATGGGTGATATCACTTAGCTCTGGTGGATCTTGGGGAGAAGGCGCTCTCACACATAGTTGGTGTAAATACCAATTGTTACGGCTTCGGGGGGAAGAGAAACTTCGCAATACACATTAATACAGGTTGAGTATCCCTTATCTGCAATACTTGGGACCAGAAGTGTTTCAGATTTCGGAATATCTGCATTCTGTTTACCAGTTGAGCATTCTTGAAATCCAAAATGTTCCAATGAGCATTCTTTTGAGCATCACGTCAGTACCCCTAACGTTTTGGATTTTGGATTTTTGGATTAGGGATATTTAACCTATATAAACAAAACCATACAAGGCTGGGCGCGGTGCTGCACGCCTGTCATCCTAGCACTCTGGGAGCCTGAGGCAGGAGGATAGCTCAAGATCAGGAGTTCGAGACCAGCCTGAGCAAGAGCAAGACACCATCCATCTCTACTAAAAATAGAAAGAAATTATCTGGACAGCTAAAAATATATAGAAAAAATTAGCCAAGCATGGTGGCGCACGCCTGTAGTCCCAGCTACTCGGGAGGCTGAGGCAGAAGGATCACTTGAGCCCAGGAGTTTGAGGTTGCTATGAGCTAGGCTGACGCCACGACACTCTGGCCCCAGCAACAGAGTGAGACTCTGTCTCAAAAAAAAAAAAAAAAAAAAAAACCACAAACAACAAAAAACAAAACCATACAAACCAAAAAAACGTACGCTTTGTCTAGCAACTACACTCCTGGGACTTAAGGGTAAGTATACAAGGATTCGTATTAAAGTGCTTTTTAGAAGTGACAAAACATGGCAATATTTACACCCAACGTGAAAGATTACATTGTGATACATGTACCCATGCAATATTATGTGGCCATGGAAAATAATGAGCTGGTGCTATTTCAAGTGCCCCAGAGGGCTTCCACGGTGGCCCAGGGAGGAGAGCAGGAGGTGGCCAAGTGACCAGTAGCTACAATGTGATGCACCTTTTCACACTAATACCAGCCCAGCCCCTTTCCATTCAGGGACTTCTGTTTGTATACAACCTTGAGTAAGGAGAAGCTTTTGGAAGGCTACATACCACCCTGCTGGCCTTGGAAGTGGGGAGTGTGAAAAGGATAGATAAGTAAGGGGCAAAATAGCAAAAATGGAAAAGTATCCATCACCAAACCATGTTGACAAAAAATATGTAACCTAATATCTTATGTAGGATACTATAGTAAGTCTGTAAAAGCGAATCTGCACAGAGACGATGCAAAGCTACTGACACAAAGGAAAACATTGCTTTAATTGAGGATGGGTCTTTGGGTAATTTTCCTTCTGGATTTCTGCAACTTCAATATAGTGTTTCTTTTTTTATTTTTATTTTTTTTCATTTTTTTTTTGTACAACTCATAACCTTCCAAACAATCTAGTGTTTCTTATACAGTGTTTAAAAAATAGAGAGAGAAAGATCATGTACCAGCAACATTGTCCGCAGCTGCTAACTGGGAAATTAATTCTGTCTGTGGGATGGGAAGATTAAAGGGTTAAACTGAACCTTGGAAGAGAGATAAGAGGAGATATCTTTCATGACTGGGAAACTGGCTAAAAACTGAGCTGGTCAGGGGGTGAGAACTGTCTACTTTTCCCATCCTCGCAACCGCTACTTCTGGGAGGATGAAATTGCGTTCTTTCCATTAACAATTATTTCAGCAGCTGTGCTGTTCTAGGCTTGCATCTAGGGACCGGGGACAGAGCAGCGAATAAGGTTCACAAGGTGCCTATCCTCATGGAGTTTGTAATCTAGTGGGAAAGACAGACATTAAATAAAAACACAAATAAATATGAGACCAGGTGGGTAAAAGGAAATAACGATGCAGACAGCACAACACGGTGCCTGGCACACAGGAAGTGGTGAGTGCCTGAACTTGGCCGGTTCAATCACCGTGGTCAATTTAAAGAGTTGGGGGCCAGGCACGGTGGCTCACACCTATAATCCTAGCACTTTGGGAGGCTGAGGTGGGAGGATTCTTTGAGGCCAGGAGTTCGAGACCAGCCTGAGCAAAAGTGAGACTGTGTCTCAACAAAAAATAAAAAAAATTAGCTGGGCATGATGACATGTGCCTGTAGTCCCAGCTACTTGGGAGGCCGAGGCAGGAGGATTGCTTGAGCCCGGGAGTTTGAGGTTGCAGTGAGCTATGATGACGCCCTGGCGCTCTAGCTTGGGCAACAGAGTGAGATCCTATGGCAAAAAAAAAAAAAAAGAAAAAAAGAGTTGGGGAAAGAGGCTGGTTCATTCTTTAACCTTGACACTGCCAGGACAGTTGGACCCTGGCAGCCATACTGTCACTCTGTGGAGTCTGAGAATGAAGCCACCATGCAGGAGAGCCAGGCAGAATGATGGAGAGACTGTGTCCCTGGTGATGTTATTTCAATACCTGTATCCTCTCATGCATGAAGCTGGAACCACATACTTTGTGCTTAAGCCAGATTTTTTCTTAAAAATCACTTGCAATGGAAAAATGCCTGATTGTTATTATTATTATATTATTATCTCTCTGCTTCTACTCTGTGACTTTGCTGAAAGCTCAAGTGAAGCTAAGGAAGATTTAGCATGTCTGGCTCCAGATTCCCAAACCCCAGGATTAGCTGGATAGATACCTTTATATGAGGATAACCCCCCAAAAGTGTGTGTGTTTGGGGGGGTGTCCAAAGAAAGAGATGGAGGGCCCAGGCTCCTAAGCTTGAGAGTCACAATCTATCACCTGCCCCAGGTGGGCATTCCAACATGGTGGGCAGGCCCTTTGGCATGTCTAGAGATACAAACCTGTAACCTGTCTGTTGTTCCTGAGGGTGGTGTGAACACTCCCTCTCAACTTTCAGATGCCCTGGTGGCCATCTCTGCTCACCATCTCCCAACACTGCCCCCAAACCCCCGTGGAGCAGGCAGGCAGCTGATCACCAGGGCCCTGCAGCCCTCTCCCTTGGAGGTTGGGCACAGCCTGGTCCCTTTCCTCCTGCCAGGAGTGATCTCCCAGGCCCTTCCCCTAAAGGTGCTCCTTCCTTTCTGCATCCACTGTTCCAGGAAAAGCGGAGGCAAATTAGGAGGCAGTGCTGGGGATGAGAAAGAAAGGGTAGTCTTTTGCCTTGGGCAAGTCACTTCGTGCCTCAGATTGCGCCCCTGCAAAAGGGGACCCTTGCTCCCTCCACTGCCTGCTCACAAGGTCTTTCTCCTGAGGGTCCAATGTCCAAGATCTGATGTTTCAGTCGAGGCTCCCGGAGCTTCCCTCCTGAGGTGTGAATACCTAATACTGGAGGCTTTTCCAGGCCTCCCGGTTACCCAGGCAGCCCCTTGGGACCCTGCATTCTTAACTAGGTGGGGCTTAGGTCTAGCTGGAGGGTACCTAGTAGAGGGTACCTAGAAAACTTGACTTGAAGCTACAGTTTTGAGTAAGACAGAGAAAACATCAGTTATCCATATCGAAGTTGCCCTTTCCCAACACATGTAAAATTTTAACATCTATTGGGTGCACGTGAGTATTGGCCATATTATTTCCTGCATGTTCAAACACAAAGGAATTTGGAGTTGATGGAGATTTGGGGGAAGGATACAAGCTGGAGGCCTGATACAATTGTTTGCAGTTCCCAAATACCACCTATCTCTACACCTTCCTATGTCTCTCTAGACATCCATTTTTCTAAAATCATTACTTCAACTATGCCGCAGGCAAGGTGTAGAAACTGAAATTAACCACTGGACGGGGGGGGGGGAAAATCACCAACTTTGGAGGGAGATCTGCCTTGATTTCCATCCCAGCGTCATCCCTTTGAGGGCTGTGTGACCTTGGACCAGTGAAGCAGCCTCTCTGAGACTCCGTTTTCTCCTGGAAGATGGGGATAACGACAGCATCCTGGGCATGAACTTAAACGACATAGAGAGAGCTCTTTGCAGGGTATCAGGCTGGGCCTTGGGGTGGGGGGGGGCATTGGGAGAAAGGTTTGGAAAGGAGGGGACTGTCCTTCCCCTAGCTGCAGGGGATCTTGGTGCTTCTCCCCACCCCTGCTTCAGACAGGAGGCAAGGTGTCTCTGAGGTCCTGGGGTTCTGAGGGCAGAGGAGAAGGAGAGTTTGTTTTCGTGCCTGTTGGCTTTGTGAGGGCAGGTTGGCGACCCACGGGAGACAATGTCCCTGTGGGCCACCAGGGAAAGCCTGGGCAGCGCTGGGCATGGGGCATAGAGAGCGAGCGCGGGGAGCTCAGCCGGGTGCAAGGGGCCCCTGGCCACAGCCTGGCCGTGCACACGCTGCCCCATGCTTTCGCAGGCCACGCCCTGGGGCCCTGGCTCCTGCTTCTGGCGCTGGGAGTTTGCCGGGGACACCCGGCCAGTTGCCGAGCGGCATGGGCAGGGGTGGGGAGGACAGAACACTGAGAGAGGCACCGGAACAAGGGCTCCCTCTTCCTCCAGCAACCCCCTGCCTCCCCAGCACCTTGACAGGCAGCGAGGGGACCCAGGCATTTCAGAGAACGAACCAGATCCCACTAGATTGGGGAGATGGAAAACTGTCGGCGTGGGGCCCAATCCCACCTGGACACTTAACGGCAATACTTACACGGAACTGCACAGTGGCTTCCCGCTTGTCTTTCCAAGGGAACAAGCCCCCCACCCTTGACTCCCACAGGCCTTTCCTACCTCCCTGCCCCTCCTGCCTGGTCGGTTTGGCCCTGGGGCCACTGACTTTGTGGGCCAGCTGTACTCCTACCAGGAGAAGGGACCATTAGGGTGGCCATGCGTCAGGCACTGGGCTAGGCACCCCCCAACATGGAAGTTCCACCAGGCCAGGGACCCTTCTGCCTCGCCCAGCTGTAGCCCCAACGCCGGCCTGTCATGGTGTAGGTCCCTGGGGAGGTCGCAAACAAGCGTTCACTGGGTGAAGAAAACATTTATAGGCAGTAAGAGGTCTCTCTTTTGACACTATTCTAAGTGCTTTCTTTACCTACTGGCTTATTTAATCCTCACGACAGCCCTACAAGGTAGGCACCGGTATAGCCCCATTTCACAGATGAGGAAACCGAGGCACAGAGAAATGAAATTACCCGCTGGGAGGCAGAGGAGCTGCGAGTGCAAAGCAGGCTGTGCCTTTCAGATCACCCCACGTTGGTCTCGCCCAGGACCAAGGGAATGACGCCCCTGCCTGAGCAGCGGCAGGTATCGAGGCCGCTCACCTCGCTGAACGCCCCAGAATCTCTCTGATGCCGGTACTGGGACTGGCAGTGCTGGCTGCAAGGTCAGCTCTAGCATTAGGTGGCAATGTGACCTGGGCAAGTCTGTCCACCCCTGGATGTCAGTTTCCCCATCTTTCCAGTCCAAGACTAGATCCTCTCACAGGGCCCTCCCAGGTCTAAAGCCCAGAATCCCGTTGCTCTTGTAAGGGGGATCTTTACAAGGTGGTTCATTTTCTGCCCTTGACAAACAAGCCTTCCAGGAGTCCTTGGCTTGGCCAAATGGCGGCTCTAGTCCCAGGGGCAGGAGGAGGTTTGGAGCGCTGGCAGAAACTTCCCGAATCCTCCCCTCGCTCCTGCTGTGGCCTTGGCTCTTGGCGGGGGCTCCAGGGCCTCTCCCAGTGGGTGCCGGAGGCCAGAGCTGCCTTTGTCTGCTGCAGGAGCCCAGCCAGGCGGCTGTGGCTGCAACCGGCCCCTGCCCAGGCCTGGGAGAGGGTTTTTTTTTTCCTGTGTGTTGCAGCTGGGACCGTTTATAATAGGAAAAAAAGAGAATGACCAGGCCAGCCGGCTGGAAAATAAAGAGACTTAAAAAGAAAAGGGCTAGGCCTGTTCTTCTCCTGTGGAGGCTTTGGTTAAGCAGAAAGTTTTAGTTCCTTTCTGAAAGGCATTTGGGCTTTTGAAGTCCCCTGCGGGAGCTCCCTCTGGCCCCTGGGAAGCCAGGCCCTGGCATGTCCCAATGTGCATGACCAGGATGGGGCCAGGCCGCTCAGAGGAGGCAGTGGCAGGCCCTGGGAAATGCTGCGCCCAGCTGGGTCCACTGTGGTCCGATTCCTCCCCCCACCCCAGTCTGCTCCTATCCCAGTGGGTCCCAAGCTCCGTAACCTCTCTTTGGTGGCCTTTTGCCTGAATTTCCTCTGCTCCCTCTGGCTTTGAACTGAACTCTGGCCCGCTGCCGGTTGGGCCAGAGGGTGGGAATAAGCCCAGATCTGCTTTTTCATTGAGAACCAAAGGGATTTCACAAATAGGGAGACTGAGGCAGACAGAGAGTTTGCCTGAGGCCTCCCAGGGAACCTAAACTTACTGAGTGGCTGCTGTGTGTGGTTTGCCTATAAACATTAACAATTGTTAACATTTATTAAGCAATTACAACATGGAAGGACCCAGTGAATGAATCCAGGTAACAGGCAGATAAAACAGGGGGTGGTGTGCTCGGGCTCCTCTCAGAGAAGCTGCCCTCGCTGCTCCTTCTCCGGCCTTGGTGCATTCCAGTCCGTGCAGACGAGCTTGCTTCTGGCCAGCCCAGCCCTCTGCAGCAGCTCAGCCACCCCCGTTACTGAAGAACCACAATCGAAACATAACTAACATCGATCCAGCACCTACTACGTGCACAGTGCTGTGTGCTAGGCGTGTCACAGCCTTAGCCCATTCTGTGTCCTCCCCGCATCACGGAGGCAGGTCCCTATGGCAACATTCTCTCGCTGCTCACAACTGCCCTGTGCCACTGACATTTTCCTCATTTTGTATGTGAGGCTGCCTTGCCCGAGGGGCATGGCTGGTAAACGGTAAGGCTGGGGTTTGAATTTAGACCTGTCTGCCGTTCTGGCCTGTCTGTCTAGAGCCCACCATTAACCTCCGGTCAGCTTCTCCAGTCACCAGCACTCGCCGGGCAGGAAGTGGGCACCATGGCTTGGTGGGGTACATAGCAAACTCTAGGGCTCTGCTCCAAAAGAGATTTTAACCTAGTTGAGTGGGCAAAGATTTCCACCAATTGGCCTCTGTTGTCCAGCAGAAAGCCTTGACGTGACAATGGCTGGTTGTATAGGGACGCACTGGGCACCTCCTCGGTACGCTGCAGTGTGCTGCCAGTTTTCTTCCCAATGCCAGCACTAAGTTGGGAGCATCTATCTGCGGGGCACTGGGGGTGTGTCAGTAACAGGGAGCAGTGCAGACGCAGCCCTGGCGATCCTATTTCTCTCCTTCCTGCCTATGCCATTGGGTGCGCAAAGGCATTATATGTGCTGGGCACAGGGACCATACATGCTGGTGTTCTTCTGAAATCGATGTGGTATTTCTCCTAGGCCTGGGCACCTAGTAGAGTCTTTTTGTGATGGGGGGGGGTGGGGGAGGGTGGGAGGAAGGAGTATGCACACAGGAAAAAAACTACCAGATTGTTTTTTCTTTTTACAAAAAGATCTAAGCCAGTTTGGTCCTTTTTAGTAGATGACAGTGGTCACAAAAGAGGTTTCTGCTCCTTCATAACCTCTCTACCAGGTGACAATGAGATAATGAATGAGACCAAATTCTGCCACACACACTAACAGTCATTAAACAGACCAGGAGCAAAGCAGGACCACTTTAAGGATAATCAGTTCTGTCAGCTCCACGAAGTCTCAGCTCTCTGTGCTTCCGGGTTATCTGAGCATTCCCGGTAGGAAAGGTACATCCAGATAAGCCCATGACATTCCTAGGCAGGATTCTGTGTCCTCTGCTGGGCACCATGAAGTCAGAAATCCTATTCAATGGCTGGAGAGAGGACCCCCAGGGATCACCGTGTGTCGGGGGGCTGTATCCTAGGGATACAGATTGCCCCTGCCTCGGTGGCTTAATAGTCCCAGATCATGCGAGGTGGGAAGTGTCTCTTAGATCGTGTTTACTAAACCACACCATGAATGCCTTTAATTGTACCAGTGAGAGCCCATTTCTGAATCTATCACCTTTTTTGATAACCAATTTGCCAATAAGATTGGTTGGGTGGTTGGCTGAGCTAGTGATGGCCAAAGGACGTGTGACCATTCCTGGAGTTTGCATGCTGGGGGCATCTTGCCTGACCATTCCTAGTTAAAGCTTACAAAATTGGGTATCTTATCACATTCATTAAACTGCATTTCTAAAGTATTATTTCAAAATAAATTATACTGAAAAAAAATTAAAGTGAATCACAATCACTGTAAAAGACATATTTGGGAGAACAAAGTAGCAACTGAGCCCAAGTTAAGTGACCCCAGGCTTGAGTGTGCCGCACAGCCGGGCAGCTGGAGGTGGTCCGGGCGGAGGCCCTCAGCGCTGGGCCGCGAGTTTCGAGTTTTCTGAGGGTGTGAGTCCACGGGGACCCTCCTGCCGAGTTGGTTTCCTTGCTGCCTTGTGGGTGTTCCCTGCAAAGACTGCTGACGCTTGAAGAATTAAATAATTATAATAATGATGATAAAATAGAAATGGCTTTCCCAGCTGAACAGAAACTGGAGAAGACAAGGAGGTTCCCACACCCGCCTTATTGTTTTTGGCACCGTGCTCCTACGGCCCCAGAGAGGCAGATGTCTGGGCCTGCTGCTGGCCTCTTTGAGTTGTGGTCATGGGGGGACAATGGGGCCCCCTGGGGAATTTCAGGAGCATCTGCAGGGATTACCCTCCCCAAAACATCAGGCTGAGAACTGAAAGCAGGGAAAGGAACTCTTTTCTGTCTTGCCTTACTCCCTTCTGAACCCTCCGAAGCCTCAAGTCCAAGCCCTGTGAGAAGAACCCTCAATGCTGCACACACTGGTGCAGAGGTGGGGAAGCCCTGGACTCGTGGGTGGCGGCAGGTTAACAATCGTGGTGCCCACCCATGTCCTGGGATATTCGACCAGAAGGCATGACCACTGCTTCCTTAGTAGCCCCAGCACAGGAGTGTCCAGGAAAACTTGGATTCCACAAAAAGATGTATCATTAAAATAAAATAAAAATGCACAAAGCCTTCTCCATAGACCTAAAGAAGCTAGAAAGCTTCTAGGAAGCAGGGGCGCTGTCTGTCTCAAGGTAACACCGGTGGGGGGGGGGGCGGGGAGGAGGGACTTACCTGTGAGAGGAGGGGATTTGCAGTTGTGTGACTGGCATCCCTGAGAATACGGTTGACCTTGGAGATGGTGAAGGTGAGAGCGAGGAAAGGTAAGGGAAGAAAGTGAAGGCCCAATTACTGTGGTCCTGTGGCCTCACTCTAGGCCAGACTGGCAGCACTCACAGAAAATCCTCAGAACAACCTCATGAATACAGTCTGTATTCCCATTTTGCAGATGAGAAAGTGGAGGCACAGAATCCCTTGCTAGGGCCCCAGCTAAAGCAATGAGGGAAGCTGGATTGGAAAGTGGATCAAACTGGCTCCTAAACCTGGCTATGATAGCTTCCTTTGGCTCTTTGCCTAACCTGTGACATTCCCCTTAGAATCACCCAGCTCCTTCTTGCCCCAGGCCCTTTGCACACACTATTCACTCTGTGGGGAGCTCTGTTCTCCATCTTCTTCCTTGAGTCACTCTTTCTCCTCCTTCAGGCTCTCAGCCAGACTACCACCGAGAACCTCTGTTTTTTGGCCTCATCTACACTGTATCTTTCCTTCCCAGGATTGATCAAAACTGTAATTGAATAATTATTTGTATGGCTATTTATTAAAAGTCAGCCTCCCCCACTAGAGAACAAGCCCCAACAGGGAGGAACTGTGGTCCTTCTGTTCACTATTTTACCCTCAGTCTTAACACACAGTAGGCGCACAATTGTAAAGAAATGTTGAGTAAATGAACAAAGACATGAACTAATTCCCTGGGGAAAGACTGCGGGTGGGGAGGATAAATCTTCCCTCCCCCAAATGACTGTTCCTTATATAGGGTGATGCAAGTTCTCCCAGTAGAGAGTGAGAGTTTCAAGTAATAAAACTGTAAACAAAAACCACTAATTCCACGTTGGATATTATTCAAGTGGCTGTTGTCATTTAAAGGAAGCGTGTGTGTATGTGCACCTGTGTGCGTGGAGGGGGAGAAGGTGGTCGTTTGGTCACTTACTGCAAAGCATCCCTTGACCCACTCTGGGAACTCTGTAGAAGGAACCCTACTTTATTTTACCTACTGCCTATCTTTCTTTTGCAGTCCACCAGACCCCCCTACTCACCAGAGTGCTCCCATGACGCCTGCCTCTTTTTGGAAATTCAAGTGAGAAGCCTCCCGTGCTGCACGTCTAGGAAAACATCCTTAAGCAACCAGGCAAGAGGTTTCCCCTCCTCCAGCCAAGTATGACTTTGAGGAAGATGCACGTTTGTGTGAGCAAGTCTACTCGTTCTCAGAAACATCAACTCGTAATTTCTCTTGCGTTTATGATGGTGGCCCTGACAGTTTACAGTGAGTTTCCTGCCGCGCCTCCCAGCAGGTCAGGAGCAGCTGGCCACTTTGCGGGTGAAGGCTTGGCCAAAGGGGGCCTTTCTCACAGGTAGGGGCCCAGATCCCCGGATTCCCCGCCAGAAGTAGGCAGGTGTGGGTATAAAATATCATCTGAAAATGACCTCTTTTTGGTCCAAGGTCACCAGGCTGATGAGAAGCAAGGCCCAGGTGTCACCCGGTGCCCCCTTGAGGCCCTTGTGGTTCGAGCTCAGAGGGGGAGTGGGGTTGGCCGTGCGCAGAGTTCGGGCACTACTGGCTTTTTGCTCCTTTGAGACTTTCCTTAAAACAATATTTTTCTGGAAGGAGTTAAAAATGAAACAAGTTTCAGAGGAAGCGGGCCGGGCCGGGCCCAGGCAGGGAAGTCGAGCTCCCTCCGCGCACCCCAACTGCGGCTGAGCTGCGAGACCGCGGAACTTGGCGTGGGGGAGGGGTGAGCGTCGGGACGCGAACGTGGGTGGCGACTACACGTGGGAAGTGTCCAAAAAACTTTGTGCGCAGCTCCGGGACCCTGGTCCTCGCGGGTTAGTTCGGGATAGGCTGTCGCCTGCCAATGCTGTTACCCCACCCCCGGCCTCCGAGCCTCCCGCAGTTTCCCACCGATGGAAAAAGGGCAGCGCCGGGGTTCTCCAACGACCCCTCCCGGCCGACGGCTCCCTCCTCTCGTCCCGCACACCCACGTCCCACCGCGCGCCTTTTGTCCGCCCCCTCCCTCCCGGCTGGGCATGGTCCGCAGTCTCCAGCCCCCCGGAGAGCCTGGGCGGGGGACTGGGGGCTGTTCTCCGCCCCCTCCCTCTAGGAGAGGCAGCCCGCGGCGGGGGCACCCCGGAGCCGAGGCCAGTCGCCCCCTCCCCCAGCGTGTGCCATCTGCCGCCTGTCAGCCTCTCTCCGCGGGCCTCGATCCCAGGCGCCGGCGGGGTGGGGAGCGGCGCATTCTGCCCCTCCTTCCTGGCTCCTTCCCAGGGCCTCGCTGCCTCTGCCCTCGCCGGGCCCTTGGCAGCCCTCTTGGTCTAACCCTGGCCATCCCTGGGCTTCGGGAGGCGGCTCCCATTCCCTCAGGGAAGGCAGGGATGTTGGACACTCTCGGACGCACGAACTCGGGAGGGCGGTGGCCGGGGTGGCAGCTCTAACCCGGAGAGGGGCGGCTCTCAGGGCTTAGGTCTAGTTAGGGGACATCTCTGTCCTGGCCCCAGCCCCTAGGGGATCCTTGCTCTCCGTCTCCCAATGTCAGGTGTCCACCTCGGCGTCGCGTTTCGCCCGTCACCACACTCCACGGCGGACACGGCCTCGGCGCGCTGCGCAGGGCCCCTGCCCCAGGCCTTTCTCTGCATCCTCCAGCCCCGCTCCCTAGCCGCGGAGTGCGGGGGCGGCCTGTCCCCTGCAGTCGGCCCAGCGCCGGGCTGGCGAGCGGGCCCGGCGGGCGGCGGGCGGGAGCGGCGGGGCGCAGGCACCCTGCTTGGGCGGGCGCCGCTGCTGGCCGGGCCGGCGCTGCTCTCGGCGGGCAGCGGGTTCTTCGTGAAAGGTTGCCCCGGGTAACTCGTCTCCGAGGGGACACAGCCCTCCGCTCTCCAAGTGGCAACTTATCGATCCGCGAGATTGATAACCCCGGCGCAGCGCCGCGCACCCGCTCCGCTCTCCCGGCCTGGGCGCGCCGGCCCGAGGTGGCGCCGTCGCCCGGAGGGGTCGATGTCGGGGCCTCTGCCCCACCCGGATCTGGCCGCCTGCAGCTAGTGGGGGAGGGGAGCTGCAAAGGAACCGTGTAGGGGGCCGCCGGGGAGACTTGCCCCAGTCGGAGCTGCTCCCGGCCTGCTCGAGGCCGCGTCTCCACGGGTCCAGAGCGGCGGGGGCCGAAGGCGCCCCCTGGTGGCCGGGGCAAAACGTGGTCGAAAGTGGCAGCTGTAGGGGAGGGATGCTCCTGCAGCGTTTTGGGGGCGAGGTGTTCCCTTTACAGTCGTAGCTAGGAAGTGCGCAGCTGGCTCAAGAACCCTGCAAATGCGGGTGTAGGGGCACACAGGGTCAGCCCCGCGGTGGAAGAGTTTGTTGGACGTGGGGCAGAGGTAGTCTTCGAACACCCACCGGTGGGCAAAAAGCACTGAGAAGGAAAAGCCAGGTCTGGGATATTCACGTACGTGGGGCATGAATCGCGGTGTGGCAGTGCTGGGGGGCTCGCCTCACCTCGCTCCCCCATGCTCTCACTTTTGCAGTTTGTGATGCTAATGCATCTCAGCGAGCTTGACAGCCGCAGGGGCCTTGCGTTTGTTCCCTGCTCCCGCCCCCGGTGCCGCCAGCGCCCAAGCCCAGGCCCGCGTGCCGGTGCGGTGCCCGCGCCCGCGCCGTGCCTGCCGTCGCCACCGCCGCCTCGGTCCGGGTTTTGCGGGCGGCCGGAGCTGTATTTCCAGCGCTGTCCATCGCTCGGTGCTGTTGGCCCTCTCTCCGTCTGATCCGAGCCGGAGCAGTGCGGGGCGCCCCACGGGATCAGAGCGCTCCCCCGCCGGGACTCCGCTCCTCACATCCTCCTGCTGGGACCCGGCTACATTTCCAGCCAAGCCTGGCTTTATTATGTGTCTCTGCAGTGCAGCCCCAGCAGCCGGATCGGGAGGAGGAGAGCCAGCGACCACAAAGAAGACAGGAGCGCGAGGGAGGCTGGCGGGCGGGCCGGCGCCGGCTGGAGCGTGGAGGAGCCGGGGCGCAGCCGCCGCCGCCGCTGCCCGGGAGGACGGGAGCCCGGCCGCCGCCGCCGCCTGCGCGTCCTCCTCCTCCTCCTCCGCCGCCGCGGCCGCCGCCTCCCCCCTCTCCGAGCCCCTGGCCCATGGAGGCAGCTAGCGGGGCCGGCGACTTGGCACCGGCCTGGGGATCGGCTGCGCGCCGCGCGCTGAGCACCGCAGCCCCAGGGCAGGCAGCGGCAGCCCGGCGCACGGGCTGAGCGATGCCCGGGGCACGGGCGCGCCTGCCCGCCGCCGCCTGAGCGCCCCCGCGCGCCCCTTCCTCCTCCGGGGGGCCGGCGCCGGACCGAGCCGAGAGCCAGAGAAGGGGGCGTGAGCCAGGGACCCCGAGCAGCGGCTTCCGAGCCACTGCGGCCGTTTTGAGCCTCCCCTCCAACTAGGCTGAGTTGAGGGACCCTCCTCCCAACCATCATCATCTCCAAACCAGGCGTTTGGGCATTTTTGAGCCATTAATATTTATTCTTTTTTTTTTTTTTTTTGTGCGGCAGGGGATAATCTGAAGGCTTTTTTTCGGGGGTGCTGAGCTTCCGCGCTCCTGACCGCCTCCCGGTCTCCACCCCCCGTGAGACCCCCTCGACTCCAGCCCGGTTCCCCCTCCTCAGATGGGTTCATTGTGAGCTCCGCACCGGGCTGCGTGGCCGGACGCCTGCAAACTTTGCACAAAAATCCGGCAAGGGGCGGAGGAGGAGGAGAAGAAGGAGGAGGGTGAGGGTGGCGGTAGGGTGGGGGAGGGAGGGAGGGGGCCGCAGGGGCCGGGGGCCGGCGGGGGGTGGGGAGGAGGAGGGGGGCGGCTTTTTTTTTTTTTTTTTGCATAACTCGGCTCGGCCGAGTGGCCTCCGGACTCCCCGCGCCGCTGGGACCGCCGCTGGGACCCGGAGCCCCCGGCTGCCGCATTGCAACAGGCAGGGCCCCGGCGCGCCCCCCGGGCCTCCCCCCGCCCTCGAGCGGCCTCGGCCGGCCCGGGCCGCCCCCCCCAGGGAGGCCGCCCCGGACCTGCGGTCCGCTCCCCACAGCCGCCGACCCGGCTGCAAAAAAAAAAGTTTCCAAGAGGCAGGCGGAGGAGAAGGGGGAGAAGGGCTGCCCGGAGCGGCGGGGGGCGGCGGGGGGAGCCGGCCGCGGAGGGCGACGGAGCGCCCGGAGCCCCGGACATGTCCAGGCGGAAGCAGGCGAAGCCGCGCTCGGTGAAAGGTGAGCGAGGCCTGGCGGAGGCGCGAGCGAGCGAGGAGGGAGGGAGCGAGGGAGGAGGGACCGGCGAGCGGGCGGGCGGCCGGGGACCCGCGCGAGCGAGCCGAGAGGAGGAGGAGGAGGCGGCGGAGGAGGCGGAGGCGGAGGAGGAGGAAGAGGAGGGGGAGGAGGAAGCCGGGAGCGGGAGGCGGAGGCGGCGGAGGGGCTCGTCGCGGACACCCTCCTCGCCCGGATCCTCTCTGGGCCCGGCGCCGTCGCCCGCGGGGGACCCGGGCCTGGGGGCGCCGCCAAGGGGCCCGCGCCGCCGCCTCCGTGCGGGCCCCGGGCCCGCGTGGCCAATCAAGGGGTGCGGGCCCGAGTTGGCGGGGATTGCGAATCTCGGCGGCGGCGGCGGGCGGCGGGAGGAAGGAAGAGGACGGGCGTCCGGGAGGCCGGCAGCTCCGAGGCCGCCCTCGCTGGCCCCGGGCCTCGCTGGCTTTCTCGGCCCCCGCCTCGCAGTCCCGGGCCGCGGAGAGCGGCGGGCGCTGCCTGAGCGCGCCCCGGGCGTCGCGCCCCCGCCCGGCCTCCTGGCGCCCCCTCCCGCCCCCCGCCCAGGCCGCGCTCCCGGCTCGGGCCCCCGCACTTCCTGCCTCCTCCACCGAGACCCACCGGGCGGGGAGCCTCCGCCAGGAGTTCATTGTCTGCGCCGCGCCGGCGGGACGCCGGTCCCCAGGGGAGCGCAGCGGTCGCTGTGCTTGCCCCTGCGCGGAGGGCGTCCGGATGCGGCCCCGGGCACCCGCACCCTCGACACCCAGGCCGACTTCCATACCAGTTCTCCGGGTTGCTCACGTTTGTGAGGAGATGTAGATATAGGCGCGCACACACACACACACACACACCCCTCTTCGTTTCCATGCTTTGCTCTCATTTCCACCCAGGGCCCCTGGCTCGAGGGGGACCCTGGAAAACAGAGGCCCCGGGGAAAGGCCGCGCCAGCCGGCGAGCCCCTCCCCTGCCCTCCTCGCTCCACGGGCTGGCCTCTCCCAGCCTCGCCTGCTGCTTTGTCCCTATTCCAGCCCCTTGGGTGGGGGACTGGCTGCCCGGTCGGCGAAGGGAGATGATTGAGGAGGGGCAGGATGAGAGCGGCTAAGCCTCTAGAGCCCAAAGTCCCGAGGCCCTTGTGCTCTCCCAACTCCCCTGATGACCTCTGGCCTGAGCCCAGTTCTGCTCTGAAAAGTTCATTTCCTGGAGGCCTGCGCGGGAAGGCGCTGGGGCCCCGCTCCCTTCCTGCCAGCCTTGCGCCTGGCTGGAATGGCTGGAACTGAATCCGGCAAGGAGGGTCCTTAGACACCCATCATCTCTCTCCTGAAGTCCCGGGAGAGCCAGGGGCACCTGTCCCAGAAGAGTCCCCTTCCTGCCTCCCTGCCATATTAGAAGGAGACCAGCTCAGTCCACACTCTGAGCAACTGGCCTGCTCTCTCTCCATTTTTCCCTTGAGAGAAATTGGTCCTGTTCCCCTCACCCTGGCTGGCCTCCCAGTCCGAGATACCCTGGCCTGCTCCACAGAACTGGGGCTAGAGAGGGTGTTCTGATTGAGGGGCAGGAAATCAGAAGAGAGACTCCAAGAAGACAGGAAAGAAGGATAGATATTTCTCCTTTTGCTGAGGGTCCCCGGGCTTGAAATAATATTTGATTTCTTTTCTCTTTCCCTGGTCACTGCTCACTCCTTCAAGAGCCACTTAAGGTGGCCCAGAAGAAAATACAGAATTGGAATTTCTGGTTGGAAAAACAGTTTTATGTAACTTGGGCAGTTGATTTTGAGTTAAACCTATGTATCGGAGCAGATTTTTCATAAAGATGCAAATCTTGCTTACCTGTAACCCCACTCCTGTCCCCGGCCTCTTTAGTTCAGAAGCGCGAGGCACAGAAAGCAAAGGTAGAACGGTTTGCAGGGAACAGATGGGTGGTGTTGCAGAGTTGCTTGTACTGAATTCTGAAACCACTCTGGATCTCTAAGACTCAAGAATTGGTCTTCAGCCTTTCATGAAATGAGCCTTGAAATGATTTTTAATGAGTGCCTCTCTCTAAATGTATATGTGTGTATGTTTAGCAGGCAATTAGAGCAGGTTGTTGGGGAAAAGACAGCAAAGTGGGAACAAGACCAGTGAAGGCATTTTGAGGCTCAGTGTTGTAAATATCAACCGCTCAGTCCCTTTCTGCCCCTGGAGTCTGAGACCCTCTGTTTCTCCCCAGGGCTCTTTGCATTTTCCAAAGGGAGCCGTAACCCTTGTCTCTCACCATTTTGCCTTTTATTTGGTTTACTGGGGTGCATGGGGTGGAGATGTGGCCACTTATCAAAGGAGGAATTAAGAGAAAAGATAATTTAAATAGATAAGAGTTACTGCAGGTGTTGGATTTATTGCTTTTCAAGAACTGCCCCCTTCTCTCAAGCAATATTCAAAAGTGTGCGCTGGAGTGTGGACAGCTCCACACCAAGTGTTTGAAACGACAAGGTCCTCACCTTTAAAGATGCTTGAAGGTGCTTCCTAAGGAACAGCGGTGTCTTTTAAATTTTATTTTATTTTGCCTCTACTGCTGAGTGTCAGGGCTAATGTAGAGGCATTGTGGACTTCCCCAGCCTCGAGCATTCTGCTGTGAAAGTCGCTTGACTGTAATTTGTAATTGATCTCGGAAATGTGAAAGCCCATAGCAGGAAGGAAAGACAGAAATATACCATTTTCGAATGGATGCTCAGAAAGTGTGATTTGAAAGCACAGGCATTGCTGCTTTGAAAATCAAACGGGCCTCTGGGGGGGTCTCATTTCCCACTCATGTGCACAACCTCCCTTCTGGAGTGGGGTCACTTGTCCCCTCAGGATGTTTGTCCTTCTTTGGAAAACCCAGCTCACAGGGAGGACACCCAGCAAATAGGGAAGGGTGCCGGGGCAGTAGGGCAGGGGGGAGAATAGCCTCATTGGTTTTCAAAAGCCTTGTGGTTTTGTAAAAAAAAAACAAACCCACAAAACCCAATAAACCCATGAATGTTACAAAAGTCACATTTTCTGACCGATTTTCCCTCCCTGCACCCTTCTCCCCTTTTCTGTTTCCTGGTGGAGTGGTGTGGTGGTTGCAATGATTCGTTCTCTTTGATAATTTTGGCCTTGTTCTCCCGGGCTGTTCTGATCGTGCTCACTGATGTTATTTCAGCCGATGATATCAGGTGGTTTGGTAGCGGTTGCCTTGGCAGTTCTGTCTGTCACTCGACCTTAAGGAGGCCTACCCCCCCCCCCGCCCCCCAGCTTCCTCAGAGCCACGCAACAGCCTCTTCATTTATACAGAAAATTAATACATTTTTCCCAGCCTTAGTTTAAAACTTTTGAACCATTTTAATACTGTCGATTTTCTCCATCTAGCAACTGCCTGTTAATTACAGTTCTTAAATTAATTAGCACTCAGGCTGTGTCCATGCACCCCCCCACCCCAACATCCAAAACTGCCCCCTGTGACTTCTCTGCATTCCCTTCCCCCTCTTTGTCCTCCTCTCCTGCCAGCATGTAGCTCCTCAAAAGTCCATCTTATAAATTTGGTGGTCTAGGGACTTGGGAACATTGTGTGTGTTTCCATGGAAATAATTGAGATGTAATAAATAGAGGCGTTCTGAGGTTACAGGTTTCTTGATTCAGCTGAGACCACATACAAGTGTAAATTGTCGAGGTTTGTTTGGCTAAATGTACATGATCTTGTAGGAAGCGCAAAACAAATCCTGTATAGGTTCTTTAGCTTTGTATGTGGATTGGGGTAGCTGACATTTAATCCTAATATTTAATCCCCCCATCCTCAATTAAGTTATCGATTCCCAGCTTGGGGAAGGACCCGTTTCATTCTAGAAAACATCCTTTATGTCTGGTAATTGCTGTTTAGATGTGTACACCTGTTTCCTTGCAAAAACTTAATAAGCAATAAAATAAGATAACTATGTGCCTCTGGCAGGAGAATCCTGCTAAACGTTTAACCATAAGGTGCCTAGTGTGCATTAGTAATGAAAGGCGCAAAATGCCAGTGACTTTATAGTCATAAAGTAATTCAGTAGAGCCAGCCAGCCCTGGCAATGCTGTGGCATGCTACAGCGTGTTAACAGAGGAGGAGGAGGGGGAACCACGGAAGCAGGAAACTGGAGCATAGCATCTTTGAGTCCAGCGTTCCTAGCTGGAGACGAAAGGCTGGGGATCTGGTTCAATCTAAGAGAAAGTTGCAATAATTGCTATATCGGTAGCCAACTCTTAAGCTAGTGGCTGTGGAATTCTTCCCCTGATGTAGGTTTTAATAGTCTGGCAATTAGATGCATTGATTTCTCTTAACTGTTCATTTGGATGTGTAAACGAAAGGAACCTACCACTGAGGCTGATGGTGCAGACATGCTGCCGGGCTCTTTGAAAAAGGCTGATTTAGGTGGCGGTGGTGGGCGTGTATGATTTTTCAGGGCAGTCTTGCGACCAGTTTCCTCTTCTTTTAAAATTTCTGCCCATTTTGCAGTGAAATGAATGGCACCTCTGGTTCAAATTCTCTTTGAAAATAAACAACAGTATCCAGTTACATCTGAAAAGTAAAGACATGCTTTCTTGCTGCAGATGCTTATAGAATAATATCTCTGTCTTTGAGTGACTGGACTCAGTTGCGCATTTTTGGCAGATGATCTGTTGGGTATCAGAAGGTTAAGTCACAGACACCTTGGGCTCTGAGTTCTAGAGAGTCTTCCTGCTGAGTGAGTTCTCTCTCTCTCCTTCTTTCTTGCCAATAGTTTGAGACTTGTGGCCACCTAGACCAAGTATGTCAAGCCCTGAGTGGGTGTGGGATGGCATCTTGAAAGGCTGGAAGGCTGTACGACTTCAATGGCTTGGAAAGTGTGTAGAAAATGAGCTCTCTTAAACATCAGCCCCTCTACCTTCCTGCTTCTGGGCTTGCAGTTTGCTGCAAGTGTCACCAACTTCAGACATGCCGGCATCTAAAACTGTCTTATAGTAAGCAAGCAGAGGATGGCTACATTTCCTGATGGCCCTATGGTTTTTGTCAAGGTGGGTGGGTGGTTTAGTTCACTCTTTGTTTGGCAGGGGTTGAGATGGACTTGCCTTTCCCACACCCTGGTTAAAGCAAAGCCCAGCTTTGTCTACGGTACACTGGTGTTTGCAAAGAATATTATTGTCATGTCTTGAAAACATTTGCACTAGATATCAGGGTTCCTTCAAATCTGCAAATCTAGGGTAATTACAATAGAAGAATATCTTGAAAACTGTTAGTGAGCTCCTCATTACTGTGGGTAGCTGGGAAAACCCTGCTATAGCTTGGTTGATGAATTTGACAATTGCTGCAAATTCCTGTCAGTTTGCAAGGACATTTTGTGCATAGACATGTTACTGGATAATCAGAGTAGTTTTGTACCACAAATTGGACTAATTAAGCCTGAATTGGTTATATCCTGCTTGAAGTTTTTGGCGCTGGCTGTCAGCTCCCTCAGCCTACTGTGGGAAAGGCAGGGTGAAGTGAGAGGGGAGATGCTGATGGAAACTTTTGATTCATAGCTTACCTGCCAGAATCGGTGGCCGCCAACGACTGGGGTTGTACACTTAGTAAATAAAAATACTTTACTGCTTTCAAGGAGCGCCAATTAGCTGATTGCTCCGTGTGCCTGTCTTTAAGGAGAATGCTGTTTTACCTATCTTCTTGTACAAAGGTTTGATTTTTAATGTCTTGTGAAAAGGATTCTCTTTGTCTTGATTGATGTCAGGAATAAAAGCATGATGGTAATATCCCTTTGAAAGCTATTGTATTGTCGGCCCTGGCTGACAGCGGGAGGGCCTCCCAGCGTTATAGATTAGTGCTGTGAAAACACTGACATTTTCTTTGTTACGTTGCTGTTGTTCTACTTGCAAAGTCAATTACACAATGTGGGAGCTCAGTTACCGAGTTGACTTTGGAAGTAGCAATGTCTTTCATTCTCTTTTTAAAGATATAATTTTCCTTTGTTGTTGTTGTTTTGTTTTCTTTCTTTCTTTTTTAACCTCCCTCCCTCTGGTTACCTCCTCTCCCTTGCTCCCTGCCTCTCCAAGAGTCTGCACAAGTTAGCGAGGCAAACGGACTCTGGTTTCAGTTGTGACAAGTCAAATTCAAAGATTGCTACATCGTTATCTCCAAATTCTTCTACTCATTCACATTTCAGTGGTGTCTTATTGATACAGTGACTAAAGCAGCCAAGATACATAAAAAACCCATCAAATGAGATTACAGTGTTGATAATCTCTTATCAAGTGGGTTGTTCTCGGGATCTGGGGTCATTGAGGTTGGCAAATTTGGAGTTTTCTTTCTTTCTTTCTTTTCTGGAGATGGCAACTGAGACTGGCCTGAACCAGGGTCCTGGGTTGATGGGACCTCTGCGAACAGTTTTTTTTTTCCCCAAAAGATTTATAAGCATTTAGATCTCCGAGGCTGGGGCGATTGCGTGTTGCATTCAGAATCGTGGGTGACATGTCAAGAGTGGAAGGGGTCTCAGGTGAATCGTGTGATCCATCTTTCTCCCATTGTGGGTGGCAAACTCGAATCAGAAGATGATCGTATGAGGTGATCCCGTGTGCCTATCCGGGGCAGGATGGGACTCGGGGGTAATTTGCGTTCCCATCTAAGTGTGCAAAGTCTTGCTACCGGTAGGGAGGAAAGCCTTGAACTAGCCAAAGCTGAAAGTGGTTATGAGGATGTTTTTTGCGTACCCTCCCTCCTCCAGTCCTCTCTCCGTCCCCACCCTCTCCCGAAAAAGAACAACCTAAAGTCCTTAGTTCTCTAAACCTGGTCACCGAAGCAGCAGTCACCTTCCAGCAGCCGCTTGCCGGAGCGTCTTGCCAGCCCGGCCTCGGGTGAGGAGATGCGCTGCTGTCGCGGGCTCCAGATGACAGGGATCCATCAGGAAACTCCGTCCGAGGACACTAATTGTGGGCCCCCGAAGTTATTATTACGAACCACCAGACAGAGCCTGTATTCGCCAGCAATTTGTCAGGACTAATTTTGTTTTTCTCCAATAATTGAAAATTAATGTCTTGAAGTGAAAGCAGATGTTCATGTCATCTTCTGAATTGGGATATAAAATGGGGCTCTGTGGATGTGCTCACTAATTTAACAGCAATTTCCCTCTCCTAGATAATGGGGGTGCTGGGGCTGACATCACCTCAGGAGCAGGGATTAGGGGCTGGGAGAGAGGGGCACGGGTGTCCTTGAGGGTTCACCCTGGACAGAGAGCACATAAATAAAAATATGTGCTTGGGCTATGGGACTAGGAGAACTCACTGTCTGCGTAACAAGTATTTATTGAGATAATCCAAGGCATTATTCTGGGGAGCCTAGGTCTGGGGAGATGGTGGCTTCATTCGGCTGTCCTGTTCGTCACCATCACCTTCAGCAAAGCTGGTTAAAATTGCACATTCCTGGGCCCCGATGCTGGAGATGCTCACCTGGATGGTTGGAAGAGGACTCAGAACTCTTCATCCTCTCCCCCCCACCCCCACTTTAAAAAATTTTGGTAAAATATATATAACATAAAATGTATCATCATTTTTAAGTGACATTAAGTACATACATGTTGTTGTGCAGGTGTCACCACCGTGAACTTTTCATTTTTAGCACCCACGTGGTGGGGGGTTGGGGTTCTGCAGCCCACCACCCTCAGAGGAGGCCATCGAGGTCACGCTTGCATTTTCTAGGTAGGCACGAGAAACAGAGGCTTGGAAGACAAGTGACTCTCTCAAGAGTTGTGTTTCTCCCCTTGCTCTAGTGGGAGAGGTGCGACTGCATTGCCCAAGGCTAGGGCAGGGCATGGGAGAGTAGGGCTCCAGGAGTCTCCTTGGGGCTGGTGGGGCTGGGGACAAGGGTAGAGGGGTGCTCAGGAGTTGTTGAGTGATCTGGTGACCATTCTCAGGATAAGAACATTTGTTCTCTACTTGGGGACACCATTCTTTGGGAGACTGAGCCTGGCCAGGCGTGAGCTTGCTCAGCGGCCCTGGCAAGCCAGATCCCTTGTGGCCCCCACACCTGCCTGCCAGGATCCAGGTAGCCCCTGACGCCCTGGCCCACCCAGCTCTGGACACTTAGGCTGGTTTGTCTGTGGCAAGGAAAGCGGAGGAACAGCTGTTTTGGAATGGCCACTTAGTTGCCTTGATTTCCAGCCCTAGAGCACTGACCGTCTTGGGCCTGTTGGTCTAGCTTTGTAAACTCTTACACTGTTCTCCTTGTTGGAGGTGCTACGAAACTTTCCTCCTGTTTTCTCTGTAATTGAAATTTGCCCTTTCGTTACCTGGGCATGAATTATTTTTTGCAGCGTTGTCATTCCCTATCCTGCTGTGAGGTTTATCTCTTCTGTTGATCCTAATTAAATAAAACATACTGTTCACCTAACTCCTGTTGCACTGATTTTTACCTGCCTGAAGGCAGAGTGATGGCCATCTGGGCTTGGTTAGGGAGCAGGGTATGGCTGGATACGGGGTGGTGGCGGCTGCCACCTTCAGGCTGGGAGATTGGGCAGGTGCACCCCCTTGGCTGGGGGCTGCCAGACCTTGGAGCCACCAGAAAAATGTAGTATATTTTTGGTTCCTGAACAAGAGATGTGGCTTTGTCCTTCGCCCCCTGGGGCTGCAGTTTTTTGAACTTAGGGAGCGGAGGGACAATAGCCAGCTCCAGAGGGCCCCCAGGGAGAGGGTGAGAGAGGAGAGGCAGGCTCCCAGAGGCGGGGAGGTGGAAAGAGGGGGCAGGCTCCTGCCCCCTGGGGTGGAGGTTACAGACTGTTGGGTTCTCTGGGGACAGCGAGGGGTGCACATGTTTTCAGTGCCCAGGACGGCCTCTGCAGATGCCCTGTGCCCCTCAGGGAGAGAGTGGTCAGCCAGGGACACAGCACACATGGCGGCAAGATTCAGGCCTTTACTGTTTTTGCCTTTCAACCTCTCAGAATCCTGAAAACCACAGGTTGAAAAGGTACCTGGGAAGTCACTTCATTTAAACTTCCTTGGGTGTGGTGTCCTTAGTTGCATCTAGCCTAGACTTACACACTTCCATTCTCCAGGAGCTCAGTACCTCGATGGCACATGTGTGCGTTTTTAGCTTGAATTTCACACGTTAAGCTGCAGTCTGCATTGCTCCTGGGTCCACCTCCTGGGGCCACAGAGAGAACTCAAACCCCCAGTCCCTTGAGCAGCCCTGCTGAGAGTTGGTGGAGCTTGTCCTGCCGTACTCGGAGGAAAGATCTCATTGTGTGGGGGGTCAGCCTTGTGTGGGCTTCCAGGACCTCATGTTCATTCGTAAATGGCCACAACCTGGGCTTCTGAAAGGATCATCATGTTTTAAAAAACTATTTCTTCTTTTTTTTTTGAGACAAGTTCTTGCTCTGTTGCCTAGGCTAGAGAGTTGGTGCATCATCATAGCTCTCTGCAACCTCCAGCTCCTGGGCTCAAGGAATCCTCCTGCCTCAGCCTCCCAAGTAGCTGGGACTATAGGCGTGCATGCCTGGCTAATTTGTCTATTTTTTTGTAGAGATGGAGGAGGGGGGTCTCGATTTTGCTCAGGCTGGTCTTCAACTCCTGGCCTCCAGCAATCCTCTTGCCTGGGTCTTCCTGAGTGCTAGGATTATAGGCGTGAGCCACCTCACTGGCCTTAAAAAGGATTTCTTGAAAGGGTAAACGTGTAAATTGTCAAGGGAGTAAATATGAATGGGTGGACAAGTGAATGGGTGGACAGTGAATAAATGACTGAACAGTGAGTAAATGAATTCACAGATGAAAGAGCGAATGAGCGAGTGAGTGAATGAGGAGGTGGACTGATCGGGACACAGACTAGGCCGGCGCAGGACGTGGGCTCACTGCTGGCATCGGTCTCTGATGGCCTCTCTGTTGCAGATGAGGGGGTGGGAGCTGCCCCAGACGGGGTGCTGCTCCCAGCCATATGGCCCTTGGGTGGGAAGGGCCTGTACCTGTTCTGCCTTCATTCTCTGGGCACTCTGTGCTGTGAGATCGTAGCTACAGTGTATCGAGGGCTTTGTGCTATGCATTGCTTTGGGCCTGTAAAACATTCCTTTCAAAATGAAAAAAGCAATATGAGAGTTTTGTACTACTTTTAAATAAAACAAAATGTTTAACTCAATGTTCTCCCATTCTTCTGCCCACCCCCATCCTGCCACACAATTGTGCGGGCTCAGAGTGGACGTATCTGACCAGCTCTGTGCTGGCCACAGATCTGCAGTTCAGCCTTTAAGTGGCCTTGGGACCCAGGAATAGCACTAGGAATGGGGTCTGGAGGGGTAGGCAGGAGGGAGAAATGGGATGTGTTGGCAGGGGACCCTGCTAGTCACTCAGAATAGAAAAGAAAGACCATTCTCCCTGAAGGTGTGAGTCAAGATTGCTTTATTTCTCTCCTTGGGGAGGGGAGTGGGTTGGAGAAAATGTGCTCTGGGATCTTGGGCAAGACAGTTCCCTGTCTGGGGCTCACTTTCCCTGTCTATGAAATGGGTTGGAACTAGTAGGACTAGCTACATGCCTTAAGTTTCCAATCTTAGTTGGTTGCACATTAATATCATTTTAGGCATTTAAAGAAATAACATTATCTGGGCCCCACCACAGATCCAATAATCAAGAATCTTTGAGGATGGGGTCCCTGGTCAGGTTTTTTTTAAAGCTTCCTGAGTAGTTTGAATGTACAGCCTAGGTTAAGGACCATTAGTCTAGGCGATAGTACCACGTGAGTGTCATAGGTCTGCTCCGTCCATGTTAACGCCTAAGGAGTTCTATAGAACGAATGTACCAGAATTTCTTTACCATCCTCTATTAGTGGACATCTAGTTGCTTCCAGTTATTTGCTGTTATAACTATGACGCAGTAAGCATCCTCATTTATAAACCTTTGTGTTCTCATTTGAGTGTTTCTCAGGCTAGATTCCTAGAAGTGAAATTGTTGGGTCAAATTGTTCACTTGAACAATTTGATAGATATTTCCAAATTGCTCTCCATGAGGGCTGTACTCATTTACCCTTCAGTAACAGTTACGAAATGCACATTTCTCCTAATACGATGTTTTCTTTTTTCTTTGTTTCTTTTTCTTCCCCCTACTTTTCTTTTTGCCCATCTGGAAATTCACACATTGTTTTAATTTGCACTTCTCTAATTACTAGTGAAGCTGACCATTCTTCTTATGTTTTTTGTTTTTTTTTTTTTTGAGACAGAGTCTCACTCTGTTGCCCAGGCTAGAGTGAGTGCCGTGGCGTCAGCCTAGCTCACAGCAACCTCAAACTCCTGAGCTCAAGCGATCCTCCTGTCTCAGCCTCCCAAGTAGCTGGGACTACAGGCATGCGCCACCATGCCCAGCTAATTTTTTCTATATATATTTTTAGCTGTCCATATAATTTCTTTCTATTTTTAGTAGAGATGGGGTCTCGCTCTTGCTCAGGCTGGTCTTGAATTCCTGAGCTCAAACGATCCGCCCACCTCGGCCTCCCAGAGTGCTAGGATTACAGGCGTGAGCCACCGCGCCCGGCCTCTTCTTATGTTTTTAGACCGTTTTTCTGTCTTCTTCCAGAAGGGGCACTGCAGTGGATGTAGACCTTGGGGGTATGGGCATTTCTTTCCCTCAGTGAGCTCTTTAGCTAAGTTTCCCCTCTCCCTTCCATACATCCGTCCTTCCATCTAAATCCTGAGCGTCTCACCCAGATAAGGCTCAGCCTGGCCTCCAGGGAGGATGCAGAGAAAGCCAAGTGGAGGCCACGCCCCCAGGGAGCCCACAGTCTGGAGAGGGCACAGGATGGCTGGGCCAGGCAGGGCAGCCCAAGGTAGAGGTGCAGGCTTAGGGCTGGGGGAGGGGTGCGAGAGGTTGGAGGGGGTTCCTTTTGATTGGGGGAATCGGGCAAAGCCTGGAAGAGGGGGTAGCATTTTATTTGGGCTCTGAAGGATGTAATCGCGATACCAAGAGCAGTTAACATCTAATGAGCACTCCTTGTAAACAGGCACCGGACTACGCACTTTACAGGCAGTATTCCCTTTAGTCTTGACACTCACTGTTGACTGCTTAGGTGGGGCCCTCACACCTTGTTTTTCCTGGGCAACAGTGGATCTCAGAGAATCCTCGACTGAGCTCCCTTTTCATATGGATGGTCAGACTTGCCCAGAGAGGGCAAGTCAGATGTCCAAGGTCATTGAGTGACCTTGTTGCAGAATTGTGCCTGCAACAGCAAGGGCTGGGATGAGCTTGGGGATCTTGCAGCTGCCATTGACCCAGGCCAGAGTCTCCCTTGGGAGTCACCTGGGACCCCCAAGCTTCTGGAGTGTGGGGAGTGGATTCTGAGCAAACAGATCTGGGCCTCTGTGTCCCCACATCCTTGCCATGTTATTGGTGAGGCTGTTTCTTTTTCTGTGTAACAGGGCTCTACTCCCAGGAGAAGGGTGAGGATGAAGTTTCAGGCGAGGAAGAGCTTTGTAAAACCAAAATGGCCATATTGGTGAGACTTTAATCTGTCACCTGCTGCCCCTCTTGCAGATACCAGGCTGTGAAGGAGTCTTTTGCCTCCCTCATGTACATCCCCCCACCCCGCCAAAAGATAGCTGCCCTTCTCAAGGGCTCCCTGGCCAGGCACAGGGAAGGGGGCTGGGTGGCAGGGCATATGCCCCAGAATGGGTGTGCATATGTATGGGTCTGTGTGTGCCTGTGTGTATGTGTGTGCATGGGTGTGTGTGTATGAATCTGTATGGGTGCCTGTGGGTATGTTTGTGCTTTTGTGCATGTGAGTCTATGTGTGTGTACTGGTGTGTACGTGTGCATGCATGCCTAAGTGTGTGTCTGTGTGTACATGTGTGCAAGAGTCAGTGCATGTGCATGTGTGTGCATGTGTGAGTGGGCACGTGTGCCAGCCTCCAGGGGGAAGAGACTCTTGTCATTGCTTGCCTGGTTCAGACTCTCAGTACAGTGGCAGAGCAAACGCACATGGGTGGTAGACTTGGTTCATGAATTTGTTTTACATGCATTCATTCAGATATTATTGGAGCACCTACTATGTGCTGAGTGATGTGTTAGACCTGACCCTATAAAAAGAAAGAAGCAAGTCTTCTTTCTGAGATCCAGTTGACCACTTATAAAGCTATGGTTGTGAGAGTGGGAAGTGAGTTTATATTGGTGTTCCCCAAAATGTATTCCAGGATTTGGTTGATGTTCCACCAAAAAAATAATTTTTTTTTCTGTGGCCAAATGCATTTGGCAAACAGTGGATTAAACAGAATTGAAAGTTTCTAAAGCCTTCAGGGCTTCTCAGAGCCTTTAAAATGCTAATGTGGAACTCTGAGAGATGTTAATAATTTGTGATTTCCAAACTTATTTGATCACTTGTCATGGAATCCTGTTATCTGGGGCCTGGTTTGGATTTCAAGGCTTTTAGGATCTGCTATCATTACCTGCTGTCCATGTGTTCATTCATTCATCTCACATATGTTTACTGAGCACCTACCCTGTGCCCAGACACTGTTCAAGATGCTAAGGCCACAGTGGTGAGCAGGCAGGAGTGTATTCTAGTGGGAGTGAGGGGCCATTTACGAGTGCACGAGTCAGGAACATCCTTTCTGTTTAGCAAAGCAGGTGGGATTGGCAGGGAGTGGTGGCAGCTGTCAAGACAAGGCCATGCTGGAGGTGACACTTGAGCCCAGGTGGCTATGAGGGGTGGTGAGAGGAAGGAGATTCCTGAAAAAGCCTGCTTGGCTGATGCTTTGGGGGGGCTGGGAGGTTGTGGGAGGTGGGGGTCCTCTGATCCTCTGCGTCCTCACCCTGGGAGGACCCACCACCGGCTCCTTCCTCTTTGGAGGCTCCCCTGTGCCCCCCTTTGGGAGTCTGTTCCATGGGGCTGTTCCTGGGCATGGCCTGTTTTTGGGTCCTAATCTTGCCCTGGAAACCTCAGTGGCATGTGTCCCCCTGCCCATCCCCCCGACATACTGGCCTATCTCAGGGTCACCCTGCACAAGTCATCAACAGGGCTTTAGGGGATGGGCTCTCCCTAGGCCTGCGGCCGGGAGCCCTGCCCGGCAGAGCTCAAAGCCTGTCTCGGTCACTGCCATGTTTCCAGCGCCTGGCACTGGACCCACATTCCCACCCCCCATCCGACAGATGGGGAAATGAGGCCAGGAGGCACCCACAGCCCATTTCCTGAGAGGCCCGGCCCAGAATCCAGCCCTTTTCCAAGCCAGGGCTGTGACCCGAGGCTGGTCTCGGCGTGGGGGCAGCGGGGATTTTGCCAACGGAGGTGGGATTTGGAGCCTTTAGGGCCCTCAGGAGCCCGTCTGCTGCGGAGTTGCCCTGTAGGATTTGGGTCCTGGGAGATGAGGGGAGAGGATGGAGAAATGGTGGGGGAAGGTGGGGGGGGGTAAAGGGTCAGAGAGGAGGCAGCAAGGGGGGCAGTTGGTTAGGAGGCGGGGTGTGGATGGGAAAGGGGGCGGGGAGACGCAGGGGAGGGGGCCTCGGGGCTCTTCCCGCCAGGCGACCCGGGCGGGCGGCCGACGCTTGGGAACGAGGCTCGTCCCGGCCCCTCCCGGAGCCCTTGTCTGCCCGCCTCGCGGGGGCGGCCCGGGACCCTTTGAGGCGGCCGTCCTGGGAACGCGTCGGGCCGCCCCCCGCGCGGGAGGGCTCCATGGCTGCGGCGCAATAACTCAGGGCCGGGTTCGGGCACAAAGCGGCCGCGGCGGGGGGCCGGCTGGGAAGGCGCAGGCTGCGCCGCTCGCTCGCGCTGCCGGGCGGGCCGGCTTGTTCCGCGCCGCGGGCCGCCCCTCCGCCCGCCCCTTGGAGGCCGGCGTCCCCAGCACTCCGGGTCCCAGGCCCGGCGCCGAGAGCCCGGCGTCGAGCCGCAGCTGGGTGCGCCGGCGGGTGGGCTGCGGGTGCCCGGCCAGCTGTGCGCCTTCGGGGAGCCCTCGGGGCCCTGGACGCTCATTGGCTGGCAGCCTTGGGGCGGGGCTGGCGGAAGCCGCCGAAGGGCCACCCGCGGGCGCTTAATAATAAAAAGAAACGTCAGTGATGTTGATCGCTACTTCCTAGGTGCCAAGGACTGTTCTGGGCATTTCACACATTAATTCCTTCAAGCTGCACAGCAGCTCTATGAGGTGGGTACCCTGGCGATTATCCCCATTTTACAGCGGAGGAAACTGGCGCGGGGAGGTAGATTGCCCCGTGTCCTACAGCTCGGAGGAGACGGATCTGAGTAGGCCCTCGGCCGCCTTGGTGCCCAGGCAGGCCTGGGTGGGCTGGACGTCCGGCCTGGGAGTGCAGTTCGGAGTGATCGCTACAGTTCAAGGAATCACAGACAGGAGATTTACAGACAGATTTGCAAGCAGATCTGTCCCGATTCTGGGTTTGCCACGTAAAATTCACTCGTTTGGTGGATACTTCCTGGTTTCATTCATTTGCTGAGGGGACACTTCTGAGTCAGTGCTAGGCCTTGTGCCAGTGCTGGGTCCCTGCCTTCAGGGAGCCTACAGCTTAGCTGGGGGTGGGTGGCCAGGCAGACAATAAAGAGTAAACAGTTGCACCAATATGTAATTTCTCATCGAGCCAGTGCCTGGCTTATCTGACTTAGACAGCGTCCTCCCCGGAGGGCGTTGGAGAGGTGATGTGACAGCTGGTCCAGGAGGACGAGAGGGGACTGCAGAGGAAGGCGGATGGTCTCCTCTGACTCTGAACTCGTTCCCCAGGCCTGTTCCCTGCCTTGGGCCCTGCCCATGAGGACCTGATGGGACAAACTCTGGGGGAGTTTTGAGCGTGACCGTCTGGAGGGTCAGGGACCAGTGCCAGTGGGCTCTCCTGGAAGGGCTGGAGCAAGGATGAAGGAAGAGGCAAGGCAGGGTAGTGGAAGAGATGGCCAGGTGTGGGTGGCGTGGTGGGGGACCTGCTGTGCGTGCGCGCAGCATGGAGGGAGCATGGTCCTTTCTGGGGAGTCCCCAGGGCAGCCTGCCTGGGCCTTGAGCTTAAACAACTAAGGTTTGCACAACCTCTGTTCTGTGTGGTTCCAGAAGTTCTCGCTGGCACCTCCAAGTACCCAGGGAGTAGGTGCAGGGGTGGTGTCCCTCCCCATTCACCAGATGAGGAAGGGAGGTCCAGGGGAGCCAACAGCCTTGCAGAGCCTGCGTCCAGCTGGCAGTCGGGCTGCTCATTTCCAAGGTCTGCTTGTCCCTGACCCCTGGTGAGCCGGGACCTGGGGCTTCCTCTGCACATTGTTAGGGTTGGAGGTGGCGGGGAGTTGCTGACACTCCATCACTGTCACCCAAGTCCTTGAGCCTGGCCTTGCAGACTGAGCAGCCCCTGAACCCCAGACATCCAGCCAGGCCAGTGAGAACACAGCTGCTCCCCTGCATCTATAGTTCAGTGAGGATTGGGCATCTGAATGGGCTTCATTCTGAATTTCCTGTCTCCGTTGGCTCACAATTCCCACTGCTCAGGCTCTCCCAGGAGAATGTGGAGGCCTGTCATGGGTTCCCAGGGTCTGAGCACATTTCTCTACTAGGACGTGCTGCGTGAGGTTGGACTTGTCCCCAAACCTCTCTGTGCATCCTGCCCTGCCTTATTTTTATTAGGAGAGTTCCAAGGCTGCGCTTCTCTGTGGAGAGAGATTCAGAAGGGATGGCAGGAGGGGATAAGGACGTTTGTGGATAATGTTTAGCGGGGTCATTGTGTGCCACTTTGAGTGCTTTATACGCATCTTCTCAGGAATGCCCCCAATAGCTCGGTGGTTGGTACCATGATGTTCACCATCCTGCAGGTGAGGCAACCTTGAATGTCAGTGTGAGGTCCAGGGTCACACTTCACAGCCAGCCTGCCTGATGCCATGCTGCCTGCCAGAGTCACTCCCAAGGCCACTACACACCTGGTGAGCCAGAGCCATCCCAGACCCCTCCCCAGGAGCTCCTGGCAGGCTGGCAGGCACACCCGTAAGCAGTTATGAGCTCTGAGGCTGGTAACACCGTGTTCCCTCCGATGACCCAGCTGGTGACCATGCCCCACCCTCACACGCCCCCGCCCAGGCCTGCTCCTGAGGCTCACCTGGGGAAGAAGCAGTGTGGACAGGCTGGGAGTGGGAGGATGAGGCCCGGTCCTGGGACATTTGGGGTGGGCGGTGGGCTGTACCTGCTTCCTGGTTTCTTGGGAACTGCACAGGCAGCAAGGCCCAAGGCCCAGCCCAGCCAGGCAGCCCTCTGTTCTGCTAGGTGGGAGGTGGTTGCTGCACTTAGGGATATAGGGCGGGAGTCCTTCCTTCTGGGTTCCTCTCCCACTCCACCCCTACCCCTTCCTCCAAGGCCCCAGGAGTCCAGCTGGCTCAGCCAGAAATCTTGGATGTGGTTGTTGGGGGTGAATGGCTTTGTCCAGGGATTCAGGGCAGGGCCCAGGACCTGACCTGGAAGCCTGCACCTTCTTCCCTGGCAACATTTTCATCCCTGGGGCTTGAGCTGGACCGCGTGGGTGTGTGCCCCTCCTGGGCCGCTTCTCCAGGCTGCCCTTCAGCTGGCACCGGGTCTGCCGAGAGCCCAGGAGCAGCAGTTCCTCTTCCCCTGTCTTCTGAAATCTCACTCCCTGGGCACCGGACCCTTTGCATTCTCTGCCCTCCACCCCCCTCCTTTGCTGGCTTCCTGGAACCCAGGGACCCTGGAGGTTTCTGGACCATATCGAGTTGCCTGGGTGGTTGTTTCCTTTTTTTTTTTTTGGGCCATGCCGGGTGGGGGAGCTGGGAGAGAAGCTGATGACTGGACTGGGGCCAGCTGAGGGTGGAGGCTGACCATCAGCCCGTGTCTCCCTGGATCAGACTTCGGCCCCCCAGCCCTGTCTCTGGGGGTCCTGGGGCTTGGCTTCCCCTCCTGGCTGGGGAACAGCCCTGTTTGGCATTTCCTGCCTCCCTCCTTTACATTTTGCGCCAGACTTCCCAAGGACACCTCTCTGGGGATGTGGGGCCCACCCTAACCCTTCTCCCTGGTGACTGGGCCTCAACTTGGCCTTGCACTGCCACAGTCCTGCAGCGCCTGGGCCCAGGATGGGGTCGGCTACACTTCTCCCCACGCTCCCCAGACCCCACCTCCCTGCTGGACAGCTGGGCCCCAGCTGGGCCCACCTCCAGGTCTGAGCCAGGGGCCGGAGCTGACTGAGCTCACTCCTGACAGACCCCTTGGCTGGGGGCCAGGGGGGTGTGGGGGCTCTGGAAGAGGCCGAGGGGATGGGGGAAAGGGAGCCCCCAAGGCCAGGGAGTGGGAGAAAGGGAAGAAACGACCTTCTGGGGCAGAAGCCAAGACCAAGGCCCCCCCACCCCCACCCCTGGAACTTAATTCGGAGGTGATTTTTGAGACCCGCCCCCAAGTCCTGGGCAGCCCCTGTGCTGCTCTGCCCTGGCCCCCCAAGGCCCACTGCACACATGGTTTTGCTTTTCCAGGCATCCTCCCTGGTCCCCTCCCCCGGGTGCCTTCTCGGGCTCCTTGGCCCCTCCCCCAGCCCTCCTGGGCCCCCTCCTTCCTCCTTGACCCACTTTAGTCCCCTGTTGCTGGGGGAGGGGAGTGCGCAGCCGGCGGCTCTGATCCTGGCTGCCTCCCCCAGCATCCCTCGGGGCGGGCTCTGGATGGAGCCAGCAGGCTGAGCCGGCTGGCCCCAGGGACTGGCACACAGCGTGCTCCGAGTGGCAGCCTCCCTGCCCCCTCCATGGACAGACAGTTCTGGACAGCTGCCCCTGCCTGGGCCCCTGGGAGGCCCTGCCAGGACCAGGCTCCGGTTTCCCCCAGCCCCAGGGAGCAGTGGCTCCAGAGGGCCCTCCTGCCACCACTCCTTGCTGAGTGCGCTTCCCAGCGGGGTGCAGGGCAGGGCCAGGCCCGGCCTTCACCGGTTCTTCCCCCAAAGCTCTGCTGGAGAGGCTGGAGCGGGGTCAAATCCTTTGTCTGCTGCTCATCTGTGTGCCTTGGGGAACGCCACCAGCCCTCTCTGGGCCTCGTCTGTGCACTGAGGGATTTGGATCAGATAGCTAGCCTTTGCTGAGCATTCCTGTGTTTCGAGGGCTCTGTGAAGCCTTTTACATTTGTGATCTCATTGTATTGTCACAGAGCTGTGGACGTGCTTTCTTAATCCACATTTTAAAGACAGGGCAACTGAGGCACAGAAAGGGGAAGCAGCTTGCTGGAGGTCACACAGGCTGTACATGGTGGCAGCTGGGGTTTGAGTCCAGGCCAGCCTGATGGGATGATTTTTCCTCTCTGTCACATTCTTGCATCTGTCCCGACACTGGGGGTGTTAACTCTTCAGGGACTACTGGGGGCCTTCTGAGCACTTAGATCCTCCTCCCCCCGGGGGCCATTCACTCTGTCCTGCTCGGGTGTTGGCTGGGTCCCCAAGCCTGCCGCCCGCCCCCGCAGGCTGTGGGAAGTCGAGGCCCCAGCCTGCCCGGCGGGGAACACATCCCATCCTGAGTCCTGGACCTGTGGTCCGGAGTCCTTGACCCCAGCCGGGCGCCCTGGCGAGCGCCGTTCCCAGCGGAGGGTGGGTCTTGGCTTCCAGCACTGCCAGCTGCAGGAGCCAGGAGCAGCCTGGAATTTCCGCGTGCCCTCCCTGCCCACCTACCCGCCCTGCCCATTCCCCCTCAACCTGCCCCCAAACAAATGCACAGTACCTGGCGGCAGGGCCCTGAGGGGCTGCTCAGATTTGGGCCAGTGCTTCCCTAATCTGCGCGCTTGCTGTCTTTCCCTCCTTGGGCTTGGACATCTGTCCGTCCTCTGGGAACCTTTTCATTTCACCGTCATTGTCTTCCTGAATAAAGGAGGAGTGGGGTAGGAGGGGGCTCTGGGAGCCAAGTCAGGACATCTTATTTGACTAATTTCCTCAGTCAAATGTGTCTTGTGATTAAACATTTTCTTAGCGTGCTTGGTCAGGGCCAGGCCGAGTTTCTTTTCATAAACATTGGCAAGTGAATTTAACAGCCCTGTTTGTATTAGCTGGAGGTTTCATTTGCATAGTGATTGTTCTTATGAAACAAAATAATCGCTTGCAGTTTATGAAACTGTATAAATACCGGGGTCTGGCGCCGGGCGCATGCGCAGGCCTTTCCTCCCGCACATAAATCCATCCTGTTTGGGGAGGAAATTCAGCCTCCAGGAAGAGCCAAGTGCTAGGGTTTTCTCCGCGGAGCATAGCGGTGTTTCCCTGGCTTTGGTCCTGGGCTGTGGGTACTGCCTGCTGGGCGGAGCTTGCGCAGGCAGCTCAGCCTCGCCTGGGGTGCGCGAACCTCAGTTCCAGTCAGGGTCCCTGGGGGGGCACGGCAGAGGTGGGTGAGGAGGAGGGCTGCACACCTGACCACCCACCCATTTACACTGCCCTTCCAGCCTTTTAGATGAAGGTGGCAAACCAGAGGCCTGAGGCTGAGCGTTGCTCACAGATATGTTTTGCTTGGCTTGCACTGTGTCTAAAAGAAAGAAATCAACATTGAGAAATCTGGAGATGTCACAGAGAAATTCAGATCTCTTGCTCCTCTCTCATGGCCAGTGGGCAGATCTGGGACTGTGAGGTCCACGGTCGGACCTGGCCTCGGTGCTGGGGTGGGGGTGGTGGCTGCTCTGTGGGTGGGCACGTCTTCCCATCTGTCACAGTCCCTCAGCCCCTGCTCTAGTTGCCCGTTTACCTCCCTGCCTGGCCCGTGGGGGATTTGGGGTCCTGCTTGCAATGGGTCCCCTCTGTTCACCCTGTGTCTTGCAGCCTGGAAGCTCAGTTGGGTCACGGGGACCCCCTTGGGGGTGCCCTGTTTTGACTGTTCTGATGGCTGCGCCTCCCTCCTCTGGCTGCACCTTCCTGCTCGTACCCAGCTCGGGCCCTGCCTGTTGGAGGAGCTTTTGCTGGGCCTGCTAGCTCTGCCCCAGTGCCTGTGGGTTCGAGCCTGCCCGATATCCCTATTGGCCAGGGACGGAGATCTGGACAGGGAGCCATTTTGAGAGGTCACACCCTTATTCACAGGAGCTTGTCTTTGCTCAGAACATTCTGGGCCTTTTCCTTAGTGGCTCCCTCTAGAGCCCATGGCCCCCAGAAGACAGGTGTTTTATGATCTCAGAGTCTGTTTTTCAGACTCGAGTGGCATCTCCCGGCTTGGTCAGCTGGCTTGGCCCAAATTTGGAATCTACTTATGTCGGGTGGACCCAGAATAATACCTGTCCATTAAAGGAATGGTTTGACCAAGGGTCAGACCTGGAGTTGGATTTCTAGCTAAGGAATGACGCCTGCCCCACACCCCCAGATGACAGGCCTTGGCAGCCAGGTCCCTCAGATATCTGGTTGCTTTTAGGGAGCTTCCCTACTTTACAGGAGGAAAAGTCAGAGGTGACAAAGTAAGCAGGTGAAACTGATTAATACTGACAACTTCTTCACTGTGCAGAGCTCTGTCCCTTAGCCTGGGTGTCTCAGGTGTCCCCTAGGGCAGCCGGCTCCTGTAGATCCCAGTGTTCCTCCAGCCCTTCATCATGGATCGCCATGGTTAGAAATCACACTCGGGGCTCTGTACCCTTTCTACAGGGGTCTCACGTTGCACTCACACCAGCTCTAGATGGTAGTTATATTATCCCTATTTTATAGGTGAGGGAACTGAGGCTCTGGGGCACAAGGTCACTCAGCTGCCCAAGGTCACACACCTGGTGAAGGATTAGAGGTAGTGAGATTTGAACCCAGGCCTCCTGGCTCTGGGGTCTGCCCTCCTAACCCTGACTCTATATGCTTTCACCTCCTCCAACTATAAAATTGGGAAAATGAACCCATCTCCTAGGGGTGCTTGAGGGCAAAGATAAAACAAACAAAGAAAGATTTCACTGCGACCTCTAACCTTTACTTATTCCAGCAGGCGTGTGGACTCAGGCATTTTGAGAATTCTTTAACCTTCTATTACTGGATGGTGTCATTAAACATAACTCTCCTCTTCTTCAATCTTCATGATATGTAGTTTGACCATTTGGCTGCTCTGGCCAGGAATTCCCCCTAAGATCCTGAGGTTGTGAAATTCCTCTGGGGAGAGGGTTGTACCTCTGGTAGTTGGGGCTCCTCTTGGCAGAGAAACCTGAAGCATCTTCTGGAAAGAGGAGGAGCAAGCAGTCAGGCCAGGAATCCAGTTTTGGTGGAACTGGCTGGCTGATGAGGGATTGTATCAGCTGGGATGTTTTGGGCTGCCAGAGATGCAATCCAAGTTCAGAGCGGCTCAGGCATAGGATGAGAAGTCTGCAGGGAGTGTGGCTGCAAGTACTTAGTTGAGCAGCTCAGCATGGTCAGCAGGGACCCAGTACCTTCCATCTTTATGCTCTGTCCTGCTCAACACATTGGCTCTTACCTGCTCATGGTGAAGAAATGGCTGCTGTGGTGCCAGACATTACACATCACCCCCATCTGAAGACCAAGACCAAGAGACAAGAGAGAAGCACCCCGACACAGGCCTGTCTTTAGAGGACGGATACCTTTTCTACATGGCCCTGCAGTCCCTCCCCTGTGTCTCATGGGTGAGATGGCATCCCCTGAACATCCTACACCCATCCCAGGCCAGGTGTGGAGCGTCACCCTGGGGGCTCTGGGGAGCCCCAGCTTCCCTTGGAGTTAGTGGCTCTGGGGATATTCAGACAAAATCGAGTCAGGTCGTTGAGAAAGAGGGAGGCGGAAAGGCTTTTGGGGAGCACCTGTTGCTGTCTGGGGGGCCTGGGGAGGTAGCTTTGTCTCTTTGCAAGGTTCTGGGTCACCTTCCGCCTCCCCCTGCAGCTGGTCATCTTTGTCCCTCTTTCCGTGCCGTCGCGTTCTAGGGCTGCGCCGTTCCTTCCTCTGCACGTCTGACCCAAACACCCTGCCTCTTCCCTGGCCTGCCTGGCTCTTCCATCCTCCTGGACTCAGGTTCAATGTCAGCTCGTCAGCAAGGCCTTTGCTGACCCCTTTGCTCCCAAAGTGCTGCTGTCTCTCTCTCTCATTCTCTTCAATGTCCTGTTAGTTATCCTTGGTGGGAGTTTATCGACATGTTTACTTGTGTCCACTTCCTTCCCCACTGGACTCTCAGCTCTGCCTGGGCCGACGGGGTTTGACTTGTCCACTCCCGTGTCCTTGGGCTTCAGCAGAAAGGGTCTGCGGGAAGGAGAAGGGATTCAGGAAGCGTCTGGCATGTAGGAGGCATTCGGTAAATGTCTGCAGAATGAAGGGCCTGCCGGTCACCGGGTCTTTCTCCAACTCCTAGTTTCTTCCTTTCTGTCACATCTGCTTCTGTCTCCCTCTGCCCGGGAGCCCCCAGTTCCTTTTTGCTGTTTGAGGAAGAGTAGAGACAAAAACATCTCCATGAGCCCACGGACCCGTTTTCTCTTGACGATGTCTGGCTTGCTGGCAGGGCTTCTCCAAGGCCCAGTCCTGCAGGGAAACCTGTGCCTGGAGGCAGGTGCTCAGTGCGAGCCTGGCGGGGTGGGCTGAGGGTGGCAGCGTGGGCACGGCTCAGCCTGTCTGGCTGGTCGGTCCTGCGGCTCAAGCCCGTGGGCAACAGGATGCTGGGCTGCACATCTGGAGCCCACCCTTGCCTACGTGGGTTGGGTCGCGTTGCCCCGGGATGGTTCTTTTACGTGCTGGGGACTCTTCCCTTCCATGAGACAGTGGGGTGAGCCCATGCCGGGGTGTCCAGCCCATCTCACCGCTAGGAGAGCAGTTCAGTTCTCAGGCTTGCTGATGTCAAATTGTAAGGCTGGCATGGGAGTCAGTTTAGACAACATAAAGGTAGAGAGACTTGGCTGTGGTTCTTTTAAGTTTTTAAAAAATATTTTAATTTTTTATTATTTCTTGAGAATCATTATGTCTTGCTGTATTACCCAGGCTGGAGTGTAGTGGCTCAATCACAGCTCACTGCAGCCCTGAATTCTTGGGCTCAAGCAATTCTCCTGCCTCAATCCCCCAAATAGGGGGGACTATAGACACAGGCCACCATGATGGCTAATTTTAAAAATTTTTTTTCTAGAGACAGGGTCTTGCTATGTTGTCCAGGCTGATCTCAAACTCCTGGCCTCAAGTAATCCTCTTGCCTCCACCTCCCGAAGTGCTGGGATTACAGGTGTGAGCCACCACGCTGGGCTCTTTTAAGTTTAAAGACAAGTAATCTCAGTAACTTTCAGGAATTCCTTGATTGACCACCAAGAGGGGTCGAATGAAGTGAGTCTGGGGGCACACCCATGCTATGTGCCTGCTGCCACACTGTGGGTGTGGCACTGGGGAGGAAACAGCAAGCCCAGGCCGGCTGGGCAACACTGGGGGTGAATGAGGGCGCAGGTGGAGTCGGCCGTTAGGCCAGAAGGTGAGTGAAGCCAGAGCAGGGAGGGCCTTGAAGGCCACAGATCCGCCTGCCATGAAGCCCTCCCTGGTGTGGTCCTCAGGCTGCCAAAAACTGCTCAGTTCCGAAGGCTGAGGGCTCTCCCTGGGGATGGAGAAAGAGCCTCCCGGGGTCTGCAGACCTCTCCTCCGTAGCTGGTTGGGGGACAAATTACGGCCTTTCTGCGTGTGTAGGTGGGACTGCAGTGTGTGCACGGATCCACACGAGCCTCGCCTGGAGCACGGTGCCCACCCCGGGGCTCTTTGGGGAACACGCTGGCTGCCGCGTGAGGCTAATGAGCAAAGTGTTAGGTGGTGGGTCCGTGGGCTCCCCAACGGGGCTCAGTCTCCCCAGGTCCCCCAAAGTGGAGCTGTTTAAGCTGGTGGAGGCTTTTCTAGACCCCCACTGTTGCTTTTCGGGATCTTGCTTATGTTGCCTTTTCTTTTTCAGTGGGAAGTGTCGGTGTGAGTAATTATATATATTTTCACAAACTCGAACTATGCTTCATTTAAACTTCTATAAACATGTCTGTGTAATTCTAATTAACTGCGCGCATAAAGCCATCAGAAAGTTACATGGGGAAACGCTCATTTGCCAGACTGTTGCCTAAAAGCCAAGGAAAATATTATGTTCTTCCAACAAACGGACTATTCATGTCGACTGTTACCAAGATAAACAGGAGATATTTGAGGACAAGCGAGATGCTAGGCAGTGGAGCCGGAGCCTGCAGCATGTGGTGCTGTCCGGGGTTGGCAGGGTGGTGGCTTGATTGAGTGATAAATGCTCTTCAAGAAAAATGCCCGAGCTTGGAATGTGGGGTCAGGACCCTGGAGATGGGCCATCTCGTGGTGCTCTGCGGGCAGGAGGCCACTCTGAATTCGTGAAAAGTCTGAATCAGGGAAGAGTCAACCAGACGGCTTGCACTCGTATTTGCAAGTTCTTTAGCAGTGTATGCTAGGGTGACCAAGAAAGTGGTAGAAAAAGAGCTTCTTGGGCTGCTTTAATAAACGGGTCAGAAGTGATTTAAAGTTAACCTTCCCTCCTTCCTTCGTCCGTCCGATCAGTTATTGCAGAGTGCCTGGCAGGTCCCGGAGTCGGAGCCTTGGAGCCGCAGAATTCCTGCCCCCGGAGCTGTTCTGGCTGCTGGTGGTGGAGGGGACACAGTGGGCCAGATGAGGACGCAGAATGTGCGCGGGGTGTCAGTGGCCAGGGCTCAGGAAGACCGGGGAGGTGGGGTGGAGAGCTGGGAAGACGGGCTGCCGTGTCTGGGGAAGGGCGAGGGGGCCGCCCTGGCTGGGGCCGGAGCCCGCAGGTGGTCGGTGGAGTCCAGGATTCTTTTATTATAGTCAAGAAGATGTTTCTGAGCTGCTTGGAGTTATCTTTTTTATATCCGTTTCTTCACAGAATGAAAAAGTCTTTAAAATGTAATACTTGCTCAATTGCAGATGAGAATAGTACACAAAACTGGAAAGAGGAAGAAAAAAACCCCAAACCTCCCCCCGGAGCGGACCGCTGTTCCACCCGGGGAGCTGTCCTTTCGGGCACCCTCGCTGTACCGGCTCCCTTCGCTGTCTCCCCACCGGCCTTTTCGAAGGTCACCTGAGTGTCACAGGTGACTAATTTGGGGATTGAAGATTAAGGAGGTTTTGTTGTGCTCTTAAAAAAACTTGAAATTGGAGTCCCAGGTGGTTTTGGTAAGTTGTTGACAGCTGAAAAAACTGTTGAAAAGTGAGCCCCTCCCGGCTGGTGGTTTTGTGCAGACCATCCGAGTGGTGGCACACCTTGCCGGGCCCTGGCTGCGTCCCGGCCACTAGGCACAGGCAGTCCCATTCGGTTCCCTTTCAGTGCTCGCAACAGCTCTCCCCCCGAGCCAGGGGCTCTTGTCATTCTTGTCATAGACAAGAAACTGCGGGTCAGGGAGGTTGACGGCTTTCCCCCAAATCAGATAGATCATCGGGGACGGAGCTGGTATAGGGACTTTAATATTCGAATCCTGGTTCTGGGCAGTTTAAGGTTTGAGATGCCATAAAGCCATCCGGCCGGGTTCATTTTCCTCCCCCTGAGCTGCCTGTCGGGCGAGCCCTGCTGTGGCGTTTCCCTGGGCCGTTGGGAGAGGTTCGCCTCTCTGATTGCTCTGGGGAGGGCGTCCTGGACGATCCTCTCTGGGTCAGCCCAGCTCGGAGAGAGGGATGTGATGATATACGTCACGCCGCGCCCATCCCTGGCACGTGGCCGCCCTTTTTCATGAGCAGGAGTTTTTATTATTAGTAAATTCTTCTGAAACCCTGTCGGGGCCTTTGGAAGGGGACACCTGGCACCACCTGTGTCTTACCGGGCCGGACGGACTGGGTCTGGGGGTTCAGGTCTGTCTCTGGCTGCTTCATTCATTCATTCCCTCACTCATTCACGTCGAGGTGTGATTTTCCAGCAAGGAGAGTCCCCTGGTCTCAAGTTTCCGGAGGCACCCTGTACAATCTAGATTCCAATTAGCTTAATTGCTTCGTATTAGACTTCTTAGAAAAGGTTTTTTTCCTGTGCTGATGGCTGCGTTTCCAGGAATAACCCTCCACTGCCTTCCTTCCCGCTTCGTCCCAAGCTCGTCTCTTCCAGCGTTACGTCTCCAGGACTGGCCAAAGTGAGGTGCAGACGACACTAGGAAAAAAGAAAGTATACGTGGCATGTGCATGTAAAACCTCCATATCGCACACACAGAAAATTTCAGATATATTTTTAAACAGAAAAATATCTAGCTAGGGCGTGTCTATGTTTCAGCGAAAGAGCCGGACACAGAATCTACCCCCGGTTCTGCCTCTGTCCCTCTTCCTCTTGCCACCAACACCAGATTTTTAAAAAAGTCCTTTGCAACAACCAAAGGAAACAGTTACATCCTGACTGACAGCGCAGGATGTCGGAGCAGCGTTCTTGCTGTTAAGTGATCAGGATTTCAGCCAAGGGAATATAATGAAATCCACATAAAAATTTATTTACCTAATGAAAATCCTGGAGTAATGCATAAGTGGTTCTCTGATAATAAAATGCAAATCTAAAACTATAACCAGGAGGACAATAATCTTCATTAAACGTACTGTCTAGAGGAAGCCCATGACATCCACTTAACAGTGATTTGATTTGTTTAGTAATTTCCACGTAATATTTAAACTTTATTTCGAGCCTTACAAACCCGCCCACGAGTTTCCTTCTCGACAGAGCGGAGGGCGGCTGCCGGTGGGTGAGGGTGCCCAGCCCGGCGGATTCCCGGGGCCTGTGGCACGGGGCGCCCTGGAACCGCATCCTTTTCCAGGCAGCCGGTGTGTGGTGGGGGGTGGGGTCCAGGAAGGAGAGCACAGGGCGGTTTCCTTCTGTGCGGGACACCCGGAGAAGCTCCCGTTCCACCAGGAAGCAGCATCCCAGGCCTAGGAAGGCTCGGAGCGGGGAACTGACCTGCCTGAGTTTCCCCCTGAGCTGTGGTGGAGCCCAGGCCCCGGCCCAGTGTCCCCACCTTCCTGAGATGTCGCCAGGGCTAAGGTGCTGTGTGGCATCTGTGTAGATGCCCCCGGCCACCCGGCAGCACGCCTGCCTTTAGGGTTTGCAGCATTGGGAGTTGGAAGCAGGTTTGAGACCTGGCTCTGTCACTTGTAAGCTGAGGGACAGTGGGCACATTCCTCGTGCTCTGTGAGGTTCAGGTCCTCACCCGTGGAAGGAGGGCTCTCGTTCTGCCTCCAGCACCACTGGGGGGACTCGGAGGAAGCGTGTGAAGGTGCCTGTGTAGCGGCTGGCCGGGGGCGACAGTGCCTTGCTGCGGCCTCAGAAGTCTCTTGGGTAGCTTGAAGCATGACAGGGAGGAATTTGTGTCTGGGACTTTTCTCCCGAGTTTGAAACTAATAGTTTAAGCCCTAGATGAGAAAAATTAGCCTTTGGAATTTTTTTTTTTTTTTTTGAGACAGAGTCTCACTTTGTTGCCCAGGCTAGAGTGAGTGCCGTGGCGTCAGCCTAGCTCACAGCAACCTTAAACTCCTGGGCTCAAGCGATCCTCCTGCCTCAGCCTCCCGAGTAGCTGGGACTACAGGCATGTGCCACTATGCCTGGCTAATTTTTCTATATATATATTTTTAGTTGTCCATATAATTTTTTTCTATTTTTAGTAGAGACGGGGGTCTCGCTCTTGCTCAGGCTGGTCTCGAACTCCTGACCTTGAGCGATCCACCCGCCTCGGCCTCCCAGAGTGCTAGGATTACAGGCGTGAGCCACCGCGCCCGGCCTGCCTTTGGAATTTTTAACACAAAATCCCACATAGGTGGCAGATTAAGGCTGTCGGTGCGTGTGTATGTGTGTGTGTGTGTGTGTGTGTGTGTGACACGTTCCCATGAAACATACTGATAACCTCATGGGACACCCAGCCTTCATCTCAGTGTCTTCCCCTCTTCACTTTTTTTCCCCCTAACAAGTTACAACCTTTTTCCCCTTTGGAATGTTGCAGAGCATTTTGAAAACATATTAAAACAAATCACTCATAATCTCAACCACGAATCTCCTTCTGACGGCTGCACAGGACCATGATGGAGGACACAGGCCTGTTCACATTGCCAGCTTCAAGGCCACTGGCTGGCTGTGCGCCTCTAGGCCACCTCCTTGTCCTCCCTGAGCCTCAGTTTCCTTGCCTGCAACGCAGCAGTCACGCTTGTTTTTCTGTGCAGTTGTGAAGGTGAAAGCAGATGATGTGTATAAAGTGCTTAGCAGAGTGCCTGGCCCGAGCCAGCACGTGGTAAACGGGAACTGCTTTGTTGCTGTGCGAGGAAAGGCTGCCCCGAACAGAGGCCGTGAAATGGAGACGCCAAGGCATCATCCAGGTAGCGATGCCAGCCGGCCGGCGGGCCCGCCAGCCCTAATGCCTTGAGTTTCCATCCAAGGGCTGGCTCAGGTTACTCCTGGCCCATTAGCGACGCTGGTGAGAGCTTGGAGCCTCTTAAGTTCAAGGTCAATCACAGGCCTTGTTCCCCACACGAGCTTCTCTGCTTTGCCAGAGTCATTAGTCACCAGGGTGGCCTGATGGGAGAGTGGGGATGACTTAGGGCCTCCTAGCCTGACCTCTGGGCCAGGGCGAGGCTTTGCCGGCAGAGGGTCCGCAGCCTCAGCCTTGCAGAGGTGTTGAGAATCCATTCATGTATCTGGAAAAGCAGCTAAATCCCGGCTCTGCTGCTGGCTAGCTGGATGAGTCATTCAACCAGTCTGAGCCTCAGTTTTCTCATCTGTTAAACGGGCATGCAAGTAGCGTCTCACTGTGGGATTGGGCATGCTTACTAGCCTGCAGTAAGCTATCCTGTTATTATTAACCCAGGAAAAAGGATGGATCTTAAAAGAAGAAAAGATGTGGATGCGTGAGAAGTGGGGAGAGCAGGGGAGGCCTTGGGCTGAGGGGTGGGCAGGGGAAGTAGGCAGATGGAAGATGCTAGAACTATAGCTCAGTTCTCACTAACAGTGTGGGTCTGGTGCCTTCTGACCCAGCTGGGGCCTGGCGGTGGGACGCGCATGTGCAGGAGGGAGGATGAAGGAGCTACGTCTTGATCCCCGCTAGGTTGTGTTCAGAAATTCCCACGGGGGTGACTTCCGGCCTGAGTACTCCTGCAGCCTCCGTGTGGGGAGCTGTCCCCCCATGCTCCAGGGGTGCTGCCACGCTCTTGCTGGAATTATCAGGGAGCCAACCAGCGACTACGGGCGCGTTCTTTCTTACTCGCCTTGGGCTGTCCCTGCCCTTTTCTCCAGTAGGACAGGAGATGCGGAAGGGATTGAACCATCTCTGGGCAAGGGGGGAAGCCCAACTGGGGGCATCGAATACAGAGGCCCTTTCGTGGGTGTGCACAGCAGACCTCACGGCCCTTGAGCGCAGCGGTCAGGCTGCGGAGGGCCTGGGGCTGTGGGGGTTTGTAATAAATACCCTGCAGCCTGGGGAGCCAGGGTGGCCTCCTTCCCTGGGCCCACAAAAGGGCCTGAGTGACAGCCAGTGGGGCCTTCTCACACCCGGGAGCTAGGGGGAGGGAAAGAGAGCTCAGCAGGGGCAGAGGCGGGTGCTGCCAGCCAGGGACAAAGGCAGAGACAGAGAGAGACAAAGGAAGGGAGAAATCCCCTCTTGTTGCAACCTTGGTTTAAAGAAAATGTGGTTTGCCACCTCCCAAGGCCTTGGAGTGAGACTCAGGTCACCTGATCACAGACCAGGACCTTTCACTTTGCAAACTGCACCTCCAGCCCGGGTGTGACACTCTTGTCCCATAAGCTGTTCTGGGCCCGAAGCTTCCCCCACCCGTGCATGGAATCAGTTGGAAACCAGAAGAATCAGAGGCAATCATCTGCTGCCAAATTTGGGAGCAAACATTTTTCTTTCTGGATTTAAATAATTGCATTGCGTCCCCAGCTCTGGTTCTCTTCTAAAGCCAGCCCCAGATGACATTTGGCAGGCTAACGACGGTCTGGCGCTCCCCCGTCCGCCCTGTGGGGTTTTCTCAGAATATTTTCCTCAATGTCTGGGTAGCTGGCTTTTAAACCAGTTCATTTTTCCTTTTTCCTTTTTTTTTTTTTTTTGTTCAGGTCTCAAATTTTATTAAATTTAAATTTTATTCCATTTCAGACTATAAAATCTCCAAAAGTGGCTTTGAAAGTGAACAGGTTTTGGCGTGCTGGAAATAGATTACCTCCAATGCAAATGAAAGGGCCTGGCTTCCGAGGAGAACAAGGCTCCAAGGGTTGGGAAAATGCGTGGAGTGGTTAGAGACCACGGCATGGAAATGGTCAGAGACCAATTTAAAAGCACATATATTTTAAGTGAAACATTTTGTGGACATATGGAACCAATCATTTTTGCCAAAATCTCAATTCTGGGGATCAAGTCTTAAGAGCTAAACTTCAATCTACTACCCAAGGTGATTTTTAGCAGACAAATGGAAGCTCCTTTTTGCTTTCTAGTCTAAAGGGAATCTTAATACATTTTTAAATTATTTGGCATTTTGAATTAATTTTCTTAGAATGAAACGAGATTCTTAAATTGGGATCTTGTAGGGAAAAGACAGCCAGGTAATTAGTGAGCTGATCTCCTTTCCTGACACACGGATGGGGGTGGGGGGCGTTGAACTCCAACCAAGGTGCACACAAAATCTATTTTAGAGCAAAAATTTCAAAGTAAGCAACACCATCTGTTCTTTAATTATTTCTCCTTATTAAAAAAAAGTCGCTAAATTTATTTGGGTTACTTAGTTGGGAAGAAATGTCTTTAAGACACTTGGAACTAGAGCTATTAAAGGCAGATTGTCCGCTCTTGTTTGCTGGGTCTCCAAGAACTCAAAATAGTAAAGGCATTTTAGAATTGACTTTCTTTTCCAATGAAGCTTCCTCTTGGTAAGCGGGACATGGTTATCCAGGGCCGGGGGGACAGCCCTCTGCTGCTCACATGTGGGGACAGGGGCTGTGGGACTGAGCAGAGGTTTCATGCTCTGGCCCGACAATCAAAGGCGGGGGAGGTCTGGCCCCAGAGAGGAGTCACTGCCGGTTTCAGAGTTCTCACCATGTATCTGTCTGTCCATCTGTCCATGCATCCATTCATCAGTTCAGCGGGGTGAGGGCTTGCTATGAGCTGAGTACAGTGTGAGGCTCTGTCCTCATGGAACATACCGTCTTATGAAAGAGACAACAGTGTAGACGCTCCTTGACTTCTGATGGGGTTACATCCCGATCAACCCATCCTAAGTTGAAAATACGGTAAGTCAAAACTGCATTCAGGCCAGGCGCGGTGGCTCACGCCTGTAATCCTAGCACTCTGGGAGGCCGAGGTGGGCGGATCGTTTGAGCTCAGGAGTTCGAGACCAGCCTGAGCAAGAGCGAGACCCCACCTCTACTAAAAATAGAAAGAAATTATATGGACAGCTAAAAATATATATAGAAAAAATTAGCCGGGCATGGTGGCGCATGCCTGTAGTCCCAGCTACTCGGGAGGCTGAGACAGGAGGATCACTTGAGCTCAGGAGTTTGAGGTTGCTGTGAGCTAGGCTGACGCCACGGCACTCACTCTAGCCTGGGCAACAGAGTGAGACTCTGTCTCAAAAAAAAAAAAAAAAAAAAAAAAAAAAAAAAACTGCATTCAATGCGCCGAACCTCCTGGACGTGGTAGCTCAGCCTGGCCTGCCTTCAGTGTACTCAGAACACACTCCTTAGCCTACAGTTGGGCAAACTCATCGAACACAAAGACTATTTTGTAATAAAGTGGAAAATATCTCATGTAATTTATTGAATATTGTATTGGAGTTTTGTTTTGACTGAGTCTGTGTTGCTTTCACACCATAGTAAATTTGAATTGTCATAAATTGGGGACCGTCTGGAATCAGACACCCGCACAGGAGCTTATGGTTCCCAGCAATAGCTTGCGCTCTGAGGTCTAGACCAGGGCTGTCCAGTAGAACTTGCGGCAGATGGAAATGTTCTGTATCTGTGCTGTCCACTGGTGTCCACGGGTGGCTGTTGAGCATTTGAAATGTGACCAGTGTGACCAAGGACGGCTATTGTTCATTTGATTTAATTTATTTTTTATTTTTAAATTTGTATTTTATTTATTTATTTTGAGACAGAGTCTCACTCTGTCACCGGGGCTAGAGTGCTGTGGCATCAGTCTAGGTCACAGCAACCTCAAACTCCTGGGCTCAAGCGATCCTCCTGCCTCAGCCTCCCGAGTAGCCGGGACTACAGGCATGCGCCACCATGCCCGGCTAATTTTTTCTATTTTTAGTAGAGGTGGGGTCTTGCTTTACTAGGCTGATGCCACGGCACTCTAGCCTGGGCAACAGAGTGAGACTCTGTCTCAAAAAAAAAAAAAAAAGAAAAAAGAAAAAAAGAGACAGCCAAACTAGGCTGGTGGCTCCTGTATTGGACAACATGAGGTCAGCCTCGGCATCACCTGGGAACTTGTTTGAAATGCAGATTCTCAGGTCCCGTCCTGGATCTGCTGAATCAGAATCTCTGTGGCTGAGGCCCAGGAATCTGAGTTTCAGCAATGCCTGCAGGTGGTTTTGTGCAGCCATGCCCTAGGAAGCGTAGGCTGTGGGTGCGATGCTATAATGCAACCCAGTTTGGGGTGGGTTGCGTCAAGGAGTAGGGGGACTGTGGATTTCAAATGAACAGAAGGCTCCAGAGAAGAGGGGATGATAGAGCCTCAGTTGAGGCAGGAGGAATGAGGTGAAGATGGCGGTACTGGTGCGGGGCGGGTGTTGGTGTTGCTGGTGCTGGTGGTGGAACACAGCTCACCACATCCAGTGGTGGGAAGGGCTCGGCACATTTGATGGACTCAAAAAAGGCCAGTGTGTTGGAGCAAAGAGAAGGGGTGTTTGTGAACCGGACTGGATAGGTCGGATAGAAGACCTGGTACTGCCACCTGTGTGATCCTGGACTGCTATCTTAACCTCTCTGGGCCTCATGTGCTTCACTGATAAAATGGAGATAACCACACTTTGCTATGTACTTAGCTAGTAGGGTCAAAGGACAGATGGCCCAAAACTGCATGGACAAAGCACACATGTGCAGAGCACCAGTGCTGGGATAAGTGGGTGAGCTGGTGGTCTTGTTTCTTATTTATCTTTCTTTGTTCTCTCAGTGCCCTTTCCCTATTCTCCTACTTGTGGTTCTGTGACCTGCACCCTGGGCTGGGGGATGGGACTCATGTTCCTGTTCCTGCTGCTGCCCTGCGTTTGCTTCCTGGGAATTCCTCCCCAGGCCTCTGCTTCTCTTTTATTGAGTTTATAATCTTGGAGGCCCCTTTCAAAGCCCTCATCTAGAAGCCTAGGATGGACCCAGAGAGTCAACTTCTACAAGTGCCTTTTCAAATCAGATGTAACCAAATGCCTTTTGGGAAAAGACTTCGTGGTAATTTTAGCAGCATCTTTTCTGTTGTCTAGACCTAAGATCAGCATTTTAGGGAAAAGCGTCAAGGTAAACTTTGCCTTGCCTCCCTCTGCGCTTCCCTCTCCACCACTAGGACGCCCTGCACCCCCCGCCCCCCAGAACGTCAGGTGGCCAGAGCCTCAGCAGAGCCCGAGATATCTGGCAGCCAAAAGTTTTGTCCCTGGAAGACGCCAGACTTATTTTGAGGTGGCAAATGTGGCGGATGCTTCCCTGCTGGAAAGACACCAAGTGTCTGACCTCAGCCTTGGGGGCCGTATTTTGGGGGGATATGAGCAGTTTCTTGTCTGAAATAGACACGTGTTTTCTTCACCCTCTCAGGAGCCTTTGCCATCGACTGTGGTGCCTTGAGCTCAGCGGTTGCTCAGTGTAGGTTGATTAGTTTTTGCTATTGTTGTTATTATTATCATCATAACTTTCTGTTTTCTCGAGACTGAAATGTTGCCTGGGTCTCTTCTCTAGACTAAGACATTTACAATAAACTCTTTGGAATTTTCTTTTTAAGAGGATATCCGAGGAGAGCCTGTTTGACTCAAAGGAATGAATAGCTACAGATAGAATTTTAGCCACCTTGGTGAGACATTGATTTATAGGGAAGGATACTTTCCAAGCACTTCTCATGTTATTTTGACGCGATGCTAAGAAAACATATTCAGGACCTGCGCCCGAGTCCTGGAGTGGAGGGTTGCAGACTGATAATGCGTCCAGTGACAGAATCATTTTGTTTTGTTGGCTGTTCCCGCTTAAAATTTGTCTGGAATTAGAACGTAACACTTAACATTCGGGGAAGTCTGCACAACAATCCAGGTTTCTAGCATCAGAGGAATCAGAAGCTCTGGCAGCCCTGGACCTGGCTCCTGCCCAGCAAGGAGGGGCTGGCGCTGCCCACTCACACCCACGACTCCCTGCTGTGCAGCAGCCAGCTGTCCTCGCCCCTTTGTGTTACCTGTCTGGCCCCAGAGGCTGGAGGCTGCCGGTGATCCGAGGGTTAAGTGCTGCCTGCAGGAGTCTCCTGCTTGCTGTGTGGCTGCCCGGTCACCGCAGTCTCTGTGGCTCGCCTTCCCCAGCTGTCCAGTGTGGCCCTAGACTGGATCAGCGGTTTCCCACCGTGCCAGGATGAACCAGCGGGGGAGGCTGGGAGGTGGGGTGCTGGGCCCCCCACGTCCTTCATGTCCGTTATGAATTAGGCCTGTGCGTTCGATTTCTCAGGGCAAGTTGGGTCCCTCCTAGGTCATTTCAATGTCCCGACCCCTTACCAAGATCTGTCTCTGTCCGGCTGCTGCCTAGGAGGACCGCTTGTTTCCTTTTCATATTTTCCCAGAGGAGTGGTTGGGGGGGGGGGTCAGGGCAGGAAAGAGATAGCAATACTCTTATTAATAATAAGAATGGCCACATTTACCAGGCAGCATTATTTTTCCGCTAAGGTAACACTCTTCCCCCCACTGTACTGATGAAGTTCCGAGAGGTTGAGTAACTTGCAGAAGGTCACACAGCTGATGGGTGGCCCAGCCAGGCTGTGAGCCTGCGTTTGCTTCATTGCAGCCCCCGAGGCCTGACCAGCTGCTTGGGGATGCTCAGGAGGTGGCATTCTACCTGGGCAGGGAAGAAGAGGGCAGGAGAGAGGCGTGGCTGCAGAGGGCAGGCCCGACTGCTCCTGCCCCTCCCTCTCTGCAGCCCTCGCTCTCCGGGGAAGTCCGGCCCCTCCTGGCTCCCTGCTCACGCACGGGGGGCTTCTCCCTGGCACGGGGGCTTCTCCCTGTCATCGCACTGCGCTCCTGGGTTCACCTGCGGCAGAGACAGAGGGTGCTAGACCCATAGACCCATAAAGTCATGGTGAGTTTTTTTGTTTTTTGGCAGTAGTGGCTTGCAGAACTTCCCAGATCAAATTGTAGAGCAAAGACAGGTAATTTGGTTGTTTAGGAGGAACTTGGAGGCTGGGGTGATTTTGTAGTTCCCAGGACCAAGTGTGTTTCCCATCTGAGCTTTGGTGGCCTGCCTGAGAAAGCACGTCCCCCTGTCCTGTGTGCTCCCGATCCTGCCCCATTGCTGGAAAGGGTACACGTGGCCCGTGTGGGCTCACGACATGCCCGGCACGTCATTTACCCAGAGTGGCAGCCCACGGGCAGGCAGATTTGTTGTGTCCATTTTATGGGTAATGCCAGAAAAAGTTCTGTGGCCCAGGCCCTGTCTGAGGTCCCCATCTGCTGAGGGCTGTCCCCGAGCTCTGCTCCTCATAGCCCAGCCCTCGGCCCGTGGCAGCCTTCAGCCAGACCCTGGGCAGGGCCTCACACCTTCCCTCCTGCTGTGGCTTCCCGAGTCCTGGGGGTTTCCAGGAGGACGTGGGAGCTCAGCAAGTCCTGCTGGCGCCCTTGAGCTGCTCGTTTTGTTCCTTCAGCTTCTGCAGGGCAGACGCCACCCCCACCCCCTGCCCGCTGACTCTCCAAGGCGGCTTCACAGGTGGGGGTGTGTGGACCCCTGTCCCCTGCCCTGTCCCCTGCCTGGAGGCTCTTGGCCTTTCCTGGGTGGTTTCTGAGTGGGGTGAGTGGTGGGGCCACCCCGCCCGTCTCGGCCACTGAGTGGTTTCCCGTCAGGGCGTGGTGGTTGCATGTGACAGACGTGAACTCTGGACAGCCTGAGCCGGAAGGGAGCTTAATGGGAGGATGAGGGGAGCTGATGGGATGATGGAGAAACTGAGGACGAAGGTAGCTTTGGAGATTAGCTGAGCAAGAGGAAAGGGTATTCTCTTCGGGGAACTGCCAGGGCTGGAGCAGCCGCTGCCTCCCGTATCCCGGCGTTGCCTGGTCCGGGATCTGCCTGTGGGCTGATCTAGGCGTGCGGCCGGTGGCCCGGGCTGACAGTCCCCAGTGGGTGAGGGGCAGTTCCTCAGGGCACAGTCTGGGTGCTGCTCTCAGGCTGGAGCCGTGGGTATCTGGAGGGCAAATGCACCTGTCACCTGTCCTGGTAGCTTGTCCAGCCATCTCGGAAGGCTCTGGTGGCCCAGGGTTGGGCTGCAGGCTGGGCTGGGGGTGAGGTGGGCTGTTGCCTGGTAGGCCAGCTTTGGGCTGCAGGGTTGGAGTCCCCAGGTTGTGACATGTAGGGCGCCGGGAGGGGAGGCGCTTTGTGGGAAACCCGGGCCAACATTATTTGTCCACACGGGAAAGTGGGGGTTCAGAGAGGGCAAGAACTTCCCCAGAGTCCCGCAGCCTAGCGGGGCCAGAACCGGGAGAGCAGCCCAAGGTGGGAAGGCACACCGCCCGCACTCCCCAGAGTGTCGTGGGCACCCCTGGTGGTGTGGCGGGGGGTTTTAAGCAGAACACATAAGAAGTTTTAAAGACATTAATTGCTAATGAATGAGCAAGGCACAAAATGAAGAACGACCCCAGCCACCCACGTGCCCTCCCGGGAGGCCACCGCTGCCACCAGTCCTTGTGTCTGGTTCCAGAGCAGCTCTGTATGGCCCACTCCTGTGAAAATGCATCTCTTCCTCTCCCCCAAAAGTGCTCAGATTAATGAATTTTCCTCAGCTAAACACACCCGTGTAACCGGCATCAGACCAGAAACAACCTGGCCTGGCCGGTTTCCCAGAGCGGGGCCGCCCCTCTGCCCGAGGTGCTGGCCAAGCGTGAGTGTTTTTGTGTATTTATTTGCATGTGTGTTGGAAAAAGCTACAGCCGCACATCTGACTTGACATGTCCCTTAAAACAAAAACAAAAACCTTCGTCCGGCCCAGGACTGACTCTGACTTGGTGAGAAGTCAGAATCCCTCAGTTGCAGAATGAGGGAGGGACAAGTGTGAGGTTATCCCCGGGGGCCGTGGGGACCTTGTCTCCTCCTGCTGCTGTCCCCAATCCCAGGCCCCCCAATTTACTGTAGTCACATAATCCATCATGCACACAAGACATTGCTCCTCTGGGGCGGATACCCCCATAGAACAGGCAGGAAAACAGAGGAAAAGGGCTTGACATCTGCCAGCCTAGTATGTCCCAGTCTGTGCCAGTGGCGTTGGGTCTGCCCTCGCTCCCCTCTGTAGCCTGTGGAAGACACCAGGTGGAGGGGGTATGTCGGTGTCTGGGAGCAGGACCCTTTGGCTCAGGGGCTTGGTGTGGCGTTTTAGAGTTGGGTAGGCCTGGATTTGAATCCTAGCTCTGCTGCTTGCTGGCTGTGTGACTATGGGTGAGTGTCTTAACCTCTCTGAGCATGGGTTTCCTCACTTGGGAAGCGAGGATGGTTAAAAACTCCCCCACAGAGATACTAGGAGGATTACATGAGTCCACTGTGTGTTGAGCTCCTGGCCCTTGGTGTACATGCTCAGTGGAGAGTCACACTTACAGAGTTTGGATTGTTGTGTCACCAGCACTCTGTCCCTGTCACAGGCCTGGAGCTGCAGGGGCAAGGGGAGAGGAGAGCGGGACAGAGCCTGCCTCTCTGCCCGGTGGCAGCCATCCCAAATGAGCAAATGGCTCTCAGCGGGGCATGGGGAACGGAATCTGGCCAGCCTCGGGGCAGCTGCCTGTTCCCAGATCTGGGGTCCCAGGCTGGGTGGCTGAGCCTGGCGGGTCAGGCGGGGCCTGGGCAGCTGACAGAGCCTCCTGGCGTGTGTGGGGGTGGGCTCGGAGGCCAGCTGCAGCCCTGGAGCAGAGCAGTGCCAAATCATACTTTAACCCATTCTGTTCCTGCGGGATGGTTGCTCTTCCAGGCCTGGAAATGGCTCCCCGTCTGCTTGGATTGCCTCACCTGCCCTGTGAGTTCCTTATCGGACCAGGGGGCTCCGGCATGCGGTGCAAGGACTGTATGTGGCCTGTGAGAAGTTCAGTTGGGCCTATTGAAAAATTTGGAATGATTCCCATAAACATTTGGGTCTCTGGCTTCCCTGGAAAAACTAGAAGATCAGACCTTCTGAACATACCCTGGGTGGCAGCTTTGGTTGGGCTGGGGTAGAGTGGGGTCATTCACAACCCAGTGGTCCCCCCACCCCTGTGTTTATTTCTGGTACCTGCCTGGTTGCTCTGCCATCATTTGAGATCCTGCCAAGGTCAGCTCTAACCTCCTCTCCTATCTGAGCCTTGAATTGCCTGGGCATCTCTCTGCCTCTGCTTGGTCTCCTCCTGTGCTGGCAGCCTCACTACCGCCCAGGTGCACCTTCGCTCATAGCCTCTGCTGACAGAATCCCATCCGTTCCTTCTTGACATCTCCCTGTAGAGACTGCCACCGGTTGGTCCCAGTTTGACCCCTCGAGGCCACATAGCAAGCTCAGTCCGTCTTTCCCGCGACAGCCCTTCAGATGCCTGAAGACGGCTCTGGGGGCCCCTGAGTCTGCCCCTCTGGGCTGAACAGCGTCGGTTCCTTTACTTTCCCAACTAAGCTGTGGTTTCAAGACCTCCCGTTACCCTGATCCCCCTCCTTGGCCATGGGGAGGGGGGGTCCACTTATGCAGGGGTCTGGGAGGCCTCTTGGAGAGCAGAGGTCAGATGGGGCCTCCAAGACAGAGGGGGGCATTTTAGGTGCCAGAAACAGCAATAGCAAAGGCCCTGCGGCAGGAAGGTGTGTGCCTGGGAGGCAGGGGCTGGCGCGTGGACTGGAGCATCTGCTGGGAAGGGTGCCAGGCTGGGGAGCAGAGGGACGGGGCCAGGTGGTGGCAGGTCCGGGACACAGAGTGAGGCCTGGGGAGGCTATTGAGAAGGTGCTGAGCACACTGGCACGGGTGACTGTGGTTGTAATAGCGGCAGGGTGCTGTCTCTGGAGTCAGAGCTGGGTTCCATGCTGGCTTTTCCATTTTGTAGCTGCGTGACCTTGGACACATCATTTAACCTTCTCAAGCCTTAGCCTCTCATGTGAAATGGATAGGATGGAAGTGAGCCAGTGCTCAGAAAGTGCTTAGCCTGTGCTGGCCCCTGGGGTCACCCCGAGGCTGCTCTGTTCTCTGGCATGGGTCTTTAGGGTCTTGCTGGATGCCGTAAGCCCGATACCGAGCTTATCCGGCACTCACAGCTGCCTAACAACGAGGTGGGTGCTGTTATGCCCCCATTTTACAGACGTGTACACTGAGTCAGAGGCTCAGGACTAAAGTCCAGGCCTGCTGGGCTTACACCTGGACTCTTCCTACTACCCTGCCCCACTCTCAGGAGGTTTGGGGGTGAGGCGCCTGTCCTGAGGGGTCGTGCCTGACCGGAATCCCTCCACAGCATCTCTGGTTTCCAGAGAACATCTCTCTGAGGGCTTACCCAACACAGACTGGCTGCAGGGTGGGAGGGGAGTGTATTGCCGCGGTGCTGGCACCGGGCGGGGGCTGGGCCCTTCCCGGCACCTGGCATGGCAGGTGAGTAGGGCTCCTGTCCTTGGGGTGGGGGTTCCTGGGCTGCAGCACAGGGGCCACAGGCTGCCACTGTTCCTGGCCCTCAGGCCTTTTTGGTGCCCGTCCAGCCTGGGTGGCTGCGGCATGTCCATCCCCTTGGCAGGGCTGGGCGGGGCTCAGAGGGACCTCTCTGTCCCAGGGTGCTGAGTCTGCGGACGGGCGCCCGGAGGTGGGGTTGGCCGCTGCCGACCTCTCCGCCGCCGTCGGAGGAAGTGTCTGGCTGCGTCAGGCTTCTCAGGGCCCCGCCTGTGTCCTCCGCACCCCAAACTGGAGTCCGCGATCAGCACTGACAGCGTGGCCGGGGGATAATGGCAGCAAGGAAGACCCTGGCCGGCCTGCGGAAGGAGCCCTGGCCCCGCATCGCGGGCCAGGCTGGACACGCACGTGTGACCCCGGCAAGCACGTCATTCCTCAGGCCTCAGTGTCCTCCCCTGTGCCATGTGCCACGCGGTGCTGCCCTTCCTGACCCAACTGCTTGAGACTCAAATGTGATTCCTCCTGGGTGTGAGAGTGTGTTGGACGCAGCAAGGCCCCATGCACGCGCCAGTGGCTTTGCTTGTCGAGAGACCACCGCTGGCCTGGTCTCAGGAGCTAAGGCCACCACTGTCCGCGGAGGCACCGTTTACCGGGCTTTAACTGTACCCAGGTGCCATGCTCTGTATCCCATGCATGGTCTCGCCACCTCCTCACAGCACCTCTGAGGGTTGATGGGAAAACCGAGGGCAGAGTGGTGACCACCTGCCCAGCCGCACATGGCCAGTGTTGGAGCCAGGCCTCGACGCGGGGGTCTGAGTTCAGACCCTGTGCTCTTAGCTGTTGGGGTCCTGGCTGGGAGACCTCACAGGCCAGATATTAAATACACCCAGTGAACTTGCTTGTAGAAGCACGAGCAAGAGTGGAAACTGAGGCATGTGAGGCCCGAGGGCTGAGTGTGGGGCAGGACCAGGGCCCCTGGGCTTTGCTCTGTCTGTGCGGTTGAGGCTCCTCTCTGGCCATCCTTAGGGTGAGGAGTCTGTGAGCCCCGGGGATGTACCCCCACTTGCAGACTGTTCCAGGCCCGAGGACTCCCTGAGCCCACATGGCCGCAGACCACCCTGGGCCTCTGGGGCTCTTCCTGTCTTAGTTTTTCCAAGGGCATCCAGAGCCTTCCATATGCATCCCCCAGATCAAGCAAGGGGGAAGGGGTGCTGCTTGCAGGGAGTGGGGTGTGGGCAGAGCTTTGGCACGTGTGTGCCCCTGTCCTCGTGGGAAGGAGCTGGGGGTGGGAGGGAAGGCAGGTGGGCTGCAGGCTGGGGGCCTGCAGATGTCAGAGGCAGGCCTGGTCCCCGACGCCTGCGCACAGGTCACAGCACACGGAGGAGGGTGAGCTCTCCTGCTCACAGCCGCCCTGCTGGTGCCCCTGGGTGACACTCCAGCCCCAGACCCCCAGTGTCTGTCCCTGGCCTCAGGGACATGCTTCAGTTGCCACGGGCATGGTGGAGGCACTGGAAAGAGCCCTTTGGAACAGGGAGGAGGCATGCCTTTTCTGGCTGTGTAAACCCACCCAAGGGTCCCCACCTCTCCCCAGGGTGTGTGCCACGACGGGAGGAGATGGCAGCCACGTCCGTGCTTGCAGGTGCAGAACGGAGACTCTGGGGCCTTGGGAGCCTTTCTCATCAGCACTGCTTCCCTGCTGTCCTTCTCTCGCCTTCCTGGGGGTTCTGGGATCCGTGGACCTGGGTGGCAATTTTGGTTTAAGTACCCACAAGCTGTACTACCTTGTCCCCTAAAACCTCCCCGAGGCCTGCCTACCTGGCTGGGTGGGTTAATGCGTGGCACTGTGCGGACACACAGAGCACGTTGTGTGGCGCAGCCTCTGCACCGCACCGAGCAGCCTGTCCAAGGGCCCCGAGGGCCCCGAGGGCCGGTCCCTGCCAGCAGTGGGCCAGATGTGTTTTCTCGGATGGTGTCGGGGGAGCTTCTCCGTGTGGGTGTCCTCGCGTGATGTGTGGGCTGCTGTGTTTGGATCGAAGGGAGCCAAGCTGAGTTCCTGGCCCATCTCGCCACCACCCGAAGCAGAAAGTTAAATAAACGCAGCCAAGTATTATCATAGGATGCGAGGAAAATGAACTCGGTCCCCACGGGCGGCCCACATCTGGCAAGTGTTGGGCCTTGCAGGGCTGTGGGACGAGGCAGATGTGGCTGGGGGTGGGAAGGGCTCCGTGTGCCCCTACTCAGGGACGTGCCTCCTTCTAAGGCTTCGCGCCAGCCGCAGGCATCTTGGCTTCAGCTGCACCTCTTCCCAGCGCCGGCCCTATCCGAGGCCTTGCCTTTTGGCCAGGCTTCCCCGGAGCCTTCCCGAGGCCTGGTGCTCCTGGCCCAGCCTGCTGCTTGGTCCTGGAAGCCCAGCTCGTGGCCGAGCCCCCGGGCCCTCGGCGGGGAGTGGTCCGGCCACGGTGGGGGGTGGGGGAGCAGCCCGACTCATCCTATACTTTTCCTCTGGGGCAGAAAAGATGAGCCCTGTGCCAGGGGAGCGCTTTCTTCTTGCTGGAGTGTGTGGTCGGCCTGTTCCCCACCCGCCCACCGTCCTCTGCCCAGCACTGCCCTTGGCACACGACACTCAGCCCTCGCCGATCTCAAACGGGCCGGGTGGATTCCTGGAGTTCCGCACAGGACCCCTGATAATGCACGTGGCACTGGGGGGGGTGGTGCGGAAGTGCAGAGCGTGCACCTCCCTCCCACTCATCTGTTTGTCAGAGGCGCCCAGCACGTCACGGGCCCGCGTTCCCCGAAATGGGACGTTTCACTGGAGGCCTGCGGTGATCTGGGTGGTTGATAGGTGAATGGTTCTTTTTCCTTCATACTTACATATTTACTCCTTTGTCTATTAGGAAAGTGTTACTTTCTACGGTCATTCTAATAGCTATTAGAAGAATTGTCGCTAGCACATCAAATGTGTGATTTCACGAGTAGTGCTGCTTAGAGAGAAGCTAGAAGAAAAGGAATTTAAGTGAAAGGAGGGAGTTTATGGAAAGAAAAGCATTCGGTGACCCTGCGTGCAGGGACATGTGCTCCTGGCAGAAGTCCGGGGGTGCTGTCATCTGGGGAGGCCCCTGCCAGCCCCGGGGCGGGGACGGCGGAGAGGCCCAGTCCCTGCGCGGGAGGGTGTGCTCAGGTAGACCCTGCAGAGTCCCCCCTGATGGTCGTCTTGGGAATCCAGGCGGTTTGGGGTCGGGCAGGCCTGCTTTTCGGGGACTGGCTGCCAGGTGGAGATGCTTGGGCCCCCCGGAGGCCTTGCCCACGTGCACGCCACCCCTGGTGGGTGGGCGGTGGGGCCGAGCTGGGGGACACATCTGTGCCAGTGAAATGTCCCCTCCCAGATCAGACGTATTAAACGTACCAGCCCCCCAAGCCATAAAGTGTTATGGTTGCCTCTACCCCTGGGACGTCACGTGCAATGACAGAACGTTTGGAAATGGTCATGAGACGTCGTTCTTGTGGAAGGCCTGGGGCTTTTAACGTGAGGGAGGCTGAGGACCCTGTGCACGTGGTTAGCGCTGCTGCTCGCCTGCCCACTTACCCCTGGCTCAGACGGTACGTTTTACACCGCGGCGTGTGCTTGTTACCACAAGAAGAAGATTGAGGGAGAAGAGCAACATGTAAGAAGAAGAAACAGAAGAGGAAGAGAGGGAGGGCTGATCTGTGTGTCCAGCACCAGAAGAACCCACACACGCTAGTGTACACACACACGCAAGTCAGTTTTCAATAAGAGACTCAGTTTCCTCTGCTCGTGTTTAAAACAAACCACATGTGTAACAAGGAACGGGCGTGCATTTACAGTATGTCAGCACAGAGGATAAGTTGTTAAGGAGTCGTAAAAAAATATTAGTTTCTATTTTATGGTGCTTTTCTTCAAACGAAAGTGGGTGAAAGGAAAGAGTGGGGTGCTGGTCTTGCCCCCCTCTTCCTTTCCACCTGAAACAGCAAACCGATCTGGGGGGATGCTCGGTCCCCCTACCTAGCGAGGGCCCGGGCCCCCGGGCTGACGTGCCCACCCCCAGGATGCTGAGCCCCTTCGTATGGGCTGTGGGGGCCCTCCCTGCAGGGCTGGGGTGCCCTGTGCTGCGCAGCCTGCCGTGGGTGCTGGGCAGCCGGGGCGGGAACCGGTGCTGCCACCGGAACAGGATGCGGGAGCCAGACCTCGTCGTAAATGCACGTTTATATGCTGCACGTTGCTGGTTAACGAGGCCGTGCAGAGATGACTGTATGAAATGAAATACATGTATGAACAAGGAGGCGAACCTCAAGGGGAGGCCGGATTAGACAGGAGGGCAGCCCGGGAGGCCCGCGGCCCCGCTGCCAGGGCCCAGGCCGGCGGCTCCCCAGAAAGGGGATTTTCACCCCAGCCCTGAATGGATTTGCAGGGGCGCAGAAGCAGCCGTCCTGCTTGGTGCCGCCCGCTCTGTGCCGGCACTGCCGGTGGCCTTTCACTTTGTCTTCAGAACGAACCCCCATTTTATTGACGCGGAAATAGACAGTCGGGTGAGTCCACTGGCCAGGGTGACACAGCAGGCAGGCAGTGGAGCCTGAGATGGACTCAGGCGGCACTCCCAAGACCCACCTCTGCAGACTGATCTCGGGAGAGCTCGGAAAAGAGGAGTCATTAAGAGCCCTTCCTTCCTGATGGGCTTCAGCTTTTCCGCGGAGGTGTGGGCGGCCAGGGCAGCGCAGCTGGTCGGCCACTGTTGGTTCCGCGCCGGTCGAGGGGCAGGTTGCTGAGGTGTGGGGCACGTGAGCCTTGCAGCCGTGTTGACCTGGCTTCGAGTCTGGGCTCTTGCTCCCGTTGCTTATGTAATTTGGCCCACTTTGCAAACCTCGCTGAGGTCCTGGTTTCCCCGTCTGTGAGATGAGTGGCTGCCTTTGCAGGGCCGGTGGGCGGGTCCAGCGTCAGCGTGCTAACACGCGTGAAGAGTGCCGCTCAGTGTGCTCACTCGAGTTGCGCGATTGTGGTTTTTGGTGTCCCTGATGCAGGCAGTCAGGTGCCAGGTGGACTGGACGGCGAGGGAAGAAGGAGAGGCTTCCCTAAGGGGGATGGGAGTGTAGTTCAGGCAACATGCTGTGCTGTGGAATCCCGGTTTCCGTCTGCCAGGCACCCGGGTATTGGGCTCTGAAACATGCGCTTCATACACAGCGACTCATTTGGTCTTCAGAGCTCCCTTGCAGGGCTGCTATGTACAGAGAGGTTACGTAATTTGCACAGGCCACACAGCAAACCATGGCGGGTTAAGATTTGATCCTAAGGCATCAACTACACCCTCCTGCAGATGAGCACTAACTTTAGTCTGTAGCTGGGGTGGTCAGGAAGAACTTCCTGGAGGAGGTGAGCTTGAGCTCTGGGCAGCGTTTCTGACCAGGGAAGTAGGTGGCCCTGTAGCTGGTGGTCAGGCTGACCCTGGAGCTTGAACCAGAAACCGGAAGCCCCGGGCCTGTGTCCACGTTTCCCCATAGGCAGAATCTGAGGTGGTGCTAGGATGGGCCGGGTGGGCTACTTCAGATTTCTTCCAGTTTCTATTTCTTTGCTTAGCCAAATTTGATTTGATTAGGCTTTTCTGAACCTCATCTTTGAGCAGGAAGGTTTATGCTTGCCTTAAAAAAAAGAGACTCAAAGACTTTTAAGACTTTTGTCCGTAATTGTCATTCTTCCTAAAATGGGATTTGCATGTTAGAGTGAAAGGGTGTCAGAATTTTAACTGCGGTTGAAGTGGAAACTGGTCCTAGCTCTGGGCTGGTTTCCCCGGCCCTGAGCCTTGTCCAGACGGAAGGGCCCGCCTCTGACTCGGCTGCGGGTTGTGGGTGGGGTGGTCGCTGTTGTCCAGGGGCCTGCCCTGCCCTCCTTTGTGTCCGCACTCTGCGTCCATACCATTTCGGCTTGTTTCTGTCTGGTCCTGCGTCGTGTGGTGGTGCATTCGCTCACTCACTCGGCTCCCGCTGCCAGCCCTCGAGGGGCACAGCAGCGGGTGACACTTGCCAGCGACCAGTGATCCAGGGTCAAAACCAAGCTTCCCTTTGTCGTCTCTCTCACAGCACCTGGCGTGGGCACCCTGGAGGTGCTCGGTGCTTATTCGAGGAGAGAATGGCCCAATGACGATTGGTAGTATGTCCCAAAAGTCTGAAAATGGGCACACTTTTTTTTTTTGAGACAGAGTCTCACTCTGTCACCGGGGCCAGAGTGCAGTGGTGCCATCATAGCTCACTGCAACCTCCAACTCCTGGGTTCACGTGAGCCTCCCACCTCGGCCTCCCGAGCAGCTAGGACTGCAAGTGTGTGCCTGCCACTGCGCCCGGGTGATTTTTGAAAACATTTTTGTAGAGATGGGGTTTTGCTCTGTTGCCCAGGCTGTTCTTGAGCTTCTGCCTTGTCCTCTCAAAATGCGGAGATTACAGGTGTGAGCCATCGTGCCTGGCCTGGCACGTTCTTTGTCCTAGCAATCCTGCTTCTGGGAACTAAATCCTACGGAAATCATTGAACAGGTTTGTGGCCATATATGATGTATGTGCGTATGTGCTGCAGTGTGGATTCTCCTGCAGTAGAAACAGCTGGGAGAAGCCGAGGTGTCGAGCAACAGGGGACTGGTTATTTGGAGGCTCCTATGATGCGACTCAGGCCATCATTAGCAGTGATAGTATTGGCCTCTGTTCTGATGTATTGCTGCGTTATGAGAGCAGGTTATGGAGCTGTTTTTGTGTCCTCACAGCCTTTTGGAAAGATGTAAGAATGTATTCATACATGGGGAAAATGGTGCTTTCACTATCCTAATTTTCACTCACATGTATTTCCTAGTAGATTTCTATCGTGTACATGGGTTACTTATAGCAGAAACTTCTATAAAAAGAAAAAGATGCATATTCTAGGGAACAATAGGAAATGAATTCTGGGTGAATTCTCTGCTTCTGACACGCTTGGGACAGGGGGGCAAAGCCTGGGCAGGGCAGGTGGGCTCCCTGTGGCTTCCTGGGCTGGCTCCAGCTTCCCCTCTGCAACCTGATGTCCCTTCTGTCCCGTCCCTCCCGTGACACTCTTCCTTTATCCTGTGGTGTGCTCGTGGCCCACGTCGCTCCCCAGCCGCACGTGCAGCAGCGTCCTGTTTGGGCGCTTGCTGTTTGCCGTGCTGGGGGTATTCACACTGTGGAAAGTGGCAAACCCTAACCCAGCCTTTTCCCCCTGAGAGCCACCTGCTAAACACTCCAGCGCACCACTGTCCCACCTGCTTTCCCAGGTTGCCCCCCGGAGCCTGTGTGCTTGGGGACACCCGAGAGATGAGCTCCCCGCTGTGTATAGAGGTGTGTGTATGTGTGTGTTGTGCCCAGGTGCTTGAAGGGAAGGGGAGTTCCATGGACGAAGACAGAAAAGCCCAGTGGAGTTTTAACCCACTTTGTTGAGTCTTTTGAAGCCACGCCTGTGCCCAAGGAGGTAAAGTAGCCTGATCAATGGGCAGTGTCTGGGCGGGTGTAGGAGAGGGAGGGGCTCAAGGAAGCTCCTGAAACGTTGATCACGGGGGTGGGGGCGGGGGAGAGTGAGAGTGAGTGCGTCAGTTCAGTCTTGGGCGGACGGATGTGACCCGGTCTGGAACCGGAGCTGCTGCTTGTTGGAGGCAGAAGTGAAACGAAGGGGTAAAGAATTCCAGTCCTGGCTCTCCGCCACCCTAGCTCCACGCCCTGTGACAGATTGTGTAGTCTTAGTTTTCTCATCTGTAAATGGGGTGAATAAATGCATTATCTCCTACGGTTGTTTAGGCCAGTGGTTGTCAAGCGCTAGCGCGCGTCAGAACCACCTGGAGGCCTTGTGCAAACACAGACTTCTGGGTCCCAGCGCCAGATGCTCTGGTTCCCTGTGTCTGGGAGGGGCCTGGGGTCTGCGTCCTGGCAGGCTCCCAGGGGTGCTACTAGTGCCGGTCTGGGGACTAAACCCGAGAAGCATGATTTTGGGCAACTAAACGCATATAAACTGCTCGCCACGGTGCTTGGCACAGAGTGAGGACTCAGTGACGCTTGGCCGCTTACTCTGGGGTGGGAGCACTGTCTATGAGGATGCCAGCACCGTCTGCCTTTGTCACCTTTTCTGGGCCCCCAGGTGACCCATTTCTCTTCGCTGAGACTCTGTTTCCCCTTCTGTGAAATGGGTCAGTAAAGCCCTGACTTTCAGGCAGCAGCTGAGGACCCGTCTGTAAAAGCCTCTGCCGGCAGACGATTCGGGGCAGCGTGGCAGGGAGGGACGCCAGGGACCCTGGGCCGTGCTGGCGTCTGTCTGCTCACCCGCTTGGAACCGGCCCAGAGGGGCAGGCTGTGGCCGTGCACGCTCTCACCAGTCCCCGGGGGCCGCCAGCTCACCCAGCCTGGCTCCTCTTCTGACAGAGCTGCGAGGGACTCTTTCAACAAGAGAAGAAAAAAGACGTTGTTTTAATTCACTGGGGTGCCTAGGCCTTGCGATGTTGTCTTCGCTGCTTCTCAGTTCCTGATTGTGTTTTCCAGTAGCGTTGACACATCAGGCGGCTTTGTGAGACTCGGTTTCCTTCGCTTTCCCTGCCCGGTGGCCTGGCTGGAGCGGGGCAGAGTGCGGGTGGGCGGTTGGGTGTTCAAGGCCCCTCCTTCCTTGCGTTCCCTCCGCTGCCTTTGAGCCGAAGCCGTGCTCGCAAACACCGGCAGGGCCCGCACTGGCCTGGGGGACGGCGCTGCTTCTGGACAAGGCCTGGGGCTGGGCGGATGGAGGGAGCGGCCGCTGGGGTGCCCAGCACCGTGCCGCCTGCCACCTGGGCTCAGCGAAGGTGGCCTTTTCCTGCTCGAGCCGGACACGTCCCCACGTGTGTGTGTGTGTATGTGTGTGTTGTGCCCACCTGCCTGAAGGGAGGGGACATTCCATGGACCAGGACAGAGAAGCCCCGTAGATTTTAACCCACTTTGTTGAGCCTGCTGCAGCTGCAGCTGTGCCTGAGGAGCTAAAGTCAAGTCCCCCGGCCGATTGGCCGTGTCTGCGGTGGGCGCGGGAGAGGGAGCTGGGGCAGCTGCACCACATGTGTTCTGTCCTGGTCCGGAGAGAAAACCCTTCGTCTGGTACTTACAGGACACTGCGAGTGTTTCTCATTCACTGCCCGATCTCACACATCATCGTCACCACCGTCATCTTTTTTATCAGGGGCAGCGTGGGGGAGAGGATCAGATTTCTGCCGCGTTGCCCAAGATACAGCTTTTGCTGGGATTGCGGCTTCGGTTCCTGCTGCAGATATCCCCTGGCCCTTCTCTTCTGGGGTGTGTTTAGGGGTGTGGGTGATGATGTGGGAAGGGGGAGAGGGAGATTAGCCGGCACAGACGCTGAGCATCGTGGCTGGGATCTGCGGCAGTTCCGTATTTAGGGACACCATCCCTGCCCTGTGGCGGGGACAGGAAGGCAGCGATGTCGGAGGATCTGTGGCTCTAGTTGGGCCTTCCTGTGGGTGGGGTGACACTCAGCGGGAAACTTGATCTCACTCTGCAGAACTCAGCCCTGCCATCTTTCCAGGCGGAGTGAAACCTCAGCAGCCAGCCAGCGACCTGGGGGCAGAAGGGGCGCTTGAGTGATCCCGGTAGGGGGAGCTAACATGGACTGCGTGTTTCCCTGGAGCCACGTGCTTCAGGTGACGCGCCCGCGGGGCTGGCACTGCCGTTACCCCCACTGTGCAGACGCCCACGATCAGAGTGGACCGAACATCTTGCCTGAGATCTGACGGCGTGTAAGTGGCACGGGGAGGGGTGGTCCCGGGCAGCCCTGTTCCAGGGCCCACTCCCTGCACCCCTGCGTGTCAGAGCTTCGTTCCAGACTCCCTCCTCTACCTCATCTGTACAGCCGGACGGGCGCTGTTAGGAGACTTCTGGAAGGGTCACTTTTCCCATAAGGACGGACCAACTTCCGATTTGGGATTCTTGGACTCCCACCGGCTGTCCTTCTGTCCTCCCTACTTTGTACGTAGCAAGGCAAGGAGAGGAAGGGGAGACGGAGGCTGAACAAGATTCGGGGGCATTCGCCGGGGAACAGGTTACGGAAAATCCCCACTGGTGTCAACTCTTTCACAGGTGCTAGCTCTAAAGCCAGCGTTTAAGGGGCAAGGCAAGCCTTGCCAGAATTGCCTGTAGGAATCCGTTACGACATCGCTGCCTGGGAGACCCACTTACCATCTCTCGATGAGTCTGTGCAATGGTTTTTCCTCCAGCGTTGGAATATACTGCTTTTTGAAAAAATTTCATTTATTTATTTATTTAAAGTGCTAGAGCAGGTAGAAGCAGACTTTGGTCAGGAATCAAGTTGTCTAAAAAATACGTTTCTTTGCATACTGGCCCCAGCCGTGCCGTGGCGAGGTGCCCGTGTGTTGAGGGTGCATGTGTGGACCGAAGGGTCGGGTCCCTCCTCTTGTCCTGACCTCAGGGCGTTGCTTGCTGGGGAGGACGGCGGGCGGCCTCACCTGTGCCGTCGAAATTGTTAGTCTGTTCTCCTTTCAGCAAGTGGTCAGGGGAAATCATGAGAGGTACATAAAGGTGATTGTGATGTGAACCTGTCACGGTGTCGTGGCTTCTCCGAGGGTCTGAGCGTGGTGCTGAGGGGGCCGGCGTGGGGCATTGGGTGGTTGTAGCTTTAGCTGCAGAGTCTTTGCTTTTCCATGCGTATAACTGCCCCCAACCCTACCCTCTACCCAGAACCCATCTCTACCTGAGAGGGGCCTGGAAATATGGGTGGGGTGGGTTTGTCTGCACTGGACCTTGATCATGTTGTCCAGAAGCATGATTTCAGAGCTGGTCATGGGCTGTAGCAAAAGGTTGGCCATGACTTTGTGCAAAGAAATAGGCACCCCTTCCTCTCGGCATTCACAGGGACACCACGCATGGTGGGCAGAGTGTGGATTAAATATCAGCTTCCTCTCACCGCCTTTGCCTGGACCTTTGTGCAGTGCCCAACCTACACAACTATACATGATGGGCCTCCCTGCTTTGTCTATTGTTGTTTTTTTTTTTTATTCCATGAGGTTGCTTAGTAATAAGTCAGGAGCAGTGACACTCTACTTCATGCTTGACGGTGAGGTTCTGTGCTCTCCATGCCTCCTTTACCTGCCTTGGCCTTGGCCTGGTGTAGGTGAGAAGGTTTCCCCAAGGATGAGCTGAGAGGCAGTCACGTGCCCCTTGCCTGGCTCACCACCTCTGCTGGGACAAGGATGTCCCTAGGGGACCTCTGCCAGGCCAAGGTGGGTCCAACTCTCCTGTAAGGGTGGGATGATCCAGGGCTAGCAAGAATGGGGAGGTTCCCTGGAACCCCGGGAACACCAGCCGGGGGTGTGGACAACAGAAAACTCCCAAGATAAGAGCTGTTGGTCTAGTGGTTCTTAAACCTTTCCTTTTTGCAGGGGGGGTGGTGGTTCTGGGTCTTGTAATGAAGCCCACGGAAAAAGGCCCGTGTGCACGCATGGCCAGCAGCTTACCTCCAGGGCCTTCCTGCGTCCCCGAAGCAGCCTGGGCAGCTGGCCCTGGTGTGGATTTTGCACTTCGGTGGGCTGCGTTCTGGGTCCTGGCCTGGCTGTGCTGGAAGCCTCTGACCCTTGGACCAGCTTGTCTCTCTCCTTCACCTCCTGACACTGTCTGCCTTGGAACTGGTCCCCTGAGCCTTCCCGCCTCTCACCCGCACCTCTGCCAGCCCAGTCCTGCCTGACTTTGACACCCACAGCAGGGCCCTGTCTCTGTCCAAATTCAACTGCTGTGTTCCAGGCCCTGTTGCCGGCCCCCACCTCAGGCCCTCGCCTTCCCTTTCTGCGCCCCCCTCAGATCTGTCTCCCCTGCCTCTGCGAGGTGTTGGGAGGTGTTGGGGACCCCCCGGGGGATGGAGGCTCTCCCCGTGGCACTAGGGAGGTGGTGTACACAGGGGCCTACCTAGTGCCACTTGCTCTGTGCCACTGGGTGCCTGAAGCCCAGGGGCCCAGTGCACAAGACTTTGGGTCTCACTGAGATCTTGGTGGTGGTGGAAAGGCCCGTCCTGGCGCACAGAGGGCAAGCTGTGTGCACTTCCAGGGCAGGAGAGTTGTGGCTGTTTGTGCACCTGCTGCGGAGTTGAGGAGACAGTGTTTGGTGGGGCTCACGTAACTCTCATGGGTCACTCAGCCGTCCACAACCAGTGATCCCAGAGCTGGGAGTAAACTTGGAGTTCTGACCTGCCTGAAGCCCTGGTCAGGGCTCAGAATCCTTCTTAACACACCCCAGGAACCATGGTTAATAGTCAGCTCTGGTTCTTGAACTGCTACCTGCCGGCGGATGCCCTCTAAGGGCTCTCTGGCCTCTTTTGCCCCCTTCCTTTCCATCGTTGAGGATTCTGGTCCACACATGGTCCTGGAAGCCCCTCACGTCTTTAGAAATGATCAGCCACCCCTTTCTCCTAACAGGACGTGTTCAGGTGCTGCCTTGAAGGGCTTCCTTCAGCAGCCCTCGTCCAGGGCCTGCACCTCTGCGCACTGCTCACGGGGAGGTATTTCAGGATAGCTGAAAGATGCAAGGTCGTGCCCTTCCCCCCTCCCTCCCAGGGCCACCTTGTTGTGGTCACACTCAGCCCTGGAAAGGGTCCCGTCCCTCATGCACTTTGAAGGTTCCCACTGTGTGGGCGGGAGCCACTCCCTGCTCCTCTCTGTAACCTGATTGTGTGGCCGGCGTCTTCTGTGTCGCTTCCTCTCCTGTGCGTCATGTTGGGCTGGCCATGGGCATTTTACGTCCTTGGTCTCAAAGGGACCCCCAAATCGTTTCAGCTTCTGCCCCTGAACTAGCTCCTGCTGGGGCCAGGCAGACTTCAGGTACCCTCTGTCCAAATGTGTGTGCACAAGAGCTTGAGGGACACAGGAAGGCTCTGGACTGGCCCCAGGCCACATTGCCAGGCAGCAGCTGCTCCTGCCTGCACCCCCCGACCCCGGTCTACCTGCTCTCGATTCCACGACCTGACCTCGCAGCTCGGCTCCCTGCTCAGCCCTCCATAGACTGCGTACCCGTTATTCCCCCCTACTTGCTCACTTGGCTTTTCCCCACCCCCTCCCTAGGGCCTGGCCGTGCTGTCTCGGTCGCCGCTGCATCCCAGCGCCTAGCTCAGTGCAGACACACTGGGGGGCCCTCCACAGACTGTTTAGTGAGTAAGCAAACAGGACTCAGGCTGGCACGCCAGCGGCCTGCCAGGGGGCTGAGCTTTGTTCTGAACCAGGCAGTGGGTGACACAGCCGCAGACACATATCTGTGTCCTCCACACCACTGCTGCCCGCACCCCGTCACCCTAGAGTCATGCCAGCCCTGGAGCAGCAGGTGACACACTCCAGCCTGGCTCCCTGGCAGTGCCCATGTCGCCCAGGCCTTGAGTGTGAAGCCCTCACGTCTGGGTCGGAGGGTGATCTGCGGGAGAAGGGTTGGCATCCTGCTGCGTCCTCGCCATGTGCGTTCACACCCACCCTGTGTGCCCCCGAGCGTGCACACACTTCCCTGTGCACGCTCCTGTGTGTGTGCGCTCTGTGCGCCCTCCGGTGTGGCACACTCAGCTCGGGCATCCCTCTGTGCACACCCCCGGGCACCCGCCCTGTGCGCACACACTGGTCCCGGTGCACCCACCTGCCTTACAAAAGCCCGTGATCCCAGGAGAGGGTCCGTGTGTTCCCTGTGAGACTGGGCAGGGTGGGGGTGCATCGTGGGCTCGCCTTGCCAGGTACCTTATACATTACAGAGTTAGAGGTGGAGTCTGAGGAAGTCTCCAGAAAGCACCCGGATCCCTGGGCTGGCTGGGCAGCCCCTTTGGTGTGGCGTCTATGCTGGCCTCTGTGCTGATTGGCTTTTCCCTGAGCCGCTCAGTCCTCAGTGCGCAAGGTGGCTCCGCAGCAGAATTCCACCTTAGGCACGTCAGGGACTCACAGGGCCACCCAGCACCTGGCTCCAGCTGCAGGCGAAGCCTCCCTCTGTGCCTGCTGCCCTGCCAGTTAGGCCACTGTTGAAGGCCCAGTCTGGACAGAAGGTCCACCTGGGGAAGGAAAATCGCACTCTTAGTGCAGGGTGGCCCAGGGCCGGGCGGCGGTGCTGGGGGCTCGTGTGTTGCTATTGCTCACCAGGAGTGTGCAAAGGGTGGTGTGCTGATACCTACAGAAAACAAAATGTGAGGAGGCTGAACACGATGGCTCACGCCTGTAATCCTAGCACTTTGGGAGGCCAAGGTGGGAGGATCACTTGAGGCTGGGAGTTGGAGACAAGCCTGAGCGAGACCCCCACTGGGCATGGTGGCTCACGCCAGACCTTGACTCTAAAAAACGAAAACACCAAAAACCAGAATGTGAGCCAGAGGGTGGCCTGTGCGTGGGTGGTGCCCGCAGCTGTAGGGAAATTCATTCATGACCGAGCCGCGGGCCCCTCGCCGTGCTGGGACGTGGCTTCAGGGCCTCCAGTGCAATGCGGCCGCTGGCCCGGGAGGAGCCCAGGGAGTCGGTGGTGACGCTGCCACTCTGGGCTTCCCAGCTGGCCAGCACTGGGCCACTTGCAGCCTCCTCCCGCCCCTGCAGGCCTGTCTGGAGGTCCCGGACCCAGATCACAGCCTTGACGCTCCCCAGAGGGCTCACAGGGGTGGGTGTTTTCCTATTCTCGTTCCCACTGTGGCTGAGGCCACGTCTTCACAAGGCAATGACTTGGCATCTGGGGACATCCTCAAGTTCATTGACTCGGGAGGTCACGCTTTTGAACAGCCTGTGGTGGGCCCAAGTGTGAGGACTGTTTGTCCTGATACCTGGGGATACACAGGACAAAGGAGAGCTGGGGTCCTGTCAGTATCCTGACGACCTGTGGGTAGCGAGGTTTAGGGATCCACGTAGACCTTGTTGACGGTGTCTGGCAAAATGGCAGCACGGTGACCTTACAGATTAGCAGTCTCTTAATAGGAGCATCATGTGTTCGTTTGTGTGTGTGCGTGTGTGTGTGTGTGTGCGTGCGTGTGTGTAAGTAAAGATGAAATAGGAGGGAAACTGATCTTTCGGTGTGGCGATGGGTGCCGTTCACAATGAAGGCCCTTTCATTCATGGCTTGCTGCCATGGCTTTAAGCATTAGCTGCCCATGTTGGAGGCTGCCTGGTTGGAGTCATCTTAGTGAATCATATCAATTTTGTCTGACATGAGGTCTTGATTCATATTTACAAAGCTGCATATTTGAAAACCCACCCCAGCTGTAACCAGCTAAGTAGAACAATAGCTTCAGTCCCAGCTTACTCATCTCTGCAGTTCACTGTCTCCATTCCGAGTCTCTGCTCTCAGGATGCAAACTTGGAAAAGACAGAACCTTCGTTCGCATTCCTTGGCCTGCTGTTCATTGACGTGGATATTCTCTCTCGGGGGCCACATCTGAGGCTTGTAAGAAACGCGTTCGAGAGGCTCTGGTGGGGGAGTGAGACCGTGGCTGGACAACCAAGGGGAGCAGACTCAGCACCCAACGCTCCAAGACGTGGCACCAAACCCACCTGAGTGCCTGGGCCAGTGTTCCAGCAGATGACGGCCCTGACGCTATGGGGCAGGTGCGCTGTGCGGGGACAGCACACAGCGCCATGCAGGCGTCATCCCACGTAATCCTCCCAATGGCCCTATGGCTTGAGTACCATTATTTTTTCCATTTTTGAGATGGGAAAACAGAAACCCAGGGGTTAGATTATTTGCTCAAGGTTATACAGCTAGTAAGAGGCAGAGCTGAGATTTGAAGCCAGGCCCTGCCCAGTGCTAGAACCCAGCTTCTGACCCCAAGCTGGCCTGCTTGCTCCCGTCACCTGCCAGCTGCCCGCCTGGCATGTACCTGCCTTCCGTGCGGTGGCCTGGGGTGCTGCTCTCCTGTCCTGCGTTGCTAGGATTCTGGACAGAATCCTTTGTGCCCCAGTGTATAGTGGTTGCAGAAATAACCTTTTCGACAGATGATCCTGGGTTTGAGCCCGAACTCTGCGTGGCTCGTACTAGGGGTAAGACCTCAGGCACGTCCCTGCACCTCTCTGAGAGTCCGTTGAGGAGGAGTAAGCCCAGCGCTGACAGTGCCTTGCCGGCGTCACCCGTGTAGCGCCGGCAAGGACGTCGGCAGCGCAAAGAGAACTGGGTGGTGCGTGGTGGCTTCGGCCTGCGCGTGTGTAGAGCCAGAAAGCCCGTTAAATCTGAAAAATACTGTGTATGCACATTTTTGGTTTAAACAAAGTTCCATTTACAAAGTCCATAACCCAGCTTTAATATTATTACATGCCCCAGACTGGGATTAATTCCAGGACAAGAGCGTTATTATGCCGTATAGGGTTTCTCCCGTGTTCTCCTAGCGCGGCCTCCGCCAGCCTGGGCTCACGTGCCGGAGTGTGCTGCGGTGGGGACAGCGTTTCTGCCCAGCCTTCCGCGGGGTCTGGGGTGGAGTGGGGGAGGAGAGCTGGCTTCTCACGTCGCCGGCCCGTGAGTTGCTGTGCACAAACCCGCGGCCCTGGCGTGTCCCGCAGTTGGCCCGTGGGCTGGGTCTCCGCGTGGGGACCGGTGCCCTGCTCTGCGCCAGCCCCTGAGAGCAGCCGTCTACATTTCTTGGGGTAGCGCTGTGAGTGGTTGGTGGGGTCTGCCAGGGGCACAGGGCGGGGGAAACCATAACTGACCCAGCACCTACTCGCTATTCATGCTTTATTCTGATCATTTTACGTCTCTGTGAAACCAACAAAGGCCTCTTTGTGGGTCTTACCCCCGCCCCCTGATTGTGGGTGTTATAATAAGGACCCCACAAATGTCCCTTCTTCCTTGCCCTGGGCCCCACCTGGTGACCTCTTTGCACTGCCTCAAACTCACAGGCCCATCTCTGTTCTCTCTTTCAGTTGAAGAGGGGGAGGCCTCGGACTTCTCGCTGGCCTGGGATTCCTCCGTGACAGCAGCAGGTAAATGCCCAGGGGCCGGACGGACAGTTGCTGGGGGTCCTGGGGGGCTGGCCCAGGAGCTCAGAAAGCCACCCAGCTCGTTATGGAAACGATATTCTTCATGTCACATTCCTGTCTCCAGTCCAGACTACCCCGTGCAACACGATTTTTATATCAGTTCCATATGGTCAATAAAATCTATTACACACAGAGACTAATATTCCCTCACTCTCCCGAGGGCCACGTTTCCTTCTTGTGGGCACAGTTCAGATGGGCGGTGATTTCCCCACTGCACGGCCTGGAGGCTCCCTGCTATGGGCGTCCCTGCACATTCATTCCAATCTAATTGCATAAAAGCCACTTTAATAGGACTTTTAAACTCCAATCTAAATCAGAATTCCTATATTTCCCTTCCCGGAAGCGGCTGCTTTGCACTCTCAGGGCCGGCAGACTGAGCTCCTGCCTCCCGGGGTGGGCGGGAGAGAAGCTCAGACTTGGGGGTGCGTGGCCATCGTGGGGTGAGGGGTGGCGTGGCAATCGGGAGACAGGTTTCTGCATATGCTCTTTGTCTTCTCTGCACCGCAGTTTCCCAGATGTGAAAAGGGCTGGATGAAGGAGGATTTCCTAACCGTGAAATTTTGTACCTGGGAGCCTGAGATTGGAATTGGCGTTGGGGTCCTGGAAGCCCCTGCGGGGGCTGGGCTCCCTGGGTGCCCTGTATCCGGCCAGGGCCTCTCTCGGCGGTGGGGCCCCGGTCCCTGTCCTGCAGGTGCTGGGCTCTCCTTTCTTGTCCCCTCCTTGCCTGGTGCCAGGCCTGTCCTGGGGTCCTGAGTAGCTGGTTCTGGGCCCATGGGAGCTGGGGCCTGTTCAGACTTGTGCAGTCGTAGGGCCTGGGGAGACCTACAAGTGAGTCATTTCGTCCAGTCTCCTCTTTTAGTTGTGGAAACTGAGGCAGGAAGAAAGATTTGCTCTGGGTCAGTAGTTCTGAAAATGTGGCTTTAGACATCAGGCATATGAACGTTTAGTATTTTAATGGTTACACATCAGCCCGGGGTCGCCCACAGAAGGTCCTGCCTCCCAGCTGCCTCCCCAGTGGGGAAGCGATACGGACAGGTGGGAACAGCACTGGGGTGCAGGGGGCTCTAACGGTGCTTGTGGAGGACGGAGAACCCTGGGCCGGGGTGTCGGGCTCCCAGGCTGCCCGCCCAAGGCAGTGCGGCGTGCCCTGGTCTGCAGGAGGAGGAGTGATGTGGGTGCTGGAGCCCTGCGCTCTTCAGTTCTGTGATGCCGGAGCTGGACAGCCAGCCTAGGGCCTCTCTGGGGTGCCCGGGAGTCACGGAAGCCGTGGGATCTGCCTGTTTCCAGCCAAGGGCTGAGCATGCCCCACACGCGTGTGCAGGAAGGGGTGCACTCCTTGTGAGTTCCCTCTGGCCCTGGGGACTCCGCGCCGTGGCTCTCCATGGTGCCAGTCAGCTTTGGATTATCTGCTCAGCGCCGGGGAAGGGAGGGCAAAGCATCGCGGGCAGTGGATAAGCCACAGCCAGGCCATGAATTGTTGTGTTTTCTTTGGCCCGTTTCTGATGATTTTTTCCCTAATGCATGCATGTGATAAATTCTCCTTCCCAGTTCTGCTGGACTTGGGCTACTGAAGTCAGCTTGTCTTCCCGGTGCGTGGGGCTCGTGAGATGGCTCGAATCCTGGGTGGCAGGACTAAGTCAGGGTGGGAGGCAGCCCTGGACCTGGGTGACGCCGCATTTGCCGAGCGCCTCCTTAGTGTGTGCCGGGCACGGAGAGCACACTTTACCACAGTGTTCACTGCGCCGCCGGGACAGCGCTGTGAGGTGGGTGCTGTTTCCAGCAGCACCGCCGTCATTGCTCCGTGGGCTGGTTTAGGGGTGGCCGTCTGGTAGAGGACAGGGCCAGAGGCTGGTGAAAGCTGCTTTTGTCTAATACTTTTCATTCAACTGAGAAAATGTCACTTGGCCACATCAGAGAATGGGGGCAGGTGCCAGGGAGGATTATGGGGGAGCGAAACCTCCCCGAGCCACTCTTGGCACTGCTGTTGAGAGTCGCCGTCCTCTTTTGGCAGACGAGGGAAGGAGGCTTGGAGCGGCTCCGTAGCGTGTCCGAGGTCCCAGCCAGTGAGCTGTGGGGCAGACTTGAACCCACGTCCTCCCGCAGCCAGAGCCTGTGGTTTAACCCCTGCACTGCCTGGCATTAGGAGGCAGGGTGCTGAGCAGAGACCTGGAGGCCAGGCGTCATGGGGGCTCTTGGAAGGTCCCTGGAGGCACAGGCTCCGTGGCTGCAGGACGTGGCTGCATTCAGCTCACCAGGACCTGAGGTGGCTGTGGGCTGAGCGCGTTTTACCAGGAGCAGTGAAGAGCTGTAAGGCATGGGGCAGCCCCTCTTCCCTGGGGGTGCAGCTGGCCTGGGGTGCAAGCTTTTCATGGCGCCCTTCCCTCCTCCACTTGGCCCTGGCCCTGGGAGTGTGAAGGACTCCAATGAAAAGGCAGAATGCACAGCGCGCTTCTGCACTCACCCCGGCCTCCCCTGGCCCCCCTGCCAGTGGGGACCCTACGGCCACCCGCCCCTGGGAGCAGCCAGGCCTGATGCATGTGTGCCCTCGAGCCGGGGCCCTGACAGTGATGGAGAGCCCGGCCTAGCCTAGCAGGGAGGGGAGCAAAGTCATCAGCCCACGGCAGTGTTCTCCAGCCTGGGAGCGGGGTTTGGGGGCAGGGAGTGCAGGCCCACTCTTGCCTGGCAAGTGGCACTGCTGATGGCAGGACCTCAGGGGAAGGAGGGCTGCATGCAGAGCCAAGCTATGGGAGTGCCTTGCAGGTGCGGAGCTGGAGAAGCTCTTCACCCGTTAGATGCCTTTGAGCGTGCGATGGAAGTGTGTAGATTCCCTTCCCAAACACACGCAGTGTTCACATGTGATCTCAGGGGTTCACGTGTTGCCCCCAACCCATCATCTCCAGCCTTGTCCCAGGCCATAGGTGCGAGCGCCTTAGAAATGTGGATGTCCTCACTGTCACCTCAAACCCCTGGGCTCACGAGATCCTCCTGCCTCAGCCTCCCTAGGACTACAGCATGCATCACCACGCCTGGCTAATTTTTTAAAAAATGTTTTGTAGAGACAGGGACTTGCTATGTTGCCCAGGCTGGTCTCGAACTCCTGGCCTCAAGCAATCCTCCCACCCCAGCCTCCCAAAGTGCTGGGATTATAGGTGTGAGCCACCACCTGGCCAAGGTCTTCCAAGTTTTAAAAACAGAAGACAGAAAGGTATATTTTCATATGAAATCCATCAGATTCTTTTAAAAAAGGGCAATTCGTATCTTTTTTAAAGCAGCTTTATTGAGATATAACGCACATACCATACAGTTCCCCCATTTAAAATACGTAAGTCAACGAATTTTAGTGGTTCAGAGATATGTGCAACCAACACCACAGGCAACTCGGAGCGTGTTCACGACGTTAGGGAGAAACCCTGTGGCCTTGGCCCTCACCCCGACCCTCCCAGCCCCAGGCAACCGCCGATCTACTGTCTGTCCCTGTACACTTGCCTGTTCTGGACGTTTCCTGTAACTGGAATCATAGAATACGAAATCTTTACGGACTGGCTTCTTTCATTTAGCCCGATATTTTTAAGGTTCATCCACGTTGTAGGAGGTGTCGTCCTTCAGCCCTTTTTAGGGCTGAATGATGCTCCGCTGTGTGGACAGACCACAGCTTGTTTATCCGTTCACCTGCTGGTGGACATCTGGGCTGTTTTCACCCTTTGGCTGCTGTGAAGGGTGCTGCTGTGGACATTCTGCTCCAATTTTTGTTTGCACACCTGTTTTTGGTTCTTTTGGGCGTATGCTGAGGAGTGGAATTGCTGGGTCACATGGTAATTCTATGCTTACCTTTTCGAGGTGCACACAGACTGCCGCAGCAGCTGCACCGTTGTTCGTCCCTACCGGCAGTGTGTGAGTCCAGTTTCTCCAGATCCTTGCCGACACTTATTCCAGCCTTCCTAGGAGGTGTGAACTACTTGGGCAACTCATATTTTTAAAAAACATTGTTCAGGCTAAAGAAAATCCTCCTACCAACTGGATTTGGCCTGGCTACCGATTAGGAGGAGATCACCGAGAGTGTTTTGACCGAGGCAGCATTGCTTAGGCTTGATGTTCTAGCCCCCGGCACCGTGACCCACCCTCCTGCCAGCGTCTCCAGCCCGTGCCTGGCGTGGAGACCGTCCTTCCTTCGGCGTCTCCTCCCTCTTCCCACAAGCCCTTTGGAACGAGATCCCTAAGGGGCAGGCACCAGAAACGACGCGCATGATCCCGACGTCTACACTGTGGGGTTTCAGGGAACCAACCCAACCACATGGCAGTTTCCCTCCCCTTCCCCTGTCACTGAGTTTGAGCTGAGAGCCGAAGGTGCTCTCTGTGTGTAGCCGTCCACGCTCAGTCTCACGGGCATCTCCCGCCTCTGCAGCCTGGGCTCCAGGACGGTTGGGTGGGGTCCGCCACAGGGCTTCCTTCCAACATGGCAGCTCTGGACCGAGCCCGGGAGGCGCGGCGGGAGGAAGGTCTGGGCTGTCTGGAGATGGGACACGGTTAATTCATTCACAAATGCTCGTTGTCCATGCCTGGGCAAGTTAGCTAAGTTTGTTTCTGGCGTGGTGACAGACAAGCTTGTGGTTTGAGAGAAACACTGGATATCATCAGTCATGCCCTGGCCCGGCAGCCCGCGACCGTATCGGTGTTGCTCTGTGATCAGAGTTTAGACCTTCCTGCTACGCGACAGGCCTCGTTGTCCTGGTTGATGGAAACTGTCACTCCCACTTACAAGGTGCTTCTAGCAGCCAGGTCTCCCTCCCTGTGCTGTTTAAGTGCAGATGAGAAAACTGAGGCACAGAGGTGCTAGCGACCTGCCTCCAGGTCACACAGCCGGGAAGCGGCCGAGCAGGGACTTCAACCCAGGTGGCTCACGCACGAACACAGCACCTCAACTGTAGATGGCAGACCTGCCTGTGAGAACGTGGGTCCAGGCGCTTCGTTTTAGAGGGGACTCCATGAGGGGCGTCAGTTCTGTGCCCAGGTCACGGGCTCGGGTGGAGGAGTCTGAGCAGAGCCAGCCCCCTGCTCGCTGCGGAAGGAGAGGAGGCGCACGTTTTGAAGACCGGGCACACATTTCCCATACTCGAAGGCCAGACCTGGGAAGCGCTGGGGGCCAGGCTCTCTGCAGGGACTCACACCGCCCCACCCTGTGCCCAGCCCTCCTCCCACGCCTGGGTGCCAGCATGGGGGCATGCGCAGGCGTGGCGGGGTCAGGGCTGCAGGCTCTGGGACCTGCTCGGGGGGAGCCAGCCTCTGGGCATCTGGCGTTCTGGGGGCTCCCCGGGAAGGACGCACTGAAGCCTCTCCTTTCCTTTCGCCCGGTTCTGCGCGAGGGTGCGCTGGGCACAGTGGCCAGGTCCGCGCTGCTGTCGAGGTGACAGCCTCCTCGCCCTGCAGTCCTTCACCTCCAGGCTTGGCTGGTGGAGTGGATGGGAGCGCCCGGAAGGCGGGGCCTCTCCCGGCAGGGCCAAGGCCGCTCCACGCGGTCTGGCCTGCACTTCTGAACCCACATGGAGCCGACTCCCCGCCCCTCGTGTTTTGTTAGCGCGTATTTATTATTTCAACTACTTCCCAGAAACTCCACCCGCAGCCTCGCGCTTCTGCACACGCTTGCTGGATTCCCGTTTCCCTCCGCTCCCTTTCGAGCTCCAGCCGTGTGTACACACGCCCTCCGCCCAGGCGGCGTCCAGTCTGTAGCCTCCAGTGGACCTGACCCCTGTGCCACCCTGGGGCCCCCATACCTTCCACGTTAGCGGCTGCACTTGTCATCGAGTGGATGGGCACGAATTTCCTTAACTGCGTCTCCTTGTTGGACATGGGGGCTGCTAGGCTTTGGCTCTTGTAAATAACGCCATGGCGGACATCTCCATGTGGGTGGGGTCTTTTTCTCCCTTGAAGTTTCTCTTAGGTGCTCCCAGCACCTTTTAGCTTTTCTTTCCATCCTCAGGCAAGGCTGCAGAGACTCCCTCTCTGTTTGCCGCAGGGTCTCTCACCTTGAATTCTTTGCTGAGTGTCCCTCTCCTGCAGCAGGGACGCCCGGAGTTGCGCTGCTGTGATCGAGGGCGGAGCTGCCCAGGCGCCCTTTGGCTGCAGGCTGGCTTGGCTGGTGCTGCCCGCCTTTTGTCCTGGAGCCCCCACCCAGTCATCGCCTCGGTGGGGACCAGGCGTCATTTTAGAGGAGCAGAAAAGTCTCACGAAATAGATGTAGAATTTCCCAGCATTTTAAAGACTTATGAAATGCGTTTTTACATGGGGCCGGCTGGGGAGTTCCTCATTAGCTCGGCCGGGGAGTCTGCTGGGAGCTGCGCTGAGCGGAGCCAGGCAGGCTGGGTGGGAAGACGCGGGGGCCCCGCGCTCACCCGGGAGCAGCGTGGCAGGCCTGCTCTGCTCGGCGGACCCCCGGCCAGGCGGCCTGGGCCGGGCCTTTGTTGGAGCTGCGTCCCCCAGTACGGGAGGCCTCAGAAACCCTCAGGTGGTGACGTGAGCCGAGAGGTGGCCACTCTGTTACCATGGTGAGCAGTCCACGGGGTAGGGCGTCTGCGCTGTGTGTGCACACGGACGCATACACTCACGTGTGTGCGTGTGTGAGCGTGCACGGGTAGCTGCGGCCCTGACCGCACCCCTGGGGGCCCCGGTGCCTCTGCCCCTGGTGCTCGGTGGGGCTGTCTCCGGGGCCCTCCGGGGCTGACTCGGATCAGCTCTCTGAGGAGGACGTGGTGTTTCCTGCCCACCCTTCTCTGGCTCAGGACCAGCCTTGGGGTCCCTGGTGGGCTGCACTCCACATGGCTTCCTCCTTGACGTGTCTGCCGTGCACATGTGTGTGCAGAGCCGGTGCATACGTGTGCATGTACATGCGCGGCACTCAGTGCGCTGGTGCCCAGGACATGCGTGAGTGAACGTCGGTCCGATGTCTCTCTTCTGACTCCTTTTTTCCTCCCTCGACCCTGAGTGATGGCGTCACTTGCATGGAGTTGCACTTGTCTTGATTTCCACCCTCTCGAGATGGACCTCGGACCTCCTCAGTGGCAGGGACCCTGTGTCATTTGTCTCGTGTCCCCAGCCTGGCACTCAGCAGGTGCTCTGCCGCTGGGCCCTTGCTCTCTGCACACAGTTGCCTGGCTCCCAGCCCTGCTGTTTGGGGCTGTCCACCCCAGCAGTCCCGCTGTCCTGTCCTGGTGCTGCTGGGCTTTCGGGGACGTCAGTAATGAGTATTGCAGTAACGAGCAGGGGCTGGTCCCACTTTGTCCAATGCCTGGATGCTCTCCCAGGACAGGGAAGAGGTACCTCTGGGTGTCGGCCCTCCCCCCAGGCCCTGACGTCCTGCTGGTGGACGTTGCAAATCAGTAGTTCTTTGGTGACTTGAAGCCTGGCCACACACCACGGCCACAGTCAGGGACGTGTGTGGGGTGGGGTGATGATGACATCGCTCCTCCTGCATTTGAAGGGTCACTGCCCATCCCACTCTCGTCCTGTTATCTAGCCATGTGCATCCTAGGGTGGTTTACACCAGCGCTGCTTGAATTCAAACATGCGTGCAAATCTGGTGGTCTTGTCAAGCTGACTCAGCAGATTCTGACTCAGCAGGTCTGGGTGGGCTTGGGATTCTGGGTGGGCTTGGGATTCTGGGTGGTGGTGATCCTGCTGGTCTGCAGACGCTTGCCCACCTGCTTTAGCCTTCGTGCTGGTGGAGCTCCTTCTCATCCTTTGAAAGCTCAGCCTACATGACACTTCCTCCAGGAAGCTTCCCATGATAGCCCTGCCATAATTTTTGTGCCCTTGAGCCTAGGGGCCGCCTGCTCCTGCCGTTGCTGCCCCCGGTGCCTTTTGCTTGGTTATCGTGATCCTTCTCTTGTATCCATTTCCCTTGCTGCTCTGGTCACTCCTTGCGGGCAGTGACCATGTCTGATTCTCTGTGTCCCCAGAGCCCAGCCAGGGCTTGGCAGTTGACAGGTGCCTGGCAAATGTTTGCCGGGTTGCAGAACTTTGTGTTTGTCCTGGGCAGTTCAGGGCCTGGTTTTTGCTCACTTTGTAAAGAGCAAAATATGGGTTTGAGGTCTAGATGCTTATTAGCTGTTTGATCATGAGTAGGTTACTCAACCTCTCTGTCCTGGCATTTCCTCATCTGAGGTGGGATCGTAGTAGTCCTGCTCCCGAGGGCCGCTGTAAGGGCTGCACAAGGGAATCCGCGGGCACACCTGGCCTTCAGCGTGCCAGCTGGTACTCTGTGCTGTTGCTCCTGCTGGCAGCAGCACGCTGGGGGGAGCTCGGATCGAAGCTGAGCTCTGGTCTTGGCTCTGCACGGCTGGCAGGGAAGGCTCAGACGGGCGCTACCCTGTCATCACCGCTCCTGTCGTCCTCCCCCTGTCTTCACGGGCAGCCTCTGGGCCTGGCCACGGTGGGCAGGGCAGTGCTGCCTTCGCCTGGTGCAGGTTTGGGGTGGAACCGAGTCCTCAGGGGACCGTCGCTGCTCATGCTGAGCCTGGTTGGTGGGACATGGCTTGTTTTCCAGGTGGAGAAGGCCGGGTGGGGTGGGGGTTGATGGGAAGTGGGCAGGGTCTGCTCTGAAGGGCAAGGCCCTGGGGCTGTCATGTGATCAGGCTCCTTCCTGGGTGGGGCTGACATGCGGACTGTGCAGCCTCGGGCCGGTGCCCGGAAGGAAATGGCCAAGGTCAGCCTGACTGCACTGCCGGCTGGTCCTGGCTTCCCAGGTGGACACACTGTAGGGCCCGGGTTGGGTACGGTCAGAGCTGCGCCAGCCAGGGCCTTGCTGTAGGCCGTGGGCAGCCGGCAGGGGTTAGGCTGCCATTATCTCGGCTGACATTCCCTTAAAATCCTTGAGTGTGTCAGCAGTGTGCACATATGCACACACACACTCACACGCACCATGTGTGATTAGGTTGAACCTGGCTAACTGATGCCTGTCTGGTTCAAAAAAATCATTATTTTGCCCCCATTGATAATTCTTTTCCTTTGTGTGGCTGATTGCTTTAACTGATGGCTGCTGGCCATACTTGGTGGTAGTTAGCACATCAGAGTGATACCGAGTCTGGCAAGTACAATGCGTTTTCCTTACGCTCTCCTACTTCTCAGGGCTAAATGCCTTGCAAAGCCTGTAAACTTGTGGAGGCAGGGGCGGTGCCTGCTTTGCTCACCGTTGCACCCTCAGTAACTAGCACTTCCGTAACAGTAACAATTAAAAAATAATAACCATCTAGTGAGCACTGGGTGCGGGCAGGCGGCTGTGCACCTGGCATGCATCATCTCAATTAAACCTCCGTAAGTATTATCATTCCCATCTCACGGGTGAGCAACTGAGACTCAGGGAAGTAGAGACCAGCGTGGTGCGTCCCAGCCAGTTGGGGCTGTGTCCGAGCCGAGCACACGCTTTCTGTGGCTGCTAATTGACAGTGCCCGGGACTCAGTGGAGACTTACTGCGTCTTTGTGGAGCGAGGCGCGCTAGATCATGCTGTGAGCCCTGTGCGGTCATGGCAGTGACACACCACTAGGATGGGCACAAGCCTGAGTGTGCTCTTCAGTAGTGACACGTAAACTCACGAATCAGAGTGTTCATGCATGTGCACACACAACACACACCACATACATATACAGATGCATGCAAACACACACATTCATACATGTACACACTCACATATACACCCCCCACAATGCACATATACACACACTCACACATGTACACACACTTTGCAAGTACACACTCCCCACCATATGCACATTCACACATACAAGCTTTCACATATGTGTCCCTCCCTACTATACATGTGTGTATACAAATGCATAAATATGCACACACATGCACACAGCCAAGTGCTCACACATGTGTACACAAATGCACACCCAAACATGCATGTAGGACACACGTGCAGCGTTCCCTCCCCCACACCCCTAGGCTTGCAGGTGAGCAGAGAAAGCCTGTTTCTGGGATCTCTCCCTTGAAGGATCAGGACAGTGCCCAGGTGGGAGTTCAGGATGTCCGGGCTGTCTCCGTGCTCTCCGTTTTGTTTCTTCAGTTTCTTTCTTATACCCTCAGGGCCCTAGACATTCTTTCCATCCGAAGATTTGCACCCCTGCCATCGGACCCGGTGCTGGGCTGACCCAGGTGTGGACCTAGACCCCAGCGCCCATCTGTCTGCTCGCCTGCCCGGCCCGCTGTGGCCTGCATGCGCCAACCCCCACCCCCAACTTGGACATGACTTCATTTTCTACCCTGCACCTGCTGCTTTAAGAGCCCGGGGCCTGGCGGGCCTGTCCCCAGGGTCAGGGCTGGGGGAGGCTGGACAGCTGCAGGTTGGGGGGAAGCTGTGTGAGATCCCGGCAGCCCCTGGGAGCGCGGGTAGCGCTGGGGAAACTGAAACAAAGGCCGACAATGGCCTCCTTCCCTCCATGGGCGGCCTCGGAGCGGGGCCCACATGGGCGGCCTCTGGAGGCCCCTGTTATTTCCTGTGCTGGCTGTGGGGCTCCTGGCCAGCCTGGAAGGGGCAGGAAGTGGGGCAGGGCATCTCCTCCCCACCTGCTGGGCGGCCCTCGAAGGCCAGAGTAGCCGCTCCCGCGAGTTGGGGGTCAGTCTGGCCCTGCTCCGTGTGTGCTGCCCCAGGCCTGCGTGGCACAGGCCGCTCCCCTGCTCAGGTCTGGCCAGGCTTCCCGGGGGCAAACCCAGCCTCCTGTCCTCGCTGCCTTCTCCCTGCTGCAGACGCCACGTGCTCCCGCCATCTGCGCTGAGAGCCCTGCCGTCACCTGAGCTCCTGCCTCCTGTCTCCCCCGTTGGCCCGAGCCTCTGTGGCCGGGGCCCTTGCCCCACAGAGCCAAGGACAAGGCCAGGCAGGGAGCATTTCACTGGTTAGTAGTTAATTAATTAGGGATTGTGCTAGAAATACGCTTAGGTTTAGTGTCAGGGTTAGGGTTACACTGAAGGTTAAGGTTGGGGTGAGGTTTACCAAACCCTGAGGAGTTAAGAGCGCGGAGTTTGAAGCAGACAGACCGTTATGTCAGTCCTGGCTTTGCTACGAGTTTGTTCATCACGTCATGGTCAGGTGTCTGTCTGTGCTGTCCTAGGCCACAAGGACACAGTGGTCCCTGCCCTGCGGGACTCACACTGTGCATGAAGAGGCCGCCACGAGTAGGTGACACACACAGCACGACTTACGAGCTCATCAGCTGTGCGCGTGGACTGGACTCAGTGACCCCACCTTCCCAGGGATCAGTGTCCCGGTCTGTAGAGTGGGGGTAAGGAAGCCCCTTGTGGCAGAGTTATAAAGACAAGTGAGAGAGTAGTGGCATGTGTCCGGCACGGCACCTCGCACACAGCAGGCGCCCAATAAATGCTAACTATGGTGGTTATTAATGAAAGGATGTGAGGTGGCCCATGCATCACTGGGCAGCTCAGATAATAGAGGGAAAAACTAATTATGTCCGAAACCTAAAGTAGGGATCAGGGTGCAGTTGAGCTTCCTGGCCACCTAGACCGAAAGAGAGAGAGACACAGGCCGCCTCTGCCTGACATCAGCGCTTGGGCACACAGATGCTGTTCCCCTGGCACTGAGCGCGGAGGAATTTATGTGCAGATCCTCATTAATCATTGAACGAACGGCAGGCACCGTCTCAGTAACAGTTTGGCACGTGATACAGAAACATCTTTCCTAGAGTTCCTTCTTAAATTGACCCTGGGAGAGTGCTCGGCGCCTAAGTGCACAGCGTGGCCGTGGAGCTCCGTGCACCGCGGGCTGCGTAACGGGGGGCGCGGGGCCGGCGTGCAGCCTCCGGGTTGCTCTCCTGCGCGCCTGGTCAAATGTGGCTGAATGCGTTGAAGGCAGGACCTGGACGAGCCCCCGATATGCCGGCGGAGGCTTTGAGTCTGGGGGCGGAATCTTCAAACTTTTTAACCTCAGAAACTGCCCTCCGCCCCCTTTTTTGAGGCCCACCTATCCCTGAGTGGGGGTCTTGGAACACAGCTTGGGGAGCTCTGCTCACGTTGCGCCCCACTCGCGGTGCCCGCCCCCGCCCTGCCCAGGCTGGGATCTGCCGTGGGCTGTGCAGATGGGCCTGAGGTTTTCACCTAGCCGTGCCAACCCCCACCTTGTTTGCTTTTTACCTAGTCGTATTTACACCATCTTATCTGAGTAGAACCCAGTCTCCAAGAGGGGTGCAGTCAGGGAAACTGAGGCTCAGCAAAGTTAGAGGGCTGAGAGCTGGAACTCCTAATTTAGGGTTTTCCACCACCCCACATTCTGCAGATACACATGCCTAATGCACACACACACTCACATGCTCACACTCGCCTAAACGCACTCAGGGTCGCCCACTCTTTGCTCTGTGTCTTTGCCTGAGATAGAGTCCGCGGGAGCCCCCCTCCCTCTCCTGGCCCCTCCCCCCCTGCCGGACAGGGCTGGGGCCTGGCTCCGGTGAGGCCTGCCAGTGGCCACTCACACCAGGTCTGGCTGGCGCCCTGTGGAGTTTCCATGGTGAGCTGTCCTCTGGGGGCCCTGGGTGGGACTTTCCATCTGGGTGGAAACCTGACCCGCCGGCCCAGGCCTGGAGAGGGAGGAAATGCCTTCTCCAAATGTGGAGAGAGAAAGAAAAGAGAGGTGGCCAGCCTGGGATTCCAGCCACAGTCCCCGACTCCTGCAAAGCCACAGAGCCTGGGGGTCCCAAGGGGCCCGGGACAGGGCTGCCAAGGACCCACCTCTGGGGGAGGGCCACAGCCACACGCCCTGTCGTCACTTTGGGGGCCGACTGTTGTGTGTCCCTGTGGTTCTGCCCATGATCTGTGTGTGTCTGTGCTTGCATTCGCAGCCTGCTTCTGCAGATAGCCAGGGCTAGGCCAGGATTCGAACTTGGCTCTCTGTCCCCAAGGCCTGTGTGCTTGCCACTCCGCCCCCTTTCCCCCCTCTGGCAGGCATTTCCATAGGCATCACCTCGTTGAATCCTTGCTGTAGCATTTTGATCGTAGTTATTATTATTACTGTTCCTGTTTTTCAGAGGTGGAAATCGAGGCTCAGAGGGGCTAGGAGTCTTGCCCAATGTCACACAGCAGGTTTGCAGCAGAGCTGTATCAGTACAGGTTCCCCCCATCCGTTACCTTGCCGACAGCGATGTGTGCATACTTACACATCACTGTTACTCACTGGTCTTCTCCCGATTTAGACATGCACGTTTGCCAAAAAAACAAAGGGGTCGGCAGTTGCAGCTGGCAGGGGCTGGCTCCCTCGGCAGTGGGTGAGAGTCTGTGGCTCCCTCGGGTGGTGGTCTGTGTGGCCCCTCGTGGGGCAGGTGGGTGTGACTCTGGGGTTTTAAAGTGTATTTTCATCCCACATGCTTGCTGTACGGACCAGGCACCTTACAGCCACTGTCTCCGTGTGTGTGTCTCAGCCATGGCAGCTGTACCTTAGGGCCGATGAAAGAGTTTTGGGGAATAACTTTGACTCTAAGACACTTTTGCCTCATAGGCTGACTTCAGGACCTGGCGCCCCCCTGTCACCCCAAGCTGGCATCCCAGGACACCAGGGATGGGGTGTGTCATGAAGGGCACATGGACCAGAGTTACAGGGTGGGTGTGATGCTTAATTCTATGTGTCAACTTTACTTGTCTAAGGGATGCCCAGATAGCTGATAAAACGTCGTTTCAGGTGTGTCCATGAGGGTGTTTCTGGAGAGGGTTAGCACTGGGTTGGTAGACTGAGTGAAGAAGGTGCCCTCACCAGTGTGGGCAGGCATCGGCCAACCCACTGAAGGCCCAGATAGAACAAAGGCCGAGGAAGGGTAAGTTTGCACGCTCTGAGTGGAGCATCCGTCCTCTCCTGCCCTGGTGCCTGTGCTCCTGGTCTAGGCCTTTGGACTTGGACTTGAACTGCACTGGCGGCTTTCCTGAGCTTCCAGCTTGCCAATGGCGGGACTCTTCAGCCTCTGTAATTGTGTGTAGTAAACCTCTTACTTTGTGTCTCTGTCTCCTCCTGGCTCTGTTTCTTTGGAGAACTCTGGCTAATCCGTCGGGCTTGTGTGGTAGGGCTGAGTTGTCACCATCATGGGGGTCATGCTTGGTCTTAACCCCGAGCAGTTCCTGGGGCCCAACCTGGAGATGCCTGCTTGGACCTTGGCAGAGTTTCCCTAAGGGGAGCCTGTCTGGTGGCAGGGGGAGGTTGGCCTCCCGCCACCACGGGCCCCGTGGCTCCTCCAGCCACCTGGCGTGGCCTCCTGCTGCTGTGGGGAAGGGCTCTTGACCTTATGCTCTGTGGCACAATGGCTTCCAGGGCTCAGGTCACGTCCTGGGCTGGAAGCTCAGGGGGCCAGGTGATGGGGGGCTTGGGGAGTGGTAAACAGTAGGAGCACTAGGCCGGGAGTCCAGAGCCCCAGACTCGGGCCAGGTTCCCAGGCCACCAGCAGCCCTGGGTGGTCGGGGTGCCCTGAGGCAGGGTGGTGCCAGGGGTTCACTGGTGCAGTTGGCTGGGAGAGTCGAGACGGGTAGGAGACTCCACCAGGCCCAGAGATGGTCCCTATGGTCCCCCTCGTGTCTCCCGTGTTCATTCTGGTCCCCGTGCCCTTGCTGGGGCTGTGTCCGCTCCTGGAATGCCCTTTCTCCTCCCTCCCACCTACTCCAGAGCAGCGTGTCCTTCCAGGCCCAGCCGCCACCCTGCCTTCTGTGAAGCCTTTGCACGTGTGTCCCCTGGGGGCCTGTCCTTTCTGTGAACCCCGTCCTGCCCTTTGGTGTCCGAATGACCACATGCTGGCCTGTCCTTTCTCCTTAACTGTTCAGAGGCTGCACCTCTCTCCCACTCCAGACTGATTCCTTCCCTCTCTCCCCTGGTAATCCAGCACGAGACTCAAGCCATGCCTTATCCACAGACAGACTCAGGATCTACCTCACCAGGAAGTTCTACTTAATATCTAACCACCTTCTCAGTTGCTGCCGATGGGCCTCAGTGCTATTGTTGCAGGACCTCTCCTCCACGGGCTGATGGCTGTGAGCCTGCAACGCCACTGGCAAGATCCCCGCAGGCACATGCATTCATTCTTTCAGTCACAGATGTTACTGAGCACCTACTATGTCCTGGGCACTGTCCCAGGTGGTGAACAGGACTGACAAAGTCCCTGCTGTGCACAGAGCTTGCAGACTCGTGGGGAGATGGCGCAGGGGAAGTAAGTGGATAAATGCATACGGTGTTTCCACTCGGGGGGCAGCAGGCGAGCAGGTAGAGTGATGGGCGGTGGCTGTCTGGGGCCATCCGAGTCCTCTGTATCCAGCAGTGCTACAGCCACGCAGGGGGCAGGAGCCGCGCTCCGGGCCTTCCCCACGGCGGGACAGAGGGGCTGGGCTTGGAGTAGAGCAGGTGAGGGGTGGCGGGAGAGGCCAGGTCAGGGAGGGGAGCGGGGAGAGGTGGGCAGATGTGAGGTTGGAGAGCAGGGGAGGGAAGCGGCAGGGGCAGTTCATTTAGGGCCTGGGGCCGTAGTGGGTGCCGGGCTTTTCCTCTGGGGGGAGTCGGAGGGTTTGAGCAGGGCAGGGGGCGGGCGGGCGGGTTCCCCGGGAAGGGCTCCCTCCAGCTGGGTGTGGGGAGGAGGGCTCAGGGCCAGGCATGCCCTCCAGGTGGGCGATGATGGGGCTGGGACCAAGGTGAGGGGGTGAGGAGAGGTTAGTGAGGAGTTTCTTTTTGGAGGTAGGTCCAACAGAACTTGCTGCTGGGTTAGGTGCTGGGCACGAGAAAAGGAGGGGACCCAGGATGGCTGAGCAGCCGGTGGCTGGAGCTGTGCAGCCTGACACGCAGGGCACGGGGCTGTGCGTGGCAGGGCTCAAGAATTGGGCTCGGCCGCCGTAAGTTGGACATGCCTGTCCGCTGCTGAGCGGGCGTTTGGATGTGTGGCCTGGTGATGGGGAGGGTGGGACTGGGCTGTGCTTTGGTGTCACAAGTGTGTGGCTGGCACTTATAGGGGGTGGACACCCTGAGACTTTGCTGTATCAGTCACAGAGAACAAAGGAGTTGAGGGCTAGGGACACGTGGACACTGAAGGCCGAGTGTGGAGGAGCCATGGAGGAGACAAAGGCTGGTCAGGAAGATAGGAGGAAAACGGGGAGGCGGGTCCCCAAAACCCAACGAAGAGAATCTTTCAGGAAGGACGGAGTCACCGGGCAGGTCCAGTGCTTTCCGAAGGGGAGAGGCTGTGACTTTGATGGGACCAGCTCCTTACAGCGCTATGGCCAGGTTGCTCCAGGTTTGTGCCGAAGCGAAGGAAGGCCAGCCTGGCGGCCCTCGCGCCTGGCGGGAGCCGGATCCGCTACAGCAGCCTGTGCCGGAAACCATCCTGGGCCGAGCAGAGATGGGGTTCAGGGGTTAATGAAGTGAACTCTCGTCTGCAGACTGGCCCATCCGGGGGTGTCTGTGCCGAGCCCCCGTTCCTGGCTGCCGCCCGGGAAATGTACCCACGGCCGGACCAGAGGTGTGTCTGGGAGCCCCGCTGTGAGCGAGCCCTCGGCGCGGAGACGCCAGCCCCGCGCAGCCCGGAGCCAGCCCGCGGAAGTGGGCCAGCCGCACCTCCGCACAGGATTAGAGGGATGTGTAATGGATTAAAGATCAAAAATGTTAATTAAGAAATGGTCTTTTCTAATAGGATGGCTTCAAGGGCACAGGCCTGCGAAGGAGGGGAGTTCTCATTTTGGCAGCGCGGTTTCTGTTGTAATGAAATTGGTTCACAGACAGCGGGGAGGACCCGACGTAAGCCTCATTTTAAAGACATCTCCATCCAAATTAATTAGCAAGAAGAAGCGAGGGGCCGAGCGTCAGGCTGGCAGGCAGGCAGTGTGCGCTGGCCTGCAGGAAGGCTGCATGGACTTCAGAGAATCCCATCTGTGTCCTGGCTCCTGCTGGAATGCTGTCCCCGACGCTGTGTCCCAGGGCACGTTCCTGAGGGGCCTGTCGGGGTCCGACTCTCTGGGGTCACGGGACGAGGCCTGGATGGTGGTGGCTAGGACTACCTCAGTGGGAACTTGCTGTGTGACTTTTGGCTGTCCCTGCCCCTCTCTGATCATTCCTCTAGTTTCTTATCAGTTGTGGATGACAATGAGTGACATCTAATCAGATGGCAACGACAATGAACAGCCGTCCCTGGGCTGTTGGATTAAATAGATTTTTACATCCAAGTGCTCCGAAAACTCAGGACGCCCTGTTTGAATCACTGCCGTTGTTGCTAAGGGACGGTTTGGTCTTTGTGCACCTGATCCAGCCTCGAGGTGGGGAACAAAGATGCAGGTGCCTTGGCCCACTCCGGGTTCTGCTTTCCCAGCCTTCCCTGGTTCCCAGGCTGTGAGGTCCCCTGGGTCGTTGAATGTCTCAGAAGGTTACGAATTGGGTTCTGGAGTCTGCCAGGTCGTAAGTTTGAATCCCAGCTTTGCCTCCTACGTGGGACTTCAACCTCATTATTTGACTTCTGAGCCTCAGTTTCCTCATCTGTAAAATGGGGCCGCGATCCCCGTGTCAGGGCAGTGCCGTGAAGTGTGAAGGGGGACCGTGCTGTAATGAGCCTGGTCCCCGAGGGAGCGGGCTCAGCGCAGGGCTAGGGGCGGCTGCTTTCCCTGCTGAGCCCTGGAGGAATCTGCCCGCTAGTTCCAGACGCAGCCGCCTTGGAGGCTGGCAGCCTCCCCCCACAGCGGCGTTGTGGGTTTTCTGGGCCCTCCAGGCTGCGAAACCTTGTTTTACAAGAAGCCGAGGACGGGGAGTCACTCAGAGCCGGGACCTGCTCTGAAGGTCGCAGACCTGAAAGGAGTGTGGGTGGGGATGACAAGGGAGGGCCTCTCGCCGCGTCGGCACCGGTGCACGCTGACAGGAGCACCCGTGTTTTCTTGCCCCCCACGAGTCTCGCTTTCCCTGGGAGGGAGGTTGGGGGCGAGCGGGAGAGGGGAGAGGAGGCTCTCGCTGTCGTCTCTCTGGCTGGCGGATCCGCACCTTCTGCACCGTCCTTCCCGCCTTGGACTGTCGCTGGGGCTGCAAACCTTCGCTCCTTAAAAGAAATATCGAACAAGCCTCATCGTCTTACTGATATTTGCCTTGAATTGCGTTTTGACATCTATTAATATCACGACTTCCGCTTTAGTTTTCCTTGCATCTGCCTGCTCTGCCCTTTCTCAGCATTTTACTCCCCACCCCCCATTTAAAAACCTTAAAAAAATTGTGGCACAGTATGTATGAGAGTCGCCATGTAACCCACCGGGCGTGCGCATTTCGCGGCGTTAAGCCGTGCACTTCGTCCAGCGACCGTCGCTGCCAGCTGTCTCCAGAATTCTTCCCACTCGCCCATCTGAAACTGTCCCATTTAACACTGAGGCTCCACCCCTGCCCCCAGCCCCTGGCAGCCACCGTTCCGCCGTCTGTGAATCTGACCACTGTAGGGACCTCGTATGAGGGAGTCGCACCGTGTTTTGTCTTCCGTGATTGGTTATTTCCCTCAGTGTAACGTCCCCAAGGTTCGGCCGGGTTGTAGCATGTGTCAGAATTTCCTTCTCCTTTAAGGCTGAGCGATATTCCACTGTACACGTTTTGTTCTTCCCTTTGTTCCTCGGTGGGCACTGGGGTTGCCTAATGTTTTGAGGAGCGGCTGTACCATCTTGCACCACGCCTGCACCAGTGAGCAATGCCCTTGTGTTTCCAAAGCTTCATCTGCTGGGATGAGAGGGAGCCTGTATGGGGGTCTTCTCTTGCGCTGGCCTGGATGAAGGGACCGTGGTCAGAGCCCGCGGGTCCCTGTGGGGCTTTCAGGTTCTCCGTGGCTGGCGCGGGAGCGAGGGTGCGGTGTGCGTGTGGGTGAGGGCTGTCGCCGGCCTCCGGCTCTCCACACACACGGCTTCCCGCTTGGCGAGACGAGAGGGACTGGGTGGCCCACAGACACAGCCCCTTCCCCACCCCTCCCCAGAGCCGCCTCGGCCACCAGACCTTCTGCACCAGTGGCCGTCGGAGGGGACAGGGAGCTCGCCGCTGGGTTGGAAATGCTTTAAGCCTCAAACCGGCAACCCGGCCATGGCGGGAAGGACAGCACGGGGCGAGCTGGTCTGTGGTCTTCTGTCCGCTCTCAGTGACACTGATGAGCCGAGAAAGGAAGGGTGGGAACTGACCTTTCCAAAAGCAAAAATTAAAGGAAAAGCACGAACTCAGCAATGCAGACGAGCGGCCCGCGGTACGTGCCACCACCAAGCGCTGGATGAGTCTTGTAGACACAACGCTGAGCAGCAGGAGCCGGACGCAACAGAGGACGCAGGGCGCGTGTCGGTCTGTGCGGCGTCCAGGAACGGGCTGGCCATGTGTGCGGGGAGGGCGCGGTGACTGCTGCGGGGGGCGCGCGGGAGCCTGGGTGGGTCTGGGGCACATCCTGTGTCCTGACCATGCGCTCGCGTATGTGGAAACTCGTCCCCCAGTTTGCTTAAGACTTGTGGGTTAGACCTCACTGAGAGCGGTGCAGAAAGACACAGAAGAGAGAAAACATTTTCTTTCGGCGACGTGGAGGCCGTGGGCTTTCTACTGAGTGCGTTTCCCCTCAGCTATTAGAATAAGGAATCCCACGACCAAGTCGTGGGCAGCAGCCTCTGCCAGCGGCCTTCAGGCTGAGCTGCAGAGAAGGAACAAGGCCCCGCCGGCGGCGCCTGAGGGTGCAAGGTGTTGGGAGCGTCCGGTGTGTCCTGTGGACATCCCGAGAGTGCTGTGGGCAGGAGGTCGCTCGCGCTTCCCTCCTCGCCGCGCTTGGTCTTCTGATGCCAGGGAGTTGTTCTAGAATGAGACCAGGATGCCCGTCTCTTCTTCCTCCTGGCCTGACCTCCCTCGAATGCTCCGACCCGGACGCAGGGACAGTCGCTCCTGCCTCGCCAGCCTCCCACGGTGCTGGGGACGCTCACACGGGGTCTTTGTACCCCTTGTGGGGCTGGACACTGGCTCTGGCGAGGGGAGTTGTGTCGGGCGCCCGTGGGCCCCTGCAGCCGGCGGGCGGGGCGGGGGGAGGAGAAGGTGCTGCCTGGGCCGTGCCCTTGGGGGGCCCTTCCTTCTGGGGCATTTAGGGCCTGGGCCGTGCCCTTGGGGGGGCCCTTCCTTCTGGGGCATTTAGGGCCTGGGCTGTGCCCTTGGTGGGGGGGCCCTTCCTTCTGGGGCATTTAGGGCCTGGCCGTGCCCTTGGTGGGGGCCCTTCCTTCTGGGGCATTTAGGGCCTGGGCTGTGCCCTTGGTGGGGGCCCTTCCTTCTGGGGCATTTAGGGCCTGGGCCATGCCCTTGGGGGGCCCCTTCCTTCTGGGGCATTTAGGGCCTGGGCCGTGCCCTTAGGGGGGCCCTTCCTTCTGGGGCATTTAGGGCCTGACGTGAGCCGGTGTGTGGGGGTTTGATTCACGGCCTTCCCCTGGTAGGCCTGGCAGTTATGAACGTGGCGCCCCTGGTGTCCGGGCACCGAGGCTCTGCTTGCTGGGTCTCAGCCCCTTTGCCGAGTGCGTTTTAAATGTGGATTTGTTCATTAATTCATTCGCTCATTAAACCTTATTTGACCACTGTTGCTGTGCTGTGTGTGTGTGTACTCGTGCACAAAGGTGAATACGATTTGGAATTGGCCGGTTAGTGGGAGAAGAGCAGGGAGGAAGGGGGGAGGCAGTTACCAGTTCTCAGCGCCCACCCTGTGCCTGGCTGGCTGCAGGGGTTTCCACACGCGTGTCGTTGCGTTTCGTCTTCACGGCAACCCGGTGAGGTGGTGGTTGTCCCGTTTTATAGTGAGGGAACTGGAGTTCAGTTGGGCTGAGTCTTTGCTACTCAAAGTCTGGTCCACGGACCGGCGCCGTCCTCTCCGCCCGGGAGCTTGTTAGAAACGCACAGTCATGGGCCTCTCCCCAGATCCTCCGGATCCGACTGTGCTGGAGCAGGATGGCCGGGGATCTGCGCGCCACGCTGGTGACCTGAGTGGCTGGCGCAGGCTCAGTGTGTTTCCCTCTGAGTGTGCCCCCCTCTGAGTGTGCCCTCTATAGTCGTGTGGTGGTGGTCGTCTGGGTGACCGGTGCCACTGCTGTGCTGAGCACTCTCCGTGGTTTGTCACATTTCGTCCCTTCTCCAAGTTAGGCGCCATTATCATCTCCCTCCACGGCTGGGGAAACTGAGGTCTCAGAGAGGTTAAGTAACTTGACCTGGCCTTTCTGGGGTCATGCTGTGTTTGGGAGACACAGAGCCTCCCGAGTGTGTGTGTGTGAATCTGGGAAAGTGACTCAGAGGCAGCAGAGGTAGCAGGTGAGTCTTGGGAGAAGTCAGTGGGGTGAGGAGACCTGGCCACCTCTCAGTGGAGAGACTTCCTGGCTTTTCCTTCAAGAGTCAGCTCCGTCCCCTCCTCCGAGCAGCCCTCCCTCATTCCCCCCACAGTTCGAGCCCCTCCCTGGTCCCGTCTCGCCCGGCTCCGTTTCTGCCTTCACCTCATCGCGTCGATTCCTTGCTGAACGGTGAGGTCTTGGCGGCAGGACCAAGTCTCGATCATCCTTGTACCCTCTATCCCTAGCACCGTTGGTTTTTTACACGTTTATTTTATGAAGATGTATTGGGGGCCTGCTGTGTGCCGAGCCCCGATGGCTCATGGAAGTAAGGCAGACGCAGGTCCTGGTCCCCGAGAGTGTACGCGGGAGAGGGAAGCTCTGGGGAAGGGTGACAGGTTCGTCCGCTCCCTCACCCATCGTTCTCTCACTCACTCGTTCATTCAGCGAACACTAGGCGCTGGGTTAGGGTCTACGCAAGCCAGAAGTGGCCCCGGCCCACGTGGAGCGTACAGCCCCGTGCGGAGTCCACAGCCAGAGCTCGCCCTCGGGAGAGCAGGAGCCGAGGGGCAGGGCACAGTGGGGATCTGGCTTCATCGGGGCAGACGGGCAGCTTCCCGTGATGTCTGAAGGATGACGTGAAGTTACCCTAAAAAAACACTTTTCCCTTGGAATGTCAGGCACCCACCACACTCTGAACTCATCACACTTCCAGAGGCTGGGGGCCTTAACTCCAAAAGAGCACCACGGTTGAAAGCAGGAAAGTTCAGAGTGTGTTTGGATTTGCAGAGGTGGAACTCCACGCTTTAAAACAGCTCTTACCCCGGGACGCGTATTCCTCACTGGGAACTTCACGCCGCGCGCTGCTGCGGGTCCTGCGTGGTCCTGCCAGGTTGGCTGTTGAGATCTGCAGCACCTGGTCTGCACGCTGAGCCTGCACCGGCTTCCCGTCACCCTCCAGCCACGTGCTGCCCTCGGATTGCGTCACCCCAAGCAATGGTATGGCAAGCTTTCCTTTTCCTGCTTTTATTTATTTATTTATTTATTTATTTTTCGAGACAGAGTCTTGCTCTGTTACCCGGGCTAGAGTGCCGTGGCGTCGGCCTAGCTCACAGCAACCTCAAACTCCTGGGCTCAAGCAATCCTCCTGCCTCAGCCTCCCAAGTAGCTGGGACTACAGGCATGCGCCACCATGCCCGGCTAATTTTTTTAATGTATATTTTTACTTGTCCAGCTAATTTCTTTCTAATTTTTTAGTAGAGACAGCATCTTGCTCTTGCTCAGGCTGGTCTCGAACTCCTGAGCTCAAACGATCCACCTGCTTTGGCCTCCCAGAGTGCTAGGATTACAAGCATGAGCCACCACGCCCGGCCCTTTTCCTACTTATAAAAAACTGTTTTATTGTGAAATGAAACATGGATATAGAAACCCCACAATGCAAATGTAGAACTTAGTGGATTTTGTGAGGCGACACCACTGAAACCATCTCCCAGGTCTAGAAGTAGAGCTTTGCCAGCCCTTCACAAAGCCCTGTCTGTGTCCCCCCCTCCCAGGGGCAGCCCCTTCCTCCTTCTGGAAGTTACCCTCAGCTTGACTTTCACGGTGGTCGCATCCTTGCATCTCTTGAAACTTCTGTCTCCCACGGGTGCAACCCCTGCCACTATAATTTAGTCTTAGAGTGTCATTCTTTTAGGACTATGAGGGAGCAATATTTTTTGTAAGGATGATTATTTTCTTTAAAAATCCTTTAAAACAAATCCCCAATCTGGATGCTTTTGGTGCTTAGGCTTCTGGAGAAACCATTTTCCACCTTGGCAGGTGAAGATAGGGCAGGCAGTGCCGACCAGCTAGCAGGTGCGCGCGCGGAGTTTGGGGCAGGCCCGGGAAGAGGTCGGGCAGTCCTGGCGCTGGGGGAGGACGGCTGGATGGACCCACGGAGTGGAGGGCAGGAGCGTGGGCGGCTCTGGGGGAGGGGTTAGCGTGCAGGGAGAGGGGAGTCGCGCGTCCTTTCTCTGAACTGTCTGTAGCACGGCTCCCCTTCAGTGCGCTGGGGGAATTAATCTCCTCGCACCTGCTGTGGCAGGTAAACCCGAGTTTGCCGTGGGGCTGTCCGGGTTGCGTGGGTGTGCGTCTTCTAGGCTGTTCTTAATCGGAATCGGTGGCAAGGGAGTGTTTCCTGCTGAGTCAGGCTCCTCACCACGCCACCCAGGGGGGCACTTGGAGGGAGGCGGTCATGTGTCTGGCTTGGTTTGAGGTCCAAGAGCCTCCCAAACTTGCAGCGATGTGTGGAATTTTAGAAGCTCCCGACAGGCGAGCTCTGTGGGCGAGGGCGTGGGTGATTTTGCGATGCCGAGGAGCTGAGCAGGGTTGAGCTCGGGCAGGGGCTGTGCAGTCCTGGCCTGCTGGAGCTCCTGTGTCCTGGACACTTACTTCCTGTAGGGGGGTGGTAAAGCCGTCCTCCTGGTGGGTGCTGGGGCGCTGGTCTGTTCATCGCTCTCCACGGAACCGATCGTCCCTACGCAGGGAGCGTGACAGTGGCATATCGTTGCAAAGAAGTTCAGCGAGCGGGAGGTGTTAATGTAGCCAATTTTAAGCTGGTGGGTGGTACACATCATAAACCTATGGAATCCCCAATATTATCTTGAAACTCAAGAAAAATGAGATTGGGGATTCTTGGCCTCGTTAATTCATAGACACTTATTGAAAGTCTGTCTTTAGTCTTTGGCGTGGAGGAGACAGAGGTGTTGGATTCGATCCCAGCGTCGCACAGTCTGATGGGAGAGAAATAGCTGTCATTGTAATCGCGGAAAGTAAGTTAGAAGAAAAACCAAACACCGGAGCACATGGCAAGTTGTTTATTGTGTGTTGGTGACACGGAATGGGAATTCTCACCGTCGGTAGGCGGGGTTTCTGCCTTTTGGTAGGCCTTCGGCTTTTGAAAAGTCCCACATGTTTTAGAAGAAAACTCAAGTAATTACGCGGCCCTGTGGACACGGGCTCTGCGGCCGTTGCTGGGTGTCCCAGCCGGTCTCACTGAGGACTTGTCCACAGCCGCCCCGCCCCCTGCCCACCCACCCTGGGGGTGGTGACGGTCGCAGCCACCTCCCCTCCCTGCAGTGCGACAGCCGGCCCTGCCAGCCCTCGGCTGCGGACGGGGGCTGCCGGTGTCAGGTGAGCGCTGGGCGGGCTGAGGTGGTCTTTCAGGCCCCTTCCAACTTGACGCTTCCCTGGGTCCAAGCTTAAGAGAAAGGCAGGCACCTTTTGGGCCACACATCTGATGGGAAGATGACCCTGAACGGTGCCACCGAGTCCTCCGTGACAGTCCAGATGCTCCCTGCCTTGGCCAGTGTTGGAAGTGAGGGGAGCTGGCCCTGCTCTGTGTCCAAGGCCGTCTGTCCTCCAGGCACTCGATGGTCATGTTGCTTTGATTCCAAGACGTGTATTTTGTCATAGTCGAACATTTCTGAAATTGGGAAGCGTTTCGGTGTCCATACATATTTAATGAAATGACACCCCCTCCAAAGAAAAGACCTGTCCTTAAGTTGGTGGAATGTCACGCGCTCGCAGCCTCTTAGACTCCAGGGGTTGTGTTTACTGGTGGTGGTGGCCTGGGCTGGTGCAGGCTGCCCCCAGGATTTGAACACCCAGTCCCGGACCCATGTGATTATAGCCATGGCCTCCTGGGCTTCTTTCTATGCCCAGAGAAGGCCGCCAGCAACGGGCAGCAAGTCTGTTCTGAAAACCCTGGATGTTGAAACCTTCCAGTCACCTCTGTGGGCTCTCACCTGATCGTGCTTAACACTCCATTTGCCTCTCCTCCCTCCCTCACACACCTTCAATGGCTCCCTGTGTCTTCCACCTCAGACTGGAACTCGGCCTGGCTTTCAGTCTGGCCCCTCCATCATTATTTCTGCCTCAATCAACCATTCGCACGGTTCCTTCCTGCCGCTGTAATCTCCAAGGCAAGGCTGTCTCTGACTCCACTTTTGGTCCGACAGGTGCCTAGGACAGAGCCCGGCTGGTGGCAGGCGCCGGGCAGCCCTTGCTGGCTGAGGCACGGATGCGACTGCAGCTCAGACCCGAAATCCTGCAGGCCTTTTATTACCATCAGCACCTGTTAATCTCGAGGAATAGCAGTTACAGGAGAGAAGTCAACTCGAAGAATGGCTAATTATTATTATTGTTATTATTATTTTTGAACCAACTGCAATTTGCAGAGGGTGCGTAGAGGGAAGGAGGCACCAAAGGGCACAGCCTGTAAAGGGCGGTTAACGGGAAGCCTTCCCGATAACCGGGGCTCCATCCGCAGCGGAGCGGCGTGTAAATAAATCTCATTTCCCTCCAACGCAACTCGTCACAAGCTTAATTACAGCAGCCACAATGTGTGCATGTGTGTGTTTTTTTCATTAGCGAAAGAGGGTCATTATTAGCCATGTCTGGTAAGAATTATTAGGAAGGGCCTGGTTCACCCTCGATAGGTGTCCTCAGAGAGCAGAGAGGAACTTTCCGTGTGAACTAAAGAGTTTCCAATTAAGGTGGTTTGGAGGAAGCAGGAAGCGGCCGCGCAAATTAGAAAAAGATTACAGAACGGGAAGAAGGGGCGCGGTGGCGGGCGGTGCTGGGAGGCTCGGTTAATTACTGCGTGGAGGAAGATTTCCTTCTGGGGGCTGGACCCTCTTTCCCCCCCACATTGTCACTTGCCTGCCCAGAAATCTTGGGGCTATAAAACCCCTCCTGGGGTTCTCTCTGGCTTTCTGGCTCCAGAGAGCTGAAAATGAGACTTGCACTTGGGGGACAGGGCTTGGCCACTCAGGCCACCTCTTTTAGATGGCTTTTCACAGCTGCCTCCCCTCCTCCCAAGGGGGCGGCAGGGGAGAGCATGCTGCTGGCCCTGGAGGACTGTTGCAGGGAGCGTATTGTCCTAGAAATAAACAGCTGAAAACCCAGAGTCAGAAATTAGTTAACACAAAGGAAGTCGAGCCCTACAGGCCAAGTTCCAATTGTCTGCAGGAAGCGCCCTGCCCAGGGGGGCCTTTGAGGGAGGATTTAAGTCCATTCTGCCTGGCACTCGGTGCACAATGTTGGCAAAAAAGTTTTTCCTTTCCTTCCGACCCCCATCCCCCCAATCCCTGAATGATTACGGCCCTCATTAAGCAGCGCAAGAGGCTGCACTTTGTGGTGCTAACAAATCTCTAGTGATCCAGAAATCAAGGCTGCCCTGGCTCCGTGCACATGCGTTCGGCTGCTTGGACGCTGTCTGCCCTTGCGTGCCCAGCAGGGCAGATCCAGCAGCTTTCAGAGGGGGAGGGAACCCAGAAGCCCCGGCCCATCCCAGTCTCTTCCGGTGCCGAGGGTCCCCAACAGGTGTTCTTCCAGGTGTCGCTTGGATGCCTCCCGGGATGGGAGACTCACCCCCTTCCGAAGCAGCTTGGTCCCTCGTGGCAGCCCCGATGGTCTGTTTGCTGAGCACTTACTGAGGGCCACTGATTACGTAATTAAACAGACATTACTGAGAACCTCTTCTGCGTTAGGCACTGTGCGAGGCGTTAGGGACTAACCAGATGACCCAAGACGGAGATTTCCTGCCCTCCTGCAGCTTACCCTGGCCTGCCTGTCAGGAGACCAGAAGCAGCAAGCGTGACAAGGCGAGCACTGAGAGAACTAAAAGTAGGCAGGGTGAGGGCGTGGGGGCCGCAGCGCCACCGCCCTGCTCGGACGAGGAGTTGTTAAGCCCAAACTTCTGGCCCTGTCTCTATAAAACCCCACCCGACCTGGCTCCCACCCAAAAGTGCTGACCTTTCAGCTCCTTGAGCACTCCAAGCGTGCTCCGCCCCGGGGCCTTTGCACTGGCTATGCCTTCCACCTGGAATACTGTTCCTGCATTTTTTATGCCTGGCTTCTTCGTGCCATTCAAGTGTTTACTCAAATGTCCTCTCCCCAGAGAGGTCTTTTTTGACCTTGGGGGCTACAGTTGCCTCTTTGCTTGCATCACTGCCTAGCTGTCACCTCTGTTGCAGTTCTCTGCCCTGCGTCTGTCATCACCTGAGATGTTCTGGTTATCGTATTCCCCGCTGCCCGGTGGATGTTGTCGGAGTGGTTGAGTACTGTGTCCCCAGTCCTGGACGTTGCCTGGCACGCAGTAGGCCCACAGTCACGAAGTGTTGAGTGGGAGAGGACTTGTGAGGCACGTGTCGGCTCTGTCTCCTCGTGTGATGCCCACAACAACCTCCTGCTCTGTTATCCTCCCATTTTACAGATGGAGAAACTGAGGTTCAGAGAGGTTAAGTAATTAACCTAGGGCCACACAGGGGTGCATCTCTAGCTTGTCTAAGGTCAAACCCACGCTCTCAGTCCTCACGGTGAAGCAGGGCGGGTTCTGTCTCCTCCTGGTGGCCCCATGGGATCTGTTCTGTGCCCTGTGACCTCCCAGAACAGGCCTGCTCACTTTATGGGCCACTCTTGACAGTCTCTCTGCCTCCCCTCTGCGCCCCCTCTTAGAGGACAAGATGCTTGGAGAGATACCCAGGGCTGGAGGATGTCGCCATTGTCGGAGACCAGATCGCTGGGGCTGGTGCTGGGAAGGCCCCGGGCAGGTCGTGCAGGCAGGAGAGGGATTTGCTGCTCTGCCAGGAGGGGCCGCTGAAGACCCACTGGGCCTGAACCGATTGTGGGGGGAGGGCCACTGAGACCCCCGCCCCCGTGTGCAGTTGCTGGCTGGGGTCTGCGGAAGCCGGGCCATGCACCAGGCCACCTGCTTCAGATCATGGTGGCCCAAATTCGTGGATTCCTGGGGTGACAAATCATGGGTGGGGGAGGATGTTGCCACAGGGTTCAGCTTTCTTCTCCAGGAGCTCGATTTGGAGGTAGCCCCTGGGTGTGGGCCAGGGAGCCTGCAGGGGGGTGGGGTGTAGGGGTGCTGGGGGCCCTGAGATGAGCTGCTGCTCTTTATTTGCTCCGTCCTTGCTGCGTGGTGTTGGCCCAGATCCTTGCCCTCTCTGAGCTGTGGGGCCCTCTCTTCACTGTCCTGCCTGGGGGCCACCGTTATCCTTCCTTCCAGGGCTAAGATGCAGGAGTTCAGGGGCTCGAAGACTGTGGCTCCAATGCCCCCTGGGACCGACGGCCCAACGCCACTGTCTGGCATAGGTAGGTGTTGGGCTGTGGTGGCGATCCCGGCACTATTTTGCTAGAATACCAGCTTTTGAATATCACTTAACCTTTGAGAAATCAGAACACTTGTCTGGCTGAGGTCACGGTGGGATTTGAACCCAGGTCTGACCTCACGGCCCGTGCCTGGACCACGACACTTTGCATGCAGCCGGGTGCACCTGGCCAACGACGTGGCATCCCGTGCTAGAAACGTCTGCCAGTAAGATTTGACCGAGTTGACTTATTCCGGAGTGTGGAGGCTCTCGAGCCATCTCTGTGCGTGAGCAGCGGCGGTCTGCCCCCAGTCTGGGTCTCCCACGGGATGCCCACGCTGACCCCAGCTCCGTCTCGAGGGCTCTCTCCCCGCCACTTCCTGATTCAGGACTTGGTGGTGTGTCCCAGGCCTTCCTCAGGCCCCACGTTGCCGTCAGACCTCGGTCTCGCTGCTTTGTGCCGTGGACACGCGGGCCTCCTCTCGGCTCCTGGAACGGGTGACGCGCCGTCACCTGGTCCCTTTGTGCCGGCTGGTTCCTTCCTATCCCCGAAGCTGGGCTTACCCTCCTCCTCATCGAGGCCCCTGTCACCACCTGGCTGAAGCTGGCCTCTCCTGGTCCTCCTCACGTCACCTCTTTCATTTCCTTCGAAGCTCTGATCACTCACAGAAATGATTTTGTTCTCTATTTATGTGTCTGCTGTCTTTACCCCCACGAGAGGGTAACTCCCTGCGAGGATCTGTCTGCCTGGTTCTGGCCATGTCCTAGGACAGTCCCTGGCTTGCTGTAGGGTCTCGGTGAATGTTTTGTGACCACATAGATGTGCCTTAAACGTTCCGCCGTCCATCTGTCTTCTGGAGAGGGGCGTCAGGCTGGCCCCGGGGGCCTCGGCCCTCCTCCCCGTGGCTGGCCGTGCACCCTCCGTGAATCAGCGCTGGCCGCCGGCAGGGGGGGAAGGTGCCTCCCCGAGGAGCCTGCTTCCCAGAAACATCCAGCCTACTTCCCCCACCGGGGATCCCCCAAGGACAGAAGAATTCAGGGACTTCTTGGAAACCTTCCTGGCTTGGCCCCTGGAGGGCATGGATGACTTGGGGCCCCGTGTTTAACTGTCGGTGACGAAACCCAGGAAGCATCCCAGCTTCATGCCTGGGAAGGGGAAATCTCCTTTGTTGTGGAGGAGAAAGAGGAGAGGAAGCTGCCAACCGAGAATTCCCAGAGTAGGAAATTCCTGAGCTTCCCCAGATCACTGGGTGCGAGGAAGAGGCCCTGCCGTGACTCACCGGGAGCAGGGGCGTGCCGCGGAGTGTGCGCTCCCCTGCGAGTGACCAGAGAGGGGCTCTTGAAAAGAACACAGCACGGCATCCTTCAGGGTCGGCCGCCCTGATGCCCCCACACGGCCGTTTGTCCTTTGCACTTGCACGTACGGGATGGGAAGTGGTGGCCAGAACGGTGGGAAGAACGGGCGGTCAAGCTCTGGGGACTGCAATGGGCCCTTGCTCCGGGCGATCTGAGGCAGGTGGCCCTCTGGGCACCACCGCCAGGGATGCTCCTTAGGCAGCGGCTCCCAGGGTGACCCTATTTGCAAGCAAGGAAACCTGTTCTAAGATAGAGACCCGCCCACCGCTCCCCGGTTCTCTGCTGGGGGCTGCTCACATTTAACTAGGAGTCGCAGACCCGTGTGATTTCCCTCCAGACGGAGCTTTAAAGGCAGACTCTCAAACACGACCCCTGGAAGAGATGACCACGGTACAGGGTCGAGTGGAACAAAGTGTGAAAAGGTTACGTGCGGCTCCGAGTCCCCTTCTCACACAGTGATTGCTGCGCGTGGCCGAGTGCAGGAGGGGACGGGCGAGATCCTGTTCATCAAAGTGGTCACAGCCCAAACCTCGTGGTGAGATTTCAGGTGATTTTTACTGTTTTCTTTATACTTTTCTGTATGGCTTGTATCCTTGACATCAGTCACAGTTAGCTCTGTAATCAGAAATAATAGTATAGCTTCATTTTTGTGGGAAAGAAAGCGACTCAGAAGCACAGAAGCAGTTCTTAGGGGAAGCCGGCGGACCTCGGGCTGGCCTGGTGTGTGCCCGCGTTGGGGCCACGGTCAGGACCTGGGGTGCTTGCTGGAAGTGTGGGCAGAGCCCCCAGTGTGGGCGTTTCTGGGTGGGCCCAGGTCTCTCCTGCATCCATCCTGGGGGCCCCTGGACCTCATTTCTGGGGCGTCTGTCCTTGGTGAGTCTTGCTGCTGGGTGTCGCTCTTTGGCAGGCGCCTCGGCTTGGGAGCAGGTTCCGTCCTGTGCTGCTACACCACCTGCCTTGTCTCCCTACTTGACGCCCTGGAGGTGGAGTGGCGGCACCTGGACCCTGTGGACGCTCTGTCGTCCACGTGGGACAGCTGAGCGCTGCGGTCTTGTCGGTCTTTGCCTGTGGCCTGGGCTTCTCCGGCCACCCCTTTCCACGTGAGAGGGGTGAACCCAGAGGGGTCAGAACCTGCTATCCTGGGAGGCACCTTCGCGGTCAGAAGGAGCACCGGTCTCTTGGGTTGGACCCCTGTTGTGCCATCCTCTAGATGTGACCTCTCAGGGCCTCAGTTTCCCTGAGAGGTCAGGGGTGATAGCACCTACCTCATAGGCAGGAGGTCACAGTGGTGTCCACGAAGCTGCTTCCTTTTCCTCCCCTCCCTGCAGAGAAAAGGGGCTTTGCTGGAGAGATTTCCCAAAACCATTTTGAACCCTGACCCTGGCCACGTCTTGCCTGTAGCAAGTGATCATGTGACGTCACCTGATGTGATTTCTTAGCAACCAGTTCCTTCTGGTCGGCCCGGCCATCAGATGTTCTCCTACAGAGAGAGTTTGAGTAATTTTTTCCGTTCGATGTGCACTCATGGAAGGGGGCCAGGATGCCTTTTAGGCAGTACCTGGTTCCTCCTTAAATTAGAGTGTTTTCCATTCTCATCTCCCCAAAGGTGGTTTTCCAGACTCAGCCGTGACTCACAAGCTCAGCCTACCCACAGGAGGGTCAGAAAATTGGTGAGAAGTCAGAGCTGGGGCATTGATTTTTTTTTTTTTTTTTTTTTAAACACAAAGATGGAAAATCTGCATTTACTTAAAAATGACTAGCGTGGTGTTGTGCTCACGGGTCCTGTCTAAGAGAATCTGCTTTGAGGAGTGATGTGCAGGACCGTACATCGCCCCGGTCTTCGTTCATTCATTCACCTCACAGTTACTATGCACCTGCCACGTGCCGGGGATTCCGCCATGAGCAGATGGGAGCTCCTGCCCTGGGAGCACCAAGTGCTTGAGGACCATTTGTTTTTCTTAAGCTGGAGCCCCCAGCCCTGCTCCTCCCTGCCCCCGGCACCTGTGTGGGGAAGGAGCCCAGGGCTGGACACCAGCCCCGGTTCTGCCAGTGACTTGCCTCGTGGCCCTCGTGGGTTGGGAAGAGCCGTGGACCGGGCTGGCTCCTTGCTCCAGGGCCTCTTCCATCTAAAACTCTGTGCTTCCCTGTGATTCTCCAATTTGTTCACCATCGTTCTCTTGAAAATTTTTATCATTTAAAAATTTTTAGTAGCTCAGTAATAGTGTTTTTTTTTTAAAAAAAAAATGAAATATTTCAGATACAAAAGAGAATGGTGAGCATCCTGGACGTCCCTTTCAGTGTGAGGAACACGACACTGTTCAGCCAGCGCAGCTCTGGCGTCCTCTCCCTGGCCTGGGGCCTGGCCTCCCTCGAGTCTGTGTCTGTCTTTCATCTGGAAGGATGTAGAAACGACAGAGAAATACTATTGGTGAACATGTTTTAAAACCTAGTATAATTGTTGTCGTATTTTACCATGTGTGTGGTTTATCTTAGGTTGCTGTTTTGCTCATCATCATGTTTGGAAGAGTGGCCCATGCGGTGCCGGTGGCCCTGTTTCATCCATCTGCATTGCTGCGTGGTGCCTCCTTGGTAAAATAAACGCAGCGCATTCTGCCTGTCCACCTCCTGTTCGTGGAGATGAGATGCTTTCTCTCCTTTGTGTGTGTGCGCCGTGCTGTGGTGACTATTCCCACACTGAACTCAGGAAGGTGAAACAGGAGTTTTTTAGCACAGGAGCCTCGGCGTGGCGTGCCTCGGTCAAAGGGCATGGCTCGGACACCCTCTGTCGTCTCCGATCATCAGCTCTGCTCTCCCCACTTTAGATGACTTCCTTCCTGGTGGTTCCAGAAGGTGTCTCCGTGGCCTCACTTGAGTCACGGGCCAAGACTGGAGTCCCGGGGAGCTCAGGGTGCTGTGGCGAGGGAGGGACAGCTGCCGGCACTGCTCGAGGTCCGGGGCCCCGGGCTGTTCGGAGGAAGTAGCTCTTTGGCCTCTTGTCCTGAGCTTTCTTAGAAAGTGCCCGGCTCTTTGGCGACAGTGGGTGAGCAGGTTAAAGAAGTCAGGTTTGGGCTTTCACTCTGATGTATGAGGACGACCCGGGCAACGACCTTCAGCTTGTGCTTTTTAGAGATGGGGAAACTGAGGCTCGCTGGGTCTAAGCAGATCTCTTGAGGTGTCTGTGGGACCTGCCGAGCCCAGGAAGCTACTATGCTCCTCTTTCTTCCTTTAATGACACCTAGAGTCAATTCTGTCACTTCATAGGCGGGAAAAGCAAGCCCGGAACAGGAGGGGCTGACATTACACCCCACTCCCCTAGTATCCTCAACACTATGTTGATATAGGATGTTGTTACACATGGGGAAACTGAGGCTCAGAGGGAGGAGGTGGCTGGCCCAAGGTCATGCCAAGAGTTAGGGACAAAGCTCAGCTAACAATTAGGCATCTCCTCAGGTCCCCTTCACCTGTCCTCATTTTAGAGTATTTCTCTGCCCCGATGGAGCTGGTGTTGCTGCCCAGACACCAGTTGGACCTTCTGTGGCGCGAGCAGATAGTCCGCTGGGTCCCGGTCCCCTCACTGTGTCTCCGGAGACTTCCCACAGAAAGTCCTTTCCTGCCTTTGATGCAATTTCTTGCACTTTCCCGATAATATTCTAGGCTCTTCTTAACGTGAGGGGGTCAGCTGTGAGGCATCTCAGCAATTTATAATTCTTGAAAATTCTGTTTGGTGACACGAGTTAGCATTTAATAGACACCCTGCCACCTCCCCTCTCCCTATTGTGACAAGCTCCTGGCAGAACTCTTTTGAGACGCAGGGTAATTGCAGCACGCTGCGGACGGGACGGCCGCGCCGCGCTCCAGTGCGGCTCAGACCGTCCTCACAATAGACAGTCAGGTGCGCCCGCTCGGCTTCAAGGTAATGATTTAAACCTAATGTGACCCTTGATGAGGGAGCCCGTGTTTCTGGTCGGACGCGGTCTTTCAGCTTGGGCTTGCCTGCCACGCCGTCAGCGCGAACACAAATAATTCCTTCATAACAAGTGCCTTTCAGAGGATGTCTGCCGCTGACAGCTAATATAGAATTATTGCCCCTGAATGCATTTCTGTAATTACTTCCCAGAGATCTGTCTTTGTGTTAGAAGACATTTCGCACTTTAGTAGCATGAGTGTTTTGGGAGAGCCCGAGCAATAATTATGAACAGTCTTTCCGTGAAAATAAACCTAAAAAAATTATAAAAGCTAATGCTAAAATTGGTTAGAGTCAGGGAGGAATTTCATTTGAATTTGATTCATGTATATTTATTCCGAGTATAATAACCTTTCCTGTATGGAAACTTTTTTTTTTTTTAAACAAAAGCAATAATGATGCAAAGAGCCCGCTTTCTAATTTTTGAGCCATAGTGAAACTGAAGACTGATTAAAAGTGACAAGTTGCTCGAGACTGAATAGAGAAGCGTAGTCGTGGAGCCCTGATAGGAGACATTTGCGGTAATGGAAAATGAAATGATTCACAGTGTGATCAATAAAAAATTAGCAGCATTTAATAAAAGGTTTCTGCTTCATGTTGACTAAAGAACATCGCGAGCAGTTTGAAATCCGAGTTAAGTGACGGTTGAGGATGAGCCTGGCGTGGGGTGTGGGGTGTGCTCGTGCATAATATGATCGCACGGATATTGGCCATCTCGAGGGGACGGCCAGGCCCCGGGGGGGGGGGGGCGGGGGAGGGATCCATCTGGAAGTTTCCTTTGCACTGCCCACTTGACCTTTGACCCGTGGCTAATCCTCCCCCAGTCTGCTCCTGTTTGTGTAGGAATGTGTATCCAGAGTCCTAGGCCACCGACCAGGCCTTGCGTTCACTGGCTGGTGTGGGCCGAGTGCAGTCCCCCCTAAATCCACTCCCGCCCCATGGGGGTCATCCCGCCTGAGGCCCCTCAGACCTCTGCGGTGGATGGTATTGTGCTGCCCGGGCCATTGGTTTCTTTTGTTGGCTGCCTTTGGCATCCAGGTTTCTGGAGCCGTCCCGGAATGTCTTACGGCCACTTGTGGGATGCTGAGCACCCTCTTGGGGACGAGAGGGAGATCGGCACAGAGCGGGCAGACCTCAGCAAGTGGATGAGGCCGTCGGGGGAGACCCCATGGTCTCCTGAGGAAGCCCACTACCCGCACGGGCCCTTGGCAGTGGGCTGGGGGCTGCGCCCTCCACGTGGGATGGGGGTGCTGGCCCCTTGGAAGCCGAGTGTGTGCCGCCATTTGCCTTCGCCCTCAGTGGAACAGCGTGGCGAGAACCGCATCAGGCCTGCTCTCTTCCCCAGGTGCACTTCAGCATCCCTGGAAGGTGACCGACCGCACACCAGGCTGTCTCCACGCCCAGCCACCAGTTACTTTTTAAAGGGCTTTTACATTGCCTCTGTGCCAGGACTGGAGGGAGGGAGGCTCCTTGTCCCCCAGGCCCACCTGGGAATGGGACGGGAGGCCGCAGGCTGGAGGGTCATTGGTGGGGAGGGAGCAGCTGGCCTCTGGGCTGCAGTGGAGGCCCTGGAGCCTGGGCTGGTGGCTGGTGAGCCCCAAACCAGGGAACCCTTGGCTCCCCGCACCCTGGGCAGCCGGCAGGGCCAGCGTCCCTTCCCGGACTATTCCTGTTGTCTCGACCCTCCCCAGAGATACAGACCTGTGGCTGGATCTTTAAATGTCAGAGTGGGCAGGGCCCTTCCAGACTGCTCCATTCAACAGATCCTTATTGAGCACCTGCTGTGTACCAGGCCCCATGCTGGGTGCTGAGGGGTGGGAGAGGGGGAGGCAGGGTGAATAAACTGATGTGGACCCTGCCCACCTGGAGTGTGCTCACCTGCCCGGGAGATGTTTGCGTATCCTGCGCATGAAAGTATGATTCCTGTGGGGGAGGAAAGGTGCCCAGCAGGCCCCCTGAGCTCCCCGGGGGGCCTGACCCCGTGGGGGTGGAGATTCACTGAGCTGAGACCTGGAGGCGAGGGGGGAACGGCGGGGGGCTCCCGTGCGCTTTTGGTCCGATGGTGGAGATCTCCCTGCTGAGCGCGGCTGCGGGCGTCCCCTGTGGAGCATGGTCGAGGGCGTCCCCTGCAGAAGGCAGAGGAGGCAGGACTCCCCCAGTGAGGAGCTGACGCCTTGAAGTTCTACCCAGGGGCTGCCCCTGGCACAGCGACAAGTCACTGAGGTGCACTGTTTGAGAAATGGCTTCTCCGTGGTCCATGCCTTAAATTGCAGATGGGGTGACCCAGAGAGGCCCAGAGAGGGCACACCTTGCCTGGAACCCACAGCAACCTCCAGCGGCCCCCAGGCTCTGGGCTCTCTGTCCACATCGCCTGTGTTTGTCTTTGACCCTGCACCAAGATCCCTTAGCCTGGCTGCTGGTGCTGTTTCTGGGGTGCAGACCCCTCTTCTGCCCCCTTTTCCTTCTCCCCAGAAAGAGGAGCTCCTCTTTCTGCAGCACCACAAGGGGGTGATTTGTGCTCCAAGCTTTCGTCGCCTTGAGTTCGGCTCCAGGACCAGGAGCAATTAGGAGTGTCAGGCGCTGGCGCTGGCCACAAATTAGCTGGATTTATCGCGCTCCCCACACTGCCCTGACATCCTTCCTCCCTGCGCACCTCCGTCTCCCTTCCCTGAGATGACAGCGAGGGGAGGGCCGGATGGTCACCGCCTCAGGAGGTCACGAGGACGAACGGTGCACAATTTTCATGGTTCCAGGGTGGCTTTGTCCAACTGTTCTTCATTACTGCATGTGGCGAGATCAGTTTTATTAAGATTGGAAGGCTTGGAGGAGCGACACCATTAACTACTTGCTGGAAAAATATGGTTTGTTTTTGGTGGGGGCACCTGTGATTGATTTTTCTTCCCCCGCCCCAGCTGCCTTCCCTCTCTCTCATCTGCCTTCTTTTCTTTCTGCCCATTCCTTACCCAGCACGGTGGGGAGCCAGGTGCAGGTGTGCCGTGGGGCGGGGGAAGTTGCCATCTCTCTTTGCCTCTGCGGGTTGGGCTGAGAACGTGAACCACCCGGGGAGGGTGGAGTCTGCGTTGCTTTGTTTATGGAACACCCATAGAAAGCAAGGTGCTGGTGACAGAGGGTCAGCCTCGCTCAGTTGAGGAGCCGTGCTTTGTTCTTGGATGTGTCTGCAGCAGCAGGGACAGGGGCTGGCACATGGTGGGTGCTCCGTGAATGTTTGTTGATTGACTGAATATCGGGAGCATTCGCATCTGATATGGCTCCAGCTTTTGGGGAGCAGATTGATGACGGGACCTGGGTGGCAGAGACCTGGAGCGAGGTCCCCTAGAAGGTGGTCCCCACGGGGAGCTCCTATGACCTGAGCAGGAGGTGGTACCATCCTCATTCTCTAGGCGAGGAAACTGAGGCTCAGAAGTATAAGGAACCAAGGTCTCACACAGAAATGGACTTGGACTCAGGTCTTAAATCTCCAAAGAAGAGACACTTTCATCACTGCCCAGCCAACCTCCCTGCCTGGTTGAGGAGTGAGCATATGACCCCGTGATCCAGGGGCACCGGTGGCGCGTGCTGGCCATGCCCCAGGGCAGAGACCCTCAGCAGGTGCCGTAGGCCGTACCCAGCCCTCCAAGGTGTATTGTTTGGCCCATACTGTGTTTCTTAAAACTTGAAGTCAACATTTAGAAATACAGAGATTTTACATAAAGACATGGATTTCCTACTTTCAAACAAACCAGCAGATGTGGTTTTGCCAGGTGTCACTTGTCCGCGTGGTGAGCATCTGGAGGAGCTCAGCCGGGACCACTTCCTTGGGTGGGCTTTGCACCCAGCCCCGGCCCAGTTCAGCCTGTTCCACTCATTTGTATAATTTGTATAGTGGTGGTTGTGGCATTGGAGTTGTGGGCCTTCTTACCCCTGTGAGCCTCAGTTTTGCCCTCTGTAAAATAGGGCTGATGGGGGCATCTCCCTCACTGGACCACAGCGTGCTGGATGAAGGGTACAAGTGAGTTAGATGGTCTGTTCTAAGAGGAAGCCATTGCCACGACTCTGCCAATCTTTTTGGCCTCAGGTTCTAGAATCCCTGACAACTAACTGAAGAGGCATTCTCTGGAAGGTTCTAGTCATTTCTGTGGTCAGCAGTGGGCCTGTGCAGAGGCTTGTCCGGTGTTCAGTCCCTCACGGCCAGCCGGGATGGAGCGTCCCCGCGAGGCTTGTGTGACGCAGCCCAGGCCAGGCTCGGCGTCTCTGACTGACCTGGGCTTGCAGTTCCACCCGCACAGCCATCGGCACTGGCGGGGACAACAGGCGCTCCCCAGACAGCCGTCCTGAAGTCGCTTCCTTATTTAAGAAGCAGAACTTGGACAGCAAATTATGTGTTAAAATATTTGCCTACAGCTCTGCTGCCAAGGGGACCCTTTAGGCTGAGTGTTAAATGTTACCCCGCTGCCTGCACTGCAAATATTTTAAACTGAAGATAAATAATGGCTGCCTGGCGGAGTCTGGGCCGGCCGTGGGTGCGCAGGCAGGGCGACTGATTGGGGCTGGCAGGCGCCACCCGCCCGGCCACACCCTCCCTGGTGCACGCAGAAAGGCTCAGGGCAGGGCCCGAGCAGACACTAGGCAGAGGCTGAGCCGGGGCTTTGACCTGGAGCCTGGGTTCTGGAGGTGCTTCCTGCCCTCGGGAACGCGTTTGTAGGAAACATACAGGCTGTTAAAATGGAATATACGTTTCTATTAAAAAAAAAATGTTGCTCCAGGGTGAAGTCTTTGCAAATGGCAGACACTTTCCCGCACTAGTTTCCCCTCAGCTACCTGCGGGGGGTAGGGACACCCCTGAGGACAGGGAAAGTGGGCTTGGGGGTGTAAACACATCCGTGCTGTGTCCCCAGGCCTTGGCCCAGGGCCTGCCCCTTGCAGAGCCTGGTCAGAGACCGCGCTGCTTCACAGGGGAGGTGGCTTGTACCTTACCCAAGGTCACACTCTCTGGGCGGGGGACAGCGTGGACTGGAACCCGGGACTTTCCCTTCCTGGCCGAGTGGTTTTCCTTTTTGTGGTCTACATGGCCATTTTTGTGCCTTTCGGGGGGTGTGTGCCCCGATGCTCCTCGTCCTTCCTGGCCTCAGGAGCACGCGAGTCTTCCTGCCAGACCCCTCCCGTGTGGCGTCCGCTGCTCTGCGCTGTGACATGCTGCGCGCGTTGGTTTGAGTCATTTGACTCACAACAGCAGCAGCAAGGCAGTCATCATAAGCTACTGTTTTCTCAAGTTTTATTATATACAAACTTGATATGTTACCTCATTAAAATCATTTAGCTTAATTCAGTGAGTCCCAGAGAGGGTAAGTGACTTGTTCAAGGTCCCCCAGCCACTGACTGGTGGAATATGGATTTGGACCCACACGAGCTGGGTTCTTTCCCTGCCGTCCTGACAGTCCCCGGAACGCGAGTCCTGCCGTCTGCTGCCCGTGTGTGTCGTTGTTTAGTGACTGTCTTTATTTCAGCGACTTGGTTCTGTCAGCCCCACTGAACTCCTTACGCCGGCGGCCCGACGCCCCTGCACAGTTGAGCCCCTGCTCAACCCCTGGGTGTGCCTGGAATTCGCCCGCGGTGGTTCCGCTTTCTGCAGGGGTGGGTGACACCTGTCACGGTCCGACCGGGACAAGTGAGACCTGGGGAAGCCTCTCCGGGACTCGCCAGCCCTCCCGAGCCGGCTCCGCTACCTCCCCACTCGCACCTGGCACCCTTCCTGGCCGTGCTCTCTCTGCGCCGCCGGTCTCCGCTCTCCCCTCGCCCTTCGTCCCACTCAGCCCTGCTCCAGCCCCCCCGTGGCACCTGGAAACCCTGCACGTGCCACCTACATGGCCCTAGGCTGTGTGTACACCCCACGATGGCCACCCATGCAGGTGAGCCTCACCTCCACCTTGCGAGGTCAGAGAGGATGGTGTCACCAGGACCAGGCTCCTTATTGGCCCATGAGGAACCGGAGGCTGTGACAGGAGACGTGGCTTGGTCAGGGTCCCTCACGTGGCAGGGTGAGGGGATCTAGAGCTACAGCTGGACCTGCTCCCTGACCGGCCCCGGCCTAGGGTGCAGGCCTGGCTGCATACGCCTCCTCTTTGGCGTTCGGTTCCTCGTCTGTTTGCCATTCACTCACCCCGTGTTTATTAAGCATCTTTTCTGTGCAGGCTTTGTGTGGGCTTTGAGGCCACCTGCACACGCAGGGCCGGGGAGCGCCCGTATGTGGTAGCAAACATGCGTGTGTGGTGCCTGGCACATGCCGGCGCTCCACTGGTACTTGGGGACGGGCGAAGGCCCGAACGGACTGACGCTCGCGGTGTCGGCGCTGGTGCGTCTCCGCCCCGCAAGCCCCGTCCGCACCTTCTCTGCCTGGGTGCAGGGAGGCGGCTCCTGGCCTCCCGCCTTCACGCTGTGGCCGCTCAGCCCCGAGGCCCCAGAGGCGGGGTCCCCAGCGGCCCCCAGGGGGTTCTCAGGGTGCCCGGGGCTCTGTGCTGGCCAGCTGGCCCCGGGCTTCCTCCCAGGGAGCAGCGGAGGCCCCTGCTGCGGGGGATGCTTCCTGATCGCGCTGGCCGGGCCGAGAAGGAGGGCTTCTCACTGGTATTTCTGGCTGGTCCTCTCGGCTGGCCCTGGGGAGGAGGTGAGGCCCCCACGGCCCTGACTCATAACCTCGTGAAGCCTTTCTGAGAAGGTAGGAAATGTCCTGTTCCCAGACCTGGCAGCCCGTGGGCAGCCTGGCCCCCTGGGGCCTCTCTCCTTTCCCCTTTTCCTGGCGCTGGACTCGGCCAGCTGTCCCCTGCCCAGCCCTTTAGTGGGCCTTCCCTTTCTGGCCCTCCCATGTGGTGGCTAAGAGGCGGGATCTAGAGTCCAGGAGACCTGGGTTCGGGTGCCAGGGTGTGCCTTGTGTGTGGTCCTGAGCCTCGGTTTGTTTTCCCGTCTGCAAAGTGGGGCTGTCCGTTGTACCCACTGCGGTTGGGTTCTGTGACAATCAAAGTGGGGTGATGTAAACGTGCAGTGGCACCAGGAGTGGTCAGCATCGCCTCTGGGCGCGGGGGCGCTGGGCCAGCTCCCTCCGTCCCCGACAAGGTCTGTGCCGCCCCTCCCCCGAGAAGGCGCGACCGCTTCTCCTGCGCACGGCCCTTTCTGTGAGGTCCCACTGTCCTCTCTTAGTTACCATCTCCAGTGAAAGCCCTTTCTTAAGGGCAGTGGCTCGGGGGGGTGGGGGAGGTGTGGAAAAGTTCGCTGCTTTCTAACGAAAAGTGATCAAGGTGGAAGGTTTTGTTACAGCCTCTCTTTGCTCGTAGAGAGTCCCCCGAGCCCACACCTTAGGTTCAGGGACTCTGGGTTCAGCGGGCGTGGTGGTGTAGGGGGGCTCGCTGGCGTGGGCGTACCCTCTTCCTCCCGGCTTCAGGAAGAAGTCGGCGGGACAGAACAGCGCCATCACATGTCAGGTTGAACCATTTGAGATGGCGGATAGTCAACTCTTTTGACCTAAAAAGATGGCATCTTTCTATGGTTCAACCCAATACTTATCAGATAATAAATAGAGCTGAAACCACCCTGTCCTGCTGCCTCCGCCTGTGTGGATATTCAGAGACCTGCTTCTTTGAAACCAACTCCGTTCATCCATTCACCTAATGGCCACTGAGACCCCACCGTGTGCCCACCTGTGTGCCAGGGGCTGGGGAGGGCACGGGGCCACTCAGACACGGCCCCTGCCCTCGTGGGGCTTACACTCTGGTGGTGGTGGGGTTCTGGCTGTCTGTTGCTGGGTCACAAGCCACCCCAAACTTGATGGCCTAAAGCAACACTTTATTATTGTTTCTGGAATTTCTCTGGACTATGTTCACTTGGCAGTCTCTCGGGGCATTTCTTGTGCAGTGGCAGCTGTGTGGTGCTTGGGCTACAGCCACCTGAAGGCTCGTCTGGGCCGGATGTCCTAGACGGTGCAGCCCACGGCCCGGTCGGTGCTGGAGGCTGGGGGCCCAGCGGGGGCTGTCGTCTAGAGCGCCTGTGTGCTCTCCCCGTGCGGCGCGGGCGTCTCACAACGTGGTAGCTGGTTCCGAGGGGGAGTGTTCCGAGAGACGCAGGGGTGGCTGCAGGCCTTCGGCCCTAGCCACACGGGTCTGGAACTTCACTTCTGCCGCATCCTGTTGGTCAAGGGAGCCCCTAAGGCCAGCCAGCCCAGAAGGGGATTAGATCCCTTGTCTTGCGGGGGGAGTCAAGGTCTCACGGAGGAAGAGCAGGGTGGGAGGTGTTGTGGCGGTCTTTGGCAGGCGCAGTCTGCCACAGGGAGACAGTAACAGTAGCCCACAAAGGTAGGAGTGCACATCACGCTAGGTGTGCCGACCTCTGAGAAGGGAGGGAGCCCCTGGGGAAGGACAGTGGGGACCTGCTCAGGCCTGCGCGGAGATACCTGTGAGGCAGGTGTAGAGTTGGGAGAAACCTTCCAGGTGTGTGAGAGGAGTGCGAAGCCCTTGGCAGAGGAAACCTGGCAGTTCAAGGAGCTGCCAGAAGGTCTGTGTGGCCGTGCAGACAGTGATGAGCCAGAGAAGTCACCGAGCCTGGCTGAGCCCCGGGGCTGTGGTGAGGACCCTACCCTGGAGCGTGTGGGGTCTACAGAGTCCCCCAACTCTGCTCAGTTTTCCATCAGGTCTCTGCCGCGAGGAGCAGGTGTAGCAGAGACAGACCTCGCGGGGCTTGAGGCCTGGCCCTGCCACTCCCTGGTGGCCTTGCTTAAGCTTTGTCACCTTACAGAGCCCCAGTTTCTGCACCTGTGAGGCAGGGATATGACGGTGACAACTCACAGGGCTGCCTGTGCTCGGAAGTGCCAGGCATACAGCAAGTGCTCAGACAATGCTAGTGTGCTTGGGGGATGCCTGGGCAAAAGGCTGGAGGTGTGCACGTTGGCAAACAGCCACCCTGGGGTGGGGCAGGGTGGGGCAGGGTGGGGCATGAGCTCCGGGGAGCAGGGCAGCTTTGTCCCCTGCACGGGCAGGCCAGCGTTTACGGCCCCACACGTGGCCCCGAGGGACAGGGCTCTGATTCAAGATCCGTTCAGCTTGTACTTTCCCTGGGCGCAGGAGACTGGGCGGGGGCTGCTTCCTGGAAGTCCTTCCCAGCCCCGGAGCCCTGTGCAGAAAGAAGTGAGCTGGCCGCCTTCTCCTCAGCCGGCTGACTTTGCGCCTCAGGCCCGGGCCGTTGGAGGGGCCAGCGGGTCAGCTGTGGCTGGAGCCCCGGAGGTCACAGAAACACGAGGCAGCACTTGTGATGGGGGCTCAGGCAGGCCAGGTGCTTGGCTCTGGGCTGCCGCCTCTGTGCTTGCTCAGGTGACATACAGCCTCAGGGCAGGGCCATCAGGGCCTCTGGGGCTGGACAGGGCAGCACTGGGGGACAGGCAGGCTGGATCAAAGGAGTAGGGAGGGTCCAATCATTTGGTCCCCAGGGGCTTACTGAGCAACTGCTGGGGGGGGGGCCCAGGAAAGAGGAGACCCCAGAGAGTCTCCAGATAGGACCGGTGTCCTCAGAGCGCTCTGTCCTCCGAGATCCCGTCTCCTGGGCCTGGGAGAGCTTGGGGCTCCAACGGGCCTCCGGGAAAGGTGTGCTGCTTAGGTAACACCAGCACTGTCAGGTTCAATTCCTCACGTGAGTCTGGGTCACCACGCAGATCCTCGGTTTTCTCATCTGCAGGTGGAGAGATAGCACCATTTATCCTCTTTCGTCACTCTGAGGCTCAGATACTTCCAGGCATGAAAGTGCATCGCAAAGAGCAGCCCTGCCCGGGACTGAGGGCTCCCGTTCTGCAGAATCAGCAGGGCGGCCTTGGGTCTTCTGGGAAGACCCGCTTCCCAAAATTTCTTCAGGCCGTGGCCCTCTCTGACATCACCTTCCTGGGGTCAGGCTGGGAGATGTCTGGACCCCGGGGGGCCCAGGTGGCCGGATCCATGCCGCTGTCTGCTCTGAGCTTGCTCCCACCTTTGCACCCTGCCGTCCTCCCCGCCCGCCGCCTTCTGCACGGCCGCCCGGCCTGCCCATTAGTAGCCCCAGCCGTAGGGGAGGTGACAGTTCCTTAAAACAGATTTATACTCTTGGATGACTTTATGGGTTTTTGCCTTATAAAAACCTGAGAGTTGACATTCTGATTTATCTACTCCCGAGTCAACAGGATGTACCAGATTTAAAGAGATCAAATACATTGTAATGTTCGTGGTTCCAGTTGTGGATTAGATGAGCTATTATAGGAAGTGCTGCCAAGTAAATATGGCCAAAAAAAAAAAAAAAAAAAATAACAAGGGGATAATTTAAATATGTCTATTAAAGTGTGTGTTAAGTAAAGTAGCACAAGCGTGGTGCTGACTGTAACTTATTATCTGGAGAGTCGGTGTAGTAGATAAAGCTGGAATTATGGTTCTTTTTTTTCCTCCCACAGAACATTTTTTTTATTGAGGAAAAAGACTGTAAACGAGGAATTCAGAGACGGGCGCTAGACTGTGTAACCATGGCTGTGTGATGACTTATAATATTGAAGGCACCAAATGATATTTCTCATTTCTTTGCTTTCTATTTCTTGCCTTTGCTGCAGCAGCGGATCAGATTCCCTGAGATAAATATGCTGCCTGGCTTTTAATGGGATTTCTGTATTGCAGGGAGTTGGCGTGTTCTGATAATAAAAGAACCTAAAAATTGTACATCCCTTAATTGGTAAGAAGAGAGATGTTTTGATGGGCCACAAATGGAAACATTGATTTTACTGCCTCCGTGCAGCTCCAGGCGGCGTGTCACGCACCGTCCCCGCCTCGGAGACAGCAGCTGGCTCTGCGATGAGCTGATTTGCGTTCCCAGGTTCTTGATGTCGGGTGCTTGGAAGTGCATGTTCTGTGCGGACGGGAGAAATAGAGCCCTTATGACAATCTCTGTTTCTAAATTGAAATATTTATAGGACTGTGGTTTCTACCGTGAATTGAACGCATTCTTCGCTTCACGTCTCTCTTTCTTGCTTTGGTGACCAGCCCTTGGGGACTTAAGGTTGTGTGCTAAGCCTTTCTCTGTAACTGTGATGTCATGTATGTACACGCTTGTGCACGCACGTACGTGTGCTTTTGCATAAGCACATACATTTGCATAGGTATTTTTATGCATAAATAATAGAGATCTTTTTCTTTGATTTAAATCAGTGTCGCCAGTTTCTGGGCTGGTAGATCCGTTTTCCAGGACAGACTGTGGGAAGAGACAACATACACTTGGCTTTTCCGATCCAAGTGTCTCTGTATTTTAATGGGCAAGTTTTATCCACTGACATTTATTAGGATTACTGACATATTCTGTGTATTATATTTACCAGGCTTCTTTTGCACTTTGATTTACAAGTTCTTGATGTGTCTTACTAATCTCTTCGAGGCTCTGTTCCATTTCCCACAAACGTGCAGGAACGTGAACTAGACACGGAGTTAAGGGGGCGAGCGAAGTGTTGTGGGTGCTGGGGATGTTGCCTCCCTGGCTGGATGCCAGGTCCCTCACCTGTGACACAGGAGTGACAGAGCCGCCTCTCTCTGCGGGTGGCTGGGCCACATGATCTCTTGAGCCCCCTTTAGTTCTGGGATGCGAGCGACTGTGAGTTGGGCTGTGCGTCTATGATCGTGGCTTGGCACAATCACAGGACGCTGCACAAATGCAAGGCACCATTATCATTAATTCACTTTTCTCTACACATTAGCTGCTCTCTGCACAGTGCTCAGCATAGAACAGGTGTTTTATTTTAAAGAAATCAGTTGAGTCATTCCAAGGCTGGCTCTCCCTCTCCAGGCCAGCACCAGGTCACAGCTGAGGGGTTGTGCCTTGTGAGCTTGCGATTTGACCACGCACAGTTCTTCAAACGCATGGGCCTCCTTTATTCCAGAATCAGGACATTTTTGCAAAGAAGCAAGCCAACATCATCACCTTGGGAGGCCTGCTGTGTGGAAGGTGAACGTGGCTAGGAATTCTCCCAGGTCTAAATTGCGAGGCTTTGGGGAAAACTAAAAGTTTAGGGGTATGAGACCCAGCTGATGGAGGCTGTAGAGAGGTTCGTAACAGAGTTGGGTTCTTAGGAGACAAAACGCTGAGGCATTTTCACCTCCCTGATGGGTCACGACCCCCAGCATCCATGCCCAGAGGAAAGATGACGAGAAATCCCCCTAGAAGATTTGTACCAAGAATTAAAGACTCTAGTTGAGAATTACGACACCACATGCTACAAAAAAACCCCATCTATTAATATACTGAGAGGTGTCAAGGATAATGGAGCCCAGGAGGTAGAGTAATTAAATGTATCTTAATAAATGCCGGGTGATTCTTTCAAAACCGTTTCCCAAGACCCCATCCGCTGACATGGACTGTATTCTTCCTGTTGGCAGGAGGCCTAGAAGGAGAGCCGGAGTGCGATCGGAAAGCCAGCCGTGCGCTGGAAGACAGGAACAGCGTGACAAGTCAAGAGGAGAGAAATGAGGACGATGAAGACATGGAGGATGAGTCAATTTACACCTGCGATCACTGTCAGCAGGACTTCGAGTCTCTGGCAGACCTGACGGACCACCGGGCCCACCGCTGTCCTGGAGGTAATGCTAAGTAGCACCGGGACTCTGACAGGTGGCTACACGGGTAATTGGACATAGCAACAGCTTGAAGCCTCAAGTGAGATTAAAGAATTAATAATGTAATTTTACAGTTAATGTCATTTTATTGTGGTGTCTTGGGTACCCTGTATCTGCCTTTTAAATAAAATTAAAAATAAAAGCAACAGCTTTCCAGCAGGCAGGAATGAGGTGGAGGCTCCCTGTCCCTGCCCTGCTCCCCCCAAAACTGGACTCTGTGGTACGTGGGCTGTCAGTGGGGTGCACTGCACCCTGGATTTCTGGAAGGGCTTTTGGAAACCCAGAAATTAAGAGGTCGTTAGTGCCGAGTTAAGCAGCTCAAGTGTGGAGAGCTGCGTGAGGGAGCGAGCTCCGAGGCAGGGCTTGTGATGGGGCAGGGAGGATTTCAGAGGCCAAGGTCGGCCTGTGCAGAGAGGGCCCCAGTTCCACTCTGTGCTTGACTTGCCTCTCTGAGTAGGAGGAGGGTGGCTGGGAGCTGTTTTGCTAGACCCGACTGGAGCTCTATTTTCCATTTACTTGGTGCCTTGGAGAAGGTGTGCAAGATAGCAGTTTTATAGGAGCAACTTAAGACTTCACAAATTTTGTGTTTGTATGTGTGTGTGTGTTTGGGGTGTCTGGGGTGGGTGGGCGCTGGGGGGATGTGCATGCCCTGGGGTGTGGCAGCCATGCTCCAGGGCCTGGCACATTTCCAGGTTCTGAGATTTGCAGAGGGAGTTAGTAGCATCTGTGCTCCTTACACAGCCTTCCTGATCTTCCTCCACTGCGGTTGGCGATGAAACCCCTTGGATGCTGGTTTGCGGAAGAGGGCCTGAAACCTCAGACCAGCATTCTAAAGGATGCCTATCACCTGTTTGGAGGAAAATTTGCTGGTGGGGAATAGATTACGACCCAGAGTCTCACTTTCCCTGCTCCTCGTGCCATCTTGGAATTTTGAAGCCAACTGTTTGGGCAACAGCTACGACTTGCCCTCCAGTGGCACCTGCGCCTGCCTAGCCCTGGCTAGACCAAGTCTTTGTCCTCAACCTCTGGAGGGAACAGATATGAGAAAACTTAAGAGGACTTAAGAAGACTCTTAACAGTTTTAGACTTCTGGGGGATCGGTAATTCAAACCCCAGTCATTTGGAATTTGTGATATTTCAACCTGAGAAGAGGTGATGATTAATTTATAATGCTAGAATCAGAATTGGAAGGGACCTATGGGATTAGCTTTTTCACTGCCCTCATTTCCCCATGGGAAATACTGAACCAAGGAGAAGGAAAGGTGATTGCTTGACGGTGGCATAGGTATGTGGTGACCAAGTGGGACCTCTTCAGGACCCTGGGCTGTTGATGGTCATCTCACTTGAGAAAATAATGGACCCTGGTGTGTTTCTTTCTTTCTTTCTTTTTCTTTTCTTTTCTTTCTTTTTTTGACAGGGTGTTTGTCTGTTGCCTGGGCTAGAGTGCAGTGGCATCATGATGGCTCACAGCAACCTCAAACTCTGGGCTCAAGCAATCCTCCCACTTCAGCCTCCCAAGTAGCTGGGACTACAGGCACGACGCGCCTCTCTGCCTGGCTAATTTTTCTATTTTTTTGTAGAGATGGGGTCTCGCTCTTGGACCCTGGTGTATTTTTTGATTTAGCCAAGAATTGACATGGAACCTTAACTATAAGACAGTGAAATATGGTCATTTACCTTAAAAACAATCAACCAATTGATCCTCCATTTTCTTTTTTTTTAAATTTTATTTTGTTTTCTAAGCCATAAATACTCTGACATGTACTATTTTTCGTGTATATACACAATTTTTTTTTTGTTTTTTTGTTTTTTGTTTGTTTTTTTGAGATAGAGTCTCACTCTGTCACCCAGGCTAGAGTGCCGTGGCGTCAGCCTAGCTCACAGCAACCTCAAACTCCTGGGCTCAAGCAATCTTCCTTCCTCAGCCTCCCGAGTAGCTGGGACTATAGGAGTGCACCACCATGCCCGGCTAGTTTTTCTGATTTTAGTAGAGACGGGGTCTGATCTCGAGCTCCTGACCGCAAACGATCCTCCCACCTCGGCCTCCCAGAGTGCGGGGATTGCAGGCGTGAGCCACTGCACCCAGCCAATCTTCCATTTTCTAAATGTAACAGAGCAGCCGTCTGTTCTGCTGGGCAGGGTTTTCTTGAGTCCCTGTGGCTCTCAGATGGGATCCTGTCCCCATCACCGCTGAGCCCGGCTTTTCCTCCAGCCCTTCAGAATCAAGGCGATTCTCCTGTCTCTCAGCTTCACTTTTGAGATCGGTGTCGTTTCTAGGTGGAGAAAGGAAAACGTGAGACTTTGGGGCTCTATGTGGGTGTCGGTGCCAGAAATAAGTGGTAGCTAACTGTGCTCCGGGCCTGGGCAGGGCTCCTTTCCACTGGCGGACCCTTCTCCCGCCAGCCTCAGATGTCGGCCGCGGGGTCCCCAGCCGTCCTCATGGATGCTGGTGGTACCCACTGATACTCCTGCCCACTTCCTAACAGGATCCCACTAACGACCTCCGCGGGGACAGGGAGCCAGGAATACCCCAAAGCCTGGAGCACTGGAAGGGAGTCGGATATTCTTTGAAAGTGTGCGGGGAAACGACCTGGCCTAATAGCATCCCTGAGAAATTCATCACCGCCCGGTAAAGGTGTGACCCCATCTGGGAGAGCTTCCCTGACGTGGATGAGACACGTGAGGAGTTGTTTCCCCCAGGTCTTAGGTTTGCCCGATGACGGGATAGACCACTGGGAACTGTGCGCACGGTATTCCGAACAGTTTCCTACCTGGGATGCCTCCACACTCTTCCACTGTGCAGTGGTTTTCCAGCTGTTCCAGAGGTGTGCTTGGGGCTACTGTATGTGTGTAGGGTACTGGGGCCCATCAGAGTTAGGGGGCTTTGATGTCCAGACTGGTCAGAGCTATTCACCTTAAAACGTCTGCTTTATACGTTGGGCTTTGGCACAAGACGTCGTTTGGAAATTGCCTCTGCTTTGAAAGTTTGGAACTGATGTGAAAATGCAATAGCAGCCTCTCCCGGCCAGGCCTGTGGGTCTGCTCAGCACTGGTCGTGGACAGAGGCCACCAGCCCTGCCGCTTGCTAGCACTGTACTGGGGACACGGTAAGTGGACATTGCCGCCCTCGTGAAACATACATTTGCAGGGAAAGGTGGACACTTGACAGCCGACAAAGCCCATTCCAGAGAGGACACGCCAGGCTGAGGCTGGGCTGAGGGCTCTCAGCAGACGTTACTGTGGGAACGAATGGGCCTAGTGCTGTTGAGAATCTGGGGCCCTTGGGCAGCACCACCTGTCCATCCCGCGGTTGGCTCCTCCTGGAATGGTGGCCTTGGGTACAACCCTCGTCCCTGTGGAGGCTGTCACTGCTGGAATGTGGAGGCAGTGACCCCCTCCCCAGACAGGTGTGTCCGAGGAGCAGCAGCACTTCCGAGCGGTTGTCATTTAGGGAGGGGGGCTGTGTGGTGGGGTGTGTTTGTGGGTGGTGACCTTGAATATGGTTCTTCTTCTTCTTCTTCTTCTTCTTTTTTTTTTGAGATAGGGTCTTGCTCTGTTGCCCAGGCTAGAGTGCAGTGGTGTCATCATAGCTCACAGCAACCTCAAACTCTGGGCTCAAATGATCCTCCTGCCTCAGCCTCCCAAGTAGCTGGGACTGCAGGTGCTCGCCACCGTGCCAGCTAATTTTTTTTTTATTTTTTATTTTTTGTAGAGACAGGTTCTCGCTATGTTACTTAGGCTGGTTGCCAACTCTTGGCCCTAAGTGATCCTCTCTTAGGCCTCTTTGGCCTCCCAAAGTGCTGGGATCGCAGGTGTGAGCCGCTACACCTGGCCCGGTTCTTCTTTAAAACTGCTTCTGCAGAGTGACTGCTGTGACTCCTTGTCTTTCTGCGGTAGTTGGGGGTGGAGGGGTTGGGGGCAGTGTTTTTCTCCATCGGAATCTAGGAGAGTAGCCGTGAGGTTTGGAGATTTTTGAGGCGGAGGGGAAGGCTCCTCCCGGATGGCTGTGATGGTGTTCCTGAGGGACACCCCACCCGGAGCCTGGGCCGCTGTGCTCAGTGCCCCCCATTTCCGGCTGGGAGCTGGAGAAGGCAGCTTCTCCACTGTCCCTGGGCAGGAGCAGCAGTGCGGGGCCGTAGGGGGCGAGTGCACACGCTCTTCAGCGCCGCAGACAGCCCCGTCGTGTCCTACCCCACACCCCACTTGTGTCTGAGGGGAAACCAACCTGAAACCCATAAGGTAGTAAAGACAAAATGAAACAAGCAAAAAGCAACCCTTTCTATTCATTCTCATGGCCCCAACAACTGTTTGCTTTCTCTTCGTTTCTCTGCAGCCCCTACCTACAAGTAGAAATGTTTACACGCTTGAAGTCATGAACACTTACCCTTTTATGTTCTGAATTTGTCACTCAACATTTTTTGAATGGATTTCCAATGTTATATAGCTGTCACCATTTCTCTCTCTTTTTTTGGGCGGGGGGACCTCTCTTTCAACTAGCAGTGCTTAAGGGGGTCAAGCTTGTGTTGCTGGCACCGTGTCCATATCCTGTGAAAATACTAAATTCAGACTAAAATGCCAGTAGATGAGGATTTTTGCAACAGAGTCGCCCCAGGCTGCAGGGCCGCGTTGGTGAATGTGGCGGGCTTGTCTGTCGCTAACAGAGACGTTGTTTGTGGGCGCCAGGTCAGGAAGTGGCGAGGATTTGGTGGCTGGCTGAGTTGCGAGGGTGGGAAGTCCCAATACTGTCGGGACAGCGAGTGAGCTGAAGGTGACCTCGACGTCATCTGTGCCGTGTTGGCCAAGCAAGTCTGTGCTCTCTCAGCTGTGTGAGGGCTGCTTGTCACCCTCTTCCAGGTGACAAGCAGGAGTCAGGAGCACTTCAGCTACCTTGGCAAGCGTCCCTGGGAACTGCCTGGGGCACCACAGAAGCAGGTACGAGAGGGTTGATTGGCGCATAGGCTGATTCCAACTTTTTATGTGCTCACTGAAGCCGGTCACCTGTGGACCTGTAGTCTGAATTCAGTTGGAATGTTTATCATTTGCTGCTACAAATACTACCTTTTAAGGACATCCCGATTTCAATTGACCACTGCTTTGGCTAAATGCATGAGGCTGCCCGCCGAGGACGCTCGGTGCGTGAGCCGCGCTGTTGCGGTGCTGCAGACCTGACTTGCCCAGCAACGCTCCTCATTGCGTCCGCGGCAGGCTGTCAGCAGGGGTCTGCGCTGTGCCAGTCCCGGAACGTGCCGGTCCAGGTCCCGGGGGTGTGAGCACTTCACAGCTTTTGGGGGTCCCTGGCCTCTTTGCTACAGGGACTGCTGGCACGATTTGGTTTCTTGTCGTAGGTGGGGAAAGGCAGACGGAGTCTCCGTAGAAAGACTGAGCGTTCTAACTGGGGCTCCAGGCACCTGCTCCATGGAATAGAAATTGCCTTTTGGACCAGTTTGGAGTTACGTGCTGGTTTCTTCCCTTCAGCCACCTACTGCCTGATCTCTGACGCGGGCCAGCGCTGGCGGGGCGCAGAGGGGCAGCTCGGAAGCGGGCGAGGTTCGTGCTGCCCCGCGGGCCCCGCAGTCCGGTGCTGGGCAGATGTGCCAGCAGGGGCTGCCGCTGCCGTGCTGCAGGGCGGCTGCAGTCCCGCCATCCTGCGTGTGTGTGGCACTGCCTGCCTGCGCAGCACTAGGGGACCCTGCCTGGACCACAGGCCTGCCTGCGCAGCACTAGGGGACCCTGCCTGGACCACAGGCCTGCCTGCGCAGCACTAGGGGACCCTGCCTGGACCACAGGCCTGCCTGCGCAGCACTAGGGGACCCTGCCTGGACCACAGGCCTGCCTGCGCAGCACTAGGGGACCCTGCCTGGACCACAGGCCTGCAGCCCACCCTACGGCTGTCTCTGCAGCCCCCGCCCCGTCCAGGGCACTCATCCCTCTTCCTGTGATTGTCTTCAACGTGTTTCTCATCCGTCTCCCCTGCCATGAAGCTTCATGAGGACAACAGCCAGGCCTGTTTTGCTCCCTCTTGTGTTCTAGCCTGGCGCCTGCCATACAGTGGTGCCGAATACATGCTTGTTGAATGAATGAACCGTCTCAGCTAGTCCTTACTGCAGTCCAGCGGGCGACACTGTTTTTTAACTGGTCATCCTCATTTTACACGCTGGCAGCTGAGGCTCAGAGTTAGGGGACCTCGCTCAAGGTTACGGGGCTTGTAAGTGCAGGCGGGGCTGGGGGCCCGGACAGCTTGCACTGGCGACACAGATGTGGGACTGGGAGCAATTTCAGCCTGAACTCCAGACACAGCTTTTTTAAGTGCTCAACTTAAAAAAAAATAAGAGGGGGAATTTGTTCAAATAGCAACAGCAAAAATGTGTCCCCTATGGGTTAATTTTCCTGCTGCCCCTTCCTGAGGGTTGGGACGGAGGAGTGTTTCCCTAGACCCTTCTGAAAGGCAGACCCTCCCTTCCTGGCGCAGGTGAAATGGTGCTGGGTAACAAGCCGGGAGGAGAGTTAATTACACCCTGGTTTGTTCAGCTGTGGCCAGAGTGACCTGTGGGCCCCATTGCAGGGCTGGGCTGTGTGGAGGCTGGCACCTTTGCCAGCCGCACTCCTGTCTGCCGCTGGCCAGAGCTTGCCTTTGTGTGCCGGCTCAGGCCCCTTTCTTGCTCCAACAGCATGGGGGGCTCCCTGCCTTATTGGGGGCACCGCTCCTGCTGGGTCCATGTGGGCAGCGCAGAGTGGGGCTGGGGCCAGCCACCAGGCAGGTGCTGCCAGACACAGGTGCAGGGCCCAGGTTCCTCCTGCCTACGGGGAGCTGCACAGCGCCTGGTGTCAGCCAACGTCGTGCAAAAGGCCTGGGGGCTCGAGTGCGATTAATATCCCCCCATTAAGAGCTTTCCTGCATGCAAACACCTTCCAGTTGGAAAACACAGAGCAAGATGTGGTCCTGCTTATGTCAGCCACAAAATGTATAAAAACCAAGGAACAAACCCAGTAAGAAACCTTCAAATGGACGGAGAGGACAAACAAGCAGAATCAACTACGGGGCCGGGCGGGGGAGACAGAAGAGACTTAACACAGTGACGGCCACATTAGAAAAAGAGTTTTCCTTGGGGCCACGGTGTTTTATTACGAAAATAGAATAAAAACTTTGAAAACAAAGTGATCCTTTCTAATTTAATGAAAAATTTGTTATTTTTTTATTGTTTTTTGTGTGTGAGTTATATGCAATTAAAGTGTCAATATTAATTGTAACAATAAGAATATCAGCAAGTAAGATTTCCGTGACCCAACTGCAGGGTTTGCCCAGGGGGCCACCCGTTACGAAACACGTGTGCTACAGCGAGGCTGCGTGAGTTGCCTGTGTACCAAGGTGTGAGTTACGTATGCTTCACATGGCCCCGGGCTCAAAACTAGCGTGAGTTAAATACAGCTCACATGGCAGTTAATGTGTGAAATAAATGAAAAAGCAGGCCGGGCGCGGTGGCTCACGCCTGTAATCCTAGCACTCTGGGAGGCCGAGGTGGGCGGATCGTTTGAGCTCAGGAGTTCGAGACCAGCCTGAGCAAGAGCGAGACCCCACCTCTACTAAAAATAGAAAGAAATTATATGGACAGCTAAAAATATATATAGAAAAAATTAGCCGGGCATGGTGGTGCATGCCTGTAGTCCCAGCTACTCGGGAGGCTGAGACAGGAGGATCGCTTGAGCCCAGGAGTTTGAGGTTGCTGTGACCTAGGCTGACGCCACGGCACTCACTCTAGCCTGGGCAACAGAGTGAGACTCTGTCTCAAAAAAAAAAAAAAAAAAAGAAAAAGCAGACCTTATCATTGGGTGGAAAGATTCGATATCATAAATATGTCAATTTCCCTTAAACAAACGTATTCACTTAATGTTGGCCAATGAAAGTAGCAGTAGGATTGATTTGGAAAAGGATGAGCTGGATCTAAAGTTCATAAGAGAAAGTGGGGTGGGAAGGAATATTCTGAAAAAGGAATGGTGGGTGGGGACAGTAGCTAGATCAGACTGCTCTGGAGCGGGAGGATTCCAAGTGACGTGAGACAGAAATGGACCCGAGTACAGCTGGAAGTTGAGCCTATGAGAAAGATGCTGCTGCCCATCGGTGCAGGGACGGGGACTGCTCAGTAGCCGGGATAGGCATGAAGGGGTAGCCATCCCGAAAAAGGAAATTGGATCCCTCCCTCACTGTGAACCCCAAAGTCAACCCCAATGGACCAGAAATGGAAACATAAAAAAAAAACAAAACTTAAAGACACCAAAAGAAAACATAGTGTTAAAAATAATTTAATAACATCAGAGTGAGGAAGCCCTTTCTAAATATAACCCCCAAACCCAGAAACCATAAAACAAAACACCAAAGCAGTCATCTACATAAAAATAAAAAAATTCTGCACTGCAAAAACCACGATAAATCACACCAAAGACACATATCACGGGCAGAAGATATTTTCTTTAATGTGTAAAGAGTTCCTATAAATGCCAAGAAAATAACGAATAAATCACCAGAAAAACAGGGCAGAGGCTGGGCTGAGGCTCAGCCGAGCCTGCTGGGGACGCCTGGCCCTTTCTGACTGGCCGGTGCCACACTGCTGGTTAGATATTCTGAACCCTCCCATGTGCAAAGGACAGAACGGAACCAGAAAAAGAAACACTAGTGGGATCTTAAACATTTAAAAAGATTCGGAACCCCATTTGTAAGAAGGGAACTGTAAATTTAAACCACAGAGAAATACCATTTTAACCTATCAGATTGGAAAGGTCAAAAAGTTGGCCAACACCGTCTCACTGGTCAGGGTGTGCTCCACCATGTCAAGCCTTTGGGGTCTTGTTCTCCTCTCTGTCCCCCGGATTGCCTTGGCTGGGGCTAGAACACATGGTAGGTGCTCAAGAAATGTTTGATCTTGTCCCTAAGAAGGGTACAGCCCTTTGGCAAGGCCAACAGGTGTCCATAATAAGGACAGTGGAAATGCCATGGATGAGGTGCTTTGGGATGTGAGATACCAGAAATAAAAGCTCTGTGTTCCGTGCCCAGACATAGTAGGTCTTCAGTTAGCGTGTGATCTAGAGGTTTAGAGGTGGAAGGGATGGTTCGTTCATTCTACAAGTGTTTCTTTAATGTGTTCCATGAGCGGGGACCCTTTGGGTGCTGGGGATGCAGAGGCTGTTATGGAAGGTGACTCCGTAGAGAAGGTGTTCACTTCACAAAAGAACTCTTTGACTTGTAAGGTGAAGTGTCATAGGTGATCTTCAAACAGCTTCCTTCTCCGCTGCCTTTTAGAGGCATTTCGGTGTAGAGAGAGCTTGTTCCCCACAGCTGTCCTGGACCATGCTAAGTGCATGGATCAGCCTGCTGGGGGGCTTCCACCTGGAGCGACCGGGTGGGCAGGGTGGGCTGCCCGGCTGGGGCAGAGTGGAAACCTTCCCTAAGCTGCCTGCTCTGTGCCCGCGAGTTCCCCACTGGGAGGCGGAAGCCAGCAGGCCGTGGTGACCCATGATTCGGAGTCTGGGCTCAGACGTCTGTGTCCTGCATTCCTGGTGGTGACGTGGGGGGACTTGTTTTTCAGTTGCTGACGTTTTTATTCACCTGCTGTGAAGCCTGCAGCTTTGCGGAACATCCCCCCGCCCCCGGACGCAATTACATAGCGCAAGCCTTGCTGTCGCGTTGCTGGGCCTGTACGTCTCGCCAAGATTGGATAACAAATATAACAATATAGAAGGCAGGGGCCAACGTGGGAAGAATCCACATTTCTTTTGTTTTCTGTGGGGAAAAATATGTCTCCGTGTATATCTTGAGGTTTCTGCGGACTCTCCAAAGTGGAGGGAGTTTCTTGCTTCTTCCCCACGCAGCTGGCTGGGCACCTGGGCGGTGTTCCGAATTGCTGAGCTTCCTGCGTTCCCTGGTGTCCAAGGGTGGGCCGGCGCGGCCTCCAGTGTGGTGCTGACCCACGGGGGGTGTTCCTGCTGCAGACACCCCCTGGGCGAGCGTCGGTGAGGGCTGGAGACGGCCCTGGGGGGAGGTGGCCCGGGGGGGGGGGGCTCCTCCTAGGCTCGGCCCTGGTTTCTGTCACCTTTCCTGGCAACAGCTGACGCTTCCACTGGCTGTCTGCTGTCGGGCTGAGGGTGTGCGCCGAGCAGGGCCTTGAGGTCCGGGAGGAAAGAAAACTTCCCGCTGGCCTGCGGGCTGGCTGCATGTGTATTCCTGGTGTGATCTGGGCCCACCTGCTGTTGTCCATTTCCTCTTGGAAGTTTCCAGAGGAGGCGTGTTAGCAAGTAGTGATACCACGCCTCCCGTGTGCCTGGGGCTGTGTGTGTGTGTGTGGGGTGGGGGGGATCACTCGTTCCTGTCCACAGGGTGTATATACCCTAGCTGGCAGATGATGTTTCTATGGCCCTTGTGGTTGCTGGCACATAGTAGGTCCTCAGTTAATGTGCTGTCTGTATAGAGACTTGACTGAAATTGACAGGCAGAAGAAGAGGCATCCATTGGCTCAAGGAACTAAGACATACAGGAGAAAGTGTGGCTTCAAGCGTAGTCCGTCAGGGCCTCCAAGGACACTGCCGAGTCTGTCTCCACGAGCCCCCTGGCCACGAGTACATTGGCAGAGGTGTCCCCGGCACCTGCAGGCTTCCACCCTCTTGACCCAGTGTTGACAGTAGGAAGAGCAGCCTCTTACCGTCGCCAGGGTAGAAGTCCTGAGGTTGACTCCCAGTGGAACAGCCAGGAAGGACCAGGACTGACCTGTGACAGTCACTGTGGCCAGGGCGGGGGCAGAACCTGTGCATTGGCAAGACCCAGGGCTTGGGAGGAAGTGTGGGCAGCGCCGTACAGACCACTTTGATTGAGAGCTGGGGAGGGGGCTCCCCCAGATGGTGGCCAGGGAACGTGGACACCTTCTTGAGGAGGTAGGAATTCCATGCAGACAGACATGAAGTTATAAAATCGTTTAATGAAGTGCCAGACGGTTGGGTGTCGATTATCACGTCTGTTCACTTTGCTTTGGTCAGCACGTGGTCAGCTAACCTTAGACTTCAGGGATGCAAAGTTCTTGCCAACCTTGTCCTCGAAGCCTTTTTGGGCTGCAGACCCATTCTTTCAAACACAACCCGTGCACTGATGGGGCCAGGCTGTTTACTGAGCTGGGACTTGTGCAGGAAGGTGTGACGTAGCCGGCCCCTGGGGACGTCTGGTGACTCCTGGGAGGAGTGCAGGCCGGGGACTGGGGCAGCCTGCCGGGCGCCCGCGTGTTCTCCGACGGGAGGTGCCCGGCTCACCCGGTGTTTGCTGGGGATGCCCCGCACCAGGCTCCCGCTCTTTGAGGTCTCTGGGCCCACAAACCTCGCACCATTTGAATTGGAGCTTTTCTTTGCGTCTTGTGAAGGAGTGATTTTGACCCTTGATTTGTGACAAACTTTGTAGAAGTTGTGCCCCCCACTCGGGTGTCCTGCAGATCCCTCGGTCCCTCTGAACCTCTGCCTCTTGGTCCTTTGGGGCAGTGCTCGGGGGTGGGGGGTGTGAAACCCTCACGGCATCCACCAGCGGCGGGGGCCCCATGAAATGGTGTCCAGGCCGGAGAGAGGCCGGGTGGCCATCGGGTTAGTCTGGTCCTTGGGTCTGAGTGGCTCTGGTGCCTGGGTGGTGTTGAGAGGTGGCTTTAAAATCAGTCTGCTGTGCCACACCTCTCCTCCACATCCTGGGAAACCCCGTGTCACCAAAAACCACATCGGCCACCATCAGCTGGCGGGGGAGAGGGATGCATATTCCAAAATTGCAGTAACAGGATTTTTTCTTTATTCTGTAGGGATTTCATTAGTAGCCTTTTCCCCTCAATGTATTCATGTATAGCCCTAACCCTCACTGTCACCCAGCCATCGTGGGGTCCGGCACGTGGAGCTTGTCAAGAGTCACAGTTGTTCTTTCCCCATCGGGCCCACTTTGTCGTTCGGCCAGCCGTCCTCGCCCCTCCTGCCGCCGTCTCACCCAGGGGCAGGATAAACAGGGCCAGGGCCCTTGAGGGAGGCCCCATTGCTTTGCTCCTGGAGGTGCTGGTGCTAATTCTGGATCCTGTCGGGTATAAAGATCTGAAAATTGTGCTCCCTGAGTAATCAGTCTCGGTTACTACCAATTTGAGGTTTGAAAAAGCTTCGGGAAATGCCTGTAGGGGAAGATAGGAATCGCCTCCAGCTGGGAGCCTGACCTGATTTTGGGGTAAAGGAGGCAAATAGAGGGGCGTTGTTCTCTGAGAGTCCTTTATTGCAACTTGCTATGGTCTGAATGTTTGTGTCTCCCCCAAATTCTTATGTTGAAATCCAATTCCAGGGTGATAATATTTAATATTAAGAGGCGGGGCCCTTAGGAGGTGAGCAGGTTACGAGGGCTCCGTAGCAATGGGATTGGTGTCCTGATACAGGGACCGCAGAGAGCTGCTAGCTCCTGCCGTCACGCCAGGCCGCAGTGAGAAGGTGCCGGAATGGGCCCCCGCCGGACACAGACCCTGTCCTCGCCTTCACTGTGGACTTCCCAGCCACCAGGACTGTGAGCGGTAAATGTTTGCTGCTTCTAAGCTGCCTGGTCCGTGGCATTTTTGTCTTAGCACCTGGACAGCAGAGACGCAGCTGGGAAGCTTTGCTGACTCATCCCACATCCTTTAGTTCAGTGGTCCCCAACCTTTTTGGTACCAGGGACAGGTTCCATGGAAGACAGCGTTTCCGTGGGAGGGGTTGGGTGGCGGCAGGCAGGGCTCAGGCAGTGATGCGAGTGACGGGGCGCAGCTGCCAATGCAGATGACACTTCGCTGCCCAGCGCTCGCCCCCTGCTGTGCTGTGGCTGCCGTGCGCCCCCCCCCCCAAGTTTCATGGAAGACAGTTTTTCCATGGACGGGGGATGGGGGGTGGTGGCGGAAAGGGTGCGGGCGGAGCTCTGCGGCCCAGGGGTTGGGGACCACAGCTTTAGTCTACAATTCCAGGTACCCAAAGAAACGTGCAGGCTTACAGATTAAAGGAGAAATACGTTTCGTAGAACCATAGCATCCTCTGTCATGTGCATTTTTATTCACAGAATTTCTTTCGGGGCATCTGCTGTGTGCTAGGCACTGTTCCAGGCCCGGGTGCAGCAGTGAGCAAGACAGACAGCGGCGTCTGCCCGCACGGCGCTTGCGTTTCACTTCGCCAGGCCCCTTGCTGGCTTTGGCCAGGAGACTCTGAGACTGACTCTCATGTGGTGGTTGGTCCCCTCCCCCCGTGGCCGTGCCAAGCACTGGCGAGGCTGCACGTGCAGTGTGGGAGCAAAGGACGGAGCGGTCCCCCGCTGGCGTGGCGTGCTCCCATGCGTCAGCAGGGGCAGAGAGGAGAAGGGTGTCTGTTCCACCTGTTGCTGGAGGACAGAGAAGGGGAGGTCGCAGTCACGTTTGCAAGTTGAGACGTTAGGATTACATGGTGGCCAGAGTCAGAAATCCAAACCCAGCCAGCTCACATCAAGTACGGCAATTTTTTGGCTCATCTAGATGGACATTCTGGGCTCAGGACAAGCTCCAGGCACGGCTGAGTCCAAGGACTCCTGTGAGGGCCACAGGACCCAGGCGTCCTTGTCTCGTGGCTCTGACGCATGCCATGCTGGCTTCTGGCTCAGCCCAAGTCAGGTGCTCTGCGTGGCAGACCCAGAGAGCTTCCCAGAGGAAATCAGGATGTGGTTAGCAGGAGAAGGGGGCGGGGGGATGCTGGCAGCAGAAGCAGCCCAAAGAGGGAAGAAACTGGGGCCATCGAACCTAGAGTAGCGTCGAAGATGTCAGAGCAGGTGACCTGACCTCAGGGACAGTAAGAGCTTGGCTGGAAGCTCAGCCAGCCCCAGCAGATCGGTGGGTGCCTGTTGCTGTGACGGAGACGGTTTGGCTTGAGTGGTGGATATTTTTGCTCTCGCCTCTGGGGAAGACGCACTCATGGGCTGGCCAGTGGGAGCAGTAGTCCAAGCCGTCCAAGCTGCGTGCCACAGCGGTGGGGGCATGGGCATGAGCCCCCGCAACCCCTCTCTCCATTGATCTTGCACCAAGGGGACAGGATCAGGACCAATTCCAGTTCCAAAGGAACACCCATTCTGGTCCACGTACAGGAGCAACGTCCTGGTTGGAGAGAGCCTTTAAGAGCCTGGGGATGAGCACACGGGACGGCAGCCGGGCCAGGGGAGTGGGATGGGGGTAGGGCTGAGCGGTGGGCAATGGCTGATTTTCCAGGTTCCCCCAAACTCTGAGGTCCTGAGATTGGCATCCCTAAAATGACACCCTAACACAGAAAAATAAAGAACATCCCCAGACAAAATGAGAAACCAAACAAATTTATCTCCTGCTGACTGGGGCTTGCAGTTCAAGGAGCGCAGCCAGCGGGGGACCCGCGGGCAGTGCCGGTTCCACCGCCCGCCAGCCCGGCAGCCTCCTGACCTGGCCGGCCTGTGGCTTGTGGGGAGAGGAGGAGGAACTGCTTGTTGGGGGGAGACGGGGGGTTCAGAGCAGGAAAAGAGCAAGGAAATCTGAAATTTAACTCTGGCACTGGTCTAAAAGAAAGCGTGACTATTGGTTGAGTGTTTGGCAGTGTTTTTAAACACTCTGTGTGCCAGCCCAGAGAAAAAATGTACAGGGGATTATAAAATGCTTCATTTTGTGTTAAACAGTTTTATTTTGGAGTTGACGGGCTAGGGTTTGGCTGCCTTTGGAGATGACATCATGGCTCCGGGGAGGGCATTTGGGAAGACTGAGGCTCTGCAGGTGGGGGATGGAGACTGGCTTGGGGGGGACCCTCAGCCCCTCTCGCCACCCCACCACCTTGGACGTAGGGAGTCTCGGCCTTGCCAAGCGGCTGGCTGAGACTCTTGCTGCTGCTGAGTGATGAGGGTGAGGAGGTCAGGCCTGCTAGCGTGCGTCTGACCCCTCTGAGGCTGGGTCGGGGCTGTGTGCGGAGGAGGTGCGAGGAAGGCGGCCGAGGGGCAGGCAGAAGGGACACTGGGGAGGGGAGACGGTTGGTGTCTGCCTGTAGCCGCCCAGCCCTTTCTGGAGACTGTTCTTGGCTGTGCCCTGTCCACACTGCACTTGAGTCTCCCGTGGCCTCTCCTCCTCCCACTGGGGTCCTCCCCTGGAGCCTTGGGCAGGCCATGCTCGTTCTCACCACAGGGCCTTTGCACCACCTCTCCCCACCACCCTGTTGTTCTCTCAGCTTTTCACAGGGATTGCACCTTTGCTTCCTTTTGGGCCACGGTCCCGGGGTCAGGCCCTCAGCGTAGCATTCTGTAGGGACGCCCTGCCCCCGTGCCCCGCCAAGGTCTCTCCCCTCTCATCCATCATGTCATACCGTTTGATTTCTTCCTTGGCAGTATGGTTATTGAAACGATCTTCCTGAGTTGCTTTTGGAATATTGTCACTGCTGCTAGAAGGTGGCCCCCCTGAGAGTAGTGTCGTCTCGTGCCTGCGTCTGCCTCTGGCCTTGCAGAGGGCCTGGCACAGGGTCGGTGCTCAGGAAATGCTGAATGATTTGTTGGAAGTGGCCTGGGTGGTGCCGACTTGCTCCACTCCTCACTCCCGTGCGTGGCTCGAGGACCAGGAATTCTTGTGGGCTTGTGGCTGGGAGTCTCCTCTGGCCTGGAGCAAAACCTCCTCTCCCTCAAATTCCACCAAGCCACACCTCCCGTCCTGCCCCAGAAACCGTCATTCCCACCTGCTTGGGGGGTGGGGAGGGGCGGAGACCAGGGACCGTGGAACAAACCAGAGGATGTGTTCGCTCTTCCAGTGGATAGGGGCACTTGTATGTCAGACCTTTGGTTTTGTGTTTAGTCCCACTATGTGCCAGGCCCTGGCTAGCTGTTGAGGTACAGCAGTGACCTAAGTAGGCAGGATCCCCGCCCTGGAGGGGGCGACAGGTAATAAAGAGGTAAGCAGGTAAGCGCTCCGTGCAGCCTGGCTGTGCGTGGTGGGCACAGACACAACCGGGCTCCTCCCCCCAGGCCCCCCAGTCTCCTGGGAGAGAGAGAAGCTCTGCAGAGACCCCTGGGGTGGGGTTTGGGGGCCTCGGTGGAGTAGCCAGTCAGAGACCCCGAGCTGGCTTTCGAAGTGACCACACGGCGTGGGTCCACTCTCTCCTTCCTCTACTGCCTGCAGGGCTGACTCGTTTTCTCCGTGGAAAGCCCAAGGAGAAAGTCGCTGGTCACTGACTCCACACAGCCAGGTCACAGAGGGTGGGGGTGGGGACCCCAGTGGGGAGACACTGGGAAGATTTGCTCCCGACCACATTCTCCGGGGCCGTGTCTCTGGCACCTGACTTCTCCTCTCCTGCCGTTCACATGGATGCCATCTTTTCATGGCTTCCTCCAATGGCCTTTTATCGCTGTCGCAGCAAATACCTTGCAGACATGTTTACTTAAAAATTGTTTGGAGGATACCCCCTTAGTTAGGGTCCCAACAGAAAACAGATGGCACACGCAAATAGGGAAATTGAGGAGCATTTAATAAGGGGCCCATTTACAGAGCTGGACAGGGGCAGGGGACCCCCGAGGGATGGGGGAGCATCTTGAGAGCCGGGCAGGCAAGGGGAGGAGCATTGGGCAACCTGGAGAGCTTCTGCAGGGAGGGCTGCCCCAGGAGAGGCCAGCAGAATAAATCCCCAGCTCTGTCCCCTCCCCACCCTCCGATCTCTGCAGGGGACACAGAGCTGCGGACAGAGGTGGGGGCCGAATCTGGAGGGGCCAGTGGCACATGTCCTCTGCACCCCACCCCTGCCCCCGGGCTCACTCGGACCTTGCTGAGGAGGCGTGCTTAGAAGTCACATTTTGGAATCAGCCCCAATTTATACAAGGGGGAGCTTCCCGTGTGGCTGTGTTTGGGGGTGTGGGAGCCGCGCTGTTTATGCTGTGTGTGGGGCTTTGGCACGTTGCTGTGGGCTTTTGGTTTTCGGTGGTCGCTTTTCCCGGGCCAGGCTAATCGTGAGTGATCGGTGTTGGGCTGTGAGGCCACCGATCAAGGAACAGAGGGGCGAATTTGCTGGACACGAGGCTCAGCCCCTGGCAGGGCCGCTGTTCACGTGGAACCTGCGCTGCCGAAACTTCACGTGCGTCCGTGGAGATGCGGGCAGGTCGCTCTGATTGACGCCGTTTCCTGCTGCACTGCTGGAGAAGTCGGCAGTGGCAGACGCTCTGGGCCCCAGCCCCTCGACGGTGTCGTTCTGTGTGTGCTTCACAGGGACAATGGCAGTGGAGAAGTCAAGGAAAAGCTGGAAGGTCAAGGATGCGTCTGCGGAGCCTCTTTGTTCATTATGTATTTCTATTGCGCGAGGTTTCCATTCGCCGACCGCGCCGCTCCGGGGCCCCCAGAGGAACAGACAAGGGAGCCGGCGCTCCGAGCACCAAAGCTATTTTTATTTGTGCGCAGGGCAAGGTGATGTGGAGGCTGCAGGCCGAGGTTCAGCCGTCCCCGACACACAGAATTGGATATTAAGGTGGAATTAGAAGCCTGAGTCCGAGGAGGTCCCTTGTGAGTGACGCATTCAGGATGGCATTATGACTTTCCAGACTGCGTTTGCAGACAGCAGCGAGGGTAGACGAAGGAGCCGTTTTGGGGGCCAACCCTAAGCCCCCAAGTAGCCCTGATGGTAGTCTGTGAGTAGATTGTGCATTGTTTCCCCAAATCAAATTCTCTCCTGCTGTTTCCTTTTTCCAATGACGCTGTCCCCACCGGACAGTCCTAAGAGCCTCCTTCTCCTCGTCACAAAGCTTTGCCGCGTCCCACTCGCTCCCCCACCTGAGCCCCAGCCCAGGTTAGCGCTGCGGGAAGACCCTGTGCCTCTGTGACTCACGCTCGGGTCCCGTGTTACCAGCTTCGCTTCACCTCTGGGCAAGGGGCAGAGCACGCGTGCAGTCCTGACTTTTTAAAAAGTCAGATGCCATCAAACATCACAAGAACACATAAATGTGTCGTTTGTGGAAAAGGGTTTCAGATAAGCCTTTGTCCTGCCTCCACCCACAGGTTAATTGCTGTCACCTTCTACTACAAATTTACATAATACCCTATTTCCTAGATTCTGAGACACACTTTAACATCTCTGAAAGTGAGGTGCATCTTGCAGTGAGTGGCTTGTCATGGTTTAATTGACAGTGTTTTTTGTTTTTCTTTTGTGGTACATGAAATAATGGCGCCTTTTACAATCCACGGTGTCTTGCATTCGATGAAAACCAGTGTTATGTGTATCCATAGAAACTCTGTTGTATTGATTTTTGATTAAAAAAATAAATGATACCATATTGGATCTATCATTCTGCAGCTTGTTTTGTTTCATTTAATACCGTGCCTTGGAGGGTTCGCCGCCTTGGCGTATAGATCTCCCTGTCCCTTAGTAAGTGCCGCGTGGCGTTGCGTGGCGTGGACGCGCTGTGGTTCATGCAGCTGGTCCCCAGGTGACGGGCAGTTAGGTTGTTTCCAGTCGTTTGCTGTAGTAAACATTCTTGTACGCGTCTCCCCGTAGAAGCGCGTTGCCCGTGGTTGCTACAGAGAAGGGGCGTCATTTGGCCCAGCCTTTACCCGACTCTCTTTTCTTTCATTCCATCCGCCCCGTCCCATCCTATCCCATCCCGCCCATTCCGCAGTCGTCAGCCTCGTACTTAGTTGGTACCGGATATTGTGCCTAGATCAGGTTGGGGGCTTGAGGGGCTGCGGGGGGAGTCAGAACCCGCCTCCCCAGCGGCCTGTGGTCTGGCTGCAAGAGAAGGCTGGGAATGAGGCTAGGGTTGGAGCTCCAGAGTGTCCTGAATCAAGCCCAGGGCGGGGCAGGCTTTGGCAGGGCTCTGAGGAAGGCATTTCAGCTCTCATTTTGTACTCATTCTGTAAGCCCATCAGTAATAGCCAAAACAGCCCTTTGTATTGCCACATGTCACCCCTTGACTGTGCGTGGGGCACAAGTGGGAATCTTCCCCAGCTGGGTACCTTAAGGTTGGACATGGGTTTGGGTTGCTGTGGAGGTTCCCTCTCTTGCTCTCCTACCACTGAGAAAAGAGCAACTTGTCATTCCTGTGGCACCGGGCAACTCTGCATGGGGGGGCTGTGCCATCTCTCACCAGATGCAGGACACAGGGGGTCAGGGGGCGGATGGAGCATCTCTCGCCAACTCTGCTGCCTGGGATCTTTGAGCAAAAGTGCCAGAGTTTGCCCTGGCGTGGCTCCCGGCAGTGCTTCTCAGACTTTTAAGCGCTAGGATCACTTGGAATCGTGTGAAAGTGCAGGTTCTAGTTTAGCAGACCTGGGGCGGCAGAGGTTCTGCGTTTCCTGTAAGCTCCCAGGGGATGCAGATGCTACTGGTCCACGGACCGCACTTTGAGTAGCAAGGACTTTAAGAACAATAAGCAGACTGTGGAGGCAGAGGCGGCCTGGGAAGTGTGGAAGGAGAGTTTTGGTGGGAGGTGGGTTTTCTAGGGGCCAAAGCTGGACACATCTGGCATCTCGCTTGTTCAGACAAACGATTATTTTTCTTTGCACTTTTGGTTCACTGCTCTCCAGCAGTTGTGTGCAAGTAGAGGGAGAGTTTGTTGGGTTTGTTTTCAGCTGATAGATTTGTACTAGAGTTTCCAACTGCAGGGTGGCCCTTAGAGTAGGACAATTCTCTGTTCTGAGGGACTGTCCCTTGCTTTGCAGGACATTCAGTACCCCTGGCCTTGCCCACTGTGTGCCAGTGGCAGCCTCCCCGATTATGGTGGCTGTCTTAATCCACTCCAGCTGCTGTAACAAAATACCTTAGACCGGGGAATGTGTAAGCAACAGAAATGTGTCGCTCACAGTTTTGGAGGCGGGAGCCCAAGATCAAGGCAGCAGAAGATCTGGTGTCTGTGAGGGCCCATTCCTCACAGGTGATGCCCTCTGTGTGTCCTCACATGGCAGAGGGGCAGAAAGGGATGACGAACTTCCTTAGGCCTCTTTTATAAGGACACTAATCCCATTCTTAGGGAGGAACTCTCATGACCTCGTCACCTCCCAAAGGCCCCACCTCATACATCGTCACCTTGAGGGTTAGTTTTCAACATACGAATTTTGGGGGAACATAGACACTCAGACCACAGCAGTGGCACTTGAAAAAAATGCCCCCAAAGGGCGATGCTGCACCTGGTTGAGAGCCATTGAGCTAGATGTGTCTCTTGCTGAGGGCAGGCACCATGGCCTGGTCTCTGTGTCCCCAGCAGCTGGCACCGTGCCTGGCGTGGAGCAGGAGCTCGGTAAATGTGTGCCGCGTGAAAGGAGGTAGGCTCTTGGCACGAAGAGGGTGTCATTTCTAGTAACCCGCGCGTCAGGGAAAGGTCAGCTTTGTGTGCCTCTGCTGCACCCAGCAGGGTGGCAGCTGCTGAGGACAGCGCCCTCCTGACCTGGGCACGGGGTGGGGAGGCGAGACGCGGGAAGCGACGGTGCGTTTGAGTTCATCTGTTTCCTCGGCTTTGCCGCGTCGCTCAGGCTCCATTTTCTCTCGGAACAGCTGCTGAGGGTTTGGGATTTTGATGTGTTTTTTCTGAGCTGAGCTGCTGGAGGACAAGGCCTGTCCTGTTCATCTGTGTGTCCTCGGGGCCCGGCACACAGTAGGCGTCTTGTCAGTGTTTGCTGGAAGAGCTGTTTGAATTCATCGGGGCATTGGCTGTTCCCGGGAGCTCAGGGCTGAACACTTTCTTTCACTGAGGGTTCCATTTGTCCTGTGGACTGTCGCCCCTCATTCGTTCATGCGTCATTAGTCCATTCATTCATTCAACAAGTGTGCACTGAGCACCCACTAGGGTCTGGTCCCTGTGCCGGGCAGGGCACGCCGGCGAGCCAGGCAGGTGTTGTCCCCACCGTGGAGGCCAGAGTGTGCTGGGGACCAGACGTCAGTCCAGGAATCAGACAAACGGCGGGAAAACTGCAGCTGCCATACGCGCTTCTAGGGGAAGGTACGTCCACGGTGCTGCGACGTGCTGAGTTGCATCTGAGACTGAGGTTCCGCACCTGACACAGGGACAGCACTGGGTCCAGGGTGTCTGTCTGCCCAGCCAGTGGCTGCGTGGCAGTAAGAGCTTGAAGACTCCGTCCGTCCGAGGTGACGGTGCTGCCCACCTTGTTAAGATCTGCTTGTTAGGTGGAGATTAGTTCTTCGCAGGTGAACTGGCCTCGTGCTTGATGGGGAGTGGTCACGGGTCACAGCTCTGAGGGGTGCCAGCCTCCAAGGCCCATGAGACCACAGTTCCCCTTTGACCTGGGATGGCCCTCTGTGGCCGTGTCTGTCCCTATTTCCAGCCTGTCTCGCCACTCCCACCTCACCCTTGCACTTGGGGTCTGCGTGTCCTTGCCCACGCTGTTCTCTCCGCCCGGAGCACCCCCTTTGCTGCCCTGGCAAAGCTGAGCCCATCCTTCCCGTCTTCCCAGAGGCCTTCCCTGACCTCCACGCCGCGGGTCACCCACGCTGCTGCTCCGGGGCTCCCAGGAGGGCTTGGACACTCCCGTGTTTTTCAAAATACGTTTTTCTTGTTTTGTGCTTGCTACGTAAATTCACTGTAAAAGGTCTGTTAAATAAGACAAGCCGGAAGAAGCAGAAAAACCATCCAGAGATGGTGGTGGTTCATGCAGTCGTGGTGTTCATGCGTCCAGACTCTTGTTTCTTCTCGCCTCCCGATGGAAGGATTGCAGACGGTTATTGTCGTACTCGACGTTGTTAGATAGTGCCTAAAAGCTTACTCTAATCAGCTGTGCAGTGCCCCACTGTGCGCCTGTGCTCAGGTATGTGTTGCAGTCCACTCTCGCCAGACGGCGCACGCCCCATCCCAGCGTCCCGCTACTGCCCCGTGGCTGTGTGTGGCCTTGTGGGGGCCGGCGCCTTGACGTCTCACCTTTGTTCACCCAGAGCCGGCATTCCACTGGAGGGCTCATGGGCAGTGCTTGCTGAAGGAATGAATTCTGCCTTCTCGTCTTGTCCTGACATACCAGAGCTAAGCCTGTATTTAAGGCTCTCTTCTCCCGCCCAGTACCCTCCCACCTTCTCCCTGAAAGGGGACCCCACAACCCGGGCTATCATTTGAACTTTGAAAGTCCAGGGCAAAGGTCAGGCAGCAGAGAGGCTGGAGGGGTTGGGTGGGAGTGGGGGAGGGGAGGCCACCCGGAGGTTGCAGTGTTGGCACCTGCTCATAATAAGTGGCTTCCAGGCCAGGAGGGAGCTGGGGCAGTTCTAGGTGGCCAGAGGGCAGCTGCTGGCAGTGGGCAGCAGGGGCTCCAGTGAGGGACACAGGTCCCTGCAAGCTGGGAAGCCTTCACGCCTGGCTCTGAGCCCTGGCAGCCATGCTTGAAGGCGTCCAGTGCAGCCGAGGCCGTGCTGCTGCCCTGGGGTGTGCGCGGTGCGCAGCAGGGGCGTGGGAGTGGGGTTCTGTGCTGTGTACGTGGCAAGGCACAAATCTTTGCACTCCCTTTGGACAGACCTATAGGAGCCTAGGAACAAAAGCCTTCATTTATTCAGCACGCTTGCGTGCACGTTCAGTGCGGGCTTCCTGTGTGTCAGGCTCTGCGCTTGCTCCCTGCCTTCGTGGAGCTCCCAGCTTGGGCGGGCGAGGGTGTAGGGTGACCGACCCTCCCAGTTGGCCTGAGACTGAGGGGCTTCCTGGAATGTATTATTTTCAGTTCCAAAGTTGGGGAAATTCTGGGCAAATTGAGGCAAGTTTGTCACTCGTGTCAGATACAAACATAGACTTCTGTCATCCAAGGAGTTAGGGGTCGGAACCCTGCAGGCAGGAGTGAAGGACTCAGTGGGGGGGACAGACACCTCTGGGTCTCCTGTCACAGGTGTGGCACGCTTAGTGGGAGCTTTCCGTGGAGTTGCCATGTCCTACAAGGGGTGAGGCCCTGGAGGGGGTTCTGTCAAAGTGCTTCTCCTCCCCCTCCTGGTTCTCCACGCTCCCTCCCCACATTCCCCTCCGGCCATAGCCAGGGTGTTGGGACAAAGACAGCCTTCTGGAAAGTAGATCCCTGGGACCTGGGTTCAGCCGCCCCATCAACCTCCAGGACCAAGGCCGCCTCCTTGAAGAAAAGGATCCACTCCGAAGTCTACTTCGAAGAGGCAACCGGTCTGTCTTCCCTTGGGATTGGATGGAGTCTGCCTACCGGGGTCTGCTTTGACGGCTTCATTCGTGGCCTGAGCATGTCATTCATTCATTTCGTCATTTACTTCTTCACTCAACACGTGGTCATCTGGTCTGTGCCAGGCACTGTGCTGGGTGCAGACAGGTGATGCGTTGAGCACAGGGCTGGGCACAGAGGGCTGGTGGATAGAAAAGCCCTGCTGGCCAGCGAGTGGCCTGGGAGCCAGCCGGCGCCAGAAGCTTTGGTGGTTTCTCACCTGGGTAGCTGGTGGGAGGGAATCCAGGAAGTCAGCAGAGCCTTGTCCATCCCTGCCTGGCCTCCCCTAGGACTGACACCCGGGAGGGCTGACACCCAGGAGGGCTGACACCCGGGAGGGCTGACACCCAGGAGAGCTCCCCTGCCAGACACCTCTCTGGAGCCTTTGTCCCCAGGAGTCTGTGGGGGACCTTGGGAGATGGAATCTTGCACCCTTCTCTTGGAAAAGCCGTTTGTCCATTGAAATGCAATTTCCTTCTGAAAGGAGGAAAAGGATAAGAAAGGCCACCAGGGTGACAATGAGTTTCTGGTACCTACAGGCCAGCTCCAGAGTAAATTTCCAGCATTCAGGTCAAGGCCTGGAAAAATGTAGGCCTGGGCTGGATGTCCACCATGCCCTATGACCAAAAAATCAGAAATGATTTTTATTCCTTCGTGTGATTTTAAAAAAATTCATGGAAGGAAAATCCCAGGCTGACAATGTAATAAATAGTATGGTTCAAAGAGATCAAATTTAAAAAAAAGAACTTTCTAGAGATTCCTTTGTGTGTTCGAGCAGCCATGACGTGTTCTGCGGGTCTCCTCGCTCATCCTGGTGCATCTGTGGGAAGGTCCTAAGGGTAAAAGAGGAGCCGAGGAGGAGGAAGATGCCCACTGTTGGAATGTGGTGTGTGCGTGCCTGTGTTGGGGTGTGTGTTCCTATCGATACACGTACACATTCATCAAATCACGTCTGCTTTTACCTTTAAAATTTTATGAGCATGAGCGTTTGGCGCATTATCCTGCCATGGAGTGAGAGTGTGTGTGTGTGTGTGTGTGTGTGTGACACGCACAGGCTGGCCTGCGTGGCGTTTGCTCCTCGAGCACACACAGGTCTGTGGCTGAGAAACTCCTTTGGAGCCGGGAGCTGGGAGCCCGGGAGCCCCAGCTGCAGTGGGTGCGCCCACCTCCCGCCCGCCTGGCCTGGCCCACCAGGCCGTGAATGCTTTGCCATCCGTCTCTGGCCCCATCACCTAGGCAGCTAATTCCTTTGAGCCCCTCCGCCTTATTAAAGTCACAGATCACTTTCCTGAGCTTAACGCTGTCAAGACCAGCGTGCCCCTTGTTCAGACCCCTCCCCGCCATCCAGCCTCGCCTTGAGGGCTGGGGGTGGAGGTGAGGGTCCCCGCACGCCCCGCAGCACCCCCGCCCCGTCCCCTCCTCAGTTGGATCTGCACGGTGCCTCGCAGTGATCAGCGAGGTCGCCTTAAGATTCCTTCAGTACAGCCCTTGGCAGGGATACAAGGGCCGTCACAGCTGTGCTGCACAAACCGGCTTCCAAAGGCGAGGACGGCCCGGCGCACTCGAAGTGGCGGCGCGGCGGAGGGGTGCGAGGCTCGCTGCCGGTTAGGAGAGCGCTCCTCCCGTCCCCGGCCGCCGCGGCCTCCCCTGTTATGAAATATGGATGGTACCGGTTCCAGCGTTGGGAGACTCGCTGGCAGCGCCGAGCGTCTCCAAAGGCCCGCCTTGTGCATGCACCTAAACACTTCACTGAGCAATCTGTCAACATGTCAGCAACACATGTTTTGTAAAAAGCTTCCAGTGGGAGTAATGACTCCCACCAGGACTTCCAAAATGCTTTGAATTCAGCAGATTTCTATTGCGGGCATCCCCTGGGGTGCCTTTTACAATGCCTACATTTCAGAAATTTGAGCCACAGACCCCTGGGGGTTTCCTTTCATAATGCCTCAAAATGTAGGGTTATATTGTTGGAAGTCCCCATGGGGTCTTTATTAATACCTGAATTCTGAGGAACTGGAAATTACACAGGGCACTGCAGGGGCCCAGATCCACACCAGGAAGAAGAGAAAAACTCTGTGGGGAGATTTTTTTTCTTCATGCAAGAGTGAAAGAGAAGAATTTGCTAAAGGACAAAATTGAGTGTGTTTGAGCTTCCTTCATTTAATCTGCCTTCTAGAACGCTACAGTAAAATCTGCAACGGGGAAGGGGGGAAATGACTTTTCTATTTTTAAATCTCACTTTGATATTTTAGGGGCCAGAGTATGTTCTCTTTAAACACCCAGTGTCGAGGGGTATTGTTTAAAAATAAATTATTTTCCTTTTTGGTAATTGAAAACACCTCTGCCGTGCCCCTCTCCCGGGTCTCCCCTCTTCCTTAGAGCTGTTAAACTCCTGTCGCGCTCCCGGCTCATTATCATTAACCGTTTGGGGTTGGTTTGAGATATTGGCCCACTTGCTCCCCTCCCCTCCTCTCCTCTTTCCTCCTCTCCCCTCCCCTCTGCGCATTAAAGATGAGAAAATCAGCCTTGGAGACGGTCCAATCTCCCGTGCGAACTGGTTTCAAACCCTCGCTGCCAGTTGGGGCCATCAGAATAAGAAATATCAAGGCTGCCTGCTACTTTCTTGCAAGCATTTTGCTGCTGAAGTCTCCTAAAGACAGAAGGGGCGCCTTCCTGTCCCCCAACACACACACACACGTGTGTGCATGCACACGTGTGCACATCAGTTTCTGCGTGGGATGTGTCCCAGCCTCCACCGCCTGCACACTCACCTTCGATACTGTTTTTAAAAAAGTTACAAGACTTAAACATGTTAAGCCTTAGGGTTAATTTAAGCTGCCTTTTTTCCTTCTAAATCTGGCACTCACTGGCTTGCTGAAAAGAGGTCTCTTGCTCTAGTTCTATTACAGTCTCATTGACTGGGACAAGAAAATAACATTGAGAGAGCTAACTTACAGTAGCCAAGGCCAAGAAATTCTAAGTTGCTAATAAGACCCTCCTCCCTTCTCCTCCCTCCCTCTTCCCTCCCTCCCGCCTCCTCCCTGCTTTCTGCCAGAGTGGCTGGATCACACAGGGGACTCGGGAACTCACATTTCCCCCCTCGCTGAGACTCCCAGACGGTGTTCAACCATCTGTGGTCCCGTGGGCCCAGCAGAGGGGGCCCGAGGAGGGGGTTTGCCCATCAGGAGCTGGCTGGGTCAGATACTCGCAGAGACCCTCTGCACCCACCCTGAGCAGGCTGATTAATTAAGCAATTGCATCATTGATTCAAGGTTTGCGATTTGGTGCCAGGGCGCTGGCTGCTGCGTTCCTGAGTGGTAGGGTCCCTTTCTCTCTCCAGCGGCTTTTCCTCTGCGGTGCCAGCACTGGACGCTCTGCCAGGAGAGGAATTGGCCCCCTGTGTCCCACCTGCCCCTCCACCCCAGTGGGCAGCCCTGGTGGCTCCTGGGGCGACTTGGCGGGGTGGGGCTGTGGGCCCTGAGCAGACCCCAGGAGGGGCCTTTCCTCCTCGCAGCAGGCCCGGGGCTCCAGCAGGGGCTCGCAGGCTGAGAGGGCAAGGAGCCCTGTGGCGCTCATTTGACATTTTTAGCTGAAGACCTTTGTTCAGACCAATTTCTAAGTAGCTTTGGGTTGGAGTGCGTTCTGCTGTTTTCCTTTCCTTTCTTTTTCTTCTTTTTTGAAACTCTGGGCCTATTTTTCAAAGCAACGAAATAGAAGCTGACCCTGGGAATCCCATCTTGCCATCTCTTTCCCAAGCCACCCTCTTCCGCCTGGCCAAGGAGGCCCAGGTTCCCCAGCAGCCTCTGGGTCTCCGGGTCTCTGACCGACCCACTTTCGGCTTTGACTGCCCACCGCCCCACGCCGCCCCCACCTCTTGGCCGAGGGCCGCAGACTCCCAAGGGAGGCCCATATCCTGGCCTGGGGCCTGGCCTGGGAGCTGCGGGTGGGGGAGGGTGGGCGGGGGCCACTCTTTTTCTGTCCTCCTCTTTAGAGACTTTGGGCCTCACTTGGGGAAGCAGCAAAGTCCGTCCAGATTCTGCCGCAACCTCTGGCCTCAGGATCGGTGGGTGGGAGAGTGGTACAGGGTGAAAACGTAGCCCACATCCCAAGCACACAGACTCTTTCCCAAGGAGGCCCGAGCCACGGAGCCAGAGCCTGTTAAATTTTCATCTGGTGGGGGTGGCGTTATTATAAGAGCCACCTTCTTGCACCCCCAAAATAAACAAAGCAAAAACAAAAACCATGAAAGCAACTAAAAACCACACAATAGAAGTTCCTTCTCCTTGTGAGCTTCACAGTAAACAATGAAGACACCACCTTTGGGAAAGAGGAGATCACGAACTTAGATTCTTCAGAAAGCCCGGCCTAGCTGCCAAACTAGATGCAACCCTCCTTCCTCCGTCAGAATCCATGTGGTTCCAGAGGAGACCAGGATGAGGGGGAGCCCTTGAGCCCCAACAGATGCCCAGGGAGGGGAGGCCAGAAGGCCTCCTCGGAGCAGTGATTTATTTTATTTTTAAGATCTATATGTTTTGGCCACATTTATTTATATATTTATTTATTTCCTAGGGGCTATTTTTGGCTGTGCCTGGGCTCCTTTGTAGCAAAGCCCCCTTTTCTAGAATTTCCTTTCCTTTATTAGAGTTACAGCTCAGCTTTGTGCGGCGGCCCCGGGGGAGCTGGCCAGCCGCTGGCAATTTCTCTCAGACACCCAATTACCCCCTGACGTCAGTGCCGCCTCGCCCCTCTCCCCTGGGTGCCTGAATTTTTTCCTTTGTAACACTAATAGCTGACTAGCTAAGTGCCTGTCGGCTCCTTGGCAGAGGAGTTGATTGTGTTTTCGGCTGGATACTAAATCCAAAAACTATGTAAAAATGTCAATAGGTGAGTGCACATTGATTTTGGTTAGTCACAGTGATATTTGAGCCCCTTTGGGGACTCTGTCTGGGGAAGTATTTTACAAGAAAGATAATATAACAGAAAATTACTGGAGCTCCGTGGGTCTCTGGTGGGTTTCTTAGGGGCCTGCTAAATTGCTGTAGAATCAACAAATGCTTTATTAATCTAAATTTGTGGTTTTGTTCTTTCTTCTCTTCAGAAGGTTGGAGTTTTAATGATGCAGCCGGCTCCGGCGGCCCGCACCTTGGCTGCCGGGCTGGGGTCCCCGCTGGCAGTGAGCTCCCCGAGGGTCTGGGAGCAGGGCTGCTGGTCCCCAGCTGGCTTCCTGGGGAGCCGGCGCAGCCGCCGCCCGCCGCCTGCCAGGCCGAGGTCTGTGGGAGCAGATAAAGGGGGCTGCGGCGGGAGCAGCTGTGCGGGCCAGGCTGACTGGGAGAGGCTGATAAGGGCCCAGAAGGAGCCCGGGCGGGCGGCGTGGCCGCGCCAGGAATCTGCCGGGGTATCGCAACTGGCAAAGAAAGTTAAACACGCGGATCCGGGGGATGGTTGGCGGACCTGCGGAGAAAGATAATGGTAATTGATGGAATCAAAGTCGCAGCACAGCCTTGTGTTTTCCTGGCAATTAATTCCCTCCCCCTCCCCAATTTCTAACCCCCTGGCATTCTTGGAGCCCAGGACACCCGTGAGCAGCCTGCACGCTCAGATAATCGGCACATGCCCTCTGTGCGTCGGGGGCGGGAGCCAGGAGCCAGGGAGACGTGGCCAAGACAGGACACAATTAGAGACCTGTTTTTTTTTTTTTTTTTTAAATATTACAAACAAACAAGTCAGAAAAGAAAAAAACCCACTGAAAAGTTAAGGCCGTGTCACCCTGGGAGCTCATCTGATCTTGCTCTGGAAGGGAGGGAGGAAAACCAGTGTCTTTGTAAGAGTGCCGGCGCGGCGTCTCCCGGCTGCGCAGGACAATGCGCCGTCAGGCCGGTCCCAGCACACGGCGGGCGCACACGCACCCCCGGATGGCGCTGAGGGCTGGGGGACGGCATGAGGGGACAGCAGTTTGTGCCGTACACAGATGTGCCTGCCTCTGCCCCGCGTCGCGCGGCCCCTCTGCCTTTTGTCCCGTGAAAGGCGTCCCTCCTTGACAATGGGCTGACCAGGCTGCTCCGTGTCGCCGCGGGCACACGCCGCCCGCCGGCTCCGTAGGTAAGGCTTTCAGCCGGCCTTTTGTTGTGTCACCGACAACGTGCACACGCTGGGACACACCTGCTTGCAGAAACATGCGTGAACGCACAGCTCCGGCCCCGGCGCCCGCCCCGCTCCCGGCCTGGCGAGCTGCTTCCTAAGCCAGGCCCACTGCGCCCCAGGGAGCCCCTGTGTCGGCTCCAGGATCTTAAGCAAATAAAACACTCCAAAAAATTTCCCCAGAGTCTTTTGAAATTAAAATCAGTGCGCAGTAAAACTGTGTGTCAGTCCAGCGTGTGAGGCGCAGGCCTCCAAATAACTGGCAGTTGTATAACGGAAGCAATCAGGAGCGGCCTTCTAGGTGGTTCCACCTGGCACCCCAGCATACACTGCGGGATCCTACTTGGTAGAAGGTAATTAGTGTTTAGGACAGGGGTTCTCCTGCTGGAAGGCGACGTCATAAGCCAGAGGGACTTTAAAAAACCCTTTGCTTGTCCCCCACCCACGGTGTCTGGCCACCTCTCTTTCTGGGAGGTGCCTGTCTCCCAGCCCATCTCTGGGTAGGTGACGTTGATTCTGTGCCCAGAAACCAGGTGACGGAGGGACCCAGTGGGGCAGGGACAGAGAGGCTGCTGCTTTTATTTCATCTACTCCATCGCACCTTGGTGAGGGGCTGCAGCTAGCCTTGCTTGGAAGGAGGGTCAGAGAAGGTGTGGGCCAGCCCCTCGCCAGCCAGCCTCCTCCCTCGGCAGCTCTCTGAGCTTTGTCTCCTTGACAGGTTGGGAGGAAGGAGGGTTTGGGAAGGAGGTCCCCCTGGTGACTTCTGAGCCATCAAAGTCAGCTCTCCCCTCCTGAAAGGGCTCTGCAGGCCGGCAGCTGTTTGGGGGCCTGGAGAGGAGACAGGGGGCTGGTCCTTTGTCCCTTGGAGGAGGCCTCCCGGAGGCCCAGGCCTGCATGGCGGGCAGCCACATTAACCTTCCACCCTGGGTGGGGGGGGGCTTGCCTGAGGTCAGACATATAATGAGGCCAGGTCCCTGGCTGTCCCCTGCCAGGGCTCTGGCAACAAAGGCCCAGTCAGGCTGCACAATGAGGGGGAGGTGGCCGGGAGGGGGTGGGTAGGTGCCGGCACAGCCTCTGAGGCCCAGGGTTTCCTTCCAGCCCACCCCATGCTGGGCACTTCAAAGGGGCAAGGGGAGAGGCCAGGCGGGCCTGGGCCTCCTTCTCCCAAAGCTATGGGAGGTGGAAAACACCTCAAGAACGTGGCTGATGGAGTCAGGTTTTTGGAATCTGGCGCCATGGGGAGCCCCTGGTATGGGGTCTTTCTCTGGCAAACTTGTTTCACTTCCTTTGTTTGGAGCTGGAGCTCAGTTTGGCCCAATGACTTAAATCTGAGCCATGTATCCTTTCAAATCAATACTGACGATGACGATGCTATCCCGTGCACGAGGATCCACGTCACTGAATTCAGAGAATGCCCCCATCTCAGTGACTTGCCTACCTGCCTAGTGAGGCTGGGAGCAGGAGGCCTCGTCTTTCAAGGGAGAGGACGGTGGGGAGGCGCAGCTCCAGGGCACAGCCCCGAGCGTTGGGCGTTGGTTCCATTTTACAGATGAGTCCACTGGGACTCAAGGCAGATGAATAAACCCGCAGAGGTCACGTGGCTCCACCACTTGCAAACTTTGTGACTCTTGTTAATTTCCTAACATCTCTGTGCCTCCGTTTCTTCCTCTGTAAAGTGGGGTGATAATAGCCCCTGCCTCAGGGTTGGTGGGAGGACGCATTAAAATGTGGGGATGACTGTTGTCTTTCCGGTAGTGAGTTGTCCAGTTTGGATTCCAGAGCCAGTTCTCTCTTTACTCCATGAACAAACAAAATAAAACCTGTAAGCTTGCTGAGGGAGCCTTCGTCTGCGCCCGTCAGTGCAGAGCTGGGGAACGGAGGCCCAGGGAGGGCCAGGGCTGGCTGCGGGTCTCAGGGTGAGCGGGGTGGGGTGTTGGTGCGGGAGCCAGAGGTTGTTGCCCCTGAGGGCCGTGGGGTCCCGGCTTCACCAGGCGGAGGCTCTGTGCAGGCATTGGGCGTATTTTGCCTGGTTTTGCTTAATTTCGGAGATGCATTGCTTCACGTGAAACTAGACCATGTTTCGTGTCTTGAGTATTTCTCAAGGCCCTTCCAACGTTAGCCCAAGATGCTGTTGGGTGTAACCAAAATCTGGCCGCCTGTTCCCTCCCCCTCACTGTGGCCAGGGGGTGCTTGCCGTGGCCCAAAGGCGTCAGGGTCCTTTCTGGATGGGGGAGGACAGGGCCTCCCTTCCTGTCCCTCATCCCTTGGAGGCCAGCTTGAGTCCTGCATGTGCTGTGCCTGTTGCAGGAGAGGAAGGTGTAGGGCATCCGACCCTCAGAATTCTGAGGGGTGTAAAGAGAGTGAAAGAAAAGGCACCCCCACAGGGCACGATTCCCGATCCCTGCTTGCAGATGAGCAGAGATTGGATGTTTTTACCCTGCCACTAAAAATGTGTTCAGGGCTCTGAGAAATGGCTGGAGGCACAAAATAGTGCACGCTGTTAAGAGTTTTACAAATCCCGCTGCAAATGCCCCTAGCATTTAGTGGAACCCTCTCTATAATCACTGGCAAAACGAAGGTGCGTGTTTTGTTTTGTACGTTTGCTCTTCCACACGTCTGAGCGGGGGGGAGGGCACTGTGTACCCAGCACTGTGCTTGGCACTTGGTGACACCAAGCAGAGTAGGCAGAATCTCTGGGCCAGGCGAGGTGGCTCACGCCTGTAATCCTGGCACTTTGGGAAGCCAACGTGGGAGGATCACTTGAGCCCAGGAATTTGAGAACAGCCTGGGCAAAATAGCGAGACCCTGTCTCTATAAGAAATAAAAATTAGCTGGATGTGGTGACGTGTGCCTGTAGTCCCAGCTACTCGGGAGGCTGAGGCAGGAGGATCCCTTGAGCCCAGGACTAGGAGGCTGCAAAGAGCTATGATGGTGCTACTGCACTCCAGCCTGGGCGACAGAGTGAGACCCTATCCCCCCGCTGAAAAGAAAAGAGAACAGTCTTTGACCTCCCCTCAGGAGTCCAGTCTCCCTCCCACATTCCCTTCCTCCTCTCCTCTTTCCCGTTCATCAAATATTTATTAAGCATCCCTATTTTCTGTGCTAATAATGGGGTCCTTAGAAATGAGCAGGGCATGGGGAGAACCTCGTTAGACAGACTGAGGAGGGATGCTGTAGACGCGGGCATAGGAATTTTCATGGGACTTGGCTCTAGCCTTGGCCTGGGCACTAACTGACTGTGTGAACTTGACTAAGTCACCTGCCTGCTCTGCGTCCCCACGTACAAAATGAGGATGTTGAACCTAACGGCGGCATTGGCCAGGCATCTTTCAGTTGCAGGGAAGAGATGCATCGCAAACTGGCTTAAGAATAAACCTTCAGGCCTGGCTGGATTCTTAGGGGTTCATCTCTCTCTGTGCTCTTGTCTCTGCTTTCATCTTTGCTGGCTTCGTTCTCTGCCAGGCTCTTCCTAAAGGAGGGCAAGTTGATCCCTCTGCCCCCCGTGGCTCCGAGCTCATGTCCTCCTGCCGCAGTGGAGCGTCTCTTTCCTGTAGTGGGGTGAGATCTCAGCGTTCACTCTGATTGGCCCAGACTGGTCACGTGTCTGTCCTTAGCCCAGTCACTGTGGCTGGGGGACGCAGGGCTATTTGGCCAGGCCTGGGGTACCTGACTCCCACGGGGAGGCGTGTCTGCTCACGGAAGGCCGGGATGGACACTGGGCAGGCTGAAGACATGGAGCGTTTCATCACAGTCATTGAGAGCGTCCTTCAGACTTCACTCATGCGTGAGACAGGCGTGGGAGCCCGACGGCCTGGGCTCTGACCCCAGTGATGCCTGCGTGCTGCGTGATGCTGGGCAGGTTGCTTCACTCTCCACGCCTCAGTTTCCTCATCTGTAAAACAGAACTGACAACAGTACAGACCCCACAGTGTTGCGAGAATTAAATGCGTTAATCCACGGGAAGTGCTCAGAACAACGTGTGTCGCATCATACGCACTGAAACAAATGTGAGCTATCACCGTTTCATTCTTTCACATTTGTGAACTCTTACGCACGCAGACAAGCAAGCAAATAAACCATAGTCTCTGCCCTCGTGGGACTCTACGATTATTTTTCACTCATTTATTCAAGAAATGTTTGTTAAGCGCCTACTATGTGCCAGGCGCAGTGCTAGGCTAAACTCAGGATGCGGGGGTGAAGGAGACAGCCCTGCCTTCATGAAGGTGTACAAACCCGGAAGTGGCTTTTTGTCTGGCGTGTTGTCAGTGGGTGGGCATCATCCTGTCCTTCAGGGGTGTCCACCCAGGGGTTTAGCCTTGCCCCGCCCCTCCCCGACCTCGTCTCTTTCTCGAGCCTCCCGTGTGGCTGATCCCCTTGGCTTCGGTGCCGCCAGCAAGATGGATGGGGCGCTGCGGGGCTTCTGGCCTCTGCCCAGGGGCGGTGAGGGTGGGGCCCGGGTCAGGCTTGGGTCCAGCTGGTCGGAGCTCACCTCCCCACAGTTGGGGCTGAGCCTCTGCAGGGGCTCCCTGCCGGGCTGGGCCTGGCTTCACTCCGGCTTTTCTGGGTGGTTCCCCGAGGCGGACCCTTGGCTCTGTGCAGCAGGAGTCACGCTGGGGTTCAGGAAGTCCCCTCACTTTCCCCCTCCTGCCCAGGGGAAGGGGTCTCACATGTGATGTGCTCTGTGTAGAACGGGGCCACGGGGTGGCAGGTGTTTGGTCCTCAGCTTCAGGAGCCGGCCAGGCAGTGGCTCCCTGCGCAGCCCGGGGCTGATGGTCGTTACGGCGTGAGTTGCTGGCGCCTTCCTCGTCCGCCACTCCGCCGCCCCGTCTCCCCCAGCTTTTAGTGCCGCAAGCTCTCTCTCAGGGATGCACTCTTGGAGGAAACAGGCTCAGAGACGGTCTGAACTGGCTGTTCGCCCACGCCTGCCTGACCACAGAGCCCAGATTCTTGGTCACTAAGTCGACTGTCCCACAAGGTGACCGTGGGGTGACGGCCCCAGTGGACTGAAGAGCATCCTTGTACGTGCCCTACGCACGTGTCGACCCGAGTCTGGCTTTGTGGGCTGTCTGCCCTGGCCTGGCCAAATCCTTCCCCACCAAGAAATGGCCCCTGCATACCTCCTCCGTGGGCTGCTTCCGAGAAGGAGGTGACCAGTGACCCTGATCCGATGTCTGTGCCTCGCACTGGAGCCCTGGGCTGCCGGGGGAGGTCGGCCCTCCTGTCTCCACACGCTCCCCAGGGCCGGCGGCTGGCGAGACGGGGTTCGTTAAGTTTGCTCGCAGACCTCCCGGCCCCCTCCCCTGCCCACGTGCTCCAGCCCAGGGCTGCCGTCTCCCTCTCCTCCTCCTGTGACTCCTGCTGTCACTGGGAATGCTTCATGGCTGCTCGCTGCGCCCCCCGGGAGTAGTGAGGCTCCCAACAGGCACTGCCTCCTAGGACGGCTGACCCGTTGTCTTGTCCGGACAGAACCTGGTTGCTGCCGACTCCAGAGCCTCTCTGGTCTGTACCTTTCCCCAGAAGTACGTGCTGTTGTCGTTATCGATAGGGGCGGAAGCGCTGAAGAATCTCTGGGAGATGACATCACACCATGAAAAGAAAAGCAGATGATTTGGAGCTTGACAGTCCTGTGTTCAAATTCCATCTCTGCTGAAGTCTTTAGTAAGGAAGCTATTTGTGAGCCTCAGTTTACCCCTCTGTGAAGTGGGGCCACTGAACCCCGCTTTGCGTGGTGATGGATATTCGGAGGGGTAACGAGCAGGAAGGGCTGGCACTGCCCCGCATGTTGGGGCTGCAGTCAGTAGATGGCGGTTTCGTGCGCTTTGGCAGGGAACAGGCCACCCCTGGGGTCAGATGGGGGCAGTGGGTGTGGAGAGGGAGCCTGCCCCGGGACGGCAGGGGAGCAGGCTGGAGCTTCCCCGCCACGGGACTGGGTGGACCCAGGAGAGTCCCGGGCTGCTGAGCTGTCTGGTGGCAGCGCTGGGTCGCTGCCCTGGGAGCCCTTTGGAACTTGCGGGGTCCACAGACGTGGCCGTTCTGAGGGAGGACCCACCTGGTTTTCTGCCCAGGGAAGGACAGCCACTCTGCACACATGCGTCTCCAGCCTGGACACCGCCTGTTCCTGACCTTGGTAACGTTCGTGGTGCAACGTCCAGGGCCGCCGGCTGTGTCACATGTGGGTTACTCGCCAGAGCCCTTGGGGCCTCTTGCCGGGCATTCTGGAGTGAAGGGAGAGGGCGCTGTGTTCCCTTCTCACGGTCACTGCAGCACCCCAGGCCCCTGAAGGCCACAGGGAGGTGGGGGATGGGCTTTGGATATTTCTGAAAATACTCTAGAAAAGCAACATATCCATGCCAAAATTTGCCCAAATTCCTTATCGTACAACCCCATCTTAGGCCCATGTCCTGAGCGACCACATTGATGACTAACACACAAATAAAAACACAGCAATAGAAATAAATCCCCATCATCCCTGCCCCCTAACCTGCAAATCCTCACCTTGGTGCCTGTGTTCCCGCCGGGATCTCTTAAGGGGCCTGGGGCGCTGCGCCCGGGGGCCGAGTTACGGCAGGCCGGCCCCGGTTCAGCCCTGGGCTCATGCTGGTGTCTGCGGGGCAGTCGCTGGCCCAGGGGCCTCCGTGGAGTGGTCACTGCCAAGTAGGTGGGACAGGAGCCGCAGGGCAACTCCGAAGGTGCTGGAAGAAGAAAATCCTACAGCTTCGAATTTGTCTTCTGCTCCCCAAGACCCGCACAGCTGGCTGGCTTGGGAATTTGTAAGTTTTTCTTTTTTAATGAGTCTCTCATTTATCACGTGAATAACACAGTCATACTCCATTGTTTATGGATGTCTTTTAAGGGCCTTAGTGCTTTAATTATTTAAATCATGAGGCATTTTAAATGTGCCACTATTTTGGTCACCTTGGCCTGGCGTGTCTTCGCTTTTATAAAATACACCTGGAGTCTCCTAACTTGGGAAGAGCCTCGAGCCTCGTGCAGCCTCGGGGGCAGGCGCCGGCCCGTCAGCAAGGCCTCTCCGGAAGGCGCTCCCGCCTGGGCCCGTAGCTGGCCCCCCGGCCAGACCTCGATGGACTTCCCTCTGCTGGGCAAGAGGGCGGACTCCCGGGTGTCTTTTCCGCTGCAATGATCTCTCTTGCTCCTCCCCTTGGTACAAAAGACCCAAGTCCGGGTCCAGAGTAAGTTATTTGTAATGCATTTTTAGAGTCCATATTGCAATATTAGCCATGACTGTCTGCTGTGTAGAAAAAGGAGGAGTTTGCGTTTGAAGTTTAATCCAGCTTCTACTTAAGCTCAGTCCCTGGGCAATCCTTTTTTCTGCCGCTGAGCTCAAACAGCCGGTCCTCAGGTTTGATCTGCTGCCCCACGGAGCCCTGCCCAATGTGAATTTGAAGAGTTTTTTTTTCCCCTCTCAACCAGGGAGACTTGCAAAAAAAAAAAAAAAAAAAAAAAGTCGCTGTGGTCTGCTGCATGGGCTCCCACGGTGGGTCCCTGAGTCCCTCCCAGAGCCCCCCTGGCTGTTTTTGGAGGGAGGCTGGGCTGGGACCCACTGGGGCCTTCCGAGGTGCCTCTGTGTCCCTTCCTCGGGGTCCCTCTGAGCTCTCTCTGCCGGTGGACGGCAAGCACTGGGGAGTCTGGGAGTCCTGTCTCGCATGCGGGGGGCAGAGAAAAAGGAGGGAAAAAAGGGAGGGAAATGAAAGGCGCGAGTTTGTCGGGAACTGGTGCTGGCGGTGGAAACAGGAGCCGCAGCGGGACGGAACCCGGTGGCCTTCAAAACTTTTCTTCTCCCCTCTCGCCACATGACTCGGAGGAAGCAGGCAGTAATTAAAGGCCCCCCTGGCTCCTCATTTTCTGTGCCCATGTCTTTGATCTGGCTCATGTCGGGCGGCTATTTCCATTGTTCCTGCCTTTCTTTCATTCGGTTTTGATGGCAGAAATGATGATCTTTGATTCCAGAGTCGGAGGTGGGCAGGAGAGTGTTACAGGTCTTACATAATGCATCTTTCACATCTTATTTTTAAACGCGGGCATAATCAGGGCCGGGCAGAGGCTGGGCTCAGCTTTCACCCGCGTGTGGGGAGCGGCGGTCGCCCGGCCCGCCGTGCTAGCCCGGGGGTAGGTGGGGACCGGCAGTCCTGTGCCACTGAATGAAAATTACTAGAGGAAGGTTCCCCCTCCACCCCTGTCTAAATATAACCTGGAGGGAGTTTTTCCTAATTGTTCCCTTATGGCGAAAAATGTGCTGAGAGAGCAGGGCGGGAAGGCCCCGCCCGCGAAGCCAGGCTCCTCTCGGCGGCGCCGTGGGAGGCCTGCGACTGTTTATTAGTGGATTTTAATGAAGTATAAGGGACAGGCCGCATATGGCGTGGCATATGAACTGGTAACTCAGGTAGCTGGGGAGAGATGGAGGCGCTTGGCCGGGGGGGAGGTGGGAGGTGCAGAGTTGTCGCCGTCGGCTGCGTCTGCACGGCCCTCGCGCCTTCCCTCCCGGCGGGACACACGGGGGTGGCCGAGGTGAGAGCGTGAGGCCTTCGCGATGGAGAGAAGCCTGTGGTCCAGGCTGGCGTGAGGACGCGCGAGGCTGATGCGGGGACTGCAAGCTCACATGGTGACGGGGCCCTGCAGGTGGCTCAGGACGCCGGGGTGCAGGCGCGGTGGGCGAATGGAGGTCGTGCACCGCCCCCCACTTCCCGTCCACGCTGCCCTGCTGGAGGTCGGGCCCGGCGCTACCCAGGCTTCCAGGTTTCCAAGAGAAGGCAGACTTTGGGGCCTCCATGGGAACCCTCTCAGAGACGTGGGAAGAAAGAGGTGGGTCAGGGGCAGTGCTGACAAAGGCCGGGAGGCAGGACGGCCTGGGTGAGGCCGGGAGGGGCTGCCGAGTGTGGCCGGGAGCCTCGACCGCTGTTGTGTGGCCTCTGCGTGCGCCCGGCTCGCTTGGAAGGCCCGTGGCTCAAGGGTGGCCAGCTCTGCGGTGGCTGCAGGGCGCTTCCTGGTGGCGAGTCCCCCGGGCTGGGAGGCTTTTGCCACGTGGTGCCCGAGGCCTCCTTTCACCTCCACTGTGCCCGGCGTTCGTGAGGACGTGGTCCCTCCTCCCTCCGTGGGGGACAGGGCCCCGTGAGAACTGCCTCGCGCTTCAGGCTGTGCTCAGGCCGGCTGCGTGGCTGGCCTGCCTGCCCCCCTCCCCCAGGCCCAAGCAGCAGGATTTTCAGGCACTGAATTCATTAGGAGGTGTTTACTGAGTGCCTGCTGTATACCAGGCTCTGTGCTGAGTGCTGGACGAACGGCGGTCAGCAGCGCAGGCCTGGACTCTGCCCTGGCGGGGCTTCCAGCCCACGGCGGAGAACTGTGACCGTCGTCACAGAATCACCGCGTGTGCCTGAGTGTCTGCGAGGAAGAGTGTGCGTGGCAGAAGCAAAGGCTTCTCTGAAGAATTGACACTGAAAATGAGGGACGTTACGGGGCATGGTAGTTTAGAGGGAGGTTCAGAGACCCCCGAGGCAGGAGGGTGGTGGCAACGTGAAGGGACCTGTGGCAGGACTGGGGAGCGCGGTGAGCTGGGGGTGCATGGAGGGGGCATTTGGTCCGTCCTGGGCGCGGGGGCGTCGGGGTCTTGGCACACCCTAGACTCGCTCTCTGTGGCGCTCGTGCCACTGCCCTGAGGCTGGGTGTGGGCGGGTGGGGAGGCCGAGGGGGTGGGGAGGGCGTGAGCCAGAGCCGGCCTGGTTGGCCACATCGGCAGGAATTGGGGATGGATTGACTACTGGGGCAAGGACTGTGGGGTGCCAGCAAGACCCTTGGGGTCCTGGCTTTGGTATCGAGATGAACAGAGGGGTCTTTCCTGAAGTGGGGTGGTCTGGAGGAAGACTAGGGTTGGAGGTGGAGAAATGTTTCCCCTCTTCTGACTGTGCTGGGCCAGGGCAGGGGGCCCAGGACACAGCTGGCGAGGACAGGGGGGTGCAAGTCCCCGTGAGACCCACGCTGCATGTGGGCAGGGACGTCTGCTGCTCTGTCCCCAGCAGAGCCCATCTTGCCCATGCTTGGCACACAGTGGGTGCCAAATGAGTGTTGAGGGGACCTGTTCTGTGAGGCCGCAGAGCAGTTAAGGCACGTTCGCATGGGGGTGCTGCTTGGCCCCTAAAGATTTTCCCAGGGTTTCCTGCTCCTCTAGTTCCAGGCACTGAGAGCTTGGTGGCTGCTGCCTTCTGGAGGGAGCCCTACCTGCTGGGCCTCGAGCTTTCATACCTGTCCAGGCTGCCTGGTGCCCACTCACTGCGGCCCCAGCTGGGGGCGGCCTGTCCAGTGCTCCCTTCTGACGCCCTTGTAAACCCTCTTGGTCAGCCTGGCTGGGCCTCTGAGGCCGGGCACGGCAGCAGTGCCGATGGCTCGCACACCCCGGCCTCTCTGGGCTGGCTCGAGGGGGCTGTATATTTCCACCTGCTGCCCAGGCTGCTCACAGATCTGCCCCCCTGGTGTGTGCGGAGCCTGGCGGCCAGCCCTCGCTCTCCCCACCCGGACGCCTGTCGCGGCCCCTTCACTTGTGGCCCACCACCTTCGGCAGCTCTGTCTTGCAGCGGGGTGGGGTGGGAGTGCAGTGTTGACAAGCCTGATGGGAGGGGCCCGTGGCTCACGTTGGGGGGAGGACTTCCGGGTAGTGGCGTGCCTGGGAAGATGGGGGCTCCCAGAGGGTTCCACACTTCTCATGAACCAGGTTTCTGCTGTTGGGTCCGGACAGCTCTCCTGGATTCACTGCTCGGGGTCGAGGACCCTGATGCTTTGGGACCACTCACATCCTGACCAGTGCCTTCGGGGAGTCAGCTCCCCATTTCTGCCCCCTCATCCCAAAGCAGGCTGTCGGGAGGGACATCACCAGGTGTCCCAGGGCACTGGGAGGCATACAGACCACTTGCATAGACCTGTTTCTTCACCATCCAACCTTTGGGCTAATTGGTGGCATGGCCGTCCTCATGTTTATAAACGTCCCTTTATTTTTCCCCAGGGCAGTTTGAGACTCCAGCTATCCCTGATATATCTGTCTGTGCTGTTACAATTTTACAGCTGAGAATTCAGTGGGTGAATCGAAGACAACACAGTTAGTTGAATTTTGAGAAAAAATTCCTCATTATCCCCAAACCCTATTTTCCTGTTCAGTCTTTTCTCTTGGTCTTCACCTGCACATGTGTGTCCTTCCAGGATGGTACCCAGAGAGTCTCGCATGTTCTGCTCTCGTGCCCAGTGAGTTTGTGGTCTGACCTGCCTCCGTGGTCCGAGTCCTCTCAGCTGTCCTGCTAATGGCTGCTTGGGGATCCCTCTCAGGGTGCATGCCCGCTTGGGGATCCCTCTCGGGGTGCATGCCCGCTTGGGGATCCTTCTCAAGGTACATGCCCGCTTGGGGATCCTTCTCAGGGTACATGCCTGCTTGGGGATCCCTCTCGGGGTGCATGCCCGCTTGGGGATCCTTCTCAGGGTACATGCCTGCTTGGGGATCCTTCTCAAGGTACATGCCCGCTTGGGGATCCCTCTGGGGCGCAGATGGGCTGCTCAACGTCACACCTGGCACGCTGGAATCCCACACCCGGGAGGCCTCTCTTCCCCCCGTTTCTTTCTGGACGCTGGACCGCCCCCCCTCCCCCCCCCCCCCCCCCCCCCCCCCCGGGCTGCTCTTGAAGTGCCTCCTGGCAGAGAGGAGGAGCCTCGTTCATTTGCGGCTGGTGAGTTGAGTTGTAGCCCTGGGTTGCCACTAAGTGGCTCCGAGTGAATCCGGCCCTTTGTCTCCTGGGTGTCATTTCTCTGTCTAAAGATGAGGGCTGATCCCATCTACCTCTCACATCCCAAAACTTGGGATTCCAAATATACTAGCAATAGAAGGATATACTGACATTAAATATACGCATGTTCTTCTCTGTAGCTCTGATCCAGTAGTGGTTTACGCTCACCTGGTGCAGTTTTCTGAGCAATGCCTGTCTCCCGCTTGAGGTGGTGAGCTCGTCGTGGGCCACTTCTGCTTTGGTGGCACACAGGAGGGCTCGGCCAGTATTTGCTGAGTGAAAGGTCAGACAGCTAAGTTGGTGGCCAATGCCAGGCACCTCTCTGCCACGTGTCCACAAGATTACAGTTGGTGGGGGGTTCAGGGAGATGGCCAGGGCCAGTCCCCACCCCGCTGGGCACTGCAGCTTGTGGCCTAGAGAAGGACCCCTTCTTTGTCGGCGCCTGGCATGGTGGAAAAGCTGCCTCAGCCCTGAGCTCCCTTGCCTGACGCGGATGCCCAGTTGGGGGGGCCCTGGGCTGGTCGTGGCAGGGGATCTCCTAAGATGTCCACTCTGTTGAAGTCCTGACGCCCACTCAGGGCTGCCAACACACAGCACAAATGTAGTAATTGTCACCATGACAAAGTAACTGCCATTTAAAGGGTGCTTGTGGCATGCAACATCCCATGTCATCATCATAACAGCCCTGTGACGTGGATATTGTGACCATCATTCCCGTTTTACAGACGAGGAAACTGGGGCTCAGAGAGGTTAGGTAATCAGCCCATGGCCACACAGGAAGTGGCAGGGATAGTGTGTGAACCCGGGCAGCCTGCGTGACCGCCCCTGCTGCTTCTGTGGGCTCAGCACCCCCACAATCCCCCCTCCCTCCTCTCTTCCGGTCCGCAGGCCGTCCTGCCGTGCCCGGGGCGACATCCCATCTGTCAGGGTTCTGCTCTGGCCAGATGCAGCGCCCCCCCTTGGGATCCCAGACAGGGCAGTCGCTGCGCAGGGAGGTGAAGGGAGTGCTCAGCCGAGTCCTCACTGTAGACCCTGGTGCTGCACGTAGGGATGGGCGGGGGGGGGGGGGTCTGGCCGCCCCTGGCTCTGCCCTGGCGGGGCCTTCTGTGCCCACCCCTCTCCCTGAGCAGGAGGGATGGGACGCATGGTGGCCACCCCTGGAGCTCAGGCCACCTCCTGCTCCTTGTGGCCGAGGGAGGGGTTGGAGGCACCGGGCAGGAGGAGGGGCCTGAGGACAGGAACAGGTGGGGGTGGGGGTCAGGCCCTGCGAGGGAGGGGAAGGAAAAGGGGCCCAGAGCAAGCAAAGGCTCCCAGGAGGGAAGAGAAGGAGAAGGCAGGGTGCGGCTAGGGGAGGAGAAAGGAGGGTGGGGGATAGAGGAGGGATGGGGGCAGAGAGCAGGAGAGGAGACAGGGTGGGCAGTGCAGGGGTGGGGGTACGCAGGGATGCGGGGGGGTGGGTGCCATGTCAGGTGCAGAAAGATTCTGATGCTTGAAAATCAGTGTGCAACGGCCAGGAAGCTCCGCGTTCTATCCCCGCCACCTCCACGTACCCCGGGCAGGCGTGTGGGGCTGGTGGCCGAGACTGTGGGGTCAGCTGTGCCCGAGAGCCACCCCCAGTAGCGGACGGGCCGGGGAGCTGTCACTCTGAAGTCCCTGACGTAGCGGGAAACGATCTGGCCCGAGGTCTCATTAGCCTCCGCTTTCCGCGCACACCCTGTCGTTTAAGCTCCCGGTCCGTACTCCAGCGCCAAGGTTTGCAGATCCGCCCGCTTGCTCCATGAGGTCTGTCGCCGACGTGGGCTTGACAGTTAGTGCACACAAGTGTTTTCTGCCCTCTCCCCGCAAAAGCACTGGCTCACCGAGGCTTTCCTGCCGAGGGGGAGAGAGCTGCCAGAAGCGAACCTCTGTTTCATTTTCCACTTCAGCTTGGGAGTGGCTTAGTCTGAATGCCGGTGGGTTTTATTTTCCCCAGACGAGAGCGGCCGCCGCCGCCGTGGCCTGGGATAAAGGATGCCTTTGGTGTTCAGCTGCCTTCCCCAAAGCCACCCTTCAGGTCTCACTCCTGTCCTCCTGGGGCCTGTACCAGCCACCATGTCCTGCTTTCCTCTTCTCTCACCTGAGGCTGGAACCCCGACCCTCGAACTCGGGCAAGCCTTTCTGTCTCCTGGCCGGAGGGGCCTGCTGTCCCGGCTCTGGGGTGCACAGAGCTGGGGGACACAGGCCGGGTCGTGAGCATCTCTTAGATGGTCCTCTCTCCCCACTGGCCTTGAGCAACGCAGGCCCTCACCTGGCTTTCAGGCCCTCACCTGGCTTACAGGCCCTCACCTGGCTTTCAGGCCCTCTCCTGGTTTACAGGCCGTGCTTTGGCAAGTGACCCCTGGCCTGGGTACCACTGGGAGGACAGGCCCAGAGAGACAGAGTGTGCCGGGGGCAGCCAGGGCTGGCCGTGCTTGGCCAGCATTCCGCGGTGTCTCTGAACATTTCTATGCAGTGAGAATTAAATTTGTGTCTCATGGTAGATCCTCTTAATGCTTCTTATTCCTTCATTCATTCAATAAATAATTGAGATTGGTCCCCAAACTAAGTGCCGAGGCACCCAGGGTGCCACAGCTGACCCGCAGGGCCTCCATTAGACACTTGACATTTTCAAGGGAAACCCAGCAATCGTCAACATCTGTCGGGCATCCCGTGAACTACCAGCTCAAGGCTGTCCCTAATGTAGAGGGTCAGGAGAGGGAGGAAAGACGCACGGGGACCTGATGACATGGAGATCACATGAGGCCAGGAGATGGCAATAAATACCTTGCCCTGCTTAATTTTGTCATTCACTTCTGGCTACCCGATATCTTACAGACTTGCTGGTTTCCAGCCCACTGTGGCCTCCCGGCCGCACCGTCCACCCCACGAGGGCGGGACTGTGTCTCACTCCCTGCTGTTTCCCCATCACCCCCGTGCCTGCTACGAGCTCGGAGGGTCCCTGCCTTCTCTGTTCACTGCACCTTTGTGTCCGTAACTTTTTCGTGGTGCCCCGTAAGCCAAAAGAAATACCTCACGGTTGCCTGCGTTAAAGCATTCAGGTCCAAATGACTTAAGGATTTATGTCCTGACAACACAGTGGCTGTCGGAAACCTGTGTTTTAATTTCATTCCTGACCGGTCACTAAGGGAAGGTGAGAATGCGGACTCTCGCCCTGCCGGAGCAGGTGGGGCCCGGAGTCTGCATTCCTGAAAAGCTCCAGGGGATGCCGGGCTGCTGGCCCAGGGCCACATTTTGAGGCGGTGACTCAGATGGTCCCAAGTCCCCCATCCCACTCTTTCCAACACCCCGTCTCACGTCTCTTGCTGTCTGCAGAGAGCTTCCCAGCCCCAGGGCACGAGTTAGAAGGCCACTTGTCCCCGGGCTGTTGTTTGAGGTACCCAGCACAGCGGTCCCCATCTCCATGGACAGAATTCCTTGCCATGCCCCATTCAGGGCTCAAAGTGGCCGACAGTCTTGTATGAGTGTCGCGTCCTCGTCAAGAACACAGTTGTTTGCAGGTGCCCCAGCAAGGTGGTTTTGGTGAACCTGGCGTGGGCGGGATGTGCTCACCAGGGAAGGTCGCCGCGCTCCTCACTGTGTTTTCACCTGGAGTCACCTGCCTGGGTGAGGGCCGTGCACCTGTCTTAGGCCCAGAATGTCAGGAAGTCTAGCAGACAGCCGGGCACCTCTCTGCTTCCCTTCTGGGAGTGGGATCCATTAGAGGTGATCGATTTCTATCTCCTAGCCGGGGTGGCTGCAGCCCTCTCTTGCCAGCTCCTGGCTGGTACGAATGTCCAGATCTGGGAATGCGAATTTTCCAGCCGCATGCACAGGTGTACACGCTGGTGCACACACGCGTGCGCATGTAGGCATTCCAGTCAGTGCCTGGCAGAGCTCCGCAATACAGGTGGAAAGGCAGGAAGTCTGCTCTTCCCAGTCCCTGGGGAATTCAATCTGTGATGAGAAAACGGGCCAGAGCTGGGCTGTTCCTGTTTGCTCGCTGTATCACTGATCAGTTGATTCATTTATTTATTCATTTATCTCCTTGTGCAGCAAGTGTTTATTTACTAACCGTGGCTGATGTTCTGAGCTGGAGGGCCAAAGTAGCCGCAGAGGACTTCCTGGAGGAGGGAGCACTGGGGTGTGTGCATGCATGTGTGAGCATGTGCTCACATACACAGGTACATGTGTGCATGTGTGTTATACACTCATGCACAGGTTTATGTGTGGAGCACACATAGATATGGATGTATGCAGAACACATGTGCATATGGCTTGCATGTACACACAGACACATGTATGTATTTGTGTACAGGTGTGTGTGCAGCTAGGATCGAACCAGGAAAGCCTCAGTACCAATATCAGCTTTGGAACCTCCCTGTCCTGTATCAGTCCCAGGCTGGGGGAGAGGAGCCGCTGTTCGGTAGAGCAGATTTTGTGGCTTGGCTTCCTGTGCATGTGAGCACTTGGGTGTGTTTTAATTAACTAGAACATTTGCTTGGAAATGAGCAGCGGCAGCAGCCGGTGCAAAGGCAGCTGGAAGGGGGGCGGTGGCAGCATGGTGAGTTTCAGCGTGCCCCATCCTGGCTGATGACACTGTGGGAGGGGCTGGCAGGTAGCCCCCAGTGCTGGTCATTGCCCCAGCAGGGAGGGGATTCTGAGAGTGGCTGAACATTCCGGAATTCCCAAGACATTTACCTAATCAAAGATGGCCAGATTAATGGTTCCAGCACCTAGGTGGGGACATGTCATTCCTGACATGACCCAGGGTGGGCTTTGGACCTGTGAGCCATTCAGGACTGACCCACTATGCTCTCTCTATCCCCAGCTTAGCACCTGGCACATACTGGGTCCTCTGTACGTGTTCGTTCCATGAGTGAGTCAACTGATAGAGGAAACCGAGGCTCAGAGAGGTTAAGTGATGTCTCCAGGGTCACACAGCATGTCAGTAGACCAGCTGGAAGTGGTGACTTTGTTTCCAGACTCTTCCCACTTGTGCATGTTGGCGTGAGGAAAGGCACTGCATGTCTCAGGGTGATGGACACACACCACAGGTGTGCGCCTCGAATGGCCCTGCAGGTGCCTCCCACCTTCCTGTCCATCCGGGGGCTAGGAAGCATGGTCTTCCCGGGACTTCTTGGTGTGAGTGAGTTTCCTCCCACCCAGGGCGAGATGACAGGAAGGGGTGTCATGACTGGGGAGGGGCTGGGACTCAGTCGCTTCCCGAGACATCGGCCCCCAGAGCTCACAGGTTGTGGTTTCGGAAGCAGCTCTCACTCCAGTGTCCCCTCACGCCCCCTGCCCCGCCGTCCTGTCTGTTGCAAGGCCGCGGACGCCACGGCTGCTGCAGCCCGGGCCAGCACCTGCAGAGGAGCATGGCAGTGGCTTCCTCACTGGGCCCTGGCCTGTGTTTCTCTTTGTCCCATCCCACCTTGAGGACCCCTGCCCGCTCATTTCCCCTGAGAAACAGCCCTGCTCACATCTGCCTCCTGTCCGGTGGCCCAGGAGGTGGACTCTGGGGCCCCACTGCCTGGGGTCAGATGTAGGCTCAGGCCATGACTGGTTTTGTGATTCCAGCAGAGTGACATCACCTTTCAGAGCTTCACTGTCCTCCCTTGTACAGGGAGATGACACACCATGGACCTGTCAGCTGCAACTCGTCACACTCACATGGCCAGAGTTCGCGACTCTTGCTGAAGACGTGAGCTGGGCCGCTGCCCACCCGAGAGCTTGTGCACCTGCAGACACGCTGGGGGTCCCCTCGGCATGCCGCAGCGCTTGCGTTAGGAGGGGCCAGTGGACATCAGCCGCTGGAAGGGACGGCAACATTTTGTTTTCAGCTCACACTCATTCCTGGGCCCCTGCTCACAGAGGGAACGGCAGGCAATCACAGGTGCTGTTTAGATAGTCATTTCTCTGCCTTTTTGCTAAATTCATGTAGGTTAAAAGCACCCAGGATAGAACTTCCATTGTACCTACCTCTGCCTGTCTGTCTCTCACCTGGAATGATTCACGTTCTCAGGATGCCAGCTACCTTTCTTGCCTTTGCTCTTGCTGTTTCTAGTACTTGCTCCTTGGTCTTTTATATTTTTTCCATAACTTAAGACCCCCGCAAGGCCTAGCTGCCCCATGGTGTTCCTGGAGCGTGAACCCAGCTCTACAGGCCGGATGGGGACCCTTCTGTGGTCCCACCACAGTCCGCCGTGCCCTGTGCACTTCTCAGCCTCTGCTGGAGCACAGGCTCCCCAGGGCAGGGCCCGCGTGTCCCCCGCTTGGGCTGCACAATGCCAAGTGCTTGGTGAATCCTCCCCAGTGCCGACTGAATGGGTGGCCGTGTTGGGATTTGTAGTCATGGTGGATGAAGAGTCTGTGGGCATGTGTGCAACTGCATGCACACGTGTCTGCACATGCTTGACGCGTGTGCGTAAGCATGTGCATGTCTGCACACTTGTACGCCCGAGCACGCACGTGCGTCTTTCAGCATGTCAGCCTGATGCTCCCGTCTAATTGGGTTTCTGAAGAAAGGCGCCTGCTTTAATTTTTAATTAGAAATCAGAGCAGTGAGAGAACAGGCCAGCTGCAGCTGGAGGTTTTGCTCAATGCTGGTGTTCTCCTCAACAAGCGCCTGGGTCCGGGGCAGCCTCTGTTAGGGCTGGATGCCGTTGCTTGCGCTGGTGGGAGTGTCTCAGTGCCTACGAAATTATCACGTCATTATTTGGTAACGGAGCGTCAGGATTTCGCCTATGCAGCAGTCTTTCCCAGCAGGTGGAAAAATTGCTGATGAAGAAAAGTTGAGGATGACCAAGGGTACACCTGAGTTGTGGGGTTCCAGCATCTTTTTGAAGGCACGGGGTCCCTGCTCCTCCCAAAGGCATCTGGGAGTCCTGCTGGAAGCCCAGCCTCTGTCAAGTGGGATTTAGCTGTGGCCTGTTTCTCCCAGGCTGGGGATGTGTTTAGCATATTTGTTGTGGGTAAGATGATCTGTGCAGACTGTGTCAGGTGGGGAGTAATTACCTGGGCACCGGGGCGGGGCAGTGAGCCTCACCTGCTGGGGGAACCTGCCTCTGGGCTCCTGGGCTCCAGCAAGGGCCGGGGCAGGTGTGGGATGGCCACCCTGGGTCTGCGTGGCTTCCAGGTGGGGCGCCTCCTGGCGGGGGCTGGCCTGTAACCACATGTGGCGGTGGACACTCAGGGGACATTTGCAGATGCTCTTTTTTCAGGAAGCTTCTAAGCTGCAGCTCAGTACTTTGGTCAACTACAGAACACGGTGGGGGTGGAGGGCCAGACCCTCGGGCCAGATGGCCACGGTTTCCACCCTGCCGCACTGCCGACCGTGGGCAACGCCTTCCTAGCTTCTCTGTGCCTCACCTTCCTCCTCTGGGAAGCAGGAGCTGTGACGGAACCCACCCCCAGGGTCACCAGGAAGAGCAAAGAGATAATATAGGGCTATAATCCCTTATTCACAATTCTGAATTCCAGAAAACCTGAAACCCCCTCAGATCTTTTTGTATTTCATTTGGCAGCAAAACTTGAGCCGATGTGAAGCTGTCTATAGTCTTTATTTCGTTCACGTTGGTGAGGACTTCTGTGCTTTGCTGCACAAATATCAATGTGCTTAATTGCTTCCGGAGTGCTCCCAAATACTCAGGAAAGGCACCGTATTACCTTTCTAGAATCTGATAAAGTCTGAATTCGGAGTCTATCCAGTCGCGAGGGTTGGGGGTAGGGGGTGTGGCCAGGCGTGTACAAGGTGTGGGAACCTCACTCAGAGCAAGTGCTCAGCGGATGTTAGGGGGGCTGTCACCTGACCCCACCACACCGAGCAGCGTTGCTGGATTTCCGCCTTTTCCTGTCTCCCCCCTCGGCCATGCAGGGCGGGGGCCCTTCATTTGCGCGGAAGTGGTCCTGGCGCGGCAGGTGCACACGTGCGTACACTCAAGCCATTCCTCTTTGGCAGGAGGCGGGGTGCCCGGTAGCCGTGGGTTGGTGGATTTGTGCTTGGGGCCTCAGGGACAGACCGAGGCTGGGCGCAGTCCTGGGGGTCAGCCTGCAGCCCCCTGCAAGAACTGGGCCAGAGGGGACCTTTCCCACATCGTCTCCCGGGGGGCAGGCGTCCTTGTGTTGGAGGGACACTGCCAAGGCCACGCTGACACCATTTCTCCCACACGCCCCGGGCACAGCTAATGAGGGAGGCCGGGGCTTCCCAGTCACAGGAGTCCTGTTGGCCCCGGACCACCTTCTGATGGGGGCTGATGGGACCGAATCCGCCTGCGAAGGAAGACAGTGGGGAAATTGGAGGGAGCCTCCCTTTATTATGTATTTATTTTGACTCCCCAATAAGACATGTCCTTTGAGGTGCTGGCCCCAGTGTTCCTGGCCTGCGTCCCCAAGGGGCTGGCCTCTGCTGTGTGCCCAGCACAATTCCATTTGCGTCACGCACACTCAAAAGGGACGCTTTAACGTCTTGCCTCAAGCCGCGTTGTCAGCTAGCTGTGCTTTGTCTCGTGTTTGGGTGGTAAAACCCAGCAATTAAGAAAACCCCTGCCTCTGATTAATTGTAGCCTACGTTGGCTCACAATGAGGCAGCGCACTGTTTCGCTCGGGTTTCACGGCTTTGGGGGCAGAGGGAGCCAGAGTACGTGGGGAAACTGAGTCTCAGACGGGGGAGTCCCTTGTTGGAGACAGCACGGGGCAGAAGTGGGGTGAGACTAGAAAGCAGGGCCCCTGATCCTCGTCTGCCTGGTCCTCGATACCAGGGCCGCTGCCGGCCGGTGGAGTCAGGCAGGTGGGGGCGGCTGCGGTGAGGTGGGCAGCCCGCAGGGCCCTGGGGGTCTGGTGCAGTCTGCTTCCTTTGGAAGGACCCAGGTTTTCTCTGCACCCATCGCTTGCACAAGCAGGTGGCCCGAGGTTGGGGGCTGGGAAGACTGACACGGACCAGGTGGCGACCCCCACCGTGTGCTCGGTGTGGACCAGGAGCCCCTATCCCAGAGACCTGCCCCGAACAGGGCTGCCCAGGGGCCCCCGCCTGGGTCTCCTCTTGGCGGGGCCACTGGCCCGACTGTGCTTGCCCCGGCGCCTCCTCCCTCCCTGTCCCGGTGGTCGCCAGTAACCCCGCATGTGGCCGTGGCCCCTGATGGTTTACAGAGTGTTTCCACGGCCACCATTCTCCTCTGACCCCCACTGCAGCCCTGCGGAGCGGGCAGAGCCCGGTGGGCAGACACTGAGGTGCCCAGAAGGCGGGACTTGCGCGGGCCACACGGCCTAGCGGGGAGCAAGCCCCCGACAGGGCTTCCTCTGCCAGCGCTGCTGGGCTGTGTGGGGGGGGCAGTGGGGTCGATACCGCCAGCTGTGTGTCCTCATGGTTCTCTTCTGGTCCTGACGGTGAGGGAGTGACCCCTGGGGCTCTCCAAGGGGCTTCCTATCCCCCACGGAGGAGGTTTACGCCCCGCCTGGTCTGTCTGGCCTGGCCCTGGGCTCCGGGCTGCCCTGCTGGCCGCCTGCTGGGCTTGGCTCCAGAGCAGCTGTCAGGGTCTTCCGGGAGGACGGTCCTGCTGCATCTGAAAGAAGGTGCCCCATGTCCTGCTCCCTGGGTGTGACGGCGGGGCCGCCGGGGAGCCCACGGAGGAGATGGGGCCATCTCAGGCCGTGCTTTGCTCCCCTCGCTTCTTTCCCTGCACTTGCCAAGGGCTCCCCTGGAGGGAGAGGGCCAGACGCTGCGCTGAAGACTCCGTTCATACCTCAAGTCGGCGGGGCGGTGTCCATTGTCACCGTCTTCGTTTTACAGTTGAGGTCTGTGCTCCGGGAAGGGAGGTCGCTTCCCCCAGGTCACACAGCATGGGTGTGACAGAGCCAAGATTCAAGCACGTGGTTAACCTCTATTGCCCACCCTTCCTTCCTCCTGGGCGGCCCGGGCTGGGGAGGCTGCAGGACGTGGCGTCTGCAGGCACTAGTGGGTTGGCGAAGGAGCTGTTTCCCAGGTCACATTCCCGGTACTGAGGGGGTGTCAGGTGGCTTGGACCCTCCTGCCACCTCCCTGTATCTTGCCTGGCCTCCAGGGGTGCCGGGAATCAGCCCGGGCCCTGCCATCAAGTGGGGAAGGGGGTCCCTAAACAGGACTGGGCACAGCTAGCACCAACCCAGTGGGACCTGCTGGGTGGAACCCCTGCCCAGTCGCTTTTCTGAACACGCCCTGGGTTCTAGACAATGCTGCCCCTGTAACAGATCCCAGGAGGAGCCGCAGGGTGGGGAGGGTAGGAGTCCCATCCTGGGAGGACTCCAGACTTGTGGACTCGTAAGCTCCTGAGTTGTGGGGGCTTGAGCCTCAGTTTCCAAGTCTGTGAAATGGGAAAAGGGTCCTTTGTCCACCTTCTCCTTAGCATCGGGGTATGAGAGCTTGAGGACTGGGTGGAGAAGGGCTGCACTCCTGGGTCTGGGTGGGGCGGCCTCAGGCTCTCGCAGACTAGGAAGGAGCGGTGGCTTTGCCCCACCCCCACCCGCACCCCCACCCCGGGCGTGAGCGTGCGGCTCGGAGCCAGCAGACCCGTTGGCACACACGCTGCCTCTGCTGCTTGCTGCCCCGAGACGGCAGCGCGGGCTCCTCACCTCTCCGAGCCTTAGTTTGCTTTGCTGCGACACGGACTCAAAACTGTACTTACCCAGGTGTTGTTGCTGTACATGCCAGATAGAGCAGGTTTTCAGAAAATGTCTGACTCTGGGTCGGATCCTTCTGGAGGCTTCCCCTCATCCTGGCTGGTTGCTCTTTATACCCCGTTTAATTTCTTGTACTTCTTAAACGGTGTCCTCTTCCTCACTCTGAGGCCTAGGGTTGGGTAGGAAATTAAAGGCTGTAAAATGACCAGCTCTTGTCTGGTTGTCACTAACTGACGGCCGTCTCTCGGCCCCCTACGCCCACACGTGTCAGTCACAGGAGCGCCAGGCCTGTGTCCGGTGTGCTCTGCGTGGGGCAGTTGGCGTGCACACCAGCTGCATCGCCCACCTGCCCCCTGAGTGGCTCCACCGTCTCCCGCGTCACAGGCAAGGAGGGCGGCTCGGTGTCAGTAAGTGGCACAGCTGGGACGTCAGCTGGGTCTGGCCGCGACTCTGGAGCTCACAGGCGCATTTCCCCATGGGCCGAGCACCGAGGGCAGCTGCGGCCTGAACACGGAGCTGCAGGTCGGCTGGCGTGCGGGCCGTGGTCAGGGACGCTGGACTCGGCGTCCGTGTCCAGCGGATCAGGGCTGGAGCTGGCCTTCTTGCCCCTCTGCTGGGCCTGGAGCGGCCACGGCTCCTGCATAGCCCAGCATCGGCTCCCCGACCCTGCTCTTTTCTTCGTGGCCCCGGGCCCCCTCCCCTGGCCTTTTGTTCCCCCTCCTCAGTTGCCCTAATGACTTAGCCCAGGTGGCAAGTTGCGTAGAGAAAGTGCTCTAGGGAAATAAGTTCCTTGCTACCAGCCCGGGCCTCAGGTGTGCACACAGCAGCCCTCCCTGGGGGTCTGGTGAGCGGGGCCTCCCCCACCTCCAGATGTTACGCAGGAGCCAGAGGAGCCGTGTGTATTGTGTGCACGTGTGCCTGTGTGTGGTGTGTGTAACTCTGTATGTGTCACTGTGCATGCCTGTAACTGTGTATAACAATGTGTAACTGCGTTGTGTGTGATCATGTGTATAGAATTGTGTGTCTACGTAACTCTAGGTGTGTAGAGTATGCAACTGTGCATGTAACTGTGCATCTGTAACTATGTGTATGTAACTGCATGCATGTGGCCACGTGTATGTAACTGTGTAGTATGTGGCCATGTGTATAGAACTATGTGCATGTAAGGGCGTGCAATGCATGTAGGTGGGTGCGTGTCTTCCATGTGTTCATGTGTGTGTGGAAGGCTGGTGGGGAGTGGGGAGGGATTGAAGGCATGAGGCTTGGGAGAGGGGCCCCAGGAATGTGTGGCAGGGGCTGGAGTTACCTCTTCTGCTGGTTAAAATGCTCTTTGTAGAACAGAGTTATACACATGTTTAGATAATTAGAACAAAAGCCAAAAGAACAATTCCGTTCAAAGAGATGAAGCTGGGAGGTGGGGGCCGGCCAGGATCTGGGGGGCCGCGTCTGTCTCCCCAGCTCTCCCCAGCCTTGGCTGCATTTTGATCGCGCTATTTAGAAAATCCCTTTGTTGTAGGATAAACTGACATTGGCCTGCGCGTTTCTGCTGTGAAGTTTGCTGTGTTCCGGGGCCCACTCGGGACGGCAGGCCATTAGGAGCTGATTAAACGAGCTAATTTTAATTTGTTCAGTGGTTACAGATGCAGAGACCTTTCCATGCCCTTTTCTTGAGGCTGTATTTTATTTATTAATTTTCTTTTTTTCTGAAAAGAAAAAGACCTTCAGGTCTCCCTTCTCTCTTCCCATCCCCCCTTAAAAATAAGCAGATGGAAACATTTTTAGCAAGAACTTTGGCCAGGAAAGAGAGGGCTTGACTGTGGCTCTGTGGGATCAGCCTCCAGAGGGGCCAGTGGGGGGCTCCCCGGCCCTGGGAGCTGGGCGCAGAGCCGCTGGGTTGGGCTTCCCACCGTGGCTGAGTGTGGCGGCCGGAGGGGGCTTCGTGGGAACCGTCGAAGACTTCAGCCTCACTCCCGGGCCTTTGCACGTGCTGGCCCTGCCCCTCGGAACCCTGTTTCCATCCCTCGCGTCCTTTCCCGGGCTGATTCTGTCCATCCTGCTGGCCTTGGTGGAAAGGTTGCTTTCTCCAGGCGGCCCTCTGGCACCCCACCTCACTGTGCTCGCCCACAGCCCCGTGGACCCCTCCAGCCACAGCAAACGCCACACCGCGTGGGACGTCAGTCACCCGCACTGGGCTCTGAGCTCCGCAGGACAAGAACTGCCTGCGTCGTCACCCTCCGGCCCCCAGCACCAAAGCGCCTGGTGGGTTGTAAGCACGGCAGAGACTTCCGGAGAATAACGCATGTGCGCATGAATGGATGGAGGGGTGGGTAGCAGCTGTATCCACTGACCGCCACGACACACCCAGCTGTTGATGTCAGACCCACACCGCGGACCCACCAATTCTGAATTGTCACCTGTAGTTGTGTGTCCCCGTCAGCGCTGGGGGTTGAGCCTCCAAACGTGAGCATCACGGGAGTGGGCAGCTCGCGCCCGCCCTGCCCACCCGACCGCCGTCCCCAGCGCCGGGTCCAGCTCTGCTGGGGACCCGACCAAGGGTCGCGCAGAGGGAAGCCAAGGGAGGAAAACTGCGCCGTTGGTTGGCTTTTTAGGGCACTTACGGGCAAGTGGGCTTGGGAGCGTCATGTGTCTGCAACGAGGGGTGCTCGGACCACAAACGAGGAGGGGCTGTGCGGCTGCAGCCAGTTGCCCCCTGCTCTTGCTCAGGCCGTGCGGCCCCCAGGCCGGCCACTGAACGCCACCTTCGGCTCGGCCGGGCACCCTCCTGCGAGCAGCGCGCTTTTCCCTGGAGCTGGGCCCCGGCTGTGGCCGGGCCGCCTGCCGAGGCCTGGTTTCCATCTGCTGCTTCCCGCAGACAGCGCCCCACCCACCCCACCCAGGGGCCGCCCAGGGGCTGTCCCCCCACCCTGTCCTGGCAGACAGTGCGGTGTCCCGGAGACCTTCCGCTGTCTCTGCGTAGTCCTCCCTTTAACCCTGACCTCCGGGCTGGGCTTTGGCGCAGTGCCGGCCCCAGACCACTGGTCCCCGGAGACTCTCAGAGGCGGCGAGGGGGAGTCAGCGCTTCCCGGTCGGCCCCCAGCCCCGGGCCTGGGGCCCTCGACTGGGTCAACATCTGGCTGCGTGGCCTGAGCCCTGGGCCTCCTGTCCTCTCCTCCCCATCTGCTCCTTTCCCACCCCCTTCGCTCCCCAAGGCCCTTCCTCTCCCTGCTCGCTGGGTCCTCCGCCAAGCGCCGAGCAGCACACCCTCGGCCGTCCTCCCCGGCCCAGGCGGGGCGGGTGGGGATGTGTCCCGTGGCTGAGATCACCAGTGGGCCGGTGGGAAGCGCCTCTCCGGCCCTCGCCTGCCCTGCCGCTGGGTGCCGGGAACTCGCCGCAGGCCCCAGCCCGCGGGCCCTGGCTCGCCCTGGTGAGCAGGGGGAGAGGTAAGCGGGACGGACGCCGACAGGGGAGGCCCGGCTGGCAGGGGGAAGATCCGATAAAGCAGGCTGGTGTCTGCATGGGAACGCCAGGGGTCCCATTAGAGGCTCCCGGCTCGCTGGGGAGCAGACTGTTTGCTCAGAGTGGAGTCGAATCCAGAAGGAGGGAAACGGCTTTCCTGGAGCGAGAGGAGCAGGAGGGGCAGCTGCTAAGGAGGCCCCGGTCCCTGGGGTGTCAGGCCCCTGCCGGCCCTGCGGCCTGGGATGGGCGGCCTCTGGGGGCACCCTGCCGTCTGGGTCTGGTGCCCTTCCCTGTGTGCCCAATGTGGCTGCCTGTCCCTGCTTCCCGTGAGGGGGCCTGGCCCGCGTCCCTGGTGGTCCACGTGCCCCCTGGGCTGGTGCTTCCCTGGGCCCCTCGGCTACCGCGCCCTCCCGCGCCCTCCTGCACCCTCCTGCCCCCTTCCTGCACTGCTGCCTGGGAGGGAGGCTGCCTGAGTCCCGGCTTCTGGGCCCAGCCATGCCACCCACAAAGCCATCACGTCCTGGGCGTTGGTCCCCTCTCCAGTCACAGAGGCAACCTGCCAAGAGGACATCGAGGCAGGCCTCTGGGTCACCGCACACGGGACTGTGATTCCTGATGGCTGCCGTGGGGCCTCGAGGGGCTGGGGGACTCGGCGGAGAGCGGGGCTTTTCTCGTGGCCGGCCACTTGTTCTCTTCAGGAAGGGACTGGTGAGTTTCTTTCTGTTTATGTCGTAACCAAGCTACCGAGATGGCAAACTTGGGTTCTGCAATTACACAGTGTTTCAGAAGCAAATTGATAGGATAACGTGTTATTATTGGCTACTGGGTTAATAGCTATTTTGGCAGGAGTACCAATCCTGCGTGGCGTTGCTGGCGCGGGCGTGAGAATGGCGCGGTGGGGTGGAGAGGACTGGTGGGTGCCTGTTGCATAGAGGAGCGGACTCGGGGGGACCCCAGGGGCCTCCCTCCCCTGCCAGCGTCTGCCTGGAGGATGCTCAGCCCCCATTAGCCGTGCCAAGCCCAAGACCAGAGAGGTTGGGAGACCAGCGTCGGGTCACACAGTGAGTCGATGCTGGGGTTGGATTTTGAGGGTTTGTGGGTTTTTGGGCTGGAGCTTGGCCTGTGATCTTAGAAGGCAAGACACGTGCCTTCACGCAGAGCACCACGCTGGCGTCTCAGAGAACGTACCCAAGTTCACGTGCCCTGGCTTCAGGGTGTTTGCACCTGCTGCTCCCCTGCCTGGGGTCCTCTTCCTCCAGATCCTGCCTCAGCCTGTGTCCTTGCTTGCTTCTGGTGTCTGCTCAAGTGTGACCTTGTCACCTGCCTAGCGTGGCACCCCACTCTCCCCTTCTCTGCGTTTCGTGTGGAGCCCCTGACTTGCTATTCTTCGTTCAGCAGGAAGCGCGAGTGTCCTCATTGCACTGGATGCTCTCTGAGGGCAAGGGCTCGGCTTGCTCTGTCCCCAGAGTCCCCGGCAGGGCTGGCGAGTAGACACACACGAGCATCTGCTGAAGGAATACACGAATGCAAACTGCAGTGTCATTGCAAAAAATGGCTGCCACATCCCAGGTGACTCACTGTCTTTCCTCTCGGAGGAGGATGGCTGGCGTCAGGGTCCTATTTCTCCTGTCCCTGTGAGGTGGCGGCAAGCCCTCCTGGGGCTCAGGATGGGGTCGCGTCTTCTCGCCTGCTAAGGTTGCCCAGAGGGGAGCGGATCCCCCTCCCTGGGAGGGACCACACCTGTCGGTGGAGGGGGTTTAGGAAGGAGGGGTCCCTCCAAGGGCCCTTGTGGTTTGGGTTCTGTGCTGGGCCTGTTCAGAGCGAGGCCGGCTTTCTCTGTCCCACGGCGCTGCCAGGGGTGCTGAGATGAGGCGCTGAATTGAAGACGCTCATGGGAAGGGTGAGCCGGGAGTGGAGTGTGGTTCACCCAGGGTTGGGGGTCTTGCAAACGGGGGGGGGTCTTCCCAGTGGTCTCTGCTCCTGCCACTGCTGATCTGGAAATGACACACAAGATGCGTTTATTGAGCGTTTCCTGTGTGCCAGGCGCGGTGCTTAGCCTGGATGATACGACTTAATCCTCGCCCCCCGCCCCCGGGAGGGAGAAGCTGTTCTCCGCCCGTGTCCCTGTGGCTGAGGCTTCTCAGGCTCGTCGGCGTCATTCATGATCGCAGGCGGCACAGCTGGCCAGTGGTGCAGCTGACATTGAACCCCGGCTCTCTGCTCCAGAGCCGTCCTGGGCACAAGCCCGGTGCCCCTGAACGCAGCCTTCGTGGGGCAGGCGTTGCTGGGTGTGTTTGCTGCCCCGGCACTGGGAGCAGAGCCCGGCACACAGTAGGGGCCGCATAAATGTCTGAGGGCTGCTCGGACCACGGACTGAGTGAGTGGACGCAAGGAGTGTCCCAAGATGAATGGAAGTGCTCACTTTATTGCTGGTCCACTGGGCGGGAAGAGGGAAACCCAGGCTGGGAAGGGGCGATGCCCTCTGCTGCCCGGCTGGCCTGACCCCTCCCGGGAAAGCTGACGAGGGGCTGCCTGGCTGTGCGTTTCCTTGTGCAAGGCACGCTGGCTCGCGGGAGCTGGTTAGGAAGGAAGAAGGTTTCTGGTGAGTTTCGGAGGTCCCTGGTGGGGAAGACACGCACACACACGCACACAGACACACACACGCTCACATACCCTGGCCCTCTGGTGTGTGGTGTGGAGAGAGATGTCCACTTGAGGGGTTTGCCCAGAAAAAGATGCAGACCCCTCACCCACTCCAGACCGTATCGCCGAGTCTGTACCTTTAAGAGCGTGGACTAGCCTGGTGTCTTGTTAAACCTGTCCATTTGTTCTGCTCTGGTCGGAATACATAGACACCCCCTCTCACCCCCTCCGCGGCCCCTTTGTTTTATGCCATTTCTCCAGGGATTCAGGCCGAGGCCGGGGTGGCTGAGCTGTTCCTTCTGCCTCATCCGCATACCGCCCACCCAATACCCTTGCTCTCTCCCTGACTCCGAGAGGTTCTTTCAGATAAACGAATGACAAATTCAGGCTGTACTGAAGACTGGAATAATTGCATTCTGCCACAATGCAAGGAGGCCCCAGGGACCTTGGTGGCGCTGGACAGGCCCTGCGGGGGTGGCCCCCCTGGGTCCAGGCAGGCATTAGAGTGGTCAGCCCCGTTAGCTCAGGCTTCCCGCTGGGGACGCCACCCCCATGGTTCCTGGGCCTCCCCCTTGCGGGGGCGCTCGGTGGCTCCTCGCGGCCTCTTTGAGATCAGGCAGTTCTGCCGTCCGTCCGCGCATTCTGTCGTTGCTGTCGCTTGGCGTTCGCCCACGCCACAGCTGCCCACCTGCTTTCGGTGTAGCCCTGGGCTGAGTACTCCAGCCGTCCACTCGCTCGTTTGCTCCCGCCGTGGTCACCAGGTGCTTCCTGCAGGCCGGGCCCGAAATGACCCTCTCCTGCGTCCACTCGGTCATCAAGCAGGTAGCTGTTGCCAGGCGCCCTGTGGGGACTCCCAGGGACCCAGAAATTCTGGGCTGATCGGAGTTGTCTCTGGGCGGGTCTCAGCCAAGCGTACCTGTGAGGGAACCTTAGTGACATTCTTGGAACAAGATGAAAAAGGACAAGGGAAGCGCTGTTTTGCTGTAGTGACGGTGGGAGAGGAGGCGTGTGTAGCTCACTGTGGCCCCACAGCCAGCGCTGACGAGTGGCCCGGCTGAAACACGCCGCTGTCATCGGCTCTCTCGGCAAACCCCGAGGCCTGCGGTGTGCCGGGCTCTGGGAGGAGCTGGTGACCAGCTGGGGACAGTGGAGCCGCCTGTGGCAGGGGGTGGGCCCAGCCCCACCCTCAGGGATGCCGTTTGCCAGAGGTGGGCTGGGGCTAGCGTGTCCCCTTCCCGGGTCCCCTATGAGGAGGGTGCCCGCAGGGGTGGGCACGGGGCTCCCGGAGCGTGGAGTGCGGGTCCCGGGTGCTGGGGCGCTTCCTGCCGGCGGTGGTCTCCCCCCGCCTAGCCTTCTGCCTGTGTCAGTCCCCCCGGCCTCCTCCTGGGTGGGGTTGGGGGTGCCCGTAAATCCGCTGGTACCAACGTTTCATGTGATTGATGGGTCGAAGGGGGGAGCTTCCTGGCTCTGCTGGATTCTGCCTTAGGCAAGTCCCTCCCTCAGACCTCAAGGGCCTCAGTGTCCCCATCTGTGTAATGGGCGGTCAGCTGGGTAGTCCCAAAGGTCCCCTTCAGCCCTCTCAGTTTCCTCATCTGTAAAATGGGTCTTGTGAAAGGATTATGTGTGGTTTAAATGCATTAAATAAAACATTGAAGACTATCAATGTAAGTAAATAAATAGTATAAATTTTTAAACAGCCTGGCACATAGCAAGCGCTCAGTGAAGGTGGTTTGTGATGATGAGGATGATTGTCACATCTGTTTATGAGTGTAGGCACCGTGTGAGGGCCTGGGCACAGTGTGAGGAGTGACGGCGGTGTTGGGGGGCTCCTAGGGAAGCTGGGAGATGCTGGGAAGGGGCCGGGGACCACGGGCTCCAGCCTCGATGTCTGGGACTCCAGCTGCCTTGCCCCCCACTTGGACACCGAGTCAGGGGAAAGCCGCCTCCGGGGACCTGACAAGCCACCCAGGGGACACGGAGCTCCTCCGTCTCGCTGTGGTCCTGGGCCAGTTGGCCGCCTCCCCGGCTGCTGTCCTGTGCCCTGGGCCCTTCCCCAGCCCCGGCAAGGTGCTCTGATCCCCTGTCCACCACGGACAGGGCTGGGGCGACCTTCAGTCATGAGGCCCAACAGCTCGGCCACAAAGCCAGAGATGGCAACTTTTCTGGAGCCCAAAACAGGAAACTGCAGGGAAAGTTGAGATTTTCTCTGCTGAGTCGTAGGTGTGGATGAGTTTAGAGGGTGAACGGGGCCCGCGGAGTGGCTGCGTGGCTGGTACCAACCAGCACATCCGCCAGAATCCCGGGACTCCTCCTCCGCCCCCCTCGGGCCCCGTGCTCCCTCCCCGCAGGCCCGGTCCTCCTCTCCTCCCCTGCCTGCCTGTGGCCAGGTGCCTGCTGGGGACACAGCCGGGTGCCACTGCCCCGGCGATGCTCACCGTCTGGAAGGGACAGAGGGACAAGCCAAGGGCTGCAGGCGTGTGCAGCGTAGGCCAGAGCAGGGGTTCCAGCTCCACTTTTAGGGATACTCAGCCCAATTTTAGGTGGTTCATGTATTTTTTTTTTTTTTTTTTTACTAATTATGTACTTATTTTAATGGGCATTACAAAAACATCACACCCATGATTTCATCAATATCGTTTAGGATTATGCTCAGAGAGGCAGCGTTGTTTGGCCTAAAGACATTTAAGGGACAGAGTTGAGAAACAGTCCTGGGGCCTGTCAGCGGCTTGAGCATGGTGAATCCTGGCGGGGGCACAGAGTGGGCCGTGGAGGCTGAAGGACGTGGCTTCCGAGCCCGATGCCACCACCTACAGCGGCAGCACCGTAGGTAAGCGTTGCAGATGGGTCCCCCGAACGCAGAGCCCGAGGCAAGGACTTGGGTGCAGCAGGTGCTCCCAGGAAGTGGGAGTGAGGGGCAGGGCAGGGAAAAGGCCACTTGTGGGTTGCAATGTCAAGGTCGCTGCTGTAGACCCCTGGGACCTGCTGGGACCTCCACACGTGTGCAGGATGCCCCAGGAGTGATCTCTGCAGGAGCCCACCGGCTCTAGTCCCCGTTTGAGTGAAGGTCGCCTCCATGGGCATTAACCCTCTTACCTTCCTGGCCAAGCCTGAGCGAGGCGGACACCTGGAGCCGTGCTTGAGGTGGGGCTTCAAGCCTCCTGCCCAGACTGTCCCCGCAGCTGCGGCTGAACTCTCAGGGGCCAACGGCTGTGGCGCACACACAAGTCCCTGACCCCTCCATCCCTTCGTGTCCTCTTCTGTAAAATGGGCCCAAGCTCGTGGCTGTCCCATGGAGCTGCTGAGAAGCGGCCTGGCGCATCGCTGAGACTGAGTGTTTTGGGGGAGTTCCTGAGTCCTGCAGATGCTGGGTGGGGGCGACCCTCGAACCGGCCTTCCGTGGGATTTGGCTGAGCTGAGAAGCAGCGGGTCCGTGATTCAAGGTCAGACAGGGTGTGTGCCTTGTCCGTGGAAGTCTGACCCTCCAGCCTAAGGAGATGTCCCCCCGAGAGGTATCTGGGCTGAAAGTGTGGCCCCGATCCCGACACCCTCCCAGGGTTCCTGGCCGGGCATCCAGCCTGGGCCCCGTGGGAAATGCCCCTGTCTCTGAGCGGGTGTTGCCACGCAGTCTTCCTCCCGGGGACACGGTGTGCTCACGCACACACATCCCTCGCTGGTCAGGAGCACGGCCTCCGAGCTCAGGTGACCTGTGTTCAGGCCCGGCTCTGCTGCTTCCGACTGGTAGGACCCTGGGCGTGTTATCTGACCTTTGTAAATGGGGACGGCTTGTCAGGCTGCTTTGAATATTAAAATCAGACGTTGGCAGGGAACAAACACCCAAGAAATATTAGCTCATCATAAATGCCATGTATTATACATACATGTCGTGCATATGTAATATGTATAGCGTATAATATATAAAATATGTTAATCATTCTTCAATGTCTTCTCTACGCTCAGACTTCTAGGTTCCAGGCACCATGTGGCCTCTGTCATGCTGGGTTTTGGGAAAATTATAATCTGGATCTGGTTGTCTGTCCACTTGCTCATTCTTTGTTCGTGTTGAGCACGTCCTCTGTCTACATCTCCAGTAAGAAGGTCACGTGCACCAGCGCCTTTTGTGGCTGCCTCGAGGAGAGCCTAGGGGCCAAGGGCTTGCCCAAGGCCACACGCTGCCTGGGGCTGGAATCAGCCCCAGAACCGAGGAGCTGGTCCAGCCTGGGAGGAGAGGCCCCGCCGGTCCTGTGGGCAGCGCTGCGTCCTGCCCATCTGTGTCCTGCCTGTCCGCGTCCGCGCTGGAGGGAGGGAGGCAGCTCTGTGCCGATGAGCTCTGAGTCTCCCTTGGGGAGCATGGAGGTGCAGGGACCTCTTGAACCTGCTCAGGCTCCTCCCAGGTGCCCTGCCCATGACCTTCCCCTGGCACCTGCTGTGAGCTCAGAGCGCTGCGCGGTGGTCTCTGGGGACTGGGGTAGGGGGCTGCCGAGGGGGGGTGCCTGGTGTGGCAGTGGGCTCTGAGGACACGTATCCCCAGGGTGCATGGCTGGCACCTTCTCTTCCGTCTGCTCCCTGGAGGAGCGGGGCTGGCTCACCATGACATCCCGACATGGATTCCCTCCTCCCACAGGGCCCTGGGGACCCAGTTCCCTGGGGTGCAGGCAGAGGGCTGTCTCGGGGATGGAGGTGCGCTGCACCTGGGCGGGGACAGATTGTGCCATTCCCAGGGGCCCAGCCTGGGCTGTTTGTGCCCTGCAGAGCCTTGGACCACCCCCAGATGTGGGCGTTACGGGAGAGAGAATGGAGCTGGGAGTTTGGTTACCTGCACCTCACCTGGTCAGCTTCTGCCTAGTCTGACGTCAGAGGGGTTTGCGGCCGAATGGAGCGTGCGAAGCCGGAAGACCTTTGATTCGGTTCCCAGTTAACTGGGGACGCTGGTGCCGGAAGGGAGGGATACGGGGGCATCTTGGGAGTTGGAGGCTTGTCCTGGGTCCGATGAACAGAAGTGCCACTGGAGTTACCTTGTCCAGCCATTTAGCGTGCAGGGCTGTACTCTGGCAGGGGAGGGGCCAGGTGGGTTTGGGGGCAAAGCCCTGGAGTGAGCATGCGATGGAGACTTCAGTCTGCTGTCCCTGGGCCTCCTGGGGCCACGCTCCCTCCCGTGGGAGCAGCCCTTCGTCATCATCCTCATTCTGGGGTCAGAGATGTGTATTTGGGGGTGCCATGGCGATTTAGTCCGGAACTGGAGGAAAAGCCAGCTGGGTTGGACTCCCTGAGGGACGGCGCGTCTGTCTCCCCGGGTCCCCCGAGGGGTCTTCAGGGCAGTGTTGATCCCTCAGTGACTCGAGCACTCAGCCCCACGTGGGAGGGGACCCCGTGCTAGTTGTGCAGGGTCTCCTCCAGGGACACCAGAGCTCGACTGCTCAGATCTCTGGGGTCTTTGCAGTCACTGATCACAGGCTTTCTTGAAATGGGCTCTGCCGATAGGCTAGTGATGGTTTACTTTGAGGTCATCTGTTGATCAGAACTGGATTTATGGGAGGTGTAGAAAAGAGCACTGGGCTGGGAGTCTGGCTCCTGCTGGTGCCCACTCAGGAGCCGGTTGTTCAGACACTGCTGGGGGGCCCCAGGGACCATCGAATGGTGTCCTCTGCTCCTCTGCGTGGGACGCAAGGCCTTGGCGATGGGCTCCCGGCAGGGACACCAGCCTCAGCTGCGGGGGGCTGCTTCCTCTTTGCTTCAGAAGCCTTGATTTCCCGACTTTGCGCCCGCCTCCCCTTCACCTGGAAGACCTTCTCCCTTCTTCCTGCGTCGGGGGCCCTAGTCTGGAGTCCTTGTGTACCTCTGCCGTGATTTTTGCAGCATTTGAGTGTCACGGGCGCTGTGATTCTCCTAGTATTTTTCTTTAAGTCAGTGCTCTTCGTGGTGAAATGAATCCATTTGCTTCATTCTGCAAGTGGAAAACCAGAATCATTTGTTGTGAGTCGACAGCAACCTTACAACAAAAAGTGAATGAAAAACAAAACCCAGGAAAACCCCACCCCGGGTTATTCCCCCGAGAAGCTGCCGCCTTCTGGAAATGCTGAGCGTGGGGTCTGCTCGCTCTTCAGCTGGAGTTAAGGACGGTGCCGCGTGCGGCCTCGCGCCTGGGCCCAGTCGCGAGGGCATGAAGGGGCATTTCCCGTCCCGTTTGTGCATCGGCGTCGTTCGAGACCCTCCTGGGTGCTGACAACGGGCGGCGCCCCATGTTTTGGAGAACACAGGTCAGTGGAGATCCGACTCCTTCAAAGCCTAGTTTGAGCACCCGTGCCCAGGATGGCGCCTTGTCTGTGCGCACGGGTCCCCCATCCTGCCGGGACTGGAGCTGTCTGGCACCCACTGGCCTTCGCCAACGGAAAGCTCGGCACAGACGAGCATGAGCTCTGTGTCCTGCCCCTGCCCCGGTCCCGCACCCTGCGGCCCCAGGCCACGTTGGACTGCCATCTCCCGTAGGCCCAGGTGAACCCCAGGGAAGGAAGAAATGAGGACGTGACTCCTAGCCACGCAGGAGGTGGGCAGAGCGGGGCCCCGAGCAATGAGCTGGGTTTGGGTGGGCGCTGACCAGGTCGAGGGGCATCCTTCTGGGCAAAGGCTCGGAGTTTGGGCCGGGTGAAGCAGGCGCAGCATACCTCTCTGATGCCAGGGGGTGGTCTCGGTGGCTTTCTGGAGAAAAATGAAATCATTCCACGCTCCTTCTGCTTCACTTCTGTGGGACCCTCGCCCTCTCTGCATCTCAGGTGTGTGAGCTGTACAGTGGGGGAAATGACGTTGGTGGTCACCGCGCAGGAGGACGTGAGGCTGTAGCAAGGTGGAGCTTGTGAAGAGCTTGGCACCGTGCCTGGCCACAGAGCGGGCTCTGCAGATAATACCAGTCTGAAGTTCAAAAAGTAGCTCAGGCTGGGTGTGGTGGCTCACACCTGTAATCCCAGCAATTTGGGAGGTCAAGGTGGGAGGATTATTTGAGACCAGGAGTTCAAGACCAGCCTGGGCAATATAGCGAGACCCCATCTCTACAAAAAGTTTTAAAAATTAGCCAGGAGTGGTGGTGCCTGCCCATAGTCCCAGTTACTTGGGAGGCTGAGGTGGGAGGATCACCTGAGCCCAGGAGTCTGAGGTCATAGTGAGCCGTGATCACACCACTGCACTCCAGCCTGAGTGACAGAGTGAGACCCTGTCTCAAAAACAACACAAAACAAAGAGTGTGAACATGTTCCAGTCCCAAAAGGGTGCAGGGGACCTAGGGACACCCCAAGCACTCAAATATAAAGAGGCAGTGCCCAAAGATCAGGGAGGGGTACCAATGGTGACAGAGGCAGTCAGAGAAGGCTTCCTAGAGGCAGTGTCTTGGAGGACATGGGTGTTAGCCAGGACAGAGCAGGTGTGGCATGCCACAGTGGCAGTGCAGGCTTCCAAGATGTTGCCCACATCCCTCCCTACAAAGGAGAAAGAACGTCTGCTCCTGTCCAAGGCCTCAGGTGGCAGCTCTGGACACCACATGCCCATGTCCCCATAGGTGACAGAGGGGTGCCTGACCACTTCTCAGAGGTTTCTGCGGACGTCCAGCCTGTAGCTCTGACTTCTGCAGCTGAAACGCATGGACAGAAAAAATGCCGTCCAAACATGCCTAATCCCAATCAAAGGATTATTTTCTCAGAGAAAAGCTTCACCTATACTTAATAGTTTTAAATTGTTCCGGGTACCAATTAGACTTTTAATTTTGCTGTTCCCTCCGGCGGCTGGAGGATGTGTGTGGTTTGCGTTTAATCAGAGTTGATTTTTTTTTTCTTTGTGGTTCCGGGGGAGGGAAGGAGATGAGGAGCCCGTTTCAGGGTTTCCTTCTGGTCCTCCCAGGACCCATGTCGGGGGAGAGGCACTGGGCAGCCCTGAGTTTGGGATTCTCTGTCGGGGCAGGCAGGGACGGGACGTCTCCCGAGCTCTGAGCCCAAGTCCCCTCCCGCCTGCCTGAGGTTCCACCGCCGCACACTGCCTGGAGAATCCAACGCCGCGTTAAATATATGGATTATCCAAAAATTTCTGCAGCAATAGGGTGAGTTATTATTGATTCACAGAGCACGACAAAACATCGCTGCATGAATTAGCAAACAGCTGTTTCTAATTTGAGTTTAGAACGGTACACAGAGGAACTTGTTTCTCTGTTCACTCCTTTCATTTATAATGAATTTTAATCACCGCTACAGGTGAGAAAAATGTAGAAACAAGCTTGTATCTTGTGGAAGAAACAAAGGAGAGACAGATGCTAACAGATTTCCAGTCTGCGATAAAAGGGATGTTTTGGTACACTTTACATGTAATTAGAGCACAGCTGTTTCCAGTCCCAGGTCCACGCACACGGCCGAGCGTGGGCTCCGGCGATCTCCAAAGGGAGTAAAGAAAAACAGTGATTCAACCCTGAAAGCATTTTGCCTTCTCCCGAGCTGAGCAGAGCGCCCTTTGCGCCGGCCCTTGGCGTGTTGTCCCATGAAGCTCATGGAGATGACTTCACAAGGCGCCAGCTCCTCGTGCACAGGCGAGCAGGGCGACCTCAGGGTTTGTAGGCGGCCCACGCCAGGAGGCTGGTGGGGTACCGCCCAGAGCCCCTGAGCTCCAAGCGCCCTTGGGGGGCCCTCGTGGGGGCGGATCAGGGGGCCCTTCCTTGCTGGCAGGAGTCGATCACGATGCTCCTTTTTAGCAAGTTTGATCACAGCCAGCTCTCGGGTGAGTTGATGAGCGCTGGCTTTTTTTTTTTCTTCTTTCCTAGTCTGTTTAATTTCTGCAATAAAACTCGAGCTCAATTGCATTTTCAATATCAGTGCTAAGTAAATTTGTCTAAGGGATGGAGCAGCCTGGCAGGCTGTGTGTTCTGCGAGGTCAGAGGCTTCAAGGGGAAAGGCGGACACTTCCTTCTTGTCCTGTGTGTCTGGCAGCCCCTGGAGACGGCGGCCCCCGTGGGTGCTGGGCAGGGGCATTCTGGGAGCCTGAGCCTCATCTCCCACCCCCTCCAGCAGGAACCGGCAGAACCAAGTCCAAGCCCTAGCACAGCTGTTGCTGCCTTGGTTTCTCCATCTATGTAAAGAGAGTATTGGGCTCCATCTGTATAATGTGGTGGTCTTGAAGGCTTACACCCGCTTGGTTACTGGTCGGGTCTCAGGGCGAAGGGACTCCGTACTGTCTGTGTCTGTCCAGGCCATTGCAGTCCTTGCTGCCTCTCCTGTCTCACTCTCTGCCCTGTGACCACTTTATGGTGAGCTGGGAGCCAGTAGCCAGGGACTGTTTTGTACATTACAGAACATTTATCATTTATAACACCTTACACATCTTCACTGATTTCATCTGTAGAACAGCTCTGTAGTTGGGACTGTAGTATCTCCGTGTTATAGATGTGGAAACTGAGGCAGGTCTCTCCATCTGTGCAACAGAGGGAGGGGAATTAACTTGCCTAAGGTCACACAGACAGCAAGTGGTAGAGCTGGGAGCTAAGCCCAGCTGCCGGCTCTCAGCCACCCACGAGAACACACATGTCCTCAGGCCCAGGACACGACGCACTGGGGCAGGGAGCCCGCTGGGCTGGGCATGCAGGCGAGGGGGCGTCCCTGGTCCACAGGGGGAGTGTGGCTCGGCCCCTCATCAGTGTGCCGGATGCAGAGCCTGCGCTGCCAGGTCTTCTCCTTCAAGAATAGCCAGAAGTGACTGTGGATTTTTCTTTTTTCTTTTGAGACAGGCTGGAGCGCGGTGGTCCAGTCGCAGCTCTCTGCAGCCTCCAACTCCTGGGCTCAGGCGATCCTCCTGCCTCAGCCTCCCGAGTAGCCGGGACTGCAGGCAGGAACCACTGCGCCTGGCTAATTGTCTTATTTTTCTGTTCAGATGGGCTCTTCCTATGTTGCCCGGGCTGGTCTCAAGTTCCTGGCCTCGAGCTATCCTCTCACCTCAGCCTCCCAAAGTACTGGGATTATAACTGTGAGCTACCGTGGCTGGCCGTGGCTTTTTAAAAAATATTAGGAGTTCCTGATTTGTGAATGTTGGCATTTTTACAAAATCACTGATAACTGGGTGGCTCCCGGACTGTCCAGTGGGAGGACAGCCATGATGACCCGTGACCCATTGCTCGGGTTGTCACTTCTCCTGGTCCAGCTGGCTGAGAGCCTGGGCTGGGAGTTCAAGCCCAGCTTTTCCATTTAGCATCTGCTTTGTGATGTCAGCGTGTGACCTAACCTCTCTGTTCTCTTTCTTCTTCCGTGGGGCGACCACACAACGTACGGTGTAAGCCCAGCTCCTTTTGCGTGTGAAGGAGGAGCAGGAACTGGACGGGGCGCCGGGGTGTGTGGCACCTGCTTACTTGTGACACGGGGACAATGACAGTAACAGAACCACTGCCGCCGCCGTCACCCCCATGCAGAGTTGCCCCGGACGTCCCGTGGGATGGGGGTGACGTGCTGTGTGACTGCCACACACACGACAGGGTTCACGATTAACGATCCTAGTGTACGTTACCCAGGAACCGCCTTCATTGTCTCTGGTGAGCGTTTACCGGACACTTAGCCATGTACAAACATTAACCGCTCTGCAAGGTAGTCACGCTTATTATCCGCGTCCTGTGGATCAGGAGATGGGGGCTCAGAGAGGTCCAGTAAATTGCCCATGGTCACACAGCGAATGAGTGGCAGCTCAGTCTGAGTCCTGAGCGAGCCCATGCATGTTCATACCCTTGGCTCCCCTGTCCCTCAGTGGCTGATGTGTCCCTGTAATTGGCTGAATCTCTTTAACACATTAACTGCCATGTGGGTTGTATTTAACTCACGCTAGTTTTGAGCCTGGGGCCTCGCGATGCATACGTAACTCGCACATCCCTTTACTTTGGGAGGTCCATGAACTGTTTTCCAAGCTGCATGTAATTTACGCACAGAAAATAATAATACAAAAATAAAAAATTTGTCATTATATTAGAAAGAATCAGGATTTTTTTTTGAAGTTTTTATTCTATTTTCGTAATAATACACTGTAGCCCCAAGGAAAAAAATTTTTTCTACTGTGGCAGTCAGTGTGTTAAGCTTATGCTGACGTTTGGATCCCTGTAAGTTTTATTAAGGGCCTTGGTGGCAGCTGTTTGCTGTCACATGGCATTTCAGCAGCCCCCAGAGCTGGCCGGGGACGGGCATGCCTGGCCCTGTCTTCCAGACTGTCGCGGGCTCGGAGGGCTCTCGGAAGCTCTGTGCCAAGGCTGCTTTTGAGGTGGAGCAGAAGGTGGGACCCCACTCGCCCCATGAGGCCAGCGCGGGAAGCGGCCCTGCAGGACAGTGTGCTTTCTCCCTCCGCTCAGCTTTGGGCCGCTGACCTCTGCGTGCCTGTCTCTGTCCCTGAGATGTCCAGCGCCGCCTGAGCCTCCCGCCCCGTGGATATTTTCTCCCCAAACTGGAAGACCGATCCCTGCTTTTCCTCTCTGTGGCCTCACTGGGGACAACGAGATCACATCCACAAGGAACTCCCGGCCCCCTCCAGGATGGGTGCATAGGAGTGGCTGTTATTTTCGCTAATAGCATAATTGTAGTTCAGGATTTCAGGGGGAGCCATGTCCGCTTCTGGCAGCCTCTTTGGGGCTCTGTGGCCTGCCCCTAGGAAAGAGCCCCCAGCTGCCTTATCCCTTTCCTATCCCAGGGTGGACTTTGACTTCCCAGGCTTTGGGCCATGGTTCTTTACACCACACCCTCGTCTGTCTCTTTAGGAAAATCAAGTATCTAGATGCAGAACTGACTATTGCCCTTAAAGGGGGTCTCTCTCTTTCTCGCTTTCAAACTACTTCCAAGCAGCAAACGGTTGCTTTAGAGTTTAAACTTTAGATAGCAATTGATCAACAGAAAAATTAAGCAGACAAGAGTGTAGAAACTAAGAATGTTGGGTACCTTCTGCACCCTTCGAGGACCAGCAGGCTCAACACATATGTGCCAAATAAGAAAACACCCAAACTAGATAGCAGGGAACTGGGTACCTACTACCTGACACTGCCCATTCTGTACTCAGGGCAGACATCACCAATTGATCACAGATTCTTAGAGCTACAAAGGCTCTTAGACACCTATTCATCTGATCCCGTCTCTCAAGAGTTGGGGAAATAAAAGTACAAAGAGGGGATATACTTGCCTTTGGTTGCACAGTGCCAGGATCTGAGCCTAGTCCAGTGGTGATCTCATCCGTGATGGCTCACAGCTCCACCTCAGGGCTTAGGGTTCCACCCTCTGAGTCATTCTTTTATTTCCCCATGAAAGGTAGCACATATCTGCATCTGAGTCATTTTATCAGCCTGCTTCCTGCTTGTAGGATTTTGTCTCAGCTTTTTGTCTAGAGCATGCCTTCTTGAAAGTAAATCTCTTAATTGTAGTGTTATTGCAATCTGAGAATTTCCAAAATCCTTCATTTCTAGGTTTTTTTGGGTTGTTATTTAACCGTTCTTTTCTCAGTCTTTTTTCTTTTTATTATAAGTAGCAAGAAGAAATTAGGTCACACCTTTAACATTTTGCTTGGAAATCTCAGCTAAATATCCAGGTTTATCCATTTGTATGGTTTATGCTGTTTACATAACTGGGGGACACAATTTCACCAAGTTTTCTGCCACTAAATATCAAGGATCCCCTTTTCATTCTGTTTCCAATATTGTATTCTTAATTTCCTGAGAAGCCCTCACCATCAGTGCTTTTAATATTATATCATCATTTCTCTTTATGTCTGTTCATGATGGTTTAGATATTTTCTAAGGTGATTTAAGTTTTCTCTAATGTGCTCCTTTACTTTCTTCTGAGTCTTCACTAATAGAGTCATTAACATCCATATTTCAGTTAATCTGTTAGGGGTTACCTAGGCTCTTAAAGACATCACACTTCTCAGAATTCTCCAGCGTCTGGTCACTGCCCAATTCCAGAGCCACGTCCACAATTTCAGGTATTTGTTCCCATAGTACCGCACTCCTGGCACCAAAATCTGTATCAGTTTTCTACTGCTACTCTAACAAAATGCCATAAACATAGTGGCTTAAAACAATAACAAAAAATTATCTTTCAATTCTGTAGGTCAGAAGTCTGCCCCAGACATCACTGGGTAAATCAAGGTGTTGGCAAGACAGGGTTCCTTTCTGGGGGCTCCAGGGGAGAACCCATTTCCCGCCTTTCCAGTTTTTAGAGCTGCCCACATCTCTTGGCTTGTTCGAAGTCAGCACTGCTGGTTGGGTCCTTCTTGTATCGCATCACTTTGGCCTCCTCTTCTGCCTCCCTCTTCCACATTTAAGGACCCTTGTGATGACAGTGGGCCCACCCAGATAATCCAGGATAATCTCTTTATTTTGAGTTCAACTGGTTATCGACCTTAATTCCATTTTACCATATAATATATCCACAGGGGGTAAGACGTGGACATCTTTGGGGTGGTCACTATTCTGCCTGTGTTTGGTTCTGCGTAGGCTGGTGAAGCAGCCTGCTCAAGAGGAAAGGAGGAAAGAGGCCAGCTGCGTCCACTGGTGCTTGGCTTCAGCCCCAGCCTGGCCTGGTCACCTTCCACTGGCTGTGCCCACTCAGGACATGACTTTGCCTTAGTGGCAGGTGGGGCTGTAAAGCTTGAGACTTCTGCCTGGCCTGAGCCACAGGGCCTGGCATGTGCTTATGCGTGGTGGGCCTCCAGACAGGGAGCAGGCGCCGCGGTGGGGTGGGCCCTGAGCTGGCACTGGGCCTGGGGAGGCAGTGTGGTCTAGTCATTAGCAAGTGGGCTGGGGACATCTGCCACTTGCTGTCTCAGTGTACTCAGAAGTTACTTTCCTTTTTGGGGCCTCAATTTGCACAGCTATAAAAAGTGGGTGTTAATAGTACCTACCTTATAGGGATGTTGTGAAAAACAATTGATAAAATGGTGGCAAAGGACCTGGCGCATAGACAATGTGCATAAACGGTGACAACTGTCATTGTTGTGCATTTAGTCCTGGATCTGCCTGTAACTTGCTGTGTTGCCTCAGTTTCTTGAAACATGAGTGAAACAAGATGAGCGGTGATCTGTGCACCCTTCCCTACCCGCCGTGCACTGATGTCAGTTTTACTTGCAGGAAGGTGACTGAGTTGAGCAGTATTCTGGGATGGATGGCTAGCTCTGGCACCCGGTGTCTGCAGGCTCCCCTGCACCCAGTTGAAGCCTGGCTCCTTCCTCTGGGGCCTGAGTCCTTGGTGGGCACTGAGTCGGTGAGAATGTCCCCTGTGCCCCCGAGTCTCAGAGCTCTGGCCTGTCTCCTTAGCACAGTGGGGTCCAGGCCCCACTCTGGCCTGGGGGGTTGCGGTGAGGGCAGCTTGGGCCCCTCAGGGACTCTTGCATCCCAGTTTGCTGGAAGGAGCTTCAGGAAGGGGCCTCAGAGGTTTCCCAGTCCACCTGTGTCACAGAGGCAGTGGCCCAGCAAGGGCAAGTGACTTCCCTAAGGCCCCTCAGCATTGCCGCTGAGGACCAGGGCTCCTGCCTTCTAGATCTGCGTGCCCCTGCTGCCACCGGCTCCCGGGACGTGCAGGGAGACAGAATGGGTACAGATTCGAAGTCTCCCAAGAAGAGTGCAAGAACATGCCCAGATGCCACCCTGAGCTGGATTTGAGTCACTTCGTGTCAGAAAGCCGCCTGCTGAGGTCCTGGCCGCCTCCGTGGGCAGCACATCTGTAGTGAGCCCTAAAACGTGTTCACGTCCCGTGGCTCTTGTCCCCGCGGGCTCTGGGGAAGTTGGTCTGCGCTCCTGGGGTGCCCAGGCGGCTTTGTGCCCACTTTGGGGTTGGAGCTGACCTCCCTGGCTGCAGAGACCCCGCTCCAGACCACGGCGCAGCTCCCTGGCATCTGCAGTGTCCTGTTGTCTCTGAGAACAACAGCGTTTTGGCAACGCTGCCCCAGAGCTGCATTTCCCAGGGAGAATGGGCAGCTCCCTGCCGGGAGGAGGAAACCCGATGGTTGAAGGCATCTGGCACTGGGAGTCAGGAGACGCCTTCCTCCGGCTTGCTCAGTGCCCTCGGGCCATTCCCTTCCCACGTGCCTTTGCTCATGGCAGACATCACCAGTTGATTTCAGCACTCTTTCCTTCTGAGCCCAGATATGGCCTGAGACTCCTTCTGAACACTGTGCTCGAGGCAACCACTGCCAGTTAGCTGTCCCTGTAAGTTCCCTTCTTTCTCTGGGCCTCAGCTTCTCCGTCTGTAGCACGTGGGATTGGAGTAGGTAGTTTCGAGTCCAGGGTCCCATTGCTCTGGTCTTGGGATCCCCATTGCTGGAGCTCTGGAGGGGCCAGATGGGGGGCTCTGTCCAGCACATTACAGAGCCTTGTCCTTTGGGGAACTGTCTCCTTGGCACTTTTCAATCTTCTGAGGAAATGGGGAGGCCCTCTGGGGCTTCGTGAGGAATTTTCGGGCCTTTTTGTGACATCGTGCAGACAGCCTGGATGGTGGGGGCAGGGCCCGAGGTGACCTTTAGAGTCACCTGGAAGGGGCTTCGGAGAGCACGCAGTCCAGCTTCCCGTGTGCCGGCAGAGGCAGCTGAGGCCCCGGTCTGCCGACGGACTGTCTGTCCCTTGCCCCGGCACGTCTCCGGCCGCCCTGCTCGCTGTGCTCGGCTGTCCTCTGCGTGGCCTGGAGCGTCCCCCAGCAGGGCCCAGGCAGGGCGCACCCAGCGACCCTGCCGCATTCCGCCCCAGTCCTGGGCACAGGAGCCACTTGTGGGCTTGGGTGGAATCCTCACCTGTGGGACTGCCCAGCTCTTGTCCCCTCTGGAGGCTGACGGTCATTTTCTATTCACACAGATGGAAGTGCCCATCCCGGGCATGTTCAAGGAGCCTGGAGCTTCCTGGGCCTCCGCTGTCTTCACCCTCCCATCCGTGCACGGAGCCTTCCGGGGTTCTTCTCAGGGCCGTTTGTTCCTCTTGCATAGGTTCAGTGACAAGGGGTCCACGTCCTCCTCAATCTGTCCCCCTTCCTGTTGGCAGGAAGGTCCCCTTTTGGCTTACTCCTGTGGGTGTGTGGGCCGGCCACCCTCACTCGTTGGCCTGAGCACCCCGGCTGGCAGCCCGACCTTGCTTCTCCGTGGCAGGAGGGGCTGTGAGCTGTGGTTCCGGGCCACCCTTGGGGGCCACTCCACGCCGGTCTCCCCGGATTAGGTGCTCAGAGACTGCCGTACACTCGGTGGCATCGCCAGCCCACCACCCCACGTCCTGCTCCGTGGTGGTCACTGCATGTGACCTCACGTGCTTGGGGTCCACCCGCTCTTTCGGCTGCTGATGTATTCTGAAGCCCAGTTAATGTTCTTTTTTTCTACTTAATTGAATTTTTATCAAAAATTCTCCCCCCTTTTATGCTTGTTTTGGTTCTCTTCCTGCAGCAGACAGCAATAAGCCTCACATAACCCGTTTCCTACCAGGCCTTTTTGCAGGATTAGTAATTTTTAAATGACTTTAATCTCCATTTTGAAAGCGATTTTTCTACTCATTTGTGTTACGTTTCTTTGATTGCATTCATTCCGGAGGGAGGGGGAGGCCGAGGGTCTGGCATTAGTCACTGTATCTCCCACTTGCTTTGCTTGGGTCCCTCCTCCCAGAGGAGGGAGGCAGTGTGGCATTGTGGGTGGAAACAGCCACTGAACGGGGCTACGTGGGTTCGTATCCTGACTCTACTGCCTGCTAGCTGTGTGGTACTGGGCAAGGTACTCAGCCTCTCTGTGCCCAGGTTTTCTCATCTGTGAATGGAAAGTTTAATAATAGTACTCTTTGGGCTGTTGAGAGGATTGAATGGGTTAACACACGTACACTCTTAGAAGAATGCCCGGCACATAGTAAAATCTATGCACAGGTTTACTTGAAAATAAAAAGGTAGCTGGTTGAGTGGGACTTTCCTTGGACCTGCCCTCGCCCTGAATTTGGACTGTTCATGTTGAAGGGGGCGTCCGCGATGGTCTTTGCCGTAATTGCACGTGTGTGCGCGCACACGCGTGTGGTGTCTAGCAGTCAGCATGAGGACAGCGTTCCCGCTGTAAGGAAAGGGAACCTCTCCTCTGCTGACACCTCTGCAAATACACCCTGAGCTTCTGCCCCAGCTCCAATCTCCAGCCCACTTCTAGGGCACTTTGACAAGTGTCCCCAAGGCAAAATGCATCGCAGGGGGTGGGACGGGGTGGGACGGAAGCAGCCAAGGTCAATGCTCTTCGAATACAAGGCTTTAAACAGGGCGGTCTGAGTTGGGGACTCTACCTGTCAACATGCCTGTTCCCTGACTGGGCCTTTTCGGTTTAAGGAGCCTTACTTTCATTTCAATACAGGTGATTATCGTCTCAGCAGTTGCTCTGTTTGTTGTTCCCAGAATCATATGCTTTGCTTTAGTTTTGAAACTTGTTTGCAGAAAAATGAAGCCAACCAGGCAGCTCGCAGTGAGCCCTGGGTACTGTGGCACGGGGCAGGCTGAGGGTCTCCTTTCCGAAGCTCGGTGGGCGAGTGGCGGATGAAGGGCCTGGGGACGACTCGGAGACGCAGTCCAGCCAAACGGCCTGGGCGTCTGGCTCGTACCGGGGCGAGTTCCTCAGCCCCCTGAGCCTCAGCCTCCCCATCTCAAAAATGGGATGCTACTGGAGACAGCCAGATACGGCTGCTGTGAGGATTAAAAGGAATTAATTGTGATCACAGGCATACTTAGCACAATGCTGGCACGTGGGACATGCTCACTAAGTATAGCCGCTAATATTATTAGCACTAGTGGTACTAATTAGTACTAATTATTATTATTGGCAAAATGATGCTTTTGTGGAACAGCTTTTTGAAGTATAATTTGCATACCCCAAAATTCACTTGTGTGAAGCGAGCCGTGCAGGCCTCTCCAGTCTGGTTCTAGAGCGTTCTGTCACCGCAGAAAGACCCCGCTTGCCTGTCTGCAGCCAGTCCCTGCCCCCTCCAGCTGCAGGCAGCCGCTAGTCCGCTTTCCGTCCCCACAGACGCGCCTTTTCTGGACGTCCGTGCGGTGGAGTAGCAGTGCTTTTCCACGGCGCTTCTCGGCCGTTCCTCACACGGGCTCCCTTTTCCAGGTGCATAAACTGAGTCTGAAAGGTCAGAGCGACGCGCAGGGCGCGTGTGAGTCGCAGGAGCGGGCGGCTCTGAGTGCAGGCGTCTGTCCTCTGGTCCTCAGGCGGCGTGAAGTGTGTGGGAGCAAGTGGCCCCAGCAGATACACCTGTCAGCTCATCCTGCAGGCAGGTGCCTTCCTGGCGTCCCGCCCACTTGCCGAGCTCTCTGCCTGCCGGCGTCTCTGCTGCGTCCCTCTGGGCCTTGGTGGCTCTTCCCGCAAATGCCGAGCGTGGGGCGCGTCCAGCCCTCGCCGCGCGGGCTCCAGGGAGATCCGGGCCTGACTGCCCCCGAGACCTCTCCCTCCTGCCCACGCAGGAGTGCTCTTATTTGACCGTGTGACCTGCGGAAGCTGGTCCAGGCCCGTGTCATGGTCAAGGGGCCTGAATGTGGAAGGTCCCGGGATTAGTAGCCAGCGCTGTCATTTCCTCAGCCAAGTCACCGAGGCTGTGACTCAGTTTCCTCGTCTGTCTGGTGGCGGTGGCCCTGGCTCCCACCTCGTTGGTGGTTGTGACAAAGCGCTTAGCAGAGTGCTGGGCACTCGGGAGGGGCTCAGTGGCAGCTTGAGTGGGTGTGAGCTGAGACATCAAAATAATAAAGAGCCAGTCCAGCCTGGCAGGGGTGGGGGCGGGCAGGTCCCCCAGCTCCAGCCACCTCCTCCCTTGGGTCCCTTTTGTCTGCGCCCCGCAGAGCCCAGCTGGCAAGAGCTGGGAATTAGCAGGCAGGGGATCGGCGCCTCCCGCCGCGTCTCCTCTGGGGGCTGACGGTGGCTGCATCCTTCCCGCCTGAAGGGCCCCGTAATGTGAGGCCCCCCGGGGAGGAGGCGCCCCTGCCCGGGGAGGGAGTTCCGGGAGGCACCTGGAGCCGGGCTGGGCGTGGGGCTGCAGAGGTGGGTGGCTGTCAGAGCCTTGGAGAGCGGCATCCGTCCAGGCTGAGACTTGCTGGCGGTGCCACCCGGGGTCAGGTGGGTGTTTACGCGCGAGCACTGGGGGGCCTGGGAGAGCCGGGGTGGGTGCGGCCTAGGAGCAGGCTCGGCACCCTCTGTGAGGATCCCTCCAGACCCTCCGGTCGGCCTCGCTCTCAGGGAGCCTGGGGCTGGCAGCTTGTATGGAGAGCTGGCGCGGGAGCCGCGGGTCTGCGATCGCGTGTGGGCGCGTGTGTCGGCAGGTGAGTGCGTGCACGCAGGGTTCAGTTGACGTGGGTGATCGTGTGCGTGTGCGGGTGTGTGCGCACGTGTGTGCCGGTGCTCCCCGTGCTGGGGACGTGCACGCCTGCGCCTTCCCTTGCTGAAGGTCTGGGCTGCCCGGGGCCAAGGTTACGTCTGGGCTACGTCCGTGAGGCTTTTGTGAGACTCCGGCAGGCCGAGGCTGGCGGCCGCAGAGGCGGGGACGGTGGCCGATTCCTCGTGGTTAGGTTACGGTTACGAGCGCAAGGTCAGAGCCAAATCCGAGCTTTTGTTGTCTCCTCCCTGCCCGCAGCAGCCTGCGGTCTGTTTCATTCATTATTAAGTTTTAGATCTGCCCAAAGAGAAACTGGAGACTCTGCAGTCACTCCTTGTTTGGGCCGGCTGCTTTCAACCCCCGGGGGACCTCGGGGGCTTCACGTGCTGTGTCCTGTGTGCTTTTGTTTTCCCAGCAATGCCAGCCCTTAGGTTTGTTTAGTTTTCCTCTGAGGCTGGGTGAGGATGGACGGCCAACGAGGGGGGGCGGTCCCCAGGGAGGGAGGGAGGGACTCACCAGGAGTCTCTTCCTCGCCTCAGGGCTCCGAGCTCTGTGGCTGTCTGTGTCCTGGTCCTTCCCCGGGCCACTGGACCACCAGGCCATCTCCTGAGGTCCCTGGTGGGCTCGGGGGAGGGGAAACAGAGAAAACAGCCCCCCTCCGGATGGTCTGGGCTGGGAGATGCGTCTTCGGTGCCCTAGGCTCCTTCCCACTTCCTGTTTGAGCTGGAGTCTGATGGCACCGTGCCCTGTGATGTCACACCTCCCGTGTCTTGTCCACTACCTGAGACAGCAGTTTCTAGCTTCACCGGCCCCCCGTCCCCAAAGAATGTGCAGCCTGGTACGATTCAGTAAAGGGCCATTTTTTTTTTGTTGTTTTTTGGCAAAATTTTGCCCATGTCCCTAAGGACCCGTGGGATTTCCCTCCAGGGTTGGGGGCTGGAGGGTGTTGATCAGGTGAGAGGACTTGTCCTCGGTTTGGCCTATGGGACTGATGGGCTGTGAGGTCATTTCTGGTGACTTTGTCCAGGCTGTCCCTCCTTCCCCCATCAGGGAAGTGGCCAGAGTCTCACCTCTGCTGGGGGTGGGGGTGCCACATCCAGGCCCCGGCAGGTGTTGCCGAGGGAAAAGCCGTTTCCCTGCCGTAACCTGCCGCCCCTCTGCCGTGTCCTCTGCCGACGGGAAGGCCCTCGTGTCCACTCGCTGCCGGCCCCTGCCCCTCCCCCAGTCCCCGCGCGGTTGGCCAGCTGCACAGCCTCAGCCCGCGCGCTGTCGAGAAGCTGGCTCTGTCCTTGTTTCTCGGCAGCCCTGGGAATTGCCTCTCATCTCCTCCCTGCCTCCCCCTGCAGATGGTGATGACGACCCACAGCTCTCCTGGGTGGCCTCGTCTCCCTCCAGCAAGGATGTTGCGTCACCCACGCAGATGATCGGAGATGGCTGCGACCTCGGCCTCGGCGAGGAGGAAGGGGGCACGGGCCTGCCGTACCCTTGCCAGTTCTGCGACAAGTCCTTCATCCGCCTGAGCTACTTGAAGAGGCACGAGCAGATCCACAGCGACAAGCTGCCGTTCAAGTGCACCTACTGCAGCCGCCTCTTCAAGCACAAGAGGAGCCGTGACCGGCACATCAAGCTGCACACGGGCGACAAGAAGTACCACTGTCACGAGTGCGAGGCGGCGTTCTCCCGCAGCGACCACCTCAAGATCCACCTGAAGACCCACAGCTCCAGCAAGCCCTTCAAGTGCACCGTCTGCAAGCGCGGCTTCTCCTCCACCAGCTCGCTGCAGAGCCACATGCAGGCCCACAAGAAGAACAAGGAGCATCTGGCCAAGTCGGAGAAGGAAGCCAAGAAGGACGACTTCATGTGCGACTACTGCGAGGACACCTTCAGCCAGACCGAGGAGCTGGAGAAGCACGTGCTCACCCGCCACCCGCAGCTCTCGGAGAAGGCGGACCTGCAGTGCATCCACTGCCCCGAGGTCTTCGTGGACGAGAACACGCTGCTCGCCCACATCCACCAAGCCCACGCCCACCAGAAACACAAGTGCCCCATGTGTCCCGAGCAGTTCTCCTCGGTGGAGGGCGTCTACTGCCACCTGGACAGCCACCGGCAGCCTGACTCCAGCAACCACAGCGTCAGTCCCGACCCCGTGCTGGGCAGCGTGGCCTCCATGAGCAGCGCCACGCCCGACTCCAGTGCCTCCGTGGAGCGTGGCTCCACCCCGGACTCCACCCTGAAGCCACTGCGGGGACAGAAGAAGATGCGGGACGACGGGCAGGGCTGGGCCAAGGTGGTCTACAGCTGCCCCTATTGTTCCAAGCGGGACTTTAACAGCCTGGCCGTGCTGGAGATCCACTTGAAGACCATCCACGCGGACAAGCCCCAGCAGAGCCACACGTGCCAGATCTGCCTGGACTCCATGCCCACCCTCTACAACCTCAACGAGCACGTGCGCAAGCTGCACAAGAACCACGCCTACCCCGTGATGCAGTTCGGCAACATCTCCGCCTTCCACTGCAACTACTGCCCCGAGATGTTCGCGGACATCAACAGCCTGCAGGAGCACATCCGCGTCTCCCACTGCGGCCCCAACGCCAACCCGCCCGATGGCAGCAACGCCTTCTTCTGCAACCAGTGCTCCATGGGCTTCCTCACCGAGTCCTCCCTCACCGAGCACATCCAGCAGGCCCACTGCAGCGTCGGCAGTGCCAAGCTGGAGTCTCCGGTCATGCAGCCCACGCAGTCCTTCATGGAGGTCTACTCCTGCCCCTACTGCACCAACTCGCCCATCTTCGGCTCCATCCTGAAGCTCACCAAGCACATCAAGGAGAACCACAAGAACATTCCGCTGGCCCACAGCAAGAAGTCTAAGGCAGAGCAGAGCCCGGTGTCGTCTGACGTAGAGGTGTCTTCGCCTAAGCGGCAGCGGCTCTCGGCGAGCGCCAACTCCATCTCCAACGGCGAGTACCCCTGCAATCAGTGCGACCTCAAGTTCTCCAACTTTGAGAGCTTCCAGACACACCTGAAGCTGCACCTGGAGCTGCTGCTGCGGAAGCAGGCGTGCCCACAGTGCAAAGAGGACTTCGACTCCCAGGAGTCCCTCCTGCAGCACCTGACGGTGCATTACATGACCACGTCGACCCACTACGTGTGCGAGAGCTGCGACAAGCAGTTCTCCTCGGTGGACGACCTGCAGAAGCACCTGCTGGACATGCACACCTTTGTGCTGTACCACTGCACCCTGTGCCAGGAGGTCTTCGACTCCAAGGTGTCCATCCAGGTGCACCTGGCGGTGAAGCACAGCAACGAGAAGAAGATGTACCGCTGCACGGCCTGTAACTGGGACTTCCGCAAGGAGGCCGACCTGCAGGTGCACGTCAAACACAGCCACCTGGGCAACCCGGCCAAGGCACACAAGTGCATCTTCTGTGGGGAGACCTTCAGCACCGAGGTGGAGCTGCAGTGCCACATCACCACGCACAGCAAGAAGTACAACTGCAAGTTCTGCAGCAAGGCCTTCCACGCCATCGTGCTGCTGGAGAAGCACCTGCGGGAGAAGCACTGCGTGTTTGACGCTGCGACCGAGAATGGCACGGCCAACGGGGTGCCCCCTGCGGCCACCAAGAAGGCCGAGCCCGCTGACCTGCAGGGCATGCTGCTGAAGAACCCCGAGGCACCCAACAGCCACGAGGCCAGCGAGGACGACGTGGACGCGTCGGAGCCCATGTACGGCTGTGACATCTGCGGGGCGGCCTACACCATGGAGGTGCTGCTGCAGAACCACCGGCTGCGGGATCACAACATCCGGCCGGGTGAGGACGACGGCTCGCGCAAGAAGGCCGAGTTCATCAAGGGCAGCCACAAGTGCAACGTCTGCTCGCGGACTTTCTTCTCCGAGAACGGGCTCCGGGAGCACCTGCAGACGCACCGGGGCCCTGCCAAGCACTACATGTGTCCCATCTGTGGCGAGCGCTTCCCCTCACTGCTGACGCTCACCGAGCACAAGGTGACCCACAGCAAGAGCCTGGACACGGGCACCTGTCGCATCTGCAAGATGCCCCTGCAGAGCGAGGAGGAGTTCATCGAGCACTGCCAGATGCACCCCGACCTGCGCAACTCGCTCACGGGCTTCCGCTGCGTGGTCTGCATGCAGACGGTCACCTCCACGCTGGAGCTCAAGATCCACGGCACCTTCCACATGCAGAAGCTGGCGGGCAGCTCGGCCGCGTCCTCCCCCAACGGGCAGGGGCTGCAGAAGCTCTACAAGTGTGCCCTGTGCCTCAAGGAGTTCCGCAGCAAGCAGGACCTGGTGAAGCTCGACGTCAACGGGCTGCCCTATGGGCTCTGTGCCGGCTGCATGGCCCGCAGTGCCAACGGACAGGTGGGTGGCCTGGCTCCGCCCGAGCCCGCCGACCGGCCCTGTGCTGGCCTCCGCTGCCCCGAGTGCAGCGTCAAGTTTGAGAGTGCTGAGGACCTGGAAAGCCACATGCAGGTGGACCACCGCGACCTCACGCCAGAGACCAGTGGGCCCCGGAAAGGTACCCAGACGTCGCCAGTGCCCCGGGTAAGTGCCGCCCGCCTGAACCTGCCCCTGCTCCCGGGGATCCACGGGTCCCCACAGGAGCCGCACAGCCCGGGCGCCGGTTTCCTGGTGGTGGTCCCTTAGTCGCCCAGAGAAGCCACGCTGCTGGCTAAGCACATCTGCTCTGGGCAGACGCCTTGAGTTTGAACCACAGTGTTGCCATTTCCTTCCGAGCCACGCGACATCATTTAGCTCTCTGGGCCTCGTTTGTCAAGTGCTCCTCTGTAAAACGGGAGTAGCAAGCGTCTCGACTGCACAGAACTGTTGTGGGGGCCAGTGGCACCGCACAGGTGAAGTGCCTGGCGTGGTGGCCGACACGCGTGCGCTCCGTCACTGCCGTTACTGATCCGATCCGTTACTGATCAGATGCGGAGGGCTTCATCCTTTGCTTGCTGGGTCTCCCTGGCTTCCTTGGGCTTTAGACCCGACATTCTTTTGGCCATTCGTGCAGATGATACACGTATATGAAGGGCGGAGACCCTGGCGCTCAGGGCTCACTCACGCTAGTTGCAGTCACCAGCGGATGTTATTGTCACCCATGGTGTCATTACAGTCAGTGCAGTCGTGGGTGTGCAGGGCCCTTAGAAATGGTTCTGATTGCTGTTATCATTAATGATTGATAGATTGATTCATTCATCCAATTTACTCTGAACGCCTGTTATGCTTAGAGGTGCCTGGGAGCCAGGGAGAGCCAGAAACCAGAAACGGCCCTGCCCTGTGGGCTCGGGGACCAGAGGGAGCCACAGGCCCACAGCAGGTGCAATGCCTCAGTGAGGCCAAGGCAGTCTGGGCTCTTGGTGGGTCCACACAGGTCTCGGGTGCAGGGCTGAGAGGCCCCAATGGTTTCCCTGGAGCCCGTGTGGCCCTTGCGTGTCAGACAGCTCCGGCCCGGGGGTTCCCGCTGAGTCTGTGTGATCTGTTCCCAGACGGAGGAGCTGCCAGGCGGATCTCAGGAGTATCTTTCTCTCGGGGGCCGCTGCTGGTGCCATTGGCATGGAAGCAGGATTTGGGGAAGGGCCACCTGCCACAGGTGCCTGCTGGGACACAGGGATGTTTGCTGGGGGTGTTTGGCCTCAGGACCAGAACTAGGGCCTGGGCCCCGGGATTTTGAGGGGTGAAGGAGACAGAGGGAGAAAGGGGGGCTGGAGAGAGTGAAGGGGAATCCCGCAGCGAAGGGGACCTTGGAGCCTTCTGCTCAGCCCCAGCTGCAGCACGTGGGCCCAGGGAAGCCCAGGGAGCCGGAGGGACCCATCCAGGGACACCTGGCCAGGGAGAGGAGCACCTGAACGAGGACAGAGCCGCGTGTAGCGTGTCTAGTAGGACACCTTCAGAGGTCCTGAGGATGCACACTGGTCACCACTGCCCAGCCTATGCTTGCTGGTCTGCCCGGGTCTTGGGGAGCAGTCTTGGGCAGCATTTGGGCCCTGGAGTCAGGTGGCCTGCGTTAAAATCTCCCTCTCCCAGGACCCAGCTGTAACTTGACTTCTCTGGGCCTCTGTCCTCCCCTGCAAAGCCAGTGGGTCACAGTGATGGTAATTAATAGTGATGGTAGCAGTAGTAAGACTCCTGTCTGGCTGCAGAGCCAACATCACCTGGGGGGCATGGCGGCCGGGTTGGTGTCTTTCTGGTTTTCTAACCAGTGTCTGCCATGCCTGGTCAGTGCCGGGTCCTCATCAGCTGTTAAATATCGTGGCTGTTTCCCATGCTGACCCCCGGGTTTTGCTCTGAGGATTAAGTGAGTTAATGAAGTGCTGGGTACACAGTAAAGAATCCACACTTGCTGAGGGGTAAGGGTGTGCCAAACACTTTCCATCTGTTTAATCCTCGTAACTTTTCATTTTGCAAATGAGGAAACTGAGGCATAGAACCGTACAGTCATTTGCCTCAAGCCGCCGGCTCTCAAGAGGCAGAGGGGGATTCGAGCCCAGGCCGGTCGCATCTGATGCCGCAGCCCGTGCCCTTGCCCAGGACTCTACCCAGAAACCCTGGAGCCCATCCTGGCTGCAGGAAGGGAGAGGCCGGCTGGGCTGGGGCCAGCGTGGTCATGCCCGTGCTCAGGCTGTGGGACAGTGTGGCTGCACTGGGCCCCCGTGCCTGCTTCTCCCGGGTGTACTCCAGCCTAGGATCACCCCTCCTTTTCGGCACTGCTCACGACCTGCTGGGTTTCCTGACGGCCAGGGAGCTGCTTCCAGCACCTCCGAAGCCTTGGGCTGTTTGAGCCTCCCCACTCTGCCCTGGATCCAGCATCAAGTACCTGTAAAAGCCCCTACTACGTGTAAGGTGCCATCTTGGGTACCAACTCTTACATCATCTCCATGGCAACAACCTGGGAGCCTTGCTGTGGCCTCTGTTTTGGCAAAGAGGGGATCCATGCTGAGAACGGTGTCACCGTATACCCACAGATGCACCGCCGTGTGTGGCAGTGCGGGGACTGAAACCTGAGGGGGGCCTGTTTGCCGGGAGCCCCACAGCCTCTTCTCCCTGCCCCCAGGCCTTGCGGGAGACGAGTGAGCTGCGAATCGCATCCCCGCCTGCCCAGAGGCCCGGGCAGACGGGCCAGTCGCAGAAAGGAGCCAGACAAAGCCCAGGTGTCCGCAGCCGAGGCAGCATTCCCTGGGGCCCTGCCCCTGCCTGGGCACGCCTCGGGGCAGGGCCCAGCTGTCTGTGAGCCCACCCTTTCCTCCCCTAGGACTCACTCATGTGAGAACAGACTCTGGGGGCTTTACAGGGGCTTGGGGGCTGGCAGGCTGGGACCCTTGGGAGTGTTTCCATAGCAACCAGCTCTCGGAGGACTGGGTTCCCGTGGGGCCGAGGCTGCTGTCAGCTGAAACGTGAAGCGTTGGGTTTCTGCCTCCCCCTCTGTTTATGGGTAATAACATCACCCGACGCGAGGCCAGTGTGGGTGTAACTTGGCCCTCCGTCCCCTCAACAGGTCCCCACGGGGCCTTCCTCTGCCAGGTGGGCGGCCTGGGTGCCCTCACAACCCGTTTTACAGCCAGGTGAACACACATCCAGATCAGGGGGCTTGTCTGGGTCCCTCTAGCTCTCTGTCTCCTAGACCAGGCTTGTCCAGGGAGGTCGGGGCGTGGAGCCGAGACCGGCAGCTGAGACGGGGGGCTCCAGAGGGGCCTGCCAGGCGCTGAATCCCACCTCCCAGCACAGGGCTCTGACCACGCGGTGCAGCCTCGTGAAAGTCCTCCAGCCCCACAGTGGGACTGCAGAGCGCTGGTGAGCGTCCAGCACGAATGCTGCCTGCACACAGCAGGTGCTCGGTAGATGGTGGCTGTGACCACTGTCACGGACAGTCAGGAGCTCCCCCTCCTTTCTTGGAGGGCCCAGCCAGTCCTTCCCCCTCCCTCTCCGTCTCTGCCACTCTCAGGTGTGTTTGCCTTCTGCCGCGGCCCCCCACTGAGGCTGCCCAGGGCTGTGCTGGGGGAGGTGGCCCCTGGCCGCGGGCCCTGGAGCTCAGCTTTGCTCCTCCTGGCAGGGCCCCGGGGCAGGGGCTTACGGCACAGGAGGTGCTTTGGGCGTCCCGTTCCATCTTTCTGTAGCTATGTCTCCTTGCTGGGTCTGAAGCTCACCAGGAGGCAGGGTCCCTGCGGGGTGGAGAAGGGGCACAGACCAAGAGTAGATACTGGGGTGAGGACGGGGGCTGGCCAGGTTCAGACGGTGTTCAGGCTGGTGAGCCTGCGCGTGTCTGTGTGTGGGTGCACATACGTACACACACGCATCCACGTGTCTGCACATGAGGGTGCGTGTTGGGGTCTGTGCACACATTTGTGTTGGGAGCTCTTTGCAGCTCTGTGGGTGTATTTGAGAGTGTCAGGGTTCCAATGAGAGAGCTGAAGGCGCATGTATCTGCGGACAAGTTTGGATATGTCCACCTGTGTGACTTTGTGGGTCCCCGTTCCTCTGGGGGTGCTGCACATACGTGTCTGTCTTCAGGTTGCTGTGCACAGGGGTCACAGGTGTGTCTCTGAGGGTCTTGTGTGTCGATGGTGAGTTGGGGTGAGGGTGAGTGTGTGGACGTGTACATGTATGCCTGCACTTCTGTGTTTGTGTCGTGTGTGTGTGTGTGTGTGTGTGTGTTGGTGTGTGTGGTCAACAGTTCCCTTGGCCCTTCCCTCTGGAGACCCCTGGGGCCTGTGTCACCATGACGAAGGGCCCAGTTACTTGGCAGTGCTCTTCCTGCCTCCAAGGGGCGGCGGAGGCTGTGTGGGGCGGCCTCTCTTCCTGCCTAAGCCCCTGGTGATTTACATGCAAGCAGGGAGCTCTCTTCATTCACCTGCCCCTTAGGGGGACAGCCTGATCACTTTGATCACAGACCGTTCGCCACACCCACCTGCACCAGCTGTGGCCTCTAGAGACTTCCACCCAAGCTCTTCCTTGGAGGGGGACCTGGTCTTCTTTCCCCACCATGGCCACAGCCTAACACCACCCCCTTCTTCCCACCCACAGGGGCCACGTAGGCCCGTCCGGCAGGACTTCCCAGGCTTCCCTGGGAAGGAGCCTCCTGCGTGTGCTTCATTCTTGCAGGAACCTGTTCGTTCCTCATTCATTCATTCAAGCACCAGGGGCTCTCACACTTGCCAGGAAGAGTGGGCGGGGGCATGTGTGAGGCAGAATGAATGAGTTTGATGGTGGAGAAAGCCGAGGTAGTTCCCCTTTATGAGCATGGAGCTCTGGAACTGTGGCCCCTGAGAAGCCCTCAGTCCCTGCTGTCCCCTGATGACCTGAACATCTCCCTCTGCGCGTGAGGCTGGGATCTCCACCATGTGCTGTCTTCCACCGCCCTTCCTGCTCCCTGAGCTCACCCAGTTCTTTCGGGGGCCTCTCCGTGCTGAGTGCCTGCTTCTCAGCCCTGCGCCGCGGCCTGTCCTGAGGGAACACTGAAGACCCCAATTCTCCTGAAACACTGGGGAGAGGCCCCTGGTCTCATCAGAGTGGGTCCTGGAGCCGGCGCAGGGACCTTGCCTTTGGAGCCTGAAGCACTCAGCACCAGCTTCTCCGGTTGTTTCTTCCTTCACTCACTCATTTGTTTAACATTTTCTTAGCACCAACAATAATCATAATAAAAATTAAATAATTATTGGGCTCTCACCTTGGGCCAAGCCCTATGCTGAGGTGGTGGGGTTCTAGGATATTTGCGTCATCGTTTATTCTCTTTGTCCCTCTGCCCTAATAGAGCGCTTTGCATATTTACTCTGCAACGTCGCTCATGTGTTCAAGCGCTTGTTAAACACTTGGTCTGTGCTGCCTCAAAGGTGGACTGAACACACTTCTGGCCCACTGGGTGTTCAGGGTGCGATGGGGGAGAAGACAGTCAGTCAGCCACAATACAACAGTGTGTTAATTACCCAGGTGCATTTGAGATAAGCTTGGGAGTCGGGGTGGGGGGCCTGCACTCATTCTGGGGTGGGAAGAAATGGCGTCGCAGAAGAGGTGGCACTTGGACTGAATCCTCAAGGATGGAGGGCTGCATAACGGAGGGTTGGGTCTGGGTTCTCAGCCAAGAAATCTGAAGTCCTACTCCCTTTTCCAGGCATAGGAGAAGCCTCATCATCCCAGGAGCCAAGGTGGTCTTCAAAAAACTTGGATATTTTGATTCCCAATACTACCCCTCATCCTTCAGAAAAAAAACCTACAGCCATAGTGCTTCCCCCAGACAGACAACACCACCTCTGTCCTTAGGGGTCTGGTTTCACAACTGCCCAGACTTACTTGTGAGAGTAAGGTCCACTCTTTGGAATGAATCTTTAAGAAGATTTGAAGTTTTTTATCTCCATTTTTCTGCCCCTGCCATGAAAAGGCAGCTGGTAATAGCCCCTGTGTGTGGAGACCAGCTGTAAAATCAGCTGGGGTCATGTGTGCTTAGGGCTGATGAGGAATTCCTTGGCCACCCTTGAGCACCAAAGTTGGCAGAAACTGTGTCCCCACATGGTTCTTAGGGTAGGTAAATGGATGAGAAAATTGTTGGATGGCTAGAAAGATGGATGGATGGATGGTTGAATGGGTGGATGGATGAGTAGATGGAGGATGGATGAATGGGTGGAGTTGTATGTAGATGGATGGATGGGCAGATGGAGGATAGGTAATTAGGTGGATGGGTGGGTAGATGGATGGATGGATGGATGGATGATGGAATGGATGGTTGAATGGGTAGATGGATGAATGGGTGGGTGGGTGGATGTGTGTGTAGATGGATGTGTGGGTGGATGGATGAATAGGTAGATGGATAGGTGGGTAGATGATGGGGGGGTGGATGATGGATGGATGGTTGAGTGGGTGGATGGATGGATGGATGGATGGGTGGGAGGATGTGTGTGTAGATAGATAAATGGGTAGACAGAAGGTAGATAGGGGGATGGATGGATAGATTGATGGATGAATGGATGAATGGATGGGTAGATGGAAGATTAGATGAATGTGTGGTTGGATGGGCAGATGGAGGATGGAAGGATGGGCGGAGGTGTATGTAGATGGATGGATGGGTAGATGGAGGATGGATGAATGGGTAGATGGTTGGGTAGATGGAGGATGGATGAATGGGTGGAGGTGTATGTAGATGGATGGCTGGGCAGATGGATGGATGGGTAGACAGATTTGCCCTTCCAAGCAGGGCAGCCTCCCTCAGCTCCCAGAAAGGTTCAACTTGGGATGAGGCAGTTTCCCCAGCTCTAGCAGAGGAGCAGCTCCCTTGGATTGTAGCCTGATGCCCCTTTCCTAGGCTGGTAGAGCTGGGTCCAGAGGGAGGTGGAAGAGAATGGCCTGGGGATACATGGGAGGGAACTTCTGGAAAGTCTTGAGCCAGGCCCAATAGGAATTTTTGCTTTTCTTTTCTCTACCTCCTGACTCTCGAATCCCTTTCTTTTTGATTTCCAAACAGAAAAAGACGTACCAGTGCATCAAGTGCCAGATGACCTTCGAGAATGAGAGAGAGATCCAAATCCACGTTGCCAACCACATGATTGGTAAGAGAGCATTTCTTCATCGGTGTTTGACATTTGCAGCACCAGTCATTGTTTTACTGCCTTTTAGGCCAAAGGCCAGAGTCGCTGTGCTGTTTCCTAGACATTTCAGATGGGAGGAAAATGTCAGAGTGGGAGCGTCTTCATCCCAGCCTGCTTGTCGCGGCTCCACTCACATTGCAATCAAACTTTTGACAGTCTCTTCCATTTCCCAGCATAAATTTCCCTCCATTTCTGAAACAAAGTGCTTTCCAGTTGTCAAGCACTCAAGGGCAATTATGCTTCAATTTCGTATGTCATGACATTGAATAGATTTAACTGCTCACGTTTCCCCACTCAACGTGGTGAACTCCTCACGCACGCTGTCAAAACAGAATGCTTACCAAGTTATTTCGGTGCTTTTCCTATTCCTCTTCAAGTGCTTTGGACTTTGGAAAATCCATCCTTTCTAGAAGGGGGGCTTCCACGGTCCTGGGGAGTTCTCACCCTTGGCACAAGGGTCTGGGGAAGCGGTGAAGTCTCACTGGCCTCGGGTGGGTGGGCGCAGTCTCATGGCAGCTGGGGAGAAGCCCTGTTGGGGGACAGAGGAATGTTCTGGATGTTCTGACGGGTGTGGAGGTAACCAAGGCAGGGCTGGCTTGGGGTGGGCTGGGGCCTCGGAGAGCTTCTAGAGTCCTGATGCCTTGGTCCTTTTGGATGTGATCACCTTCTCCAGGACTCCTATAGGAGCATCGAGGTTTCAGCTGTGGGCTGAGCGTTCTGCTCCATACTCCATCTCTGCTTTTCTTCTTCTGGCATCTTTTCATTATAGTCTTAACAGCAGCCGAGCCACCAGAGTACTGCTTTACAAAGCCCCTTACTGCACACCTCCGAAAAACCTCTTGCAAGCGTACAGCTTAATGCATTCTCACGAACTGAACACACCTGTGTGACCAGCGCCCAGATCCAGAAACAGACTATTCCCGGCATCCCGGCAGCCCCTCCCCCCACAGCAGAAGGTCCCCACCCTGCGGTCGGAGACCTAGGTTGGGTTTGCCTGATTTGTACTTAATATAAGTGGAATCACACAGTTTCATTTGTTTCGCTTTTACATTATTGCCTCTAGTTGGAGACTATTCATGTATCTGTTCAACTCTTGATGGGCCCATTTTGTAGTGTTTCACATTGTGCTGGAACGTTCTTGTACACATCTCTGGTGACTCTATGTTTGTGATTTCAATGGGATTATAGGGATATATAGCTGTGTATTTGTATATTATGTATAAAATCCTGTTACAGATACTACATAAGTGTGTGTATATATGTAATGGGAATGTAGGATTAGAAGTAGAATTGCGGGGTCAGGGTAGACGATGATCGCTTTTAGCAGATGCTGACGAATTTCCAAAGTGGTCTTACGAACTCAGGCTCCGGCCGCTGCTGAGAGTCGGGCTGCTCTGCGCCTGTGCGCGGCGGCATGTGCGTAAGAAGAGCGATCGTCACAAGGCCTTTCTGTGGCGAAGATGCTCTCAGGGCAAGTGCGAGTGGCCGGGTCCCCGCCTAGCTGCAGCGGCCCGTGCTCAGTGGGTCTGGGTGCCCTCAGACAGTCCCAGCTCTCCCCCTCAGTGACTTGGAGCTGGGCCCTGGACAGCCTGTGTCCCCCGAAGGCTCTGGCCTCCCGGTCGCGTGTGTGGCGGGGCTTACATGGCCATGAGGGGCCCTGAGGGGAGAGGGGAAGGGATGTGGGGAACAGTAGGTGGGGCCCTGGGAACTCGGCCCGACAGGGAGATTGGTGGCTTTTTAATTTCCCCTGTCTGAAAGCCCCTTGCTGAAGGACAGGGAGGAAAGCACCCCATCAGTCACCGGCTGCTCAGAGTCCTTTCAGGAGAGTATCGGGGAGGTGAAGATGAAGATATCTAGCAATGTTTGCTTTTGTAGCAGGTGTTAGCCGCACTCCTGTTTGTAAGCTTGAAGGGCGAGAGCCTGGCTAATTGGACCACAGTGATTTCAAAGGCGTTTCTTCCTCCTCCCTTCCCCCTTCCGCCCTGCCTCCTGCGCAGATCCTGGAAGCCGTGTGTCCTCAGGTGGAAGGCGAAGGGGTTGCTCTTAACTAGAGTCGTGGGAAATGCAAAGGGAGGGGTTGACTGGCACTTGGGCCTACGTGTGAGCTGCGGGCCGGGCTTCAGCTGAGACACTAGGGAGCCATGGAAGGTTTCAGAGCAGGGTGTGGCCTGGACTGAGCTGAGTGCCTCAGGAAGGTTAATCTGGCTGCAGAGTTGGGGGGATCCAGAAGGAAAGAGAACGGAGAACCGCCTGGTCTGGTCCTGCGGCGAGGGAATGGGGCACAGGGAGGTGACAGAACTTGTATGTGGCTGGTGCCCTGAGTCTGGAAGGTCCCGGTGGCTCGGGGACACTTGCGGAAGGGAATGGGGGGAGGTGTGAGTGGAAGAGAGGAGGCGCAGCGGCCTGGTTTGGGGCTGGCTCTGCAGTCCCAGTCAATCTGCTGGGCCCAGTGTCCCTGTGGACAGCTTCTCCTGCTAAATGGCCCAAGCCCAGCGTGGCTGCCCCGGAGCTGGCAGGGGTAAGAGTTCCGCTTAGTAGCACCAGGGGGACTTGGTGGGTGGAAGTGGTCCTGTGCAGCTTGGTGGCCTTCTCATAAACTCGGGGCACGTGGTGGTCTGAGGCAGGCCTCCCCAGGGACCCAGACTACTGGAGGCCTCCCCCAGGGGATGGTAAAGTGGCCTTTTTATAGCGGGGGCCTCTGCGTGGCTGCGCAGCCTGAGGACCCTGGGAGTTACGACGACTCAGGGACGCGTCTCTTTGGGAACATTTCCCAGCACCCCTCTCCCTGCTGCTGCTGGGAGGGAGAGATTCGGATCTGATCTAAAGACAAGGGTCTCTGGAAGCCTTTTCAGCAGCGGGGTCTCCCCCGTCCTCACAGAGAGTCCTGACTCCCTTTCCCTGGGCCACCCCCAGCCTTGGAAATGGCTTAGACACCCCCTCGCCCAGAGGGCCCATGGGAAACTTGGAGCATCCCCAGCTCCGTCCTGTGCCCCCTGCCAGATGGGCCCGCTGTGCCAGCCACCCTCCCCCCGGCGCTGCCCCCTCGGGAAATGGCCCTGTAGGAGGCCGTGCCGTGGGCTCTGGGGGCTGCTGAAGGAGAGTGAGGGGGCCCAGAGGCAGCTGGCCCCGTGGCTGGAGGGAGGAGTCCGGGGTCCTCCCACGTGTGTGGGACACGTATGTCCAAGGTGTGCACACTGCCCTCCCGGGGCGACGGCGCCTCCCCCTGGGAGGGGGCCTGGCTCTGGGGACCCCGAGGAAGCCGAGTTGCCCAGGCCGCCTGCCCTCTCCCTACTGCCTGGGGACGTCAGGGGTCTGAGAACTTGTCCTTGAGATAACAAACTTGCCGTGACCCAGGTTGGCGCCAAGGGAGTGACTCAGCCTCTGGGCCCCTGGGGGGAGCCCCACGGAGGGTCAGGGCTGGGAAGGATGGTCCTCGGGGAGTCTTGTCAGGAATATTTGCCCTCCGTGTCCTTGGAAAGTGGCTGTGGACGCTCTGGCGGGCAGCCAGACCAGAGCCAGGCCGTCCCGGTGGGGCATTAGTCATTCCGGAGCCTTCTTTTCTTGGTCATGTCAGCCCCTTTCCCCGGGCGCCTCTCAAGGGCTGGGCTTTGCTGTCGGGGTGAAAAAACGGGGAAGGAAGGGGACATTTGGAAGAGCAGCCTCTCCTGTCTCCTGCTCAGGCCTTTAAAATGTCCCCAGCGCCCCACTGTGGCAGGGCTGGCCCTGGAGGGAGCAGAGGGTGTGTGTCAGGGAGAGACAGAGAGAGGGAGGGAGAGTGTTCCTACCTTCCCAGTCTTTAGGAAGCGCAGCCTGGAGAAGTCTGGGGCTGCCTTGCAGGCCGAGGCCAGGCCGACCCTTTCAGCTGCCATTTGGACGCCCAGGACCTGCCGAAGGCCCGGCCCGCACTTGGGGGAAGAAGAAGTTGTAGTCCAGGGGGACGGTCTGGAGTGGAAATCAGTGTCTCGCCCTAACCAGGGAGATGCAACCCCCTCAAACATAGCCAAAGAGAAAAACACCCAAAAGGAAAAGAAAAAGGGGTGTCTGTCTCCTTTCTGCCAGGAACTCATGTTGCTGACGGGGGCTTTTTAATGGTGCTTTTCATTCAGGTAACGCCAGACCCGAAACATCTGTCTAACCTTAGTGTGTGATAAAAGTGTCCCTCTCGCCCCGGAGACCGTGTTTCGGGGTCTGGGCGGTTCTGTCGGAATAACCAGCCTATACAGAGAGCCTAGAATCCAATTTTGTTTTATTCTTTTTTTTTCCTGGCCAAACCCCCCGAACTCGGGCACTGTTCCTTCTTGGGTGAGGGAAGCTGCCCGAGGACTGAGTTTTCCTGCCTTGGAATCCCATTGGTTCATCCGAGGCAGCTGTTGTCGATCAAGCGCTTTGGTCTATGGAGAATCCATCAGTTCTGAATTTTGAAACAGTGGAAATCATCGCATTTTCATGAATTTCTTTTGTATATGCATATTTTTTAAGAGGGGGAATGGCCCTTGTACTTGGGGTTTCCTCTAACAGTGACCTCATGCCGTGTTCAGTAAGCACGATTGAACCCTTAGGCTCGGTGGGGACCTGCTAGCCCAGCTCAGCAGGCGGTAACCTACGCGTTCGACACCGTGTCACAAGTCTAAGATACGGGAGCTCAGAGGACAGGCGTGTTGCGCAGTCTGGGCATTCCAGGAAAGCTTCCTGGGGGAGGCTATACCTAATCAGGGTCTTAGAGGGTGGGAAGTGAGGTGGGAGGGAATGCCGGCAGGTGCGGTGGTACAAGCAGTCACAGAGGAGAGGGGCCCGCAGTACGTGGGGAAGCAGCAGACGTCAGTCCTGCTGCAGAGCGAGTCCCCGTCGTGCTGCGGGAGGCGGGTGGGGCACGGCAAAGACGTGAGGCAGAGGAGGGGAGAGAAGACGAGGATGTTGGCGAGAAGGGTGTGGGTCGGACAAACATTTAAGAGGCAAAACCAGCAGGGCTTGGCAACTGAGTGGGCATGGGAGGGAAGTTCAGAGTGACTGGGGGCTCTCAGGTGGCCAGGTTTTGGGTGGCAGGTGGCAGATGATATCACGCCGGAGGAAGAGCTGTTGGGGACTGGCGAAGGTGATGATGATGGTCTGTGATGTCAGCTCAGGAGGCGCCAGGCCGTTCCTCCTGTATCCCTGGGTGGCATCACACTCCGCCCCTGAGCACCAGTGAGGAGGTTCTCTTGTTGCCCCCGTTGTACACACGGGGAGCTGAGATGTCGTGTCCGATGTCAGTCATTCCAGGGTGGGGTGTGAACTCGGGCAGTGTGACTCAGCGCCTGTTCCTCTAACCCCTGAACCTGAAGGTTCGTCGCGCTCGGGGAGCCTGCGTTTGCCGGCGATGACTTGGCCTTGCGCGAGAGCGTGTCTGGCCGGCTGGCAGTTGGACACCTGGGCAGGAGCCGGGGAGCAAGGCCTGGGCTGGGGGAGGGGCTCGGGGGCATCGGCGTAGACGGCGAGGGCATCTGGGGGCCCCAGGGAGTGAGGAGCGTGGCGTCCTCGGTGCCAAGACGGCAGAGGGTTGCTAGGGGTGGCGGCTGCCCTGTAGTGGGAGGCGCCCCGGGAGGCCCCGGGGGGTGGCAGGCTGGGGAGGGTCCGCTGGACGCGCAGCAAGCGGTCATTGTGTCCTGGGTGCGCGGGGTCAGCGGCGTGAGATAGAAGGAGGGGTTGAGAGCAGGGGGACAGTCCGGCAGTGAAGGTTCCAGGCTGGGAAGGGAGGGTGAGGGGAGGAGCTGGAGGGGTCTGAAGGTCACAGGAAGTTTTTGCATGTTTGAGAGGGAGAGACCAGAGGTGTTTCTGGGCTGAAGAGGCAGAACCCGCAGGGACGGGCAGAGGAGGGACGGAGTGAGGGACGGACTTGTTCCCGAGGGGCAGGGACTAGGCCCCGGCACCGCCTCGCTTAGGCCAGCACGCGGGCATGTCTTTCTCTTCCTGCTGTCCTGTTGCCACGGGCTCGGTGCCCTCAACTGTTGAATTGACTTTGTTGAATGTCCTTCGTGGTCATTTGGCTCCTTGGCAGCAGCTGACATGGGGACAGTTTCCCACGTACGTGCTTCTGGCCCAGCCTCACAGGAGTAATGGCAGACAGCAAGGGTCCTGTGGCCGGCAGTGGCCCCAGAGCATGGTCCCCTCTGCCCTGAGCTCCCTGTGGTGTCAGCCTCAGACTGGCTTTGGGTGGCGGCCAGGTCCGCCCTCCCTGTGGGTGCCTGGGGCCCGTGGAGAGCGTGGCGGATGCAGACCCCTCCCACGAGGAGCCGGGGAGCCGGGCACTGGCTGATGGGCTTCACGGATGTCCCGCCTGCTGCGGTTCCCAGCTCGTCTGCCTGGGAAACCGAGGTGGGGAGAAGGGAAGTGAGTTCCCCGAGACACACGGTGAGCCGTGAACTTGAGTTGGAGTGAGAACCCGAGGTCACTGAAGGGAGCATTTCTAAACAGAGAGTTCTTTAGAAAGTTGCTGGTGTTTATCCTACAGATCTTTGTCAAGCACCAACAGGTAGCTCGATCTGTGGGTGTGAATATTCATGGGAAACGTGCACACAGAGCACAGAACTCTTCCGTGAAGCACAGGGTTAAGTGCACGGGCCCTGCAGTCGGAGGGCGCCAGCTCCTGGCTGTGTCAGCTTCGTGGCTAAGCTGCTTCACCTTCGTTTCCTTCAGCTCCTCATCTGTAGATGCCATCTTAATGGTACGTGGTAGTTTAGGCAGGACTCCTTCAGCGGCAAGTCAGAAACCCAGCTCCTGTTGGCTAAAGCATAGGAGAATTTATTATTGGTTCAGGTAATGGAAAAGTCTAGGGATATATTGGATATCAAGCTTGCTTCAGGCATGGCTGGATCCAGGGGCTCCCAGAAAGTCATTGCCAGTCGATCTCTCTTTTGTGTCTTAGCCCTGCTTTCCTATTTGTTGCCTCTGTTCCCCAGTGGGCTCCCCTGGTGCGAGATGACAGGCTCCCAGGTGGGCTCCCCTGGTGCCAGATGACAGCCAGCAGTCCCAGCGTAGAGGGGCATGTGCTTCCTCGTCAGCTGCAGAGGTCTAGGAACGAGGCTCACTGACCTCAGTAGTGGGGTCAGTGAAGCTGGGTAGGGTCCTGAAGCTGCCCAGGAACCAGTCGCTGTGGCCAGAAAGGTGGAGCAGGTTGTCTGGGCAGGCGGTGCCACCTGCCCTCCCCAGGAGTGAGCCCCTCCAACAGCGGGAGTCGGGGGTATTCTGGATAGAAATGGAAAGTTTCCACACGGAGGGGCAGCACAGGGGGGAGGCTCACCACGCCTACCTGCTGGGGCTGTTTGGGGAGTCAATGAGGTAAGTGAGGAGGGCCCAGCATGCTGCCTGGCACGGGTAGCTTCCCAATCATTGGTATATACCAATGTGGTGCTGACATGATTAGTCCCTGTGGCAGGGCCTAATTACAGATAACGATCAAGACACAGTAATGGTAATGGAATCCTTGTTTAGAGAGGACATGCTAAGCCTCCGTCCCGATGTCTGCACCCAGCAGCTCGGAGAGTGCTGCGGAGGGCTTCCTGGGGGAGGAAGACTGGCGCTCTGCCTTGTCAGGCCTCCTGGAGGCTGGGCCTGCAGGACAGAGTCAGAAGGAGCAGCCCCAGTGTAGCTGATTTTTCATTTGCTTCTCATTCGTTCAGCGTTTTTCTCCCCTTTCTTGAACACCCACCGTGCGCCGGGCGCTAAGCAGGGATGTCCCAGCAAGCGGAACAGTCCTACCACCCCGGAGCGAAGAGTCTCCTGGGAGCATCTAGACGGATGTTCAAAAGGAAACCAGCAACAGATCCGATGATGTCAGATGGTGACGGGCACCGTGCAGACAACAGGGAGGGTCACGGGTGTGTGGGAGAAGGTAAATCGGACTGTCGGCTGCATCCCCTCCGGGAGGCGACTTGCAAATTTAGAGCAGTGTCTTAGCAGAGAGCGTTTCCGGTTCCCATCAGGTGGGTGCTGTCCACTGACCTGGATGCTTGAGCTGCCACTCTGAGTGTCCTTTCCTGGTAGGAAGGGGAGGTGCTGGGGGTGGGGCCAGATCATGGTGACGGGAGCCGAGGGCCCAGCCTGGCGTCAATTGGGTGACACTTCTGGTGCCTGGAGGGCCCTTGTGGTCAGGCTCCCAGGCCACTGACACCCAGAAACAGCAGTCTGAGACTCAGCACCCACTCTTTCAGCCTCTCCCTAGATTATGCTCAGCCCCACACAGGGGCGTTTTGCCAGCAGGGCTCTGTAACCCCAGCAGCTTGGGGACTTCAGGTCTCCCTGCCTGTGTCTGCCTTGTGGCTCTCCTGGGACACTGCCCTTTGCCCGCTCTCTGGCCTCCCTCCTGAAGCCTTTCTTTTACTCCTCCCTGTAGCCACCCTGCCTCTTTCAGCCCACTGCCCCTGGGGGCTCCAGCCCCTCCTGTCCCCACTCCCCTCCCAGGTTTCCAGATTTAGCAACTGAAAATACCGGATGTGTAGTTAAATTTGAATTTTAAATAAAGAACCAATAATTTTTTAGTATAAGTATGTCTCCAATATTGCACGGGACATACTTCACTCAAAAATTATTTGTTGTTACCTGAACTTTAAATGTGACGGCCGCCCTGTGTTACAGCTGGCAGCCCTGCGGCCACCCAGCGTCCCCATGCCTCGAGCCGGTCAGCTGGCGGGGACCCACGCTGCTCCTTCCCACTTCCTCTAAAGCTCTTCCTGGCCTTTTATTCGTCGTTTTAAAAATTTCAGCTTAAGGAAAATAAACTTGATTTTGAGATAATTGTATATCCACATGCAGACTCACAGAGAGACCCCGGTACGTTTCTCCCAGTTTCCCGCAGCGGTGACGTCTTGCAAAACTGAAGCCCGAAAATCACGGCCAGGATATTGACACTGATACAGTCAAGCTACAGAACATTTAGTCACCGCAAGAATCCCTCACATTGGCCTTTTATAGACACTGCCTTCCTGCCCCCACCGCTTCCGTAACCCTTGGAAACCACCAATCTGTTCTCCCTTTCTATAATTTTGTCCTTTCAAGAATGTTATTTAAATGGAATTGTATATAAGTTTTTGTTATCTTTGGGGTAAATGCCCAGGAGTGCAATTGCTTGGTCCGTAGAACTTGCATGTTTGACTTTCTAAGAAACTGCCAAACTGTTTTCCAGGGTGGCTGTGCCATTTTACATTCCCGCCAGCAACACGGGAGAGAGAAATTTCAGCATTTGCTTTGTCACTGTTTTTATTTTAGCCAATCCGATAGGTGTGTGGCCATACCTCTCTGTGGTTTTAATTCGCGTTTCGCTAGTGGCTAATGATGTTGCACGTCTTCTCATGGGCTTACTGCTGTCTGTTTATTCTCTTTGATGAAGTGTTTCTTCATATCTTTTGCCCATTTTCTAATTGGATTGTTTGCTTTTTTATTGTTGAATTTTGAGCGTTCTTTATGTATTCTAAATACTAGTCCTTTGTCAGACTTGTGGATTGCAGGTATTTCCCCCGGTTTGTAGCTTGTCATTTCATCTTAACAGGATCTTTTGCAGAGTAAAAGTTTTCAATGTTAATGAATCCAGTTTGTCATTTTTCCCTTTATGGATTATACTTTTGGTGCCAAATTAAAGAACACATAGCCTAATCCTAGATCCCAAAGATCCTCTCCTGTGTTTTTTTTTCTACAAGTTTTATAGTTTCACATTTTAGTCCATGATCCATTTCTTGCTAATTTTTATATAAGGTATGAGATCTAGGTCAAGGTTCCTCCCTCCCTCTCATGGATATGCAGTTACTCCTGTATCATTTGTTTAAAAGGCTGTGATTTCTCCATTATATTGTTTTTGCACCTTTGTCAGATATCAATTGGGCATATTTTTGTGGGTCTGTTTCTGGGTTCCATTGACTTATATGCCTGTCTCTCTGCCAGTGTGGCATAGTTTTGATTATTGTAGCTGTAGAATAAGTCTTGAAATTGAATAAATGGATTCCTTCTTTTTTATTGATCTTTTCTAAATTGTTTTAGCTATTCTAGTTCCTTTGCCTTTCCATATAAATTTTAGAATAATCTTGTCTATATCTACAAAATTCTTGCTGTAACTTTGATTGGAATTGTCCAGTTGTGTTAAATTATGTATATTGGTTTGGGGAGAAATGATGTCTTTACTATCGTGCAGTCCTTCAATCCATTAACATGGTATGTATCTTCATTTAATTTAGATCTTCTTTGATTCTTTCGTAATTGATTTGTAGTTTTCAACATGCTAGTCCTGTACGGGTTTTGATAGATTTATTTAAATATTTTAATTTTTTTGAACAATTGTAAATGGGATTATAGTTTAAATTTCAGTGTTGATATATTTATTGCTAGCACATAGAAATACAGTTAGTTTTTGAATATTCATTTTTGCATTCCTTGACTTTGTTCAACTCATTTAGTTGTAGGAATTTTTTTGTAAATTCTCTGGGATTTTCTACATAGACAACCATGTCATCTCTAAATAGAGACAGTTTTATTTATTTCTTTTCTATCTATATGCCTTTTGTTTCCTTTTCTTTCTTATTACTCTGGCTAGACCTTCCAGCACTATGAGAGTAGTAAGAGTGGGTATCTTTGCCTTGTTTCTGATCTTAAGGGGGAAAACATTCAGTCTTTTACCATTAAGTAAAAAGTATGTTGTTTAGTTTTAAAGTGTTTGGAGGTTTTCCTATCTTTCTGTTATTACTTCCTAGTTTGAGTCCATTGTGATTGGAAAAAAATATTATGTATGATTTCAGTTCTTTTAAATGTGTTGACATTTGTTTTATGACCTGTGATATGATCCATCTAGGTATATGTTCTCTGGGCACTTAAAAAGCCTGTGTATTCTGCTATTATTGGGTGGAGTGTTCTATAAATGTCTGTTAGCTCCTGTTGGTCAGTGGTATTGAGTTCTTCTGTATCTTTGGTGATTTTTTTTGTCTAATTGTTCTATCAATCATTGAGAGAGAGGTTCTGATGTGTCCTACTGTAATTGTGGATTTGTCTATTTCTCCTTTCAGTTCGATTAGCTTTTGCTTCACATATTTTGCAGCTGTGTTGTTTGGTACATAAATATTTAAGATTTTCTTGGTAGGTTGACTCCTTTATCATCATATGATGTCCTTCTCCCTCTGCTAATTTCTTGTGCTCTGAAGCCTATTTTATTTAATATTGATATAGCCTTTCTGCTTTCTTTACATTAATGTTTGCAAGATACATACCTTTCCATTCTTTTACTTTCAACATGCCCATATTGTTATATTTTAATTAATTTTTTTTGTAGATAGCATATAGGTGAGTCATTCCTCCTCCCTCACAGTCTGCCAATCTCTGTCTTTAAATTAGTGTATTTAGGCCATTTATATTTAATATAATTAATGATGTTAGGGCTTAAGTCTGCCATTTTATTTATTTTTAATTAAAAATTTTTTAATTGTCAATACTTATATATTCATGGGGTACATAGTGATGTTTTGCTACATATAAGGTATAGTGATCAGAGCAGGGTAACTGGCATGCTCATCATCTCAAACATTTATCATTTCTTTGTGTTGAGAATGTTCAATATCCTCCTCCTAGCTATTTGAAACTATATAATATGTTATTGTTAATGATAATCATCCTACAGTGGTATAGAATACTAGAATTTATTCCTTCTACCTAGCTTTAGCTTTGTATCCTTTAACAAATCTCTCCCTTCCCTGCATCCTTCCCAGCCTCTTGTATCTTCTGTTCTACTTTTTATTTCCATGAGATCAACTTTTTTAGCTTCCACATATGAGTGAGAACATGTAGTGTTTAACTTTCTGTTCTTAGCTTATTTCACTTAACATAGTGTCCTCCAGTTCCATCCATGTTGCCTCAAATGACAGGATTTCATTCTTGTTTGTGGCTGAATAGTATTCCATGTGTACATGTACCACATTTTCTTTATCCACTGATCTGTTCTTGGACACCTAGATTGATTCCATATCTTGGCTATTGTGCATAGTGTTGCAGTAAGCATGGAGGTACAGATTCCTCTTAGATCTAATGATTTCCTTTCCTTTGGAAAAATTGCCAGTAATGGGATTACTGGATCATATGATACTTCTATTTGTAGTTTTTTGAGGAATCTCAGTGCTGTTCTCCAGAGTGGTTACGCTAGTTTATATTTCTACCAACAGTATATAAGTGTTCCCTTTTCTCCTTATCCTCATTAGCATTTATTAGTTTTTGTCTTTTTGTTAATAGCCATCCTAACTGGGATGAGATGAGACCTCATTGTGGTTTTGATTTGCATTTCCATGCTGATTAATGATGTTGAACATTTTTTCATATATTTGCTTCATTTCTTTCTTTTGCCTAATTGCTCTGCCTAGGACTTCCAGCACTATGTTGAATAAGAATGGTGGGTGTGGGCACCCTCATCTCATTCCAGCTCTTAGAGGGCAAGCTCTCAGCTTTTCCCTATTCAGTAAGATGTTAGCTGTGGAAGTCTGCCATTTAAAATTTTATTTTCTGTTGGTTCTGTTCTTCATTCGTGTTTTCTTTTTCCTGCCTTCCTATGAGTTCCTTGAACATTTTTTTAAGAATTTCATTTTGGTTTATCTGTAGTATTTTTTATTTCTTTGTACAGTTTTAAAAATAGTTACTGTAGCTGTTACATACACATAACTTATCAAATTCTACTGATGTCAGCATTTTACTAGTTCAAGTGAAGTGTAGAAAACTTACCTCCCTTTATGTCCCTTTTCCCTTCCCTGTTTATATTATAATTATCTTAATTATTTCTTCTATATATATTTAGTACTACATTAGTGTGAAAATTTTGCTTTAACCATCAAATATAATTTAGAAAACTTAAGAAGAGAAGGGAAATCAATTGGATCTGCCATGTTATATTCTTACCATGTTTTCCTTCCTTCTTAATGTTCTACTTTTTTTTTTAATAATTTCCTTTCTGGTTAGAAAATGTCGTTTAGCCATTCTTTTTGGGTAGGCCTGCTAGTGACATATTCTCTTGATTTTCCTTCATCTGAGATTATCTTGATTGTTCCTTCATTATTAAGGGATATTTTCACTGGATATAGGATTCTGGGTGACAGTTCTTTTCTTTCAGCACTTGAAAAATGTTGTGCCACTTCCTTCTTGCCTCCGTGGTGTCTGATGAGAAGTCCGCTGTCATTTGAATCACTTTCCACTGCGTGTTAAGTGTCGTTTTTCTCTAGCTGCTTTCAGCACTTTTCCTGTCCTGGAGTTTTCAGAAGTTTGACTATGATGTGTCTTGGTGTGGATTTCTTTGGGTTTATTCCTTTTGACTTTCACTCAGTTTCTTGAATAGATTTATTCAAATTATGCCAAATTTGGGAATTTTTCAGCCGTTTTTTATTTTTTTAGTACTTTTTCAGCCCCACCCTCTTTCTTATCAGTTTCTGGGACTTTGATCACACAAATGTTATAGTCCTGCTCGTCCCTGAGACTCTGTCCATTTTTTTTTTTTCCAGCATATTTGCTGTCTTCCTTCAGATTGGGTAATATTTATTGTTTTCTAGTCTGGTTCACTGATTATTTCCTTTGTCTCCTCCCTTTTGCTGTTAATCCCATTCATTGAGTTTTCCTAAGTTTTTCTTTCATTTCTAACATTTCCATTTAGTGTTTCCTCCTACCTTCTACTTCTTTGCCAGAACTATCTATTTCTTTGCTGAGACTTTCTATTCTTCTGCTTGTTTTCAAGGATGTTCATAATTGTTTGTTAAAGTATGTTTATGGCAGCGCCTTTAAATTCCTTGTCAGAAAAGTCTAACATCTCTGTCATTTCAATTTTGGCATATATTGATTGACTTTTTCCTATTCAATTTGAGATCTTCCTGGTTTTGGTAGGATGGAAGATTTTTGGTTGAAACCTTTATATTTTGTGTACTACGTAATGAAATTTGGGACCTTACTTAAACCTTCTGTTTCAGCTGGTTTCCTCTGACACCACCCTAGCACACAATGCGTGCAGTCGCCACCTTGCTGCTATTGCCCTGTGTGGTACAACTCCAGCTTCCTCTCCCACGAGGTCTCCACTGATACCCTCTGACTCGTAGTGGTAGGGGGGCCTTGTTCCTGCTCCCCACGTGGCCTGCACTGATGCCAAGAGGATGAGTGGTACTATCTTGCTAGTTTTGGGTGAGGGTAGAAGTCTAGGCTCCCTGTGTGGTCTCTACTGATGCCAGGGGGAGGGGCCTTGTTACTGCCCAGCAAGTGTGACCCTACCAGGCTTTCTCTGACACCACCTTAACAGGGGTGGGATGTTGGGTGCCTCATTAAAGCCTTGCTGGCATGGGAGTCTGGGGCCCCCACTCAGCCTTTGCTGGAACGGGAGATGGTGGGGCCACAGTTTTTTCTGTAGGGTTTGCCTGGAGCAGAGCTGTTATTGTCTAAGTTTTCTGTTTTGGTGCTGTTTCTGTGTTGCCGGATTCTTTAGCTTCAAGCCTGGGATATATGAAATGAGCAAAAGCCCCAGGGTCCTCACTACCGTGTCATTTCTTGGGCCCCCAGGTCCCTGGCTGGTCTGTCTTCTTCTCTCCACCTTTCAGAATCTTATGTCTCTTTCATACACAGTGTCCAGGGTTTTTAGTTGTACTTTGCTAGAGGAATAGGGAATGGTACATCCACGGGAGTGACCTGGAAGCAGCATAGGCAGCCAAGAGTCCCGGGGATGTCGGGGGGTCATTGCTTTATTCACAGCAACTTCTGTGCCAGCTGGTTGGGTCCAAGAGCTTGCGGGGAGAATTGGAACTAAGACTTCGGGAGTTCGTAGTTCAGATCTGGTACCGGACTGTTTCGAGTTCCCTCCTCCCTCTGTCCCTTCCTCTTCCTTTCCAGGGTGGGGACGAGTGGACTGTGTGAGGCTCTGATCCACCTGTCGGTGGCAGTTGCAAATCACGCCGGCAGCATCCAAAGTAAGCGTTGATGCTGATGAGTCCTTGCTTCTGCTCCAGCATTGCCTTTTGTTTTCTTCCCTCCAGGGATCCGTCCTGCTCTGATTTTATCCTCCTAGGAGCTGATGAGGTGGACAAGCTGGGGGCGGGGGAGTCCCACCTGACATATCTGGTCGGTGCACTGCTAGGAGGAACTGGGAGCTGGGCAAATGTGTGCCATTCCTGGTGCTCGCTTGGGGGCTGAGGGGAGAAGCACCAGCCCATCGTTGGACATGCGGGAGGCAGAATGATCTTCAGTCACTGGAGCCGAGGGCCGGAGGCTGTTGTGGGAACTGGGAGAGGCGGACCGAGTATCACTGGCCAGGTGGTGGCCTTGTGCTCGTGCACAACACTGCTCTCCCGACTGGGCGTTCTGAGCCCGCCCTCATCCCGGTGGGCAGCGTCTCAGGAAGCTGTAGCGGAAGCTCAGCACCTGGATGGATATTGGAAAGGGGTGATGCTTCTGAGATCTCAAAGCCAATAAAAACACAACAGATTGTTTTTAAAGCATCAAATGCAAATTATCAACAGGAACATATTTCTGGACGTAACAGTTGAATGTGTGAATTAATTATGGACCTATTAAGACGCAGAATTATCCTAACTTTCATATGACTAAAACGGCCCTGCTACCCAACCCTTTCACCCGAGGGTTCCGCGGGCTGCTGTTTGGAAGTGTTAGGGGCCGGGCGCCATGCAAGGAACTGCGGCACAAACCCTGCTTCCTCGGTTCTGAGGCTCTGCCCCCAGAATGGTGGTCAGGACTGGATTCCCATCACGTGTTAACGTGCACAGGAAAGAGCTCGTAGCTTTAGGCAAAAAATCAGAGTTTCAACTGATAACTTGAATTGTTAAAAGATGCTGAAGTTGAGGTCTTTGGTGCATGCTGGGCCCAGTTAATCTTCTTGTGTCTACGACCTCTGAATTCTGTGGCCTGTGCGCCGCATGCAGGGCTGCAGTCAGCCACGAAAGGCACTTTTCAACTACAGGGGCCACAAACACACTTCCCCAAGTGAGGTTTTCTTGAAGAATTTCTAATAAGGGCTAGCTTCCTTGAAGGACAAAGAAAAAAAGCAAACTCAGTTATCACCTGCATGAAGGACTTTGACTATCTCAGCATGTGCCTTCAAGATCTGTTTTACAAAAAAAAAAAAAAAAAAACGAAAGAAAAAGAAAGAAAGAAAGAAAGGGAAAAGTAAAATAAAAGTAAAATTTAACAACATTTCCCTGTAAAACAACCTGGGACTCCTGTCTGCAGCATGTGGACCAGAAGTTGTTTTCAGCTACCCGGCTCTGTCTCCCGCTCCGGGGAGCAGGTCACCTCTTTCTCCTAGAGACCTGCGGGCAGCGTCCCTCCCTGCCGCATCCCGCCACGTGGGTTCTGCCCAGGCTCACGTGGCCTTCACGTGGCTTGCATAGTCTCCCGCGTCTCTGCTTGGCACCTCACTAGTCAAGTAAAGGGGCAGATAAATGGAAAGGTAGTTAGAACGTTCCCTGCCTTGTTCTCACCTGTCCCGGGTCCCCTGTGATGGCCGTGTACCAGGGCGCCGTGTCAGGGCGCGTTGGTGCCAGTGGCACTATAGCGCTTGTTAGAACACTGACGCACTCCCTGCTCTCCTGGCGCAGAGTCTCCGCCACAGGACCCCTCCCTGCAGGCCTCCCCCCCCACCCCGCCCTGGGGCCTGGGACCCCCGGTCCTCCCCAGCATCCAAGGGGTAAGTCCCCATCCACTGGGGCCACCACACGACTGCCAGGAAAGATGCAGGTTGATGGGGACCCTGGCGCACTGGTTATTGGAGCATTTTTCACATCACCCTGCTTGTCACCGCGTTTCCGGCTCATTCTGTCCCCCAGCCCTCAGCAAGCATTACTGAATCCCTGCCGGACGCCGTGTCCTCGCTTGTGAGCCGGCTCGTCTGGGTCCGGTCTCCTTCCTCCCGGTCACACCCGCTCACGCCCCGTCCTGCCCCGCCCTGCCCCGTCCTGCCCCGCCCTGTGTCCCCTCCTGTGCCCCGCCCTGTGTCCCCTCCTGTGCCCCGCCCTGTGTCCCCTCCTGTGCTGTTGACGCCATCACAGGTCTCTCTTCTTGCTGCACACGAGAGACCAAACGAGGTCTTTATCTTGTTCTAGCCCCAAGGGGTGGGACTCCCTGCAGGAATTCGCCTCCTACTCATCCTTTTGCAGTGGCCACTCTGTTCGGGTGACAGTTGCGTGGTTCTCGCTGACATCCTCAGAGCTGCCGTGACAACATGCCGTATGCCTGGTGCTGGCACACCCGGCGGCGATCGTGGGATCGTGGCCCTTCCCTCCCTCCACCCGGGCCCTGCACGTGTGCATCACGCAGCTGTAGCGACACTGGGCACAGCGTTTTGCTTGGGTCTTACTCACCCCTTTACCAGACAGAGCTTGAGGAAACACCTTTGGGGGAATCTGCTCCTCGTGTCTGCAGCGTGAGGCAGCTTTGAAAGTTTTGTCGTTAGCACGTCCGCCCTTCCTTCCGCAGCCCGCGCCTCTGCTCAGCGGAAACTGACCTCGTCAGTCACAGCTGCCTGCCAGCGAGGCGCCGCCCGAGGTGACTCTGCTCTGCAGAATGGCAGTCGGGCAGGGAGTGGGGTGGGTGCAGGGAGCCACCTCGCCCCAGCTCACTGTTGTCCAGGGCTGGGCAGGACAGAAGGCTGCATTTATGTTTGAAAAATCTTTCATTCTCCCACGGGAAGGTCTGCTCTCTCTTCAAGAAGTGGGCCCAAAGCTCTGCCCTTTCTTGGCTGACGAAGGTCTGGGCTGGACAGCAGCAGGGTGTAGGGTGGGCAGGGTTCTGTTTCAGGAGAGTGAGCTGGAGTTCCCTTTTTGTTAGGAACGATGTTCGGGAGGGTCTTGATGTTTTTCCAGAGGCAAGAAAGTCAGAGCTGGAAGCTTCCAGACTGAGTGATCCATTTTACTCATCAGGAAGCTGAGGCTCAGAGAGGGACATACACTTGGCCAAGGTCACACAGCTAGCCAGAGGCTGGGACGAATGCAGACCAGGCCTCCTCGCGCCCACGTTCCATCTCTTCTCTTGTTCATTAAATACTTACTGAGTGTGCACTTCGTGTGCATCATCTTGCTCATTTATTCAACAGCAAGGTCCTAATTTGGTCTCTTGAATGAGTTTCCAGGGGAGGAGCCTGGAAGTCTGTGTAGTCAGCAAGCATCCCCCATCCCCCATCTCCGAGATTCGTATCATCAGGGAAATTCTGGGCTACACCACACCTGCTGCTGGTGGGGCCCAGAGGTGTGTGGGAACCTTGGATCTAGGACTTGGGGAGCCTGTGTTCCAGACCCAGGGCCAGGACTGTTTCTGGACCCTCCATACCCTGGCGGGAGGAGAGAAGAGTGGGCTGTTGTGGGCACTGAGGCCCACAAATCAAGCCAGGCAGCAGCCAAGGTAAACACTGAAACTGATGATACATTTTCCCTCTTCCACTGGGGCAGTCTGTTTTGTTTTCCTTTCCATTGTTCTGCGCTCTGATCCCACCCTTCCAGGAACGGGCGAGGCGGACAGGTTGGAGACAGGAGGGGGAGTGTGTCCTGATTTACGCAAACCAGTTGTGCAGTGGTCGGGAGCACAGGAGCGGGGCGGGTGCGGCAGGCTTCTTGGTGTTCGGCGGTCAGACGTACGGGTGCGGCACCGCCGTGTTCTGGCTGCCGGAGACGGGACAACGATGCGCATCGCAGGACCAGAGGGCTGGCTTCGAAGCCGGGAGGGAGGCAGGGGGAGCGAGGATGCGACTGAGACCACGCGTGTGCGTCCCTCAGAGGAGCTGAGCTCTTGCACGAACCCAGTATGCCTCTTTTGTGGGTCCCGAAATAGGTTCAGGAACCTCCTGAGGTGAAGCAGCTATGTAGTGTTGACAGAGACTGGAAACGAGGCCACTAGATCACTGGTCCTCAAACTGCAATCTGGCCACCGTGTGTTCTGTGCAGGCCGCCTGGATGAGGGACGGCCCAGAGGGGGGACCCTGGGGTTGAGAGGAGCTCTGCTCTGTTCTGTTTTGTGAAGTTTTCTCTGGAAAGGTCTGAAAGCTCCGCCCTGGGTCACTGTGTGCTCTCATGTCTCAGGCCGCTGCCAGGGCCAGGGGAGGCGTGGGTCAGGGCTGTCCTGGTGGGTGGTTCTGGGCAGTCCTCAGCCTCTGTGACCCTAGGCTCATCTGCCAAGCAGGTGGCACTGAGGAAATGTCCGTGGCGGTGCTTCGAGAGGTCTGGGCTGCAGGCCAGAGGTGAGGGGCCTGGGTGCCCAGTCGGTGGGGTGCCCAGTCGGTGGGGTGACGACAGGGGCCCTGTTTCCCGCCCGCCTGCGTGTTCTCTGACCTGCTTTTCGCTGCTCACCCACTGCCAGAATCCAGGAGGTGTCCCTGCAGCTCAGAATCAGATCACGCGAGAAAACCCGAGGGCCCTCGTCTCAGATGGTTCCTTGCTGTCAGAAGCCGCTTCCTGCATTAGGGCCCAAGCTTCAGAGAGCTCTGGCAAGCCTGTGCCCTTGCCCGTTCCTGGGGTTCCGCCAGCCCTGCCCCTGCTCCCGGCAAGCCGCAAAGGGACAACTTAGAGGACGAGAAAGGAGGGAGGCTGGGTACTTCCTAACTTTTTTGTACCAATTATTTAGTGATGAGTCCATTCTCCCTTCTCTGTGTGTCCACACCATTGGCGTGGCCCTGGCACTCGCAAACATGGAGAACCAGCTATGTAATTTGTGCAGCCTGATGTAAAATGAAAATGTGGAGCTCTGTGTTAGAAAATTATTAAGGAATTTCAAGACAGCAGGGTATTAAACCATGTGCTGGGCCCTTCTAAATTCAGACACCTGTGTGACTGCATGGGTCACATGTTCTTGCAGTCAGTGCTATGAGGAGACAAGATTCTTTGAGTGGCAGGAACCTCACAGGACTCAGGGCTGCAGGGTATGGTTGTGCAGGTTGTCTACTAAACAACTCTAGGGGACCTCATCTGAATTGTGGTCTATATGGTAATCCTGTCAGAGATTGTTTCAGCCAGCCCCTGACAGGGGCAATGATCCAGAATCTTGGGGCAGAGTGGCCACTTGGTGATGGGCTGGTACCCTCCCTTCCAGATCCTTCCCTCTCACCAGTTTTCCAGAACCTCCCCCATCCATCCTTCCTTTCTCCTTGGCGTTTCAGGGACACGTCTCTCCGCGAAACCGAGGTGCCGGGGCTCCACGCGGGCGCTGCTGGGGAAGCTTCCGCTGCTCAGTGCTGCTCGCCCGCCGGCGGCTCCGCTGTTAACCTTTGGGGTTTGCTCACAAAATAGAAACTCTCTTTGTAGGTCAGTTTGTCAGTAATTTTGGCAGCCGCGGGGCCACCGAGGGAATGAGGCTTGGTTCCCACTCGTCTCCTGTGCTCGGTTTGGAGACTTTTGCGGAGCCCTTCCCCGGGAGGAACGCTCACCCCTGCCGGAAACGAGAGCCGGTTTTCTCTGACCTGGTTTTGAATCGGCAGGAGCAATGCCTGTACGCTGGAAATGCGCGGCCGCAGAAGGAATGTGGTCCATTCCTGTGGGCCTCGCCCTGCGGCTGGAGCCTTCTGCCGGGTGCCTGTTTTCCTGGGCAGGTGGCACTTGGATTGGGCTGCGGGTTTTATGCGTGTGCTCGCATATTAGATGGAGTGGAGGATTCCGCTAAAACCGACACCCACCTGAACCTCCCCGCGTGTGCTGTGTGCCGTGGTCGGAGCACCGGCCGGCCCACCCGCCTCTGCACAGCCACTCTTGCCAAGGCTGTGGGCCTCGTCCATTGACACAGTCTCCCAGTGCAACCCTCAGGGGGCTGGCAGCGGGACTGTGGGTGTGGGCAGTCGGGCCACGTGCAGCCTGGGCAGGACTGGTGGTCGGAGAACAGTGTTCAGGGAGTGCTGAAACAGGCAGCCCGGAGAGGTCAGGGAGGCCTTCCTGGCAGAGGCAGTGATGAACTGCACTCTGGCCCTTCTCTCTACTATTTCGGGACTTCTAGGGTACAGGTTGACAACGGAGCATCTGTGGTCCACGACAGGAAGCTGGGAGAGCCTAGGCTGGGATAGAATTATGGCGCAGAAATTTAAGACCACCCGAACAATGATTGGACATCAGCTGTATGTAAGACCCAGTGCTGGGACCAGAGTTGAGTCAGAGGTGGAACGGGATGTCACAGCCAAAGCGGAGTGTGGCGGTGAGGACCCCGATGGGCCGGAGACGAGGGCTGTGTGCTAAGGAGGGGTGTGCCCCTGCCTGAGGCAGCCGGTCTGCTCCTCCGCCCCGGCTCCCGCCTCCTGGGAAGGCAGCTGGGAGCAGGCTCCGCCGCTGTGTCCTGAGCACCACCTTTGGCTCCCAAGGCCTGAGTGGACCACGGGCCAGCTGGGCCCAGGGAGAGGCCTGGAGCGCTCCCTGGCCTGCCGGCCACCGCCCTGGACAGACCCCTCTGTTGCTGACGTGGCGTGTTTGTGGAGAGAGCTACCTTTTACGGGAATGAGCTACCAGCTGGGCTCTAGCCTGTTGCCCCCCTGCCCCCCAAACGTGCTTTGGGACCTTGAGCAGGTCGTTCCCCTCCTGGACTCCACTCTCCCCGCGCAACTGAGCGAACTGGAGCACGTGAGCATTCCGCAGTGTTAACTAGGGTTCCTTCCCGTAAGGCGGTTCAGAGTTTCAACACGGTGTTCATAATAACTAGTGATATTGACCACAACAATTGCATAGCACTTCCATGCCCTGTTCTAAGCACTTAATTCTCACCTCAGCCCCCAAAGGGGTACCCTATCCTCTCCCTTTTAGGTGGGGAAATTGAGGAATTCAGAGGTAAAGTAACCTGTCCAGGGTCATGCGGCCAGCAGGGGACAGGGCTGGGCTGAGAACACAGGTGGTGGCTGTGGAACCGTGGGCTGCCAGATGCCCGCGCAGCCGCAGAGCCCGCGTTTGTGGAGCATCTGTCTGGAGGGAGCCGCGTCCCCTGGGATGCACTTTCAGTCCGTTGTCGGCACTTTCCGAGGGTCCTTCTCGCCCCCCGGACGCCTTGTTGAATCCCAGACAAGGATTTTGCTCCAGTCTCCAAGTTCCCACCAAGGTGCGCTCCGTGGGGTTGCGCAGATCAACAGTCCCCATTTGTCTTCCTTTCTCTTCTTTGTCAACACCCATCAGAGAAACGGCTGACGATGCGGCCACCCGAAACCCCCTCCCCAAGGCAGCCGAGTATTAGGGGGAATTTGCGAAATGAAGTTTGGAAGCTGCCGGCCCGGCCGGGGCCCCTTCTGTGTGCGGGTGATTTATTTCGGCGGTGTGCGGCGATCAGTGTCTTTGGTGTCGGAGCCCAGGCACTCGCTCCGCCGGGGTCTGTGGCCAGGGAGCCTTCGGGCCGTTAGGAGCTAACGGCTGCGTGTGGGCAGAGGAGGTGGCAGGCGATCTGGCCGCTGGCGGGTACTGAACGTCCCGGCCCTTCCTGCTCCTCGCCAGGGAGGCCCACGGTTCCCCGTTGGGCCTTGTCTCCACTACCAGGGCCTCCCTGTCACTTCCCGGCTTGGGAAACGGAGGCCAGGAAATTGCCCAGAATTTTGTCTATCTGACCCAGATTTTAGAAGTCTGAGTTGATTTGGGGGCGCTCAGTTCTGCTGGCTTGGCTTTTGGGGTGTCTTCCCGCGGAGCTGCGTGAGCTCATTGTGTCCTGGCGGGAGAGCTACCCCAGTGAGGGGTCTTTGCTGCCTCCGAAACTTGGGGACATCTGTCCCCCTTTCCTCTCTTGATTGAGGCCGGTTTACCTACAGTAAAGGCACACACCTTCCGTGTGCAGCGTGAGACGTTTCTACACACGTGTTCACCTGTGCAGCCGGCACCCCTATCAACAAACAGACCCCTCCCTGCCCCCCGCAGTTTCCCCCGTGCTTCCTCCTAGCCCGGACCCCCAGAGGGCAGCTGCTATTCTGGCCTCTTCCCCCACAGCTGGGTGTGCCAGTTTGTGTGTGTCACACTCGGAGTCGGCCACACCTCGCACAGCCGCTGTGTCAGGCGCCTTGAGCTCGACGTCCAGTTGGCGAGATCTGCCATGTTGTTTGTGCACGAGGAGTTTGTTCCTTTTCATTGCCGTGAGTTTGATTGTGCTGCGTGAACGTGCTCACGTCTGCGTGTGTGTGTGCTGGCGCTGGGTGTTTGGATTGTTGCCGGTTGGGGCTGTTACGAACGGGGCTGCTAGGACCGTCTGTGCTCCATATTGTTTATGAGTCCTGGCTCCGGGGTCTTGGGACTGGGCTCTGCCATGCATTTGCTGTGTGACCTTGTGCAGGTTGCTTCACCTCTCTGAGTCTCGGTTTACACATCTGTGAAATGGGAGGAGACAGCTCAGTTCTAGGGAGCACTCAGTGCTTGGAGCCTCCTTTATTAGTGGGTTTCACCGGGACACAAACTTTTGGGCGCTGATTGCAATGGGGTCAGCACGCAAGAAAGCTCTCCCTTGATTTTAGAGACTGCCAAGTGACACTCAGTCTTTTTTTGTTGTTGTTGTAGTTTTGATCATGGAAGTTTGCCATTGCACAGGGCTTGATGAATCTGTTTCCCTCCCTCCCTGCTTTCTTGGTTTGTTTACGTCCAACCTCTAAGCAAGTTCAAAGGCAGATGAGCATGGTATGCAAGTCTGTGTGTGCCTGTGTGGGGGAGGGTTTCTGCCCAGCCTGAGGTGCCTAGAATAGAGTGTCATCTCCAGCCCACAGTTCAGAAACCGAGGCTTTCTTAAAAATAATGCAGCCTTTCATTCCGGGTGGGAGTCACCCCACTTTCAGCTGTTAAAGCTATTGCGCTGAGCGTCCATTTTGCCCTACGGAAACGGCAGTCTCACGTGGCTCAGCCCGATACTTTCAGGCCCTTTAGAAGCAGCCATTGACGGGAAACAGTTGCCCTGCAGGTTGGAAACCGTCCCCGTCAGTCCCTACGTCGCGTGCCTCCACCCCCGATATCTCCCTGGGTACGTCCACAAGTGCTTGGGAGCAAAGCAGTGAGCTTCGTCAGCAGGCAGCCCTCGCCTGCGACTTCAGGGTGTCTCTGAGTGCACATCCCGGAGTGCAGGGCCTGGGCTGGGCCTCCCGGGGGGAAGGGTCCCCCTCTCTGGGCTTCTTGTGCAGTGGAGTGTCCTGCCCAGCTCTGTCCCCAGTTCGGGTGCCGGGAGCAAGGGGCGCCCCCTTTGTCCTCCACACAGGCTTTCGCTCTGGCCGCCTGTTCCCCCTCCCTGCTCCTCCGCGGGAATGATGCTCCGGCACCCGCTCTGGAATGACAGAAATGGTAGTAACGGTAAAAGCAGTCAGAGAGCCGGCGCGGTGGCTCATGCTGTAATCCTAGCGCTTTGGGGAGGCCGAGGCGGGAGGATCGCTTGAGTCTAGGAGTTCAAGACCAGCCTGCGCAGGAGCAAGACCTATCTCTACAAAAAATTAGAAAAATGAGCCGGACATCGTGGTGACACCTGTAGTTCCATCTACTTGGGAGGCTGAGGCAGGAGGATCACTGGAGTCCAGGGGCCACACTCAAGCTTGGGGGACAGAGTGAGACCCTGACTCCAAAAAAAAAAAGCAAAAAGAGGTACTATTTATGGAGTATGTGCTGTGTCCAGGCAGCTTACGTACATTATTTTACCTTTCCCTCAACTTTGTAACAGTAAGTGTTAGCGTTCCCCGCTGACAGATGAGGAAACGGAGGCAAGGAGAGGTTACGTAACGCACCTGAGCCCTCGCAGCTGGAAAGGCGGCGGCCCGGAGTTCTGTCCAGGTCGCCTAACTCTAGACGTGCCTTCTCACCCCCCACTGCTCCCTGGCTGCTGAGGACACGCCGAGGAACGGACTCCAGGGCGCGCTGACATGCGGGGAGACCGTGCGTGTGGCTGGCGGGCTCTCCCACCCAGGACCCGCCTGCATTCTGCGCGGGGGCCGTCAGGGAGGGTCGAGCCGTGTTGGTGCTCACGAGGGGCCGGGGGACCGTGGCTGTGACTGCGGAATCCGTGAGCTCTCTGTGGCTGAGGAGTGGGAAGCCCCGGGGCCAGAGGTCCTGCCTCTTCCCCACCGTCTCTGTGAAGCCGTGTTGAACGCAGGGCACCCGCAGTGGCAGTGTCTGTGGGCGCCGCGCTGGCTCGTGGCCTTGTGGCATCGCGGAAACCCGACTCAGTGCGGAGCTCCAGAGTCCTAGTGCTGGGGACCCCCGTGTGCCTGGCATCTGAGGGGACTGCGCCACACGCGTGAGCAGGAAGGGGGCCTGTGCACGGCCGCTGCAGCATCCCCCGAGCGGGCTGGCCAGGGGAGGTAGCATTCGCGCCGCACGTGGAATTTAAAATTTTCTACTAGCCACGTTATAAAAAAGTAAAAGGAAGGTGGTGAGATAAAAGAATACATTTTTGTTTAACCTAATATATCTAAAACATTGTGATGGTATCCTGCAACCAGCTTAAAAATTATTAATCAGATTTTTTTTATGTTCTTTTTTCCGCATTAAGCCTTCACAGTCTGGTGTGTATTTGGGACTGACAGCGCACCTGGGTGTACGTCAGCCCCGTGTCAGGTGCCGGATGGTCACATGTGGCTGGTGGGGCAGCCCCTGCCTGGGTTCCTCATGGGAGGGGCAAGGTGAGGCTGACCCCCGCTTCCCAGAGGGCAGGCTCTTAGGGAACATTGGCAGTGGCCTTACTCTCTCTCTGGAGCCTGGAAACAGACACTCCCAGCCCAGAGTGTGCCGGCCATCCTGACAGCCGTGCGTATTCATCGCGGCTGCTCAGGGGTGACCCTCAGAGGGGTCTCTGGATGCCCACAGAGAGCGCGGAGGAGGGCAGACGGAACCTGGAGCCCAAGCAGGTCCCAACGGGGCAGGGAAGAGCCTCGTGGCCAAAGCTCCGGCCTTCCTCCTTGTGTCGCCCGTTGGGGGAACAGGGCGCTGGGCAGTGCCTCCCGGCGTGTGGCCCTGCCACGTGCATGTCCTGTGACCCCGCCACTCCCAGGGGGTGGCTGAAGGTGGTGGGGGTGGGGAGGCACACGGCCCTGTGCCCGATGTGTCATCCCCCACCCCCGCCATCTGCCAAGGCCACCTTCCAGGGCCGATGCTGCGAGAGCCATTCTCTGTCTCTCTCCTGCAGCCACGGGGAGATAAAAGCCAGGGCTGTGGGGATGGTAAAGAGGGAGCCAAATTATATTTATAATATTAAAGTGAGTGCATTTGTGGCTTGCTGTTCTCCAGGGTTTTTCATAAGTAGAAAAACACAAATTAGCATTTTCCATTTCCATATATTGACTAGAAAAATCGCCTGCTCTCAATTAAGACCTATAGCTTTTGGGATGTATGCAACAATTTTATAAAATATTTACAGCGAGATTTGCATTTTACATGGTGTTACAGTTTTTCTTGTGTTTAGGAGAAAGGGCTGAGGCCTTCCAGAGGAAATACGTTCTCTGGAATCTGGGGGGAAGGAAGCCGCGGGCTGTTGTTTTTGTCCCTTCTCTGTCTGCCCCAGCCGTCCAGGGCTGCCTGTCTCTGGTAATGACCTAAGGCCGATCCACCCATGAGCTATTTGTTAGTCTGTTTTCAGGGCCCGTGTTCCTTTGACAAATCTATTACTTTCCCTTTAAAACTTGCCGGAACGGAGCTGTTTGCGGCTTTGTGTGAGATGGAGAAGAACATTTTTTTTCCCAATGTAAAAGCATGCCGTAAAGAACATAGCTATTTCCTGGATAATTTGCAGTTGTATATTTTATGTTAATTTCACCGAAAATACTGCACCCCTGCCAGGTTTAGTAGCGGCTCACTGTGATATGAATAATTTCTAGTGAATCATTTTTTTTTCTTCATTTAAGATTTGGCACCTTTTTAAGATTTTAATAATAGCAACAAGGAGGAAGATTTAGAACAAGTGAAACATTAGCGCCAAAGAAATTCACGTTGAGCGCTAATGTAAAATAGCAAGAATAATTACATGGAAAGCAGTTTCCACAGATGTTTTTCCTTGTAATGTAATAACTATTTACTAAACTGTTTATTTTAGGCCTTTGGTTTATAATAAAATATTTATACATTCTCTGCTGTAATAAAAAAATATTGACAAAATACTATAGAGGTTTAAAGAGACAATTGATATTTTTATTTTCCAGGAAGTGAGTGGGGTATAAAAAGTTGGGAGCTATCTCGGTGGATGTTTCAAGATTAGTGCATCTAGGTTGGAGTTTTCAGTTAATTCCTTAGTCTATTGGCTGAGATCTGACTGCACACAAAAACTTTGTTAGCATGTTGGTGGATATTTTATTTTTTTAGCAGAATTCTTACCCATGAACCCTGCCATCGGAGTGCTAAGTGTCACAGTTACCGGTCGCCCTGTGAATCAGGCGGGCTGAGCTGCTCTGCGGCCGGCCGGGAGGGCAGGAAGGTGCTGGCGAGCGCTTTGGGGGGTTTAAATTCAGGCAGGATCAGGGGCTGTTCTGAGGTCAGTTTAGCCTTGGGGTTTCTAGGAAGATTTGACCTCGATTCTCAGCTTCTGTCTGCAGCCAGTGAGATGTGTCCAGGGACAATGTCGCAGTGTGGGTTTGCCACATGTGAGCTCCTTCTGGAGCTGGGAGTGGCAGGGAAATCCGAACTTCCTGAGCCCTCCTTTTCCACAGTGCTCATTTGGGAGGGAAAAGAGCAGCGGGGGACTCGGGAGAGACCCCCGCTCCCACCTCTGCCCTCCGGCCATCAGCCGTAATGGGGAGAGTCCCGTCAGGTAGCCCAGCGATTGTTCCAGGCAAAACCGGCCAAGGTGGGGGCAGGGGGAGTTGAAGGAGGATGCCAGGAGTTCTGGGGGAGCCTGGTCGGGCCCCGCCCGTGTCTCGGAGCAGCTGACCGAGGTCTGCTTTAGATAATCAGACCCATTCCGCCCTCCGTGCTCTCCCGGGACGCCTGCGTCGCCAGCCCTGTCTGTGCTTGTCTGGTTCCCGAGGGACGTCTCTGAGCCTGGCGGTTGGTTTCCGTGTGCTCAAGTTGTTCTTGTGGCCAGTGCGATTGCGTGTACAGTGATTTGTGTTTGATTCGTGCCTCCGCCTTTGTGTGCCTGTGAGTTTGTTTCTGAGTCTTCTATTTGTGTGTTTAGGTGTCTTTGTGCCCCTGTGTGTTTTTTGGGTCAGTGCATTTGATGTTCCTTTTTGTGCTTTGTGTTTCTCTTTGCGTGTGTTTGTGGCCTTATGTGTTTGATGCTGTGTATCTGCATCTGTGGGTGTGTGTTTTTGTGCATGTCTGTGAGTGTCTGTCTCTGTGTTTTCTGTTAGCGTGTTTGTGTGAGTGTGACGGTGAACCTCCTCGTCTGTGTGATTTTGAGTCTGTAAGTCATTGTGTCACTGTGTGTGAGTGTGTGGAGTGGTGACCATCCTCTGCTGAGGACGCAGCCCCTTCTTTGGGAGAGGCCGGGGGCCTGCCAGTGTGGAGGCTGCTGGCTGTGTGGGCGCAGGGGTGCGGCCATCTCTTTCCACCAAACTTTCTGGTGGACGGAGAGGAGAGAGGCGGCAGGGAATAGGGTCCAGAGGGTCCCTCTTGGGGGACAGAGCATTGAAGGGAAGTGTGGAATTTCTAATCGAGAGCGAGACAGCTGGACCAGGGTCAGAGAACACCCAGTGCGACCCAAGAGGGGAAGTTCGTTGCTCTGGATTCTGAATCCAGAAAACAGCGCCTGGTTCACGCGGAGGGAGGCCTGTGCCAGGCCTCTGCTTGGAGGCCCCCACCCGTCTGCCGAAAGCTGGGCAGCTTGGGACGGGGTTTTTCAAGGACTTGTGTCGCACTGCTAGTGATTTAGTTTTTGTCAGCTATTCTGGCTTGGGCCATCCCCAGTAATCTTGGGTGTTTCCTCCTGTTCTGCAGAGAATGGGGAGCTGCCTCTGGGGCCCCCTTGGGTGCTGTGGGGACCCCTGGAGAAGCATCTCACATGCAGAGTATTGCTGCCTTCTGAGCCTCTAGCAAAGTTCTTGATCTCTCCCCTCTGGTAGGAAGCAGTTTTTTCCCTTGTGCTTTTCTAAATTACCTCCACCCCCTTTCCAAAGGAAGCTGTCCTCTCTCAGGTCCCACACCAGCACTGTGGTCTCGGGGCTTCTTGGAGATCGAAGGCCATTCTCCCCTTCCTGTGAACAGAAAGGGACTCAGATTTTTCATTTTATGGATGGAGAAACTGAGGCACAGAGGGACCAGCTACTTGGTTGTGGACACATAGTTGGGGCAGAATTTGCTCCAGCCCCAGCAGAAATCTCTGCAGAGAGAAAACCCTGATTAGCAGACTTCTTGCAGGGAGGGTCCGGGGCAGGTGCCCTGCAGGGGCGGGGCTGAAACCTCCAAGTGTCAAGCTTCCCTGACCACCCTTTGAAGTCTGAATGGCAGAGCTTTTGTTCTGAGGTGTGGGGATGAGTTTGGGGTCAGAGCTGGATTGCTGGGGACAGCAGCTGCAACCAGGGTTCCCTCCTTCTCCTCACTGCCCCACAAGCTTCCCCTCCCCTCTCAATCAATCTCGACCAGGTATTTGGTTTGGGGAGGGGCAAATGAGACTGGCCTCCTGAGCCACGCGAGCTGCGTGTCGTCCCGGTCCTGGCCGGCCTGCGTCTCACCTATTTTGGATGCTGGCAGGAAGTTGGGCCCAAGGACCTGGGGTGGAGGGGTTGAGACTGATGTGTTGGAGATGATCTGAGATGAGCGGAGAGGGTGCAGGCAGGGGAGGGGTCGGTGTGCTCTGGCCAAGGCGGGGGCATCACACACCTTTGCTGAGCGGGCTCGAGTTTCCCGCCTGCTTTGTCTTTTGTCCAGCTATTCTCTGGTCGCACGCGGCCAGCTCCTGGCCCATGTGGGTGACCGTGATACGCTTCACAGCGATGCCCTGGCACACAGAGCTGTTTTATTCACGTTTTGGTTCATGTGGCTCATGGGCCAGGCCAGGGAAAAAACAATTCAGTCCTGCAAGTGATTTCTGTGGGAATTCTGGCCCCTGTGTCCAGGCCAGCCCCGTCAGGAGGGATCCTGGTGAGCCGGGCCCCTATTGCGTCCTGGTGCTTTACGTGGTGAGCGGCTGGTGATGTGGCTGGTTGCCATTATTAATTTTGCTAGTTGGTTGTGTTCCTTATAATTTCAGGTGAATCGCTCCTCCCTTTTTACAAAAAGCTGGGTTGTTTTTTTTTTTTAAAAAGAACTCAAGTAATACATTTTCCTTATAAGAAGAAAACTGCTGATAAACAGAAGAGCCAGAAATCGCCCTTAATCTCACCTTCCAGGGAAAACTGCTCGTAAGGACTTGGTGTTTACGTTTCCTGACTGTGTGTTCATACGCATATAAACACAGTTTTATAGAACACTTTCTGAAGTTTGATGTTTATACAGAAAAGTGCACATATCAATAAATAATAGCTATCGATGTATCACTTACATGTAGAAAAGTTTGCCTGTCGTAAGCAGATGGCGGACAGCTCGCTGAGTGTTCCCAGAACAGACCCATGTGGCTCTGGGTCACGGCACAGCATGACCTGCACGCAGGAGGACCACCTTGTGCCCCTTCCAGCCCCTACCCCAGAGTAACCGCAATGCTGACTTCCAACAGCAAGGACAGTGGAGCCTGCTTGTGTTCCCGCATACAAATGCAGTCACAGTCTACTCTTTTGCACACTTGTATGTAGTTTTCCGTGGAGTTATAATGCTCATGCTATTTGGTAACCATTTCCCCCCCCAGAGCTGATGGTGACAGCTTTCTGGGTCACCGTCATGCCTCTGCACCAACATTTTTAGTGGGTGCTTGGTGTTTCGTTATAAGGAGTGCCAGAGTTCACACGTCCCATCAGACCTTTAAGGGTTTCACTATTGTAAACAACTCTCTGTTGAACATCCGTGCTAGCTAGATGGGTGACTTTTTCGCCTTCTCCTCTGGGGACAGAGTGGCCAGCACGGGCTGGGCCGGGGAGAGGCCCTCGCGGGGCCGGCTGGAGGAGCCAGGTTGCGCAGTGGAGGACGCTGGCACCGCTTCAGTTTGCCAGCTGGACCTCATCAGATGCGGGTGTTAATTACTGGGAGGCCCCTGGTTCTGTGAGCAGGCGGGGATGCTGGGGCGAACTCGAGAAACAGGGTCACCTTGAAACAGACGCTTCCAGGGGAAGCGAAACCGAGGAGAAGACCAAGGGGAAGTGCGGGGCTGGGGTGCGGCTTCCCACCGGCCCCCTCTAAGTCACCCTGGTGCCCTGGCGCCTCTGCATGGGGCGTGCGCAGGACCCCCTGGCCCTGTGTGAGCGTGTGTGTCTACCTGTGCCTTTAACTGGGGTGAGCTGGGAGCAAGAATACCCGTGTCTGCGGCTTTCCCCTTTCCAGAAGACCCCTGGACTCGGAGGCAGCTGGTGGCTCCTGCGTGGCCGGCGTGAGTGCCGTGGCTCTGTCATGGAACCAGGGTTGCGAAGGGGGCGCTGCCTGGCTGTGCCAAGCGAGAGCCCAGCTGCGCGCACGCCCAGGTCAGGAGGTGCCGCCCGAGGCCCTGGCCAGGTAAGCTCAGGGCTGCAGGCACGGCAGGGCCAGGTTGGAGGAGACTGAGGTTACCGCGTTTCCTCTGTAAGTCTTCACCAGGGCCGCCGCCCGCATCTGCTGCGGGAAAATCAATGTGTTCTGACTCCATAATTTCCCAGGTTGCCTCACTCCAAGTACTTTGTGCAGGAAGAGGTGACATCTCTGGTCACATCTGTATGGACCAAATATATGTATATGTGTGTGTGTGTGTATTTATATATAGATACTCTCTTTCCTCCCTTCCCCTCCCCCCATTGCATCTCCACCTCCCAGCACAGGATTCGTTGGAATTTCACAACCTTTGCATGCTTTTGTGAAAACACTCATTTGTGTTTGCGCCAGGCCGCTAATGGCGGACGCCAAGGTCTGCGGAGCCTACCTCTGTGCAGCTCTCGTTATGGCGAGGAATGCGCCGTTAATAATGCATCTATGGAACTCAGCTGTGTGGGAGCCAAGTAATTATCCCACTGTAGCGTTCCCGGCTTCAGTGTCATCACAACTGGGGCTTCATTAAAAGTCCTAACAGAGACGGTGTTGTGTGCTGCAGCCTGTATATATATTTTTTCATTTAAATTATCAGCCTTGCTATGGCTCAGAGGTAATTTGACTTTTTGAAACCGCTGAGCCCCTGTGAATTCCCCTCCCTTTCTCCCTCTCGCTGCTCCACCAGCTGATCAGCCCCCGAAGAACAAAAGGTTTATCTGAAGCTATGAAGCATATATTCACCAGCTTCTGGCGTCTAGATAAAAAAAAAATCAAAGTACTCCATTGAACATGTTAATACTGAGCAAAATGCACACAGCTAGACACTAAACCTTTACAGGGATTTGGGCATTTGAAAAGTGATGCCCAGATCAGGTCTTGAGCTACGTTTCTTAGCTCAGACTAGAGCGAGTAGCAAAGAAGGAAGAAATGATGTTTATAAACTAATATTAAAAACAGCAAAGTAAGGGCTTAAGAGTTCCCCACCTTCTGTCTCGTCTCTTTGTCTGATCTGGCTGGGCGGTCGGGAAGCGTGGGCAAGGGCGCGCCCTGGGGAGGTGGGTCTCCCCTTTGCTGTGGACTCTGAGCAGCTCAAAGCTGGAATGTTGAGCAGGAAGAGGGGTTTCCGTGGCTCTTGGGAGAAACACTGAGAATTGGGACAGTGGCTCTCATCTTTGTTTTTCCTGATTCTCTGTGGCCCGTTCAGCTTTCAACAGAGGAGGGCTGGGGAGAACGTCAGAAAGGGGGTCTATCCTAGGACGCTGCTGCCACGAGCAGTACCTTCTTGGGGCCTCCTTGAAGTTACGCATTTCACAGCTTCTTCCACTTCCAATGGAGAGTGGCCACCAAATACAGCTGGCAGGAGTGATCAAATTCCACAAGTGATAGCAGATAGGTGCTTGTTTGGCAATGTCTGCCACTGGTGGCGTGGGGGCAGCACGGTGGCACTTTCCCTGTATTTGCGTATCAAATATGCTTGCTGACTTCTGGATTAAGGAAGATACTGAAAAAGATATAGGATTTGTTGCTGCCCTCTAGAAGCTTTCAACAGATTTGGGAGGCAGGCATGGCTATAGAAAGCAACTCACGTTCCAAGCAGTTTATGATTAAATGCTGGAGCGTGAGTTTTTCTCAAGGAAGAGAATACGGAGGAAGGAACAGTCAGAAAAGATTTCAGGATACAGCACGTTTGGGTACTGACGAGACCAGCTTGGGTGCAGTTTAACCTACTCGTGAAGTCAAGAAGGTGCAGCATAATTTGCAGCAGCTCATACCCAGGTGGAGGGGTAGGGAGAAGAATCCCATTTTCACTTTGTGTGGCCCTCGTGGGACCCGGCGGGAGTTCTGTCTTTTGAGGACAAATGGGGCTTAGCCTCCTTGTGTGCACAGTCAGGAGCTGGCTGCCACCCATCTGGGCAGACACCTCCAGTGTGTCCTGGGAGGGAGGTGTCCATCTAGTGTGCTGAGTACAGCAGCCTGGATCCCGTGTGGCTTTCTGGTAATAGTTAGCCCTTTCAGTTTGGGAGTTGACTTGCAGTGTAACCTCTTGAGACAGCCCCCTGCCACAGGGAAGATCCACGGGCTTGGAATATATTTCTTCTCATGCTGTCTAGTCTTTTTCTGCCAACTCTGTGCCAGGCTTCTTGCTGAGTTCTAGGGACCCTGAGCTAAGGCAAACATAGCTCCTACCCTAAAGGAATATCCAATCTGATGGCAGAGGTAGACATCTGGATGTGCAAATTCCTAAGTGGTACGAATGGGTTAGGAAGTGATTGCCTGTCCAGGTTATGTGTAGGTGGGAGTAGATAATATGAAAATAGGGGGTGGTCAGTGGAAGTTTGAAAGAGGAGGGGCATTTGAGCTGGGCCTCAGAAGGATAAGTAGGAGTTCACCAGCTGGAATAGAGAAAGATACTTCTTAGGTGATGAGCAGAGCAAAAGTTAGAGGCATTAAAGAAACCATGATGCTTTTTGAAACTCTTTTTGTGAGAGTCCCTAGTGATTCCTGACTGTGGAAGTTGATGTCTTTTATAGTCTTTCTAGACCTTTGGACCCTGTTGACCACTCCCTGGATGCTCTTGACTTCATGCATGTTTGACAACCCCCAAATCAATGGTGTCCAGCCCTGGCTTCCTTCTCTCTCCTGTTCTCCCCCCACAGCCAGGCCGTCCAACTCACCATACCTGAAAGCATCTCCCCCCACCATGCCCCAGTGTCAAAGTCGCTTGTCTCACTGCTTCTGCCTTAGTGACAGCTCCTGGATCAGTTCTGTCCACCTGTCTCTGCCACCCCTCCCCACACGGTTGTTGGACCCCCAAAGCTTTAACCTCGCTGTTCCAACTAGCCAAGCCCCAGCACTGGTCCAGGCCTGCGGTGCCTCAGATTCCTTTGCCAAAGAGGCTGCATCCTGGATGCCTCAAACATTCGCCAAACACGAGGTTGGTAGCACTTTATTCTCTTTGCTTTTGCACAGAGACTGTTTCCAGGGCCCGCCAAGGTCAGGGTTCGGGAGCTCTGGGGAGGGAGGGGGATTCAGACTTAAGGGAATACGCTGGAAACTGAATATTGTTACTCAAGACGACATATATGCTGGGACTGAGCCTCCCAGATCGGAAGCCTCCACCCATTTCTGGGAAAATAGGTCTTTCTGTCTTTTTGGGACAGTGAGTTTGTGCTTGTATAAACCATTTTGGAATCATTTTGGCCGTTAAGCCTCCGCAAGGGCCACTTGTCCCCTCATCAAAACCAACAAGACATTGTGCCTGGTGAAGTTACACCCACCAGGAATGAGGTCGCCCCTCCTCCAGGGCAGCTGGGGCTGGGGTTTCAGAAAACAAAGTGCCTTGGCGCCGTCCTCACCATTAAGGACTCCGAGGCAAGCAGGAAAAATCAGCCGGGCGCGTTTCAGCATCTGGGGACTGGCTCGGAGGTCCCAGGGCCCGGTTCTCCCCGGTTCGGAGCTGGAGAGAAAGAGGTGGAAGAAGTGTTTGAGTACTGTGCTGTGAAGGGAACAGTCCTGCAGCGAGGCAGTTGTGATATTAGAGCAGACCTCCTAAGAGATCCCCTGGCTCTGAGCTGTGATCCACACGCCACATTCGCAGACAGCTGGTCGCCCAGCGTGGGCTGCGCCTGCCGCTCGGAGCTGGCACACTGGCGGGGACCAGGTAATGCTCTAATTTCCCTCGTGCAGATGCGACCAGGAATATCTTAATTTATTGGTGTGCTGGCATGCAAGAGGGAATGCTGCCGGTGCAGCCTTGCATAACTATTAGCGAAAAATGGAGCTGATAGGGGCTTGACTTTTCCTAAAGTGGGTTTGAAATAATCATCGCCTTTTGTTGTGTTTGGAAGGGCTTGAACAATTCTTAATTATTTAATTATAGATATGCAAGTAATACGCTGGGAATGGCCCAGCCATTCCAGGGATACTGAGCAGGGGAAAATGTTTAGTTACCGGAGGAAAAAAAAAAAAAGGTGGTAATTAAATTGCAGCATGGTTTGTGTCACGCCACGCTACTCCGTCAGCGACGCGGGCGCGGAGAGGCTTGCGGGCCTCACCTTGGAAACGCTCGTGTCAAACAGCACCATCCACGGCTTCGTCCGCTCCCGCCGGGCGAGGCCCGGAGAGGCAGCCAGGCGTTCTCTTTGTCGTCCGGTTGTGCCGTGTCAGGTTAGCGTTCTGTGAGGCAGAGGCGACTGTTCCCATTTTACAGATGAGGACATTGAGCCTAATGTCCCACTTCTGTCGGGGCCTGAGCCACGGTGGCATTTTCCACACACACGGCAGCTTCCTGCCCTGTCGCCAGAGAGGGCAGAGCCTCGCCTTTCGCACTAGCTGCTCTGTCTCCCAGCAGCCGGGCCAGCCTCACCAACTTTGGTGACTGTTTGCCGGGACTGTGTGTCTGACTCCACGGCACGCTCCTCGTGACGGACACCTTGTAATTATCCCTTATAAGCACTCATTGTGTTCATATCATTAATTTTGTTTGGGCTATTACATTTGATAGATACATTAAGCATTATATAGTTCTCTTTATACATGAAATTGAACTGCCTTTGAACAGTCAGCCGGCTAATTGCCGGTAATTTGTGTTGCTAACGAGAGGCAGAATAGTGGTATAACATTAGACTCAACAGTCAGTTAACAAATTCGCCGATTGCGACTGCAAAGCATGCCCTCTGTGGCAGAGGCAGGCTGCGTCTCACACATGAGCAGATTTCTGCAAAACGCATACAAAACGCACACAACTGAAATAGAAAACCTCCCAAATTCCCCCCGCCCGCCCCGCGCCATCGAGGCCCGTGCAGTGGTGGCCGGCTGTGCGGGGGCCGTGGGGTGATGGTGGGTGGCGCTGACCACCCGTGGGCAGCTGTGGGACTCGGGAAACCTGGGAGTGGGGGGAAGGTTTGGGGCGCTCTCACCCCACGTCCCGTCTGTGTTCCGGGGCACCCGTGGCCCCGTCCCGATCACAGTTCTCCTTCTCACTGGCTCTTCAGTCCGGGTCCTGCCACCCCGAGGGGCTCTTGGGAGGGAACTGGGTAAAGTTACCTTCAAGTCCCTTTTGCCACAGCTGAAAGGTAATTTGGAAAGGGGTGGTTGGGGGTGTGGTCCCTGCAATTCCGTGAGCCTTCCTGGTGGCCCTGGCTCGAGAAGAAGCCTGGGGAGGTGCACTTAGCTAACGAGGTCCGTGGCAGCCGGGGGGCCCTGGGACTGACGTGGACGAGGCGGCTGAGGCTCCTTCCTTCTGGGACAACGGAGACCCAAAGAGGATGCTGTTATGGGCTGAATTACGTCCCCCCACCTTTACATGTTGAAGCCCTAACCCCTAGTACCTCAGAATGTGATTATATTTGGAGATGGGGCTCTCTAAGGAGGTAATTAAGTCAAACTGAGGCCCTTCAGGTGGGCCCTGATCCACTGTGACTGGTGTCCTGCTAAGAAGAGGAAACGTGGACCCCAGGGGTGCGTGTGCACAGGGGTGGACCCCGTGAGGCACGGCGGGGTGGTGGCCATCTGCAAGCCCAGGAGACGGGCCTCAGAGGAAACCAGCCCTGTCCACGCCTCGATCTTGGACTTCCGGCCCCAGAACTGGGAGAAGATGAGCTGCTGTGTGGGCCGCCCAGTCACACCGTGGGATTCCTGGTGGCCGCCCGAGCAGACGAACGCAGAGACTCCCGCGGCTCAGCAGGAGGCCTTGGGCGGGGGCGGGAACGGCGGGTGGAAAAATCCCAGGAAACCTAGATTCCGCCCCCTTAAAGTGTTTGCACGAAGAACAGAATGCCCCAAGCTTAGGCAGTCAGCAGGCGCTCCAAGTTCATGCCCCAGCAGGGCCCGGCCCCTGAACAGCAGTTGGTAGACCGCTTCGTGCGCCCGCAGTGGGCTGCTCAGGGACACAGGGCTGCTGGGGGAGGCGTCCTCTCCGTTACTCGAAATGGACCCCACAGAGGCCCTGACCCCCTTCCGCCAGCCGTCTGGAGCCCCCTTTCCGTGGGAAGACGTGGGAGAGGTTCGCATTCCTGTGTTTTCCCTCACGGAGCACGTGGTGTTGGCGACAAACAAACATTTCAGAAAGGGACTTTCTGAGCCTGGAAGGTTATGCCTGCGGTCGGCGGCGGTTTTCCCAGCGACTTTCTAGGCCTGTCTGCGCAGTGGCGCGCTGCGTCTGTGACCGACACCTCCCTGAGCACCCCGGGCTCGAACTTCCTCCTGCCCGTTACTCCAGCCCATAATTTAAAAGGATTTAATTTTCTTTTAACTTAGCCAAGTAGCAGAAATCATTTGGATTCTCAACTTCTGGACAAATTGTTGATGTCGGCAGGGTTGCTATACTTGGTTATGGGACAAATAGCCTACAGCTGATCAATATATGTCATTGATTGCTCATTGGTGCTATGTCACGCTTGTTAGGCACCTTGCTGTTGCTGGGTCTAGGTTTGGTGCAGTGTCCACCGTGGAGCACCTTACTCTCCAGGTATTAGGCAGTTGAGCTTGACCTTATGTACGTGTGTATGTGTGTAAATATATCTGAAATATGTATACAGTGCGTGAGTACCTTTGTAGGTCGCTAATGTGTCATTAGAATAAAATTGATAGGTTTAATGTTTCCGTGCCTAAATATATTTGTTTTTAAATGATTTTGAATCCATTGACATTTCTTATAGAACGGGAATGGTACTGCCATTGTGACTTTTTTTCCCTACTTAGGGTGCAATTAGCATAATCGCAAGATGCTTTTCTAATGTCAAATGGCAGCTTTATCTGGAGAACCCAAATGTCAGTGTCCTGCCAGCATTCCTGGTCATATTGTTCTTGCTGCTCTTTCATCCAAGGATGAAAACATACGGGGAATGAAGGTGGCCAAAATCACTCAAAGACGTGACTGTTTGTGGTCATCAGGCCAGTGGGGCTCTAAGGGTCCTGCCCCTTTGTGACTGCTTGAGGTTGTGGCCCAGGGATGGCCTCTGAGGTCTCATTAGGCTCCTCGTGACTAGCCTTTTGCTCTGTTTGCTGGCCAAGAAGGAACAGAAAGAGGAAGGCAGAGCCCAGTTTTGGGGTAGGTCACATGGAGCGTCATCTTCACAGGGTTCCCATTCATAATAAATTATTAGTACTGGCTGTGATGTTGGCAAGACATTCACATACCGATGGGGAATATGAGTCATTTAGAAAGTTGTGAGATAGAACCGATACCTGGTGATAGTGGTCGATCCTATGATAGCATTCGTTCCCGTGAGTTAAATACAGAAATTCAAAATGGCACTAGGAAGACTTTTTTCATCAACATATGTGAATTTTATTTTTTCGTCAAAAAAGTAATGCATATTCACAGGGGAAAATATTTAAACAATAATAAATAACATAGAAGGATGTAGAGTCTCCCTTCTTGGACCCCTCTGGACTGCTCCCTGAGTTCTCACTCCCAGGAAGTCCCCACCACTCTCACTGACGTGTTTGTCCCTGTAAGAATTTTCTGTGCATGTGCACATGTATTACTGAAGTGGGATCAGTTACATCCGTCACTGTGCGTCTTCACTCTCAGTGCTGTGCCGCGGGCATCTTTCTATTTCAACCCATTTGGTTTTGCTCCATTAACAAAAAGAATATGCGTAGTGTTTTATTGTATGGTTGTACTGTAATTTATTTAATAACACCTCTCTGGATGGGGTAAAAGCATTTGCAAAATGCAGTGGGAGCATGGATGCCCACAGATGCTGGGGAGGGCTTCAGAGAAGAGGTGACATTTGATAAGAGGTTTTGAAGAGTGAGTAGGAGTTTGTAAGGTGAAGCAGCTTTTGTTGATAATTGCAACGTGGAAGGAAGCCACGTGGGCTGGGAAAGGAAGGGGAGACTCAGTGGATTAGGAAAGGAACAGAGTAGGGTCTCATGCCCCCTTTCCTGCCTGGGGGGGACTTCCCTAGAGCACAAGTCCTGCAGTTGGAAGATGGGCCCGTTTCCTGTGTCCCCAGCTGAGGGGAGGTGTCAGGTGGGCTCGGGGTAATGTGTGAGCATGGTGAGTTGCGGGGAGGGACGGACAGAGAGTTTGTGCAAATAACCAGATATTTGAGCCAAGGATCCCAGTGTGTCAGCTGAAATAAAGAGAGCAAGAGAGAAGGAAAAAAAGGCCACTCGGTTTGCTGATAGCCCTGGTTATTGCTTGGGAAACGTTGCATGGAACTGACGCCTGGTGACATGTCAACCCCTGACGGAAACCCGGGTTGGCAGGCCCCGTATTTTAAGCCGAGCGCCTGTCTGCCACATCGCATTTGGAGTGAGTGGCTGGCATTCCTCGAGCCTCACTTAATAGGATTGAAAGGAAAGAAATGTTACTTTTCATCACCCAAGACAACAAAGAGAAACGGGGAAACGAAAATATTATTTCGTTTGAACAAATTACAGGGAGACTCTCTGGGGCACTTTCAGGGAGTTAGATGAGGAAAAGCACTTAAATATCATTCCATCAAACTAAATTTTTAACTACAATTTTTTACAGATAAAATGTGTTGGGAGGATTCAAAGAAGATTAGAGCTCACCTAAGAAACAGTATTCAAATTTTACCAGCTAATGGAGGCCCAGCAAAAACTGTTAATGCCTGTAACTTCCCTCCAAGGGACGGAGATTTCAGTATTCTTATAAAAACACATTGAGCTGATTTCATTTCGGGGTCTCTGCAGACTTCATTCGTGTAATTTCAGTAAGTGTTATAAATGTTATTTTAAGTATTATAATGATAATCCCTCCTGACAAGGAGCCGCGCATCTCGGCTTCCATTACTAAGGTAATGTTTACCTCGGATAGTGCATAATTGTTTGCTTTTTTCACAGTAAACTCTCTGCTCCCAACTGCTTAATCAGCCATGGAAAAGAGAGGAGACTTTAGAAATGTTTAATGTTCTCCTGATTACATTAGAGTAATGGGTAAGCCCGCATCGGTGAGGCTGGAAGAACACAACCGCCCCTCTTCCCCCTTGTTTTTGGGGTGAGTATGTGTTTGTTTTTTTGTCCACGGTTCTTAAGGACGACTGCAGTGGGCTGCGGCAATCTCGTGAATCATTTATGGTTATAAATATCATGGCTGGGGCGTAAATCTGCTCAGCCTGTGAACTCTCGGGGCCCTTGTTTCGTGTGCGCGTTGGGCCTGGCCGGTCCCCGGGCCGTCCTCCCGGCAGGTCCCGTGGACTCCCGTATGCCGGTCACAGACCGAGCTGCCACGCTCTCACGATCCACAGAGCACCCCGTGGGCTCTCTGCGCGCATTCTCCGCTGCCTGCGCGGTGGAAGCAGGATTTTATTAGGCTTTATGAAAGTGAAACTTTTCTGCCCTTGAATGCTGAACCTCTGGGGCCTTCTCAGGGCATTGTATTAATACAACATTTGCTTCTCTGGCTTCTTAAATGTCTGAATCCAAATGCAATCAGGAATTAAGAAGGAGCAGGGAAGGTTGATATTCACTGCAGGTTGGAAGACTATTTGCTTCTCTGGGTCTTGAGTGTTCGGAACCCTCCTTTCTCCATCCCTTGACGATGGGGAAGTTCTGCTTGGAGCTGACTGGCAGCCATTTGTTCTTTAATTCATTCAACAAACATTTATGGAGAGACTGCTGTGCTCCAGGCACTTTGCCGGGCCCTGAGGAATGAGTGTGTTTCCCACACCTCTGTGTCGCTTACCTTGTGGATGGGAAAGCCAGGCCTGCACAGGCAGACAAGCAAATGTGTGATCACAAACCGAGAGGCGTGCCCTTGGCTCAGGGTGCAGAAACCGGGAGGTTGTTGGTTTAGCCCAGGTTTGAAGGATGAGCCGGCTGGGCGAGGAGCCGGCGTGGGGGCTGGAGTGCGGCGAGCGACCGGGACGGGGGCTCCCGTGACGTGAGAGGCTGGCAGAGGCCGGCAACCTCGGGCCTTGCAGGCCACGATCAAGAACTGGGATTTATTCCCGTAAATGGTTGTCGCGGCCATCCTGGCTGGAGACAGTGGTCCCCGGCGGTGGCAGCGGATGTGGGGGCCGATTCCTGGCATGTCTGGAAGGTGGAGGGACGGACTCACTAGAGAGCTGTGTGCCAGGCAGGACGGCGCGTTGGCCCGAATGACTCTGTGCCCTGGTCGGCCCCGATCGGGGACCTCTTCCCGGAAGGCCGGAACAGTTTGTGGTGGTCCCTGGGGAAGCACGGAGCAGGGGCTGGCCGACTCTCTCCCTCCCCAGCCCCCCCACGTGTCACGTTACTCATTCTTGAGCCTCAGTTTCCCCAGTTCGTCTTGGAAAGGGGATGGAGGCGTGCTCAGTGTGCCCAGACCCTTGCCTCCCCCTCCCCCCAAGCCCACCAACAGCCCTTCCTCCAGCCACCGCTCCCTGGCTCCCCGAGGTCTGCGGTATAATTTAGCTTGAGCCTTTAGTTAAAGACCAGGGCCAGTAGGTAGCTGATTTCCCTGTCCTCGGGGTGGACGCCTGACAGGTTCCCGTGCTGGGGACTGGGAGCAGAGGGAAAGGAAGTGGAGTGACTGATAATTAAAGCATCCTGAGGGCCCCGGTCTGGTCCAGTTGGCCCAAAGGGGGCCTCCCCCGCGGGGGCCTGCTCAGCGGGCGTGCGTGGCCCCCTGCAAGGTAGGCAGGCCTCCCCCGGATGCTGGGGGTGCGGCGGCGGTGGGTGGGGGTGGGGGCAGGGATTAATTGCTTGGACAGAATATTCCCAGTGCCCAGCCTCGAGTTGAATTAACTTCCAAGAAAATATCTAACATCCCTCCCCTTTCCCTTGGAGAGGCAACAACTAGTTGAATCCATCTCTCTGTGTCTCTCCCACTCGCAGCATCCTGGGGAACCATCTAGGAATCTTAAAAAAAAAAGTTGCCCAAATCAAGGTGAAACCTGGACCTCCCAGGTGTGCCCGGGAACAGAGGAAGAGGGAAAACAGTGTTTTAGTTTCTCTGAAACACGCACACGCACACACTCATTCCCAACCCAAACCAGATGAATATTTTAACACCAGCGCGTTTTGTTCCAGCCAGGAGCATGCTGCATTCCTGGCAAGGCCAGAGAATGGCCTGAAAACCTGAATATTTCAGGGAACAAAAGGTCCTTGGGTCTGCCTCCGTCCAGGGTTATTTGAAGGCTGCGTGGTGCGGGGGCGTGGGAGGCAGCGGGAAGGGTTTCTGCTCGGCTCTCCTCCCTTGCAGGGCTGCGTGCCCGGGGAGCCGTGCCCTGCTCCGGGGCACCAGGCAGCCGCGCGTCCTCAGGCCCCAGCCCCCAGCCGTGCGCCAGGCAGAGAGGAGGAGGCGGGGAGGGCGCCAGGCGAGGGGGGCTGGGAAATAGAGAAACAAACTCTATTTTCTGCTCATCTGTGGCGGGAGGCTCCCGCGGCCCACAAGCTCTCGGAGTGAAGCAATTTCAGACAGGGATGAGTGTCTGTTTTTCCCTGGAGCGAAGGCTACAAAACCCTGAAAGCCCTCGGTTTCTCTTCCCTTAATATCCTGTTTTGGAAAGCGCAGTTGTGGGAAGGTGAAGGAAATGAAGAAGATGCTAGCAAATGGAAGAAGTCCTTCCGCGGCTCCCGCCAGGGGACGGAGAGCCTTGTTCTGGCTGCCGTGGGTAAGATGGAGAGAGGCCGCCTCTGGGAGAGGGAGTGGGAGCTTGTTGCCGAAGGGGGTCCTGGGCAAGTGGCCATTTGTGGACAAAGAGTCACATTCCCGTCCTGTCTTGGGGGATGTTTGCTGGGATGCTGGGACTGGTGCCACTTGGGTGGCTTCAAAGGCCTTGGACAATGGCACGCCCGGCTCCCTGCCCAGAGAGGCGAGGATCTTGGAACACTACGCTCTAGTCTCTGCTGTTCCTGCCTTTCCTCCAAATGCAGGTGCTGGGCACTCATCCCTGCTGCCCTCACTCACGTGTCCAGGTCAAGCAGGCGCTGACCTTTGCTGCAACGTGCGGAGGTTCAGAGCCAGCCCGGGGCCAGGCTGGCTGGCGCTGGGTCTCCGGTACCGGCGGGCAGGAGCAGAGATGCTGTTACAGCTTAGAGGGCCTCTGGCGCCTGCGTGGTGGAAGGAGGTCGGGAGCTGCTCCTGCAGGGAGGTCTCCTTCTCCCCGAGCGAGGAGGGCTGGGTGCAGGCTGGGCTTCCTGCAGGCCCTGAGTCAGCCCTGGCCTCGCCCCCTGACTGCGAGTTCCGCCGCAATCGGACGGCCCCTCCTTTCCAGTCGAGCGCCACGCTCCCCTCTGCTCCGTCTCCGGCTCCCAGGGAGGTGCCAGCCCTCCTTTCTCTGTGCTCGGGGAGACGCTGGCTCCTGGCTGGCCTCTAGGCCTTGCTGGCCTTGGCCTGGCCTTTGCCTGGGGGTGAGCCTCAGCTCTGCCCTCCGCACTGGCTCGCTGTGGGCAAGTCAGGTAACCTTTGGGCCTGTTTCCGCCTCAGTGAAACAGTGATGGTAATTGTCCCCTCCCCTTACGATGTGCAGGTCAGTGTTGGCACAGAGCAGCAATGAGCGTGTAAATCTGTGGTGTTACTGTTGCTGGGGTGGCTGTTTTCTTCCTCAGATCTTCCCCGTTCTCGACTCGGCTCCCAGCACCGCTCCTGCAGCGGGTCTCCCCGGCCGGCCCCGGGCCTCTCTGTGCCCGCCCTGGCCAGCGCAGCGCCAGTCACTTACTGCGCTGCTGCTGGTCCGTCTCCGTCTTTAATGTCGTCACGTGCATTTGGTGCACCTGCTCAGTGACGTTCCGGACTTCCCGACTCTCGTGAGGACAGGGCCTGCTGTCTTCTGATCTGTCCTGCCCTCTGTCCTCTTCTGGAATTGGCAAATGCTTAGTAAGCCCTTGCTTAACTAAATAGCACTAAACTACATTTTAAAAAGTGAATGCCTTTACTTCAATAAAGAATACATATATGTAATAAAGTATATGTATGTGTGTGTGTGTGGTGTCTGCTCTGTGCTAGACCCTGTGAGTCAAGTCAAGCGCTGTTGTGTTCACATCACCAATGATAAAACTTAGGCTCAGAGAGGAGCCGGCTTGCTCAAGGTCACACAGCTTGGAAGGGCAGAAGCAGGACTTGAATTCAGGACTCTCAACTCTACTAGAACAGGCTGTGTAGCCAGCAGAGAGTTAGGCTTTGGGGGTTCTCCAGCAGGATGGATTTTCTGATGGGCAGGGGTCATTTTGCTAGGGTTGACCTTGTGCTAGGGGCTGCCGTGGCCCAAGTCCCTTTTCCCAGGAGCTTGATGGAGCTCTGCGTCTGCAGGCCTGTGGGAGAGTGCCTGCCTCCGGCTGGTGCCGGCACCGGCACCATGGCCTCCTTTTTAATCGGTAGACTTCAGCTGCATTTGGGCTAATGCCCAGTGGACCTATTCCCCCCAGCGCCCAGGGTGACTGGCAGTGCCCAGCCCAGCTGCTGCTCTTGCCGCACCCCCCGCCCCCGTCCCCTGGGGCCGCAAGCTGCCTCGGACAGCAGCCAGCCAGGGCCACTAGTCAGGTGCCTGGGGCAGGTCCTACAGCCGTAGTTGCCACATGTTCCCACTGTGACTGCCTTGGCACATAGTAGGTGCTCAGTGGAGGTAGCAGGGAATCTGATGAGGGCCAAAGGGACTTGCCTGGTTCTGGCATTGTCCTCTGGAGAGCAACGGCAGCTTCTTGCTCCATGACTGGGCGTGGAGTTTGAGCCACCAGATGGACGGGGTGCAGAGAGGATGGTGGCCTCTGAAATGGTCCCTGCTCCTCTCTGTCTCCTGGGAGTTGGGGGTCGTACCTGGGGTGTTGGCGAGAAGGCCAGGAGAGAACCAGGGTCTCCACCATGAGATGGAGCTCGGAGAGGCCGGTGCTCCCGGCCCCGACTTGGTCTCTGACCTGACCATGCGGGGCTGGCCCGGGCCTTCTCCCGGTCTTGCCGCCTGGAGCCTGGCTCCTCACCAGGGCCCAGTGACTGGCAGCATCTGCATCGCCTCAGAGCGTGCTAGGAATACCGAATCCCAGGCTTCTCAGGCCTGCATTTTAAAAAGTGCCTGGGTGCTGGCCTAGAAGTCACTTCACCCAGGGCAGACACCAGGGGAGGCAGGTGGTGTCCTTGTGCCTGACTTCCCTCGCTAGCCGTACAGCTTGGGGCGTAGCCTCTCCTGGCTTCCGCCGCCTCGTGGGTAAAGTGCGGATCGTAGACAGTCGGGCCTTTCTCCTTGGGCTGCGGGACGAGAAGATGAGGCGGCAAATCATATAACACACACCCCCACCCAGCTCGACCCGGGCGTCGCCAGCGCTGGGTACGTGTGACGTCGGCTGGCTGCGAGAACCTGGAGGGTGAAGGGGTTGCAGCAAGTGGGGGAAATGCCAATTTGAGAAGCAGGTTTTGCACTGGGCTTGTTTAGTGGAGCTTAACCCAGGAGCTAAATACCAGCCAGGACTCCCTGTAGAATTATTACACAAAATAGCAGGGAGAGGGGGAGCCAGAGTTAATGCTTGTGATAGCAGTTTTTTTAAATCTAAAAAAATGTGTTAAAAGCAAGTGAAACCCCTGGTGATCGCAGACGAATCGCCTAAGTTCTCTTAGCATATCCACTTTGCTGGGCGATGCCTGGGTTCGCGCGAATGAGCCGCTCTCCTCTCGTAACAAGGGAGCGTGGGCCTGTGCCTTGGGGCCCGTGCCCTTGCTCCACGTGTGGGAGCCACATCCACGTGGGGTGGCAGGAGGGGCTCTGTGGGCAGGGCTGGGCATCTGGGCCTCCCAGCAGCTTAAATGCCTCCGATTAGCAAGTCGGGCGGGAAGAGGTGCTAAAAAGAATCCTTCCCGCCTCCTCCGCTGGCAGGTTTTGAAGGGAGTTCAGTTATGAGACTATTAAAATGTTATTTTGATAATTAAGCCCACAGCTGTTCCGAGGGCGGCAGGGCAGGCAGCAGAAGGCACGGTGCTCTCACAGCTCTGGGAGAGGGAAAGCAGGCGGGAGCTGGGCGAGGGCCGGGCGGTGCTGGCTGCGAGGCGGAGAGCACTGTCCCCAGGTCTGAGGATGTTGGGTGACCGAGGGGACAGTGGCTCCAGCAGCCTCCTCTCTGGGGTGGGGTGAGCTGCCCCCCACATGGGGACACCTGCCAGGTTTCCGCACAAGCTCTCAGAGCAGCAGCTGGCGGGTCCCTAGAGCCATGGTTCTCCAAGTGGGGTCCCCTGGGAACCTGTTAGAAATGCGGATTCTCGGCCCCACTGCAGACCTATGGAATCAGAAACCCTGGGAGTGAGGACAATCTATGTTCTAATAGACTCCCCAGCAGATTCTGATTTGCACTAAAGTTTGGGAACCACTTTCCTTAAAGGTCGCCTGGAAAATGGGGCCCGGCTTGCTTGGTACGGTTTGGTTAGTAAGGTGTGGGTGAGGGCGTGGGGACGACTGGCAGGTTTGCCACATGTAGGCATCCCAGATCTAGCCCTATTCCTTCATTGTATTGGATGGCAAAGAGAAGCCCAGAGAGGGGAAGAGGCCTGTCTAAGGTCACACAGCACATCAGCGCCAAACTGGAATTAGTAATCAGCTAGATTACAATCAGATCTCTTGATTGTAGATCTTTCTGTTAGACTGTCTTTCTAAATGCAGAGGATAGATGCTATGGTTGGAATGTGTCCCCCACATTTCATGTGTCAGAAACTTAATCTCCAAATTCATAAGTTGACTGGACGTGGGGGCCTTTGGAAGGTAATTAGGATTAGATAAAGTCATCAGGGTGTGGCCCTGTGATGGCACCAATGGCTTTACAAGAGGAGGGAGAGAGATCTGAGTGGACATGCATGTGCTTGTTGTCTTGCCCGTGGTGACCTCTGCCACGTTGTGATGCGGCCAGAAGGCCCTCGTCAGCTGTCAGTGCTTGCTCTTGGACTTCCCAGCCTCTAGAAACATGAGCTGGATAAACTTCTTTTCTTTTCATCTTACCTGGTCTGTGACATTCTATCATAGCAACAGCAAATGGACTAAGGCAGTGGGGCGGGGAGAGAAGAGGTTTCAGATGGAAGTGATTAGGTAAGCCAAGGAGATGCCCAAAGTTTACGAACCCAGAATATTTACTGGCCTGGAGCCTCAGCATTCTCTAGTCGTGTTCGGGGAGTTTTTGCCAACACACTCATCTGTCCAGCTACCTGTCCGCCCGTCTACCCACCCATCCACCTGTCCATCACACCTCCATTCACTCTGCCACTCACATCCACCTTCTGTCAGTCATTGTCCACAGGTTCGTCTGTCCATCCAAATATTAATATCGAAGTGGCCATGCGCTCGCCCACTGTTCACTCCCACCCACTCGTCCATCCACCCGTCTAGTCAGCGCACCTGCCCTCCCTCCTGCCCTTCCCTATGGAGAGCCTGTGTGCACTAGGCATTGTGTGTCCTTCTCACCTAGTAGGAACTTAAGCTGACGCTGGTCACGTGAGCTGGTCATGCTCTGTACGGCTGTTGAGCCAGGGCCATGACAGCGGTCCAGTCTGCCCTCAGCTCTGCCAAGCCCTCCTCTTCGTTCCTCCACCGCCACGTCCGTCTCCAGCGTGCGTTGCGAGGAGGCCTCATGCTCCCTTCCTGAGCGCTGCCTCCACCTCCGTCCACACCTTCAGCAGTGTCCCTCTGAGCCGTGGCAGGGGCCAACTCACGTGTGGTCGTTCATACCCTGGAACTGCAACACGTGGTCACATCACCTCTCAAAAGACTCCAGTGGCTCCTTGCTGCCTGCAGAACAAAGTTCATGGTTTTGTGCAGCCATCTCACGCTCTGTTCTTGTCCCAGTGTGTGTACCCACGTTATGGCCCTCTGGTTCCCAGCCTGTGCTCCAGCTCGAGTAGGTGGTTTGCTGTCTCCAGACGTTTTTTGCAGTCTTTGGTTTTTTCACATGCTGTCTCCTGTCTGAATCACCTTCGCCCCATAGTCCTCACTCCTCCCTGTTAAAGTCCTTCCTGCGCTCCATGGTCCTGCTCCAAGCCTTCCCCATCCCTTTACTCACAAGATCTGCTCCTGTCTCCCACTGGGATGGGACACCCCCTCTGCAGAACCCTGTGTGTCTCTTGTCCCACATCACGTGTCTGGCTCTTGTTTGCAATGTTCAAGGTTGACTGCAGGCAGCGGTCGGTCTCCACCACAGGTCACGCACAGTGCCCGACACATAGTAGGTCCTCCTTCTGAAGTGGGCAAGTCCAGGGCTTACTTTTATGTGCCTAAGATACATGTTATGAGGGAAAGACCTAGAAGGGCCTACTGGTGTCTGACTGTTGGGTTAAATAAGACCTTAAACATTGTTGCTTCCCCCTTGGTACACATGGCACCTGGCACATAGTAGGTGCTCAACAAATGTTTTTTAAATGAAAGAATGAATGAAATGCTCACCCATTCCTTTACTGTTATTGGTAATTTCAAAATAAGTATGGAGCAAATAAAGCAAAAATAATATTAAAAATTCAAAAACCGACTTCTTCTTGAGGTGTTGGTCACCTAGGATTGCAGCTGCCCACTCACTTGTTTTGGGGGTGACTTGTGGGTTCCAATGGGTTCCTGTGTTAGTTGTGTCTGAGCCCCCAGTGCTTGGCTTAGAACTTGCATCCTCTCTGCTCGTCTGGAATCTATCCTGCACCCCCACTGCTAATCTGTTATCTATGGGGGACTTGGAGTGGCCTTCTCAATGTGTCTCCCCACTGCCCTCAGCCAGAGACCCTCAGTGTGGCCCACAGGGCCCGGTACGGTGTCAGACCCCGCTGCCGTCCAGCCCTCACTCTGCATTCCAGCCACAGGCCTTTGCACGTGCTGGTCCCTGTGCTGGGTTCGCTGCCCACGCTCCGCACTTGCTCTTCACAGCTCAGACGTGCTGACGTGTGTGCCCGACGCCCTCACAGCAGGTGCCTTTTCTTTACCCTCATGTGCGTCCACTCCTCAGGTTGCAGTTGGGCAGCACCGTGTGCGTCCAGTTGGTGAATATCTTCCTCCCCCGCTGGACTGCGAGCTCCTGGGGTAGGAGTGGAGGGCAGGACCACAAAGACCTGGGGCTTTGGACACAGCAGCCTTTGATACATGTTTTTTTGAGTGAATGAATAAATGGATTAAAAAAAATGCAGGGTAGGTACTTACTAAATGTTTATTAAATGACTAAATGAACTGCACACAGTAGATGCCTAGCAAATGCTTGTTGAATGAACAAACAAGCAAATAGAGAAGACTCAGCACCTCGTTGGGGAGCTCTGGCCGATGGTGCTTCCAGTTAGGCCCTCTCCAGATCAAAGAGACTGTCCTTCTGTCTGTCCATCAAGCCCTCCTTCCCTTGCCCCATGAGCTCAGGGGGGCTCTACATGGCCAGGCCTCTGTCCCTCCCACCTGCCTCTCCCCTGGCGTGCACGCAGGGGCTGTGTGAGAGTGGCTGTGGGGGCCCTGAAGACCGCGGCTGACACAGTTGTGCTGGGGGCGGGAGGGGACGGAGTCTGGGTGGCCCTGCTATCACAACTATCTTTGCGCTTGTATAATCCTTTCAACTCCGGAGCCGTCTGGTCCAGCCCTGATCTGAAAACATCTTCCAGAACATCTGTTTTCCTCCTCAATCAATACGCTCCCCAAAGAGGGCCAACTTGCAAAATATTAGATATAACATCAAACATGCTATCTGAATTCAATTAAGTGATTTGGTTGGGGAAGAGTTTGTGGTAATTAAGCATACTGTTTTAGAGCAAACTGTAGCAAACTATTTCATTCTTCATTAACAGGCACCTCTCTTGACTCTCTATGAGCTCAGAAAGAAGAGAGAGGAAGAATCAAAGTTAAATAAATAACCCCCACTGAATATATATAAATGAAGATAGCCTGATTTACTAGAACCATTATGGGCTTTGATTTTTAACTGTCTGGTGCTCTGTGACCCTGGTGAAGTCACTTAACCTCTCTGAGCCCCAGCCTTCTCTGTAAATTGGGGATAACACCCATCTCACAGGGTTGCTGTGAGGATGAAATGAGATCATGACCATAGCCTGGTACAGTTCCAGGCACACAGTGGGCCTCCACTAAAGGGTCACTATGGCACAGAGGTACATTGAGGCTGGGTAATTTATATTCCATCAGTCAGGGCCAGATTAGTAGTCCTTTTTCTACGAACCTGGGCCCGAAGTGCATCTCAGAGTGTTCTTCCTTCCTGTCATATTTGCAAGTTTCTATCAGGGATGAGGAGCCTCCTGTTTTCTTTTTTTCTGTCACCCGCAACCCGTGGCCCAAGCAGGCAGGCCCGTGGGGACGAGGGGTGGGCACAGACGCTGGCATCAGACGGCGGCTGTCAGATGCTGGTTTATTGCAGCAGCTCTGGATTCCCTGGGCAAGTTGCTTGACCCCTCGCTGCGTCAGTTTCCTCCTCTGTAGAATGGGGATGCTACTAACTATTTACTGATCTGCTGGGACTGTCGTGAGGATTAAATGAGTTTAATAAACGGAAAGCACAGGAACAGTGCCCGACACATAGTAGGCTCCCAGTATGTGTCAGGCTTTGTTATTCATTTATCTATGGCTCATTTAAGCTGCCAGTTGTTTTCTCTGGGCACCTCACGACTTGGGCTGGGGGCACACGCTGCCCCACGATGACAGCAGTTGCCATTTGTCAAGTGCTACCACGTGTCAGCAGAAGGCCCAGAGGAGGCGCTTACGGTCCATTTTCCACGGCTGTTACAACAAGCCTGCTGTTACTTTCATCTTCCAGGGGAGGAAACTGAGGCTCCTCAAGTGGCCTAGCAGAGGCCGTATGGGCAGCTAGGAAGCTGTAGGGCTGGGATTTGTACCCAAGCCTGTGGGACTCCACAGCTCCTCTCTTTCCACTTTGCCACCACACGGGAAAGCACACCTCCCACCCCTTACCCTTACCGAGCTTGTGCTGTGCAGACCCCTTTCGTATCTGCCGTCTCACTGGACTGTCCACAGGTCTTGGAGGGTCTGTGTGTTGAGCTCGACCGAGCAGTCTGACCCGTAGCAACGCCCTTCTCCACGGAGTCCATAAAAAGCACATTCCGGGTTGGGCAGGGTGATAGGTCAAGCCAATCTGTCCTGGGAGATGGGAAGCTGGTTAGCAGGTTTTTATCATCCAGGCAAGAAGAGATGGGGGCCGGAAGAAAGATGAGGTAGCAGAGAGGAAAGCAGTGGGCGGCTCCTGGAGACAACACGATTAGTCACCAGCGAGTGTCTATGGTAGGTGCTGGAGTTGTTCCTTAGAGTGATGGTGTTCTGGGAAACTTCTAGAAGGGCCTGTGGGGTCTAACCTGGCTCCTGAAGGAGAGATGGGTCATTTCAGACTATGGGGACAGGTTGGGTAAAGGTGTGGAGGTTGGAAGGCCCTGAGACCAGCTGTGGGGACCAGGGAAGAAGCGATGAGGTCCCTGCCTTCACGGGGCTCTCTGGGACAAGAGGCCCATGGCCTACAGTTGCTCAAGCAGAGTGACCCCCAACACCGGCTACGCCGCAGATCTGAGCGGGCTGGGAGTTTCAGGGCTCAGGAGAGGCTGCGGGGGACAGACGGCGGTGGGGGGGACAGACGGGGGTGGCGGGGACGAGGAGGACCTGCCCAAGCGGGAGCATTTGCCGTTCACTCGCGCATCTGTTCAGACCCTCCTGTACTAAACGCTGTGGGCAGGGGAGCCTGGGAGAGAGAACGGGAGAAAGACAGAGGGACAGTAAGGGACACACCGCTCCCCCGAGGAGCGGCAGGTGCAGAAGGAACACAGTGGTCAGGCTCTCCTGAGTTGCAAGAGCCGGAACTCCGCCTCAGACGGCTCACTGTCCCGAAACTGGTTGTCAGGACCTGGCTTCTCTGTCTCTCTGGCTCTCGGTCCTGCTTTTTCCCTCTTAGCCTCCCTCCAGCCACAGCCCACCCCACAGGGCAGGGCCACATCCACTAGCTGGCAACCCGGGGACCGGAGAGGTTTTCAACCCCATGACGCCAGAAAACTCTGACAGTTGGCTCTGATTGGCTAGGCGTGATCACGTGTTCATCCTGAACCAATCACAGTGTAGCCCACAGGCATGGAATACACTGATTGGCCGGGCCTAAGTCACAGGCTCACCTGTGGCGTTCGGGGGCGGATCATTCTCTCCTGGAGGGTCCCCAAAAGCTGCCTGACGTTGTTCCCAGAAAGGAGGGAGGATGGATGCTGGCGGGAATAAAACGAAAGTCCACTTAAGGAGGAGTAAAGGCCGCTCTCCCCTGTGGGACAGGAGCAATGGCAGCTGGGTCTGATGTGTCAAGGGGTGTCAAGGAGCTGGCGGTCTGCAGAGGGGTGTCTGGGGGTGTCAGGAGCTGGCGGTCTGCAGAGGGGTGTCGGGGGGGTCAGGAGCTGGCTGTCTGCAGAGGGGTGTCAAGGGGGGTCAGGAGCTGGCTGTTTGCAGAGTGGTGGGTCTGAGGAAAGAGGGTCTTCTGGGCCCGGAAGTTTGGAACCGTGGCGGAGGCCACGTGGGCAGAGGGGCCCTGCCCTCTCCGACATCTCGTGCACTTCATTCCCTTGCGTCCTCGCCGGCTGGGCTGGGCTCTTTCCCTCTCCCTGCGAGTGCATTCCAGGGCGGGAATGGGCTTCCGTGCAAGGCTGCACGCGGTCTGGGCGCTGGCTGGCCAAGGTGAACAGGTGACTGGGATGGCAGGGCTGCCTCTGGCTGGGAGAACTTTTTCTTTTGAACTCTCCTGGAGGTCTGTCTGCCTGGCTGTGTGTGGACAGCGTGCGGTGTTTTCTGTACAGAAACCCAAAGCTCATCCCCGTGTCCGTGCTGTGGAACTATTTGTCGGCATCGTGGGGGGATGGCTCTGGCAGCTTTGTACCTCCTTTTTGTCCCGGGAGGCAGACAGGCTGGTTCGGGAAATGAAAGGATCAGGTAATGCTGTCCTGGGTCACATCAAAGCCAGCTACAGCCAGGTGAGCTAGCTCATCACAGCTTCACTGGAAAGGAGGTTCAGGTGGTCTGGGGCCCTGGCCCCAGCCTCGGCTCTGCTTGCGTCTTGTTTTGTGATCTTGGCAAAGTCTCCTTTCATTTCTGTGTCTCAGTTTCCTCATTTGTCCACGCAGGAACATGAATACTTTGCAAAGGGTAGAACTTCATACATGAGTAATGCCATCAACTGTGGTCGTATCCCTTTCTATCCTCGGAGCCCTCTGAACACCCTGTGAGTTCCGGTGAGGTGACTCTGTCCCACCCCTCGTCTGTGCCACTGTTGCAGCTGGCAGCCTCATTTTAGGACGAACACCTCTCCCCGCTGGGAGAATCGCTGTGAGTTTTGTGGACTGGCTGCCGCCTCTCAAGGTTGCCGCCTCCCCCCAGCCCAAGGATCCCCCCTCACCCCCTCTGCCTTCCGAAGTGAAGCCTGGCACTGCCACCACCGCCCGGCGCTGGCCGCTGAGCCATTAGCCTCACTTCTCACTGGCTGCGCCTCAGCACAGTAATCATTTTCAGATTTACAAGCATTAAATATTTTAATTTAATGCCTTGGCTCTCTTGTAATTCATGCACTTAATTATATGATAATTACTCAAATGAAAGAGATACAGCTGCTGCCGTATCAATTCTAAGGGAAGACCGGATTTTTGAGTTGGACTGATTTTGGGAGGTGCCCCCACCCCTTCCCCTCCCCTCCCCCATGCCCTCCCCCCTTTCTTTGGGCCATACAGTCTACAACAGCCCCTCCCCTGACCAGTGCTGGGGCTGGGCTGGGCGTCTGGGCAGTCTGCACCCATCTGCTCCTGGAACAGGGTGTGGGTCCTGCCCGGGCTGGGGGACCAGACTCTTGTGGGTGCTGCTCCTTAATGGCCAGTGAGCAGGATGGGAGGGCCGTTGGCCCTCGCTGGGTGGTAGCAGAGGAAGGATCCTCTCCGGGAGCTGAGGAGGCTGCGAATGCTGTTTGGGGGCCCCTGTGGCAGGCGGAGGAGCCAGGAAGCCTGCTCCTCCTTTGGCGATGGGTGCCTGGGGGAAGGGGTTGACTTCCCTCTGCGTATCTCCACTGGGAATGGAGCTAGACCAGGCGTCCTGGCCCTGACCGCCGCGGGGTTCGCAAAGACGGACTAGGGACGGGGGATGGATGGAGCTTCGTGATGGGAGCACCTTCCTCGTTCTGTCACTGTCCCCTGCCCCAGCTTTCTCCTCTCCTCTTCCCACCGCTTCCTTCCTTCTCTCCGTCTATCCTTACCTATTTCTTTTTCTTTTCCTACTTTTTTTCCTTTTTCCTCATTCCCTGTTGACATCCAAAATTGTGTTTAATGCCTGAAGGGTCCTGGCTATTGTGTAGGAGCTGTGACTGTTAATGTTTGGCAAGTGTGTCAACCCTCTCCCTGCCCCACCGCGTTTGGGGAGCCTGTCGGGGCCGGTGTGCTGAGCGGATCCACGAGCCACCCTTTGCAGCTGATGGCACCCGCAGATTTGAGAATCGGGGGGTGTTGCCTTGGGCCAGGCCCTCCTTGGTTCTGGGGACGGGTGGCACTTAGGAGGGCCTCTGCCAACCTGAGCCTGCTTCCTGGGGAGAAAAGCCCCCCCTCCCCCAATGAAGAATCAAAGAGAAGCGTCAGAGGACTCCTGGGGCAAAGCCCTGCTCAGATGGGTCCACGGTGCTCGGGCCTCAGCACTGTGGCTTCCCTTGGGGCAAGAAGTTGAGTTAGGAGGGTGAAATGTCCAAGCCAATAATGTTTTGAGGCTTCTGAGTTTCCTGGTTTCTCGGGTGGCGAACCTCCAGGTGCAAGGGAAGCCCTGGGCCACTCTGGGCCGGCACGTTTCCACGGCGTGGGCGAGCTGGGCAGTGCGTTTCTGCTGAAGTGCACGTTTGCGCTGAAAAGGGTTACAAACGGTTCGCCCCGTATGCAGACAATTTTCAGCTAGCTTACAGCAGCTGCGGCGCCGTGCTGATAGATTAAAAGCAGCAACCAGCCCCAGAATGAAGTGTATTAGAACCCCTGCCGGGTCGAGCTGGGGAGAGGCCCACACAGCTGTCATCTAGGCCAAGTTTCCAACCGAAACCTCAAGAACAGGATGGAACTCTGAGAAAAGTTAGCTTTCTAAATGAGGTGGCCGGCTGTTAATCAGGAGAGCGGGGAGAGGGACCAGTGGCATGCCGGGGCTTTAGAGGATGAGGAGGAGGAGGAGGAGGAGGAGTTTGGTGGGGGCGTCCCGCCCAGACCAGGAACTTTGTGCATGACCCTGACTCCCAGCGCCAGGGAACAAAGAGGCTGCTGCAGGCGGGGACCCCATGGCTGGGCACAGCGTCCCCCTCTGCCCCATGCCTTGCTCCTGACAGTTGCCTTGGGAGAGGGGTATTTCCACGTCACTTCCTGAGGGTCCCAAGAGCTCAATGCCACCACACCACACCCAGGCCTCCCTGGCTAGAATGGAGGTGGCTCTTGGATTCAGGGAGCTGCACAGATCTGCCTTTGCCCAGGGAAATTTTGCTTTCAGAGCAACCTGCCACCAGCCAGCCTTAGTTTTTTGCTGGCTGCAATGTGGAGGCCTTTTTGATTTTGGTTTTGAGGTCTTTAAGGATGTCTTCTCCTCTTGTGATGAGAAAGGCTCTTGGCAGGGGTGTGGTTCTGGCCCCTGAGTCTGACTCAAGGCTAGTGAGGAGGTGCTTTCTGTTGTCACAGATGCCATTTGAGAGCCTATCTGGAGCACCCCCATTCTTAGAAAAATCAGAATGCCGAGGGAGAGATCTCGGTGTATTGCTCTTCTGATTTTTTTGCATATGTCCTTATTTTTGCATAAAGCAAAATGCTTCCCACTGGAAGGGCCAGGTGAAAAAAGAAAGAGGAATAAATCCAACTAAACTACCGTTATGAATATGAATAGTACAGCGTCTGGCCATAATTCCACTGCAGTGGTGTACGTGGTACATCTATAGTGAATCCATCCACTGGGCAATTTGTCGTGTCCTCACTGGGGCAGGGCATCGGTCACGTGTGTGGGTGCTTGTGTAGTATGAAGTGCACTTGGTTATTGAGGAAACACAGACACGGGCGAAGAGTTTGCCGTTACCATACATCAACTGGGGCGGTCTTGTGTTGGGAAGAGGCCTGGTTTGCAGAGCCGCCGGGCATGCTCTCTGCCCGTCAGACGGTGAGAAGCGAGCTCGGCCCACTAGTGGCTCGGTCAGAGGCTCGTGAGCAGGTGTGGAATGGTGGTGTCTTTGCTGATATGCAGTGAGGTTTCAGGGGTTTTCTTGGGTTCCCGAGCTGGCCGTGCCAGTGAGATGGGTGTGTTCCAGTGCCAGGATGCGGTAGGGTGGTGGCAAGGCAGGGATGCAGGCAGGTGCCGTTGGCCTGGTCCAAGGGTGTGGCTGGGAGACGGGCAGACAGGTCTAGAGGCAAGGACGTGGCTCTGGGAGGCAGACCACCTTGGTGTGAGTCCAGGCTCTGTCCTTTATTTACTGTATGACCTTGGGTGGCTCTTTAACCTCCCTGTGCCCCACTTTCTTCATCTACAAAATGAGGATAATGATAGCATCTCTCTCAGAGGGTTGTTGGGAAGGTTAAATGAGATAACGTGTGTCTTAGTCCTTTTGTGTTTCTGTAAAAGAATTCCTGGGGCCGGATAAGTTATAAAGAAAGAGGTTTGTTTGACTCACGGTTCTGTCGGCTGTACGGGAAGCATGCACCTGCCTCTGGGGAGGCTGCAGGCTGCCTCCACTCGGGCAGAAGGGCAGCAGCCCTGTGCAGAGAGCACATGGTGAGAGAGGAAGAGGGCTGGTGCCCGGCTCTTCTTAACAACCAGCTCCCACGGGAACCAGCAGCGCAGAACTCGCTTACGGCGCCCACACCCCCACCCTGGGAGGACATTAATCTGTGCATGAGGAAGCCACCCCCAGGACCCAAACACCTCCCGCTGGACCCCACCTCCTAACACTGCCACACTGGGGATTAAATTTCAACATGAGATCTAGAGGGGTCGGACATCCAAACTACAGCAGCATGTAAAATACAAGTACCCAGTGAATGTTAGCAATTTGGTCAAATTCTTCCTTAATCTAGAAGAGTTGGACAGTAATCCTAAAGCCTCAAGTCATCTAGTCTGACCCTAGAATCCATTCACATGTCTTTGCCACAAATGCTCACCTTTCCTTGAATGCCTCCCAGGATGGGGAACTCACCTCCAGGCTGCCATTACAATCAATCATAGACAGCTTTTTTGGATCCAGTTTCTAAAGTCTATACTTTTTTGGTGGTTCTCACCTGACTTCCTCTTAAGTGTAGAGTCCCAGGAACACTCAAAAGCTGCCACCCATTGGGTGCTTAGGAGGCCAGGCACTACACCAAGCACTTTACGTACATTTTCTCATTCATCCTCCCAAGTCTTAAGGGACAGGTGCGATTTTACCTCCATTTTACAGATGAGGAAACAGGGTCAGAGAGTTGACTTGTTTAAGGGTCACAGAGATACAGGTGTGCTGGCTGGGACGGAGATCTGTCTGAGCTCAAGACCCATGTTCCTAAATACTACCCTTTCTAAGGAAGCTCAGAACCAAGGAAACAAGTCTTTGGTCTTTTTGCTTGCTTTTCCCCTCCCAGTTCCAGTCAGCCCACTTTCGCATAATGGTTTCTTCCCACTGATGTTTTACTTGCATGATTTGGGGAGAATGTATAAGGATGTTACCTTCAGTAAGATGTTACGTATCCAGTTTCTCACAGCACCATTAAACTAGGAGGATAAATTCTGTCTGCAGGAGACAGAAACCACTCACCAATGTTGTATAGTCTCCTAAATTAATAAAAGTAATAATCTGATAAACTGGTTATTGTAATTTATCCCCATAAAGCAGAACACGTGTCTGAATTGTCATTTGGGCCTCAAACCAGTAGAAAATAGTCAGCTTTTACCAGAGGCTTGGTGAGCGGGGCCGCTGCAGTCCTGTGGTCTGCAAATTAGGAGAGAGAACGAACGCGTCCAACACATCCATTTTCAGCGAGTGCTGCATGGATTATAAAATTTATTATCAATAAAATTATTCGTTTGTGCCCTATACTGCACTTCATGCACCTGAAGTGAGAAATTAGAAGCGTGTTTAATTCTGGAGCTGGAGGAAAATACAAGTGCAGCAAATTTGCAGTAATAGGAGAAAGTTAATGCCCGGCAAAAAATGAATCAATTTAGCTATTGCTTTTATGTTTTGGAAAAGCAGGTTGGTTTTTCTTTTTTATAATAAAAGCATACAAATTCACTTAGATCCCTGGTTCTAGTACTACTTTCAAAGAATATTTAAAGAGAAGTTATGAATTAGGGGGAACATATAAATGTGAATAGTGTGTGCATGTAATCTCTACATATGCACATATATACGTATATATCTTACATCCCCCTATATATCTGTACATATGTACACACAGAATGACGTAGTAAACATACTAGTGGTGTGGTGATGTAGTTGGTAAATATTTAACAACTTGCTGTATGAGGAAAAAAAAAAGGATTCTGACGTGTAGCATTTGCCAATTTCTGTGGTGTAAACACTTCCGCCACAGCCGATTTCAGGCTACCAGTATGATTTCACTGAACCCCGAGTTGGGAGGAGAAGCCCGCGATTGGCCCCCAGAAGTCAGTGTGAGCCGGCTCCAGCACACCACTGCTCTGTACATGCACACATATGTGCATGTAGACCCATCCATGTTCTCTCCATGGCTTAAGGAAAGCCAGAAAGAAGATATAAATGATAACCATCAGTCTGAGCCTGAGTGTCATCTCTGTGTTTTTCCTAAATGTCAACCTCCTTTGGTGAATTTGCTTGTGTATTTTATTCAAGTAAGGAGCAGCCTTCTCCCCCAGAAATAAGGTGACTTTATTTTCATTAAATTCCATGCGCGAAAGGAAAAGAGAAACGGAGACGAGAGAAGGTGAAGCAGGAGGGAGGAGCCCAGGCTTGGCCTCGCATCAGCAACACGGGCTTGTCTTCGGTGGACCCGGCGGACGCGCCTCGGTTTTTATCCAGCCATTGTTCTTTCTACACCGCGTCTGCACGCTGGCGTGTCTGGGGAATTTCAGCAGCTGGAATGTGCATGAAAAGAGCTCCGTTCCACTTTCATAGGGTCCCTGGACGGCGTGGACGAGGCCTCGAGGCCCCGTGGCAGAGCCGGTGCGGCATTCGTATTCCGCCCCACCACCGCGCGGCCTTGCGGAGCCCAGGCCAGTCGAAGGCCTGACAGTCAGCCTTTTGATTTTGCGGGGAAGCCTTCGTCACGCTGTGAGAGGGAAGGGAATATAGCCCAAGCTGGACTTCATACTGTGGCAAGCTTGAAATCCCAGCCCCACCGCAGAGCCGGCTGATTGGAATAGTTGGAAAATGTGTCCAGGAATTCGGCTGCGAGAACTTGGCTCACAGCAACTTCTGCCTTTTTGAAAGAAAAATTGTCAACTGGAAGAGCCACTTGGGGCCTGGGTTTAATCTGTCCAGGCAGTGAAGATTCATGGAAATGACTGGCCAAGTTTCTCCTCCTGCCTACGTGGGGACTCCGGTGGCGGCGAGAAGCAGGCTTGCCGGCTCCGGGTGACAGCTGTCGTCACTGCCACAATCATGGCATTGTCACCGGCTTCGACACTATTGCTATTTTGTTAATCGCCAACCTGCTGCTTGTGAGGTAGCGGAGTCAGAGGTGCAGACACAGCTGTATAGAGCATTTGCTCTGCTCGGTACCCTGGTCCCAGGCTTCTGTGACAACATGGCCATTTTCCGGGTGCACTTTCACCCTGGCAAAGTCACCGTGACATGTAGGCAGCCAAAGACCCAAGAGAGGCTAACGCTGAAATCATGGATGTACACTTGGTAAATCTGCAGGCAGTGGTGCTGTTTCTGCCTCTCTTGGGAGGATGTCCGTGGGCTCGCTTAACTGGGATGTGCCTTGATTTCACTCATTTTTGTCTGAAAATGTTAGTGAATGGGGGACCCTGCTGTGAAATGCCCGTGAAATTCAAGATCGTGGTGCCATTGCCCAGAGACGTCCTGATGATTCGAATGCGACATGCACCATGGTTCAAATGCACAACACATGGGCTTGGCAGAGGTCAGCAGAGCGGGGTCAGGAGCGGAGCGTCCACAGGAAAGCACAGCGTGTCAGCTCTTCCTTGACAAGGACATTCAGTCCTGGCCTTCTCAGTGGGGGAAGAGTCATGCTCCGGGGGAGGCCCAAGTCAGTGCTGTTGAGGCGGGGCTGGGTCCAGCCGCTCATTCTGGAACCAGGAGGGGCCTGGAGCAGTTTCTTTGGGAATAGACTGAGCCGGGGAGGATGTTCCCTGGGGCCTCCTAGAAAGATTAGGGGCTCTCCAGGCTGCTGCTCGAGCCCACCGTACCTCATCACCAGGGAAGGCTTTTCTTCTCTGTTTTCCTTTGTATTTCCCATGTTCTACTCTGTCCCCTGACTCCACACCCTGCCCCCCAACCGAGACCCTCTCCAATACGACCTAGTTTTCTCAGGTGACCTGACACAGAGTGTGGCCACAAAGCAGGAAGTGGAAATGGCCCACAGGCTGAGCCCTGGCTTTGCTTCTTTTGTGTGGCAAGGCCACAAATAAGTCAGTAGGCCTCTCTGGGCCTCAGTTTCCCTATCTGTGAGATGGAATGCACCCCCCACCCCAAACACGCACCTGCATTTCAGAGTGGTGCTTAGGAGGCGAGGGGCACAGGGGGTGATGAGAAAGTGGAAGTGGCAGTTAGACCCCAGAATCACACACGGTAACTGACCCAGGCTGTCCCCGGGTCAGCCTGGGCCAGGAGTGGGGACCCCAGGACTGAGCCCTTGTCGCTCCTCAGGAGCTCAGGACTTGCCCCACTGTGGACAGTCCCTGCCTATGAGACCCACTTACCGAGTGGTCGTGATGTCATTGCTGGGCCCCTCCGAGTGGGTCCCCCTTCCTCACTGTCAGATACACCTTGGTGCTTCCTGATGCCAAGACTATTCAGGGAAGGGCAGGAACCTAGTAATTTCTCAGCTGGAGAGTGTTGTAAAAATAAATGTCTTCTGGAGTTTGAAAGATTGTCAAATACACACTGAGCCTAATTGGGTCCTCAAAATGTGCAATTCCTGCTGTTCTTCATGGGAGATGTGGGTGTGGGATACGTGTGTATGCACGCGTGTATGTATGCGAGTCCCTGGGCAAAATGCTGGCTCCTGAGCTGTGTAAGTGTGTATGTCTGCACACGTGCCTGCGTGTGCTGATGGGTCTACTACCGAGCAAAGGGCATGATGTCCCTGCGCAGGGGACAGGGTCCCCTCTACCACCTCTGGGCCTGCTCCTCTTAACCTGGATCACCTTGAAGGTGGGAAGTGACCCAGGGCCGGGGCAAGGACCTCTGCCCGTCCAGCCCAGAGCAGTTAACCTCTGTTGTGCCATGGGACGCCCCTCCAGCCCAAGTGGACATCATCATGCTAGTTAACGCTCCCTGAGTACTCGTGTGCCGAGCACGGCTGAAGTGCTTTACAGCTGTTAATTAACTCATTGAAATCACCCCTTCGCCCGTGCAGAGGTTGCAAGGATCGAGTGCGCTGTACCCACGAACTTTGCCACTGCTGCAGGGTCTGGGTCCCTGCCGTGTCCATCCGTGGGCTCAGGTTATGGGCGCCTTCCCTCGAGCGTTGACCGCCAGGCTTGGAATTGATTTCAAAAACTGTCCTTGCCTCTGCTTTCCCGCAGGCAAAACTGGCCTCGGAACCCCCGCCCCACCGCTGCGGGATGATGCTGTAGCTCCGCCCGGCCACGCATTTGCTCCTTCTGTGACCGGATGCACATCCCACCTCTGGGGGCCGTTTCCCCGTTTGGGGCTCGGCTCTGCCGAAGCCATCCCTCTCCTGCTTTGCAGTACCCGAGTGCCCAGGCCCGGGGCCCGTGCTCAGATCCGGCCTCCAGCACTTGGCCCATCGGTTCGCTGCAGGGCAGGCCCCGACCCTGTCTGGGTGGGCATGGAGGCTGGCGCTGAGGGGCCTCTCCCCTCCTGGCCCTTTCAGACTCCCGCTTGCCCACCTCCATTTGTTCGTCTGGTGGGTGGGAGGCTTCATGGGCGGCGAGTTTCTGCGTCTTGGTGAGTCCATCGCTGTGCCTTCAGGTCTGGCTCCCACCCAGACTGCCCGAGAGCTCCTGCAGCCCTGGCCCTGAGGTTGCCTGGCTGCCTTAGGTTGGTGAACATTCCATCCATTCTCTCACCGGGGCAGCCGCCTGGCCCTGCAGTCACGCCACCCTTTGCCACCCAAGTGCCTGTGGAGCCACCGCCAGGCCCTGGGGTCAGAGGGTCAGCGCACTGCCCCAGCGCCACCACCCCCAGGATGCCCTCCTCCTGGTTCCGCCCAGCCTACAGCCCTCTCTGCCGTGGCTGGGCTGTTTGTTCAGCCAAGACAGCCAACCCGGGGAGGAGGAGCTGCAGTGTCTGGCCTCTGTTCCTCCTGCCAGGCGCTCATTTGTATGCAGAAGGGATTAGGTGGAATTTACCGTGGCCTCACCCAGGGGAGCTGCTCGCGCCCTAGGAATACTCTCCGATGGCGGCGTGCAGTTGGCAAGATTAGAACAGCCCCTTCTGCCGCCCTGCACGCCCTGGTCACTCTCCAGGCCGCCAACATCGAAATCATTTTCATTTATAACCTTTTTGATCATCCAGCCTCAAAGAGGGCCCGCCTTGTGTGACAGCGGGCACCAAAATGGCCCAATTATTTGGAAGAGGAGGGAGCAGCTGAAAACAGTCAGATGTGAGAGACAGGGCGCTTGATCTGGGCTCATGGCTTTCTTCCTGCCTTCTCCCACCAATATTTTTACAGCTGTTGACATATATTGAGTTACATGTGCCTGGGCTGGATCCCCGCGGAACTGTTTCAAAGATCTGCTCACCATAAAGTGTGCTGTTCTCAAGTAAATGACTGACTTCAAGAAAGCACAGTAGTTTAAATGTTACTATAAATACAGGAGCTAAGACATTTTAATTATAATTTTTGAGTTATACAGTGTTCTGTAAGTACACCAGGCATTTACAAAAGAATTTGTGTTGAGCTTCAAGACACTGTGCTCTCTTGTGGATAAAGAAGTAACTGCAGGTGGCTAATTCTGCAGCGTGGTGGCCGGACTCCTGTTTACTTACAGCCGAGTGGGGGGGAGGCTGTGGAGTCCAGGGGGGTCTCAGTTTGGGACGTTGGAATCAATTCCACACGTATTCACTGAGCTCCTCTGTGTGCAGAGTGCGGAGCTGGGGCTGTGGGTGCCTCGGAGTCGACGGGGTAAGATCTGAACCCCCACATGTGGAACCCTGGGGGGGGGGCTGGCAAATCAATGCGAGAGGTTCTGGAATAGAACAATGCGCAGGGGAGCGCTGAGAAGGGGCTCTCTCCTCCGTCGAGGGAAGGGCAGGACTTTGGAGGAGAGGGGACACTTCTGCTCTGAGCTGAAGGGTGCTAAGAGCCACAGGGGCGTTTGGAAACAAACAAGACCCAAGCCAGCCTTCAGCGTGACAGCAGACATCCCCAGCAAGCCGCGCTGGCGGGCTTCTGTGTCCCTGGCCTGCCTTCTCCTCGATGCGCTTCAGGCCGCACCACCCACCGTCGGAGAGCTCCGAGGGCAGGGAGGGGCCAGTGACCCAGTGGGCTTAAAAGCCCTGCCCTTTCCTGGGTTGGGTGGAAATAATTCCTAGGTCAGATGAGAGGGAAGCCAGTCTGTGGCCCTCGTGTTATTGTAGTTCTGACGGGAGCAGCCTTCTGGGGCGCGTCCTTGGGAGTGCTGCAGTCCCGGCCGCTGGGTTAAGGCAAGGAGGAAGACCTGGACTGGCGTGACTGTTATCCATCTGGCATCTGCCCATCGTCTGTCTGTCCATCATCCATCAATTCGTCTTCCACCCATTTGTCATCCACCCACCCATTTCTCACGTATCCACCCGTGTGTCCATCCACGCAGCTGCCCACCCACTCAAGTAGCTGTCTGTCCGTCTACCACCCACTCAGGTAGCTATCTGTCCATCTACCCGCCATCTTTCCACCCGCCGTCTGTCCAGCCATCTCTCCATTTACAACCCAAAAGACGTCATAGTGTAGGGCTTAGAGGCAAGGATTGTGCAGTCAGATTTCTTGAATTCAGATCCTACCTCTATCACTTACTAGCATTATGTCCTGGGAAAGCTACTTAAACTGTGTGTTAACCCTTTTCATCTATAAAATTGAGGGGGGCAGTCTCAGAGGAAAACAAACGCTAAAAATTAAACGGGAGACGACAGGGGCGGCACAGTGGCTGGCACAGGGAAGGGCTCAGCACGTCGGCTCTGTTCACTGAGCGACCCTGTGCGCCGTCCTCGCGGTCCGAACTGAGCGGAATCACTCAGTGCTCCAGGCCCAGGCTGCAGAGCTCCCTCCTGGGCCCTTCCTTGAGCCGGAGACTCGGATTGGAGGAGGGACCTGCCGATACGGGCATTAAGGACCATTAAGGAATGACCAGTGCATTTCGCTTTTATTGCTGTTTTGGGGAAACGTTCCTTGTTTCTTTTTTTTTTTTTTTTTTGAGACAGAGTCTCACTTCGTTGCCCGGGCTAGAGTGAGTGCCGTGGCATCAGCCTAGCTCACAGCAACCTCAAACTCCCGAGCTCAAGCGATCCTGCTGCCTCAGCCTCCCGAGTAGCTGGGACTACAGGCATGCGCCACCATGCCCAGCTAATTTTTTCTATATATATTTTTAGTTGTCCATATAATTTCTTTCTATTTTTAGTAGAGACGGGGTTTCGCTCTTGCTCAGGCTGGTCTCGAACTCCTGACCTTGAGCAATCCACCCGCCTCGGCCTCCCAGAGTGCTAGGATTACAGGCGTGAGCCACCGCGCCCGGCCTCCTTGTTTCTGATGTAGACATGTTTGGTGTGTGTCCATAAGGTCTCCTAATTTGTTTAACATTTAATTATGAAACAAACACATGAAATACCAAAGGAGACGACACTCCTTGGTGAGTTGTCCAGATCCCAGCGTCCGTCCTGACGAAGCGTCGTTCTTGCTGCACAGTCTCGGCGCCACTCACATCCCAACGCCTTCGTTCTTCGGCTCTCGTCTCACATATTTCTTCAGCCTCCGAGTGTTGAGCGCCAGCTGTGTACCAGGTGCTGTGCCAGGTACATTTGTCCTGAAGGTCTCATGTCAAATTTACATCTCTGGAGAGAAATAGACCAAAATCTTGCTGGTGGGTTCTGTGAGGGGTAGAATTGAGGATGATCTTTTTCGGTTTTTGTGTTTTGCAAATTTCCTACAACGATCGGGCAGTGTTTTCATATCATCAGAAAAGCCAAGTAAAACAACCCAGCAAGATCAGAGTCCCTGACCTCACAGAACTGAGAGTCAAGCAGGATCACGACCGTTGACAGTGGCCAAAGTGATAGCGTAGGATCGTGTCAATGTAACGACTCTCTGAAAACAAGTGGGAAACACCCAGTCTGCATTTTCTGGGCGGCTGACACTGGAGACACCTTGGGCGCCCACCGCCCACTCCTTGTCGATTCTTGGCTCCTGGAACACCCATTCAAACTGGCCTGGACAAGGCAGGGAGAGGACAGACTGCTTGGGAGGCAGCTGGGCTTTGGAGAGCCCTGTCCTCAGTCATCCATTGGGGACCTAGAGCCAGGCATGGCCACCAAGGCGGGCTGCGGAGGAGCCACGCAGTGGGTAGGAGCAGGGTGCTTATTCTTAGCTCACGTGGTGCTAGTCTTGCTGTGCTTGGCGTTGCCACCTGAGGATCTAGGGGTGGGGGCGGGAGGAAGCGTCAGACTCCTTGTCCACTCACTGAGGACACGGAGTCAGCAGCTGGGGGCTCGGGTGTGGGGTCTGTAAAGTGGGGAGCTGGAGAGGATTCTCTTAGGGGCTCCCCCGCATCATGGATGTGGCATAATCTGAGTCCTCCTAGAGCCAGTGTTGGCAGAGAAAAGAGATCATTGTTTCTGGGGGGTCCATGGAGCCCAGAGAGGGAACGGGGACAGCAAGTAGGGGTCAGTGGAGGGGTTGGGGTCTCCCCTGCCTCCAAGGCGGGACTGGACTCAGAGGCTTCACTCTTCCCTGTTGCTGATTTGGTTAGAAAAAGTTAGAAAAGTGTCTTGGAAACAGGGGAGCCCTGTACCAGTGAAAGACAGTATTTCATGAAAAGGCTTAAAACTGTCAGCTAATCTACTGAGAGTGCTTGTTATTAGGAAATGCATATAAAACTGCAATGTGGCATTACCATATGTTTGCAGTTTTAGTCATGACCATAATATTGAAACTTGTAATTATTGAGACTTGATATTGTGCCAGGCACCGTGCCGATACCACCTCTGGCCCTTTTCACGTCCCTACGAGGTAAGGCCAGCGTTGCTGCTGTCACGTTCTGGTGGCTTGGCGGGGATTTGAACTCAGCTTTTAGAGCCTGCGCTGCTTCTGTTGGGTCTTAATACCTGCTAAAGCATGCTTAATTTTTTTTTAAATTAATTTTTGATTCTCATAACAATCCCAGAAGAAAGATGAGGCCACTTGTATATACCCATTTTACCACGAAGACGAGCCCCGCTGGCACCCCAGGCCCTGGGCCTGCTGTGTGCCCGGCTTGCCCGCCGGCGCTGCTGTCCGGGGCAGAGCGGGTCCGGGAGCTGTCGGGGACATGGGTCTCTCCTGCGTCCCCGCAGAGGGGTCGGGGCCGCGGGGCAGCACCCTGGTTCTCCTGCTTGCCTCGTGGGGTCTCGGCCTGCCTCTGAGCAGGAGCCCACAAGCCACCTCCCGTCACCCAGAACGCTGCGCGCGGTTTTCGCTTTTTGCTTCCTGCCCTTCCTGAATGACACACTTGCACTTGTCCCTTTGGTTTAGCCAGAAACCGAAAGTGTGTCTTCTCAAATGCAGACTGACGTGCTTCTTTTATAAATTCTCGGGCATTACTATTGATTTTTGGCTGAGGATTTCGAAATCCTATCTGTAGGACTCATGAGATTTCCCTGCTGCAGTAATAATGCATTGTCATTCTTAATATCTCCAATCTCTGACACAATATTCATAGCAAGCTGCTGAGGAGTGGCGTCAGCACAGCCTCGGGGACAGCGCCCGGCACGGCGCGGCTGGCTCTGTCGGCTGCGCCAGCCCCTCGCCCCCCTCCAGCCTGCCTTCTCCCCAGGAAACTGCGCCCGGCCCACCCCGGCTTGAGGGACCTGAGGTCGTGTCGCGGAGGCAGCGCACAAGCGCAGTTGGTTCCTACCCCTTCCGGGCACAGCTCGCACTGAGGCCCAGAGAGGAGCAGGAGCTGCCCCAGGTCACACAGCGAGCGAGGGCAGGGGCAGCTGGAACCCTGGTCCCAGCCCTGCTTTCACCTGGTCATTCAGGGGTCACCGGCTCTTTGTCTGCAGGGCCAGGCGTTAACACGGTGCGTGGGACAGGGGGGCTGCCGCGCCCCGCATTGCTGTCCAGGGCGTTGCATCTTGGAGAGTCCAGATGTTCTGAGTTTTCACGAGCAGCCCCAAATCTAGGTTTTAATATAAATTTCCTTTTGTTGGCATCTAATTACAAAGTGCACACACACACTGTGGCCCCCAAACCGAGCCACAGCCGTGGGGTGAAGGTGGGGCAGGCACCCATCCTGTCCCAGCCAGAGCTGGAGGCCACTGGCCAGACCCACGTGTCTGAACACCTTGGCTCCCGTCTGTTTCAGGTGCCTTCCTGGCCACTCCACTCCCACTCGTCCCAGCCACAGACCGGAGGGGCCCACCCCCCTTTCCCTCCCAGCCCCTGTCTTCTGGCTCCCTTCCTGTGACTCTGGTCCAGCTGCACTCGAGGGTCCCCTCGCCCTTCCAGTGGGGACAGCGCCGGCTTGTCCTCAGCAGCCCCACTCCCTGGGTGCCACTTCCCACACCCCGTGTGCTTTGAAGCCTGCGCAAGCCTGGCCCCACCCCTCAGGCCTGGCTTGTCCTTTGTCCTCGTGCTGCTAAGGAGACAGAGCTACTAGTTTGGCCTCCAAGACCTTCCAGGAGTGTCACTGAATAGGTTCTCACCGAGGGATTGTTTTTCTAGCTCTTGGAATTGATGCTGCTTAGACCATAAAAATAAAAAGAGGGTGTCCTTGACACTTAGAGTGCGTCTTGGAACGAGCCGGTGCGTGCGCTGGGGCGGGTGCAGCTGCGTCTGAGAGGCAGGCGGGGCTGACGCCCTGCAGCTTGCGCGAGCCACCCATGGCGGCTGGGAAAAGCGGGTGGTGGGACGTTTGAATCGGGGTTGTCAAAATCTGCAAAAACTAAACCAAGAAATGTTGTTTTCTTAGTTGCAAAATCATTTTGTGAAAATGGTGGGAAGTAGTGGGGTCCCACCTGGAAATGGGACAGGGATGGCATTCTCTCTTGTGTTGGGGACATGAAGATGACAAGAGGGGTCCAGCCCAGGCGAGGGTGGGCTGATTCTGCTGTGGCCCTGCAAGGATGGCCTGCCGCCGCGCCTCCTGACCGTGTCCCCAGCCGTGCGCACGTCCCCAGCCACCAAGGGCTCCCTCTGGCGCCCGCCCAGATGGTGGTCACTCGCGGCGGGCAGTGTGCCTCTTCCTCTCGGTGTGTGATCACGCGGGCTCTTCCCGGCAGGCTGTGGGCAGTTGCGAGTGGCCCTCTGAGGTGGGCGTGTTGGGTTGGCCTCAACCTCCAGATCATGACGGAAGGAATTGGGGGCGTCTTTTGAGAGCCCTGCCCTCCCCCGTCCACCCCTTGCTGGTCCCACTGCCACCCCTTGTCCCCAGACAGCATCCTCCTCCATGCCACACTATGGCCAGGGGCCCTGTTGTCCCCAGTGTGGTCACAGTGGGCACCAGGAAGGGCTTAGGGAGACACTGGCCACGCGTTTGGTGGGAGGAGGGCTGGAGGCCTGGGCTTCGGGTCTGGCTGGACCACAGACCTGTGTGGCCGTGGCCAAGCAGGTTTCCCTCTCTGGGCCTCAGCTTTCCTTCTGTAAAACGAGGGCGTTGAAGCAGCCGGTGTTTTTCAAGTTGCAGGCTGCAGCCTGTTAACAAATCGTGAAATCAGCTTAGTTGCTCACAGCCAACAAAATGAAAAATAAATCAGTAAGACAGAACAGAGCAGGACGGAATAGAATGGACGGGGAAAGGAAAAAAGGAAAGGAAATGCCAAGAGTACAAGACACTGAGTCAGGGTATATGTAGTTCCATGAAACTTGCTTTGGTTTTACACGTGTATCAGTGTGTGGCTACGTCATCATTATATGTGATATATACATTTCTCACTGTAGGCTGCAGTTTAAAAAATCTGAAAAACACAGGATAGCCTCCAAATATTCTTCTAAACCTTGTGGTTCAAAAGTGTAGTTCAGTAGCTGCATAGATGTTGGGCAAGTTCTGTCATCTCTCTGCGACTTGGTTTCCTTATCTGTGACATGGGAAGAGCAGCGGTGCCCCGCACAAAGGGACGTTGCCAGGGTTGGATGAGCGGATCCACGTGAAGCCACAGCACTCAGGCCACGCCAGCTGCGCTCCGTACACGCACTCTTCCACGTGGACAAGGAGCTGAGGTACCAGATCTGTCGCTTTGGGGCCAGCCACCCTCTGGAGGAGAGGAGAGGAAACAGGGTCCGCAGGGCCTCAGTTCCCCAAGTCCGGGGACGGTCCCAGGGAGCCGCATCCGACGTGGGAGGTGCACAAGGGGCTCGCGCGCCTGAGCAGCACCGTGCACCGTCCTGGTGAGAGCTCTTCTGTGCCCTCCGCATGGAGGTCAGGCCGTCCCTTTGCCTGCTCTGGGAGCCCGGGCAGGGCAGGGCGGGGCAGAGCCCGAGCTGCAGCCCAGGCCCCAGCCTGCTGCTCCTGCCCGTTCCCGTCCTCAGTCCTCCGTGGCCCCCAGACCATCCCTCCTGCCCCCGGCTCGCCAGCACAGCCAAGGCTCCAGGAATCCCAAGCCCCGATGGAGTCACTGCACCCCGGTCTGTGACCTGCCTCCATCTGAGTGTCTGTGTCTTGTTCGATTGTTCGAGCCTTGTGCCCCGGCTCCATTTTGAACCAGCTGAGTGGGCACACATCTATGGCAATAACTATTTTTGCTTCCCCACCACTCCCCCTACCGTTTGTTTTTTCTTAAACAGTGCAAGATGGACCCGTGAAGAAGTGTTAAAAATGCAAAAAATAAACCAATGAAAAAGTTGTAAGGGAAGCTGCCTGGTCAGGCGGGCGCTGCGGTGAGCAGGAGCTTGGAGGTGCAAGACGAAGCTGTGGAGAGGGCAGGGGGAGAAAGGGCGGTGCCGCAGCCACCTTTTGGGTGGGGACAGGAGCATGGGGCTGGGTGTGAGTGCCCAACGGGTGGAGAAGGACCTGTGGTCTTTGGGAACTGTTCCTGGTCCAGGCACAGCTTGCGTGGCTGTGAGGAGCAAGGTCACTGGTTCGATGTCAGGGGGAGGCTTTGTGCTTCCCGGAGGCGAATGCTCCGCCTCCCCGTCTCTCTCCCCTTCCCTTTCTCCCGAGGTGCAGATGGCCACATTTGCAGGTTAACTGGAACAGCTGGAGATGCATTATTAGTTTCCTGCTGCTCCTTCATATTTGCTTGGATTTTTTTTTTTTAACGGCAACATAATTTACAACTAGTGCACTGGTGTCAGAGCTGGCATGTTCTAAATCCGCATCAGATTTATGTAATGCTCTTGCTTATCAGTGAATGAAGTCATAATTATTGCTTTGTACCATTAAATAGCATAAATATATAAACTGTTATACAAATTGCAGCAAACGTTTCCTCTGGGGAGCTCTAGACCAAATTTTAATGTCGTGCATTTGTCTGGGATGGCAGTTTCTATGGTATATAATAATGTTGATAAATTTTACTGTAGCAAGTGACATTTTAAAGCATTAATTTTGGTGCTAAAAAAAATTCTGAAGAATGCTGAGACCGAACTGGGACGTGCTCTGAGGACCAGCTCGGGCGAGGTCCTGCAAGGTGGGGGTTTTGCTTAAGCGGACGGCAGGTGACATGTGGCACCTCCCAGCACTCCTCTCCACATGAGATCACCCCCTCCTCTCTCAACTCCCCAAGGAAGGCAGTAGATACGTTTTCCATGGCAATGATGATAATTAATTTCAAAAAATTCAAATGGATTCATTTCTGCCTTAAATTTGAGGTGTGCAAGGGAAAGTGGAAAGAGGGCACGGAAAACGCACAACTGGTGGGGCCGGTCCTGGTTGGAACCTCCTTCCCAATTATGTAAATTCTGTGTGGGGTGAAAAAAAATCCCCATCCTAATTAGAGATGCAACACCTGGCCTCAGACGATGTTTCAGATGCCAGGCGTGCGGTTGCATAGCCTCCTAAAGCCATTATCGTCACGAGCGACTTTTGCGGGAAGCCCCAGGACAGCACATGGCATTTACCTGGCGTGCGCTTTGGAGAGCCGGGTGGCCGCGGCGGAGGGCTGGAAGGAGCGCGTCACCCTGCGCCTCCCAGAGAGGGTGGGGGGCCCGGAGATGGCCGGTCAGGGCCCACTCGCAGCTGGGGAGCTGACCCAGGGAGACAGAGAGTCTCGTGAGCTTCTGGCCCCTCCAATTCCTAGGCCTTGGCAGTTGGAACGTTCTCTGAGAGGCTTTGTCACCAGTGCACGTTTTCGGGTTTCATTTTCTTCCTTCCATTCCTGACTCCTGCCTTGATATTCTCAGAGAACTCTCTGAGCTTCGCGCTCCTCTCGTTAGCGTGGTAGTCGTTAATGTCCTCTTTTGGTACGTGGGAAGATTACACATCCTGGCTCCTTTGTGTCGGGTGGCGCCTTGTGGCTAATTCTGGCCAGAGAGCTGTGAGTGGAAGTGGCTGTGTCACTTCCCGGCTGCAGCATTTAACCACCAGGGTGGGACTTTCCAGAGTTCTCTCTTTCCCTGGGACACGGCACCGCCCCACGGCACCGACTGTCACCGTCAGAGGTGACGGCTGCTCCACCCGCTGGGTGCCTGAGCCATTTCTAGGCTGCTCCACCCGCTGGGTGCCTGAGCCATTTCTACGAGCAGAGCCCCCCGCAGTGGACTTGAAGGGCAAGTGAGAAATAGACCTTTGTGGTTTGCAGCCCTTGCGATTTGGGGCTGTTACCGCACGTACTTAGCCCGTCCTTACTCATACAGGTCTGTCGGTTCCCCCAAACTTCGTGATTCTCTGCAGGGTGCTGGGAGTCCGGAGAAGATGGCTGATTCTTTTTTTTTTTCCTGGAAAGAATATCAAGTAGATAAAAGTTTTTCCCACTACTGGCTCTGAGGAAACTGAGACTCAGAGAAGTTAGGTGACTTTTCCAGGGTCACACAGCTCACAGGCACCAGGCATTCTTGCCTCCCTGTTAACAAATGTTACGCTCTTCCCTCCCGCTTGCTTTGCCTTTGAAGAATGAATTCTCTCTAACAGGCGTCACGACCTCAATTACCTTTGGGGGTTGAGCGGATCAGGGTGGGACTGCAGAGCGCAGGACGGCAGGGGCTGGGAGGGCGCACGGGGAATGTTCTAAAAGCATTCAGGTCCGGCCCGTCAGCTCCGGCATTTAGCTCCTAATGACAGCTCCCTTCCAGGGAAGCATTTCTTCAGCTGCCACGTGTGCTCGCTCCGAGCGTCTCTTTCTGATGTCCTGCCCTTGAGTTTGAATCTTGAACTTCATAATGGAAGTCTCACGTGCTTTTCCCTTTATATCCTCCGACTATCTGATAAAGCCCTTTACGGCTAGGACGGGGACCGGCCATTAACCTCCCAGTTCTCTGTCCCCAAGTGACCTCTCGAGTTGCCGAAGCCCAACTCCTCGGTTCACAGACGAGGGCTCGAGCTCAGAGAGGGGAGCGGCTCACCCATGGACCCCCCACGGAGGAGTGTCTTAATGACAGAGTCCCTGTTTGGGAGTGGAGACAGTCACAGTGTCAGTGGAGGCTGGGGGCTGACATAGAGCAGAGAACGGCCGGTAGGGAAGGAAAATGTGTTCTCAAAAATGATAATTTTTGTTGTTTTTTTTTTTTTTTCAGTCAAAAGACATTTATTGTGGGTTTACTATGTGCCAAGTACTGGGCAAAGTGCTTGATTGTTAAAAAAATCTTAGCAAAAAGACATCATGCATTTGTGGGTGTGAAAATTCGAAACTTCTTGCAGACAGAGTTTGGCTCTCACTCCGACTGTGTTCCTAACACCTGGCCCTGTGCTTCGCATGTAACAGAAATTAGGTATTGAGTTTAATCACCGCTGTCCTTATGTTGCCAATGGCAATTATTAGCAATAGTAAGGAAGTTAGTGTCGCGCTGGGGTTCAGAGCACAGTTCTGTGGTTGAAGGGCCTGGTCCCCGTCGCTCACTGTGAAGTGAGGACAAGACTGTGACCTCCCAGTAGAGATTCTGTGAGGTCATCCCGGATGAAGAGTGTTCAGCATAACGCCTGGCGCACAGTCAGCGCTTAGCTAGCGAAGGGCAGTCCAGGAGAGCCGATCAGCATTGACTCAGCGGGGCCGGTCGTGGCCAGTGTGTGCGCAGCGCGTCTTGAGATGCGGAACCGTAGCTCCGCACGGGCAAATCCATTCTGCCCACTCCCCGTGTGCCGTGGAAAAGAATTCTGCACCCAAAACTGCAAAATCGCCATTTAAAGCAACTTTGGAGAATCATTTCAGCATGAGCTGCTGCTCCAGCCTGTGGCTGCTTTTCTCTCCGGGGCTCGAGTCACCTGCTCTGGCGTGTGGATGGCAGGGCTGGGCATGACACCCACGAGGACATGGGCCTGCGCTACCCTTGTGTGGTCGGCCTGGCCTCCCCTCTTCTTGGCCGTCCCCGCCATCCTGCTCAGCAGCAGCCGGCAGGGGAAAGAGCACTGGACAGTTAGGCCCGGGGTCCACCTCCTCCATCACGTGGTACCTTTCGTGGCCTGGCATTTACAAGCTTAGCGTTCCAGTCTGTGGAATGGGACTAGGAGTGCTGTGTCCAGCGTGCTCACAGGGCTGTGGGGGAGACACAGGGGTCAGAGTGCCTTTGGCAGAGGCCACGTGGCAGGACCGTCTCCGGCAGGGTTCGAGTTGTGTTTCAGTCCTGGCTCAGCCACGCAGGGTGGGCCCTTCTCCCAGCGTCTGTTTCTTCATCTGTGGATTGGGAGTCATACTAGCACCGGCTCCATGGTATTGCTGTGACGAGCAGGTGACTAATGCCTCGTAAACTGGCTTAGCTTCAATGCTGCTCACACTGGCAGCGTGAAGTCAGGGGCCGTGTTGTCCTGTCCCCCTGCGCATTGCCAGCAGCCAGCGCTGCCCTCTGTGCCTAGGTGCGCAGTCAGCGCCTGCAGCGTGGAGGACGTCACCTCCTGCAGTCACCTCTTGGATGTCTGACTCTCCCTGAGACGGCGGGCACTGCTGCGTGTCGGCGCGGCCCAGTGAGCGTTCGTGCGCCGGACCAAGCCCTCCAGAGCCTTTGCCCCCAGAGCACCCTGCCCCGGGACACCCTCTCTGCCTCCACATCTCAGCATGTTCTTCCAAGGCCACCTCCTCCAGGAAGCCAATCACCCGGTCACCCACTCATTCAGTCATTAGGCATCTGCTGAGCACCCACTGTGTGCCAGACACGTGCTAAAGGGCCCTCGCCTCTCCTAGGGGGCACTCCTCCCTCGGTGCTGTCTCGACCCCCATCCCAAATATTTTGTCCACCCCCCCTAAGAAGACAGTCCCTTCCTCCCTGGTGTTACGCTTGTGTACATAGCTGATCTCTCTCCCTAGGTAGACAAGAGGGTTTTATAACGTTTTTTGAGGTGTAGCATACACCCAGAGAGGCGCACACCATGCAAGTGCACAGAAACGGAGCCTGTGCAGACGCAGAGGCACAGGCTGGTGGCCCTCGGGTTGCCCCCAGGTCCCCTTCCTGCCATGGCCTCCCTCAAAGGCAGGCACTGTCCTCACCTCCGCACGCATCCTGCCGTTTTGGTGCTGGAGGTGATTTAAAGGCGGACACGTGTCTGACTGATCCCTCTGTCCCCGGACTGCCTAGCAGAGTCGCTGGCGGTCGCTGAGTAACGGGGTGGAGGGGGAGTGGACGGGGGGCGCACGGAACGGTGCTGCAGGGAGAGACTGAGGACGGCGCCCACACGACGGCCGGCCTGGGTGCGTCCTCGCAGCCCCTCTGATCAGAGCCCCCCGGTCCTCACGCAGCTCAGTGGGGTGGGATCCTTCTGTTTCTACGGATCAGAACTGAGATCCAGGGAGGTCAGCCGCTCGCCCAAGGTCAGCCAGCCTGTGAGTGGCGGTCATTGTGACCTGGGTCAGATGACTCCGGCTTGAGTCAGGAGCTGGCACTGTGTGCCTCACTTCCTGCTGCTTCACAGCCCTGGGCAGTCCCTCCTCCGCTGGGCCAGCTGGACACAGGCTCAGCGGGCGACAGAGCTGAGCTGTCCTTGGCGTGTGAGCTGATGGCTCCACGCCGCCCCCGCCCACCCGCCAGGCGTCCCGTTCCTCCCAGGCTGCACCAGGCCTTCTGTGTGCCTCTCCAAAGGACAGGGCATATTTCTTCCCAACCCTCTTAAGACCCAGCCCGCACTGGAGGGCTTCATCATTATGCAAATTAGCTGGATTGGATCCGCTCCCGCAGAGGACTCCGGGGGCGGCAGAAGGACGGAGCTGCCTCTGGAGCTCGGAATGGGGCCTCAGATTAGGCCAGGGGACGGGTGGGGGTGGGCTTGGGGGTTGGGCATGGAGATGGGGCTGGTGCCAGTGATTTGCCACCCCTGGGGAGGCTGCCGGGAGGGCGCTGGGGACAGGTGCCGGGGAGAGCTGGCCCGGGCTCACTGAGGCCGGGCGCCCAGCTGAAGACGGGACGGAAGAAAGACGTTCTTTTTGGATTTACTCTTTGTGTATTGGGCCCTTTTATGATTCATCAGTAAGTAAATATCAGCTGAGGGGGTGATTTGTTTCTAACAAGCTTATAAAATACTGGCGTCATTTGCGGGCTTATTGGAGTGCTGACTATAAACACTCCCCCATGCCCACTCCTCTATGTCAAATTAGCATTCAAAATACAAATATTGGATCTTTGGACCACTTTCTGCCGTGTCTTCAGAAGCTGGTGGAATGGGAAGGGCAGCGGTGGGACCCCAGCCTCAAACAAGGGCCGTGTAGGACTCCCTGGAAGACTTGAGGGTCGCAGGGAGGACCCCTCGCCGGGCCCTCCGCAGGGCGGGACCACTGGCCCTCGAGCTCAGCTGCTCCTCTTGCCTTTCTTGTTGCCAAGTTTCCTCGGACTGGCTCTTGCCTGCCCCCAGAGCCTGTCATCTTCAATCTCTTGGAGGACACAGGTTGGCTCTGGGCAGGCTGTGTCTGGCCTGCTGGGCCTGTGGAGCTGCCCCTCCCCTGGGGGGCCGGGCCCAGCCTGCACCCAGCCAGCGGCAGTGGTTGCGGAGAACGTCTGGACTGGTCTTGGGGGCTGTCAAGTGCCAGCCGCCTCCTGCGGGTCCTAAGCCGTCCTGGCCTCTCTCGCCCACTCAGAACCTCCCCTCCTGTCTCCCCGCACCTCCTGGCCGCTGGCCTGTGGCCGTGAGTCGTTTCAGGCGCATTCCCCTCGCGCCCCCGGGCACGGCCTGCAGCAGGACCCCCCCACCCTCATCTGTCCACTGGGAGGTGTGGGGACGGATGGTGACTCGCGCCTTTGCACAGCACCGTCGTGGCCAGGCGTGAAGACTGGGCTTTGCCGAGAGCCCAGCAGGTGCGCGCCAAGCTCTACAAAAGCGTCACACCACCCGGCCCTGTGCGTCAGGCACAGATACACGCCCATGTCACAGATGGGACGGCTGGGGCACACCATGGCAGAGCTCAGCCTTGAAAGGTGGCCTGCCCATCCCACTTGACAGGTGGCGGAACCAAGTCAAGGTGAGGGGGGATGGTTTGTCCCGTGGAGGCTGAGACCCAGCAGGGGCAGAAGGCGGGTCTGCCCACGCCCTCGTCCGGCGGGCGCTGCCTGAGCGGGGCGTGGCACTGCTGCCCGGACTCCGATCCCAAAGCCACAAGGCGGGGGCTGAGGGGCCGCGGAGCTGAGCGCTTGAGCAGATTTCTGACGACAGCTTGCTGCGGGCAGGAGGGGTCAGCCCACGGAAAGTCGGGGTGTTTTCTGTCGCCGTCTGTGCAGAAGGCCACTTGGACCCCGTTTTCATGCTGGATTCTGCTCCCACCAACACATACACCGCCCACCGCGGAGCATACGGGGTTTCTGCTTTCTCAAGCGCCCTCTGCCCTCCTGCCTGGCCTATTAAAGCGGCTCCTGCGTCCTGGTGCCGGGGTCTGTGCCATGCCAGGGGGACTGAGGGCACTGGCAGCCCCCCCCCAAACATCCACAGCATCTCCCTAGCGCTCTGCTGCCCCCAACCCAGCATTCTAAAGGGCCTGGTTTGGGGTATCTTCATGGTTTCTGGGGGGCTGTGTTGTCACATAGTATATCCGGCCTCCCAGACTCCTTGGGTGTGACAGACAGTGTCTCACTGGCCTCTGTTGCCTGCCACCCCCCCCACCCCCGTGCCTTGCGCAGTGCCTGCCCCAGACTCAGTAATAGTCACATAGTGGCAATAGCAACGCGTGCTGCTAACCCTCCCGCAGTCCCACGAGGCAGGTACCACGATAGCCCCCATTTTATATAGTGGGAACAGGGGCCCAGGGGGTGGGGCCACTCATCCGGACCCACAGCTAGTGCGGGGTGGAGGGGATTTGAACCTGCGCTGTCCAGTGCCGAGGCCGCGCTCTGCCCCACGTGCCGTGCCTGCCACCAGAAAGCAGTGGCTGAGTGCAGCGGGTGAGCAGACGAGGGCCTTGTCCAGGCCTGAGAGTGGCGGCTGGCTGGGGCAGGGGGGCTCCCAGGGAGACTGCGTCCTGCCCCGTCACCAGCCACAGAGCAGGCTTTGCTCCTGCGCGTAGAGAGAGGCGTCCGTGGGCCCAGAGCTGTGTGTCTGGGCTCCTGCGTCTGGAACGGCATTGAGCCCTGGAACCCTAGGCCTGAGCGCTGCAGGACCGATGTCCAGAGACATGGGAGGCACTGACGAGCAGAAATCTATTAATCTCCCCAAACTGATAGTATCTGCCGTGCACCCCACGTCTGTCTGGCCTTGTTAGAAATACTAGAGAAATGAACGAACTGCTTTTCGTCCTCAGAGAATTTATTAGCCAGGATTGTTTTGGTTGCAGGTAACAGAGTCAGTCAAGTTAGCTTAAGCAGAGAAACGAATTTTTTGAAGATGCCTTTTAATTTCATGTAACTATAGACAGCTTGGGTGCAGTAGGGCTCTGTCTTGGAAAATTGTGGCGGGGGCGGAGTGGGCAGAGACGAGGCATTGGGAACTGCTTGAATAAGGGCAGAGTTGGGAATGAGCAGAGCCCTGTGAGTGAGGAAGCCCCTGGGCAGGAGGGGGTGGGTGTGGCCGAAAGTAGGGGTATCGGTGAGGTGGGGCCTGAGCCATCTGGAGCAGAGTCCAGCTCTACCTGGGGAGACAGGGAGCCACTGCAGGTTCTTGAGCAGGAGAGGGAGGTGATGGCCGTGGAGCCTGGGGAGGATTATGCAGTCGGTGTGTGCTGGGCGTGCGGAGTGGGAGAGACTGGCGCAGGCCTGGTGAGGGGGGCTGGGGTGGACAGCACAGGGTGAATTGCCAGGTGTTGCATGCGCTTTTTTATGAAGGTGTCTATGAAGATGTCTTTTCTAAGAAGGAAAACGGCAAGACGCCAGCCGGAGCGTTTTCCTGCCACGGTGCGTGGGCCAGGCGCGCTCGCATCTCATCACGGCTAATGGCAGCTGTTCCGCTCGCTGAGCCAGCCTGGAGAGTCGAAGGCTGCGCAGGGGCGGCCTCCACCCCCACTGCTCTGCCTCCCAGCAGTGAGCCCGCCTCCCCCTGCCCAGCCTGCCGTCCCCTGCCTCTCTGGGCTGTGGCTGTCAGAAGCTGCCGGTTAGCACTGCCTTCTTGGGTCGGGTGGTTGCGGATGGGACCGGCCCAGACCTCGGGCTGCCGGGGGCCTGCCTGGCGGGTGCAGGCACAGCCGGTGGCAGACAGGAGGGCGGCTGTGGGCTGAAGCACGCTGGCCTCCGGGACCTGGGCTCTGGGGTCCACGCTGCTCGGAGGTGGCAGAACCCCCATCAGGTCTCTGCATACTGGGCCCAAACCATCCTAGGTAACAGTCTGGGAGCTGAATACGTCAGCAATTTAATGTTAAGTGTGAACTTGGGACATCCCACGCCTTGTTTGGTCTCAATTTCGTGTCCTTTGGAGGAAGAAAAAAGGCAGGAGCTGTGTGCTTGCCCTCAGGAGGGCGACATTTTGATGAGGGTGGAGAGTCCAGCGGACAAGAGTTCGCCCTAAGAAAATACCTTGGAGGGCCCTATAAGCCGTGCTGTCTCGAGTGGCTTTTCCACGGAACTGAGGAAAGAACCGCTCCCCCTTGGCATCATGTGACTACTTGAAAGCGGTGTCAGTGATTTGAATGTATTCATGTATTCATGTTGCGTTTGAATTTCCAATTTTTCCTTCAGTTTTCACTTTACTTGGGTCACAGCAAAGACCTGGTTCTTTGAGCTGTGGGCTGCAGAAGCAGCGTTGAGAAACCACACAGGCCACTTGGTTAAGCGTGAGCAATCCAAGGACTCACTTCCTTGACCAGCCACAGGGCTCAGCCGGCGTAAAAGGCAGCTCCGTGGCAGTGTGGCCCGCGGGCTTCCGGGCTAGCTAGGAGCCCAAGGTGATATCGATCCGCCTCATGACCCGTGGGTCCAAAATTACAGTGTTTGGGTTACATCCTCAGAGAATCTCCATTACTCTGGAATGTTCTGTGTTCTCCATACTCTTATCTGCCCTGGGCAAAGTGACCATGTAATTATCAGGGTAGAGGTTTATGCTGAAGGTCAGAGAAGTTCACATGTAAGCACTTTCCCATGCAGGGCAATTGCAAGCAAGTTTAGCAAGCAAAAGGGCTGAGGCATTCCTCACAATATTCGAAACATGCATACCACAGTTCAGTAAATACTTACTAAGCACTTGCTGTGTGCCTAACACTGTTGGAGGTTCCAGGCTTACGGTGCTGAACGAGACAGGGAGAGCCTCTGCTCTCGCCTTGCCTACATTCTAACACTGCGCTGTGAAGCAGAACTTTCTACACGGATGGGAATGTTCTGCCCCGTCCGAACTGGTAGCCCTTAGCCACATTGCCTGTTGCAACCGAGGAACTGAATTTTTAAATTTATTAATTTTAAATTTAAATAGCCACAGGTGGCCAGGAACTGCTATATTGGACAGTGTGGATCTGGCAAATGCGTACTTTTTAAAACTTTTTGATAGAAGTCCATCGTTATCTGCTAGCCTTGTTGTTTATTTTTTCAGCCGAGGGGTGGAGACGCCTGGTGTCCAGTTAACATGGCGAAAGGGGACTTCAAAGAAGTGGGGGATTGCAGTTTCCCAGCTGAACACCGCGTCTTGTTTAAGTGTCAGCAATTGCAAGGGCAGTCCTGTGTTTACCTGCGTGGGGACGTTTTGGGAAATATTGCTTTCTATGTGTGCACGTTATGAGTGTGTGCACGTGGGTAACTGTTTGGCGTATTGCTGTTGCTTGTTTTAAATAATCTTGGTAGGGACAAAAAAAAAATGATGCTGGTAGTAGAGAAAACCCTTGTAGTAGGAGCCGGGTAATTCACGTGTCCCAGGCAGGGTCGGTGACAGTAAGGGTTTTGCAGCCTGCCCGTCACGTTAATTGTATATTATTAGAGACCATTAATCTGAGGATTATTAACATGATGGATTTTTAGGCAGTGCCTTGTTGTGGAGAACTTTAATCTGATGATCAGTGATACACATCAGTAGGAGTTTGGTGTGTTAAGAAAGAACGAGCTCCTGGGTCTGACTCAGTGGATCTCTGGGGGATGGGTGTTTAGCAGGCGGAAGGGGGTGTGTGTGAGGAGGGCCATGGAATGTCTTCGTTAGCAGGCTACTTCGAGCCCCAGAAGTCTCAAGTTCTAGAAGTTTGCAGGCAAAAAGTTCTAAATTTCTCTCCTTAGAGTTCTCAGGGAAGGCTCGCTCTGTGCTCCTGTATGTGGTTTATTTGATCACTGACTCGTTTGTTCTCTCTCTTTCCATTAAGTAGTTTCTGCCTGTCTCTTGGTGATGTGTACAGGGCCTGGCCTGTGACTTTCCTTTGCCAGAGACAGCCAGGTACCACTCCTGTAGGCTACACTGCTCAGACAGCTGGGAGGTCGATGTCTCTGCCAGCGTCCCGAGACATCGGAGAGAGGGGCCCTGAGAGCTGGTGTGTGCTCTCGTGGGCCATCCAGGGCTGCTGGCAGCTCGGGGCTGGGGTCCCTGGCAGTGTGAGGTCGGCTGCCTCCGTCAGCCATCCAGGCAGGGCCAGCCTCTTTCTGAGGTTTGTGGGCACTGAGGCCTTTTGAGCTAGGGAGCTCCCTGCCGGGGCCCAGGCATGGGGAAGGGCAGGCCAAGGCCTGTCGGGGGCACATGAACACTTGTCTCAGCCCCAGCTTTGACCCCCATGAGGGTCTCACTGAGTTTAAGCGAGAGGAGCAAGAAGATCTGTAGAGAAGTGTGGAACTTTGGTCATAGAAGCATCAGAAGGGAAACAAAGTAAATCCACGTGGTGCTGTCTAGGGGCTCCTTAAACATGGACTCGGGGCTGCAAAGCACATGCGCCATTGGCCACATGTCCTGGGACAGGAGCAGGTCCCACTGCCTCAGTGGCACCCACAGAGGGCTCGTGCAGGCCGTGTTATCAGGCCTGGGCGTGGAGTTCCGGGTAGAATCACCCAGAAATAACTGCAGCAGGGACGGTGGTGGGACTGTGATCTCTGGTCGGCTCTCACTGGCCCTTCACAGCGGCCCTGGGAGGTAGACGGCTTTCTCCCCGTTTCACAGGCAGGAAACCGAGGCTCGGAGGGCACTGCTGGCCCAGCGTCACCCGTGGGTGTGGTGGGCAGGGTTACCCTCCCAGCTGCTGGTTCCCAGCCACGTTTCTCCCCCATCCTGCAGGGTCTAATCCTGACGGAACAAGGGCGCGTGGGGGCAGTCAGTCGCGCTGTCCTGTTTGCCGTGATGGGAAATCTCAAGGGAAGTTTGCCCGGAATCATTCTCAAGCTTAACTGACCCCTAGCTAAGATCCATCTGACATGGCTCTTGGGAGCAGTCGCTCAATGGAACCATCTGGAGTCTTCTGATTTGAGTTTCAGAGGAGGAGAGAGTGAGTGAAGAACTTGTGACTTAGGATAGCGGCGTCCCGGAGACAGGCTGGGGCCAGATGGCCGATCCTGCCGCGGAAGCCCTGGGGTGAGTGCTGGGGTGGCCGGCCAGCCCTCCCGCGCCTGCGGCCACTCTCCCTGCTCAGCCCTCCTTCCCCTCCCGCAGGTGTGGAGAGTGAGGCCTGTCCGCCTGGCATCTCTGTCCCCCTCTGGGCTGGGGACGGCCTCCGGGCAGCGCGGGACGTGTCAGAGGCTGGAGCAGCGCCTGGCGGCCCAGTGATCAAGCCGAGCTGACGCACACACCTGATAGTGGCATGGGGGGAGCTCAGGGGCCGCCGCTCGGTGGGCTTGGGCGGCAGGCAGGAGTGGTGAGCCGAGGCCGTGGGGCAGGGTAGCCCTTCCCAGCCACGCGCACTGGCCCACGCGGGGAACGGACCACGTTCTGCTGGGATGGGGAGTCCGGGCTCCCCGTCTCTCCCGCCGTCTGGTAGCTCCGTTTCTCGCGGTGCCGGCGGCGTTGTGGACGGGTATGTTGGCGGGTACCTGGGTAAATAAGTATAAATAGTTTTCTTTCTGATATGTGACCGGATTATTTTCCAGTTGATTTCAAGCCTTGGCCCCAAGTGGCCCACAGATCAAAAAAAGATAAGGGTCAGTTACAAGGTTGAGCTCATTCTCCGTTGCCATGGCAACTGACCTCAGGCAACCCTCGGAGGACTACACCCAGCTCCCCAGGTGATATTTTTACTGTCCACGCCATCAATCCCAAGCCTTTCAAAACTCACACTGCCTAATTGTCAGGGCTCTGTTTTGAAGAGACTCCGGGTCCCCCGCGGGGCCTGGTTCAGGCTGCCAGAGCTCATTTATAAGCCTTTCTGAAACTCGGGGGACCGTGAGCTGGGTCCCTCCTGGCCAGAAAGGCCTGGGAAGGTGTCCCCCGGGGAGGAGGAAGGGCACAGCCCATCTTCCAGGATTAATTAGGAAGCCCTGAGCCGGCACCGGGGCAGTGTCAGAGGGGCGGGCCTTTGGGCCGCGGCTGAGCGGTCTTGAGCGATGAGGATGCGGGGACAGCCTGGGGCAGTGTTGGCCACCCCCCAGAGTCCCCAGCAGCCCCCCCAAGGCACCCACATCATTTTCAACCCAGTAGTAATAATCAGAAATTATTTTTCATTGCTGAAGACGATTTCTCCATCTTCAGTGAAGTGTGGCCAAAAAGCGATTTGAGAAAACTTTCTGCCTTTTTCCATATCCTCCACGTACAGTCTTGGTCAAAACCCAGCGTCCTGATGGCAGGACTCCAACAGACCGGTGTCCCCAAGCCCTTTCGTGGAGATCGGGGGTTCTCAAACTGCAGCGGGTGCCCCAGACACTGGGCACCTTCCAAATGCAGCTTCTGCGGCTGCAGGTCTGGGCGGGGCCTGCGACTGTGCGTTGCCGCCAGCCCCCAGGGGCTGCCGGGGCTGCTGGGGCCGGGGCCTGGGGGTCCTACGGTCAGACCCTGTCCCCCTCACCTGTCCCAGTTCTTGCCTGGCTTTGGACGGGGGACCCTCCCTCAGACCCCACCTCCTCCTCTGACCCTTGTGCACTCCCAGCCTAAATGTCACGCCTTCCTCCCCCTGAGCCTGACGTGGCTGATTCCTCGTGGTGTTTGACGGATCAGTAGATGAACAGCCCGATGTGACGCCAGATTGTGTTACCTGCCGTCTTCCCTTCTGCCCCAGGGTCTTTGTTCCTCACAGGGAACAAAGGATCGAGTCCCACGGCCCATGTGTCTGCCGCCCGTTCTGCGCAGTTCGTGGTTATCTGTCGGGATGGCGTCAGAGGGGTCCTCTCCCGGGGTCACCCTTCACACACCACCCTCCTGCCTCCTCGCGTGGCGGGACGAGTGCCAGGGCCCTGTGTCCTTTGCATCCTTGTCCGCTCGTGCGTGTGTCTGAGCCCCAGCACCCCAGGACTGACCTGACGTCCGGGGTGGCCGAGGGTGCAGCCCCTGGAGCTGCGGAACGTGCGTCTGTGAAGCCCGTTACTGGAGCGGGGACAGGGCAGCCTGCGCCCTGCCCTGCGCTGCCTCTGCTTGCAGAAGGGCTGTGACAGGGGCAGTGCCGCAGCCTGGCTGTCCCACACTGCAGACGGGCGCTGGCCCCGGCCAGGGAGCCGCCAGGCGCAAGCGTGGGGACGTGGAGGGGGCTGTTTGGCGTCCGCCTCACTTGCGCGTGTTGCACGATCAGGGAGCGGAAGGTGGCTTGCTGGGTCCCAGGTCTTAAGTCCTGTGACTTCTTCTAGGATTTTCTGAAGCTAGAGGGGGCTGCTGGGGGCGAACAGCACGCCCCACCCTGCTCTGCCACCCCCTGCTGGGGGTCCTGCCTCTCCAAGCCCGCGGTCTTGGAGCAGGTCACCGCTGTGTGGCGGTCCAGAGGGCCGCAGTGGGGAGAGGACGGGTGTTATGAGCCATAGGCCCTGTGAGATTAGGGGTGGCCACTGTGCGTAGTGACAGCGTTTCCCAGCACCCCAGCCCAGGCTCCAGGCTTGTACCAAGTGCTCCACGTCAGTCGCCCGTTTCCCAGTTACTGAGCACCCGCCTGGTGCCAGGCCCTGTGGCAGGTGCTGGTGACAGGGCAGTGGGCAAAGCGCGTGCGGTGCTGACATCATTCCCTGTGTGTGTGTGTGTGTGTGTGTGTGTGTGAGACAGGGAGGGACAGTTTGTTAAATCAACAGTCAACTCTGTCCTGGTCCAGGTGGCAGTGAGCATCCTCCAGGACATCGAAGGCGGGTGAGGTTCTGGAAAGGACCGGCGCGCCATTTCAGCCAGGTGTCCGGCGAGGTGTCTCTGAGGAGACAGCCTTGGGCAGGCCCCGGGTGACAGGGGGGAAGGAGGATGAGAGTGCGGGGCGAGGGTGTTTCCGGGAGGGCAGTGTCCCGTGGCAGGAGAGGCCCGCTTGGCTGCCTCACAGAAACCCTGTGCTTATTCTTCCCATTCTCTGGCAAAAGAAGCTGAAGCTCAGAGAAGTTAAGCAACTTACCCAAGTGCACACAGCGTGCGAGTGATGGAACTGGTGCTCAAACCCTAGTGTTCCTGGTTCTAGCTTTTGTTCCTGTGTGGCTGCCTCCAGATGGAGGTGGCTAGCTGTGCCCCTTGTCAACTCCAGGCGGCAGTCACCGGTCCTCTCCTAGACAGGAGTGTGCATTAATGATGCTACTCTTGGGTCAGCTTCCCCAAGGGGGGTCCCTGCCAGGAGCGGGGCCAGGCAAGGCCCGTCAGTGTGGCTGGAGCCGGGCACACTCAGCGCACGAGGGCCCAAGAACAATGCCCTGTCCACTCCCCTCCGCAGCCTGCTGCTCTTCCCTCCCAGGCAGCAAATTATGGCCTCCGAATGTGTGCCCGGGCCTGCCTTTGACATCAGTGGGGCCCACCTGAGCCTCACCTTCAGGATTCTGATAATCAGCTCTCTCTCCTCCTGGCTTCCCCCAAGACCCGTATGGAAATAAGTATGTGTCTGCCAGGGATCAAATGCTTTCGGAGACAAAAGTCGGTACTGAGGACATTACAGCAGCTATCATCTCGGCACGATGCTCTTCCACAAAGCCCCGTGCTCCTCTTTTGGGCTGACACAGTTTCAGCCTGAAAGGTTCCAGCAGGCTGACTTGGTTTTAAGCAAAAGCACATCCCATTATTTTTTTGAGAAATGAAGTGTAAAATTAACACTTATTATTCTTGAGCAGAGGAGAAAAAACAGAGAGAGAGGGACTCTGGGATTTTCGTGCTCTGTGGGTTGTTTAGCAGTTTGGGTTTTTATTTTTATTTTTATTATTTTTTAAATCATAATAAATCAATAGATTTCCCCGTGCTGGTCTCGACTTACGGGGGAACAGGAGGCAAGATCTGAATTTCAGCAGGTGAAATCTGCATTTCACTTTACAAATGAGCAGGGCTGCATAATTCACTTGAGTTGTGTGGGTCTCTCTTATAGATGCCTGTCATGTGCTATAAGAAAAAAAAAAAAGGAATAGAAAGGAGGGAAAGCGATCGAGTGTCTTAACTCACAAAATCCTCCAGCCCCCACGCGGGCGGAGGGGCCTGCGGGCTCCCAGACAGCTCTGTCATTCTGCTCCGAGGTGTCGGCTGAGCACTGCGCGATCTTATATAATTCAGGAAAGTGATTCTCGGAGGGTACCGCTTTCTGGGGACCCTGTGTCTTGGGACAGACGGAGACGTTGGCAGTGCCAGGTGGAGGAGGGGGATGGTGGTGAAGTCTGTATCGGTAGCCATGGACTTGCTTGTCTTGGGTCACAGGCACGCTGAGGAGTGTTTGTCACACTAACTAGGGCAGCCCCTCCCGGCCCTCCCCGCCTGCCCGGCCCTCCCCCATCTTCCTGGATGGTGTCGTAGGCAGAGGGGAACGTAATGGACACCCAAGGGAGTACCTCGAACCCCTCCAGGGGGGGGAGAAGACCTCGTCTTCAGAAAGATTTGCAAATCAAAAGGTCTTGCCTTGAGTGGGAGAGATTCCAGCTCTGCGGGACCCTCAGGCATTATGCTCCCACACCCCTCACTTTTACTTTTGGCTTGTTTTATTTCTCCTCCTCCCTTTCCCCAGGTTTGACTCTTTTAAACACGTGGGGGAGAGAGAGTAAAGGGTCCCAGAACACGCAGTGGTCTGCGGGGCTCCTGATCTAGTTGGCCCGGAACCTCGCTCTGACCCTGGCGTGGGGCTGCGCTCTGCTTAACCGGGAGCCGTTTGCCTGACCGGGTGCGTATTTGTGAACACGGGCGCTGGGTGTGGCTGCGCCTGTGCGTGACAGGGGACCGGCTGATGAATTGCTCGGCACTCGGAGAACGGACAGTGACTGTCAGACGTGATGTCTCTGATTTGTAAGTTGCAGGAGGCGTCTTTGTCCTCTCGGTGTCTGTGTGTCAGACCCGCCCGTCCCCATTCACAGCCAAGCGGTTAGAGGGCCCGGCCCGGCCGAGAGCGATGAATCTGCCTTTGCCATCTCGGCCCCGAGCGCCCTGGCTGGGCAGGGGAGAGGGCCTGGCCTGGGGAATCTGTCCCCCACGGGAACCTCCGAGCCCCTCCTGCAGGTGGGTCCGGGCGGGGCCTGATGCTCTGGGGGCCACAGGAGAGGACGACGTCATCTGTGCCCATAGCCTAATTGCCAGCTCAGAAAGATGTGGTTAAATGAGTCCAGGGTCACTGTGCCCAGCGAGGGGACAGTCTTTGTGGGGGGGGTGGGGTGCGGGGGAGGAGGCTGCCTGGAGGTGACGTACAGGGTGGGGGTTACACACATGTAGGGAAGCTTTTGTGTCCTGCTCAGAGCACCTCCCCCATTTGGTTGTGCTACCCCACAAGTGGTTTAAGTCTCGGAACCCATTTCTTCTTTCTAGAAACGCAGTTTTCCCAGCAAGCTGGGTTGTTTCTGAGGTTCAAGTATGTTACAAACTATTACAGAAGCATGTACAATTGTCATTTTCACACACCCCCTGCCTCATTAGCGTCCAAGAGGTGTCCCCATTCTAACAGGAGGCCCCATAGAGAGGTGGCGTCTCATCCATCCATTCATTCATTCACTCTCTCCCTCAACTCAGACTCTGTGTGAGGCGCTGGGAGGCATTGTTTGTGCAGGGGGCAGGGGATGTGTTGGGGGGTCTTTTGAGGCAGCCCCCACCCCGGAGGCCATCTCTAATTACGACGAGAGTCTCCCCGAGGGAAGCGGAGGACGTGCGTGGGGCCTGCGGGGCAAGCGTGCTGAGCCTGCCCTGTGTCCCAAAACTTGTCAATGAATTCCTTTTCCGCCAGTATAAATGGAAGATCTGTTTGAATCTCTGTCGGGTGCATGTGGCCTAGTTGCCGGGGCTCCAGGGGCACGACAAACACCCGGCAGATCCCAGCCAGTGGGCTATGTGGGGCAGGCCCACCTGTGCGCGCACGTGTGTGCGTGTGCCTCTGCGGTGGCGTGCCCGGGGGCGTGGGGGGTGGCTGGGCCGGGGGGAATGCCTGCTGTGTCTGCCAGCCCCTGCCAGGGCCTGGGGACCCAGGGACTCGCCAGGAGCCTCAGCCCATCTGTGTCGTGTCTTGCCACCGGCAGAGCCCCTGCTGCCTAGTGCTCGCCTGTGAGGGCAGATCGGAGCACCTGGCACCTTTGGTGAGGCTGGCTCCCAGGGGAGCCCAGGGGGAGCTGGCGTCCTTGGCTGTCCCAGATAATACCCTCACCGGTACCGACGTGCCTGGCAGTAAACACTTATTGAGCACTTGCTGTGTGCCAGGATCTGTTCAAAACCCCTTTACCTGGGGTTAAACTCATTTAATTCTCACATCAACCATAAGAGGAAGGCTGTTACTGAGTGTTTCAGAAAGAGGAAACTGAGGCACAGAGAGGTTACGTAACTTGCCCAAGATCATCCCGAGCTGGATTCCAGCCCTGGGTGTGGTGATGCACCACCCCCCACAGCCGACCACTTGTCTAGTGGGCAGGCTGTCCTCGCCTCACTAAGCAGGGACCGATGCCAGGGCATGCCACGCAGAGGAGGAGAAGCCGGGATTTGAACTCGGCTCTGCTGGATCTGGGCAAGGGCGCCAGACTCCGGCTCTGAGCCCCGATGCTGGCGTGGCACTGGACTTGGCCACGCTCTGTGCCCTGGTGTCGCGTCAGGTGAAGGTTTGGGGCCGCAGTAGCTCCCAGGTGGGGAGATGGAGCTGTGTTCTGGTTTGGAAGCGGGACGGGGAGTTTGCCCGTTGTCTGGGGTCCCCTGGGTAGGCCATCTGTTTCAAAGGGAAAAGGGAACATTTTGGTTTTTTGCAATATCTTGCAGTGCCTGCCCATCACTCTTAGGGCAAAGTCCCAAAGTCCTGCAGCGGCTGACAAGGCCCTTCTCAGCGTGCATCCCTGTGGCCCCCCTGACCTCACCCGTGCCCCCCAGCCCTCTGAGCTTCAGGCACACTGTCCCCTGCTGCGCTTCAAGCCGGCCCTGCACAGCACAGACCCCCTCATGTCGTCACCGTTGTCCCTGTCCTAGAGTGCTCCTCTCCACGCTCACATCACCTCCTGACACCGTATTATGTGCTGATAATTTTTATTTATTATCTGTCCACCTCACCACCAGAATGGGACCAAGACATTATTATTTGTTTAGTTCCCCAAAGAACCCCAGCTCATAGCAAAGTTCCTAGCACATAGTACATGCTCAATAAATATTTGATTGGATTTGTAAAAATCCTGATCAGACTCTGTCCCTGTCAGGGCCCCTCTGCATGGTGATGTGGGCTGGGGACTCAAGCCCTTGAACATGGCCTGCACACCTTGGCGCTCCACCGGCAGGAGAAATCACAGCAAAGGACACCTTCGAGAGCCAGATATTTGGAGTGGCCCCTGGGTTCTGTGAGCCCCTGGGGTCTGTGAGCCCCTGGGGGTTGGGGGGTTGGGCCGTCTGGAGCCGGGATGAGTCTTGGAGTCCGAGGCCTCCTCACTAGCTCTGGTGCGGGGATTGGAGAGGGCCCGGTGGGCTCCTGCCCGGAGAACGTGGTGCAGGGTCACTGACGGGTCGCGGGTTCTCCTTGCAGAGGAAGGCATCAACCATGAGTGTAAGCTGTGCAACCAGATGTTCGACTCCCCGGCCAAGCTCCTCTGCCACCTCATCGAGCACAGCTTCGAGGGCATGGGCGGAACCTTCAAATGCCCCGTGTGCTTCACAGGTAAGGTTCCCAGCGTGCGCCTGCGGGAGACAGGGGAGGGAAGCCAGGCCCGGCCCCTGACTGCTGGACCCCAGCATGTGCTCCTTCCTCTTTGCTTTGCGGGCCTGGGTGGACCAGGACTCCACGAGGGAAGCCCCAGGGGATCGACAGGCCCATTGCTCTCTGGCCTCTCCTCCTAGGCAGGCCGGGTGGCACCCTCTCCTTGCTGTGGCACACGGCCGCTAAAGTCCCTTGTCCAAGCCGGCCTCGGCCCTTCCGCTGCAGGTCCCCTTCCTGGCTCCCGTGTTTGTCTCCCTGAGCTACACGCTCCATCCTGCACCATCAGGGCCCCCGCTCCGCACACTCCTGGTCTCCCTCGCCCCTGGGCTGCCCAGCTCCCGTCCGTGCTCCAGGCTAGGGGTCGAGGGCAGCTCTGCCGGCCAAGTCCCCAGCCCCCAGACTGGCTGCCAGCCCAGGCGCACGGCTGTCCCAGCCTGAGGCGAGTCTCAGGGGCTCTGCCGGCCCCTCCTGCCGCCCAGATGGCGGCCGGTGCGCGGGGAGCCTGGCCTTCCCTGCCTCCCCCGACATCTGCTGTCTGCCACGGCGGGAAGCCCACCCTGGGGAGGGCGCCTGGCGGGAGGATGTTTCTGAAGTGCTCACCTCCCAGTCACGCAGCTGCTCAGGGCCTGGGCCACCTCGGGACTCCCAACACCAGGAAGCTGGGGCTGGGCCTTATCTGTAACGGGTCCTGGGAGGGGCTCCGCCAGGGGGGAGTCCCCTGAGCACGCACAGCTCTGGGGTTCCCTAGAGCCCTGGCACACTCCTTCCCTCACCTCAGGAGCCCTGGCCCTCCGTTGCCGTCACAGTCCGTGGGCTGGCGCTGAGGGGCCAGCGGCTGGGCTGCCCATCCAGGACACGGGGCCTGGCGGGGGCTGAGCATGCTGACAACAGTCTCAACAGCAGCAACGGGAATTCATGGTGGTGGAGCCACTTCTTGCACCAGACGCCCTGCTAGGCTTTTGAATTCAGGTCTCTGCCACCCGGCTCTGCCACCTGCTAGCAGTGGAACCTTGGACATGCCATTTAACATTTAACATTGCCTCAGTTTCCTTTTCTGTAAAATGGAGATAACAACAGTGCCTGCCTTACAGGCGTGGGAGGCATTCAAGGAGCTCTCGTCCGGAAGGGGTCTGGCTGGCGAGGAGGAGGACACACATTGGTCCCCCTCTGTGGCAGGCTGTCTTTTCAGCACCGTACGGGTACTAACCCATTTGAGCCTCCCAGCCACCCGGTGAGGTACATACTGACCTCCATTCCTTGAATGAGGAAATGAAGCCCAGAGAGCTTAAGTGACTTGCCCAAGTTTGCACAGCCACTGAGTGCCCATGCCCAGTGGTCCCTACTTGTGGGTGTTGTGGGGGCGGCGGCCACAGGAGCTGGTGTCCTGGGCTTGGCCTTTGATGGCCCCGTCTGTGTGTCTGTGTCCAGTCTTTGTCCAGGCCAACAAGTTGCAGCAGCACATCTTTGCCGTGCATGGGCAGGAGGACAAGATCTACGACTGCTCGCAGTGCCCACAGAAGTTCTTCTTCCAGACAGAGCTGCAGGTGAGTGAGCGCTCATGTCCACTGCACACACGCCACCTCGTGTCCCTCGGGCTTCCCCGTTGGCACCGAGGGTCTCGGGGTTAAGCCAAGATGGTGGGGTATTGTCCTTGTGGGCCAGGAGCCAGTGGCTGCCCTCCTGCCTGGCAGACATGGAGTGTCACCCCCTGGCCTCGTCCAGCCCAGAGAGCTGGGCTGGAGCAGGCTGAGCCTGGAGCAGGAGTCAGGCTTCCAGTTGGGGTGTTGCCATGGTGATTCCCTTCCCCTCTTGGGGATTCCATATCTCCAACTGTGTTGTGTGATATGTAAGCTTTGCTTCTGTGGCTAGTGGCCCAGGTGGCCTGGACGGCTGGGTCCCGGGGCTATGTGGGGCCAGGAGCTGGGTCTGGGGCCTGGGAGCCTCCATCTCTGCCCAGGAAAGCCAGAAAAGAGAACAGTGGATGCCTGACTGGCCCCAACTCAGAGGAATGGGCACTCGCCATAGGTCCCGAGGCGATGTGGCCATTGGGTGGGGCACAGTGGCCTCAACCAGCTTCCTCAGATCCTCATGCTGGGTCTTCAGGAGCTGAGAGGACCCTTGGGAAGGGAAGCTGCCATGGTGGTCCTCCCTGGGCACCTGTAGCCAGGTCCCTTGGCATCCCCTGGGGCCCCTTCCTTCTCGCCTGTGACTGGTTTTCTGAGCACCAAGAGCTGTGCCCAGGTGAGGCTGCTTTCTCTTCCGCTGATTTTTCCAAGAAATTCTTATAACCCTGGAGAGGTCACATGCCCACTGGGAATACCACACAGGCCCTGTACCTGGACAGTAGCATCACACACACAAAAGGAAGGTCCATGCACACAATTCCTGTTACACATCACACGTGCACACACGCATTTACAAAGAGTGACATCACACACACACACACACACACACGAATTCCACACATGTGCAGCACAACACTGCACCCCCCAGAGGAGGACCACTCTAACATCCACAGAAATACGACACATGTACACATGGGTAGACACAGCAAAGTGCCACGTACCGAGGACACCACCTTGTTCGTAAGGATACAGGTTAGGTTATTGTTTTAGAACAAAAATGTATGTGTCACTCGTGACATGTCCAGGCAGGTGGTGGGGAGAGGACTGTGTTCGTGATGTTCACTCAGTGATCAGCCCGCGGAGGGCCCGTGTCCCTCAGGGGTTCCGTGGTCACGGGGGCAGGAGAAGAGGGGGCGGCGACTTGGGAATGACGCCCGTCGCCTTCTCTCGCGTTGTGTGGACCAGAGCAGGTTGGCCGTGCCCGGCTTCCGAGGGGGTGAGGAGGGAGCACCACCCCTGCCTGGAGAGAGAGGAGCTGGCACCTGGCAGTCGCCCTCAGGGCTCGCGCTCACCACTGCGGCCACCAGGGCCTCCCAGCGGCACCCCCACCCGTGTAAGTGCTGTGCCTGTACACAGCATCGTCCCACCCGCCCAGGTGACAAGGCTGGGGCCACTCACCCCGGGCAGGGTCATCAGGTCACTTGGATGGCAGCAGTGGCCACCCCCTCCCCCCAGGGTTGGAGGGGCACAGCTGTGGCCTGCTACAGGACAGGTCCCCTTCTCACCGTGCCGCAGCCCTCCCGCACTGCCAGGCCTGGGCTGTCCTGTCTGCACGGCTGGTGGTGGCTGCTGCCCAGAGCAAGTGACAGCAGGCCCCTGGAGGACGAGGGGGGAGCACCATCCCATGGTCAGGTCCTGTCCCATGGGCTGGCCCCGTGCCAGGGCCGGGCAGGCTGAGCTCAGACCCAGCCTTGAAGGACATTGTCACGATGTGGGACAGAGTCACGGACCCAGGCCCGGAGAGGGGTTTCTACTTACAAAGGGCCAGCGTGGGGATACGGACACCCGCCCAGCCCTGCTGTCTCCCCGTTGACCCACAGGCTGAGCTGGTGCCTCTGTGCGGGGCTACGTGAGGGCAGCTGGGCATTGGTGCCAGCACCTGAGCCACCGCCACCCAGGAAGCTCCTGCCCACGTGCTGGCCAGGTGCCCTTTCTGCCAAGTGCAGTCTGCGCGGCCACCTTACCCCACCTGCCTCACCTGCATGGCCCAGCTACCAAAATAGGCCCCGGGTCCCCTGACAGATGAGGCTTTTTATAGCCCAACAGGACAGGCCTCTTGCAGACCCATCAGCCCATATAAATCGTGATTTACTTAAACTCTGGGCTTGCTCAGCCCTTGCCGGGCCTCCTACCTTGTCCCGGATGCCGAGAGGTCTCCCCTCTGCTGGCTGTAGGATTGCTCCAGGAGAAGTTTCCCCCGAGCTCCATCGGCACCCGCGTGCCCTAGGGCTGCCTCGTGAATGCAGAGGGGGAGGGAAGCCACAGCTTTCAAACTGGACGTCGCTTCCGTTCCACCAACCTCGTGCTGTGCCCACACCTGACCCCAGAATGGTTCGTGTGAGCTGGTGCTTTCCTGGGTCACCCTGTTAACCTTTAATACTCAAATACTGAGATCCTCAAATACCGAGAAACCCACTAAATTATGCCTTAACGAGTCACTATTTTCTGCAATTAGTGATTTTAATTATAGACCATTTAAATGTGGAAGTATTGTTGCAACGCCAAATCTATGCAAATAATGGCTTTCGTTAAGTAACTTGAATAACAATTTTCTGGCTTGTGAAAGGAGGGTTTCCAGGCGATGACGTTCTCACTGTGGCTTTGCTGAAGCTGGGGCGGGGAGGTCCCGGTCGGGTGGAAAAGGCGAGTGTGATGTTCCGCTGGGCTGACCTGGGGCTTTGGGTGGGGCAGCTGGAGGTGAGGCCGGCCGCAGTTCTGCCCTTGCTGGGCCTTGACGGGCCCTCGTGCCCATATGGCATTTGGGGTCACGTAGGGAGCCCCAGGGAAGCTAGTGTTTGCAGGCACAAGGGACTGAGAGGCCTTGAGAAGATTCGAGGCTTAGGCTTGAGCTCACTATAGGACCAGGATAGAAGTATTGGAGGTAGAACTGGGTACCGGCGGGCTTGCTCTGCGGCAGCAGCGGCGTGCCTGCTTCCAGAGGGGATGTTTTCTTAGGGTGCATTAACAGCAGCACGGTGGCCAGAATGAGGGAGGGGCAAGTCCTCTTTGATTCTGAGGTTAATTCGAAAGGCTCTGTACAAACTGGTGGACATTCAACAGTGATTAGAGGACATGAGAGGGAACACTTTGCTGTTCATTTGTTTAAAGCGTGTGCACGGAGGCCTATGATGTGCCAGGCACTGGCTCCACGACCGGAGAAGACAGTGGCGAGCAAGACAGAGAATCAGCCATGGGGCTGCATCCTAGAGGGGTTGATAGACCCTTTCCAATGAGGGTCAATGACATGAAGAAAATAAAACCAGGTAATGGGCTAGAGCATGCTGGGGGCATGGGGTTAAACACTCCTTGGTGAGTGTGGTCAGGGAGGGCCTCTCTGAGGAGGTGGCATGTGAGCTCCGCCCTGGATGGGATGGTGCAAGGGTAGAATGTGTGGACGAGAGCCATGAGTGCAAAGGCCCTGTGGCCAGTGGGAGCTAGATGAATTGCTAAGATGACAGGAGGCAGAGCGCAGCTGAAGCGCAATGGGCAGGGGCAGAGGCAGATGGAGCCCAGATCATGGCAAGATTTGTAGGACAGTGAAGGACTTTGGATTTTTATCCCCATTGTGATGGGAAACCAAGCAGGGGACAGGTGTACCTGATTTACATCCTGAATGAAAACGTAAGAGGTTTGCTTTTGAAAGACACTGTTAAGATAATGAAAAGTCACAGACTGGTAGAAAATGCTTGCAAATCACATATCCAATAAAGGCCTTTTATCCAGAATATATTAAATATAAAGAACTCTTGAAACTCAATAAGGAGGCGGGGAAGCAAAAAACTTTGTCAGACATGTCACCAAAGAAGACGCACATCATTAGCGGCCAGGGAGGGCGATGAACCCGGCACTGGGCCCTGGCGAGGAGGGGGCACTTGGAACTCCCCTCGCGGCCGGCGGAGGTGCAGACGTGTGGCCACGTGACAGAGCAGTTTGTCGGTTTCTCATGCGGTTAAACACGCACTGACCACGTGACCCAGCAATCCCACTCCTGGGTGCTGGCCTAAGAGAAAGCAGAACTTTGTCACAACGGACCTCTCTGGGAATGACAATAGCAGCTTTATTTGTAAAGGCCCCAAACTGGAAGCCCCCTAAGTGTCCCTTCCTGGTGCAGGGGTAAGAGGCGTGGTGATGTGGCACATTCGTGTGGTGGGCCGCTGCCCAGCCGTGAGAGCAACCGTGCCCACACGCATCGACGTGATGGCTCGCAAATGCCAGACTCGGGCTCCACACCATGTGGTTCTGTTGACATGACATTCCAGAGAAGGGTAAAAATACATCAGAACAGGAAACAGACTAGTGGTTGCCGGGGCCGCAGGTGCTGGGGGAGAAATAGGGGAGACTAAAGAAGGCTTGTCTAAACACCCCCCACATCACCCCATCCCCTGAAGACTTAGGCAGTGCTAGTCTGTGGGGACCCACCCTGACCTTGGGGTCCAGGAGCTTCCAGGGGCCCGTCCTGAGTCTCTTTGACCGGGAGGAGGTTTGGATGGTTGCAGGAGAAATGTAGCCACGCTCGCCTTCAAGTGTTCAAGCCCTGGCAGGTGGAGGGGTTCTCGGCATGCTTCATGTGGCCCCAAGACTGCGTAGTGGGCAGAAACCCAGGACATGGACTTTGGTCTTTGATAATCACAGCTCGGGCATCACCCTCTGGAGTTAGCTCGAAGAAGAAGGGGAATCAAATTGTAGGGACATAGGGGTGGCTTTGGGATGCCAAGAGCAGGAAGTGATACTGGGTTTTTGGTGGCCCTATTTCCCTGTCTTCTCAGACTGCCTCGTCCCTGCCTTCTGCTCCTTCTGGCTTGTACTGTGCTCTCTCCGCAGCCGACTGTCCGGGCTCCTCTGTGCGAGGAGGAAGGTGGGGAAAGCCACCACAGCGCCCAGCAATTTTGCTGAGACAGACCCCTTAGGCATCTCCACAGAGGGGATTTAGTACAGGGATTCGGTAGCCAGAAGGAGCAGCCAGGAAACCCAGAGTTAGTCCAGGTAGGAGCCAGGTCTCAGGCAGCAGGTTCTAGATCCCTGGCGAGGGATTCTGACGGGGGAGTGTGGGCTGCCGTCCCCCGCTCCAGTGAGCTATGGCCGGGACCACACAATACAAACCAGCAGGTGGCGGACACTGCTCAGGGAGGGGGAGCATGGGCTAGGTAGACCCCACGTATGTCCAGTCCAGCGGAAGACTGTCTAGACACGGAAGGTGGTGAGGTCCCTGTTGGCGGAAGTGTGCAAACAACACGCTTGTCTGAAAGGCTGCGGAGGGCGCAGCAGGGAGCACAGTCTTTGTGAGGGTGGCTCCGTGTTTGAAGCCTTGTTCTGTCCTGCACCAGCTGTGGGCCTCAGTTTCTGTACCTGTAAAGTCGGGGTGTGACTGGCGCCTATCTCACAGTTATGTTGCAAAAGGCCCTGGCACAGTGGCTGGCACCTAGGAGGAGCCCACAGTAGATGCCACCTGTTATTGTGAGCATTTACTGTTTAGGCAATTCGAGGATCACATGGCTTTTTAGGGTGCCCTCCACTAGGAATTTGCTCTGCTTTCGTGATTTCTGGCGTGAGTTTGAACAAAGTGAGACCCTGAGTCCTTCTCTCGGCGGCACCCAGCCAAGCCCCAAGGATGTGGGCCTGGGAGACCCCACACGGGGCATGGGAGGAGCCAGAGTCCAGAGCAGTGAGACAGGGTGGAAGGGACATGGGCTGGGGGCCTGCACGTCTGTGAGTGCCTTTGGCCCGGGGCCTTTTCTCCAGCCCCTGCTGTCCTCAGCTGTGCCCGGGCTCAGTGGAGGGCGGCGTGCAGATCCGACTGGGGGTGGGAGACAGCCCGGCAGTGTCAGGGCCACTGGCCTTGCGTTTCTCGCCTCAGGCCTCAGCAGATGAAGGCCTGGGGGCCCTGTCGGCCCCTTGCCAGGGGTAAGCCACCCTGGGGCGGGGGCAGCTCTGCCCGCCAGCCCAGCTGTCTCCGGATCCCGCGGGCGCCTCTGTGCCCGCAGACGCTGGGCATGGATGATGCCTCCTTCTCCCCTTCCCCAGAGCCTCGCTGCCTCCTGTTCTTCATCGCACAGGGGACGTACGTGTGAGGGGACATGTGGCTTTCCAGCCACACGGGACTGGGCCAGGACAGTGGACAGGCCCCCCTGAATCAGACGAGGCGCAGTTGTGAGTGACAGCCTGCGGCCCGGGTCTCTGTCATCGGCCTGGCCACTTCGCGCATCGTCTAGCACAGCCTGCGGATCAGGGGCTCTCCTCCCCGTTTACAGATGTAGAAACTGAGGCTCTGAGAGGTTAAGGGATTTGCCCAGGGTCACTAACCAATGGCAGAGCCACATGCAAAGCCAAATTATCTCTGCCACCGAGGCAAACAGAAACCCTCCAAAGTTTAAATAAATTGCCATTTATATGAGCTAATAGATTTAAATGAGGCCTGCAGTGCTGAACTATAAAAAGCCTTTGTTGTCAGGGGACCCAGAAACTATTTTAGTAGTTGGGCCAAGCAGGTAGCACAAGTAGCAGTAACAGGGGATGCAAAAAAATTGCTCCTGGGTGAGCCCAGGTGGGAACGCCGTGGGCTGTCGGGGGGCAGCGCCTGCGCGTGGCCGCGTTTGCGAGGCCGGAGCTTGAGGCCGGGACCTGCAAACCCTGTTGGCTGCAAATGAGCAAGAGGGCGGGTTCGGCGCATGCTGGGCTTGGGGAGAAGAAGGCTTAGTTCTAGTCGTGGAGACACCGATTTCCTAAGACTCCAAGCTTCCTGGTGCTGCCACCTCCCTCCCCTTTACGGCAACTGGGACTTGCTTGGTGCTTTCCCGGGCACGGAGCCTTGAGCTAGAGAAAGGTCCCTTTAAAGGTGGCACTTCTGGCATCTCCGAGCTGGTGGGGGCCAACTGCCTGGGCACCTCTGAGTTCATGGCAGGTGCTTGTGTGCGCGCACACACACACACACATACACACGCATGCACACACACTCACACACGCGTGTACACACAGACCTCCTTGATGGGGCTGGGCTGGGGGAGTGGCGGGTCTGCCCCGTGCCCTGGAATCTCGACTCCCTCGTTGACAAAGCCGGGGTCTGCAGGAAGCGATTCCGTGAGCCGGGCCCGCGGTGGCAAAGCGGCCAGCCCGGCGTTGAGCGGGCGCATTTAAAGGATTAGCTCACGCTGTTTGCTTGTGTGTGCCTAATCACGCCGCTTCCAGCTAAATGATTACAATTGACCAAAACCTGAGCTGGGTGTTCTAACAAGCAGCCCAGAGCCCCTCCGACGGGGTGAGCCAGGCCCTGCCAGCCCGGACCCCAGTACCCAGCCACGGGCTCTCCGCACGACAGGGGCCAGTCTGAGTTCCCTTGGGACCCTCCCTTCCCGGCCCTGAGAGCATTCGACTCTTCCCTGATTCCATCGTTCGTTTATCACACACTTACCGAGAACCTGCTGCTGGTGTCGTCGTGGGGGCCTGGGACAGAGCTGGGCGCAAGGACACGGGGCCCCTGTTCTCACGGAGCTGACGTTCCCTGGGAGACACCGATGATAAGTCAGTAAGTACGTGAACTGGGTAATTTCAGATTGTGACATTTTGAAGACAGTAAAACACTGTCGTGACAGAGGTGGCGTGTGTGTGTGTGTCGAGGCAGGGGCAGGGAACATGAGGCTGACACTCAGATCGGGTGCTCAGGAAAGGCTGGCATTTCAGCTGAGTCCTGAGAGTGGAGGACGAGCCAGTGTGGGGCAGAGCTGAAGGGACCCTGCAGGGAAGGGGAGAGCCAGTGCAAAGCTCCTGGGGCACCGACAGACAGATGTGGGGTGTCCAAGAAACGGAACAAGGGGCCGGAGGGGACAAGGTGACGGCAGCTTCCTGCTGGCATCGTTCTTGCCCTGTACGCGGCGGGATCAGGACAGGGCTTCCCAGAGCACACGCACCTGCAAGTCCCTTCTTTTCACTCGTAGCCCAGCTCACGTGGTCCCTTCCCTGAAGCCCTCCCCGGTCCTCCCCCCTTTGGCTTCTCCAGCCCTTGCTTTAATCCCCCAGCCCCTCTGCCAGTAGGGATTGTAAGCAAGTGCGTCTACACCCGCTTCCCACGCGATGTGTTTTTGACGGTGAAGACCCCCTCGTCCATCCACCCGTCACCAAATGTTTTACCGTATTTTTTGAGCTCCTGGAGAGCAGGAAGGAGAACACAGACGAGGAAAGGAGAGAGGAGGAGGCTGCGCTCCGCAGGTTCTGGGAGGCCATCTTTTAAAGTCCCGGGTCCTTACAAGATGGGTAACCGGGAGCCGGTTTCCTTGCCTCTTTGTGCTGCTGCTGCCAGATCCAGCCAGATAATTATAACTGATAATAATTAAAAATTAAAAGTGCTCTAGGCACATGCTTAGCATTTGACTCTGGCTGTGCTTTCTGTGAGTAGCAGCATCTTCCTTTTTCCTGCTGCAGAGACGGCCCGGTGCTTGCCACCCCGAGGTCCTTGCCACCCCGACCACTGCGGGAGGCTGGCCCAGCCGCGCGGTTGAGGGTGGGGACAGGGAGGCGCCTGACGACACCCAGCGGTGGTCCCGGGAACGAGGACCTGTCGCTCGCACCGAAGTCTGCCGGGAGCCCGGGAGGGCTGAGGGCTCCACTGGCTGCCGCCCCACCCAGGCCACCACTCCCCCATTATGTCCCATTGCAGACGTCACACCTCTCTGGGCTCAGTGTCCTCCTGTTAAACAGGGTGAGACCTGCTGTCTCGGGTTGCCGTGAAGGTCAAGGGTTCGCACGCGTGAAGCACTTTAGAGCGCTGAGAACATGGTGGTGACTATAGCACGTTCCAGTAGGATCGCTTTGTGGTTCCCGCCTTGCCCACTAGGGCAGGAGCCGGAGCCTAGCACGGCTGCTGGTCTGCTCCACGTGGCGCCCAGCACGGCCGCAGGTCCGCTCCGCGTGGCGCCCAGCACGGCCGCAGGTCCGCTCCGCGTGGCGCCCAGCACGGCCGCAGGTCCGCTCCGCGTGGCGCCCAGCACGGCCGCAGGTCCGCTCCGCGTGGCGCCCAGCACGGCCGCAGGTCCGCTCCGCGTGGCGCCCAGCACGGCCGCAGGTCTGCTCCACATGGCGCCGCGGTATGGCAATGCCATGCCCATACTGTGCAGCCCACAGCCTGGCTTCAAGTCCCAGCCCTGCCACCAAGCAGCTCTGTGCCGTGAGCGAGTCGCCGGCCTTCTCTGGCCTCAGGACTCTGGGGGTGGTGACAGCCCCTTCTTTGCTGGGTACTGGGCGGGGGGCGGCAGCCGTGGTGTCTGAACAGCCCCAGGTCCGGCTGAGAGTGAGGGGTGATGCGCGTCAGCTGCGGTTGTCACTGTCACAGCGTGGTCTGGACACGCGGGGGCTCTCGTTCCCTCTTCACTGACTCAGTCGTGTAGATGTGCTCAGCGTAGCCCACAAGCGTTTACTGAGCGCCTACTGTGTACCAGGTGTGTGCAGGTGCTGGGCCACACCGAGGCCTAGACTAAGCCCTGGGTTGGAGGAGGGAGCGGTGAGCTGGTGAGGACAGTATTTCGTACGCGTTTGTGGAATGTAACCCGTGTGGTGTGGTGTGGTGTGGTGCTGCCTCGCACCAGGCATGCCGCACACTAACTATAACAACCGCTGCACAGGAGCGAGCCCTCCTGCTGGGCCCCTGCGTGGCATTACAGGGGCACCGTGGGACCTGGGCTGCGCCCTTTGCCCCCTGTGAGTTGCTGTTTCTGGGCACGGTCGGTCTGTGTCTCTGAGCCTTGGTTTGTTCACTGTTGCGTGCACCAAGGCCCTTCCGCCTGCAGTAGAGTTGTCCTCACCACCATCGTCGTGATGTGACAGCATTTCCCAAGCGCTCACAGGGGACTGTGACGTGAGCGTGCCCTCCTTGCCACAGACGGGCAAGCTGAGGCTGCCGGGGCGGAGCTGGCAGCCCGGGCGCTCTGACGCGAGGGTCTGTGTTCGTAGTCCCCGGGCTGAGGCAGTGGGCTCAGAGATGCTCTCACAGCCCTTAGGAGCCGGGGCGGGTCTCTGAGTGCCGGGGCCGGGCGGGCCTCACCTCCTAGCGAGGGAAGCGCTCAGAGGGTGCCGCGGAGGCTGCACCCAGCTCCCGGGGCGTGAGGCTGTCTCTGCTCCGGGCAGCCCTGGGAGCGCTGGTCACCACGGAGGAGCAGTGAGGCGCAGACAGTGCCAGCTGTGCTCAGATGCCCTCCTGGGCCCGGGGGTCAGGCTGCCTGAGCAATGAAGTGTGCAGAGGCCCAGGTGGGGACTGAGGGTGAGCCCACCCCCAAGGCCCGGCTCCGGGCAGAGATGGCACTTGGAATCGGCCTCGGGCTGCCCGTCTACTCATTGGAGCCTGTCGTTCATGCCCTAGGGCGGGGGGCCGACCAACTTTAGAGGGGCACCATGCCATCGTGACAGATGGGCACGGGGGAGCTGCCAGGAGCTGCCAGGAGCCTCGAGCCGGCGGCCATTGTGTGTGCCGCCCTCGCCGGCGCTGTCTCAGCTGGGACCAAATGCCTTCAGTTTCTTAGTAACAACGACAATACTAGTAACAGTGGGCGCCACATTGGTTCAGCGTCCGCAGAGGTTTGCACCGTACAAAGCCCTGCCCCGCCTCGACTTAGACAAAGAGGGGACATGGTACCGGGAAGACACAGGCTTTGGGGACCGGAGGGTGTGAATCCCAGAGTTGCTTCTTGATAGCCGTAGGACCCCGGCCATGTGGCCTCCCCTCTTGGTGACTCACCATCCTCACCTGGACAATGGGCCACCAATGCCTCTCTTGGAGGGTTACCGTGGGGACGCGACATAAGGTTTATGAGTCATTGAGCACGTTGCCCGGTGCCTGAGGGGGGCCACATGGAGGTGGCAGCGTGGGGGTGGAGCTGGTAGAGTTGATGTTGGTGTTGCCGTGTCACTTTCACAGGTGGCAGGAGCAGGCTCAGAGAGGTGAAGGCACCGGTGTGGTGGCAGGGCTGAGCCTGCGCCCCTGGCGGAGAGAGGTGAGGAACAGCAACGACAGGCACTAGGGAGCCTTTGGCGTTGATTTTTCCTATTTTATCCTCAGGGCAAACCTGTGAAAACAATGCTGTTATTATATTATCCCCATTTCACAGATGGGGAGATGGAGGCATAGCTAGGCAGTGGCAGAGATGGGACCTGAACCCAGGCAGCCTGGCCCCGCAGCCTGAGCCTCCAACCATTGCCCTGGTAGCAGGGGCAGGCTGTTTGTGTTGTGAGCCACCCGTGTGACGCCCACCTCTGCATGCGGCAGTCTGTCTTCCCAACTTGCTGGGAGCAGGCTGGCTGCCTCCAGCCAGGGTGCCGGGCTCTGGCGTGGCTGCGGCTCCTGGCCCCCTCAGCAAGAGACCAGGTACTCTCTCAGCGGAACCCTGCGTTGCGCCCTTTGGTCAAGCAGGAACAATTACTAATGACATTTAGAAGGAAATTAATGATGAGAAATGCAAGTTGGCATTTCGGGAGCACCGGTCGGCAGCCGCACGTCAGCACGCACGGGAGAGTCAGGGGCTGGGGGCCAGGCGTGGAGAGGAGCGGGAGGAGACGGCAGAAAATTAATTTTGCTGTGTCAACAGCGCACGTGGGTCTACTCGCCCTGCTTCTGAAGTTCAGACAAAATCAAACGTGCGCAGGCTGGGGCCTGTCCAGGGCTGCAGTGAGAGTCACTGTGTGGCTGTAGTTTGGGTGAGGGCAGGTGACAGCTTCAGTTTGGCGTCTCCTTTAGCTGGCACCTGGGGACAGCGAGAGGGAAGGAGGTAGCAGTCCTAGGACCGGGCCACGTGGGCTGAAATCCAGATGCACCTCTTACCAGCTGGATGACTTAGCAAGCTGCTCTGCCTTCTGAGCCTCAGTTTCTTCGTCAGTAAAATGGGGACAACTGGGAGAAGCAAAGATAATATATGAAGAGCAGGTGGCCCCGTTTCTGGCACGTAGCAGGAGTCCAGTTTGTGGTAGCTGTTACCGTATCTCACGGATGGATTTTAAGGTACAGAACGTTGTTCATCACAACACCTCTTAAGTCGGAGCACCTCCTTTGTGCGTCATGGTGTAATTGGTCGTACTTTTTGTTCTTTGTGATACATCAAATACTGGAGCATCTTATGCTCTTTGGCGTCTTAGAGGAGACAGTGTGGTGCTGGCGGGAGTGTGGTGAGGGTGGGAGGAAGCGGGATGGTGAAGTTGTCTGGGGTAGGGGTGGGTTCCCGGTGGGGTACGGGAGCATCCAGAATAATCTCGCCCAGTCTGCCCTCACACAGCGGGCAGGGGACACACGCACGGTCGCCGCACCGTTGAGCACTTTTACGGAGTGGAGTGTGAAAACACACAGCCTGGGGACTGCGGAACCTTTGGGTGGCCGTCCCTGTTTCAAAACAGGGAGGTTTCCTATACTTATAATGGCTAAAATTTATCTAGTGCTTATTAAGTGCCAGACATTGTTCTCCACACTTTTATGCGTTAGGACATCCAGTCCTCACCGTGCCGCGAGCTACGGTGAGCCAGCTCCCTGCAGCCGCCAGCCCCGGGTTCTGTTCTCTTCCCCCCACACCACATGGCCAGACGTCTTGATTTTTCTACCGATCAGACTGGGCGGCCCCTGGACCACAGTCCTGGGTGGCAACAATCGGCTGCCCCCTTTGAACACGGGGATGTGCTCCTGGTTCAACTCAGCCCCCACCCGCTCTACCTTACCTGGTTCGTTACCCACCTGGGCCCTGAGTCTGTGGCCCCTCTCGAAACACCGTACAGTTTGCAAATACGTCTCACTGATGCCTCAGCAGCCTGGGCCACCAGAGGCGCCCTCTGCCCATGCTGCAGACTTGGGAACCGAGCCCTGGGACCCGGCTGGCAGGGACAGGTGGAGCCCATGGTGGGAGTGGGGTAGATTCTACCCGTTCGGGTGTGAGTGCTGGAGCAGAAGGGGAGCAAGTGAGGCTCCCTGCTTCCCTCTCAGGGACCAGCTCCCCCGCTGAAGCCAGACCCAGGTGCGCAGTCCAGACGGTGGCATCACTGACCTGCGGCACCGTCTCTTCCCCCATCCCTGCTCTGGAAGTTGCCACATCAAAAAGGGGGGCTCATCCATGTCTGAGTTGATAGTCATGGCAAAACCGTGTGGTTAGCATCAGCTGTTTAGCATTTAATGTGTTGTAGAACCTTTTATATATGTTATCTAACTTGAGGCTCATAACAAGTCTATGAGGTAGATATTATTAGTTCCACTTTTCAGGTGAGTAAATGGGTACTTAGAGCAATGAAGTGACTTTCCTAGGGTCACAAAGACAGTAAGTAGCCAAGGCAAGGTATGAACTCCAAAACCATTGTCTTCTCACCAGCTCATATACCATCCTACCTACTTATTCATGTACTTATCTTCCTCCCACCATTCATCCATCCACTCACCTACACATTCAGCCATCTACTCATCCATCCATCAATCCATCTATCGTCCACCCATTCATCCTCCCACCCATCTGTCCATCCATGCACCCATTAATCCATCCGTCATCCACCTACCCATCCGTCTACTCACCAATCCATCCACCTATCCACTCATCCATCTTTCAATCCATCCCTTCACTCATCCACTTATTCATCCACCGACCCATCTATCCATCCATCCATCCATCTACCCATCAATCCATCCATCATCTACCCATTCATCCACCCACCCATCTGCTCACCAATCCATCCACCTATCCACTCATCCATCTATCAATCCATCCCTCCACTCGTCCACCTATTCATCCACCCACCCATCCATCCATCAATCCATCCACTCATCCACACATTCATTCACTGACCCATCTATCCATTTACCAGTCTATCCGCCCATCCATCCATCAATCAATCCATCTATCCATCATCCACCCACCCATCCATTCATTCATCCATCTACTCATCATCTACCATCCATCTCTCCATCCATCCAGCTACGTGTTGTTTCACCACCGTCATCCATAGATATTAAGTATGAGGTATGTGCCAGGAACTACAGAGCTTTTATGATGCCTTCCTCATATGCTCTTAATCCCACACTTGACTGTTACCCATCCTTCTCCCCACTTTAAAACTGCATACACCTGAACACACACACACCCCTCTGGTGAGTTGAGTGGGATAGGACACACCAGGGGTACAGAGAACTCTTGGTTTGCCTCATGGAAACCAGTGAGTTCTGCCTGGGGGCGGAAGGGAAGGCAGACGGCCGACCCACCTGGGCATGGTGGGGCAGGTGTCTGGCAGTGGCAATGTGCCCACAGTGTGGCTGGAGGCTGAGTGCGTGCGAGAGCAGACAAGGCATTTGAGGCTGGGCCGCAGTGTCCTTCAGCCCCATCAGTGGGGACAGCTTCTAAGGAGCAGGCAACCCATGGGGCCCTTCCTTTCTGGGTGGCAGGATCCCCCTTTGCCATTCGTTTTGTGCCTGGCAGGACTCTCTCTCTGGACTGGCAAGGGTGTACGCCTATGTGTTTCACAAGAACCGTTGCGATCATAAAATGTCATTGGTCTCAGCTGTAGTTTTGATCACTGGTGCATGCGTACAATTCATCACAGCAAATTAGGCCCATCTTCAGAACTTCTGCCCTGCAGCCGGGGGGTCTGTCAGCAAGGGGGGCTGGCCGTGCGGGCTCCGGGAGCCATTCCGGGGGACACTGGCCGTGTTTTCTGAGGAGGAGCACCTCCGAGCATCTGCCAGAACAGCCCTCTATCTGCAGGGGTTGCATTTCTAGAAATGTTGAGGATGCAGGAAAGTTTTCGTTTTAACAAAAACTTGGAAGACAGTAGAAACGGATATGATCCGAGTTTCCTTGTATCATTTACAGATCCTAAACGCACCGGGTCAGTTCGGGGACCCGGACATACGTGTTCCGTGTAATCAGTGACCGCATGACCCGGATTCCCCGGTGCAGTCCTGATGGCGAGCGCTCCGCCCAGCTCTTGGCTGTTTGTCCTCATCGTCCGTTTGTGCAATGTGATGATTCGATGTGGAGCTCGCTTTTCTCATCACATTTTGATGAATAAATATTTAAAGTGGCAGAGCCCACGTGGAGTCAGGAGGCATCAAGGGGGAAATGCCCTCTTACGTTAGGTTTTTCCAACGTGGCAAAATAGTTAACGTGTGGGGGCGTGGCTTGGCTCCCCCCGCCTCCCCCTGCCCTGCAGTGCCAGGGAGAACACGGACACGCCCCCAGCAGCCTTCCAAACCCTGGAGGCCCCCATCCCTGGGCCTGTCAGTGACTGCAGGTGAGCGCCGTGCAGCGTGCGTCAGGCCCACATACGCAGGGGGAAGAGCCGCCCAGTCCCAGGGGGCTCTTAAGGTCGGCTGCTCTTCTGCGGCCTGGTGCTGGGAGCCGTGCTGCTGACTGTAGTGGTCAGCTCCAGTGACAGAGGAAGCCCCTTGTGTCATGGGCATGGAGAAGGTCGTGAGCCAGTGCCAGCTGTCGCTTGGCAGGTGGCGTGTTGTCCCCTGGAAGCGGAAGCTCCTTCCCACCCCGCTGAGGGCTCCATGGGCTGCTGTGGTCTGTGCGACTTCCAGCCCCAGCACCCAGCACCCAGGGGTGAGCTACTGGTGCAGAAGGCGACCCCTCTGCCCTCACCTGCCCTGCTCACCCAGCATCCTGCCAGCCTGTTTCTGACTGTGATGGAACACACAAGATTTACCGTCTTAACCGTGTTTCAGTGTACGGGTCGGTGGGTTAGGGCCATTCACTCGTGCAGCCCTCCCCACCACCCACCTTCAGGGCTTTCTCTTCTTCCCCAGCAGAAACGCCACCCCGCTCCCCCTCCCCCAGCCCCGGCAGCCACCAGTCCGCTTTCTGTCTCTATGAACTTGACTATTCTGGGGCCCTCACAGGAGAAGAATCATACGATATTTGTCCTTCTGTGATGGCTTATCCCACCTAGCATAATGTCCTCAAAGGCTCCCTCTCACTTTTAAGAAACAAGTATAACAAGACCTGGGCAGGGCAGGGCAAGGGGACGGGAGGGCGACTGTATTTCTTCTCTTCTCTCCCTGACCCTGGAAGTGGAGGCTTGGCTTTGCCGCAGTAGCTTGCAGGCTGCCATTTCAGAAATATCTGCCGAGTTTTTACCAAGTTTGGACTCTGAGCCAACACCAGGGGTCCAGCGGAGAGCCGAGAGACCAGGTCCCTGCCCCATGGAGCTTGGGCTGTAGCAAGGGCGGTGGCCGTGATGGGTGAGCAACCAGGTGGCTGCAGGTTGAAGAACGTGCTTGCGGGCAAGGTCTGCAGGTGCAGAGTGACGGCGGGAGGGGTGGCCACTGATGGCGGGTGCGAAGGCCAGTCCAAGGGGGTGGCCTCAGGTGAGAAGCAGCGCTGGGAGGACTGGGGTGTGGGGCAGCAGTCCTGGTAGCGGGCGTGGCCGCTGGGAGGGCGTGTCCAGGGAGCTGGCAAGGACGTGCGGCAAGGACGTGCGGCACCAGAGCTTGTGGGCTGTCTGCGCCACGGCCAGGGCTCTGGGTGTGTTCTGGGTGGGTTGGGGCCCCCTGGGGAGTTCAGGCAGAGCCTCTTCGCGGAGACAGCCTGGACCGCGCTTCTCATGGCCACTTGGTTTTCTCAGCTTCGTTTTGCTAGGAAGGGGCTTCCAAGGGGCCTCCGGTCCTGGGCAGGTGGGGCTGTGGGCGGGATCGCAGTGGTGCTGTGCTCAAGGGACAGGTTAGCCACGCGGGTCGGGGCAGAGGCCACAGCAGCGGTAACCAGCCCCTGGCCACTTTGCTGCATGTCTTCGGGACTGTGTGTTGGGGGCATGTGTGTGGGACTGCGGGGTACCCGTGAGATTGCGTGTGAGAGGGACTATGGGGTGTCTGTGAGTGCGTGTGTGTGTGTGTGTGTGCGCGCGCGTGTGCGGGCGGGGGAGGGGCTGGGGGTGCCTCGTGAGTGGAGCCCTGCCTGCCATGCTGCCATCCTGAGCACCCCGAGGGGCTGTCCCCACAGTGCCTGCTCTCTCTCTTTCTCCCGTGGGACACCGTGGGAGCTGGATGGGGGACTCTCAAGTCCTTTGAAAGCAGGGAGGGTGAGGGGGGAAACTAGGATGCAACTGCGTGAATGGGGTCATGTGACAAACTGCTGCCGAGCTCAGCGGACCAGCCGTGAGGCAGCCCTGCCTTCCAAGGACCAGAGAGTCCCCAGCTCCCACGGTGTCCCTCGGGGTGCTCAGGAAGGCGGCATGGTGAGGCTGCGCTCTCTTACGATGCGCACCCACCTTCCCACACACCTGCACACTCACAGAGACGCCAGGGCTCCCGTGTGGCTCTAGGGAGGATGGAAGGTTCCAGTATCCCTGCATGCTCCTTGGTTTTCCAGGTTTGTCAGCATCTGGTGCGCCCGGAAACACTCAGGCCGGCTGGGCAGGACATGGCCACAGGGCAGCGGTGCCCAGGCTGTGCGGGCGCTTCTGGCCTCAACAGACTTTATTTTCTGCCCTCCATCCTCTTCTCTGGAACGTGACGGTGCCACCTCCCTCGTCCCGTCCCCTCGGATGAGCTCTCGACGTAACACCGAGCCATCTGCTGCCTGGTGGCACTGTTCCTCGCCTCCCCTGGAACGTGTTCGGGGCACCTTGAGGCCGTCACGAACGCAGACACCTCAAGTAGCCCGGGGGCCAGATCTGACCCGCAGACAGGTTTTGAGTAACCTGCGTAGTGCTTCAAACATCAAGAAAGTTTCTATTACAAAAATTTAGATTTCCAGTTTCCTTACAAAACCAGAAGCTCTGGTGACACGGGGCCCACAGTCATCGCCTGGAGCCGGCAAGTGCTGCCCCTTTTAGACGAAGCTTGTGCCTTCCTGTCCCACACCGGGCCTGGGCCACACTGGTGTGAACCCCACAGCACCGGCCCTAAGCTCGGGGCCCCGTCTGGACGCGCAGCGCCCTGCGGCCAGAGTCCCTGTGGCCAGAGTCCCTGCAGCCAGAGTCCCGCCCCTGCAGACAGATCCCGGATTCATCTGCTCTTTGTCATCACGTAAACGTTCCCTGAGAGTTTGCTGTCCTCACAGACAGGCTGCTTCAGTCTTCCCGGGTGTCCCACGAACCTGACCTTCTTTGACCCACCCTAAGCTACTAAGCGCAGGGAAGAGGGAGCCCCGCTCTTCCTCTCGGGAACCCAGCCGCCCAGTGCTGCTTGTCCTGGAGTCCCCTCCGCCTGGGGCCGCTCCCTCGCATTCCTGGCCCCGCCGCGTCAGGCTTAGGCTCCTTGAGGGCAGGGCCCATGTCGGAATCCTGTCTGCAATGGCCTGTCCCCTGGGGCCTGGTTCCAGGCAGGCGCTTGGCTGGTGTGGTTAGAGTGGACGTCACAGTAGGCCACGAGGGTGACGAGACCGGTGTACCATTCCTCCCCAGGAGGGGCTACAGGACTCCAGACTGAGAGCCGGGTGTACCAGTGACCTCCCGGTCCTGAGTCCTGAGTCGGCAGCTACCCTGTCCCCCACGTGCTTAGCCACTGGGACCGCCACCCCTCTTTGGAGAAACAGCAGCAGCGGCGGCCACAGTAGCTCAGGCCTCGGAGTCCGGTGTGGCCTGTTGCCCAGGAGGGCAGATCTCTAAGCAGCCCTGGAAATATTTCATCTCCTTTGCTTGTGACAACAGCCGTAAAACTCTTTCTCCCTGCGCGGAGGCTGTGTGAAGGCGCACGCTCGCCTGCGACTGCTGGGGCGCGGACTGACGGCCGTTTGCATTCTGAAGTGCAGTTCCCCGGAGTCCTCTGTCCCTCCGGGCAGGTGTCATTAGCTCCCTTGTTTTGTTGGGTGGCTCTGAGTGGGAGCCTGTTTACAGGCCAGGTTCCTAATAGGAGGTTTCAGTTCCCTCCTAATAATCTATTCTCCGGTGGGTTTTATTTCCAAAGCACGGCAGTACAGAACCTGCGCCCCTGGGAGTTTACTGGGCTTTTTTTTTTTCATGATATTTTCTCCCACGTTTTTACTCGAGGGAAGATGTTTCCTGCTCCTGGAACTGCCTGTTGACCAGGCCACCCGCTTTGGTCTTTTGCGTCCTGGGTGCTGCAGGGACTGGCGAGAGAGGGTTCTGAGAGGGACAGGGACACTCCTGCCCGCCTGAGCTCTGTAGAGCAGCCCGGAGAATAAGAGAAAGCCGGGTCCAGTCGGCCCTTTGGAGTCTGAGTCCGAGGCTGTTTGGACGTGGCTCTTCCTCGAATGTCCCCCCAGGTGACTCTCGGGTCCCTGAGTCCGCTTCTGCTCTTGGTTCTGCAGGAAAGCAGCAGACTCCCGCCCCCACCCAAAGCCAACCCCCTTGCTCCCTGGAAGCTGGAGTCTCCCTCTAGGCCAGGAGTTCCGGATGGATTGAGGCTGTCACACGAGACAGCTTCCCTGGCTGAGCGAGCGGCGACGCTCACTTCCTGCTGCTCCGGAGTGGCAGACGACAGGCTGTCTCGCTGTCTGGGAGGCTCGGACGGGGAAACCTCACGCACGTCCCGGCACACCCGGGCGCTGCCACTCTCCTTCTGCCTTGTAGGACGTCCCGGGCTTTGTCCCCGGCCAGTGTGTCACCAGCTTCACCCTGATGCCACGGATGGGTGTCACTTGCACACGGGCAAACCTCGCCTTGCCCTCTGTGTGGATGGGGCGGGTGGTGGCTTGCTGCGTGGGGGCCACTGGGGATGGGAGCACAACCACGTCACAACCCCGGGCCCCGGGGGAGTGGCTGCGTCACCGGGCAGGCATTTAGAGGGAACCTTGGCTATCACTCACTCCTAATTTTAATGACGTGCATTAGCTAAATTGTGTGCTGAGTATTCATTCGGCGCTGTTTATGGTGCGCTCTCGAGCACGCTCACTGTTTGTCAGCAGTGCAAACCAGCGAGCATGCGAGCCTTTAAGACAGGCCATCTGTTCGTCTTAGACCCTTGGACGATTGTCAAACACTTCTAAAAATAAGTGCTCGCAAGCAGAGAGGGCTGCCCAGGTGACACACAGCAGACAGGGGAGGCAGGGCAGCCTGCCTCGGCCCCTCCCCGAAGGGAAAGGCGTGAAGGGTGTTGGGGGGCAGGGAGGGCTTGGGAGGGAGCGGAGGGAGGGAGCCGGGGGATGAAGGGCACGGAGGCCCTGCTGATCAGCCGTTTTGGGTGGAGGGGTGAGCTTCTCCGTGTGTCTTGCCTCTCGTGTAACTCCACAGCTCAAATACCTTCAATGGCTCCCCATGGCCCAGAGTTAAGGGCAAGCTGCCCGTCTGGCACCAAGGAGCCTCATCAATAAGGCCCCCGCCTTCCTTTCCAGGCTTGTCTCCATGGCACACACCCCGCGCTGCTGCCAAGCTGAATTATTCATTGTTCCCCCAACATATGCTGCACTTTTTCACATTTCACAAGCAGAACGGTACCATGGCGGGGAGTGGGCTCCGCAGACGGCCGGCCGGGGTGCAGGCCCGGTGCTGACGTTACCAGCTGCAGGGCCTGAACCTCTCTGTGCCTCAGTTTGCTCATCTGTAAAACAGGGATGACAACGGTATTTAACTGACAGGGCTGTCACGAGAGGTAATGAGTTCATATAAGTGAAGCGTTGGGAGTGGTGCCTGGCACACAGTGAGCCAGTGATAAACATTAGCCATGATCATTCTCAGTGTTATTCACACCTGCCTGCTGTCGCCGTGGCTCGTTCTGCCTGGAAAACCATCTCCTCGTGCACACAGACGTACACACCGGGTGCAAATCCTGACCCCCACTGTCCTGCAAGGGCAGCTGGGAGGCCACCTTCTTCCTTAAGCATGTCCCGATCAGACGTCCTCTCTGCTTCGTGCTGTGTGTGAAATCCCACCCGCCTGTGGCCGTGGCTTGGGAAGGGTCGGGGTGGGCCTCGCCAGCCCTGCTCTGCCCTCCGCAGAGCCAGGCGCCCTGTCTGCTGAGCGAGCAGAGAGCAGAGCCGCACTGCGGCCCCCTCACTCAGACACGGCTGTGGTTCTAGCCTGAAGGATCCACCTCCCCCCACCCCCCACCCCGGGAAAAGAGTCTCCCCGTGGCTAAGGCAGGGTCTCGGACTTGGCCTTGCTCCCGGGGAAAGCTGGTTGTATAGCCAGCCGTGCGAGAGCCACTATGGCCGGAGCCCACCAGGGAGTGGCCCGGTGGCGGGCAGTATGGAGAAGGAAGATCGGCCACCACCTCGTCCCCATCCAGAAACCAGAGGCGGGCGTCGTGCAGGGCGGGGTGGAGGCTGCTGGCTCTGCAGGCGGCGGGAGAGCAGCGTGGCGGCGGGGGAGGGGGGCGTCCTGGGCGCGGGGCTGAGCGTTCCTGTGTCGTAACATGCCACGGGCACTCAGGGCCAGACCCAGGGCTTGGCTCCCAGGGGTGAGTCCTTTTTCTGCCTCTTTAGGGTCTTCAGGGTCTGATTCTGGCCACTTTCACCGTGGAACCGTGAGCCCCTCAAGGGAGCGGGCGGGGGGCCCCCACTCTGCCAGGGCCCAGCTCAGGGCAGGGCCGGGAGGGGGTGAGGCAGGGACTCGGGGACGTCTGTGGGAGAAATGAATGAGTGGGGGAGTGCACCCCCCTCCGTCCCCCACACGCCTCCCCGAGGCTCCCTCCTCGACAGACACGCCACCGTGTTCCCGAGGGCAGGGTGGGCCGGGGAGACACGGTGTGAGGGTGCAGAGGTTCTAGCCAGGGGGCCGTGGGGAGGGGTGGGGAGGGAGGGTGCTTTAGCTAATGCCTGCTGCCCCAGGGGCAGGGCCATCCAGGGTGGGACACCTCAGGAGCATTCTTGAGCTCTCGCCAGCCCTTGGGACACACAGGGAGGGGAGGGCCACTAAACCTCTGTGAGGCCCCCACCGTGAGCCCCAACCGTGTTTAGTCCGGGGTTCCAGCAGGGAGACAACTGTCCCTCTGTCACACAGCACCAGTCTATTCAGGAAGACCACCATGGACCACCTCCAAAACCCAGAGGTCGGGGAACTTGCTCAGGGCCACGTGGCTGGTACGTGGCAGAGCCAGATTCACACCCAGGACTTGGGCTTCCTGGCTACCCGTGGTCACCCAGGGCAGTGGCTGGCACCAGTGGGGCATTTGCTAAGGGCCAGGGAGTTGCTGGGACTCTACAGGCATTGTCACCAGAGTAGCTGGAACACAGGCAGGCAGCTAATGACAATGTCCGAGAGCGACCTGCAGTGTGGAGAAACCCTCCGGCCCACGCCTGTGCATCCTCGGGTGCTTGGAGAGGCTCTTGTTGCTTCCTCCTGCCAAGCACCAGCACCTCCTGTCTCTCCCACCTGACGGCGTGGTGGGTGGGTGTCAAAGGAAGACCAAGCAGGGTCCTAGGCCTAGGGAGGGAGTGAGCCGGAGCTTGGGAAGCAATCCCGGGCCGCAGACTAGGGAGGGCACGCGGGGTGCGTGCTGGTGACTGAGCTGTGGGCACGGAGGTGGGCTGGGCCAGGGCTGCCTCCTGGGCTGGTGACACCAGACTCGGACCCCCCTGAACTCCACCGGCCTGTTCAGGTGTGTGCTCTGGGAAGGACGGTCTGGCCGCAGGCCCTGCTCCTGGCACTGCTCCCGCTGTGCCCCCGATGTTACCCTGCGCTGGGTTCGGGACCAGGATCATCTTGCTGCTGAAGTCCCAGCAACGAGCATAGTGGCTGTCACCCAGCAGGCATCCAATAAAAATGAATGAATGAGTGAACACCTGTGTACGTGGATGCTGGCCTTCTTTCCCCCCAGAGGCCCAGGGTGTGACGGGGAGCAGGCAGGGCTCCTTTCGTGGGTCTCGCGGACCCCAGCTAGGCCTCTAGTCCCCAACACTGGCAGCAGGCAGATTCTGTGCCAGCTCCCAGGCCACCCCCTAACCCATCGCTGACTGAGTCCCTGGGGCAGATGGCCCCGTGCGCCAGGCGAGGCCGCGCTAGAAACCTCCGCCCGGAGAGCGCGCGAGCCCTGGGGAGGACGGATGGAGGCCGCGCCGCCCCTCCCGACTGGGTTTTATCCCGCTCACCTGCTCCTCTGCCCACACCTGTGTCTCCTGGCAGGCAGCACGGCCGCACGGATGCCAGCCCCCCAGGCACTTGCCAGGCCTTCCCTGTCCCCCACCCCCAGCCTTCGTGGTGCCGGGAAGTGTTCATCTGCGAGGTCGGTAGCGTCTTTAAAAAACGATTTTCTTCCTTCTCTGAAGGGGCTAAATATAGCACAGGCACAAACAGAGAAACGGGCGTGAAGGCAGAAGGCCCCGCGAGAGGCAGCCAGGCCGAAGGAGCTCTGCAAGGGGGCTCGGCGGTCCTGCCTGTCCCCCGAACCGTGGCTGCCGGCCGGAGGGGAGGGGCTGCAGGCCCTTGTGGGGTTACTGAACGGGGCCGCTCGCAGGGGCTGGCCAGAGTGGCTCGGGGCACAGGTGTTGGGTGATCGGTGAGTCCCAGGGACAGGGCTCCCAGCCACCCTCTGTGCCCTTCAAGAGGCTGCCCGTGGCCTGTGGAGGAGCTGATGCCCTCCTCGGCCGAGCCCCTGGGCTCCCCAGCACGTCCCCCCAACCCACACATACGGGGTCGCTGTGACCAGTTCCCTAGCTGAGCTGCCATCTGCACCATTAATCCCACAAATATCGGGGTGTCTGTGTGTCTCACCCACCGCATCAGGTCCTGCAAGGGTTGGGTCCAGCTGGAGTCCCCCCTACACCTCGCTGCGCCTGGCCCAGAGCATCCAGGAGGTGCTCAATAACATAGAATAACACAGTGCTGAGTGAAGTCTGCTGCCTGCTCCCCTCAGGGCATCGAGGTTTGACGTTTCCATCTGCTGTGACATCCTGGGCTTTTGTTCCTGTAACAATACTTCAGGGAAGAAAGTTGTATCCTCTTGTCTCAGAACCCTCTATGAGGAAGTTCTTTCTTGAGTCTAACCTAAGAACCACCTGCTACTGCTCCTGCAGCAAGAAGGCCCACTGTTGCGTTTCCCTGAGAAGGGGCATTTATTCTCGTGTTTTCCTAACCAGTGGCCCCAGGCTTGGGTTTCTGCTGCCGGGATTTCCGTGCCAGCCTCCTGGGTGAGCCGGCGTGGACCACGTGTCTCACACGAGCAGCTTCATCACCCAGAGATCCCCAGCACCTCCTTCCCCCGTGTCGGCGGGGGTTGGTCCTCGAGGATTTCATGGAGATCAAACATCATCTTTGGTCCTCTGCAGACTTTGGAGCGAAGTCCACGTTCGTGGGGACTTGGCCTCCACCGTCCAAGTCCACAGGCCCCCCAGCCTTTGTGTCCCGCTGTGCGGGGACCCCCACTGGTGCCCTATGTGGCGTATCTATCCAGGCTCCGCACCTGGTGCTGTTCCAGCCACTCGGAATGCCCTCCCCCTCTCCACGTCTGTGTCCTGCCCATTTATTCCTTCATTTTTCCGTTGATTCATTCAGAAATGTTGCCTGAGTGTCTACTTTGTGCAGGGCCCTAGGAACTGTAATTTAAAAACAGGAAAAGAGCCGCCCTTGTCTAACGTCCCTTCTCTTCCTCCTCCCCATCCTCCCACGAGTAAATAGGGCCTGGCCGCGCTCAGATAGGAGGGGCTGTGACTGGCCTTTGGCGGGGTGGGGAAGCGAGACCTGCAGGTCACTCCTGGGCAGCTGTGCCTGCCGTGTCACCGCCGGGCACGGGAGCCCCAGGGTCTGGTCGGGACACAGCGTGCCCAGTGCTGGTCCGGGTGCCGGGGGGCCGGGGGGAGAAGCGGCGTGGCCTGCCTGCATCTCAGCAGGGGTGCTGGTCTTGCCCTGACGGGTGTGTGCCGCGAGGGGCTGCAGGGGTGGGGAAGAGATCGTGTGCCTAGAGGACTGGGAGAGCAGCTTGGTTGGGAGGGAGGCGAGAGGAGGAGGGAACTGAGTCGGCAGCGGCTGGAGCTGGAAGGAGGCCGTCTGTGTGGGGGGCGGTTCAGCTCCCCACAGGACTGCTGGCCGTCCCTGCACAAGCACAGGGAGAGGCGCCTCGGCTGGAGGGTGCAGGTTCCCATGGAAACCGCCCGCATCCCATCTGTGGCCTCTGGGTCCGTGACACCCCCGACTGAGGTGCCAGGCCGTGCTGGCAGAGTTGCTGCTTGTGTCTGTGCGGAGTGTGGGTGATCCAGGGGCGGGGGTCCCCGTCGGGCTGCGGGGCACTGGGCAGCCCCCTCGTGCGAGCCCCTGTCCCTCTGGGCCTCCAGCGCCCGGTTCCACCCCTCGTGCTGCCGCGCAGGTGACCGCGGGCCAGCAGTTTAGCCTCCCTGAGCCTCCATGTCTCCACCTTGTAAGGCTGCTGTGAGGATCGGAAGGGCCGTCCCTGCACAGCACGGAGCACGCCTGCCAGCCAAGCCCCAGTCACGCGCCTGCCCTCTGGGGCCCACGGAAGGGGGACAGCAGTGGTTGGCACTCTGTGCTGTGGGTGTCGGTGACATCTGCTCCCTGTGGATGGGCCCCCGGGGGCTGCCTCTCCCTGGCAGTGAGCTTGCCGGAGGTGTCGGTGACGTCACCACGGAGGCCGCAGCCGCTGCAGTGCCTGCCGTGGGAAGGGGCTGCCACAGGGGCCTGTGCCAGGAGCAGGCGTGGCCCCAGCTCACCCCGGGCATCCTCTGGCCGCCCTCGCAGCCGGGCCTGGCGCCCAGGAGAGACTCGGCGCCTCTTCTGACCCCTGGTGGTCAGCGCCAGAGCTGCAGGCCACTGCTCCCAGCCCGCCCGCAGCCACCCACCGCGGCCTGGGGTGTCCGCTGGGGCTGCGGAAGAAGCCACCCCTGGGGATCGGCGGTCCTGGGCCACCCCCAGCAGGGCTCCTCTGCCCCTGCTGGACTTCGAGCCCTTTCTCCAGGGGTCATGGGGTGGAGCACCACCTGAGGCTTTGAGGAAATTGGTCTGAATTTAGAACACAAACCACCGAAAGGAAACAAAGACTGGGCTCTCGGATACCAAATCCCACCCCAGCCCCAGCCGCTGGTTCCCATGAGACAGATCAACCCTGCTGGCCCTTTCTGGCCTGCGGGAGGGAGGGGACGCTGTGGGCTGCAGTGACAGGGAAGCGTTCGGCCATAGGGTCCCACCTGGGCTCTGGGTTCCTAGGCAGATTTGGCCAAACTGCACTAGTCCCTCTCTTCTGGCAGGAGCACTGTCACATGACCGAATGGGCAGGTTCCCAGAGCCCCGGGGCAGAGGCTCCTCCCAGCGCCCTTCCTGCTAGGTGACCTGTCCCCTGCCTTGGCTGCGGGCACCTCGGCCGCCTCCGTCCGTGCCCGCTCAGGTGTGTCTTGGCCGGAGAGCTGCACGGCACATCTGCTGTCTCCCTCTGCGGGGCTCAGAGCAGCGACCGGAGGACCGGGAGGGGCTGTGCGGGCAGCCCGCAGGCGGTCAGAGCCGGAGCTTCCTCCTCCATCAGGCTGGAAGGGAGATGGAGAGGCGAACAGGGATGGTTTTCATTCCTGGCATTTCCCCTTTCCCTCCACCTCGCTGGTCCCGTGGTAAGACCTAAATGGTCTTAAAAACAAAAACACAACGCACGGGAGTCCAGGTTGGCAGCCACAGGAGCCGAGCCCCAAGCCCCACATCAACGTGGCGTCTTGGCAGCTGCGTCCCTGGAGCACTTTCTCCTTGTTGCATTTTGTTTTGTAATAATCGCGCCGCTTTTCTGCGGCTCTCGGCTTAGACGCACCGAGTGGGAGGGACGGGCATGCTCTCCATTCTTCTGCCCTCATGCGTGTCCCCTTTCTTGCCTTTGCAGAACCACACGATGAGCCAGCACGCACAGTGAGGGACCGCTCGACAGGACACCTCTCCGCAGAAGGCTTGCCGGAGACGCCGTGGGGAGGGCCATTTGAACATTACATCCAATCAAAGTGTCATTTGCAACCCAGATGTAAAACTCTAATGATTTGGCCACGAGGCGCTGCTATTATAAGCAGCTGGAAATGAATATTAATGGCAGAGATTAAAAGTATTCCATGCTCAGTATTTTTTATTGTCCTGCTACAGCTAGTGTGCTTTTAGAGTTTCCGCCGCAGACTACATTTCTAGAGTTAGAGAAACCCGCTTTTTAAGGCTATTGTCCTTTGTTCCTTCATGTATTATATTGATAGTTTTTAAAAAAGAATTAGTGTGATTTTTTTTCTTTGCTTCTTTTTTTTCTTTCTTGTTTTTCTTTCCCCCCCTTCGGTTAACTACTTTTTAATTGCAGTTCTAGGTAATTGTGCATCGTGATGTGATTGCTTGGCTATTGTCTGAATATTTCCTTTTAATTTTTTAATTAAAGACTAATGCTTTGATTGGATTTGCCAGTTCACCGGACAGTGATTAAAACTATGTAATGATTATAATCGGTTTCAGTGCAACTGGATGGTCTGCTTTTAAATGTGACTTAATCTGACTGCAGTAACTAGTACCGTTCAATAAAGGGAATCCATGCGATTAGCATCCGGCTGCCTGGTTCTCTCCTTCCCAGCCCGGGGCCACGCGGGGGCTGTCATCACCTCTGAGGTGTGTTCCTGTGTGAGTTCTGGCGGGCTCGCAGGTGCCTGTGGGGACCTGCTTCTCTCAGAAAGAAGTGTAGGAACCTATTGCACACAGGCTGGGCGAGCCGGCAGTGGTCACAGAAGTCAGAGCAGAAGAACCTTCATGATAAAAATGCCCTGATCTTCTCATTCATGGATGGGGAAACTGAGGCCCAAGGGTACTGGGTGGCTTTGCCAAGGCCATGCAGCAGGTTGGGGACTCGTGCTCACCCTTGGCGTTTCCTTGCTTTTCCTCTCTGGGATGGTTTTCCCGTGTGCTGGATGCAGGTGGGCAAGGGCCTGACCCCTAGCTTGCCAGGACTCCAGGTGGGACTTGGGTTCTCTTTGTGGCCGAGGCATGGGGAGGTGGCAGGGGCAAGCGGCAGCTCCCCAGCCCATGAGGGCCAGGGCTGGGGACTGCGGGGCGGGGCCGGGCAGGAGCTGCAGGTTCCCAGGCACAGAGATCGGAGGACGTGTGAGCACTGAGCCTGGTGGCTGGGGCCAGGTCTGCAGTGAGGCAGGCAGGTGCCCAGGGTGCAAAGTTCCAGGAGACACTTGCTCCCAGGGCCACCAGCACCTGCAGTCTCTGAAAACGGGCGTCTCTTTGCGCTGAGCACCATGGGTGTCTCGCCTGCGTCACCTACTCCTGGTGCTGCTGGCACCTCAGGGCCCACCCAGCAGCCGTGGTCTCCGGTCCTCCTGCATGTCACCTCCCACATCTCCGTCACCTCCGTCACGCTGGTGCTCAGCTGACTTGCCAATCAGAGGCCAGAGCCTGCCCGGGGAAGCCCTTCCTTGCTAACTTTTCACAAGGGGCAGGGAAATTGGTTATTACCCTCCGCAGAGCGGAAATGAAACAGGCAGACAGATTGCACCTAATTACAATGTAGTACTGAGTCACGGGCATGGAACTGGGAGGAATTCCACCCAGCATCTTCTGGAAGACTCCCATACCAAGGGGCTGCTGGTGACCTGTAAGAGTTACCCTGCCACCTCATGGAACGTTCCCACGTGGGTGGGGCTTCCAGGTATTCAAAAGGCATTTTACAGGGCGAAGCCCCCCGCAGCGCCTGCCAGCGCTGGGCTCTTGCCCCCAGGAAGCTGAGAGCGGCAACTCCGATTTGCAGCTCTCTGGAGACTGGCGGTTTCAGGGGAAGACCTCAGGGTAGGCATCAGTGTCCCCCGCGTGGCCCATGCCCAGGGCTGCGGCCGTCCCAGGGCCTGCGGCGTCTCCGTCTCAGGCCATCTCCAGCTCCGGATGTGCCCCGGACCCCACACAGCCCAGGTGAGCCCTCAGTAAGTCCCAACAGAAGATGTGATTTGACGGTTGGTGGCGAAGGGCTAGATTAGTCGCTGCCCCCATTAAAAATACAGCGGGGGGTTTAAGAGCTTTCACGCCGTGTGGGAATCGGCAGCGAGGCCGGCTGATGCCTTGGGTAAGGAGAGAGGCGGCCTAGGGGACCACGACGTAATGAGGTTTATGGCGGTGCCAAGGCAGCCAGGGAACCCCGCCGACTCCCCCTCGCCCTGGCCCCATTGTTCTCCAGCCGGCTCTGCCCGTGCAGCCTCAGCTGAGAGCCCCTGTGACTTCACGTGGGGCGGGGGCTGGCGGGGGCCACCGAGGCCTTGCTGGGCCGGGGTCTTTGCCACCGGGCAGTATTGGGGTGGGGGGACTAGTGTAGGGTTATAAATATGTGCCTTGGGGACCCCGCTACCCCCTTCCAAGGAGCCATCTGGAGCTGGGATGAGCCACTTTGCCTCTCAGCTCCAAGGGGCCTCGGGGGGTCCCTGGGAGGCTTACAGGAAATAATGCCCGTCCAAGGGCCATGTACAGAGAAAGAGAAAGGGCCATCCATGGTCATGGACGACGAAGCCAGGCCTCCCACGGAGGACACCCCTTGCAGCCTGGAGGGTGCGAGGAACCCAGCCACTGTCGTTTGGATTCGGCACTGGCGAGTGGAAGGTGACTGGGAGCCTGAGGTTCGTGGTTGCTGTGTTTGGGTGTGCGTGTTGGTAGCTTCTCGTGGCTCTGTGCATGGAGCAATTTTGTCCAGGCTGGGAAATGCACCAGGGCCCGTGGGCCACAGGCCCCTGTCATTGGGTACCTGCCCAGAGCTTCCAGAAGCAGGTGGGTAAAGCTTTTGGTCTCAGTGCAGAAGCCGCCATGGGAAGAATGTTCTCAAGTTCCCCAGCCACGGAGAATGCTCCTTTAAAACACAGTTGTTTAATATTTAACTTACAATCTGTGTTTCTTCCCCCCTAATGTGCGTGTTCCTAGGGGTGGGACCCACACCTACAAATAGTCAGTAAGCAGGACCAAAACTTCAATACATTTGTTCGTCCACCCCTCCAGCCAGCAGGTCTCTCCCGAGCCGCTCCTGTGTGCCAGGCACTGCACAAGGCAGCGGGGATAAAGAGAGGAACAGGTGCATGTGGCCCCTGCCCTCGTGGAGCTCATAGTCACATGACAGCCATCCAACAAGCTAGCATGCCAATAAACACATAGTGACACAGTCACAGCGCTCTGACGGGAAAGCCAGGGCTGTGAGTGATTAATGGGGAGACCGTGTGTTAGACGCCGGGAGCAGCGAGGAAGGCCTTGCTGAGGAAGTGACTTGAGTTGAGACCGTCAGAATGGAGGGGGTTGGACTGTCAACGAGCAAAAGCCCTGAGTTGGAAATGAGCCGGAAGTATCCTTAGAGATCTTTATTCAAACAGGGTTTCAATTTTAGGTGGTTTCAAATAATCCCAGGGAAGTTCAAAATCTTGTCCAAGGTCAGAAAATTCAGGATAGCATTGGGACCATAATTTGAGTGTCCTGCCTTGGGACACCTTCCAGCCTTGGGTGTCTGCCTCCATTATTATTTTTATCATAACAATAATAATGATGATGATAATGAACAAAATGACACTGTACTGTATAGGAAAAACTGCAGGTTCTCCTCCTTTTCCTTAATAAAGCAACCAATTTTTAGCTGAACACACGTTACCTTGGAGAGGGGAAGGGGCAGATCATATATCCCATCCTTCCTAGAAATTAGGTCTGGCCATATTACTATTGCTGGCCACAGTGGTTCTATCTATGGGATATAAATAGAGGTGATGTGTGCAAATTCTAAGAATTGTTCTACAAGAGAAGAAATGAGTTGATTCCTTCCCTCGTCCTGATAGATGGAATGCAGATGCACTAGCTGGAGCTCCAGAAGCCATTTTGAACCATGAGGTAATTTGACTATCCCCTTAATCACTCACAGCTTCTGGTTCTAGCCCATCATAGCACTTGTGATGTGCACTGTTATGTATTTATTGGCGTGGGTTGGAACTTGCCTTTAGAGAAGAGAGAGATACCCTAAAAGGATTTGTCCTCCAAATGCTTGTTATCTGTCAAAGCAAGTTCACAGGGCCATTATTCTGTAACTTACAGTTGATTTTGGTTCACTCAGGCCTGCCAGGAGGGTGACCAAGAATGACACACGCTGCATGGCGCTCTTGATGTTAGAGAATAGGAGAAAACTTAACAAAGGCTGAATATTTACAACTCTGTCTTCCTTGTCTCTGTCTAGAAGCACCAAGTAGCTTCTAGTTTGCCATGCACACCCCTGGCTGCCTCTGCCCTCCGTGCCTGTGCTCGTGCTGGAATGCCCTTCCCTTCTTTTCTTACCCAGTTAACCTAGACTCAGCTCACCTCTCTAATTCTTGGGGCCAAGACTAGGGTGAGGTCAGGGAAGCACTCACCTCAGGAGCAAAATTTAAGTGAGCACTAAAAAGCTCAGTAATCAGGATAAAAACTATTTTAATGCGATATTTTAAAAAATCAAATTGGCAGACTGTAGCCTGTAGGCTGGCTGCCTGTTTTTGAAAATAAAGTTTTATTGGAACCAGGGCTAGGATTAGGGTAAAGCAAGTGAGGGGGCGGGTGTAAATGAAGCACTAGATCCTGTCTTTATTTAAAATTTTGCTATTTTGTTCACCATGGATTTTTTTGCATTAATGTTGATTTTTGAAAACATTACATGAAAGTATTATTCTGTTTTTTTTTTTTTTTTTTTTGGCATTCACTTAAATTTTGTGCCCAAAGCAAGTGCCTTACTCATCTCACCCAAGTCTTGGCCCTGTTATTAATAGTTCATCTTTTTTTTATTATTTCAGCATATTACGGGGGTACAAATGTTTAGGTTACGTATATTGCCTTTGCCCCACTCGAGTCAGAGCTTCAAGTGTGTCCGTCCCCCAGACGGTGCGCACCATGCCCATTAGGTGTGAACGTGCCCATCCCCTCCTCCGTCCTCCCACAATAGTTCATCTTTTAGGCAACCTAGTCTGACCCCGTAGTGGGGGAAAATGCTGTGGTAATAAGAACCGACGATACACGGGGCATAAGTCTGTCACTCTGTGTGGACAGTACATGCCCTTATGCCTGTTCCTCTCTGAGACTGTGTATCAGTCAGAACAGGCCAGGCTGCGGTACAGTAAAAAAAGGGCCCAAATTCTCAATGGCTCAACAAAGATTTCTCTCTTACTCATATTACAGGGCCATCCTGGATGTCCAGAGGGCTTTCTTCGTCATGGTCACTCAGAAGTCGGGCTCAGGGAGCAGTTACCACCTTAGTCAGCAGCCAGGCAGAGGGAGAGAGAGGACTTGGGAGGGCCTCACGCTAGCAGTGTGTTGCTCTTCTCCGGGACACACACACACAACACTTCAACTCACAATGTGCTGGACGGCAACTGTCACATGGCCCCACACGTGCTGGACAAGGGGGCCAGGAAGTGCGAACCTGTCACGTGCCTGGAAGAAGTGGGAACGGGCGAGGCTCAGCCCATTGCACTGAGGACAAAACACACGGTCCCCACCTCCCTCCCACCTGCCTCTGACTGCCTGTGAGGCAGAGCTTGACTCTTGTAATTGTCGGTATATCCAGCAACCTGCACCGGAGCTGGAGCAGGTAAACACTCGCCTTTACTGGATGGGTGCAGAAACTGAGTATGAAAGTCAGGAGATGAGCGACCACTTTAAAGGCCCAGGGGAAGATAAGCACGTATGTGAAGATACCTTGTAGACTAAACCCTGTGGACTGTGACAGACCTGGTTTCAAACCTCAGCGCCACCACTTACTAGCTGTGTGACCTCAGGCAGGGCTCTTAACTTCTCTGAGCCTCAGTGTTTTCACTGGCAAAAGGGGAAGGGTAAAAAACAGGGCTTACATCACCAAGTTGTGAAACTGAAATAAGAACGATGACAACGTTTCCTAACATCACCTGAGCGTTCCGTATGTGCCCGCTGTCATTCTGAGCGCCGCGCACTAACTCACTCGATCCACGCAGCGACACCATCACGCGGGCAGCGGGATCCGGTTTTTACAGGTGAGGACACCAAGGCAGACAGGCTCACCTGCCGGAACGCGACTGCAGGGCGGGCAGCCTGGCTCCGGAGCCTGGTCCCAGTCGCAGAGCGCGTCAGGAATGGTTAGCTCGGGACACCCGTCAGACTGGCCCACCCAGGCCTGCCTGTCCCTGGAGGGACCTTTCCCGGCGGCCCGCGTCGCCCCTGCCCCGCCGGACCTGCCCGGGCCGCAGGCCCCACCCCGCCAGGGGGCGGAGTCGCCGCCGGCCCCGCCCCCGCCCGCCGCTGGGCCCCGATTGGCCCGACGGGCGCCGGCCCCGCCCACCCGGGACGGGGAGCGCAGCGGGCCGCGCGGTGCCACCTTATTTGTGGAGTTATTAATTACTGAAGGGCGCAAACCGAGCTTCTGTGCATAAAAATATGTTTGAGCAGTTTCTACTTAAACTTTAAAGAGAACGTTAATCAATTTTATTTTAACAAAATGACCTTAAGCAGGGGAAAAAAAATTGGTGTTATTTGCCCAAACAGGCAAATTAATTTCTCTCTCTTGAGAAATACGAGAAGTTTCCAGAAATAGCTATGCATAATTTACACCTGCCCTGGCCGCTCCTAGTTTAACGCCAAGCCCAGTCATGGGCCCCACCCAGCCCCAGCCCCAGGAAGAAATGAAAACAAAACAAGGGTCCTTGCAAAGTCCCTGCCACCCCTCAGCTGACTCATTTGACGACCTTGGGAAGGGGATGCTGAGGGGAAGGGCAATGTAGCCTCTGAGAGGCCAGCCCAGCCTGGGTCAAGGTCACTGATGGGGGAGGGGCGGCTGCCAAGTTCTTGGGCCTGAGGATTCTCCCTGAGGCTGAGAGCAGGAAGTGACCACCCAGCCTGCAGGCTCCTCTCTTCCCAGGCACGTGGCCTGCAGCCACCTGCTTAGCTCTCCCCTTCCCTGACTCTTACCCTTGTGGGGTCTCCAGGATGTCAGAGTCTCCAGGACACTCTGCAGAGCCTGTGCCACCCTCCAACCTCCTGCAAACCCTGCTGCCTTCCTGCCTGGTGGGGTGGTCCCCCCACGTGCTCTGCCTTGAGTACTGGGCTTAGAGGCAGGGCGTGGGGGCTGCTGTAACTGCGGTCACTTTGCAGGTCAGCCTTTCAGGAGCAGTTGGTCCCGTGGCCTGCCGTGGGACCTCCCTGTTCTTGGGTCTCGCCATCTGCATATAGAGATTTGGCTGCTCCTGCCTCCACGTGCTCCTGTGTGCTGGAAGGAGATCCTGGGAGATGCTCAACTCCGAGAGGGCAGAGTTTTTTATTTTTAGCTCTGCTGTATCCTGAGCACCTAGAACAGTAGCCGGAGCATAGCAGATGCTCAAGAAATATTTGTTGAATAAGTGAATGGGTGAGAAGTGCTGAAAAAGTAGCTGTTCCATTATTATTGCTACCAGTATTGCAGTAGGATTCTTTAAAAATTTCCAAATATAAAATTAGGACATAGTATAGAAAATTGTTTTTCAAACTGCACCTGCCCACTAGCAACCCGTCACCGCTTGTGATTCTCACAGAATCTGTTTTCCTTTCTAACCTCGCAGCCGTGGAGGCAGCCAGCGCTGGATTCTTGGGCTCATGCCTTAGCCTCCTCGTCTGGAAAGCAGAGGCAACAACCAAGCTCTCCCGGAGTGTGAAAATTTGGTAAGATGACGCCAGTTCCCGACTGGCGCACGTAAGGTGTGCACATAAACCAGGTGGGCGCCCCATTCCCGCAGGTGGGGGCTCCATTCCCGCAGGTGGGCTGAGGGCTCCCGAGACACCAGGAAGGCTTTCCCAGGAGGGAAGCCACGTGAAAACCAGTTTCTGTCCTCGAACTTCAGAAGGGTCACCTGGGGATTCATTCAATACAAACAACCCTAGAAATAGCGAGAGGAGATGTCGGAGCTCCAGGGAGGCGACCCCTGGCATCGTAGTAGCCTCACAGGTGCATCTCACGCACAGCAGCAGGTACTGGGCTGGGAGCCCATGCTCTCCTCTGCCACCATTTCCCCGTGTGACTTTGAGCAGGTCTCTTTCCTGCTCTAGGCCTCAGTTTCCTCATCTATGAAATGAGAGTGTTGAATCAAAGCTGTCCGAGCTGACCTTGGTTTTGGGGCTCCACGTGCATATGGGACTTCCTTGGGAGGCCTGGGGACCTGGGATGGGGCTCATGGATGGCTTCTGAATCTGTAAATGGGCGCTGTGGAGAGGCCACGAGGACATGCTGCACTTGGCGACACTTTGTGGCTTGCTGAGGACAGTTTTGTTAGCTGGTAGTTTTTAAAGCCTCCTAGAAAACAGGGGAGAAGATCGGCTCCGAGATTATGAGGAAATTACCCTGAACCTTCTGTCTTCTTGATGAAGTTGAGCTGCTGTTGGCCCCCTGGAAGGAGAACTGCCCACCCCGACAGCCCGAGGGCTCCTCCTGGCTGTGCTCCTGGCCCCCCCACCCCCGGCCACCCTGTCCCTAGCACTGTGTTTGCCCTGCCTCCTGGCCTCTCTGTCTACAATTACATCTCCCCTCTCCTGGGCCCAAACAGCTGGACAGCCACCACCTTCAAGAGCCCTCCCTGACCTTCCCTCCAGGGCTGCCTGGGTTTGCCCCAATTCCTACATGTCCACAGCACCGAGCACAGCACGAGGCATAAGCTGCTTGCTAAATTCAGAGTCCGGACACTCCCAGTTTTTTTGTGTGAGTTTATTTTATTTACTTTATTATTTTATTTTATATTTTATTTCAGAATATTATGGGGCTAGAAATGTTTTAGTTACATAGATTGCTTTTGTACAGTCTCAAAGTTATAAGTGTGCCCATCCCCCAGATCATGTGCATCGTACCTGTTAGGTGTGATTCACTCATCGCCTTCTCCCCCCTCAACTGCTTGATCTCCAATGAGTTTATGTCCATATGTGCACGTAAGTGTTGTTCGATTAGTTCCAATTTAATGTTGAGTCTGGTGTTTGTTTTTCCATTCTTGTGATACTTCACTTAGAAGAATGGTCTCCAATTCCATCCAGGTTAATATTCCTCATTACCTTGGTTCCCGCTTGACAGTGAGGGACACGGGCTCAGCCCCACCAGGTAGGGGGTGGAAGGTTGAGATGGGAAACCAGGTGATCTGTCTGCAGGGCTGGGCTCTTGTGCTTGGTGCTACCACGTACTGAGCAGCCAGGCAAACCACCTGGATGTTTAAAATAATACGTTGATGTTTAAAAAATTAGTGATTAAATGCTAAAAGAAGAAAGTTTAAGCCACTTAGAAAGATACAAAGTAAAAATCAACTCTCTCTTGCACACGCTCATTTTTTTCCAGGCTCATTTCTTTCCAAAGATAATCTGTGCACACACACACATTTGTATATACTTTTATTTTTTCCTTCACAAAAAATGTTATTCTGTACATTGTCCTGTGACTTGTTGTTTATTCCTTTATAAATACTCTGCTCCTTTCTCTTTATGTTATCACACAGAGATCTTGCTCTTTTGAGGAAGTTTTTCACTTATGAATCCAACTTCCTTAATAGATACAAGCTATATATAAGGCTATTTAAATGATCCATTTCATATTGGGTAAGTGGTGATAATGTGTGTTTTTCAAGGAGTTGGGTAATTTAATCTAATTTGTCAAATTTATGCATGTAGAGTTGTTCGTAACATTCCCTTATTATCCTTCTGATGTCTGCAGGCCTATGGTGAGATCTGCTGTTTCATTCCTGATACTGGAACTTCATGTCTTCTCTCTTTTTCTTTTTCAGACTTTGAGGTTCTTCAATTTTATCAATCTGTTCAAAGAACCAATTCTTTGCTTCAATGACTTTTCTCTGTTAGTTTTCTGTTTTCAATCTCATTGATTTCTGCTAGTTATTTTTTCTTTCCTTCTGCTTGCCTGGATCTATTTTGCTCTTGTTTTTCTAGGTTCTTGCAGTGGATGCTTAGATTATTGATTTGAGACTTTCTTTTCTGATATATACACTTGGTGCTATCAATTTCTCTCTCAGCACTGCTTTGGCTGTGTCCCCAAATTTTTGATATATTATATTTTCATTTTCATTCAGTTCAATGTATTTTTAAATATTTCTCCTGAGACTTTCTCTTTGACCCATGGATTATGTAGAAGGTCGTTATTTAATTTCCAAGTGTTTGGTGATTTTTCTGTCATCTTTCTGTTACTGATTTCTGGTTTGATTCTATTACAGTTGGAGAACACACTCTGTTATTTCAATTCTTTTGAATTTGTTGAGATTCATGTTTATGGCCCATGATGTGGTCTATCCTGGTATGTGTTCCAGGGGCACGCGAAAGAACGGGTACTCGTCTGTCTTTGGGTGGAGTGTTCTGTAGTTGTCTATTAGGTCCTTCTGGTAGATGGCATTGTCAAGTGTTTCTGTATCCTTGCTGATTTTCTAATTGTTCCTTCAATTGTTGAGAGAAGGTTACTGAAGTGTGCAACTATAATTGTGGCTTTGTCTGTTCTTTTAATTCTACAATTTACGTATTTTGCAGCTGTGTTGTTTGGTGAATACACATTTAGAATTGCTATGTCTTCTTGGTGGATTGAGCCTTTCATCATTATATAATATTCCTCTCTCTCTGCCTGTAATTTTCTTTGCTCCGAAGTCTACTTTATTTAATACAATTAATAATATAGCCACTTATGTTTCCTTTTGATTGTTTACATGATATATCTTTTTTCATCCTTTTACTTTCAGCCTGTTTATATCATTGTATTTGAAGTGAATTTCTTGTAGACACGATAGAGTTGGGTCATCTACTCTGCCTTTTAACTGTTGCTTTGGACTATTTACATTTAATGTAATTATTGACATATTAGGATTTAAGTTTGCCATTTTATTTTTTGGTTTTTGTTTATTCTATTTTTCATTCTCTGATTTTGTTTTTCTGTCTTCCTACCTTGAACATTTTTTAGAATTTCATTTTGGTTTATTTATGGTGTTTTTGAGTATATCTTCTTGTATAGCTTTTTTAGTGGTTGCTTTAGCTATTACATTATGTATACATAGCTTATTAAACTCTCTTGGCGTCATCATTTCACCAGTTCAAGTGAAGTGTAGAAACCTCACCTCACTTTATGTCCACTTACCCTCCCCTTATAAATGTAAATATTATAAATATAAATTATATTTGTAATGTAATTGTCTTAAATTAGTCTTCTACACATGTTTAGAGCCACATCAGACAGTCTTAAATTCTTTGCTTCAACCAGCAGCATAATTTAGAACACGCAAGAGGAGAGGGAAACTGCTGTATTCACCACAGTCTCGCTCGCTGTGTTCTCTCCTTCCTCATGTTCCAAAAGTCCTTCTTTTATCATTTTTTTATGTTTAGAAAACTTTCTTTTGCCATTTTTTTTTTTTTTAGGGCAAAAGATCAGCTCTGAAAAGATTAGCTGGCTAGAGTTTTCCCGAGTTTTTCTTCCTCTGAGAATATCTTGATTCCCCCTTAATTCCTGAAGGATATTTTCACTGGATATAAGACTTTGAGTTGACAGTTTTCTTTTTTCTTTCAGCACTTGAAAAATATAGGGCCACTTCCTAGCCTCTGTGATTTCTAATGAGAAATCTACTCTCATTTGAATTGTTTTTCGCCTTTAAGGAAGATATTGTTTCTCTCGTGCTGCTTTTTAAGACTTTTCTGTTGTCTTTACTTATCAGAAATTTGATTATGATATGTCTTGGGTGTGGATTCCTGTGGGTTTATCCTATTTGAGGTTTACTTATCTTCTTGAATCTATAGGTATATATCTTTTGCCAAATTTGGGATTTTGTTTAGCCAATATTTTTTCAATATTGACTTCACTCTCTTTCTCCTCTTTTTCCATGATTCTGATGACACTAATGTTAGATTTTTTTGTTACAGTCCCACAGGTCCCTAAGGTTCTGTGTAATTTCCTCTAGTTTATTTATTCTTTTTTAAAATTAAGATTGAATAATTTCTATTGTTCTAATTCACTGATTATTTCCTGTCCCTTCCATTCTGCTGTTGAGCCTATTGATTGGGTTTATAAAATTTTAGTTATTGAATTTTTCAGTTCTAAAATTTCCACTTGGTCCTTTCTGATATCTTCTGTTTCTTTGCTAAAACTTTCTATTTTTTCACTTGTTTCAAGCAGGTTTGTAATTGCTTGTTAAAGCATTTTTATGATTACTGCTTTAAAATCGTTGTCAGGTAATGCTAATGTCTCTATCATCTCAATTTTGGCATCTCTTGATTGTCTTTCTTCATTCTGTTTGATATTGTCCTGGTTTTGGGTAGGACAACCGGTTGGTCCTTTGTTGAAACCTTTACATTTTGTATATTACGTAATGAAACTCTGGATCTTATTTAAACCTTTTTTAGCTGATTTCCTCTAATACCATCCCAGCAGGGAAAGATAGTGGGGCAGGGAGAGGGAGTCTCACTGCCTCATTAATGCCTGATGGGAGTAGAATCCAAGTTCCCCAGTCAGTTTCCATTAACACCTGAGGTGGTGGGTTTCTCATTACAGCTGGGGGGGTGGGAGTCCCAGCTCCCCCTCCCAGCTCTCCACTGATACCTCTTTGGTTGGGAGGGGTAGGAGTGCCTAGTTACTGCTTCCCAGGTAGTCTCCACCGATACCACAGAGAAGCAGGTGGCCTTGTTACCACTGAGCAGTGGCAAAAGTCCTGCCTCTCCACTAGGCCTCCTCTGACACCCCCTCAGTGGGGAGGGGTTGGGGTCCCTTATGACTGCTGGGTGGAGAGTGGATGTTCAGGCTCCCCAGGCACTGTGGAGTGGGGGAGGGCCCCGTCACTGCACAGCAAGGACGAAAATCCTGGATTCCTATGTGGCCTTCTCTGACTCCCACCCTGGTGAGGAGCGTTGAGGAGCATCATTATGGACTGGCAAGGGTGGACGTGTAGGATCTCCAGACCGTGTGGGTGGAGCCACAGTTTCTTCCGTGGCATTTGGCTGGAGTAGCATAGTTACTGTCTAAAAGATTTTGTCTTGCCAGGCTGCCCTGTTTGGTTCTTTCGCTAAAGAGAGCAGGCTTTTGCTGGGACTTTTCTGCCTATGCCCTTTGATGTTTCAGGGTTCTGGCTTTTTCGGCTCCAAGTCTGGGATATATGATGCGAAAAGAAAACCAAGAGGACCCACCATCATGCTGTTCCTTGAGAACTGAGGTTCCTAGGCAGTCTGCCCTCTTCGCCTTTCGGAGTCTTCCTTTTTCAATGTATAACGTCCAGGACTTTTAGTTGTATTTAGCAGGAAGAACAGGGACAAAGTACTCCACCTTGCTGGAAGTGGAAGTCCCTCCAGATCTTGTTCTTTTGTAGTGGCCACAGTGTGTGCTAAATAATCATGATCGACTGAACCTGTCCCCCATTGTTGGACATTTACATTGTTACCAGCCTTTGTGTTATAAACAATACTGCAGTGAACATCTTTGTGCCTAGATCTTTGGGCCCTTGTGTGAGTATTCAACAATTCAGGAATTTGTTAACTGAGCAGAGTGAATTTCACTTAGTAAGTTTGTCCTTGGGGTGGAAGATTTTGGTGGGGGAAAGACGGAGAGAAAAGGCGGTGGGAGTAGGGAGTTGGACTGGGACTGCTGTGCCGAGCCCAGCAGCCAGTAGACCGCCCCAGTTTATGCCAGGGGAGTTGCCCAGGTCATTCTTGACTGGCCTCGGCCCAGCCCGGCCCTGCTGTCCGGGAGGTGCCCCCTCTGACTGCCGTCTTTCAAGGCCTTTTCCTTGAGTTCAGAAACGGGGCCGGTATGGGAGAATACGCACCCTTCTCCCTGCCCGCTGGTCTTGCCCCCATGGGGTGGGCCCTGGTAAGGGCTCCGGGTCTCTTCCTGTGGGACCATCTTTCTTGCAGGACAGGGATCCAGCTGGGCTCATTCTTATTGTACTAGAGCCCCTGACTGAGCCACAGCGCACAGCACAGTTTACACGCGTGATCTCCTTTGGAGCTCCTACCATGCAGGAAGGTGGGCTCAAAGTCTCATCCAAGGTCACACACCAGGGAGGACACCTGCAGAACTCAGTCCTTGCTGGTCTGATTCCAGAGCCTGCAGTCAATCGAGGAGTTTAGGGTCCAAAGTGACATTTGGAGTGGGGCATATAGAAACATATAACCAGAAAGAAGGCCACCTAGGTCTAGGCCTGGCTGAGGGGGAAGCCCTGAAGGAAGGGAGAGGAGAGAGGGAGGAGAGAGGAGCAAGTACCTGCTCACACCTGGTCACTGGAAGAGGCCTGTGCGGGAAGATGGAGCTGGCAGGAACTACTTGGGGACCTGGCAGTCCCCAAGGGGGCCCTGCCAGACGATGTCATATAGCACTACACATGCCAGAGGGGGGCGTTTGACCAGTCCACTCTTACTGGGGGCCTGGAAAACATTGTGTATCCCTAGAGGCAAAACTGCTTTTAGCAGCCATGACAAAGACAGGCAGCTACACAGACACACATCTGAGACACACAGGCAGGGTTACAGACACACACAGCCCAGACACAGCCAGACACACACACACACACACACACAATCACCCAGAGCTGCACTGCAGACGTGTATACCTACACACACACACACACACACACACCACACAGACAACAGAGGGGTGCGCACGTGTACGCACGCCGCACAAAGAGGTGCACGCACAGTCAGCAGATAAACACACGCACATGCCACACAGACAACAGTGAAGTGCACACACACAGAACAGCTAGAGACAGACGCATGTGCCACACACAGCAGATAGACACACACAAACACCACTCAGACAACAGAGAGGCGACACATACATAGCAGATAGACAAATGCACACATGCCACACAAACAACAGAAAGGCATGCATCCACATAGCAGATAGACACACACACACATACAACAGGGAGGCGCACACTCACACACACCAGATTGACACATATGGGCACACACCAGGCCAATGTACACAGACTGCCCGCTTGGGCACACACAGACACACACAGAGACAGGCCTCACAGACACGCATGCACACACGTGCACGTGCCACGCACACCCACACGGCGGCATATGGAGCGGCCCTGCCTCCCCCCTGGCTTCCAGGAGGCTCAGTGGGGGGCGCGAGTTCCACATCTGACTTTCCTTGTGTTCGTTAGACTCTCGGTGTAATTAAACGTTACATTGCATAAGCCGGCGCGGGCTCAGTGGAGGCAGAGGCGGCTGTGGCAGGCTGGAGGGTGAGGGGCTGCACGCCTGTCTCAGTCCTGCACCCTCCCTGCGCCCCCAGTCTCCTCTGGCCGCCCCCTTACTGCCCTTGCAGACTCTGGAGGGATGCGGATGCGGATGTGGATGAGGAATCCTCGGGCTGGCAAGAGCAGAGCGGCCCTCAGAGCCGCCCCTGCGACCAGCTGGCACGGAGGCGGGGTCCCCAGGTGGATCAGGCGCCCAGTTCAGGTCTTGAGGGAGGAGGGGCCGGATGGTGGGCTGGGGGACTCCAGGCTGTCCTGAGCTTAGCAGTCAGTCACTGTCTCATGCTCTTGCTGGGAGGGGAAGTCCACCTGGGCCTCAGGGGCAGACAGGGACACCTGGATTCTGGGGTGCCCCTCTGTCCAGCAGAATGGGTGCCTTGCTCACCTCTCCTGGGAGGAAGAGGCCAGAAGGGGTCCATCTTCCCCCGTCTGTTGTTTTAAATGTTTCCGCGACCTCCCTTGGCCTCCAGGTGGTTACGAGCCACCTGCATGGGTGCTACTTAGTAACCATGTGGCTCGGGTTGAGTCACTCCACCTCTGGGAGCCTCAGTGTCTTCATGGGCGAAATGGAGGTAATAACGCTATCTCGTGGGATTGTTGGGGGGATGAAATTAACCCTTGAAAGAGTGTCTGGCTCATCAACGCCAGCAGTCACCTGGCCGGCAGTGAAGCCACTCCTGGAGCAAGAGTGTCTCGCCCACGAAGCTGACGTGGCTCCGCCCACGCACCTACAAAAGGGAGGCCTTGGAGCCAGGCCAGCGCCACCCCGCGCAAGCTCAGTTCCCTCTCGGAGCCTCCGTTCCTCCTCCGTGGAAGGGGGTTGGTGACCAGTCTGGCCTGGCAGGGTGGGAGGATGGAGAAGCCCCCGCAGGGGAGAGAAGCTGAGACACTGTCGGGTGCTGTACGCAACGGGCAGCTTGGTCTCGTCTCCCCCCCACCTCCCCACCCCTCTGCTTGTTCAGGCCTCCCTTCGGCCCCTGAGCCACAACCCTGCTCCCCTCGCAGCCTGCGCCAGGGAGCGCAGAGATGGGGCCAACAGCTCGTGGCCCAGCCAGCCCCTGTGTATCCGCTGCCTGGGGGTGTGTAGGCTGCCTACCCTGGTAGTGAGGGCTGGTGTAGACAGCCCAGGGCCCCCCGCCCGGGCCCAGTGGCCCTGGGGTGCCTGGGATGATTTCACCGTGGCCAGCCTCTTTCTGGTGTGGATTTTGAAATGAGTGCCAGCCCCTGGCATATGCCAGCTGGACAGTGGGTGGGGCGGGCTGAGGGTAAGCCACCAGGGAGGTGACGTGGCCTCTGCCTGCTCCAGTCGGGCCCACCCTGAGAGGCAGCGTGGCTGGAAAAGGGCCCTCAGTTCCCACTCTCACTCGCAGCCCGTTCCCGTCTGCCACCGTTGCTGTGCGCCCAGAGGCGGGGGAGCCCAGGTGGGGCCGCCTCCCTCCGTGCGCGCACGCTGGTGCACACCCAACCTCCATGTGTCCCCTCAGGCACAAATGTGTGCAAGGGCCAGAACACACCATACAGGCTCCTGGAGTCTCACATGCAAAGCCAAAGGGACCCACCTGGGGACACGGTCATGTACGTGCATGCCCACAGGGACACTACCGGATCCCAGTTCACCACACGTGGAAACATGCTCACTAGACACACACAACTGTGTGCACACATGCAAGAGACACGCATAGCACGGGGCCACTGCTGGGCCTTTCCTTGCTTCAGAGAGACATGCTGCCATGCCTCTCGTCCCATTTAATGGTGTCACCTCTGTGTTTTGAGGGACTCACAGAGACGAAGTGGGCTGCCCCAAGCCACACAGCGCCTGCATTGTCTAGCGGGGTGGACTCCCAGGCCAGTGCTGACATCAGCTTGTCACGAGAGGAGGCCTCCGGGCTTCCCTCCACGGGCGCCCTGTGGAGGCTGAGTCCTCGGGGACAGCTGGAGAAGGGGTGCCCCGAGAAGAGGCGTGACTTTTCCAGGATGTTTTAAACATGGAGCGCGCCCTCGTTGCCTCCCCATCGCCCAGGACTCGGAGCTGCGCAGAGGCAGCTCGTGAATATTCAGGACCCCATAGACACTCTTCTCTGTTTCTTCCCCCCCACTCCTCGTTTTGTGCTGAGTCTTAAGTGAAATTGATCTTTTTTTTTTTTTTTTTTTAGGAAAAAGAAATCTGTCTTTTGTTCCCCTGCTCCCCCAGGGGCCTCTCAGAAGAGGAGGCCCCCCGCCCGGTTTGAGGGGCGCGCCTCGGAACCAATCGCCGCCTGGCACGGTTCCCTGGGCGTGGGGTGCGGGCGCGGTGCCATGCGAGCAGATGGCTGTGATTGCTGGCAACCCGGAGACCCTGCAGGAGGGTCGCGTGTGGGTGTTTACAGCATCCTGGGCCCAGCGAGAGCATCAGAATGGCAGACCAAGCGGTGCCCGGCCCGTACGGGGTGGGGTGGGGGCAGTGCACGTTCCTGAGAAACAAGAAGGAGCCCCCTTCTTCTCCCGAGGGGTGCGCAGCCCAGCACCCCGCTCCCGGTGTGGTGCCCCACGCCAGCAAGAGCAATCCCGGGACTCTGGGGGTGCCGCCCTCCCCTGCTGGCTTAGAGCACCATCCCTGCCGCTCCCCAAGGTCTCACTCCTCTCTGAGCTGGTCCCCAAGAGAGCCCTGAATTCACTCACTAATTCATTTGGAAAATAGGTGCGAGCACCTACTGTGTGCTCAAAAAATGAGAGGCAGCACAGAGGCCCTCAAAGTCTCTTTCTTTTCCTTCGAAGCTCCCATCAGCTTGTTTTTAGATCGTACATGTTTGCTGGACAAATGCCTGTCTCCATTCCCACACTGAGCTCCACAAGGGCAGGGCCCTGGAACATAGTAGGTGTTCAGTAAACTTTTGCTGAACGATTTCTGGGCTCTTGCCCCACAGAGATTATAGTCCAGCAGGAATTCTCTCTCTCTCTCTCCTCTCACCCTCCTCCTGCTGTGCCCTATACCCTGTTCTCTTCCCGGTGAGGCTGCAGCCCCCTGAGGGCAGGGGCCACGGCCTCTGCCTCCTCGGGACGCCCGCCGTCCCGCGCTGCTTGTCACATAGATCACTTGGCTAATATGGAAATGAAGCTCCCTCGGGGCCGTGCAGACGTGTCTGGCATGCAGTTCCCGAGCAGATCTTTAGGAGGCAAATCCAACCTGCTGTGCTTCTGCCTGTGGCCCATCAATGGCTTCCCGTGCCTGCTTTTCAGACTGGAGTGTGAGGCTCTTTGTGGTCTAGTGCCTGGCATCCTGCCTTTTTTCCTTTTCATGCATTCAAAAGTGTGTACTGAGCACCTACTATGTGCCAAGTCCTACCCAGGGCTGAGGATAACCCGATGGATAAAATGATGTTATGGTTCTCACGGAGCTGACGTTCCCCCAGGGAGCAGGTGACGGGGGGGAGGAAGTAAGAGGCGTGGAGAAGGAATGGCAGGCGGGGTGAGGAAGGAATGGTGCGTGTGGCCAGGGACAGCCTCTCAGACATCTGAGCAGAGATCTGAGTGACATGTGACTGTCCAGGAGAAAAGCATCCTAAGCGAGAGGGACAGTGAGTGCAAAGGCTCCGAGGTGGGAACAGGTTGGCCTTTCTGGACCTGGGTCCCTGCAACAAAGAGCTGGGGTCGTCACTCCCAGCATGCACGGCTCCAGGCGGCCGTCAGGAGTGAGGCGAGCCAGGCGCAAGTGTGATGAAGAATGTGCCAGACACTGCACCCGGGGAGGCTATAGGGAGTGGTGGGGACTGTGGCAGACACAGCAGGTCTGCAGTGGCAGCAGGCTGGCAACACGGCATGCAGCCCTGGCGTGGCCAAGGCTTCTAATATTTCGAGCCAAGCTAAATTTCTTATCTTCTGAGATGTGAAATCTTCTGACTTTGAAGTATTGGAGGCTATTTTTAAAATATTTTTTAAAAACTCTGTATGGCCACACAAAACTCAGTCATTGATCAGATCCAGCCTGTGAGTAACCAGTCGTGACTTTGGAATCAGCTCGCTGTGAGGTCCCTGCTGGGCGTGACTCTGAATCGTTGGTCCCATTCACAGTAGACAGCCAGAAGGGGCCTGGGGTCTTCAGAGGGCGAGTCTGGACAGAGCTGGGGGCCCTCTGGTTCTGATTTCAGAGCCCAGGTGGCCTCAATGGCTGGTCCAAACACCTGTCTCCACGGAACCTCCCCTCCCAGGCCTGCACCAGTCCGAGCAGAGGCTGAGAGAACACACATGAGCTGTGTCCCACTCCCAGATTGGGACCACCACCTCTTCCCCAGACCCGTTTTTTCCGCCCCTGGCAAGATCCGGCAGGGGGTTGGATGCAGCCCCATCTGAGGGTGTGAGCAAGGAGAGCCTTCTGCTCCAGCTTCGCTGGGGGCCCTGGTGCTGAACGCACCCCCAAGGATCCCTGCCCAGGCCCCCACATCACAGCCCGACCTGCTCTTGGCAAGCTCAGACAGTCCAGGCCAGAACCACCCTCATGGCCCTGCCTGCCCCGCAGACCTGCTCCCTCTGAGCAGCTTCATTAGGGATGATTCTCACACTGTCTGCCACACACCCGGGCCCCCAGCCCTTGCCGAGAGCCCCCCATTAATGCTAATGGACGTCCCATGGCTCAGACAGGGCACCCCGCTGGAAAGAGGCCTCGGACGCCCACCTGCAAACATGACCTTTTCCTGTGTAAGAGACAAGATTTCAAAATCAATCTGGCCTGCGGGGCCGGCCCATCCTGCCACGCAGCGCTGCTCGGGGAAGAGGCCACGTGCGCCACGACATGCGGGGGTCAATGCCGAGTCTGGGGGGCTCAGCTGGGCAGCACACCGGGGAGGTTGTTGTCCAGCCCACCGTTGGAGCATTTCTCCGCAAAGGCCACGAGGAATATTTCGTGACTGCTCTAAACCCCGCCACGCGCTTCTGGAGCCAGTGCAGCAGTCACGGCAAAGACTGTGCGCAGGGCCCGGTTTCCAGAGTACCCGCCAGACTGGTGAAGTAGGCACTGTCCGCATCCCCATTTCACATGTGGGGAAACTGAGGACAGAGAGTTTGGAGCTGCTGGCTCAGGTCATACAGCAAGCAGGTGACGGTACCGGGATTTGAACCCAGGAAGCCTAGTCCGAGGCCTGTGTTTGTATCTGCAGTGCAGCTCGACCTTCTCTCGTGCACTCAGCAAACACCTGGCAGGCCCCCGCTCTGTGCCAAGCCTGTGCCGGGGGCACAGAGGTGAGTCCCATACAGTTCCTCCCCACCGGAGGCACTGTTCCAAGGGGAAGGGATGTCACAGGTCAGGGCAGCGTAGGATGGAGGCCTGGAGGGAGGGAAGCCCTGGAATGAGGGCAAAGGGGTGTGGTCGGGCTGGGGGAGGGTCTGAACAGAGTGGAAGGTGCCCGGGAGCCCCTGAGTGCTCCCTTGGGAGCAGGTGTTTGGGTGCACACGGGCATGTGTGTGTACAGGGGCAGGTCCTGTGTGTTTGTGTGCACGTGTGCAGGCCTGAGGGCGGGTCCCACGGGTACAACATTGCCTGGTACTGGCCCCAGGTACCCAGCTGAGGCCACGAAGGCAGCCACAGCAGTAGAGAGGGACCCTCCTTCCTCAGGAGGGTGGGGGCTGCAGGTTCTTAGGGAGCACGAAGGATGCCCGCAGAGCTGGAGCCGAGAGCCCGGCCCTGCCTGTCCCCAGGTCCTGCCCGTGCCAGGCAGGCCTTGCTCCAGGCTGCGAGCTACCCAGGTTCAGGAACTGCACCCTGGAGGCCCTGAGTGGGACGTGGCCCTCAGGTGGCCTCTGGCTGGCCTGTAGAAGTGTTAGTTTTTGCAGTTTGAAATCCTTTAGGTGCGACAGGTCCTATCTGCTTGCCACGGTCAGCCCCCATCCCTGCGGGCAGCACCTGTGCCAGCCTGCACGTCCGTCACCGCCTGGCCTCCGAAGGCGCTTGTGTTTGAGCACTCTGCTTTAGCAACTTCGCGGTCTTCACAGAAGCATGACAAACACACCTTGTCAATGGCCTCTCATGGGAAAACTCTAGTGGCCAGTTACGCCAACGACATTTCCGTTTCTTTATCTGCCCAAAGAGCCCCCTCTCCAGCAGGGGTGAGGGCCACTCAGTCATTCAACAGGTAGTGCGGAGACGCTAGTCTTTGTCAGCCCCTGTGCCGGGTGTGGGGTTGACCAGTGAGCCAGGCAGTCCGAGCTCTGCCCTCCTGGCCCTTCCCCCACGTGGCCTTGACAGTGGAGGAAGGTGCAGAGGGCGCGGGGCGGGGCCCGCACGGGCAGCCCTCTGGGCCAGCTGGCACCAAGGAGCCTGGCGACACGCTCAGCCCTTGCCCCATCGCCTCAGCCCAAAGCCAACTGGGTGGGGCCCGTGTGGGTGGTGGAGGAAGTGGCCAGCCAATCCCTCCTCGCGGGCACAGCCAGGTGCACGGGGCACCCTGGCCCAGCCCTGGGCAGCAGCAGCCCCTGGAAGGCTTCCCCAGCCGGCCCGAGCAGCGGCAGGCACGGGGACCTGTCCTGAGGCCTGGCGCCTCCACCCTGCCTCACACAGCCAGGTCCCGTGTCGCCCACAGAGGCCTCGGGGGACTGTCACTTCCCAGAGCTTTTTCCTTCCAACAAGGACCAGGTGGGAGGTGGTCAGGCAGGGGAGTGGCCGTCACAGGACTGGCTGGTGGCCACGCCTGGGGTCAGCCCCAGCTCCCAGCACCCCGAGGCCTCTTGAGTCTGGCTCAGCGGGGTGTCAGGACCCAGCTCAGCACGGGAAGGCCACACCGGCTGTCACGGAGCCCCTCGCTCAGGCTGCTCCCTGGGGCTTCTAAGCCCTCTCAGACCCTCCCACCCCCCAGCCAAAGGCAGCCTCTTCCTGGCTTCTCGGCTTGGGTCTGGGATCTCCTGGGCCAGCTCCTGCCACCCGGCTCCTCCTGCCACCGCAGAGGTCTGGGGGACAGCGTGGACACTACCGCCCTGCACTTGCGGTCCCTACAGCGCCACCTACTGGGCTGCCCGGGGCCTCACGTGTGTTTCCCAGCTTTTCCTCCTCTGTGAACCCTGGCGAGAGCGTGGTGTCCTGGTGTGCCTGTTGACGTGTCTGTGCGTGCCCCTAAGCATGTCCCTGTGTGGCTCTGCGTGTCCTGGTCTGAGTTCTCCTTCCCTCCCCTCCCCACCGTGGGGGTTTCTCAACCCTCCTTGCACCACCCAGTGAGGTGGGAGTCAGAGGTGCTGAGCAGTTAACGGAGGGGTCCTGCCCCGGGTTGTGACCACTCTGTCGTCCATCCGCTTCCCCTTCCGGTCCCTCGACCAGCCCTGTGGACCAGGCAGGGTGGGTGCACCGCCTTTGCTTGGCTCAGACGGGAGAGTGGCTGGTTTCCCGTCACTCACGGCCAGCGCTCGACACCCTGAAGGAGACAGGGCTGAGAGGGACCTCGGGAAGCCCCTCACCCAGCCCCCCATTCCTTTGTACTAAACGGATCTTCCCCCAGATCAGCCCTACTCTCACGGTCTCTGCAAAGCCCTATCATTATGACTACTGTTGTTTAGGTTTGACCATATGAAATTGCCAATATTTGACCATTTTTGATCCACAAGAAAGTCAGTTTTGTGCGGTTCAGTGTGATACTGACTTTCAGTTATATGACATCCATGACACCCCATCCAGCCCAGAGCTAGAACATTCCTGGTGACTTATATCTACTTACGGGCGACTGCCCACCGTCTGCAGATGGGGAAACGGAGGCACAGGGAGCTCAGGGGACCTCCCCAGGCTGTACCGGGAGTGACAGAAGGCTGAGACCCTGCTGACCCATGCCCTTGCCTGGAGCCCCCACCCCTCCCTGGCTGCCAAATCCTTTTCCCTTTCCAGAAGCCACGGCCCGATCTGCTGCACCGCCCGGCTTCCCTGTTAACTGGAATTAACGCAGGCTCCTTCCGTGAGACCGCGCCCGGGCACCCACGCTGAGCCAGGCCGGGCACCCAGACTACACAGCCCAGATGCGGCTCCCACCCACGGTCCAGCCGCGGCAGACGGAGCAGAGCCTGCCACGCAGCAGATGCGCTGCCGAGGTGGCGTTCAGAGAAGGAGGGGAGTGGGGCCTCCTCCAGGAGAGGGGCCAGGGGAGCCCTCTCCGAGGGGGTGACATTTTTAAGCCACCATCTCCTTGCAAGTCCCTTACGTGCCCTCCTTTGCCTTTTCGAATCTCATACTTCTGAGCCATCGTGACCTCTTGGCCCCGTCTGCAGCCTTGGGCCCGGGGAGGTTTCATCACGAGGCTGGCCACTTGCTGTAACTGGAGCACTGGAATCCCTGGGCAGCAGCGCTCGCGGGCTCAGCGAGGCCTGCGCGCCCCGCACCTCCCCGCCTCCCATGCGCCACCTCCAGTTAGTGCGGGCCTTCTGCTTTTCGTATGAGAAATACAAGTTTTGGCATTTGTTTTCCTGGCCTTTGAGAGGTTGGAGCTGTGGAGCGTCTGCGGGCTGTGCCGGCGTCTGTCCGGGCAGGAGGCTCCTGCAGGCAAGGCACAGGTCCCAGGGAGAAAGGGCCAAGCAGGGGACTCCGTGGGGGCCGCTGGCTGCCGGCAGGCGTCCATCAGAGTGGAGCCGGCTGTTGGCCTGGGCGCCTCCTGGGCCTCCCGGGCGGGCAGGGAGGTCCCAGTGCTGGAGGGAGGGCAGGGAGGTCCCAGTGCTGGAGGGAGGGCAGGGAGGTCCCAGTGCTGGAGGGAGGGCAGGGAGGTCCCAGTGCTGGAGGGAGGGCACAGGCCGCGAGACCACGAGGCCGGTGTGAGTGGTTTGCAGCCACGGCTGCGTAAGTGCACGGCAAGCACACGAGGGGGTGGAGTCATCATCCCCATTCCACAGGGGAGGAAACTGAGGCTCGGCGACTGAGCTGAGGGGCACTCAGCTGGCCTCCACCCAGGCACCTGCCCCCGCACTGCCGGCCGCCGCTGCTCGGTGACCTCGGAGGCAGCGAGTGCTCTGCCTGGATCCCTTGGCGGGGGCAGCCGAGCATGGGCCTGTGTGTGCTGCTCCCCGACCTTTGTCCTTGTGTGCGTGGGGGGGGGGTTCTGTCTGAATCCTTCTCCCTCCCTCTCTCCATCCCCCACCCCCGTCTCTGGGACTCAGCCCCACTAGCCTCTTTTTCTCTTTCTGTCTTCATTTTCATGGTCTCCACCTTGTTCCTCTGCCCGCGACTCCTCTGTCTCAGCCTTGATCTCGTCTCTTCACATCTCCGTCCAGCTCTTCCTCCCCCTCCCCCACCTCTGCCTGGTGCCACCCCCCCCCACCCCCGTCTCTCCCTGTATCTCTCTGTCTTTGTCTCTCTTCTCTCTGTCTCTTGCTTACTGTGCGTCTCTGGCTCCTTATTTCCTGCGTTCTCCTTCATACCCGGCCCCGGGTGACGCTCACATTGTCCCACACGGCAGGCAGGGCAAGGGCCTGGCGCCCACCGCCCGGGAAAGCCGGGCTGGCAGACCTGCAGGGACGTGCACGCTGCCACCGTCAGGAGGACCTGGACGAGGGCCCCAGCCTGTGTGTCCGCCCTAGTGTGGGCTGCTGTGTCCACGTGCCTGTGGCCACATTCGCCCTGAGGTGGGGGAGCCCGCCACACCCCCAGTTCCTGTCCCATCATTGACCACAACTGTCCCACGGTCAGCCACACAGGTGGCCCCACTTCCACCCTGTGTCCTCCTGGTCCTCGATGCCTGGCCAGAGTAGGTGCTGTTGGCTCTCAGGGGCCGTGCGGGATCCTCTCCGTGCCGAGAGGAAGGAGCACCTTGGCCACCACGGCCGGGGGTGCCGAACCCCTGCCGAGCCCTCTGGGGGCTGAGCTGGCTGACAGACTCGCTCAGCCTCGGGGGCCCAGAGGCTGGTATCGGCTTTCGTCCTCGCCCGCGCCCCAGCCGCCCCCTTTTGCTGTTGGCATGACAAAATTATTCTTGAGAAACGTGGTTCGGTGAATCACGGCGCTGGGGGCTGCTCTGGCGTCTGCACCTCGGGAGTCTGAGGCCAAGACCCTTCCGAAGCCCCTTCCTCAGAGGCAGACGACGTGACTCGGAGCAGCGGCACCCACCAGGACAGCCCTTGTCACCGGGGCGGAGAGTTAACTTTCTCCCAGGGTGGGGACAGAAAAGCCCCTGCGTGTCTCTGTGCAGAGAGATGGGCACCATCTGAATCCCTGCCATCCTCCGTGCCTTGAAAGGACTCCAAGTTTCCTGAGTTTAAAGGGAAAGAAATGAGTTTCAAGTTGGAAAACTTCATGGGTGTCCGGCACCTCCACGCCGTCCTCCAGCCTCGCGGTCCTGGCGGGGGGTAACTTGAAAGGTGCCCACCGAGGACAGAGGAGCCAGCTCGCCCGAGCCCCGCCTGGGGACAGCCCCGCTCTCATCCACTTTAGAAGCCCCCTTGGAAGCCCCCAGGTAAACCCCCACTTCCTTTATCCCGAGCCTCTTTTTTTGAGGTTTGCCTGCATTTTTGATCTTAACAAGTTTTTTTTTTTTTTTGTCATCTTTGCCAGGGCTTTTACAATGTGATTTCCTTTTATTTTAAAAACCGGTGTCTTTCAAGCCTCGTCTCATCTACGATTGTTTCATGCTTGCAGGTTTCTGGAAGGTTTGGAGCCAGGCCCTGGTGGGCAGCTTCCCGTCTGCTCCTCGCTCTGCTCTTATGCTTGGAAAGGGCTGGGCCTCGGCATGCTGGCCCCACTGCAGCGCCCCTCCGGGGCCTCGGCCACCTCCTGCCCGAGCTCCTACTCCCCACACTGCAGGGAACCTCATGGCGGGAAGCAGGCGACCTGGGTCCCCGCCTCCAGCCACGCGCCGGCAAGTATCTGTACAGTGGAGACAGTAACGGTAACGTAAGGTAACAGCAACACGTGCTTAGTGCGTGCTCACTACAGTGCACGTAATGGCACCGTGAGGTGGTACGTGAAGAGTGCTGGGCACAGTGCCTGGCACCCAGTGCAGACCTAATAAATGGAACCTGTCACGTGGTCTCTCGGACCCCTGCGGGCCTTCCTCTGCCCATCCTGCGTCAGCCACGCGGCCCTCCTGCTCCCACAAAGCGCCAGCCCAGTGGCATGACCCGCCTGGCACTTGCGCAGCTTTGGATCTTTGCTGACCTCGTCCCTTTTCTTGGGACCCTCCCTCACTGCCCCACGTGGAAAGACTTCTCCACCCTCCCAGGCTCACCTTGATGCCACCTACTCAGGGATGCCTTCTTTGCCTCCCAGTCAAAATAAGGATTCAGCACATCCCTTTTGCCCAGATGCAGCGAGTGCCAGCCTGGTCTGGCTTCAGAATCAGAAAGATTCGGATTTGAATCCAATTCTTGGCAGGTGCTAGTTTTCCCATTTCCTATTTGTGCAACCATGGACGTGCTCACTGGGCCACTGAGCCTCAGTTTCCCCCATCTGTAGATGGAGGTGGCTACACTAGTGCTGCGGGAGTGGCTTCCTGTTTCTTACACTCGGAGGCTGTATTTCCAGCCTGGGAAGGTTATGCGCACTCAGCAAATAGCGTACTGTAGATGAATGATCACTGAGTTTACGGAATTCTTACTACTTGGCATAGAAATAGTGCTCCATAAGTGGTAACTTCCTTTATATCATGTGCATTATTATTGAGAAACTCATTTATTCCCTGATTTGTCAACAGATGCAAGGATTGAGTGACTACTGTGTACAGAGTCAGGCCGCAGAGATCTCCAGGGGAGTGAGGGGCACCTGTGTCCTAGCAGAGGTCCACTGGCAAGATGGATCTGCAGGCAGAGTGGTGACGTCCCGTGACATGGCAGCCGCGGGCCTGGCTCAAGGTTCAGAGGCCATATGGAACTTCTCTTGCCAGTCACACTGCAGGACACAGCCTGTGGGCCTGCGCGTGCTGGAGGCCTGTCAAATGCCCCTGGGCGGAAGCCCATCCCTTGGGAGTTGTCCAGGTGAGGCTGCCCCGTACTCAGGCAGCGCCCTGGAGCCAGCTCTCAGTCCTGTCCGGAAGCCTTCCTTTGTGGGATCGGCTGCTCCAGAAAACCCAGAGTGGGCGTGGCTTTGGGGACACAGCCACCCCTTCTCCGCTCCGGCTGTGGCCATGCAGTGGTCTTCCTTCCTGTTGCTTCCTCTTCTCTTTTGTTTTTGTTCATACCTTTACTTCCCCTAGAAAGCAAAACATGGTGAACACATAATTTTGGTGTCCCGCAGAGCAGGGATTTTCAGATGCTTCCTTCGACAGCCAGCTCAGGCCCTTCGACGCCCTGCGACACCACCGGGCCGCCAGGAGCACCTGGGGCCACATGCTATGAAGACTGTGCCCCCGGGACCTGAGGATCTGGGTTTGGAACCTGCCTCTCTTATCAGCCCAGCTTCCCTGGCCCTGCCCGGGCACAGGCCTTTGTCTGCCCCACCCGCAGAGCTTTAGGGCTCCCCGTCCTTCCCGTCATCCAAGCTCACGGTGGGGGTCTCCCACTGTGTGTGCCGTCTCCTCTCCCCGTTGCTGGGCCGAGCATTCCGTTTGCTCATACTCCTTCGGGGAACCATGCACCCCCTCACAGTCCTTGGGCATTAGGTGGGTGGACTCTGTCCCTGACCCCAGGGGTGGGCCATGTGACCCAGAGCTGACCAATTGAGTATTAGGACCCTCTGACCGTATGATTGGCTTATGATGTCCACACAGCCAAAGGGAAGCCCAGTCACCACCAATCCTGGGACTTTTGCTCCATGGACTAGTAGAAGCTCCCCGCTACCCCCTCCACCCCCCCACCCCCGCTGCCCCAGCCATTGGCCATGGAGTGGGGAAGGTGGAAGCTGGTTGCTGGCAGGGACACCATTTGGAGAACTTCTACCCATGAGATGTGGAGGAGGGATGGGGGGAAAGAGAGTTCTTTGTTCAAATCACAGTCCTACCTGCCCCTCGACTTTTCAGTTACATGAGCCAATACATTCTGCATGCGTGTGCACACACACACCCACACACCCACACACGTACACACACCCCTGTCTTTTTTTTTCCCCTTAAGCCACTTGGAATTGGATTTTTCTATTCCCTTGCAATAGAAATATCTAACTACTTGCTGGAATCTCCACTGGATCTGAAATTCTAAGCTCTGGAAGCAGGAAGACAGGTAAATTGGCGCCTTCCACGGTGGGATTCCAAGTCCAGCTGCCTTTTTTGCAAATCGCCCTCTGCCTTTGGCCTAGCCTGTTAGGGAGATGAGGTCTGTGTCCTTATTTGAGCTGAGAGAGAGATACTGCAGAGCCAGAAAGCCCAAACCACCCTCCCTTCTGCTCAGGGGTTAGAGGGCACTCTCCTTGGGTTTTTATTTTGTTTTACCTTTTATTTTTTGCAGATTTACCTTCCTAATTAGGTTTTACTCAGGCAAATATATTAGGATTAGTTTGTAATCCTTGAGCTCACAGAAAGTGAGGGTGGGACGGCCCAGGAGTGGGCTGGGAGCCAGGAGGAGGTGTTTGCTGTGGAAAATCCACAGAGTGGGGTTGCACGTGGATAACAAGACGTGCCTGCACATTAAACGAGTTTCAGATGTATCATTCGTTCACCGTTTAATCCATAGCTATGAATTATTAATTACACACTAGGTGCTGGGGACGCAGTGTGAACAGGGCGGGGCACCTGCCTGCCGGTGCCCATGGCGGGAAGAGATGAGCAAGCCATCTGACGGTGACAGCGTCCCCGGCTCTGGGCCTCTGCCTGGTGCTGAGGACGATCGTGTCCTCGTCTGCAGAGGCTGGGCCTGGCTCTTCCAGGAAGGGGCCTCCCACTCGCCCTTTGCCTGTGTTTGGCCTCCCTTGGTTCCAGCTTTTGCACCCATGCTTCCGGGCCCAGCCACACTTCCTGAAGCCCACCCTCAGAGCCAAGCGGCTGGGTCAGGGCTGGTCCCGGTGGGCCCAGGCTGTGTCAGAGCCAGCATCTTCCTCTCCCAGCCATCCAGAATGGCAAAAGCAGAGCTCACCAGTCCCGATGTCCCCTTTCCTTGTGGTGAGTCCCCTCCGGGTCCTTGGAGTCCTTTCCAGCCAGGATGCACTTCACGAAGCCCTGTGGTTTGGGCAGGAAGAGGGCAAGTGTCACTTCTCCTCTCTTGATGCTCCTTGGCTCCAGGGCAAATGTGTTGTACTTGGGGGGTGGGGGTGCGGAGGGATGGGGTACCGGTAGCTGTGGTCAGGCCCCCAAAGTTGTGGCCACACCCTTCCCTTAGCCATGGCTGCCCGCCCAAGGTGAGGCCCTTTCCGGAACAGAGGGGACCTGCTCCAAGGCGGCACGCGGCACCAGCTCAGCAGAGAAGCATCTCTGCAGTTGCAGACGGCTCCTTCTTAAAGCTCTGCCAGAGCAGCCCTTGAGCTACAGGCTGAGTCCCCGAGGGTGCAGGCCTCATGGGGACACAGCTGAGGGGCCTCTCTGGGACCCCGACTTCTCCCACGGGTAAAGGATGGATTCTACTCTGAAGAACTGGGTGCCACCATCACTGGCCTGGGACCAGAGAGCCTCAGCCGCTGGGCCTGGGGAGGCCTGGGACAGAGCGGTGAGGGGCACGCAGACCGTGCGGGGAGGCAGGGAGCCTTTGCGGGGAATGCCTCCCACGAGGAGACCATGGGGACTGCCCGACCTCCATCTTACCTGTAATCATCACCCACCCAAACGCTCATTACTGGGCCCGGAGCTCTCTGGAAGGTCGTCCGTCCTGAAATGAAAGCCCAGCCTCCTCGGAGCGAGTCAGAAGAAAGGTGCTGATGGCCCATCCTCTCTCATTGAGCGGAGTTTACATCTGTTAGTAAATTTAAATGATGAGTTAAATGGGGTTTAGATGGCACTGCGAGAAGGTATGTCCTCTGCCTAACGACTGCACAGGCCCATTAGCGGTTTCTGGGCTTGTGCACAGGTGCTGCGGGCCGCTCCTCCCTCCCTCCCACCCGGGCCGGGCACCGCAGGGGGCTCAGCCTTGGCGAGGAGGAGCACATGGGCAGTGGTTGTGATGGGAGCTGGGAGGAGGGGGCCTTACAGTCCACCATGCCCCTACTGCCCGTAGCCTCCCTGCCTTCTTCCTCTTCCTCAGCTTGGGGAAGTCTCGTGCTCTCCAGCTAGGAAGGTCCTGGCATGTTTCTGAACCCGACATCCCACATCAGAGCTGGGGAAACTGAGAGTCTCTGGTTTGGGAGGAGGTTGGGGTTCTGTCCTGCTTCCTGCCGAGGTGGGCAGAGTGCACCAGGACGGAGTGGCTCTCTACTCCGGCTGTACATTGGCATCTCCTGGGCCTGCCCAGAGAGTCCAGCCTCACTGGTGGGGCTGAGGCCTGGGCACGGGTTTCTCTTGCAAGTCCCCAGGGGACTCTACGGTATGCCAGGGTTGAGAACCACGGGCTGGCTCCAGGCAGTAGCTCTGACCCGAGTTGATGCTGCTGCCAAAATGACCTGCGTCTGCTCAGCCGCCCCAGCCCAGGGCCACACAGGGGCATTGCCAGCAAGGATACATATTTATGTGGCTCTTGCTTTCGCTAGATACTACAGGACTCTGAGAAACCCCCGCAAACTGCCACCCAACCTTGTCTTGGAACCCTTCAAGCTTGTCTCATGTAAACTCGCAAGCATGTTCATCAGCGACCAAGAGGCGTGAGAAAGGCCTTCCTGCCTGGCTCTGGCGCCTTTCAGGTGTGTCAGAGTTACCTGGCTGCTGCCTCTGGAGGCCAGTCTTGCGCTCCCTGCGCCTCCCCTGGATCCTGCATCTGCCTTGGGCACCATGATGTCAGGGGGACACACCTTGGGCCCTCTGGGTCTGGCTGCCTTCATGGGCTGTCCTTTCTCCTGGCCCCACAGGGGCCTCGGAGCACCCTGCTCAGTGCTGCCGAAGGCGCCCCACACTGCGGAGTCCCCAGACTCTGCGGCACCCTTGCTGTTCCCTGTCCCGTGCCGGACCCCCCAGCAGTGCTGCTTGGTCCCGATGTCTTTTGAGTTTCAGTGAGAACCACACTTTCAGATTTTGCAGAGAATCTCTCCTCTCTCCCAAGGACTTGGAACATGAATCTAGGGGCTGGGGTCAGGACACAAATCTGTACGTGCCGGACACTAGAATCCTGGCCTCTCTCTGCCCCGTGTTCAAAGCTTGGTTATAAAGCTAAGCCGGTCTGCCTGGCTCTCGCTTTAGACGGCATCCTTTTGCAGGAGGCTTCTCAGACCGTCATGCTGGGAGACTCCTGGTGGCCCTGTCCCCTGCCCCCCGCCTTTGATGCCTAGGTAAGTCCTGTTTCCATCAGAAGACATGATTTAGGCTTAAGCTGTCCCTTCAGGGTCCCCGTGTCCTGTTGCAGAGTTCACCTTTGGGAAGCGTTTTGCTATATTCTACGTTGCAGGACAGTTTGCAACTGAGATTAAGCTCTGGGAATCCAGCTTGCATCATTGCCTCCTCTTGCTCTGCTTCCTGGCCCTTCCATCTCTCCCTCCCACCGTCACTGTCAGGCTGGTGTGTGGGCTCACAGGTGGGGACACCTGGGAAGGCAGACGGGCCACTGCCTCCCAGCACACCTTCCCCTCCCGTCTCATTGGCTAGAACAGGGTCACACGCCCACCCTTAAGCCAATGACCGTGAGGGTCACGGGACAACCGTGATTGGCTGGGACCTGCGGGGGCGGCCCATGCTGAGGCTGGGAGGATCGAGCCGGCGCCCCCACGCCGGGCTCTGGGGAGGACGAGGAGTACCCGCGAACACTCCCTCCACACTTTCGCGCACTCACATTCGTTTCCTGAAGCTAGATTACCACTAGCCTGGTGGCTTAAGACAACAGAAATTTATTCTCTCACAGTTTTGGAGGCCAGAAGTCCAAAGTCAAGCTGTCGCAGGGCTGTGCCCCCCTGAATGCTCCGGGGAGCAGTCTGGCCCTCGCCTCTTGCAGCTCCGGTGGCTCCGTGCCCCTGGCTTGCGGCCACGTCACCGTAATCTCTGCCCCTGTCCCTGTGTCTCTCCTCTGGGTGTCTCTTGCAGGGACACTGTCACTGGATTTAGGGTCCACCTTGGTAATCTAGGATGATCTCATGATCCTTAACTTAATTACACCTACAAAGATTGTTTTTCCTAATAAGGTAACAGTCACAGATTCCAGGGGTTGGGACGTGGGATTATCTTTCTTAGGGCCACCGTCCAACCCACTTCAATATTCTTTACTTCTGTCAGCAGAGATGAGGGTGGTGCAGAGGCGGCTCTTGGTAGACAAACAGCAAAACTCCCGAGCGCCCAACAAAGGGGACCACATGAGACCGTGGCAGGCCATACAGGACCTGCTTGGAGGAGGAGGAGGAGGAGGAGGAAGAAAAGTCGTATCTGCTTTTGGGTTTACTTTCCCCACTGTCCCATTTGGTCTTGACTACCTGAGTTTTTCTGTGATTGCAGAAGCCTCCCATTGTGCCTTGCCAGACATCTGAGAGCCGTGAGTGGCTTGCCTGGCATTGAAAAGGAAAAAGTTTCTGGAAGACCCACCTGGGGCTAGAAGCCTTGAAGTTGCTGTGGGTCTGGGGCTTGTGAAGGGAAGCCGAGATGGGGGAGGGCTGGGTGGAGGCAGGGAGCTGGCCCTGAAGGCCAGAGATGGGTCTCCTGAGATCTAGGCCCCTGGCCCCTCGGGTGGGACAGAGTGTGTGTGTGGGGGGGGAGCACATGAGTTGACCACGTGGGGCACTTGGGGTCCTCCAGCGCCCCGAGTGGGAAGCCCCTATTGCTGCTTTTCCTAAGCCCCCAGGCCTGAAAGCTAGAGTCCCAGGGAGAATAAAACAGCCCAGGCAAAAAGGCTCCAAGGCAGTTCAAAGACAGAGAGAGACTGAGGATGAAGTTTTCAAGCCACATCCAAGGGGAGGGCTTTTCATCTGCCAGCCTTTGAATTGGGAATCAAGGCGGGCAAAGTTACTACCAGGTTAAAGTTTAAATGGCACAGAAAGGGGAGACGGGAAGATGAAACGGCGGCCGTCTGGCCAGGGGAACAAAGCCGGAGCCCAGCCCGGGCACCTGGCCGCAGAGGCGCGGAGTTGCGGCAGTCCCGGCCAGGAGGGGCTGGGCTGCCATTGTTCGGCTGAAGATCGGAAGTAATTGAAAGGAAAGGTAAGCCAAGGAGAGGCGCTGGCGTGTGACTGCCTGGGTTGTTAGGAAATAATTTAAAGGGAACAGGCCTATCAAGCAGTTTCTCTTATGGAAATGCCATCATTGAAGAGAAAGCCAGAATGGGGAAGCCTTTTCATTCTTTGAAAGAGTGAGTTTGTTCCCCTCACCGAGTACAGACTTGAGTATCATTTGAAATCCCGTCATTTTGCAAACTTGCTTCACTCCCTAACTGCCTGGGCTGGTGGCCCTCTCCAGAGCCGCGGCGGTTTGGGAAGCCCGGAGCCTGGGAGCCACCACTCGGCTGCGTGTCTGCAGGCTTTGCGCAGAGACCAGACTCCCTTCTTCCTCTGGAAGCCCAGCCCTCGTCTGGCCCCCTCCCTGGGGCTGACTGCAGTCCTTACGTTCAAACTGCCCCTGCTGCTTGGCCAGCTGCCATCGGTGACTTCTGGGGTCCAAGTCACAAACCAGTGAGTTAGCATCCTGCCCTGGAGCACAGGTGCACCTTATGCCCCTACCTTTCTGGATGAAGCGTCCTTGTCCCTAGTGTCTAACTGGACACAGGGGAAAATCCCTGATAATACTGTTCTAATCTTCTGGAGCAAAAGCATGTTCAAAATTGTCAAGAATAATCAAGGACTGTCATGTGCCAGGCAGAATCCAGTGAGCAAGACGCAGGTTCCCTGTGCTTAGGAGCCCGCAGTCCAGCTGAGGGCAATAAACAAGCAATAGCAACACAGACGGATAGGGACCATGACAGAGGCCGGAACGCTAACCTGGTTTGTGGCCATCAGGGACGGCTGGCTGGAGGAGGTGACACTTGGGCTGAGTTGTGAAGATGCATTACCTGTTAGTGACGGAGATGCCACTTCCAGCCAAGATGGAGCAACACGGACCAGATTTACTTTCCTGCCTGAAACAAAGGAAAAACTGGACAAAATACATGACAAGATGGTGTGTAAGACACTGGACATTAAGAAATGAAGGACAGTGTTCCCCGAGAGATGGCAGTCAAATGAGGTGAGCCCTGTGATTTTCTGAGCCTACTGTCTCGGGTGGTTTCCAGGCCACGGCACAAGGAGGGAGAGCCCAGGACAGACCGCAGAGCCCCTGAGTTGAGGACGCAGAGCCAAGAGTCAGGAGGCCAAGCTGGCTAGAGTTTGCAGGACAGAGGGTCTGAGAGGAGAGAGCTGCACTCAGACAGGACTCTGGAGGTCCTGCGTGAGGATTCTGCTGAGTATTTGCGCAGAAAGTCAGCACATGCATGTGAGGAAACGACCTGAGGCTTGAGGATGAACCGTCCAAAGGACAAGAGTGAAAGTATCCGGTGCCCACCCAGGACGTCGTGCCTGTCCGACCAGCCAGACTGGAAGACCTAATAATTCACGGGGTATTGGCCAGAGCACTAGGAAGGTCTCTCCTCAGTAGTGGGGAATAATTAGCCTTGGACTGAATACTACTGTGGTCTGGCCCAGCAAATCTTAAAAATAAGACTCCAAAGGATCAAACTGTTTCCAAAAACTTCAGCTGCATCCAGAACAAAGTTCAAGAATATTTATAGAAATACAAAAATGTCTAGCACCCAGAAAGATAAAATTCATTCTGTCTGGCATCCACTTACAAATCACCAGCGATGCAGAGCAGCAGGAAAACATGACCCGTGATGAAGGGGAAAGTCATTCGGTCAAAACTGACCTAGAACTGGTACAGATGGTAGAAATGGCAGATGAGGACATTGAAGTCGTTCTCATGACTGTATTCCATATGTTTAAAAAGTTAATTAGTAACATGGCTGACATGAAAAAGACCCGATCAAACTATCGGAAATGAAGACTACAATGTCTGAGACTGGAAAATACACCGGAATCATAGGAGATTAGACATTGAGGAAGAAGAGATTGGAAAATTGAAGACATAGCAATAGTAACTATCCAAAATGAAATAAAGAGAGCAAAAAGAATTTTTTAAAAAAGACAATAAAAAGGAATAAGTGAAATATGGGACAATATTCAGTGGCCTAATATACATGTATTTGCAGTGTCTTAAGGAGGAGGGGACAGGAAACATATCTGAAGAAATAGTGGCAAGATCTTTCCAAACTTTATGAGACCTATAAACCCACAGATCCAAGAAGCTCAATGAGCTCCAAGCACAAGAAACATGATGAAAACAGTGGGGCATCACATTTAAGCATCAACAGAACTGTTAATCCAAAATTCTACACCTAGTAAAAATATTTTTCAAAAATGAAGCAAAATAAATATTTTTTCAGACATACGAAAGCTTAAGGACTCCTATTTTAAATGCAAAGATGGCCGGGCGCAATGGCTCACGCCTGTAATCCTAGCACTCTGGGAGGCCGAGGCGGGTGGATCGCTCGAGGTCAGGAGTTCGAGACCAGCCTGAGCAAGAGTGAGACCCCCGTCTCTACTAAAAATAGAAAGAAATTATTTGGCCAACTAAAATATATATAGAAAAAATTAGCTGGGCATGGTGGTGCATGCCTGTAGTCCCAGCTACTCGGGAGGCTGAGGCAGCAGGATTGCATAAGCCCAGGAGTTTGAGGTTGCTGTAAGCTAGGCTGACGCCATGGGACTCACTCTAGCCTGGGCAACAAAGCGAGACTTTGTCTCAAAAAAAAAAATAAATTAAATAAATAAATAAATAAATGCAAAGACACAAAACAAGGTTAAAAGTAAAAGGATGTAAAAAAGTATACTATGCTAACACTAATCACAAGGAAGTAGACAAGGTAGATATCAGACCCAAGAATGTTACTGGTATAATATATAATAATACAGGGGCAATTATGATAATAAAATTATGTGATAATAATAATACATCAATACATCAAGAGAATGTAACAACCCTAAATTTTGATATAGCTATTAACAGAGATTCAAAAAACATGAAGGAAAAAATTAATATGGACTGCAAGAGAAATAGACAAATCTACAATTATGGTCAGAGATTTTAGTACCCTTCCCTCAATAATTAATAGAACATAGACAGAAAATCAGTAGGGGCATGGAAGATCTGAACAACTCTCTCAACCAACTTGACCTGATTGACATTTATAAAACATTCCCCCAACAATAGCAGAACACACATTTTTTGCAAGTACACATGGACCATTGGGGAAGATAGACCTTATTCTGGGTCTTAAAATGAGTCTCAATAAATTTAAAAGGATTTAAGCCATATAGTGTATTTTCTGACTACAATGGAATTAAATTAGAAATGAATAACAGCTCTTTGAAAAGACCCCAAATATTTGGAAACAAAATGACACATTTCTACATAACCCTTGGGTCAAAGAGAAATCAAAAGGGAAAAATAGAAAGTATTTTTAACTGAGTGAAAGTGATAATACACAATATCAAAATTTGTGGAATGTCTCTAAAGCTGTACTTAGAAGGAAATTTATATACTAAATACTTATATTATTATTATTTTTTTTTTGAGACAGCCTTGCTCTGTTGCCCAGGCTACAGTGCTGTGGCGTCAGCCTAGCTCACAGTAACCTCAGACTCCTGGACTCAAGTGATCCTCCTGCCTCAGCCTCCCGAGTAGCTGGGACTACAGGCTGGGACTACGCACCACCATGCTCGGCTAATTTTTTTCTGTTTTTAGTTGTTTGGCTAATTTCTTTCTATTTTTAGTACAAACGGGGGTCTCACTCTTGCTCAGGCTGGTCTCGAACTCCCAACCTCAAACAATCCACCCGCCTCGACCTCCCAGAGTGCTAGGATTACAGGAGTGAGCCACTGCGCCCAGACTTAAATGCTTATATTAGAAAGGTCTCAAATTAATGATCTCATCTTTTACCTTTAAAAACTAGAAATAGAAGGACAAATTAAACTAAAAGTAATCAGAATAAAGGAAATAAGAAAGATCAGAGTAGAAATCAATGAAATAAAAAATAGAAAAACAACAGAGAAAATCAATGAAGCCAAAATCTAGTTCTTTGAGAAAATCAGTAAAAATGGTAGACCTCTAGCCAGACTGAACAAAAGAGAGAAGACAGAAATCACCAAAATCAGCAATGAGAGAGTTGATAGCATTACAGAATATATAGATACTAAAAGGGTAAGAATGGAAAATTATGAACACTTATTTCTCTGTCACAAATGCAACACCTTAGATGAAATGGACAAAATCCTTGAAAGTCACAAACTACCAAATCTCATCCAAGAAGAAATAGATAACTCAAATAACTCCATATGTATTAAAATAATTGAATTTGTAATTAAAAACTTTCCCACAAAGAAAATTTCAGGCCAAGGTGGTGACTTCACTTGTGAATTCTATCAACCATTTAAAAAATAAATAACACCAATTCTACAAAAGCTCTTCCAGAAATTGAAGAAGGGGGTTATTTCCACCTCATCCTACAAGGCCTGCATTTCCCTGACATCAAACCAGACAAAGGCATTACAGGAAAAAAAGCTATAGACCAATATCTTTCATGAACACAGATGCAAAAATTTTAAACAAAATTTTAGGAAATCAAATCCAATAACATATAAAGAGGATAAAATATCATGACTAAAGTGGTTTTGCATTTTGAAATTAATCAATACAGTCCATCATATTCACAAACTAGGACAGAAAAACTGTATGATCACTTTAGTAGACACAGAAAAAGCATTTGATGAAATTCAATATCCAATCATGATTTTAAAAAAATGCAAGAAATTAGGAACAGAAAAGAACTTTAACCTGAAAAACTTACAGGTAACATCATACTTAACGGTGAAAATTTAAATGCTTCCTAAGGGCCAAGACAGGATGTGATTTCTCATTGCTTCCATTCAATATTGTACTGGAGGTTCCAGCCAGGGAACTATGAGAAAAAGAATGAGAGAGAGAGAGAGAGAGAAAGGAAAAGAGAAAGAGAGAAAGAAAGAGAAAGAAAAAAAATTTTTATTTGCAGACAACATGGTTGTCTATATAGAAAATCAGATGAACTCTGTAAAACAGCCACTAGAACTAATGAGGATGTTTTAGCAGGGTTGCAGGAGACAAAATCAATATACAGCATCAATTGTATTTTTATACACTGGCAAGAAACAATCAGAAATTAAAATTTAGAATACCATTTACAGTAGTCTCAAAAAATAGGAAATACTTAGGGATAAATCTGAGAAAAGATGCGCAAGATCTATACATTGAAAAATACAACACATTGCTGAGAGAAATTTAAAAGGATCTAAATAAATAGAGATATGCCTCGTTCATGGGTCAGAAGACTCAATATTTTTACGATGTCAGTTCTTCCCAAATTTATCTACAGATTCAAAGCAATCCCAATCAAAATCCTGTAGGATTTTCTTGTTGAAGATTCTCTGATCCATTTGGAAATGTAAAGGGAGTCAGAATAGCCAAAACAAGTTTGAAAAAGACAAAGTTGAGGATTAATACTGTCTGATTTCAAGACTTAGAATAAAGCCATAGTAATTAGGAGAGTGGTACTGCTGTAAAGACAGAGAAAGACATGAACAGAGAACCCAGAAATAGGGCCCCCTCTGTATATGTGGACAAATGATTTTTTTGACAAAGGTGCAAAGCTGATTAAGTGAGAAAAGATAGTTGTTTTAAGAAACAGTGCTGGAATGACTGGGTATCCATATGCAAATGAACAGACTCTGATTCATACCTTGCACTTAAAGAATTTAATACAAGATGGATTATAAGCCTAAATATAAAATATAAAGCCATAAAATTTCCCGAAGAACAAAAGGATAAAATCTTTTTGACCTTAGATTAGGCAAAGATTTCTTAGAAACAATGCCAAAACTATAAACCCTAAAAGAAAAAAAAAATCGATAAATTAGACTTCCTTAAAACTTATGCTCTTTGAAAGAGACCATTAGAAGAATGAAAAGAAACCACAGAATTTGATAAAGTATTTTCAATTATCTATTTGATAAGAGTTGTTTCTAGAACATATAAAGAACTTCCAAAATTCAACAATAAGAAAACAAATAAACCAATAGAAAATGGCAAAGGATTTAAACAGACACTTCACCAAAGTAGCTATATGAATGTCAAAGAAACACATGAAAAGGTGCTCAACCTCATTAGTCATTAGCAAAATGCAAATTGAGATCACAGTGAGCTACCACTAATCACCTATATTAGAATGGTTAAAATTAAGAAGACTGACCAAGTGTTGGTGAGGATGTGGAAAAATTAGAACTCTCTCTTATACTGCTGATATGAAAAACAGTTTGGTGGTTTTTTAAAAATTGTATGTTTAAAAATTCCAACACACGATCCAGCCATTCCACTCCTAGGTACTTACCAAAAGAGAGGAAAACATATGTCCATCCAAAAACTTGTGCATGAATGTTTGCAACAACTTTATTTTTAATAGCTACAAACTGTCAACGACCTAAATATCCGTTAACAGGTGACTGGATAAACAGATTGTGCTGTACCCACACGATGGAATATTACTTAGTAAAACAAAGAAATGAACTGTCCATACACACAACGACCTGGATGAATCTCAAAATAAGTGCTAGTGAAAGAAGGCAGACCTAAGCAGCGTGTGCGTCACACGACTCAACATACACAAAACCCGAGAAGGTGCGCTCTAATCCACGGAGACACAAAGCCAGCTGAGCAGTGGTTGCTTGGGTGTGGGGACAGGGAGAGAGTGGGAGGGATTACAGAGAATCAGGAGGAAATTTGGGGGTGATGGCCAGGTTCACTTCCTTTACTGTGTTGATGGTTTCACAGGTGTTCCCCTGTGTCAAAACTTGCCGTGTGTGCAATTCATGGTGTGTAAATTATACTTCAATAGAGCTGTTAAGAAAAAGAAGAAGGTAGTGAGGGAGGAAAGAGGAGGCGCACAGAGATGAGGTCCCTGCAAAGCCCCAGAGGGAAAGAAGTGGGGGTCCCTGGGCTGGCTGGAGAGCAGGGCGTGAAATGGGGAGCTGGGAGCCAGGAAGCTGGTTATTGGTCCCTGTGTTCTGTGCTCCACTCAAAAGTCTCTGGGGAGCTTTGGAGAGTGCCCAGGCCGGGCCTGCTGCAATCTTGGTTTTTCCTGCCCCTACAGGCTCCTGTAACACTCAGCCCCTCCATGCAGATGTTCAAATGAGCCTCATCTCGGAGGTGGGGGCTCAGGATAGTTAGGTGAGACCTGAAAGGAGGAGGCTGAGATCAGCTGGGAGAAGGAGAAGATGGCAGGTGCCCAGGGCCATGAGGCCAGCGGCTGGATGGGGTGGCCTCAGGGGGCAGGGAGAGGGGCCCCAGAACCTCCCTGTAGCCCAGAAGGGGACCTGTGTTGATTCACAAAAGGCAACGTGCAGAAAATTTGTTGAGCAGAGTCCATTTTGCTAAATGGACCGTCAGACACACGTCTCAGACTCTGTCCAGCAGAGTTCTCAGCGGCCATTGTTAGTCTGAAGGCCAGGCGGGGAGACAGAGTTTTGGGACAGCCTGTGTATTTGCATGCAGAAACAGGGGCAGAGACTGGGGTGAGGGAACGAAAACTTCCAAAAACATCCCTCAGTAGCTGGGTCAGCTAGTTATTTGGTGAACTGGTTTTCTGCAAATTGGCTTTTGGCAAACTGATTTCTGCAAAGCAGTTTTCTGCTTCTCCTGGGAAGACAAGTGTCGATGCAACTCCCCAAGGGAGGCAGAAGTCACGCGGCCACCACTGAGGCCAGAGGACGTTTTTATGGGCAGTGTTGGGTGTTGTGTGTTGAGCCCGCCGGGGGCCCAAGCTGTGCTGGGGTTGCCCAGTGAAGGTGGGGAGAGAAATAAAGGACCACGCAGGATCTTCCGCGAGGACGTGCAGACAAGAAAGCCGGACACGCAGCACGGGCCACAGACAGGACAGTGCAAGGATGAACCACAAGGTGGTGACTGAAAAGATGACGCAGGGGCTCGGGGAGGGAGGAGTGGGTGGTGGGGGAGCAGGCCCTTGTGAATGTCTTTTTGGGGAGACAGGACGAATGTAAATCTGGATCAGGACAGGAAAAGAGGCAAAAGGTCCTGAGCTGAGGGGAAGGGAAGGGACATGCCACGGCAGCGCATTCTGTGCATGTCGGGAGTGAGCAGAACCGGCCCTGAAATGACCCCACACGGTATTGAAAGCACCCTTGGTAAAATGCTGTGCAGCCGGCCTAGAAATGCCAGCAGTGCGGGAGAGTGCGGGTGATGGGGTTTGCATATTCATATTCACTGGTTTATCTGGTTTTGTAAACCTTTCCACCGTGAATAGATAGTACCTGTGCATTTAAAAAATGTTATGAATCTTCAAGCTAACAAACTAGCCGGTTTCCCTCCGGTCTCATCACCCCAAGACCAGACCTTCCTCGGACGGTGGCTGGAAGGCAGACTGGCTCTCCCAGAGATGGGAGCCCAGAGTGCTCCGCCCCCAGCTGGCTGAGGTCCCCCAGGAGCCCCACATGGTCCTGCCAGGCCGTAGGCTTTACTGGGCCTAGGCCAGGGGTGGGGGAATGTGCTCTGGCTGGCATTGCAAGGTGCCAGGCGCACCTGAGCAGCTGGACAGGTGTGACAGATGCCCTGGGCCGCGTGGAGCTGGCTGTGCCTGTGCACACACACCCGTCCCCACCCCGCCCTCCCTCCCCAAACCGCCCTCGCCTTCCCGGCTAGCTCAGGTGTGGCGCATCTGTGGCCCGTTGGCAGCTCTCTTGCTCGCAGTGTGCAGGGAGCTGTCAGGTTAAAAGCTGGCTTGCTCGATTTGATCCCACATGCGAGCTGTTTTATTTCCCTCTCTCTCCCTTACATGGCTTCAGTGTGCTTTTATAAATATTTCACTAGCCTTACTAAAGTCTATTTCATCTCTCTCTTAAATTTATTAAATATAAATGCAGCAACAACTCCACCATAAGTCTCTCTTTGCTGTCAAAATCTCAGGCTCCCGTGGAAGTAAATATAATTTGCTTTGTTTACCGTGGGTAACTCAGAGCCCTGTCTGCTGTACCAACAGCCCCCAAGCCCCTCAAATCTCCCTGCTTTTGTGAGCAGGGGTCTGCCCCTTCCCAATGTAGTGTGCAGGACACGGGTCCCACTTCAAAGATGGCGTGACAAAGAGCCAGTAGTGGCTGTTCTCCAGCACGTGCATGGCTGGGAATCCCTTGGTCCGTTGGTCCCTCAGTGGCACATTCAGTGAGTACAAGGGGACACTCCAGACCTGGGTAGTCCCTGAGCCCCATGTGGGGGGAGCTTTGCCCCCTGCTTCTCTTTCAGAGTAAAGGCCCCACCCGCTGTAGCTGGTGACCTGGCCAAAAAAGACGCCAACTGCTGTGAGATGATTGAAGGCATTGACACCCCTCCCACCCCCACACCTGGAGCCAACAGACCCAGGGGTGAGGCAGGAATTCTGGTCCCCAAAAGCAAGCCCCAAGCACCACCCCCAACCCCCCTGCCACTTCCTTTGTTCTTTGTTAATTGCAAAATAAACACAACCCTGCCCACCGACTGTGGAGAGAGATTTCTGCCAACTGGGGGGGACCAGCAGGCAGTGGGCAGGGGCTGTCTGTGGTTCCCAGGTGTTTGCCCTCCATGGGCCACGTGTGACTTCCTGGAGGAGACAGGGCAGCAGAGAATCACAGAGTCAGACTTGGGATGGCCCTAGCTTAGGGCTTGCAGGGAGAGAAATGCGGGCAGTGGACGTCAAGATGGAAGACGCAGGCACGCTTTATTTGCATTTGAAATCACTGAGCGTGGCTTTCTCTTCCACAAAAACCTGGATCTCTTTCACGAGCAAAAGTTCTTCCCCCCATCCCTGTTTTTATTGGTTTTTATTTCTTGCTAAAAATGGCCCTCTCCGTCTGTCCTGTTTTTCTCTACTCTTGGTAGTGACATTGGTGCAGAAGCGATTGCATTTCCTTTGTCTGCAAGGACAGACAGGGGGCAAGGCTTGGCTCACACCCCCCTTTCCTAACTCCTGGCCTGGAATCTGCCACCAAACTTGCAGAAATGAAAGCAGCTAACTGATCACATGGGATAGGGAGACAGAAGTTTAGAATTCGCCCTGGATGCACCCAGGAATTCCTATCTGTGCTGAAATTCTCTACAGCTCCGGAGACCGGCTTTCGTGAGTGGCTGTGCCCTGGGGTTCCGGAGACCACCCTGCAGAGTTAGGAAGAAGGGTGTTCTGCGGGCTAGGAGATTTCTGCTTCACTGTCCCAATCAGACACAGCAAGAGAAGAGAAATTTTACCTCCAGGAGGTGAAAAGAGTGTTTTCTTTGGGGGGGGGTCACTTGAAGACTTTTGTGGGACCCTTATATATCAATATATTACAACTTATTCAGCTTACATGGAATGCAATTGTTTTGTGTAATTTTTTACTTAAACATGTGAAAAGGATTTTAGAATCTTTTGAAATGATCAGTCATTTTGATTTTACAGTTCTCTTCTATGTTAGAGACGGGACTCTTTTCTTTTTCCTTTTTGGATGTTTAATGGTCCCTGAAAAAATCTATAGACCACCCTGCTTACGGGTCAACCAAGACCCTGGGTCTGGGATGGAGGAGCCACAGTGGGGGCGTTCAGAGAAGGGGAGGGGAGGGAGAAGCCACCTGCCCTGGAACAACTGATCACTGGCCTTCATCCTGCCTTCCTGGAATGTCCCCAGGGAGTTCACCCCTGGCAGACCCGGCCGGCCTCCCCTCCCACGCCGCGTGGGAGGCTGCGAGGCACCGGAGGTAGATGACACCGGCAGCCGTGGGCTCCCTGTGTCAATTGCACGATGGCTTTCAGTCCTGGGGCTGGTGGCTTCCTGTCTCACCGCTGGGAGTGAGGCTATTTCAGGATCTCGCTGCCTCCCTTCTGTTCCAGGGAGGGCGGGACGAGGGCGGGCGGCGGAGAGGCGGCGGGGCCCAGCTCCACTTCCACCAGGTGTTTCGCAGGCAGCTTCTTTTCCTCCTGCTTCTGCTGCCCACTGCTGGCGGGATGGATCCGTCAAGCTGGCATAACTTTCTTTGATAGGCTTTTTAGCCACGTTTTTTGGAGTGAAAAAACAAAACCCAGTCACATGCCACCCAAGGTTTGGAAAGTTGCCATCTATGTGTGGCACGATCTCCCGTAGTAACATTTACCTTGCTAATCCCGTAAGTCATCCGGACCGGGTGGGGCCTGCGATTTTTACTTTTTTCTTGTTTTCTTGGGCATTTTAGCTGGTGGTTTTCCTTTCTCTGGGGTGGTGGGGACAAGGCGAGGGTGACAGGGTCAGTGAAGACCCCTCTGTCTGCCTGTCGTCCTCTGCCCCTCTTCGGCTGCGCCCACGCACCCGAGCTGGGCGACATGTGTCAGCGCCACTGCGCTTGCGTGCGACGCTTTCGCTTCCGTCGCAGAGCTGGCACCCACCCGACCGCCCTGGGAACCTCCCGGGGAGGCGGGTACGGGTGAGTTGACATCTCTGGTTTTCACGTGAGGACTCCGAGGCTGGGTGGGAGAGGGTTGCCGACTCGTCCCGGTTGCATGACGAGCGGCTGGGACTCGAAGCGGGGGCCGTCCCACCTCCTCGAGTGGCCCCCCCACTGCCCCACGCGGCCTCTGAGCCTGACGTGGGCGCCCTGGGTCCCCGCGGAAGGGCCTGGGAAGGCGCCCTGGTCGGCTTTTGCCCCCAAACTGCGGGCTGTCCCAACTGTGGCTTAATGATTAGGGCGGTGGCTCTCAACTGGGGGCAGTTTTGCATCTCAGGGGACATCTGGCAGTGTCTAGGAACATTTCTGGGTTACACAATTGGGGGTTGCTACTGGCATCTGGAAGGCAGAGGCTGTTAAGTACCCTGAAGCCCCCAGGACGGCCCTTTCCCTTCCCCCCCCCCCCCCCCCCGCCCCCGGAATGATCGGCCCAGAGAAGCTCTGGCTTAGGGGAATGAATTCTGCGGGGCCGGCGACAGTAGCCGTGTGTTTCTTGCCTTCTTCCGTGCACTAGGTCCCCGAGGCCCGGCACGGAGTGACCGAGCACCGAGCCCTCCCGTGCGGGGGCACCGCAGCCGCGCTGCCTCACAGCGCTGCGTCCTCACGGGACACAGCGAGGCCGGGGCTTCTCCCCACGGCACAGATGAGAATATTAGGGTGCACGAGGGGGGCACAGCGGGTTTTCTGGGAGGCTCCAGGCTGGAAATGAGCACACAGGATCGGTACCTGTAGGGACAGAGGGAGTCAGGCGGGGCAGAGGAGGCGCCGGGCGGTGACGCTGTCACAGCAAAGGCCTCAGGCGACCCCCAGGAGCCCTGGGATGATCATTTAGAGATGTTCCGAATTGGGGTGAAGAACCTAGGCCTTTATACCAGCCCCCCAACACTGACCAGGGAGGGGGTGCCCATGCGCGAAAGGTCTCTTGGCTGAGGGCACGGCCCAGAGAGGGGCCCAGCCAAGAGCAGAGCCGCGCACACCCCTGAGTAGCAGTTTGCGGGGAGCTCTGGCCCTGGAGCGGGGCGGGCACCCCACGGCGGCCGCCGCAAGGGGCTCAGCCTTGTCCAGGTTTGCTCTTGGGCAGACGCTGGGAGTCTGTGGAAACTGCGGTCTCCCAACCGGCCGCACATCTCTGGCAGAGCATCCTTTAACCTTGTAAGCCACAAATTGGCAGCACCAGGACACATTTTGTGTACCACAAAAGTATTTTTAGTGAATTGCCACTATTCTAAAATAAGGAGATTTTTATATCAAGTTCTGAATCTGTAGTTCCCATGGAAACACTGGGGGGTCTTGCCAGGCGGGGGCACTTCTAGCTGTGCAGCAGCGAGCCCTGCTACAAAGCGGGGGTCTCCCCACGCTGTTGCTGTAGCCTGCCCCCCGCCCTGCCTACTCACCTAAGTCATCACTGTCACCCTCTGCACTGGCCGCTGCTGCAGCCTCATTCTTCCATGCTAAGCGTTGCTGTCTCTCCCCTCAACCAGCACCTGGTTTTGCCTGCTCTGTGACCTCAGGGCCCTTTCCTTTGCCCCATGTCCCACGGTGGCTTTTAAAGAAAATCTCAAGAATCACAGAGAAAGCTTCCCAGTGAAAGCTCACGGGAGCAAACCCCTCTTTGTTCCGGGACATCCGCCCTTCCGGCCGGCCATGAGGCTGAGGCTGCGGGTACGGAGCCGTCCCGCTCCATCCTCCCTCTCTAAGTGGGCTTTGGTTTCCGTGGGCAACTCCATTGTTAGGAGCCAGCCCTACAATGGGACGAGGATGGTTGACAGGTTTCTGAGCGAGTGCGTTTCCGATCGCGCGAGGTAACAGCTTCATTACTCAGTGATGAGTGACCCATATTTCCTAACATGATTTCCCTGCTGTAACTCAAATTGAGTTCATGTTATTCTAATGATATCAGTTGACCTTGAGAATTAGACCAAGAAGCCTGGGGTTATTCTTCCAACTTCCACTGCAGATTCTCGTGATGTGTTTGGAAACACAATCTACTCCTCATTGCCCTGGAGTGGGCAGGAGGAAAAACAGAAAACAAAGATCCCGACCTGCTCTGATTTTGAGAAAATGCATCTGGGCAATTTCAGTTGACAGGAGGCTCCTTCCCTCTCAACTCCGTTCCCCCACCTCTGCCTCTTCCCCAGGCCCCTGGGTCTCTTCTGCTAGGAAGAGTCCTCCTCCAGGTCCTAAGAGGTCTCCTGCCCCAGGCTCTCCCTGCCTCCCCACCCTGCCAGGTCAAGCTCCCACAACCAGAGTGGGTGTCACGCCACTTCTCGAGCTCCCCATTGCTGCTGGGAAAGCCTAAATTCCTAAGCCTGGCATTCGAGGCCCTTAATTCCAGCTCATCTACCTCCTCATTCTTTCTTGCCAACACGACCCCTGCAGCGCAGGGCACAGGTGACTCCATGCTTTGGTACACACCACGTTTTTGTCCCTCAGTGCTTTGCTCAATAATCCCCTCCTCCCCAAACTCCCCCGACTGCCTCGCTCATCTGATCTGCACCACCCCAAACCTCACCCTTCTTGCATTTCCTTGTTAACCGATTTTTCTGCAGCTCTGACTCTATTCTGGATGTTGGGGTTATCGCTGTGAGCAAGGCAGATCGGGTCCCCGTCCTGAGCAAGTTTCCATTCCAGGGGAGGAAAGAGAGGCAGAAACCAAGAATACAGATAAAAAATAGCAATGAAATCCCCAAGGTAATCAGCCTTGAAGGAAACAAGTAGTGTGATGTTGCAGGGAGCTTGGAGGAGGGGCTCCTTTCCTCAGGGGGCTCATGGAGGACCCCCTGAGATGGTGTGTGAGCTGAGACCAGAAGCGTGAACAGGAAACAGCCCTGAGCAAAGGTGGGGAGAGGCAGCCCAGCCCCAGAGCCCTGTCGTCCCAGGACCCGAGAGGGGAGAGCACCGCGGGCTGCAGGAGGGCTGGGTGGCCTGCCGGAGAGGCAGCAGACGACCGCACCTAAGAGCTAGAACCCAGGTGGGTGGCTGGGTTCAAACACACAGCAGGCAGCTGTGTGGCTTTGGCAAGGATCTAACTTCTCTGTGCCTCGATTTCCTCATCTGAAAACTGAGCACTTTATAAGGAGTAGATGAGGTTACATCGTAAAGTATTTAGAATGGTGTGTGTGTATTCATTCACCTGAATGTCAAGGAACTTTTACCCATTTTATTTAGGTTTTCATTTTTTCAGGTTGTAACCAGAGCTAGCTACAACTGGAAGGCAGTAAGCACTGGTTCTTGGAATAGAATAGAGCAAAATAAACAGCACCGACGGCAACCTCGGGGACCCTGAGCTGACTGAGCCTCACCAGAGTCCCAGGGGCACTTTCTGGGTAGGTGAGGCCCCTGCCTGGAATTTCTGGGTCCAAAACCATTGAGAAGAGCCCTGAAATGTGTCCCCTTCTCAGGGGACCAGTCAAGCTCCCATTTGGAGAGGAGAAGACAGCCCTTTAGCCAGGGCTGGTGGGGCGTGTCCTAAGCCGGGACACAGTGTGGCTGGATCTTTGCCTTGTTGCGCGGGAATGGGAAGTAGCACTCAGCCCCGAAACCTCGCGCCCCCCAGGCTTCGCTCCTTCGGAAGATGGCACCTCGGGGACCTGATGGCGCCGGAAGAAAAGGCGTTCTTGGGAAGAAGGAAGAGACAAGACTGTTGGGGGAGAGATGAGAGGAGACACGGGGAGGGAGAGAGAGACAGAGGGACAGCGGATGGAGTCCAAAGGAGACAGAGAGTGTTAGGCCGGGACAGCGAGAGGGTGGCAGGGGAGAGACACACACGGGGAAGCAGGGACACACGCACAGGCGGAGAGACGGAGACAGAAACCACGGGAAAGGGGGAAGTGGGAACAGGGAGGGATGGAGACACAGAGAGGCAGAAACAGACAGACAGAGATGGAGAATAAAAGACCAAGAGACACAGAAAGAGACAGGAGAAATGAAAGCTGGAGGCAGGGACGGGCCAAGGGAGAAAGCCAGGAGTGAGAAGTCTCAGCAAGACCCCTCTGCCCCCGCGCATCTGTCTGAAACAAAGCGCGCACCGCCTTCCTGGGTGCGTTTGGAAAAACTTCCCTCTTCCGCTGCCACTTCCAGCTCACACTCGCCGGCACCCCAAGCGTGCACTTGCCTGTCCGTGTGCACGAACATATGAGCTCCCTGTGCCCCAAGACACGTTTCTGCCTCCCACAGCCGAGGGTCGTGTTCCCCCGGCTCCCACGTCCTCTTTTGACCCGTCTGTATCTCAGACTGTTTTGCCCCTGTCTGGGAGCATGTGCCAGCCTTAGTAAGCCGCTGCGTGTTTACTTTGATTTTAACAAACCGTAAGCACTTGGGTCCTGGCTTCTTCCGTTTGCCTTCGAAGTCCCTTCACTCTGTTTTAGACCTAGTGGCTGAGACTGTCCTCCTCCGTGGGTGTCTGCCCGGGGTGGGCCCAGCTGCTTCCCCCACCATTTCCCTCCCGTCTCTGGACCCTGGAATTATTGCATTGGATTTAGCCTGAGGCCGGCTCCATGGGGAGCCCAGAACTGGGGGTGTCGCAGTGAGGCCAGGCCAGATAGGGCCAGCCCAGGTCGTCTAGAAGCTAAAAACTGGAAATCAACCCTTTTCTTCAGCTTTCTTGAGGTGGGGTTGCCTGGCCCTCCCGACCCCTCACTCACCCCCACCCTGATTCCTGACATTGGTTGTGACACCGAGGTGCAGTGGGCCAGGGCACTTTGGTGGCTGCGGACCAGTAGCTCTGCCAGTCTCAGAAATGTTGGATCTGGGGGGAAATTGGATCAAAATAGCCAATCACCAGTATAGACGAGTCCTTACAGCATTCCTAGTGCTACACATGCACCGTTTTAGCTAATCCTCACGTAAGCCACTTGTGGACACTCCTACTAGCCCCATTTTACAGATGCAGAAACTGAGGTTCAGAGAGGTGCAGTCATTTGCCCAACGCTACCTTGCTCTGATTCTGCCACCTGTGCTCCTAAATAGCCTATATTATAATGATTTTTATTTCCATTGAGGATTTCTTTCTTCAGTGAATATTTGCAGAAAGATTTGGGGGCCCTCGTCACCAAAAGGCAGCACAGCCTCTGTGCCTTCCTCATTCCAACTGCCCAGCTGTTTTTTTAAAAAAAACGTGCATTTTTAAAGTGCGTTGGTGATCAATTGTCTTATCTGGTCCCCGTGAGATACCTGTGCAGCAGGGCTGGCTGCTCTGTCGCTTCGCAAGGTGGGCAGGTGGAGGCCCAGAGGGGGCCACCCTCAGGTAGGGAAAGCCCGGCCTGACTAGGTGTTTCTGCGTCTAAACTTCTGGGAGGACCCTGGGCTCCTGTCACCACCCCTGCGTGCTGTGGGCATCTATCTGCCCTGTCCAAAATCTTTTTCATTTTAGTTTTTTAAAGGCACATGCCCCTAAGAGTCCCAACGGGATGATGCTGAGGCTGGACCGTGACACCTGGGCCAGCCGTGGGCCTCCATGGTGGTGGCAGGAGCTAGTTTCTGGGTTTGTGTTCCGGCTGAACTTGAACTCATTTCCTCTCCTCGGTAGGCTACAGCCGTGAGGACGGGGGACCCATCTGTCCTGTTCAGTAAATTCTCTCCTTGGGGCTGTGTGCGTGCTGTTCTCTGCTGGAACCTCCTCCCTCCAGCCGCCACCCCCAGCCCATGTCCCTCAGTTCATTTCCGCCAGGCTGTGACGTCTCAGAGTGAAGCTGCCTTCCCCAAGCCCTGGTCTGCGCCGGGCCCTGCAGTGAGCTCCCAGCATCTCCGGCTTTTCCTCCACACTCTCCTGGGTTACAGTGGCGCATGTGCACGAGTGCTCGCTCAGTCTCTGGCTCTCCTGCCAGTACAGCCTGGGGGGGTCAGGCCGTGGCTGTGACCGCACTGTGAGCCCGGCAGTCACAGGTGCGCTGTAAAGACTTTCCGGCCAAATACACGACAGCCCCTCCAGCCAGAACTGTGCCACCGGTGCGTGGAGGTGGGTGGTATGAAGGTGGGGAGGGGGAGGCATAAAGGGAGAACCAGGTGCTGGTGCCCCATGGAGGACAGTGGGCACAGGGGCATCTGCAGCTCGAGAAAGACAGCACCACGGATCTCCAGCTGTGGCACCATTTTAAAGGGACAAAATCAAGATATCTGTTGAGCTAACTACAGCCTTCCACTTAGGTCTTATCTAGATCTCGTCCTGTGGCCATACTCGACCCTGGCCAGCTCTGCGGGCTCTACTTTGTAAAGCCCCTGGTGAACACAGCCCTCTAATCCTGTTCTGTGTCTTCTAGAATAAACCCAGCTCCCCATCGCGCCTACAAGGGCCTCTGTGATCCGCCCCTGCCCCACTGACCCCATCGCACAGCCCCACCCACCAGACTCCAGAAAGGAGCCCACTGTCTGCTCTTCAAATATGCAAAGCCCCTTCCTGCCGCAGGGCCTTTGCACTCACTGCTCCCTCTGCCCCAGGTCTTTGCTTGGCTCCTTCTTATTAGTTAGGTCTCAGAGGGGCCTTCTCTGACCCCCCGAAGTAGAGTATCCTCGCTCTCCCGCCCCCATCACCCTATCCCATCTCTGCGTTTGCTGTCTGTGCTACTCTCTGAGACTAGGCTCCTTTGCTGATGTACTGGGCCGTGCGCCCGTGAGACTACAAGCCCCCCAGGCAGGCCTCTCTCTGTGCTCTTTGCTGCTGCCGGTCCAGAGCCTAGAAACAGGCCCAGCGCACAGTAGGTGTTCCAAGAGCATTTGCAGGATGAGAATAAATGAATGAACAAGAGCTGGGCCGTGAGATCTCGAGGTGGGAGCAGAAGCTCCCGCAGGTAAATGTCACCACCCGGGGGCTCCTCTCTTCCTCTTGGCATCTCTCTATGCACTTCCCTTGTTCGTATCACCCGTGAGAGACAAGTCACTCAGGAGAGGGTGGCCAGGGCCACCAGTCATTTAGCTCAAGCCCCGCCCTGCCCCCCGTGGAGTCAGGCACAGAGCGGATGTCTGAGCTGTGGGTCTTACAGGCTGGTCCCTGAGATTCCCCTAGACGAGCCCTTTTGGGGCACTGGGGCTCGGCAGCCTGTGGCAGCCCCTTCGCTGGGGTGACCGGTGTGACCTGCCCAGAATAAACTCCTTCTCAAGGGCCCTGGAGCCCTGATCTGCAGTGGGCCCGGGCTTAAGAAGTCCTGTCTTGGGAGCTCTTGTCACTGAAAACAGAAACTGTAAACATCCACTGCAGGTGAGGTCCTGGGGGCGCAAAGGGAGGGAGAGGGGGTTCCTGCCCTCAAGCAGCAGTTAGCACAGCACCGATAAAACAGCAGACAGGCAAATGTGTCCACGGGACACAGGACTGGGAAGATAGACATCAGGATAGTGACAGGTGACTTTTTTTTTTTTTGCTTAGCCACATAACATAAAGTGGGCATGCATTCTCTGGGCTGCCTGACAAAGGCTTCGTTTGTCTGTTCGAGCACAGCATGGCCGTGGAACAGGGCAGGCATGTCCCCTCCTAAGAGCATGGGCAAACCAAGGGTACAGTGAGCCAAGAGCTCAGAGGAGGGGACTCACGTGGGTGGCAGGGGCCTGGGCAAGCATCTAGGCAGGCTTGAGAAGAGGAGGGGGTTTGGGTACAGTGGCAGAGGACAGGTCAGCAAGGGGAGAGTGTGTCCTTGTCACGGCACAGTGCAGGTGCCACGCAGGTTGGAACGGGAGGCTGGGACCGGGGAGACTGGGCTGCAAATCGGCCACCTTTGCATTTGCCCGAGTTCCCGCTGAAGGGTGTGTCCTCGGGGAAAGGGCCTGGTTTTATTCACAGTGAATCTTTAGCACGAGGCACAGAGTAGGGCTGACAAACTGTCTTGCATGGGCGGATGGAAAATAACAAGAATCGCGGATTCCGGTTGCATAGCTGGTTAGCACCTGGTTACCGCCTCAGCTTAACTGGTTAGACCACTTCCTGACCCAGTAGTGAGGAAAGGCACCATCTGCGCCCGGGCGGGGCTGGTGCCAGGCAGCCTGACACCTGGTTTGACGGAGCTGATCAGACACTTTGGCGTCCAGTCCAGGTTGTCCCCATGGTGCCGAAACAGTCAATCACTTCAGCTGAGAAAGAAAATGCAACGGCCAAGTCCATTTGCAGTTCTGGGCGGACTGAACAACCGGTGACTGTTTTCCTCTCTTGCCTTGCGGCTGGCTGTGCTGGGCGTCCCCTAGACATCCGAGTGTGGCCAGTGCGCTGTGCCCCTGGCTTTTCTCCAGTGGGAGAGTGGGGCTTCCCTGAGGAGGGCCCTGTTTGGGCGGTACCCCTGCCACCTCCCAGGAATTCTCGCCCCAGCGTCTGTAACAAAAGCCTGTCTTACAGAAGAGGAGCCGAGGGTCAGAGAGGTTGATCGTGTGGATGGTGTGGTCAAGCTGAGACTTGGAGCTAGTTCCTCCCATCACAGCGCATGTCTTGCGGTGCTGAATTTTTAGAAGAATAATCTGGTCATATATTAGTATAAAATGATGGGGCGAGTTAAGTCTAAATAACCAGTGAGTCTCTCCCCAACTCATGTCCTTAGACTTTGTGCTCACATGTGTGCTCAAGTGAAGTGGCTCAGGTCAAGCCCCTGGAGGCCGACCACACCTACCTGGGCTGGAATCCCAGTTCAAGCTCTTAGAAGCTGTGTGCCCTGGGGAAATCTGCCTACCCTCTCTGTGCTTTCGTTTCCTAACCCGAGTAGAAGGGACCTACTCATAGCCTACCTGCTGGGCTGTTTTCAGGATTAAGCGAGATAAGCCCCCCAGTGCTGCCGCGACAAACACTCAGTACACTGCGCTCTGAGTCGGGCTGGGCCCCGCGCGTGCGCAGCGCATGCGCACCAGGGCGCAAGGAGCCCATACTAGCGGGAGGGGGAAGAGCACGTCAGCCCTTTGTGCGTGGGGTCACAATGCTGGCGCGGCCACGAAGGGAGGATGTTCGGAACCGTTGTGTGACAGTGACCATGTCGAGATCCAACCTGCAGGGACGATGGTCAGCAGCATGGGCGGAGTGGAACCCTGGATTCACAGATTGGCTGAAAACCAGGCCCTGTACACGTGGTCATTGTTTCATTCACTCTCTGACGCTCACCCAGACACGTGTTTAACAAGCTCCACATGTTGGTTGCCGCGGGGCAGACACGTGGTGAGCACCAGGATGGCGGGGCCGTGCACCGTCTGAGAGGAGAGGACATCGCACGGTTGAGCACGTTTCAGCGGGGTGAGTGCAGTGCTGGAGGTTTGCTCGGGAAGTTGGAGGTGGGTGCTAGACAGGCCTGCATTAGCCAGGGCGCCATGAGACAGGGGGTGTGGGATGCGGTGGGTGAGTGCGGCTGGTAGGGGCCCCACCGCCAGGACCTCGTGGGTCTTGGTGTGGGGTTTGGACTGGGTCGTAGTTGATGGGAAGCTGGGCAGGTCCGAGCAGAGCACCCTGGCCAGATCTGTATTTTTGGTAGTTCTCACACCACTGCCAAATTGAGCTATGGTCTGGGCCGGGCGGGAGAGGGAGGGCGTGCGAGACAGACCGTGGGGAACAGTAAAGGTTATCAGAGGCTGTGGCCATCCTCCAGGGACAGTGGTTGGGGGCTGGAACCAAGGAAGTGGCAGCAGAACGAAAGGAGGGAGTGGGAGGTGGACGTAGCACGTTGCACTCGCCGACGGTGACATGCAGTGGTTGGGATGCTCCCAAGGAAGAGTGAGATGCAAGGACAACTTGGTGACTCAGTGGATGAAGGGGCCACCAATGGATATCTGGGGTGCAGTGAGGGGGTAGGTTTTGGTGAAACATCCAGGGGGATACACTCAGAGAGAACTGAGTCTATGAGCCAGAAGCTTTGGGGTGGGTCTGGGCTGAACGTCTGGACCTAGGAGTCAGCAAGATGGTGCAGCCAGGGAGCAAGGAGAATGAGAAGCAGCAGGCCCAGCAGGGCACGGGCAGCAACGCTTTCAGGACGGGCAGGGGACGAGTGGTGGCTGGGAAACAGGAGAGTGGTGCCGTGCAAGCCCCGGGAGCTCCGTGTCAGGGTTTCCGCATTGCGCTGCAGTCGCAGGCGGCCCCCACATCTCAGCGGCTTACAGAAACAGAGATTCGGCCACGTAACCGCGTCAGGTCAGCTTCTGCCCTGCACCGTCGTCTCTCCCTGTGACATCACTCCTCTCGGGGCAGAGACAAAGGGACATCGTAACCATGCACTGCCTCTCGAGACTTCCCCAAAGTGACAGATGTCACTCCTGCTCACATTTCATTGACCAAAGCCAGTCCCAGGCCAAGCCTCAGGTCCACATGGCAGGGACATGTAATCCGCCCTGGAGGGCAGGGGGCACGAATACCCTGGATAAGTACACAGTTGGGCACAGATGGAGAGAGTCCAGAGGGAAGCAGAGACCAACGATGCGAAAGGCAGCCGAGACATCCAGGATGGGAAAGACTGGAGAGCATCGCGGTGTGGCAAGGGGCGGGTCTCCACCGCGCTCACCGAGAGCAGGCTGGGTGCAGTGGTGTCCCCACCGCGGCGGGGACAGGGAGTAGCAGGGCAAAGACTGCAGGTGTCAGCCGCTCTTCTGGCAAGTTTGCAATCTGAAGGGGGCGTGGCAGGGTGGTAGCTGGGAAGAAATGCTGACGGGGAGAGGGAGTCGGAATGACTCTCCGGCTTCTGTTTTCTTTCAAACCAGTTATGTCTATGGGGCAGACGGCAAAGTGGCCACAAATTCTTCCCCGTTCTGCATCCGTTGGAGGTCCTCCCATCAAGAGGGAGAGCCTTTCTGTGCCTCTCGAACCCGCTGGCCCTGTGACTTGCTTTTGCTAGTGGGCCAGGAGCAACCCGACCCACGGGCTCGGGGAGGGCTTGTGCTTGGGGCTTGCCCTGTCTCTGCTCTCGAAACCCTGCGACAGCCTGGGCTGGGCCTGGGCCGGCCAGCTGGGTGGGCAGACCGGGGCCCTGCTTGTCCCCTGCCCGACTCCCCTCCCCCAGCCCACAGTCAGAGAACCCACCAGCAGAGCGGCCTCGCAGACCTGCAGCTGCCGCAGGAGGGAGCCCTGCCCGGGGCAGGAGACCCGCCCAGCCGAGTCCAGCCCGACGTGCCAGCCGACGGGATCAGGAGCTAAACAAACGGCTGTTTTAGGCCACGAAATTTGGGGTGCTTTGTTAGGTAGAAAAAGCCAAGTTCCACGCCATGTAATCCAGATGCTCAGCAATGAGCAGATTACCTGTGGGTCTATTCTGGAGCCCGAGTTCACGAGATTTTCCTCTTTGGACTGTACTATTGTAACTACCTTAGAGTAGGAACTGCGTGTTTCTTCAGCCCCTGACCTGAGGGGTGGCCTGTTGTAGGTGCTGAGTGGGTGTCTGTTGAAAGAGTGAGTGATCGAATCCCACTTACTACACCCCACGAGGCCATGGATTTGGGGTGCGAGGAGTCGGTGCAGGCTCGTGGACGGTAAGAACGTCCCACTGGGGTGCGGGTGTGGGCAGCGGGAAGCTGTGTGGGGGGCAGGGCGTGCATGGGGACTGTCTGTAGCGCTTTCTGCTCAATTTGCTGCGAATCTAAAACGGCCGTAAAAGATAGAGTTTACTAATTAAAAAAGAAAAGATAATAAAACCACCAGCAGAGTTTTCAGCGGAGTTTTGAGAAGCCACTGGAGTGGGCTCCACTGTGCTGAAGGGCAGGGACGGGGCGGACCCCGGTCCCCCGCCACAGTGCAGGGCCCCGGTCACCCTCCAGCATCTGCACCCCGCACTGAGCTCCCGTCCAAGGGCACAGCTGGCATGCAGTGGCCAGGAAGGGATGATGGACATGAATATTTTATCTTCTCGCCCTTCTTGTCGAAACCCACAATATTGCTATTCATAAATCAATTTCATTCGAGCACTCTGTGCGGGCGCGGCATGTCTTTACGTATTTAGTCTTTGATTTGGTCTCTGGCCTGCCTTTATGAACAGCCTGACTCTCAGAGACCCTTCAGAGCAGGGACATTGTGATGGCGAGCGGGCGGCTTCCTAACTTGGGTGACTTCTCATCAACTTCATGGCTTTTACATTAACACAGTCATTTCAGCTGGGGGCTGGGGGCCGAGCGTCAGTGGCTTGATCGCGCCCATCTCCTAGCCCTGATTCCAGGCCTTTCTTAGCCTAATACGCACTAGGGTCTTTGCACGCAGAAAGCGGCGGTCCTCTTAACCAGAGCGGCAAAGCCAAGTGATGCATTTCTCCTGTTAAATTTACTGGCTTTATTGAAAGGTCTTCGGGGAGTTGCTTGCTCATTAAATACACCAAACACAAAGTCTCTCTTAATACAGTATTGTCTTGGTAATATGGAAGACTTCCCCAATGTGAGCTCAGAGCGACGGAATTGTCAAAGCTTCTAGGAGGCCGTTCGTGCAAAGGTTGCACCTCCCCTCACAAGCAGCTACTGTGCATCTCTGAGATTCGAGGTCCCTCCTGGCTAATCTAGCCCAATGTGTCACCCTCATATTGCCTCACCCCATCCCCAAGTGTGGCCAAAGGTATGACAGCTCCCAGAGCTGTAGAAAATTCAGACCCTGGCTGCACCAGCTCAATCCTGCCTCCAGCAGGACAGGGTGGGAGTGTGGCTGGGGCGGGCCCCTGGGTGGGGGTGGGGGGCCACAGCAGGAGTGCTGAGCCCTGAGGACCCTTGCCTGGGGTGGCGTGCGCCCAAGTCACCGCGTACGTTCTGTCAGTTTCTTTCTGAGTAAAATCAGGTTAGAAATGCCTTTCCCTCCGTTGCAAGTTTGGTTAAAAAAAAAAAAAAAGATTCCATCACTTTCCTGAAAGGATATGGGTCAGCTAACAACACAGGAAGTCTTGGATAATTTTAACAGAACAGAAATAGAAGGGAAAGCCCAGAGTGCAGGGGAGGAAGGGAGCCGCACGCGTTTAGTCAGAGGAGGATTAACAAGCACTATGGGATGTTACGAGCAAAAGGATCGGGAAGTGCTGGTTTAATGGTGGTTACACCGTCTCTTTGTCACCCGCCTGGCCCAGCGTCCCTCCCACGCCCCCTCCCTTCAGATCCCCGGTTTTGTGCCGGCGCACGGACGTGGCAGCTGTCGGGGATCACCCATTAGCGTAGCACCTGTGTGCGGTTCCCTCACTTGCGCGTGACAGCCTGGCCTGGGCCGATGTCCCTAGTGGACCACTGCACTGGGCTTCTACCCTGGTCATTCTCTCTCCCTCCCCAACCCTGCGCCCTGTGGGGGTCCGTGGGGAGGAACACCAGCCTTGACTTGCGCCCTCAGGAGTGAATGGTCGTCAAGGGAGGGGTGTCAGGTCGTCTTTCTTTTTCCACAGCCGCCTGGGGGGAGATCAGACGACCTCATGCATCGGGGTTTGCCTGGAATTTGCAGCAGCCCCGGCCGCGGGAGGGGGAGGCTTCCGCAGCCCCTCGGGCCGGGCCTGGAACGTGCTTCACCCACGGAGGGTGCGACCCCTGTGCGCACAGGCAGAGCAGTCGCGGGGTCCTGCCGTGGCCGCGTCCTCTCTGCGGCGGGAAAGGCGTGTCCTGAGGGGTGCCGCTCCTTCGGCCTGGATCCCGAAAGGAAGATGACACGCAGAACAGAGTCACAGATGACATGTGACTGGAGAGGGAGGTAAATACTCATGGTTGTAAGTCAGTGAGACTTGGGGGTGGTTTGCATAAAGCTGCCTAATACACACTGAGACCAGAATTAGATATTGCAAATACGTTTAAATAAAACGTGTGAAATTGTAGCTGTGGCGAGTGCTCCGACGGAAGGTCCCCGATGCCATGACGGTGCGTGTTGCTGGCAGCTGGCCCAGTGAAGCAGCAATGAGTTAGGAGGGGAAGGAGTAGAGGGAACAGTGTTCTGGGCAGAGGGAACAGCATGTTGGAGGTTCTGAGTTGGGAGGGATGGAGGTTCGTTGGAGGGAGGCGGAACGAGCGTGGGCTGAGGCCGGGGTTCACGGCCTGCTGAGGATTTGGGTCTTTGCCCTAAGAGCAAGGACAGTGACGCAGTGTTGGAAGTGACGTGGGGACATAACAAGAGGGGCGTTTTTAAAAGCTCACTAGGCAGTAGTGTGGAGGGTAGTTTGGGGGTGCGGCTGGGGAGGCAGAATAGAAGCAGGGAGATCAGGTGGGGGGTGTAAGGAGGTCCAGGGGGAGTTTGGGGGCTTGGCATTGAGTGGTGGTCCGCCCTGGGCCAGGAGGCGGCCGTGTTGTGGTCAGATCCCTGGCAGAGCCTGGAGGGGCACAGGAGTGTTGGTGGAGGCAGCAGAGACTCAGGTGACGTGCAGGCCCCGTGGGTCCCCTCCGAGGCAGGTCATGCTTGCGCTATGCCACCGTCTGTCTCTGTCACCTGATTAAGGACAGCGGGTGAACCATCCGTGGACCCGCTTTGCACCAGGCGTTGTACTCACCTGTTGGGGGCACAGAGGTCTTAACTTTTACTGTGCCATGGGCCCCTGAGCAATCTCAGAACAATGCTTTTAAATGTATAACATAAAAGATACGGTGTTGCAAAGGAAGTCAATTATATGGAAACACAGTTATTAAAATATTTTTTTAAATTATGACTTAGGCACGTGCTTCCCGTTAGCACATTATACAACACCTCGCGGCAGGTCTGACAACTGCTGTCATTCGGAAGCAGCGATTCGCGTGAGTGCTCTTTTGATGCCTGTGCAACGCTGCGGTGTGATTAGGAAAATATCCGTGCTTTCTCGTGGTGACAAAGTTGAAGGCACCGCTCACACTATTATAATTTGTTGCTCTATTTGTAATGTAAGGCAATGGTCAATTTTAGTTAGAGTTTAGTGAAAATAAAGATGTCATCTTTTTTTCTATCCAAGTTCACAGACTCCATGAAACTGAGCCTCAGTTTCCTCATATTGTACCGTGGGTCATAATATTGACCTCAAGGGCCGTTAGGAGGCTGGAGAACAAACCTGACCTCCCATCCTGAAGGTCTGACGTAGTCTGTCCAAGACCCAGGCGAGGGCTCCAGGCAGAGCTCAGATGTGGGGTGACCCGGAGCAGACTCTGTTCCTCTTTCCACAGCAACCTCCCTCCCCTCTGCATCTGGCCTTCCAGCGGACCCTCCCTGTTGGGGCCTCCCGAGTCCCCGGTTTGGTCCCTGTCATCCTCACTACCTGACCCTGGGTGCTGCCATCGCCGTCCTCCTGAATGGCAGTTGTCACCCCCCCCCCCCGGGGATATTTGCCGTCCTCCTTGCCCTGGTCAATCCACCTGGAGTGAGGAGCAGCTTCCCGGGATTCAGGGGTCGATCGGACAAGCCCAGGTGCACGTGCACCCCCCGACCAGGCTTGCTTTCCAGAAAGTGGAAAGTGCCCTGAGTTGGGGCACGTCTCTCACCCAGCGGGCAGCCCCAGTCCCCGCAGTGCTGACGGGAGGTGGCAGGTGTGTGTTCCAGTCTGGTTGGTCTCTGCTGCTGACCTGCCACGTGGCCTTGAGCACGGGCCCGGGCCTCTGAGCCTCTGTCTCCCACCGCAGAGCGGGCTCCTGCTCCCCACCCTCCCTGTCTGCTGGAGTAGCCGGAGCGCAGAGCACGGCGGTGAAGCCCAGCACCGCCACCCGCCGGCTGTGTCATCGTGGCCGCCACCACTCGGAGCCTCCGTTTCCTCATCCGTGAAATGGGCTCACGGTGCGTATTTCTCAAGGGCTGTGGCACGAGTGAGAGTCTGTGCGCTTGACGGAGTGCCCTGAATGTCTAAGGGGATCCCAGTGTAATCTGCGCGGAGCGTGTTGGGGCGTGTGTCTCACGCCTCACCCTCCTTCTCAGTTGGTGCCGTCCGGAGTCCTCTCCCCAGCAGCCCTCTAGGACTGATGCTCCTGAAGCGGCCCGGTGTCTCCACCCTGCCCCTGCTTTGCCTTTCTTCCTAGTCCTCATGGCTGTCTGCCGTCACAGTGTTCGTGTTCTTGGGTGTCACCTTCCTCCCCGGTAGCCACGTGTGCCCCCCAGGGCTGGGGCGCTGTCCCTTGCTTGCGGCTCCCGTAGGGCCTGCCCACGAGCCTCCACGGAGCTGGTGCCTGCCAATGTTTGCTACCTGTACAAAGGCATTGTGGAGAGAATTGAGAAGAGATGAGCAAGAATTGGGTGTTAGATGACATTAAGAAATTGCCGTTAATTTGGTTCAGTGTGACGATAGTATTGGGGTTAGAGTGCAAAAAGAGGCCTTAACTGTTAGATACAAGCTGAAATATCTGGGACTTTCTTTAAAATAGTCCAGTTTTAAAAAAATGTAGGATGGGAGTGGGAGGAAATGGAATAACAATGGCCAAATGCTGATATCTGTTAAAGTTAGGAACTGCGTACGTTTGGGTTAATTGTATTATTCTCTTTCCTTGGGTAGGTTTGAACGTTTCCATAATAAAGAGTGAAACGTGTATTTGTGATGATGAGCGAGTGAGTAGCGTGTAGAATGCACCAAGCACAGAGTCTAACACAAAATACACACTTACTGTTATTGGCTCTTAAAATTATCCATAAAAATAGACGAGGGAGCAGGTAGGGCAGGGCGGGCGGGGTAAGCACACTGCGCTGTATCCGCCAACCTTTGCAGTTTCTTGGGGGCACGTGCTCACCCCACGGCGCTGGCCTTGAGAGTGAGCGCTCAGGCCTGTCCGGCAGCCCAGCCACAGCGCCTCACCGCGGCCCTGTGGCTGTGAGTCGCGCGGAGTGGCGGGCGTCTGATGCCGCAGCCCCGAGCGGCCCCGCCCTGGTGTCCAGGGTGCTCAGGCGGTGCTGAGTGGAGGAAGTCCAGGGACCTGGTGCAGTCCAGGCTCTCCCCGCCCACCAGGAGCCAGGCCCCCTGGGGAGGGTGCAATGTGCTTCTGGAGGTGGGCAGAGGGCGGGACAGCTACTGTTCATCCCCCACAGCTCAGGGCCACCTCTTGTTTGGGGGTGTTGAGTCTGGCAGCGACGCACTGAGGGTTGCAAGTTTGGAGACCAGGAGCTCTGGGTGGGGTTGGGTTGCCGGCTCTGCCTCCTGTTGGTTCTGCAACCTTGGGCGAGCCACCCAACCTCTCTGAGCTGCAGCTTCCTAGTCTGGAACGTGGGGCTTTGATTCCCTCTTAATATGGTGTCGTGTGGATTACGGGAGACAGGTGCGCAGTAGTGGGCTTCGTGCCTGGCCCGGTCTTAGGGGCTTGCTGGGTGGTAGTTACTCAGTATTGCTGGCTCAGGGTGAGCCCTTTACAAATATTTGTCAAACTATTAGATTTGTCTGGCCTGTAGCCCACTCTCTCCCTCGAGCTGCGGGGGGCTGGATTGACTGGTAAAATTGGGGGTGCTGCTACCAGAAGAAGGGTGAAAGGATGCTGGACCATCTCCTGCTTCTAACCCTGCCTGGCCTCCCCCAGCTGGCCCGGCCAGCCGCCTGTCATGCTGGGCGGCCGCGACTCTGCCGGGAGGTGCAGAACACGCATCTTCTGCCTGCGCTGTGAGCGCTTAAGCCCTGTGGGCGCCGGGCTACGCACTGTACATGTGGGACCTTATTTGATGCTCCTGACAATGCTATAAATTTGGTATTCTCAAGGTTCCCACACTGGAAATGGAGAAAGTGAGGTTGCTGGAGGTGAAATAACCCTTCCTGGGACGACCAGGACTTGGCCCTGGAGTCCGAGCTATCGGCCATGGGTTCTCTATCACCGTCCCGGCCCAGGTGCAGGAGGGATTTAGCCTGGGTGGGGGGGAGTGGGTCAACCCTACGGGGCGTGGGGGGCTGGAAGCACGAACACAGCCAGTCGCGTGCCTTGGACACTGAGCCACGCCCTGGGAGGCTGGAAGGAGGGTCGTTTAAGGCAAATAAAAGAACTCCTGCCCGGCCCTGTGCAAACAATGTGCTAAGACGAGGCGGTCCTGGCTGAGAGCATAAAGTGGTTTGTGACTGAACCTCAGGGGACGTGGCTCCCTGGTGGCCTGGTAAGAGCAGTTAGGCTCAGGGCTGGGGTGTCCCAGGAGGAGCCCTAAACCAGCAGTTCCAAACTCATTCCCCCTCCGATTCTTGGACACTTTCCATTGCCCTGGCCAAAACCATTAGACTGGAGGGGGCCCTGTCACCCAAGCCTAGCCAGGCAGAGCCAGTCAAGGGGCATTTGAGTGACCAGGAAGCCACGTTCAGGCTCCCTCCTGCTGGGCTGGAAGCCAGGAGGGGTAAATTTGGAATGGCACAGCCACCTTGCCAGCCGTGATACAAACCTGTCGGCGAAGAAAGCCTGCAAAGGACGGAGAGCTGGGAGGCGGATCAGCTGGGTCCCTATGACACCGCTAAGCTCCTGGATCAAGCTGTACCTGCTGACAGCCCGGCTGTGGGCTTGTCAGTTAATAAGAGCCAACACAACGCCCTATTTGCTTGGCCTCTTCGGGTTGTCGTTTCTGTCACTTGCAGCCAGAGGAGTTCTAACTGCTATAATCTCTCGAGGGCTGGGGACTTTGAAGATCCACTCATGCGGGTCCCGGGCAGCCACTGCAAGCGTTTGAATTAAGGAGTGGCGGCACGGAGCCTCACGCCACACAGCGTGGGCAGGGCTGCCTGGAAGAGGCGAGCGTGAGCGGCCCGCTGGCCCTGCCGCTCTGCCGCCTGCTCTCTGCCCGCCTGGAGGGCGACGCTCTGAGCGTCCACCCGCCCGTCGCCGGCTTCGTTCACGGGCCTCTCCTCCGTGACAGAGTGAACGTCAATCAAAGTGGCCTGGCGGCGCTCCTCACACAAGGCAGCCCCTGCCCTCCCTGCTGCAGGCGGCGCGTTTAGCCACCAGTGCGTCCCTTTCAGGGTCTCGTGTCATTACGGGAACGCTTTGATGGGGGCCGTGCGAATGGGGAGATGCACGTCCCCATTGTAATTAACTCGGGAGGGACAAGGCCTGCTGGGGTGTCGGGTGTGACGAAAGCCCGGCCCCTTTGGAGGGTGGTTCTGCAGCGCGGCCCGGCCCTGGGCTTCGCAGGCAGAGGCCAGCTGAGGGGGGCCCGGCTCCGCGCTGGCTCTGTGAACACGCCAGTCGGCGGTCTCAGCGCACAGGGCGGCCGCCGTGGCTCCGGGCACACCACCCAACACCAGGTGCCGTCTGGTCGCTGTGGCAGAGTGAGGAGGCTGAGAGTTCAGCCTTGGGCCTTAGACGGCTTCACTGCCCTGGGACGACACGCCTGCTCCTTGTCTGTAAAATGGGGCTGTGGAAGAGGAGGCCACAGAGTGGCAGGGGTGTGTTGGCCTTTGCTGTCCTTATCAACCAGGACTGGGTGGTCCCCGGGATCAGTGTGGCAAATATTGCCACTGGGACCATCATGGTGGTGGGGAAAAGCCAGTGGGAGAGGGCTGGGCTGGGTGAGCCCTGGGCTTGGGTTCTTCCCCTTCTGGGGCTGGGCCAAGGAGGGGTGGCCACCCAGCTGCTTCCCCAGCGGGGAGAGTGGCTGTCCCAACCCACCCCCAGGTCTTTCCACCTGTGGATTTGGGGACTCCTGGGACATCAGGACTGGGAGGGCCCTCGGCGTCTTCAAGCTGCCCCTCCTCACAGCCAGCCGACGCCAACACCCGGGATCCTCACGCTTGCCTTGAAACACACACGCCTGAGACCACAGGAAGCCCAGTCCCTGTGTTTCCTGGAGATTTGGGTGGTGGTCACAGTCTTTGGTGGCTCTGGGAGAGTCCTGCCTATCTCCCGTTCACCGCTGCCTCCTCCAGGCAGGCCCCCCGGAGGGCAAGTGCGGCCCCATCTGCTCCACCGATTCCGCTCTGTGCCTCTGTCCCCGACAGGCACGCTTGACTCTGCCAGCCTAAGACTCTGTGCCTGAGTGGGGCTGGGTTTCGAGGAGCCTGGTCCTCTGTCCTTGCCCACGTGTGTGGCCCACGTGTACAGCGCTCTCGGCAGAGTGGAGAGTTGGGGGTAATGGCAGGGCAGGGTTGGGGCGTTATGCTTGTGCCTCTGGGCTTAAGGGCACCAAGATAGTGCTTGCCACATAAGGGCACCGAGATAGTGCTCGCCACATACTTCTCTCCCTTCCTTCTGCTGCCCCCGCCCTCCTGCCTGGACTCCCTGCTCCCTGCCTCCTTCCTGTCCACTCAGTGGCCCTGGTGAGCTGTGAAAAGGGCCACACTGTTCGTCACTCCTCTGTGGTAAACCACCAAGTCCCTGCCCTGCCCTTGAGGCCTGCCTAGTCCGGTTTTTGCTCGTCTCTCCCTCCACCCATCACGGTCCCTCAAATCCCATTTTTAGATCTCTTACCAGGGCCTTTGCATCTGCTAGTCCCTCTGCCTGCAGCCACCCTTCCCTCACTCAGACTCCTCCGGATACTCCGACTCCACGGAGGCCTTCCCTGGCCCCCCAGCCCTGCGTGGAGCAGGGGCCTCCACAGCCAGCCCCTCCCCATGCCCTGGCTCTTCTTACCTGGTGGGACTGTCCACTCGTAAGGGCAGGGAGGGTCTGTCCTGCTCCCCCCCTGCATCCTGGGCTTCCAGGGCAGCGCCTGGTCCAGGGAGGCCCTCTCCGGCTGACATCTGTCCTGTCCTGCCAGGTAACCTGGGAGATCCCGAGCCCAGGCCTGGTATCCTCCACAGCACATAATGGCAGCCTAATAATTAACTCTCCAATTATAGGCCCATAATAGAGGCTTAATCTGGGGCTCATTGGTAATGAGGCTGTTCACAGAAGGCCTTTCATCCACCAGCACTGCTCAGAGAGCTCCGCCTTGGCTGGGAGTCAGGGCCCACCCTCTTGTTCTCGGGGCCTCGGCCCTCTCACCCCGCCCTGGCGGTGGCCCACCCTCCGGCCTGTGCAGCGTCCCCGGCCGCGCCTGCCGTCCCAGGTAAACCCTGGGAGGAACCCGCCTGCCCTGGCCTCCCTGCCCGGGGCCGGTGGCCGGCTGAGGTCGGAGCTGGCAGTAGCCACCTCTCCGCCGGGCCAGGACGGTGTGGCAGCCACAGGAAAGCGTGCCTCGCGGAGCAGAAGGCCCCTCATTACGGAGACGCACCAACTGGCTTGGCCCGTGTGAACCCGCAGGTTTGGGAACGCGAAGACTTAATTGCCTTATGGACACGGAAAGGATGGAGGCCTCTCCCGGGAGCGGCCCCTCGCCTAGCGCGCTCCCCCCTGGATAATGACGGGACTTGTGGCTGATTAAAGGGGGAAGACAAACTCCCCTCCGGGGGGCCCGTGACAGGTTCCACCTACATTTAAAGCGTGTCCCCTCCCCGGCTCCTCTCCTCCTCCCACCGACTTTTCGGAGGTGATTTTTAATTGCGTGTTCCCAGGTGAGAGAGGGAGTCAGAGGAGGAGGGCGGGCCAGGGATTTCTCGCTGGCCACCAGTCCCGGCGTCCTTCTTACTGGGGCGCTTCTCCCCTGGGCCCAGCTGGCAGTAAGTCGCGGAGCAGGGCAGCGCGAGAGTCCCCCGCTCTGGTCGCGGCTCAGGCCCTGGGACCTGCTGCTGCCCGGGCCTCCCTCCCCCGCCCCGTCCTCTGCTCTGGCCACTCGGCCCCTTGTCCTTCACATGCGCCAGGATCGTCCCATCTCAAGGCTCTGCCCTGGGCTCCGGCTTTGAACACAACAGCTCGGTCTCTGCAGGGCTGGCTCCTTCGCGTCATCGGGGTGTCGCTTCAAACGGCCCTTCCACCATTTCACCTCCTGCTCTCAACTTCCCGGCCCGTGTTTTTATCCCGCCTCAGCCTCCCTTACTCAAACGCAAGCGCCGCGACAGCCACTTTGTGCGCGTGGTTTTCCCAGTGCCTACTGCGGTGCCTGGTGCGGAAACATTTACGGAAACACAGAACAGAACTTCCCTACGGACCCTCAGACGCTCTTTGGGCCCCACGGGTCCGGCGGAAAGCTTGGCCTGGCCGGGAACGGGCCCTTCCTAGGACTTTGCCGTTGACAGTGGTGCCTTCTGGAAGTCACCTCCACTTCCCAGCTGGCCCGGTGGGGCCAGGATAACGAAGCTGCTTTAACATAAATAATTTGCTTCTGAGGTGTAAGAGATGGGGAATATTTTTAGAAGGCCTGCCCTCCTAGGGGAAGTAAATGACTTATGAAAACGGGATTTTTCAAAGTGGCCTTCAAGAGAAAAGGGAGCCGTGTGTGATGGCCAAAATGGAATTCTATGAATTAGTGCAACTCATTATTCCGGCCGTGCGCACACACACACACACTCAAACACTCACGCTCTCGCTCGCTCTTCCTCCTGCCTTCCATTTCATGGCCTCAGCTCGAATCTGAAATAAAACCGCGGCAGCCCTCCTCCCCTGGCCCTCAGCGGCGGCCTGTCTGATTGGATGCCTCCCACAGCCCTGAAGACCAGAGCTTCAAGGAGGAAGCAGCCGGGGACACGCTGAGTCCTCGCTTCTTAAAGTGCGTGCCGTAAGTTACCTTGAAATGTTATTTTTTTTTAAAAAAAAAGTATTTTAGGTTCAACAGACACTTGGGTTCCTGTTAACAACTCATTTAAGGAGAAAGTGGGGGGAAGGCATTCAGATCAAGGCTTCTTTGACAACGTGAACCTCCTTACTTTGAATCCTCACATTGTCGATGGGATGAAAGATTTCGTGGAGACGCAGATGGGTAAATGCGCAGGTGAGAAAGGACAGATGTTAGCTACAGCGGAGACGCAGGGATCTCGGGATGGGCTTTGTCTGGCCCATAATGGAGAATAGATCTTGGAGGGAGGGGGAGTGGGAGACCCAGAAAACCAAGACACAAAAACCACTTTTGTGGCCATTGTGTTTCCGCTGGAGTCTTGATCTAGGGAAGGTGTGCTGTTTGGAGAACTAATAAGGCGGCCGACTCCTTTGATGGGGCACGTTCTGAAACCAGGGTCTACGAGAGTCATCCTTCGCTGGCTCCCTGGGGTCTTCCTCCCCTCGTCTACAAAGTCCGGCTCCAGTGGGGCATGGATGTGTCTTCTGCCCAGCACCCCTGAAGCCCCGACAGCCAGCTCAGGGCTCCTCTTGAAGGTCCATGGTAGCGTCCCGGTGCCGACACGCTCAGCTTTGAACTCCCCGTCTAGCAGCCAGGGGCACCATGAGCTGGCTCCACACCTGCCCAAGCCCCCTGCTCCCACCAGAGCAGGGCGACCGTCTTCCCTGATCCCCCTTCGTTCTTCCCTCCTCCATGGAGGAGAATCTTCCTCTGCACTTGTCCGAGGTCTACTCGTCCAGGCAGACCCGACTCCCAGGGGCCTTCTGAGACTAGCCCATCCCCACGGAACCCCTTTGTGAGTTCTCACATGCCCATCCCATGTGCATCTGACCCATCTCCTTACCCAAGAGGACTGTCAGCTCCCTGGGGACAGAGGTCCTGCCTGGGAGGTGCCAGCACATGCCACAGGATAACAGAGCGGGCACGTTATGAGTAATGCTTAAACAATGGGAAGCGGCAGGCTGTAGACCGGAAGGTGAAAGGATTTGGGTTCACCGCCTTCTCCAGGAAGTCGCTCCTCCCTGACGCCAGGCTGTGGGGCTCCAGAGAGCCCGACGCCGTCACTCTCACCCTCTGCTAACTGCCCTGAAGCCTGGAGCGCCCCGGTCCCTGGGGCAAGGCCAAAACCTGCAGCCTCTCTACGTTGTCCAAGCCTTTCTTTTCCATAACAGCTCATTCATTCACTAAGTAACTGCTGAGTGACTACTGTGTGCCAGGCACTGGGGATTTGGTGGCGAACGTGCCAGACACAGTCCCTGCTGTCCTGGGGCTCAGAGAGCGCGAACCAGGAGCCGCAGAAATGGTTGAATGCGACTGTGACAGTGCCGTGACGGGCGAGCGCAGGCTGCTCCGGGCGCGTCTGGGCAGACCTAGCGCGTGCTTCTCCAGGACGCTGCCTGACGTCTGGCGGGCTCCTGGCAGGCTGCCTTGCAGCGGTGGCAACGGGCAGCCACAAGCTGGCCTGAGGGGCCCTGCACGGGGACACGGGCCTAGGGGCAGTGAGAAGGTCAGTTCCCGCGGTGGGTCTGAGGTGGGGCTGGTGCTCTGGGCCAGCATCCTCCAGCGCTAAGTCCTCTCTGCTCTTCAAAGTGAGGGCCTCCTTCTCCCAGTTCCTGGGCCTGGCGTCCCTGGGCCTTACTGCCTTACGCCGTTGGGAACCAATCACTCTCTGCGGAGTCTGCTTCACTTCCTTGATTTTTCTATTAATGAAGCTGGTGAGCGGCCTGTGTCATGGCTCCTTCTGCACATGTTCTCATGGTTGTACCTCACCGTGGAGTCCAGGAGAACTGGAATTATGTCTAGTTCTTTGGATACCAGGATCCTAGTGAGGGCAAACCAGGTAAACAAGTATCTGGCATGCATGCCCCTCTTGCAAAGCCAGTGGCTGTGGCAGACATTATTAATCCATCCAGACACTCACTTCTCCTGTGCCTGGCCCTGGGTTCAAGCACTTCCTCAGAAGGCTCTTCCCTGCTTCCCTGGCTGCCCTCTGAGGGAAGTCCCCCTTCCTGCAGCTGTTTCCTGTGACTAAACTCATTGCTTTCTTCACGGTGCTCTTCCCACTTGCTAATTATGTATTTTTTGATCTTATTTAAGGCCTGTTTCCCCAACTAACCCATAAGCTCCGTGGGGTGGGGTCACGTCTGCTCCTGCTCCACACGGAGTCCCTGGAACTGAGCACGGCCCTTGTCAAGCAGGAGGAGCTCGCCAAATATTTGCTGCAGGTTGACCGAATGCTTGAGTAAATGAACGGTCTGAAGAGAGGACCCGGGACGCTTGTCCGAATACCTGGCTTGATCCTGGGTCTGCAACTTCCTAACTGAGCCCTTGGGCAAGTCCCGGCCCCTCTCTGGGCCTTAGTTTCCCCATCAGGAAGATGAGGATGAAACCTCCCCATTCGCACAGTCCCATTGGGCATCTGGGTGACTTAAGTCAAAGCATTTTGTGAAACCAGCTGCAAACGCCGGCTGCTGTGATTATTGGTGTGGCTTGTCCTTTCTCCGCCCAGGGCCGGGAGCTGTTTGAGGAGGGCGTCGCTCTTGCCCAGGTTTCCGAGGAGCTGGGGCACAGCCTGTGGAGGACACGGGGAATGTTGGGTCTGAGAGCTGCTTTTCTGCAGCTGGCAGCTGGCGTTCTGCGTGGGCCTGGGCCGTGCACGCCGGGGCCGGCAGACTTGCTCTTCCTCCTCTCCTGTCTGGTCCAGGGTGGCAGCCGCTCAGCTCCTGGGGCCCCGTGGGGAGGGGGCTCAGCTCCCAGGCACTGGGCTTTGCGGGTGGGAGGCGCGGCCGTGGCTCTGGCCCTTGACTATTTAGGGTGCAGCGAGGCGTCACTGCCTGCGTGGGGGAGGAGGCGTCACTGCCCGCATGTGTGCGCCCCCTTGTTTTTCCGCAGCCGGGGCCAGGCAGCTGTCCGCTCTGGGGATTTGAGTCCCCAGAGCCTGCTTCTCTGCAGGCTGGCTCTGCTCTGGCCAGTGAAGCCTGCCTGATGCATCCTGGGGGAGCTGATGCCTTAGGCAACGTGGCTCGAGCTGGCCCTGTTGAAGCTGATGTCCCAGCCTGCCTGGGGCTGGTGCAGGGAGCTCGGTGATGGCCAGGGCTGGCAGGGCCCTGACTGGCTGTCACCCACCCCACAGAGGGGTATGGTGTGGTGGGCTGGCCAGGGCCCGGCGATTCTGAGAAACAGAGATCTGCTCCCCTGGCCCCTGACTCTCAGCTGGGCGGACGGCAGGGCCCGGCAGCAGCTGGGCTTTTCTCCCAGAAGGGCAGGGCCTGTGGCATGTCCTCCAGAGGGCCAGTAGCCGGGGCAGTGGGTCCTACTGGCAGAGAACCCAAGCCCACTCTCCCTGGTCAGCCGGAGACCGAGCCTGGGGCGGGAGGCAAAGGAGGCTGCTCAGAGCAGGGCCCCTCAGGCAGGCGGGCTGGGCCTTTCCGTCTGTCGCTGCCCACGCTGCTGCTCGGCAGGGCCGGACTCCAGCCTCGCCCACCGCCTGCCCCTGCCTGCAGTGCTCCAGCCCCTCCTCCACTCGCCTGCAGGATCCGGCGCAACGTCCCCACCTCCGAGAGGCCTCCCGTGACTCCTCCAGACAAGGGTAGTTGCTGTCTCTTTGGGTCCCTGCCCTCTTTGTTCTTCTTTCCGTTACTGTGTGTGCTTAGTCACTAAACAACGGCGCATCGTCATCTTCCGTCTTCCTCTGGACTGTGCGCCCCACGGGCATCCTCACTGTGCCGTGCGTCCGCCAGGCCTGCCTGCCTTACCTCTGTGTCCGCGCCTTCTACAGTGACGTCGGTGGCAGGCAGTCCCCACAACAGCCCAGTGACGCTCAGTCCTGGTCCCCACACCGTTGTGCTGCTCCTGCTCACGTTGGCCAGGGCTGAGCCGTGTGACCAACAGGACACTGTAGAAGTGACGGTGTGTCATTGCCAAGGTAAGGACATCAAGGGCCCTTAGCCTGCCTTGTTCCCTTTCTGGCTGCTTGTCCCGAGGACGCCGGCCGCCGTGCTGTCAGGACGCACCAGCAGCCCGCGGCAGCGAGCCGGGCTGAGCCACTGCAGCCTCTGGAGACACCCTGAGCCAGGGCCACCCAGCCACACTGCTCCCGATTCCTTGACCTGCAGAAACCGTGCGACACGATGAGCACTAGATAACCAGTAAGTACCTCAGTGGCCCTTGCAGAACTGTCCTCGGCGCTGCGTGTGGACTCGGTGGAGCCGTCACTCGGTGCTCCTTCCTCCCCGCGCTAAGCGGTGGGCACCCTGACCCTGGGGAGAACGAGACCCTCGATCTGGAATTTGTGTCTGGAGCAGAGATACCAGACCAGGAAATAGTTGGATTGATTGCAGGAACTACTTGACATCACACACACACACACACACACACACGTGCACACAAACACATATGCATACATACATATACACATATATATGCACATACATATACATACACATGCACATATATTTTCCTTTCTCGCCAAAGTTAGGCACAGCCATCGCTACCATCATCTTCACAGCACCCTCAGCAGCCACACCACCCATCCACGGCCCTAGAACACACATTCAGTAAGTGCTCAACCATTGCATGTTCATAAATTAAAAACCTAGCAACGTGAATGGTGTCAGGGCTGTTTATGGTGATTTTAATTTGTGTCGTGTTGTCCGAACATCTCTCTCCCTTACCCGACTCCCTGGAGGAGAGTGGCTTTGCTCTTGCTCCCCTGCCGCGGGAAGGTTCTGCTGCTGGGCGGGGGGCAGAAGACGTCTGCAGACAGTCTGGGCTGGGAGGCAGGCGCGGGCCACGGCAGGCAGAGCGGGGCAGCAAGGCAGGCAGAGATGCGGTCCTTGTCGGCGGAGCTCCAGAGGTGCCAAGTCCCTTCATGGAGAGGTGGCTGTGTGGCCCCTCGCAGGGGACAGGATGGCAGCCACAGGGACTTCCAGCAGAAATGCTTGAGCCGGCTGGGCGCAGACCCAACCTAGCTGCCCATCTTCAGGGGACTTCATGGGCTTTGTGGGCTGAGACCTGCAGCAGTTCAACAGTGCCCGGGTAGACTGGTACCGGAGCCGGGAAGCCTGCACACCCAACGTCCTGCGTAACGTGTGACGTCCTGGGACCTTGCGGGTGTGAGAGAGGGAGCCCCATCAAGGACAGGAACGGGATTTCCCCCAGTCCAACATGACAGGGGCATGAAATCAGATTCATAGTGATTTGATTTAGGAGCGTGTGCCATTTCTTTTACACCCAAGTTTGTGGAATGAGGCTTAAAGCTACTAGAATGCCAGGAATTTTTCTTTTGGGTTTGTTTTGTTCATTATTATAATATATTACAGAGCCTGGTACATTGCCTGACACGTAGTAGGCACTCAGTAAATATTGGTGCATGAAGGCGCGAGGAGAAAATGATTTCCTGGGTGGCCACCAAGTGCTAGAGACTCTCGAAACTTCCCTTAGATTCTTCTTTTCATGCCAACCCTAGAAACTTGGTGTTCTCGCCTGCGTTTTATTTCCCCTGCCTCCTTCCCTCCCTCCCTTCCTCCCTCCCTCCCTTGCTCCCTCCCTCCCTTCCTTCCTATCCCATTCCCGCTGTCCAAGTGCATTTGCACATGTTCTTGTAAGCGGTGTACTGTTGCACGTGTGTATGTTTAGCTTGTGTTAAGGCTATGGTGTCACTTCTCATCCTGTTTCCCGTCGTTTTTACCCACCACATTTTGCCACCTGCCTTGCCAGACACGGGCAGCCCCCAGCACCTGGAGACTTCTGTCAGCACTGGGTGAACGTCCTTAAATGCATCTCCCATGATAGAACTTTGGAGTATGTGCCCGGGAGTGGCAGTGCTTGCTGGTCACCGCAGTGTCTGTGTGGCTTACCCCAGCACGGTTGCAACGGCCCGCACTCCTACCAGCAAGGCGTGAGCTTCCTTTGTTTTTGTGTCTGTGCCAACGTTGGCCTTCCCCAGCTTTCTAGCCCTTTGCAGTCTTAATAAAGTGACACCTCAGTGGTATTTTAACTTGCATTTCTTACCCCCATTTGGGTGGAAGCACTGGGGCCTCAGACAATGACGTTTGCGGGTAGCTTGTGCCCACCCACTCCGGGCTCAGGCCGGAGGGCCCGGCTGCCCCTTGAGTGGGCTGTGGGCTCAGCCCGCAGCCAGGTCGGATGCCGGGCGCCAGCAGGACAGCCGTCTTCCGCTGGGATCGAGCCCCACCTGGTGGTGCTGGGTGGGAACTAACTGGGGCTCGGAAGGGAAAGGAAGGGAAGAGAAGGGAAGGGAAGGGAAGGGAAGGGAAGGGAAGGGAAAGGAAGGGGAGGGGAGGGGAGGGAAAAGAAGAGAAGGGAAGGGAAGGGAAAGGAAGAGAAGGGAAAGGAAGGGGAGGGAAAAGAAGGGAGGGAAGGGAAGGGAAAAGAAGAGAAGGGAAGGGAAGAGAAGGGAAAGGAAGAGGAGGGAAAGGAAGGGGAGGGGAGGGGAGGGGAGGGAAAGGAAGGAAAGGGAAGGGAAGGGAAGGGAAAGGAAGGGGAGGGGAGGGGAGGGGAGGGGAGGGAAAGGAAGGAAAGGGAAGGGAAGGGAAGGGAAAAGAAGGGAAGGGAAAGGAAAGGAAGGGAAAGGAAGGGGAGGGAAAGGAAGGGGAGGGGAGGGGAGGGGAGGGGAGGGGAGGGGAGGGGAAGGGAGGAAAGGGAAGGGAAGGGAAGGGAAAGGAAGGGAGGGAAGGGAAGGGAAGGGAAGATTTACTCCAGCAGCTGAGGCCCAAGCAGGGGCTGCCGAGGCACAAGGCCACCTGCCGCAGACACCGTGCACCCAGAGGACGTGGGCCAGGCCCTAAGCACTGTGGTTTAGTTCCTGCCTCTGGGAGGCGGAGGGAGCCGGAACAGCGTCACTTCTGAGGATCCTGCTGTTTTGAACAAATGAAACCAGACCTTGTTTCTTTTCAGTACACTTCTGTTTTAAATGTACTTTGAACTAAAGTACAATATTCCTCCCCCAAAGGCATAAAACCCCAGTGCACATCTCAGTGAATGTCCTAAGCAAACGCCCCCCAGTCACACCTCCCCGCTCCAAGGAGCGCCACTGCCCTCGGTTCCCACACCTCGGGGGTTCCCACACCTCGGGTTCGTTTTCTGCCTGGGTCAAAGGTCGTGTAAATGGAACTCTACAGGTGTTCTGTTCTTGCATTTTGCTACTTTCCCCCAATATTGTCTGTAGGACGCATCCGTAGCGTCTCATTCTTGTTTTGATACAACATTGCATTGTATGAGCACCCTGCCAACTATCCTTTCCCCGGGGGACGGATATTTGGGTTGAGTCCAGGTTTGGACTCTACTGAACACAGGTTCTGTGAACACCTAGCACATGTCTATGGGCGGCGTGTGCATGCAGTTCTGCTCAGTACGAATGCATCATGCAGCGCATGAGAATACCGGACCATAGGTGGGTGTGTCGCCAGCAATAGTGATACTGCCGGTTTTCCCAAGTAGTGGTGCCAACTTAGTAGGCGAAATGATAGAGCGTGAGGGTCTGGATGCTCCCCGCTCCGACCGATGGGCATCATCAGTCTTTCTGGACATTCTGGTGTTGTGTAGTCGTGCTGGGTTGGGTGTCATAGTTTGCATATCCTGATGATTATGAAATTTATGTCCATTGGTCACTTGGCTAATCTCTTTTGTGAAGTGCCTACGGTATAAAAGACTTTGGCCCGTCTGTCTACTGAAGGATCTGCCTTTTTCTTATTGATTTATAGGAATGAAAAAATACATCCTCTGAATGGGAGTCCTTTGTCAGACACGTTGTCAGAAGATTTACCTTCTCTCGGGTCACTTACCTTTTCACTCTCTTAGTGATGTCTTTGCTGAGCAGAAATTCTGAATTCTAGTATAATGCGATTTATTTTTTCTCTTTTTGGGGCTTTTTTGTTGTGTTCAAAATCTTTTTGCCTACTCCAAGGTCATGGAGATTGTTGTCTATGTTTCTTCTAAAATCTTCCGCGATCCGCATCCATCTGGAATTGATTTTTGCATGTGGCGGGAGGCACAGGGTCAATATTTTTTCCATATGGATATTTAATTGACCCGCCTGATTTATTGAAAGGTCCTCTTTCCCCACTGCACTGAGTGTCACCTTTGCCATAAACCAGGGGACTGTGCACGTGTGGGTCTGCTTCAGGCACACGCGCTTGTCTGTTTCTGTCTCTGCTGACAACCCTTTTAGGGAATGCGACAGAACTGTGCTATTCACGAGGTGACTGAGAGTTTATAAAATACTAGTTCAGAGTGTGCTGCAGGTGGTGCTATGCGCCGACGGACCCGGGCTGGGGGCTTGTCTGGAGAACACTCCTTTCTCAGTGCTGTCTGTGATTCCCAGGGCCTACTGCGGCTCATTTGGCCAGAAAGCCATGAAGCTGAATCTGAGTCTGCTTGTGCCTGCAGGGTCCGGGCACGAAAGCCCTCTGGACCCCCAGAGAGAGCCCATGGAGCCTCGGTGGCCTTGAGTGGGGCAAGATCTTTTCTCTGCAGTCATTTCCTTCCCTTCTGCGGTTCACGCTGGACGCCAGAAGCCTGCAGTCTCCTGCTGCAGGTGCGTCTGGGACTGAGAGGTGGGCTCCCCACAGCCGCTCCGCCCCTGAGGCTCTCGGGGTTCACACTTGAGGCCGAGAGGGCGGCAGCCACGCACAGACGCAGGGGAGACTGCTCCAGCAAAGGCGGCTCGTGGGACTCAAAGGAAGGTCATGTGGCTGAAGCAGAGTGAGGACAGGAGAGAACCAGGGGCAATTGGTCAGGCCAGGCCTTGTAGGCTATGGTCCAGAGGTCAGGGGTCATTCTGGTTGTCACAGGAAACCATATGGGAGGGTGATAAGTAGAGGAGGGACCCTCTGGCTTCTGGGGACGAGTTAAGGGGCCCCTTCACTGCACCTCACACCGGGCTTTGGTTAACGAGTTGCTCCCCCATCTTTGGGACTGTAAGCTGCGTGTGGTTAGGATCAAGTCTTTCTAAGGACTGTATCCCTGGCACTCCCATCGGGCCTGGCAGGTGCCCGGTAACTATATGACAAGTGAGCATCAGAGTGCATGCTTATGATCAGAAGTCAATGGACTAGTTGACCTCAAGATCTTCTGTGTCTGTCCATAGATCTAACCCTGTGACAGGTCAGGGAGCATGTGGCCTCTAGGTGGGCATGGAGGAACCTAGCGTGGCTGCAGTGGAGATAATGGGGTGTTGGGATCACAAACATCACCTTGCTCCCCATCACCCTGAACAGACCACTAAGTGAAGAGAGCTCCCGGTGAAGGCCAGGATGCTGGCACCTCCCCTGGCTTCTCTGTGATATCAGTAGGGCTGGGCTTCCCTCTCCCTGAACACCTTCCTACACACAGGGACCCTAGTGAGTTGTGGAGGAATGGAGCTCTTATATGGCTCCACTATTGCAGGAAAGGATCCAGGGGTCTTAGTGGACCACAAGGGTAATATAGCAAGTCAGTTATATAATGCAATTTTTGAAGGGAAAGAAAATGAATAAATAAAATCTATATGTCACCTCGACGTCAGTCCTTATTATAAGAAAGGAATTCAGCCACTGGCTTCATGCCGTATTCTGGGTCCCTTTTTGGTCATTGCATTTTAAAGAGGGATGTGGTAAGCATACCGCAGAGATAATCAAACTGAATTGTATGGCAGAAAACTGTGGAAAAAAACAACTCTGAAGATGAAAAGGCTAAATTGTCATTGTCACATTACATCGCTATGGTTATTATATCTGACATTAGCTTTTCAGGGTCATTTTATCTGTTATTTAATTTGTTGCTCATCACTTGTCCCTTCCTGAATATGAATATTTGCTAGACAATGAGGGCCGACGTCTTCTCCCCTTCCAGGGGCTGGAATGGGCGCCCCGCGCAGGCCTTGCCCCGCCCCTGAGTCTGCGGTACTGAAGCGAAGGCTTTTAGGGATGGCTTTCGGTTTGATTTTGGTTAAGGCAACGTGGGCTAAGTGCCTGCCACTCGGCGATGCTCAGAAAATATGCGTCCTTTCCCCTTTGCGAAGAGCTATTTCTTGCAAAGGAGGGGTGCTTGCTGGAGGGAGGGGCGCCACTTCGTCACGCGCGGCCGGTGTCCTGAGATTCCGGCTGCCCGTGGACCTGGCCGTGGACGTGGATCCGTCTGGACAAGGCGGGGGTTGCTCTGTTCCCGCTCCCGCCTCTCCGGCCTGCTTGCTCCTCTGAGGGGCGCTGGATTTGCCAGTGGGGACCGCACCTCTAGAGTGTCCTGGGGTGGGGTGCCGGTGCGCAAGGGTCCTGCAGCCTCCGGGGCCTCTCTCTGGCCCCCAAAGGCGACGGCTCTCAGCCGAGACAGCCTCTCGTCTCCTAGGGATCACTCTAGAACCGCCAGGTGGGGTGTGGGGGGAACATCCCTGCCCTTTTAGTACGTGGAGTCCGAGAGCAAAGCCTGGGCCGGGCTGGACAGCGACTGCGCGGAGTGATTCCCCCGGGAGTCCTGCTCCCTGGGCGAGCGCACTGGCTCTGGGGGGTCGGGGGCCAGTACATGTTTGGGTTCGCCATAAGGGGACGTGGATTTGAGATCAGTAGCCCTTAAATCGGGATCGACATGCTTGGTTTTGAGTATCCCTGCAGGGGACTATGGGAAGAGCTCACGGTTTTACATATTTATGGGGTCCGTGGGTGTTAACAGCTGTGCCTCATGCTTCCCATGCCAGTGCTTGTTTACTCTTCACCGCACCCCTGCTCAGCAGGGGCCAACGTTAGTCCCATTTTACAGATGAGGAAACAACGGCACAGGAAGGTCAAGTAACTTGCCTGAAGTCACACAGCTAGTAAGTGGGGTGGTTGGGATCTGAACTCACTTGAGATGCTTGCAGAGACTGGAAGGGCCTGGGTGTGTGACCTTGGTTGGCCAGCACGCTGGGATGGGAAGGCTGTGTCTCTAAATAGTCCTGCAGGAGTTACTGCCCTCTGCGTCACGCAAGAAGGCAGAGCAGGAGACTGTAGCCAAGGTGAGGACGCTGTTTTCATCCCAGCCCTGCCGTTCTCGTCTGCGTGGCCCTGAGCAAGCTCCTTGCCCTCTGCGGCTTCTTCTCTTCAAACGAATCCTACAGTCCTGGACCTGCTGCTACCGAAGTGCCTTCCACCTTCGCAAGGTCCCAGGTCCCGCGGGGAGCCCGTGCCTGCCAGGGCCCCTTCCTGGCTCCACACACGATGGGCTCCCCCCTCACCTCCCCAGAGGTCCCCACTCCGCACACCGAGGGCCAGCTCCCACACAGCCAAGCCCTGCACAGGGTGCGGGGTGTGTCCTCAACCAGCCCCCCAACACTTCGTCCTTCCGGAAGTCCTTCTGGGGGCTCTGGGCCCCTGCTTTCTCACTCCTTCTAAGAATTCCTTTCTAAGAAGCCCTTTCTAAGGAGTCCTGTTTTGGTAGGGAGAAAAACCAGTTTCTCCTAAACTGGTTTTGACTTGGATGTCGAGGACAAATCTTACGCGGGCACAATGAGCCATGCGGTCCGGGCTTGTTTTCTGATTGTTACTGTCTAACAGGGATGTACCAAGTCTGGAGGGGCACTTGTGTGCCAGAGGGTGGCATCTGGTGGCCAAGGGTCCAGCAACAGGAGGCCAGAGGTGGCGGCCAGAGAGCTATTTAGAGCGCGGTGCTGTGGCTTCGGCTGAACACCTTTTTGGCGTCTATCTCTGCTTCGACCATGTGGGGGTGGATGTCCACGTTCATTCCCGCGTCCCTGCACAGCTTGAGCAGGGTCCGGATGTTGTTCTTGGACAACCTCAGGTATCTGTGCAAGAGAAAGGCCAAAGAGGTCAGCTGAAGGTGGAGTCACAATAACCTCTAACTTTGTCAGAAACAGCTTGGATTCAAGCAGCAGTAAGTATGGGTCCCCTGCAAGGGACTGGCTCTCCCCGACATTCGTGGAGCTGACAGAGACCTTGGAGGACGGTGGGACACCACAGAGGTGGTGGGAGTTTATATTGGTGGAACTCTTGGAAATGAAGTCCCTCCAAAGGAAAAAAAGGTTCCTTTTCTTTGGACTCAGTACCTCCACTAGGGTTGCCAGCTCATCCCAAGAAAAGTCAACGGAAAGAAAAGCTATATAAATAAAAGATGTTCATTTTGAGATCACAAACAACAGGAAAATAAGCAATTTCATGAACAGAGGAATGGTTAGGCAAATAACTGACCATTATTTCAAGGACTCATAATTAAAATGGCTTTAGGAGAAAGAAGGTGCAACATAGGTGACATCAGGCCGAGTGGGGAGAGAAGCCAGAATGCAGATTATTACGTGCTCCCTCGCTGGGACATGGGCATGACCGGAGACCATTAGGGCCGTGGGGACAACGGCTGAGCGAAGTTGCAGGGATAGAGTGAGCATTTTCTTTCAATAATATCCAAACAATGAAAACCTCAGGCCACTGATTTAAAATGTTAGCTAAAGCCCCATACTCTGATCCATGCTGAAGAACGGCTCCGATCCCTTTTGCACTGTGTGACCCAGACAGTCATGTCCAGGGAGCTCCATGTCCCACATCAGCCCGGACCTCGGTCCCCGCTCTAGTCTGGGGTCGGTCTCCTGCTCAGGCTGCCCGCCGGCTGGTTACTTTCCTACAGGTGATGGGAGCGGGGCTGCGTATTGATGTAACCTGTTTGCTGCCTGCGGGGAACGGCCACCCTTCTCCTCTAAGATCTCCCTAGAGCTTACCTCTGAGCCCTCCCCAGCTCCCACACCCGCGCTACCTTCTCCCTTAGCTCCAGTCACAGTCCGCCCTGTCCCCCCTGACCAGCCCGGCTTCCGAGGGTCTCACACATCTGTACCCGTGGGCACGTCCATTCTGGACTAGTTCACCCTTTTCTTGAATGTTTTTCTAACGGCTTCACATGCCATCTCTCCACACAATTTTTTCCACCTTCTCAGAGGGGAGGAGTCTTGTCCAAATCTTTTTTCTCTCCACCATGGAGGCCAGGTGGGCTGTCGGCTGGCCAGAGTCAATTGGAACCACCTTGTCAATCTGGAAGGCATAGCCCCAAGTCACCCAGCCAGTAAAGGCCATCAGCCCGGGTCTCTGATGACAGCTTCGAACTTGATCAGAAAGGGCTTAGATTTGAGCAGCAGTAAGTATGGGTCTTCCACAAGGGCCTGGCTCTCCCAGACAGTGGTGGAGCCGACAGAGACCTTGTAGCACAGTGGGCCACCGCACAGTGGTGGGGGTTCATATGGGAGCCAGTCAACCGTTCCACCCGTGCACCCTTTGGTCGGCGAGTGAGCAGGGCAGGATTTTGCCCCAGGGCCGTGGATTGCCAGGCGTTTGAGGCTATGTTAAATCTACAGGTGAGCTTGCCGCTGCCACCTTTATAAGGACTACGACTACATTATTCTGTTTTTCCTTTTCCTCTTCTGCTAGTTTCTGAACTTGTCAGTTGCATTTTTACAGTAAAGGATAACACTGGACTAGGGAGAGGGATCTTGGGGGGCTTTTCTTGGAGGGGGGACGAGGCTGTAGAGTGTTGCTGAAAACTAGCAGGTCCTGATAAATAGGACAGAGAGCAAGGAAGAAGGGACACCCTTTGGTAAGAGCAGTAAGGACCAAATGGTTTCACGCCTTGCCCGTGATCCCTTCCAGAGTATAAAACCCCAAACGCACAGCAGGTAGCCACTGGGGGGCGGCTCCCACCACCAGCAGTTCAACACCACGTGTAAGGGACCTCAGGGGCAATTTCCCGTTAAAACAAGGCCACAAACAACTCATTCTCTCCTTTTGTGGACAATAGCCATGTTTCTATTGTGGAACAAATGGAAATACTGGGAGGGTTGTGTAAGTGTCTGAAGGTGGGTGTCCAAATGACATGCCCATTCAGGGGCAGGTCCACTGGCAGGGGAGCTGGAGAGCCAGTGGCTTCAGCCCTGGAGCAGTCCCTGGGGACCCAAGGACAGAGCTCAGCCACACCGAGTGCCCCCTCTAAGGTCTTCAGGCTCAGCCCGGGTGTCCGAGCCGGGGACGCCGCGCCCGCCCACACAGGGCCGCTCACCGGCAGCTCAGCACCTCCTCCGGCTTCAGCATCTTTGCAGACTCAATCTTGAGCTCCGTGCCTTTCTCCATGAGACTCTTGAGCTTGCGTTCGTAAAGGGAGTCGGACGTCTTGGAGGCCCAGTCTCTCAGGAAGTTCCCCCTCCGGGTGCCAAAGACGTTCTCCTGCATGCCGGGATCTAAGGTAACGCTTTGCCGACGGAATGACGTTGGCCGCTGCATGGACTCTAAGGCAATCACATCTTTGATGTCTAACTCTGAAACCGGACAGATGTCACCAGGGAGTTAGATGCTGGGAGAGGTGAGAGATGGGGTAGGCAGGAAGGAGAGGAGGGCTGAGAGGGCCATGAACGACACCTGCTCTGACACACGAGGTCTTGTCAAGCCTTCTGCAGGTTGTCCTTCCTGGCATTTATTTAACTTTAGTCGTCCTTTTCTTCCTCCCTCCGTTCTCCCTGCTTCCCAGCCCTTCCTTTTTCCCCCTTCCTCTTTCCCCTTATTTCAATCTCTCCTCCCTTCCTCCTGGAAAGGAGTTCAGCTAAAGAGAATGAGCCTAGAGGACACAGGGGAAGGTATCAGAGGAGAAAAACTTTGAGCTGGGTTTTAAAGGACAGATTGTTTATTAGTGAGAAAAGGAGGAGAGGACTGTAGGCTGCGGAACTGCACGCACAAGGCGCCAATGCATGCAGTGAAACGGGATGTCGGCCCTGACCCCGGCACTGGGCTTGCGCTGATTGCAATACTGGTAGGGCTGGAGCTTGGAGCCTGAATTTTTTCTTCTTGTTAAATTTCCTTCTAAGTATTTTACATATTTTTACCTATGAGAATGGAATACTTTCTACTTACTTCCATTTCTAACTGGTATGACTAATACCGAGAAAAGTCTATTGGTTTTTAAAACTGTATTTGTCCGGTATACCAACAATCATAGCAAATTTTATTAATTTTTAGCTAGAATTTCTTGAGTTTTGCAAATATTCATCATATCAGGGAAAAAATATCTTCCTTTTAATATTTATAAATAATATATATTCTTCTTGACACATTGCATTTTCCTTGTTTCTTTGCCTTCCCTTTTGTTTTCAATCTTTCTGTATCACCTGGTTTTAAGTGTGTATCTAGATTTTGATTTCTAACCCAATTATTTCCTAATCTGGCATCTCTGCTCTCTTCTGGAGTATTTTCTGCAGTTGAAAGGTTACATAGCTGACACAGTCCCTAAATATTTCCAAATCTGCAAATATCAGTCATTCACCCCGATAGTGACTTACATGTGGGCTGGTGACAGGATTATGAGGTTGTAGGTCTCTACTCTCAGTAGTCTGTATGTGCCATTTGACTTCCGGATGATAGAATTGGTAGACTAAAACAGCTATTATAGATATACTCCATTATGTTCACCAAGGCATGAGCACATTAAGGAGAGACACAGAAGATTAAAAATGACCCAAATTGAAGTTATAGAAATGAAAACGTCGATGTTTGATAAGAAAATTCTATGGGGTGTGATTAACAGCAGATTAGGCATTAGAGAAGAAAAGATTACTGAACTTGAAGACATAGCAACAGAAATTATACAAAATGAAACACAAAGAGAAAAGACTGAAAGTTTTTTAAAAACCCAGTGAGTTGTAGAACTTTAAAGATGTGTAACTGTCATGCCTGAAGGAGAGGGGAGAAAATGGAGGAGTGAAAAAAATTTGAAGAAATAATGGTAGAAAAATTCCCCTATGTTATAAAAAACTATAAGCTGAGAATCTCAACAAACCCCAAACACAAGAAACATGGAGCAAACAACATTAAGGCACATCATAATCAAATTGCTTAAAAAGAAAATCTTAAAAGAAGCCAGAGAAAAAAGACACATTAAAGAGGAACAAAGATTAGGATGATAGCCCGCTTCCCATCGGAAACAATGCAAGCTAGGAGACAGGGAGCACGACTTTAAAGAAGAAAGGCTGTCAACCTACAAGTCTACACTCAGCAAAATTATCTTTCAGAAACAAAAGTGAAATAAAGACCTTTTTGGTAGCTATAAGAATTTATTACCAACAAGCCCACATCACAAATTATGTTAAAGGGAGACCTTCAGGTGCAAGAAAAATGACTCCAGACAGAAATCTGGCTCTATGCGCAGGCACAACGTGCACTGGAAATGTTTCATATATGGATAAACATAAACATCTCTTTAAAATGTAGTTGTGGAAGGGAAAAATAATAAGACTCTATTGTGGAGTTTATAACTCATGGAAAAATCTACTCTGTGGCAACAACATCATGGAGGCTGGGGCAGGAGAAGCAGCATAGTCTTGTAAGTTTCTTACGCTTTACAGGAAGTGAAGGGAGACTGTGACGATTTAAAGATGTGTGCTGCGCACTCCAACACAATCACTAAAATAACGCACAGACAGTCATAGCTAAGAAGCTGACAAAAAGGATGAAATGGAGTCCTAAGTAATCCTTATTCTAAAAGAAGGCAGAAAAAGAAGAAGGAGAGAGCAAAGGACAGATGGAACAAACTAGAAACAAATATCAAGATAGTAGATTTAAACTCAATCACGCTGTACTAACATTCAGTGTAAATGGTCTAAATCTCTTAATTAGAAGGCTGAAATTGTCATTGGGTAAGACCAATCATAATCATATGGTACCTACAAGAACCTCTATTTATCTTTATTTTTTCATTTTATATTTATATTTTAGATTTATTGAGGTATAGTTGAAAAATAAAATTATATATATTTAAGGTATACAAGGTGGTGATTTAGTAAATGTACACATTATGAAATTATCACTACAATATGTTAGTTAACATGTCCATTACCCTTGTGTGTGTGTAGTGAGAACAATTAAGATCTACTTTCTTAGCAAATTTCAAGTATATAATACAGCATTATTAACTATAGCCACCATGCTGTACATTGGATCTCCAGAACTTACTCATTTTATAACTGAATATTTATGCTTTTTGACCAACATTTCCCTATTTCTCCCACCCCAGCCCTGGCAACCATTCTACTCCACTTTCATGAGTTCAACTTTTTACATTCTGCATATATGAGAACATACAATAGTTGTCTTTCTCTATCTGGGTTATTTTAGTCAACATGGTGGCTTCTAGGTACATCTATGTTGTTGTAAATGGCAGGATTTCCTTCCTTTTTTATGGCTGGATAATATTCCATTGTGTATATATATGCCACACTTTCCTTATCCATTCATCCATCAGTAACCACTTAGGTCGTTTCCATGTCTTGGTTATTGTGACTAATGCTGCAATGAACATGGGTGTGAAGATATCTCTTTGAGGTATTGGTTTTGTCTCCTTCAGATATACACTCAGAAGTAGAATTGCTGGATCATATAAAAGTTCTATTTTTAAGTTTTTAAGGAATTTTCATACTGTTTTCCAGAATGTCTATACCAATGTACATTCCCACCAACAGTGCACACAGAGTTCCCTTTTCTCCACATTCTAGCCAATACTTATTACCTCTCGTCTTGTTGGTAATAGCCATTCTAACAGGTGTGAGATAATATCTTACTGTGGTTTTGATTTGCATTTCTCTCATGATTAGTGAAGTTGAACACCTTTTCATGTACCTGTTGGCCATTTGTATGTCTTCTTTGGAAAAATGTCTTTTCAGGTCCTTTGTTCATTTTTAAATCAGATTTTTTTTGCTTAATTTTATGAATTCTTTTTATATTTTGGATATTAACCCCTTATTAGATATATGGTTTACAAATATTTTCTCTCAATCTTTGGTTGCCTTTTTATTTTGATTGTTTCCTTTGCTGTGCAGAAGATTTTTACATCTATGTTCATAAGGGATATTGGTCTGTAGTTTTCTTTTTTGTTGTATCATTTCCTGATTTTGGTATCAGGGTGATACTGGTTTCATAGAATGAGTTAGGGAGGGTTCCCTCCTTCTCAATGTTATGGAATAATTTTTGTAGCATAAGTACCAGTTCTTCTTTGTGGGTTTGGTAGAATTTAGCTGTGACTCCATCTGGCCCAGGGCTTTTTTTATTGGTAGATTTTTATTACTGTGTTGATCTTATTGTTCATTATTGGTCTTTTGGGATTTATATTTCTTCCTGATTCAGGCTTGGAAGGTTGTGTATTTCCAGGAATTTGTGCATTTCCTCTACATTTTCTAGTTTGTGTAAAGATTTCCATAGTGTTCACAGATGATATTTTGTATTTCTGTGGTATCAGTTGCAATGTCTCCTTTTTCATTTCTGATTGAGCTTATTTGGGTTCTTTCTCTCTTATTGCTGGTTAACCTAGCTAGTGATCTATGGATTTTGTTTATTTCTTCAAAGAAAAGGTTTTGTTTCATTGACATTTTGTATTGTCTTTTTGGTTTCCATTTTGTTTAGTTTGCTCTGAGCTTTGTTACTTCTTTTCTTCTGCTGGCTTTGGGTTTGATTTGCTTTTCTTTTTCTAGCTCCTCAAGATGTGATGTTAGGTTGTTAATTTGTGCTCTTTTTGTCTTTTCATGTAGACATTTAAGGCTATCAGTTTTCCCCTTAGGACTGCAAAAGGATCGTTCAGCAGCAGGTTGTTTAATTTCCATGACTTTGTGTAGATTTGAGTGTTTCTTTTAGATTGATTTCTAGTTTTATTCCACTGTGCTCTGCGAAGATGCATGGTATGATTTTCACTTTGTTGAATTTGCTAAGACTTGTTTTATGGCCTAATATATGCGCAATCCTGGAAAATGTCCCATGTGCCGATGAGAAGAATGTATCTTCAGTAGTTTGGGGTAGAATGTTCTGTAAATGTGTGTTAGGGCCATTTTTTCTAGAGTCCTGTTTAAGCCCTGTGTTTCTTTATTGATTTTCTTCTTCAATGATCTATCCAGTTCTGTCAGTGGGGTGTTGAAGTCCATAGCAATTATGATGCTGCTGTTTATTTCTTTGCTTAGATCTAGTAGAATCTGCGTTATAAAACTGCGAGCTTCTGTGTTAGGTGCATATATACTTAGGATTACTATGTCTTCTTGTTGAATTGCTCCCTTTACCATCATATAATTATCATCTTTGTCTTTTTTTTTTTTTTTTACCATTGTTGATTTAAAGTCTATTTTATCTGATATGGGAATGGCTATACCTGCTCACTTTTGGTTTCCATTTGCATGGAATATTTTTTCCATCACTTTACCTTGAGTCTGTGTGAGTCCTTGTGAGTTAGATACATTTCTTGGAGACAGCATATACTTGGGGTGTGTTTTTTCATCCATTCAGCCAGTCTATGTCTTTGAAGTAGAGCATTAAGACCATTTATGTTCAGTGTTGGTATGTGGGATACTGTCCTGTTCATCATGTTGGATGATATCTTATCGCTTTGTTTTCTCGCTTGTGCTATTGCTTTATTAGAGCTGTGAGTTTTAACTTTCAGGTGTTTTTACACTGGTGGGTGTCTAATGTGCTGCTCCATGTATAATGCAGTTCTCAGCATTTCCTGTAGGGCAGGTCTAGTCGTGACAAATTCTCTTAGTGTTTCCTTGTCTGGAAAAGTTTTTATTTCTACATCATTTTTGAAACTTAGTTTTGCAGGATACAAAATTCTTGGTTGGCAGTTGTTTTGTTTAAGAGGATGGAAAATGGGGCCCCAGTCCCTTCTGGCTTGTCAGGTCTCTGCTGAGAAGTCTGCTATTAGCCTGATGGGTTTTCCTTTGTAGATTAGTTGTTGCTTTCATCTTGCAGCTTGTAGAATTTTCTCCTTCATTTTGACTTTGGCCAGGTTGGTGACTATGTGTCTTGAAGATATCTTGTTTGCTATGAATCTTCCTGGTACTTGATGACCATCTTATATCTGGATAGCTGAATCTCTGGAGATACCAGGGAAGTTTTCCTCAATAATTTCCTTAAATAGGTTTTACATGCTTTTTGCTTTTTCTTCTTCTCCCTCAGGGATGCATATAATTCATATATTGGTCCACTTTGCATAGTTTTCATAGTTCTCTGAGTGATTGTTAATGCTTCTTTATTTTGTTTCTGCATCTTTGACTGACTGGGTTAGTTTGAAAGCCTTGTCTTCAATCTCCGAAATTCTCTCTTCTTGGTGTAGCCTGTTGTTGAAGCTTTGTGCTGTATTTTGAAATAACCTAACTGACTCATTTCTTTAAGTTCTGTTATATCTTTTCTTATGTTGTCTATCTCTTCAGTGAGTTTTTAATTTTTTTCATTCATGTCTTGGAAAATTTTTTTTGGCTTCTTTGTGTTGGTTTTCAACTTTCCCTTCAATCCCATTCATCTTATTTGCCATCCATATTTGGAATTCCATCTCTAACATTTTGACAATTTCCTTTTGGTTGGAGTCCATTGCTTGAGACCTATTATGAACTTTTGGGGGTGTCAAAACAGCTTGTTTTTTTATGTTGCCAGAGTTCTTATTCTGGTTCCTTCTCATCTGAAATTTCTTCTCTCAGCTCGAGACAGGTAAGCTTGCAGTGCACCTGTTCTCCTCTGCTGGGAACTCTCCTACTCAGTGGCGGGAAGGAGAGGTCTCTGGATGGCGCATTTGCATGCTACTTTGGAGGACTGACCTGGCACAAGACGGGCAGATGCACTGTGAGTGTTTAACACTGCTGCTGTCCTGCATATCCTGACTCACTGTTCCCCTGTGGGTGTCACTGGTGGTCCCTGTGTTACAGAATGAGTTCGGTTAGGCGTGGCGATTGTCAGCCCAAGCTGGCCTGAGCTGCTCCACTCAGATCTGCAGGCAGCAGCATTTGTCCCCTGTGTGGCTTGAGTGTAGCCCTGCCCACGTCCTGTAGTGGCAGCAATTGAGGGCCTCCCATGGGATGCCAGCTTGAGCACAACTCTGGCCACAACTCTGGCCGTTTTGTTTGATGGTTTGAAATCAGGAAATGTTATGCTTCTAACTTTGTCCTTTCTTAAGATTGCTTTTGCTATTCGAGATCTTTTGTGGTTCCATATGAATTTTAGGATTGCTTTATTCTATTTCTGTGAAGAAATGCCACTGGGATGTTAATTGGCATTGCACTGAATCTATAGATTGCTTTGGGTAGAATGACATTTTGACAATATTAATTGTCCCAATCCATGAACATGGGATATCTTTCCATTTATTTTTGTCTCCTTCAGTTTCTTCCATCAATGTACAGATATTTTACGTTCTTGGTTAAATTTATTCCTAAGTATTAATGTTTCTGATGCTATTGTAAATAGAACTGTTTTCTTTATTTCTTTTTCAGATAGTTTGTTGTTCTCATAAAGAAACTGAACTGATTTTTATATGTTGGTTTTGTATCTTGCAATTTTAATAAATTTGTTTGTTAATTCTAATAATTTTTTACTAGTGTCTTTAGGATATTCTCTATATAAGAACATGCATTCTACAAAGAGAATTTTACTTTTCCTTTTTCAGTTTGGATGCCTTTTATTTCTTGCCTAATTTCTCTGGCAAGGACTTCCAGTACTATGTGGAATAGAAGTGGTAAGAGTGGGCGACCCTGTCTTGTTCCTATATTAGAGAAAAAGCTTTTAGTTTTACACCATTAAATATGATGTTAACCATCAGCCTGTTATATATGGGCTTTATCATTCCTTCTGTACTCCATTTATTGAGAGTCTTTATCATGAAAAGATGTTAAATTTTGTCAAATGCTTTTTCTGCATCTATTTGGATGATCATATTATTTTATACTTCATTCTGTTAATGTGGGGTATCACATATATTAATTTGCATTTGTTGAACTGTCCTTGCATACCAGGGATAAATCCCACTTGATCATGGTATATGATCATTTTAATGTGGTGTTGCATTCAGCTTACTAGTATTTTGTTGAAAAAATTTTCATCTATGTTCATCAGGGATATTGGCCTGCAATTTTCATTTCTTGTGGCATCTTTATGTGGCTTTGGTATCAGGATAATTCTGGCCTTGTAAGAGGAGTTTGGAAATATCCCCACCTCTTCATTTTTTTGGAAGAGTTTGAGACATATTTGTATTAATTCTTCTTTAAATGTTTGGTAGAATTCACCAGTGAAGCCAGCATGTCATTTCTTTGTTGGGACGTTTTTGATTACTGATTCAATTTTCTCACTTGTAACTGGTCTGCTCAGGTTTCCTATTTCTTCATGGTTCAATCTTGGTAGGTTGTATATATCTAGGAATTTATACATTTCTTCTAGTTTATTCAATTTGTTGGTGCATAATTGTTTGTAGTAGTTTCTTATGATCCTTCGTACTTCTGTGGTAGCAGTTGAAATACCTCCCCTTTCATCTATAATTTTATTTATTTGAGTCCTTTATCTTTTTTCTTGGTTTGTCAATTTTGTTTATTTCTTCAAAAAAACAATTCTTAATTTCATTGATCTTTTCTATTGTTTTCCTAGCCTCTATTTCATTTATTTCTGCTCCAGTCTTTATTATTTCCTTCATTCTGCTACCTTTGAGCTTAGTTTTTGTTGTTGTTGTTGTTTTAGTTCCTTGAGGTGTAAAGTGATGCTATTTGAGATACTTTGTTTTCTTAAGGTAGGCATTTTCCTCTTAGCATTGCCTTTGCTTCATCTCTTAAGTTTTGGCATGGTGTATTTCCATTTTTGTTTGTCTCAATGTATTTTTTTATTTCCCTTTTGATATATTCTTTGACACATTGGTTTTTCAGGAGTGCGTTGGTTAATTTCCATGTATTTTTGAATTTTCCAATTTTCTCCTATTATTGATATATAATTTCACACCATTGTGTCAGAAAATATACTTGATATGATTTCAGTGTTCTTGAATTTGTTAAGACTTGCTTTGTGGCCCACCATATGATCTATCCTAGAGAATGTTCCATATGCACTTAGGAAGAATGTGTATTCTGGTGGAATGCTGTGCATGTATCTGTTAAGTCCATTTGGTCTATGGTGTTGTTCAAATTCACTGTTTCCTTATTGATTTTCTGTTTAGATGCTGAGAATGGGGTATTAAAGTCCCCTACTATTATTGCATTGCTATTTATTTTTTCCTTTCAATTCTGTTAAGATTTTCTTTATATATTTAGGTGCTCTGATGTTGAGTGTAAATGCTTATAATTGTTTTGTCTTCTTGACATATTGACCCCTTATCATTATATGATGATATTCTTTTTTTCTTGTGATAGTTTTTGACTTAAAGACTATTTTATTTGATATAAGTATGGCTAGCCACTGCTGCTCTCTTTTGGTTACCACTTTCATGAGATATCTGTTCTCATCCCTTCACTTTCAATTTATGTGTGTCCTTAAAGCTAAAGTGAGTCTTTCTTGGGCAGCATATAGTTGGATCTTATTTTTTTTATCCATTCAACCACTCTATGTCTTTCAATTGGAGAATTTAATCCATTTATATTTAAATTGATTATTAATAGGTAAGGCCTCATGAATCTGGATGCCCATATATCTCCCCAAATTTGGGAACTTTTCAGCCATTATTTCTTCCAATAGACCTTCTGTCTCTTTCTTTCTCTCTTCTCCTTTTTGGACTCCTATGATACATATTATTTGACTTGATGGTGTCCCATAAGTCCTGTAGGCTTTATTTATTATTTTTCATTCTTTTTCCTTTTTGCTTTTCTGACTGGATAATTTCAAATGACATGTCTTTGAATTCACTGACTCTTCTGTTTGATTGAGTCTGCTATTGAAGCACTCTATTCAAATTTTCAATTCAGAAATTGTATTCTTCAGCTCTAGGATTTCTGTTTTTTATGGTTTATATTTCTTTATTGAACTCATTTTGTTCAAGTATTGTTTTCCTCTTTCATTCAGTTTTCTATCTGTTTTCTTGTAGTTCACTGAACTTCTCTAAGAGAATTAATCTAAATGCTCTGTTAGTCAGTTCATAGATCTGCTTTTCTTCAGGGTAAGTTATTGGAGCTTTAATAATTTCCTTTGTGGAGTTATGAAGAAACTCACTTTAAGTATAAAAACACAAATAATTGAGAAATGCCAATGTGGCAGCCATAGAGGCTAGAAGCTGTTGGAAGTTCTTATAGTGGAAGAGGATCAGGGATTAAGCTAAGATAGTGCTAATGGAAGTGGACAGGAAGAGAAAGATTAAAGATATTAAGGAGGTAGAAGCTACAGGACCTGGTAACTGGTCATAAAGCGTATGAGAGAGGTGATAGGATAGACTCTGGCTTCCAACTTGGACCACCATGTTGGGAAAGTGCCATTCCCTGAGATGGTGCATATAATGGGAAGTATACAGGGTTAGCAGTGCCTGTGGCAATCCAAGCTAACATTGTGTGTGGGGTATGTAACTGTCTCCATGTCCCTCCTAAGAGCTGCTTTCTCTTGAACTTGTCTCCTAATCCAGATCTGCCCACTCCTTTTAGGCTGTTTGTCACCCTGCATAGGAAGCCCTCCTTACTATACCCAGGTTCAGCCCTGACTTAGTCCTGGGTACCACACCTGGATGCCCCAGGTGGCTCCTAGATGCCTGAACACCTATTGTACTTGGGCTGGTCCATTTTCTGCTCCCCACTGACCACTGGTTGTACTACATTATGAGAGACCCAGCTTCTCTACATTGGATCAGGGTGGGTTTGACTTGGATGGTAGGGAGGAGAAGGGAAGTGCAGAGGACCAAAGGGCTGGCAAGCCAGCCTGCCCTGCTGGCATCTTTGTGTAGCCAGATGAAAGTAGTTATTTAATCAGCTGGTATGAGTTTCTTTTAGGGAAGGAGCTGACTTTGTTTAGGAAAATATCTTGATAGGCTACTTTGGGTACAGAACAAGAAAAATGAAATAGAATTCTTTCCAAGTAAAAAGCCAATGGGAATGCGTGGGGTAGAGAAGGCAGAGGTGGGAGGAGAGGGGAGAGGAGAGAGAGAGAATGAGGGAGAACTGAGAAAGACCAGGGCCAGGATGAGGCAAGTAAGGTGCCCAGGGGCAAAATTTAAGGAGGTGGTCACTCTCAGGCCTATGCAAGTGCAGGGTCGGTACCTGAGAGTGAGCGCCTCCTTAAATTTTGCACCGTAGGTTCTTGGCTTGTCTCACCCTAATCCTAGTCTTGGAATTGAGAACAACATCAGGAGGACACTCCCTGCTGGGAAATGTAGCCAGGGAAAAGTCTTCTGGTGGTAGAGGACAAAGGATTTTGAAGAACAAGGGGGTGTCACAATCAGCCTCTAATTTGTTTGCTGTGTAATTCCATGATGTAATTCTTGCCTTCCGTTGCCCTCAAACCTTCAGTAAAATCAGCTTATACACAAAGGCTTCACGTGAGAGGTCTGGAGAGAAATCAAGGAAACAGGGCTATGCTTTGTGTGGGTGGGCATGGAGCAGGGAGAAGACGACATCCATTGGACGCAAGATTTACAGAAGCTTAAGGGCCCAGCAGGACCAAGACTTTGGAGCCAGACATGACACTGGGGGTCACAGCAAACTTGGGAAAGGTATAGAGCTTCCTATGGGGCAGAAGCCAATCTATATAATTTTATCCTTTAAATACACTTTTTATATTTTGGAATAATTATGGATTTATGGAAAAGTTGCAAAGAAAATAAAGAGGGTTCCTGTATACCTTTCACCCGGTTCTCCTGAATGTTAATATCCAGTTTCTCCAAATGTTAGCATCCTGTATAATCATGGTCCAAGTGTCAAAACTAAGAAATCAACATTGGCACATTACAGAACTTTTTTTGGATCTCACCAGTTTTTCTACTAAAGAGCTGTTTTAGGATTTAATCCACACTGCATTTAAAGCCAATTGCATTTAAATCTGACAGGCAAATGACTATAGTTCGGTTATAATGACTTTGGTATATTATTTAATAAGTGAAAAGGAAAAAAGAAGGATTTTTGTTGAGTACCATAGGGGCAATTTTATATGGAAGAGCTGGCAGCTCCTGCTCGAAGGCTCTTGCCCACTTTGCCCTTGGGCTAACTGGAATCCTGTCCAGATTTCTCTTGGACCATACCCCTCTGTCCCAAGAGGCCAAGGAATGCATATGGCAGAGCCCACCTGAAATTTTTGCAAAATCTTTACTTAGAAATAGCCGCTCACAGTTATTGAGCACTTCCTCTGGGTCAGGAGAGGTGCTTTACATGCAGCCTTTTGCTATTACTAAAACCTCACAACTGCATGATGAGGCAGGTAATGCTATTATCGTTCCACTTGACAGATGAGAAAACTGGACCCCAGAGATGGAGTGACTTGCCCAGCGTTGTACAATTCTGAGTCCCTTGCAGAGCGGTGAAGCCAGGATCAGAGCCCAGGTCGCCTCTGGGTTTGAGGATCTGGCACAACCTAAGCCTGCCCCTTTCTAGGTGTGAGCAACTCCTGGCAGCAGGTGTGGTACCTTCTGTAATTGACATTGTCACAGCACCTAAGTTAGTTACACATTTTGGAACTCATGAGGTTGATTTCACCAGAATGGCGTCGGGAACCTGGGATGCATTATGCTGGCTTCCTGAGAACAGAACACCCAGGGGCAGGCAGAACCTTGACAGCTCCTCTCCGGGTGTCACCCAGCTTGCCAAGTGGGACCCCTAGTGTCATCCCTTAAGAGCCTCCCCGCTGTGGGTTTCTGAATCCTGTGTGCACAGTGGCTGTGTGCATGTGGATGCTGCTGCCCTAGGAACAGTGTGGGCTTTGGTCCCTCTGAGAGGAGGGGATTATGGGGGATGACTCTAGTGTCCCTGGGCCGATGCTTTTCCCTTACCAGATTTCCTGGGGTCATCCTTGGTGTAGTTGCCAGGGACTATGCTGTAGTGTTTTGCCTTTTGCTTCAGTCCATGGACCCTTCGGGACATGACGGGGTCCCCTTCCTTACTGGAGCTTTGCCCTGAGGCCTTGGAGGGAGCAGGAGAGAAGTTACATCCTGGAGACAGGATCCGAATACGCCTCCCCAACCCCAAACGGAGTGATTTCGGGGGTTTGCTGAAAGACAGGCAAAGGTGACAAAGGAAGGACCAGCCTGGGCCCCGGGAGAGGCTGGTGGGGCAGGGCGGTCAGGGTCAGGCAGACAGTGCTTGCTAAGGCCCCATGTCGTCCCTCCCATCTCAGAGGGAGGCCGCGATGGCCCCGGAGGCGCAGCCCTTGGAGACTGTGACTGCCAGGCTCCCACCCTCGCTGGGCCACGGGGCTGTCATCTTTCAGATGGCATTCCTGAGCAGTCTGGGGGAGAGAGGCGGGCAGGAAGAGAGGCGGCACTCCGAGGCAGGGTGCAGGCTTTGCTGGGACTGGACAGGCGGGGGCGGGGCGTGCCGGTGTCACCGTGGCAGGAGTGGATTGCAGAGTCTTCCCTGTTAGAAAGCAGCCAGACCGCACACAGGAGAGGCGCGGTCACCTCTCCTCAGCGCGGAGCACCGAGTGGGGCGCGCCTGGGGCCGGGAGGGGCCGTTACCTGGCTCTTTCCCTGTGTCTTCAGGATGCCTTTGACTTGCTTCGCTTCCTTCTTCTCACCTGAACTAGGGACCGTCACAACCTTGCTCTTCTGCTGCTGCAAAGACAAGGGAGAAGAGCCTTGCAGCCACCCCAGTGGGGATAGTACCTCCTCTGTCCCCACCGAGAAGAAGGCTCCTGTCCCCTCACTGTGCCTCTGCCTCCAGACATGCCCTGGTGTCCATGTCACTGTCCCCAGAACGACCTTCTAAACCTCAGGTCTGGTCTTGTCCCTCTCCACTTCAGGGTTCATCACGGGCTACCCGTCACCCTCCATGTAAAGGTCCCCTCCCCCGTCCCCAATCTGGAATTCCCTTTGCCCTAAGTGGCCTTTCTAGCTGGAACTTCTCTGTCCTGGCCTCCAGTCTGGAGCCCCAGGAAGGCTGCCCTGTCTTTGAGCAAATCCTGCTGATTCAGACCCTGGGACTTTGCCCAGCCCCCACTCTCCCTCTGCCCCAGAGCCCCTTCCTCTCCTCACCCCTGCCCACCCACCCTGTCTTCCCGCAGTGGTCATCACACCTGAGCCTGCCTTGCCCTTTCCCCAGGTTCTCCTCGCGCCCTGTCCAGGAGCTGAGCACACCCTGCCCTGAACTGAGCTCCTTGTGCCTGGCATGTTCCTGGCCTGCCAGCTCCCACAGTGGCGGCAGGGAAGGCGGAGTCACTGGAAATCTCCAGGGTCCTGGGAGGGAGGAGCCCAGCAGGGGTGTGGAAAGGGTGCCCACCCAGGAAGCAGCGTGCCAGTCAAGAGGGGTGGGGGTGGGGCTGCTGCAGCGTCATGGGCAGCACTAAGTGACCGGCTCCCTCTGCCACGTGCTGCCTGCGGCTGGGACGGTGGCTCAGGCTGGAGTTCGGCTCAGACTGCCTGGGTCAGATTCCTGCCCTGTCGGGTGCCGAGTGGCTGCGTGACCTTGGCAAGGCACTCTCTTTCTGCGGCTTGGTTTCCTTACCGGAAAGAGGAGGATAATAGTAAGGTCTACCCCCGTAGGCTGCTGGGAGACATAAATGAATCCCTGCGTGTGGGTGTGAGGCTGTTCCTGAAGGCCGTGGCGGAGGGGGCGCTTTGAGAAGCCGGTGGGTGTGGGATGAAGCTGCTTTCTAAGGAAGGTGCTACTGATTAACTTTGGGGTTTTGTTGGGCTTAGTGGGGAAACGGGGTGCAAATTGGGGCCAGGACTGAATTTTGGGGCCAAGAGGAGAGAGCCGGCCATCTTCTCCAGGGTGGCCCCCACCCCCAGCCCCACACGGTCCTCAGCCTCCCCAGAGGAGTCACCCGAGAGCGCCCCCAAACCCCCATGTGGGGGAAGCACAGTGGAATGGAATTCGCATGAGGATGTCTCAGACCAAAGGACACTGCAACCGTCACTGACTCAGTGGCCTCTGTGGCCAAGACTTTGGTCCTCAGGGTCCTTCCCTGATGCCAGATGGATCCCAAGGGGCAGCGCCAAAAGCCGTGTACAGTGGGGAAGAGCCTGGTGGCCAGGCCTGACCCCAGAGAGAAGAGAGGGGGCTGCAGGGGGCCCTGACCCAGGCCGATGCCCCCTCGGCCTTCTTGCCTGCGGGTTCCCTGCCTCCTGCTGCCGTCTGAGACCTGCCACGGAGCGTCACCCTCTTTCTTAAGAGCTTCTTTAAAACTCCAGATGCTAATGGTGCTTGAGAGTTTAATCATATTTTCAGTGTAAAATTGTCCCCTCTCTGGGCCCCAAATTATTTACGATAAAAGCCACATGTAAGGTAAAGCTGTTGAAACATTATTAGGATAGAATCCTAGTGGAAGGAGACAGAACGGAATATATTAACCATGGAAGTGAATATAATTTCTGTGATGATTGAGTTCTGAAGGCCCCGCAGTCAAGCGCCCCTGCCCAGGTCGGGGCAGGGAGTAGCCTTCTGTCAATCCCGGCACCTTGCAGGGGAATGTGGTCCTCAGATGTGTTTTAGGGTGTCTGATGGAATTGGCAGTCTAGATCTTTCTTACCATGAGTGAGAGCAAGACCTTAAACAGAAAGGGATCTTTCCTGAAAGGCAGGGTGCTGGCCTGGCTAAAGCAGGGAACGGGGGCGGTTCTGGGGGGCTGGCTTCCCAAAGCCCGTGGGCTGGGAATTGGGCAAGTCTGAGCCCTGGCTCTGCCCTTTATTATTCTAACTCTGGGACCTCAAGAAGAGGACTTCCCTTCACCCCCAGCTTCCTTATCCTTCAGCCAGGGATCATGATGGCACCACGTTCGGCCTGGCTGGGCGCAGGTGGTGGGATGGCCCGTGCGGTACCGGGCGTGGGCGGGGTCTGGCTCACAGCCATCAAAGCCAGCTGTAGGACGAGCAGCGTGGTGAGTGTCGCCACTGGCCACGCATCGTGCTCTGGCGTTGGGGCCACACATCGTGCTCTGGGGTTGGGGCCACGCATCATGCTCTGGGGTTGGGGCATTCGAGATCAGGTTGTTTCCTCTGCAGAGGACACACGGTTCCAAGGACATGGCTTGGTTCTCCATGGGTGATTGGCCAAGGGGGGGGGCTCTGGGGAAAACTGAGGCACATTTCGTTGTTTTTTGGAGAAAGAAGAAAGGGCAGGATAGAGCCACCTCCGGCGCAGGGCAGAAAGGAGGAGGTATGTTAGCAGGAGTCCCAGTGGGGGTGATGGCAGTGGGGAAGGGAATGCCCTTTGACCCTGGCCCTAGGAGGGAAGTGGCTGGAGACAGTGGGAACGATCCCACTCTGCCAACATGGAGACCCAGAAGCCACTGTCCCTTGACCCTTCTTGAATCCTGACCAAGACTAACATCCTGACCAAGACTAAACTTTAGTCAGCTTTCTTCCTGACAGCAGGCCCCTGACCTCCTTTGTCTTAGAGCATTTGCTTTAGAAAACTTGCACTTGTAAATCCTCTCTCTGCCCCTTTGAGATGTAAATCTTCTTTCTCCTCTTGCCAGTTTTACAACCCTGGAGTATGTTTCTCAAGGAAGCCATCCCCTTCAAATACAACCACGACCACGGAAAGATTAGACCCCTGTCCCTCACTCAGCCAGGTGTGGGGGCGGGGCCAGCCACGGGCGATTAGCAGGCACAGCGCACCTGATCCTGCTAACCAGCTCCTCTGACTTCCTTGGCATTTCCCCACTAGCTCACCCCAGTGGCCAGTAACCCTCCCACCTCTTGTTTCGGGAGGGTCAAGCTCTCTCTCCCCGATGGCAGCAGTCCTGACTAAGGTCTTCCGGCAGCGTGGCCTTGGCAGTACCCACTTGGAAAAGCTGCTTCGTCTTCCCCTTCCTCCGCTCCAGCCACTCTAACACGCGGGTGAGGTCAGACATGCGCCTCTCCTCGGCGGTCCTCCACATGGACTTCCTCTCTGTGGGCATTAAATCCTTCAGGTCCTCCGGTCGCTCTGACATCGTGGCGTCTTGGTTGTGCGTGGAGGGGAGGCCGGCGCTGTCTCACTCCCTCGATCCCTGTGGGTGACTCGGAGGTGGGCCTCGCGGTGTGAACACAAAGGGCAGAGTTAGGCAGGAAGCTGGGACGTTGGTCTTGAGGGCTGGCAGGTCTGGGCAGTGATTGTGAGGTCACCGTCAGGCTTGACAGCTGGCCCCTGGGGTCAGAGTGGAGGAGGGACATTGGCCACCTCCCATCGTTCCCCACGTGGCTGCTGCTCCTCATCAGGCTCCATCTCTCACCAGGCTCTGCCATGGCCTCCTCCGGCCTCTCCTCCTCCACAGAGGTCTTACTACAGATCAGCTCACATTTCTCACTGTCTCAAAAACCCTGCAAAAAAAACCCCCTAAATGCCTTCGTTTGACATCCTGACTTTCTACAATATACTCTAATTAGAATGAAGCTTTTTGTAAGTTCAATTACTCTATATTGATTTATTCATGCAACAGATAGTTCAGACAGTGACCATACGCCAGGAATGGTACTAGGCATGCAATGCAGGGGTAGAATGTACTCAGACCTCCTAAAGCACACAGGCTACTGGGAAAGACAAGACAGCAGATAACTGCCCTGTGAATCCATTATGATGCTCTTAAGGAAAGGAATGTAATTCTATGAAAGCTCATAACGATGGAACCAGACTTGGATGCGATGGTGGGTGCGTCACACTTGAGCTCTAGCTAAAGAGTAAATAGACCTTAACAGGTCTGCCACGGTTGAACATTTGTGTCCCGCCAAAATTCACGTGTTGAAATCCTAACCTCCAAGGTGATAGTGTTAGGAGGTGGGGCCTTTGGGAGCGAATGAGGCTATGAGAGCAGCAGAGCTGTTGGGATTAGTGACCTTATAAAGAGAGCTAGCTCGTCCCTTCCACCATGTGAGGATGCGGTGAGAAGGCTAGATTCATGAACAAGGAAATGGTTCCTTGCAAGACACTGAATCTACCAGAGACTTGATTTTGAACTTCCTGGTCTCCAAAATTGTGAGAAATAAATGTTTTCTGTTTATAAGCTACACAGTTTATGGCAATTTGTCATAGGAGTCCAAGTGGACTAAGACAAGGGCTATGGACGAGAGGGACAAGCATGTGCTAGAGCCCTGTGGCAGAATGGAGGCATGGCACAAGCAACAGAAGGCAAGGTGTCTAGAGTACCAGGTGGTGAGAAATGGTGCCAGAGGGTGGGCAGAGGCCCGGTCACGCAGGAACTGGGAGGGTGCGGTGTCTGCTCAGACTAGCAAGGGAAGAGAAGAAAAGGGATAAGGGGATTCAAAAAGAGGGAAAGAGGGAGAGAGGGACATGATTAGGCTTCCCATTTTTGCTTTAGTAGGCTTTAATTGAAGAAAGTTTTATACACAGAAATGTGACCAAAAAATATGACAGAATCATAAATGAAGACTTCTGTGTAAGCAGTACCCTCGAATTCCCCCTGTGGCCCCTGCTAGCTATCACCTCCCTCCAAGGGGAGTATCATCTTAAGATATAATTTCATCTATTTGTTTTGCCTGTTTTTGAGTTTTATTGTATCTGGATGTATTCATTTTATAATATATTTGCAAGAATTCAGCAATGAATTATTTTGTCTTTGTTTATGTGGCAATGTCTTTATTTTACCTTCACTTTTGAAGGAAGAGTTGCTGCATAGTAGAACTCTTGGTTAGCAGTTTTTTCCAGCACTTTGCATATGTTGTTCCACTGCCTTCCGCCCTCCATAGTTTTCTGTGGGAAGTCAGCTGTTCATGGATTGTTTCTCCCTGTACTTGTAAGTCATTTTATTCTCACTTATTTTTTCTTTACTTTTGCCTTTTGACTGTGTGCCTATGATGTGCCTAGGTGTGGATCTCTTTGTATTTATCCTATTTGAGGCTAACTTTAACTTCTTGGATATGTGTTTAATGGTTTTTTGTTTGTTTTTAAAAATCACGTTCTGGAATCTTTTGGCCATTGTTTTTTTCCAATTTTTTTCTGCTCCTTTCTCTTTATTTCCTACTTCTCAGACTTCTATTATCCATCTTTTGGCATGCTTGAGTCTATCACACTGGCCTCTAAGCTCTGTTTTTTTTTCTTCAATCATTTTTTTCCCTCTATTCTTCAGACTGCCTGGTTTCTATCACTCTATCTTCAAGTTCATTGACTCTTTCATCTACCATATATAATCCACTGTTGAGTCTTTCCAGTACATTTTTTATTTCAATTGTACTTTTTCAACTTCAAAGTTTCCATTATTTTATAGTTTTTATCTCCTTATTTGGAATCTCTAAATATTTATATAGAAAACACACACACACACAAAAACATCATGTTGAACACCATAAATATATACAACTTTATTTGTAAATTAAAAATATTTTAGCAGCTTTGGATTTTGATCCTCCCTCTCCATGGTTTCTTGTTGTTTTTCATTTCTCTATTTAATAACTTACCAGCTCTGTGAATCATGCAATACCTGTCTAGGCATCTGTGAATCCTGTCTGCTCTGTCATGTGAAGCTGCTGAAGTTTCTGATTAAGGTTTTTACATTCTTTTCTTAAATATTTAAGCCTGGCTTCCTAAGCACTGTCTCTGTGTCTGCATATCCAACTGGACAGGGATTGTGCTCAGACACCTCAGCCAGTAAACCTCTGCTGATGAATCTGTGTGTGGGTAGCAGAGCCATATCAATTATTTTATTGTGGCATAATAAAATAAGATATCCCAAAGATTAGTGGCTCAAAACAAAAACATTTATGATCTCACTGTTTTTGTGGGGAAGGAATCTGGGTGTACCTTGGTGATGTAGAAACTGCACGGGGGTGGGGGGGGTTTGACCTAGGTCAAGTTACTCTTCACACAAAGATCCACTTATTGAGACAAGGAGGATTGCTGAGGAAGAAAGGAATTTTTAATATGAAAGACGTCTTGTTGGGAGAATGGGAGAGGCAACCTCAGAGGCGCCTTGTGCCTTGGGGCAGGTCGTAGAGTAACGGACAAGGCAGGGCTATGTGCCCTGGGGCGGGTGGTGATGTCGGCATCAGGAAGTCTGCCCAAGGGGGCTTCAGAATCTCAGCTCCTTTGTCTTGCAGAAAATCCACCCTTTTTGGGAAACAACTCAAAGGTCAAGTAGTTAGTTAAGGGAGAAGATTATACAAAAAACATATCGGGGTATTGAAATTTGTTCATAGGGCTGGTTATATTAGCTGGGTCCTCTGACCTGCTACAGCCAAGGTGTTGGCCGGGTTGCAGTTGTCGGAAGGCTTGAATGGGGAAGGGTCTTCTCCCACCTTCCTCACGTGGTGGTTGGCAGGATTGGGTTCTTTGCCGGCCTTTGAACTGATAGCATCAGTTCTTTGCTGGCTGTTGGCAGAAGGTCACCCTCAGTTCCTGGCAACATGTGCGTCTCCATAGGACAGCTGATGAGATGCAGGTTGCTCCATCAGACAGCAAGGGAGAAGAACTGGGGACAGAGTGAGAGCAAGGCAGAGGTCAGCAAGGCAAGATGTCACCTTGCAAGTGGCTTCCATCATTTTAGCCATATTCTATTTATGAGGAGCAAATCACTACATCAGGTGCATCCAAACAGCGGGGACTACACAGGGCACTGATGCCAGGAGGCAAGGATCATTGGGAGCTATTTTAGAAGCAGCACAGGAGCACATTCAAAGTTCAGGCCATTTTCACTCTTTCTCTGTCTTTTACTTCCCACCGTGTTCTTTCTTCTCTCTTCTGCATGTATGTGCAGCCTCAGGGCTGGCCAGGGGAGTGTGGCTAGATCAGGCCCTTTCTGGTTTCTGCTGGGCATGCCTGCAGCTTTAGCCGGGAGTGTATGTACCCAGTGGGGACCACAGCCTCAGTCTAGAGGACCCGTTGGCCCTCCTGCTTTTCTGCCTTGGGGATTTTCACATAAACCGACAAGGCTGCCAAGCATGGGTGCTGCCCACTGCTCCAAGTCAAGGAAGCCCCCTTAACCACAGCAGAGAAACTGCCCCTCCCAGCCCGCCCCACTCTGACGGAGCCTCCCACAGACTGAGCTGGGAGGAGGGCATGGGAGCAGCCTCGGGCTAACATGCTGCAGATTCTCCCTGTTTTACCCAGATTTCTGCAGTTCTCAGGCGCGAATGCTGCTCCAATTGTTGCATGCCTTTGGCTGATTTCCAAAGGGCTTCATGGTTGGTCAGTTTTGTCAAGCTTTATAGTTACTTTTTGGGGAGAGGAGATTTGATCTCTTCACTCAGCCATAGGCAAAGTTCCTTGCCAATGCCCTCTTTAGGTAACATTTTATAATACCCCCTTGGCTAGTTTGAAATGAAATTCATATGAAATTTAATCTATTTGCATGCACCTAATTTAAAAAATTACTATAATCCTCTAAACTAACACAAAGAAGAAAGTAAAAAAAAAAATGCAGTCTCTCTTTGGGTGTATTTCAATATTTTAATGCTTCGTCACAACTAAAATAAAAGGTAGTCCTCTAGATTTCCCAAATGTCCCTTAGGGCTGTGGTCCCCAATCCCCAGGCCTGTTAGGGACTGGGCTGCAGAGTTCCGCCGGTCCACCAACCCCCAGCCATGGAAAAATTGTCTTGCATGAAACTCAGGAGCTGGGTGGGCCGCACAGCGGGGGGGAACAGCACGCAGGCCCGCTCATCTGTACGCACAGCCACTCCCCGTGGCTCGCATCACCGCTGAGCTCTGCCCCCCACGGAAAGATTGTCTTCCATGAAACCGATCTCTAGTGCCAAAAAGGTTGTGGACCGCTGCCTTAGGGAATGGTACCATCGCACTGGAAACCAACAACATAGTCAAAACTGTCTGGACTCTATTCCCGCAGTTTTAGTGGGGGCAAGTTCTGTTTTGAAAATTTTCCATGGCTCAAACTTTATCTCTCCAGGTCTATTTTTCCTCTGAACGTTCATGCAAACAAATCAACTTTGATACAGAAATACACTGGTTTTTCCAAAGGACATTAACTTTGAGGTGAAAAGCTTTATTACATCGTTTCTAACTGGAACAGCTCAGAGCCATCTGTGGTGCAGGGACACAGAAGCCCAGGTGAATTTCCCAGGGGGAGGAGGGGCAGAGAGGGGCCAGCGTGGCCTGGCCCAGAGGCAGGAAGTGTCTTAGGAGGGCTCCTGGATCCCTGGGCTGAAGGTGTGTTTAGAAGGCACCAATGTTAAACCATGACTTTAGCTATGTGAGGTTAAATAACTCAAACTTAAAGTTGTTGGAACTTCAAATTATTCTGAGCCTTGAGAGGAAGGTGGCTGTGTGGCCTGAGTCACGTGGCACGCAGCTGCATCTCTGCCTTTTTTCCCCCTGTAAATAGTTAGGATGACCAGATGGTGCCAGAGGTAAGACCCCCTCGGATCACTGCCCCTCCTCGTGGAGCAATAACCTTCCTTGGGACGCAGCAGTCAGTAACCAGTCCAGTCTCTGTGGCGTATGCACTGGTCTCACAGGGAGAGTGTCATCCTGCTGAGCTTCCTCTGTCTCGGCCTGCGCCAGCGAAACCTTAACTTCCTCACTGTGGAACGCTGAGCCCACTGGTCTGGAGTCTGTGCTTCCCAGATGGCTGTCCTCGAGCTTCGTGCTCAATCTCTCTACTTAACCCTGTTTTCTGAATCTCATCATTTAAGGGTGGCAGCTATTTCTCCAAGTGTAGAAAGTTTATTCCAATTATCTGGTCCCATAATCTCTGAGATACGCTCCCATTGCACAGATTGCTGTTTCTATTAAAACTTGCAACATTATCCTTGCTTTTCTTATTTTTCCTTCCCCCTAATTTCCAAAATTTGAACTCTGTTATTCTTTTAAGGCCCATTCTCTCCAGGAAAATGTTCTAAGCCTATCCCCAAATCTTTTCCTTCCACTGAATGGACAATGTACACTGGTGTTTATTAATGTCTGCTTTGTACTTAAGTGGGTTACATGCGTGTTATACTCATGAGGTCTTTGAGGATAAAGGCAGGTTGGACCACCAAGGTGGCCGAGAGTGGATGCTGCCCTTCCTAGGCTCATCTCCATGTCCCTTGGGGTGTTAAGCACAAGGCCTGGCACATAGCAGATGCTTGACAACTGTTTTCTGAAATAATAAGCAAGTAGCGAATAAATGTGTAAGTGAATGAGTGACTCCATTACCCAAGGCAGACAGTGAGTAGACGAAGCCAGTGAGGGAGCCGGTCGCCGAGTTAAGGCCAGAGCGAGTCACCAGCGGATGCGTGTTTAGGTGCCGAGGACAGAAGCCGGCTCAGGCTGGCTTGGGCACAGGTGACAGCGGGCGAGGCAGGCTCCTGCTCAACTGCGCGACAGAGCGGCTCTGTCCGACGAGAGGGGATCCCCCAGGGGAAATTAAAGTGATGACACAAAATGTACTGGCCTGGGAAACCCACGCCCAAAACGTGCACTGGAAGGTTCTGCTGGTTATCTCGGGACCCGACCCCAGCGTGCAGCTGGCGTCAGGGGGCTCCACGCAGACAGAACAGACGGGGCCACGGCTGGGGCTCCCTCCCGCTTGCATCTCTCCATCTGTCTGGCTGCTGTGCTTCTCTCTCTCTGTCCCCACCAGCATCCTCTCCCGGATCATGTCACCTGCGTCTTTGTTTTTACATGACATTGCCACTTAAGCACAATTGATCAGGAAGCCCAGGGGAGAGAACACACGCAGTGGATCCCCGATGCCCAGCCCTGAGCCCTGCTCACTGTCCTGCCCAGCCTCTCTGCAAACCCTCGTCCTTGAGGTCTCCCTTCCCCTTCTAGCCTGTGGAATGCAAGGACAGGTATGTCAGAGAACTTTCCACGTGTTCCCAAGCCCTCTCTCCACCCAGGGGCAGAACAGCGAAGCGTCAGGGCTTCACTGGCCATAGACCTGGCAGGTCCACCCAGGTATGCACTGGGGATAAGTCCCCTACTTAAGGAGAGCCTGGACGAAGGGTGGGCTTGGAGCCCAGGCAGGCAAGAGTCCAGCTCCACTGCACGGTAACTGGATAGCCCAGGGCCTGGGTGACTGTGTGCTGTGGGCTCCCAGCCTGTAAAATGGCACAGGGATCTCTACTTCTCCAGACCAACCATAGGAGGAGATAACTTTGTAACTTTGCAACGTGGTTGGAATTATTACCTAATCCACGGGTTGTAAACTCAGATGACCTCAGGGGACATAATTAAGAGCACAGGCTCTGTAGGAAAATCTACCATGTGCCAGCTGTGTGTTCTTGCGCAAGTTGCTTAATCTCTCTGGTCCAAGTTTTCTATTCCGCAAAAGAACGCCAATAATAGCTCCTATTCTAAGCAATTGTGAGCCTTAAATGAAATATCTGGAGAGAGTACTAGGCACACAGTAGGTGCTTCGTACATGGTAGGCATGAATACATAACATGAACAGAGGGGCCTATGATGACGGGGAGGGGGGTGGCACTGGAATGCATAGAACGCACAGAACGGTGGCCCTGGAAGGCCAGGCCCGTTGCAGGGGGACAAGCACAAGTGCAGAGAAACAACTGCAGCCAGGTCCAGGCAGCGCCCGGCCCCCGCTGGCCTCATCAGCTCCGGAGCTGGGGCGGGGCGGCAGGGACTGGCAACGGGAGCCTCGGGGCTGGACTTAGGCTCTTGGAGGGCTGGCCCTGCTGCCCAGAACGATGACTCAGGGCTCATGTCCCTCCACTCCCAGCCTCCCAGAGAAAGCCCAGCCTGGAGGGCTGGCCCAGAGAGTGGGCAGCGGGTGGCTGAGCCCAGATGCTGGGCGTCTTGACCGAGTGGGCACAGTTTAGGTCTGGACACCATAAGCCAGTCCTGCTCCACTCCGCTGGCCTGGCTGGCAAGCCCCGGCCCAGTTACTGTTGTAATTTAGCAGGAATAACGCCCGCCCCCGGGGGAGCGGCAGGAGCCGGTGCCCGGCCGCAGGTCTCGGGACGCGGGACGCGGCACACACGCGAGACTGGGTGCTGGTGGCTGCACCCGTCTCTGCGCAGGGGACCAGCCTGGCGGTTCTCCGGGTGTGGGGTACGGAGGAGTGGGGCGCACAGGCGTCCCAGGTTTCTGTTCGTTTGACCTGGGGTGCGGGGGCCGGGCGGAGTGGGGGGCCGGGCTGCCGTCTTGCCCGCCAGGTACCTCACGTTTCCGTGTATTTTCTCATTCGATTCCCCCAGGGAAGCAGTGAAGGGGGCACTGTTATCCCCACGTTCGGTGGCCGGGGAATCAAGGTTCAAAGAGCTAAGTGAGCTGCTGAGGGCCACCAGCTGCAGGCAGGGGAGCCCCTGTTCCTCGTCCTCCTCCGGAAACTGGGATTATTCTGCTCACCGTGCGGATGAAGGGATGCAGCCAGCAAGGCCGCAGTGGCCCCACCACAAGTCGGTGGGGGGTCAAGAATTTAAACAGTCCTCTGGCTTTGAACCCACAGCCTCTCTGGCCTCTCTGGGTAGCCGAGCTGTGGGGTCCTGCTTGGAAGGCTCCACACAGGTGACCGGCTGCTTCTTGCCCCCAGAAGCGTACACTCCATGCAGCCCCTCAAAGGCCGAGGGCAGCGCAGGGCTTCTCTGCCCTCTGGCAGGAGTCGGTGGGTGCCACGGGCAAGCCTGTGGACTCAGGGGCCAGGCCCTGGGGTTCGAATCTCAGCCGTGTCCCTGGGCATCTTTGCCAAGGAAACCAACAACGATGACAAAACCCTCTCTGCCTCCCTTTCCTCATCTGTAAAATGGGACAACACGCTATTGCATACCAGATCACTGGTAAGGGTTGTTAAATCAGGCCATAGGTGTGAAATGCATGAATAGTGCCTGGCACGTGGCATTGTCAGCCGCCGTTTTCTCGGTGCCCGTAACCGCCATGTGGGGCTGCCAGGAGAACACCGGCGGGCACTCGCCCGGCCCCCTGCCCCCTCCGGATCTGAGTCCCTGCCTGTGCTCCGCTTCTTGGAACCCACCCACCACCGATTCCAAGTCTGGGACTGTGGTGTCGGGAGTTCTGCAGTGACCCAGCACAGACAGCCACCCTGCGAGTGCGGAGGGACACGCAGCCACACACAGGTCTCCCTCGGTCCTGCGTGAGCCACGTCCTCAGCTCCTCCTCTCTCTGCTGCACTTATTTCACCTCCTGCCTCTCACTCCTGCCCTCAGAGCATCCCTGAGCCCCCCAGGCGCCAGGCTCTGTGGCACAGATGGGCGCTGCCTGGGCACGGGGTCTGCCGCAGGACCGTCCTCGGGGTGATCTTGCCCCTGCGCCCCCCAGCAGACATTCCGCAACGTCTGGAGACATGTTGGGTTGTGGCGGGGGCTGCTGGCATCTAGCTGCCAGAGGGCAGGGAGGCGCTTGCTGTCCCGCAATGCACAGGACGGCCTCTGTGACAAAGAAGTACGGAGCTCGGAAGGTCAGTAGTGCCGAAGTTGGGGAACCCCAGGCCACTGGACAACACGGGCGTGGCGACTGGTTGAAACTGGAGTGAGAAGCCTGCAGTGGGGGCAGGGCCAGCAGAGGGCGTGGGAGTGACTGCGCCGGAGAGCATCAAGGGAAGTCCCCCTGGGGGACGTGACAACATCCCCGCCATCCGAGCCTCATATGTGTTCCCTGTGTTCACCTGACTTGCCGAGGACTCAAAGATAGCTCTTCGGACAGCTCGAGCCCCACCTGCTGCAGTAATTCCATTTGTGCCCCTGGATCCAGCCATGCTGACGTCCCGAACGCTCTGGTTGTGCGGCACACTGCGTGTCTTCGTTCCCGAAACTTGTTTGCATTGAGTTAGTTCTAACATACAGATAAATATCGCGCTCAGTCCACACTCACAGATCTCGGGCAGACTTTGCCCCTCGCCTTTATACGCCTCACGGCCCCCACCGGCAGCCGCCTCCTTCCCTCCTTCCCACAGCCAGGGGTCCCCACTGGGGCTGCAGAAGTGGCAGCTGTCATCCCAGCAGCACGGAAGTAGCCAAGCATCAGTTGCGTGATCGAGGCGTTCCGTCCACCCGGACTGGGGCAGCCGTGATCAGCTGTGGTTGGTGGCACAGCTGCCTGCGCAGGGCTGGCAGTTAATTAAAAGCCCCGCGCACTCGGTGATTAACTAATCACAGCATGAGGGCAGTCGGGATGACGGGCGAGTTCTCTGCTGGAGACAGCTGAGAAGCTCCAAACGTCTGCCTTCCGGGCCAGCAGCAGCAGGGGGCTCGGGCAGCCCCAGTGCAGACGTCCCAGGGGTTGCCGAGCAGGTTCCCGCTGTTTCTTGTTCAAAGCTTACAGGAGAAAGGGCGAGGGGGCACCTGGGTGGGAGGGTGACGCTGTGGCCGTCACTGCAAGGGATGGGGTAGAGCGGGCTGGGGAGCAAGGGGAGAGGCGCTGTCCGCATTTGGGGACCTGTAGGCGGAGGCTGGGCCTGAGGGGACGTCAGGAAGGTGGGGAGTTGGTCGCAGGGCCTGGGCAGAGTCTGGGGTGAGCTGGGTGGGCGAGAGCGACGCAGCCCTTTCCACCCACGGCGGGGCGGGGCAGGGCGGGGCGGTGCGGTGCAGTGGTTACACACGGGCTGCACGTCACAGCTCTGCCCCTCACTGCCCGTGTGGCCACGGACACAGTTGTTAACCTTCCTCAGTTTCCTCCCTTGCAAAATTTGGGGTTAATAATAATACCTTTCTCCCCTCCCAGGGTTGTGGTGAGGATTAATCCACATGCACGTTTGAAACACAAGCAGGTGAAAGGTACTAACTGGCACCATTAGCTCGCAGAGCAGAGGGCTACGTCCCCACGGGACGGGAATGACCGGCCATAACAGTGAGCAGAGACTTGGGCCCCAACTCCCAGGCCCACCCTACAGATGAAGGAAGCGGAAGGCTGAGTTCTGCTGGACCTTGAGGCAGGGGGCGTGGGTGGCCCCAAAAGACAGGCAGGCGCTGCCGCCAGGTGCAGGCTAACTAAGCAGAGCTCCGCGGGGCAACTCGGGGCTGCATTTTCATGGAGGCCCCTGGGGCTGCCCCTGCGGCCCTGTGGGATGGGCAGCTTGGTGGCCACTTTCCTACCTTGTCCTGCCCTCGGGCCTCATCCTCCTGCTCCTGATTCTGATCGAGGGCGACCCTGTATACTGGGAGTAGTTGTGACTTCCACATCATGAATGTTGGCCCCAGATTCCCTATTGCCCATCAGCAGACGTCCATACGAGGCTCGTGGGCTGGTGTCCTGCTGGGGTGGAGCCCCCTCCGTGTCTGCCCCTGCTGGGCTGCCTGCGTCGGCGGGCAGGCACCTGGGTTGCAAACCCCAGCATGGGCTCTGGCCAACCTGAACCAAGCAGACGTTTGCTGGAACGATCTGGAGTAGCGCTCAGAGCAGGAGGAAAAGGTGGAAAACTGGAGCTTGGGAAGCTCGAGATGCGGGCAGAGCCATGAGCCATCTGCCTCCCCTGGCCCTGCCATCTGGGTCCCTCTGCTCGGCATTCCAGGGGCGCAGAGCTGACTGGCTGAGCTGCTACTCTGCCGGGGAGGGGGGTGGGGCAGGACCTTCCTGCGGACTCAGAGCATGTCCCACGCTGAAGGATGTTTCCCCAAAGCAACGCCGGGCGCTGCATGGGAAGAGGGGTGTGGTTACTGATGTGTCCCCGCCACCCAGCCAGGTCCTGAGAGGTTTCTGCAAGGGGCGCATGGTGTCTGTGTCGGTGAGGGGTGGCAGGGCTGGAGCCCCAAGAAGTCGCCCTCCTGCTGCCCCAACATCTTTCTAGGACCTTCCCCGAGGGGCCAGGTCACAGCAGGGAAAGGGTCAGCCCTGAGTGTCCCTTCGTGTCCCTCCCAAGTCTACCGCCAAGGGCCCAAGTTCTGGGATATTTTCTAAATTCTGAGGAATATCAAAGGTGGGTGGACACACCATCCCAGAGTCAGAAGACGAGGACTGACACCGTGACAATGCCTCCTCTCACTGCTGTGTGACCTTGGCAAGCCCGTTGATGTCTCTGAACCTTTGTCTCCTCGCTGGAAATAAGGAGACATCATAGGCAGGCAGTGCTTGGAAGACTGTACAGGGCTTGGCTGGGTCGCACCTTGGGAGGGAGCTGCTTCAGTGTGGGCCCTGCCCTCCTGGCAGCCCCTGCCTCCCCGCGCCCCTGCCCGGCGGCCTCCCCACACCCCTGCCGGCGTCCTCCCTCTCCTTCCTGTCCAGCCCTCGCCCTTGGGGCCGGACCTGGCCCTGCATTCCTGCTGAAGAGGCTGCTCTGGGAGCCGTTCCCAGCACCTGTCACTTCCCCTTAGCCGAGAGAGGAGACGTGGCTGGCACTTAGCAGAACGGGCCGACGCCGGGTGCCCGGGAGGCTGAGGGCAGGTGGCTGCGCGGTGAGGGGTGCGAGGCGGTCCGCAAACGGCTGTGATCCGATGAAGGCCGTGGAGGGTGGGGCAGTCCTCAGCCACCTCAGACCAGCCCGTGGTCCCCACAGCCCTGGCGCGAACAGAGGGGCATTCAGGCCCTGTGCCTTGGGAAAAGTCTGAGGGACCGATTCCTCAGCTGACATTGCCGGGAATAAACACCCGGACTTGGAGATCGTCACTGACCTGGGGGAGCTCTTGGTTTTAACAGGAATGATCACTCACCAGAGAATATAATAAGCAGCTTGTCTTTGCCACTTTGGGTGACTGTGTGTGACAAAAATAACAGACAGGGTGGCTTAAACAACAGACAGATTTCTCCAAGTTGCGGAGGCTGGAAGTCTGAAATCAGGGTGCCAGCGTGGCTGGGTTCCGGTGAGGCCCCTCCCTAGGGCGCAGGCGGCCACCCCCTCACCGTGACCTCCGTGGCGGGGAGCCGGGAGAGAGGAACAAGCCCTCTGAGTCTCCTCCCATGAGGGCGCTGACCCCACCCACGGGATCCACCCTCAGGACCCAACCCCCTGCCTGCCGCTCACACTGGGGGGCTGGGATTTCAGCACATGAATTTTGGGGACACAAACATTCAGCCCACGACATACCTCTCACAGTTTACAAAATGTTCATGTCCATTTTCTCACTTGGCCTTATCTGCCTTTCACAGAGGAGAAATTTAAAGCCAGGGAGGCCAAGAGACTCGCTCAGGTTCACACAGCAGTGGCTTGGGCTCGATAGCAGTTTCTCTCTCTCCTGCAGAAGTGTGCAGCCAGGGGCCCAGGGCCGGCCTTCGGGCCCAGCTGTGCCGGACACCACGTGGCCCGTGACAGACCGAGTGGGGAGGGCAGGCGGGGGGTGATGTGCGTAGAGAGACGGGCCCTGTCCTGTGGAGAGGGACGATGGCAGCTGTCTGCTCCAGGGGTTGTGGCCTTGTGTCCTGCTGGGACCAAAACTCCGCGGAAGTGAGCAGGTGGGCGTCCAGGGCTGGTCCGGTCCTGCCCATGCCAGGGCCCCAGCCCCGTATATCCGGGCTCCACCTGCTACGTGGCAGCACGTGCTCCAGCCATCACACCTGCCTTTCTGGTCAGCAGAAATGAGGAAGGGAGAAGGAAGGGGGCGCCGCTCTCCGTAAGGACACTTTCCCGAGGCGGCACAGGATGCTTTGGGTCGTGGGTACCTGGCACTGGCAAGAGCAACATGGGGACTTTGCTCGGGCAGGGAGGGGGGACAGACGCCGGGAGACGGGCAGCAGCGTCTGCCACAGCTGGAGCGCGGCCAGACTCCGCCCGGCTCCGGTGCGCTGCCCGTCTGCCCAGCAGCCCGGCCTCTGCCCAGGGCTCCCTCTGGGGGCCGGTGCGAAGCCCAGCTTCATGTGGAGTGGGTGGGCCGGAACCCTGAGTTTCTGGGTCCACTGAAGAGGCTCTTTCCTGCAGGATGAGACGTCCCCGGGCCACAGCAGACTCCGGAAGGACGGTGGTGGAGACAGAGCTTCCAGAAGCTTCCTGGGGGCCGACAGGCAGGGGAGCTTCATTCAAGGAAGCCCTTAGCTGGGATCTTGGGGCTTTTGAGTTCCTGGGTCACTTCTAATTTTCCAGGTGACTTTGAGCAGGCCAGTCAACATCCAAGGTCCCTGGGGCTTGGCTTCACCGTCCGTAAGACGAGGACAACACGGGGAATTCAGGGCCGGGTGAGGGTGAGAAAAGCAGCCCTCAACTCACCCCTAGAACTTAAGAGGCACCAAAAAACTTAGCAATCAAGATAAATAATATTTTAATGTAGTATTTTTTTACCATGGTAATATGTGCATAATATAACATTTATCATTTTAACCATTTTAAAAAGTGTGCAGTTGAGTGGCTGTGAGTACGTTCTCGCCATCCGTCTCCAGCACCCTTTTCATCTTCCCAACTGAAACCCTGTCCCCAGTCCCTCCCCGTCAGCCCCTGCAAGCCCCAGTCCTCTTGCTGTGTGGACTTGACTCCTCTGGGGACCTCACATGAGGCAGAATGTACAGGCTTCGTCCTTCTGTGACTCGCTTATTTTACTTAGCAGGATGTCCCCAAGGCCCGTCACATCGTAGCAAGTGTCAGAACCCCTTTCCTTTATAAGGCCGAATGACACCTACCCGGTGGTTACTCATCCATCCACTGGCGGCACGTGGGTGGCTCACACTTTTGGGCTACTGTGAGCTGCTACGAACATGGCTGTGCAAATATGTGTCCGGGTCTCTGCTTTCATGAAGGCAATATTTTTAAAAAATTAAAATTCATGCAAAAAATCCATGATGAGCAAAATACCACCATTTTCAGTAAAGAGGAGACCAGCAACAGCTCTGTGCCGCGAGGCGCTGGCACCCGGCAGAGGAAGGCTGTGGCTGCTCCCCGCGCCTGAGCCTGTCGTTGGCGCCTCTTAAAGGTTGAGCCTCGGGGTCCCCCCAGCGGGCTCTCCTGAGGATGCGGTGAGCCTGGGGAGCTGGCCCTGGGGCCTGGCCTCCCCTGTCGCCCCGGCTGGCCGAGGAGCCGCAGGGACAGCCGAAGCTCCCCTCGCCAGGCGCGTCTTCCCAGCCCCCCGGATCGCGGGTGCTCGCCCAGGCAGCTGGGCTGGGGAGACCGTCCCCGTGTCTTCCTTCCCTGCAAGCTTTTTCGCCAAGTGACAGAGCTAGAGGTGTATGTCCCTGCTCAGGGCCGCTCTGCCGAGCTGGGGTCGAGGCCACCCTCAGGGGACGGGAGACGACGCTCCCACCGGCCACCTCTCTGTGCGGCCTGAGGCTGCGTGCAGGGGCGCGAGAGTCCCCGCTTCCGTGCTCACAGCCCCATGGAGGTGAGGACTGATTAAATCCTGAGAGCCCAGTGCCTTGCCTTAGTCCTGCCGTGATGCCGGGTGCGTCCTACTGTGTGCCGGGCCTGAGCGTGCAGCTGGTGCAGACTTTAAGGAGCTTATGGCTAAAAAAGAATGCGTGTTTGCCTGTATGTCAGGAAAGGGGGTGTGTCAGGCTATTTGGTGCGGGACAGGGCGAACGCGGGGTGGAGAGCGCCCCCGGGCTCACATCCCCACCCCGCTGCCCTGAGCCGGCAGCACCTGCCTCCGGTCGAGCCCTGCCTGCGCTCCCAGCGCTGACCAGCAGGTGGCGCAATTGCAACGGGAAAGCGGGGACGGCAGGTGCAGGGCAGGTGCAGGGCAGGGGCGGGGCGGGGAGGGAGAGCACGTCAGCCTGAGCCGCCCGGACAAAATGCCACAGACCGGGTGGCTTAAACAGCAGGAACTTACTGATCACGGTTCTGGAGGCCGAAAGTCCGACATCAAAGTGCCGGCCAGGCAAGGTCAGGTAGGTTTCATTCCGAGGCCTGTTCTCTTGGCTTGCAGGGGGCCGCGTCTCCATCTCCCTGTGTGCTCACGTGGCCCTTCCTGGGTGGGCGGATCTCTCTGCCCCCTCTTGTAAGGTCACCAGTCCTATCCGTCCCATCTTTACAACCTCATTTAACCTTATGACCTCCTAAAGACCCTGTCCCCAAATACAGTCACATTGGGGGTTAGGGCTTCGACATGTGAATTTTGGGGGGGACACAAGCGTTCAGTCCATAGCATGGAGAGGGGAGAGAGAGGGAAGGGGGGAGGGAGACAGAAGGGGCAGGCCGAGCCTGTGGCACTGGCTTGGCATCGCGATTCCTGGTGTGGGCCAGCCTTGCCATTAACGTCACCGTGAACTTGGAGGTCACTTCTCCCTGTGAGCTGCTCCATCCTCACCTCTAACGGGGGTGGGTGGCCCACCCCGCACGCCCTGCTGAAGCAGCAACAAACTTGGAGGGGGAAGCTCTCAAGTACCCCCCGGCCAAGTCCTACTAAGTGGTACAGCAGCCCTGTGAGGTGGGCATTAAAACATCTCCATCCTTCAGACGGGGAGACTTCAGACAAGGTCAGGGGGAGACTTCAGACGAGGTCAGGGAACTGAAGCGGCATGGTCACGGTCGCACGGCTGGGACTCAAACCCGTCTTCTGACCTTGTGGTCCAACCAGCAGGGTGAGAGCTCTGAGCGGGTAGAAGATACAACACAGACACGGAGGAAATGCAAAACTGCTTGGCACAGCGCGTGCTGACAAGGGTCCCACTGGGCATATTTTCTGAAGCCTTCACAAAACTCCAGAGAAAGGGCCAGTTTGAGGGAGGGCCCTTGCCGTGAACACAGGCCCTGGAAGCTGGTCCAGAGACCTAGGGACCCAGGAGAACACTCCCTGGACACGGGGTTGCCAAGCAAAGCTGCCCGAGAAGGGGCTCTGTGCAGCCCACCCGGCTCTGGGCTTTCCCTGGGCGGCGCGTGCAGCGGGGCGTATGTGGAGAGAATCTCTTTCTCTCTCGGAGACACATGAGGGACGCCTAAATCTAATAAGTTAATCTAGACTCCTAGAAACAAGATTAAATTTTCAAATAAAGGCAGGCTCTGACAGCTAAGGCATAAATCTTTTATTTAAAATAGAGACTAAACCCATTCAAATGCAATCAGCGATGACAGATGTAGACAGAAACCAGCTCTGATGGAACAGACACGGTGCAAATTTGTTCGCTCTCGGTGACATATCACAAAGGGTGACCTTAAGGACAGTCATCGAGTGTCAAAAAACAGTGGGGCCTATGCATCCACTTCCGAGTGGCTTGTTGGCCCCAGGTGGTGCCGAGGAGCGAGGACACCCCGAGGAAGGTGCCGATGCAGGTGGGAAGGAGCCGGCCTCGGGGGTCTTGTCCATGTCAGTGCCCACCGGGGCAGGGGGAGGGTCGGCTGAGTCTGGAGATATCTGGAGCGCCAGCACAGCCGCCAGAGGGGACGTGGGGGCTGTCAGGAGCAGGCCGACATGGTGGAGGCAACAGGAGCAACATGGGGGCATTTCTTGGCACCGCCAAGGCAAAGCTCTGCAGGCCCCAGGCCGAGACTGGCAGTCTTCTTCCCCAGCCGCTGTGGGTAGGCGTGTCTGAGTGCCAGGCGTGGTGTGATCCCGACATGACCTCATTGGACCCTTGCATCAAGCCCTGTTTACAGGCCGAGGCTCAGAAGGGTTAAGTGCCACGCCCAGAGGTGCACAGCCGGTTGGTGACGGAACTGATTCAGCCCAAGGCTGCTGTCGCCAGTGGGCACATCTTCCACCTGACGCTCCACGGCTCACAGACCCCAAGAGACACCGGGGGCCTTGCAAAAACACCGACAGCTCGTTTGTTCTAACTCAGGCAAAGAGAGTGATGTCTCCTAAAGATCACCCCCTTTTGGGAGCTTTCCGATGCACGCAGCCTAACCTCTTCACAGCAGGGCCAGCTCCAGGTCACCACCATAGACACACGTCCCTTGAGGACGAGGGTTCCCAAATGGATCATCCGTGAGCCCGTGTTCAGGGAAATGTTCAATAGGGTGGTGCAAACAGAACGACCTCCCCATACAAAACAGTGCTTCTGTTAGGAAAATGTGGGAAACACCGCCTGCTCTAACCCCTTTGGGGAGTCACTGAGCACGTCAGACTGTTACAGGCTCTGAGAAGTCCTGCAGGAAAGGACTAAGCTTGTTTAGCCTGGCGTTTCCCAGACTCATGTGACGTGAAGATGTTTCTGTTTCCCTCACTGGACAGGATATCACACCCACCTACGTCCCAAGGAACCCACTTTGGGAAAGCTGATCTAAGACTATCATTTCAAGCGGGCAGGTAGCTTGCTACTTCCCCAGAAGCCATATTATGGTGCGTGAAATTTCACCGTTAAAAACTCGAAGCTATAATGCAGGTGCCCGGAGGAGCCGCAGTGGACACCCGAGGTTCTCGAGTCTTTGTAGGGTAAGTCGTCCCAGGTAATTTGATGAGAGTTCTGCGGTTTGCCCTGAGTGGAGAGGAGAGGCATTCATGACGTATGCACACATACACAGACTGCTGAACTCAGATGTAGGCGTCCCTGGGCCCTTTGTTACCCCGAGGTCGTGCACCCCTGCTTTAAGTCGCTGTTAGCTGAAGTCCTTGGTGCCACCTGCAGCCAAGCTCCAGGCCTTGCGGGTAGGGGCGGGGCGAGCCTACTGCGGGGAGGGCCACTGAGAGGGCCCGAGCGAAGGGGTGGATGCACTCCTGGCCTCTGACACAGGAAGGCTGGGGAGCCGGGCCCCCCGCACGAATTCCATAGAGGGGCGCCTTGCAGGGGTCCGGGCGTGGCCGAGCGCTTTGAGCAGGGTGGGAGCAGAGGCTCCTCTGCAGGCGGAGGGGCCGTCCTCTCACAGCCCCGCGGGGGCCTCCAGCTCCCACATCTCCCGAGCCCCCCCACCGCCCAGTGTATGAGAATTCTGTTGCTGATGCCTGCCCAGCCCCTCTTCTTCTGGGAGAGCACCCCAGCTACCCTTGGGGAGCCACCACACCCCACAGTTAGTCTGCGTGCATTGTACAGACGGGGCCTCGCCCCAGGGTCAGGGCTGGGCCTAGGCCTGGGCAATCAGAGGCTACCATCTTTTTGGTCACAGTGATTGGTTCAGGGATAGGCATGGGACTCAAGCCATGACAGTTAATGCCAAAGAATAAATTACAGCGTTTTACTGAGAAAGCAAAGTTCTCCTGAAGCTGTTGATAAAAAGGTGTACCTGGAACTGCTGGAGGCTACCTTGACCCGTGAAAGGAGCCTGTTGAGAATGGGCCCTCCACGGGGGAGGTGAGCGTGGGGGGCTGCCGCGTCCTGATGAGGCCCCTGGAGCCTGCGTGCACCTGCGCCTGCGAGTGGACGGGCCCCCCTGGCACACTCACACGGGCCAGCGCCTCTCCCTTCCTGCTTGAGACCACGTGAGCTGGGCTTCTGTCCCTTGTGACTGAAGGAGTGCTAATCCCCTCAAGACACACTCCCAGGCCTGCGCCAGTAGCTGAATCAGAATCTCCAGTGATGAGGAGGTGTATCTACGTCCATACGTCTATACTTACCTCTTCCTGAGGATCCAATGGGCTAACAGCTGCAGCTTGCAGTATTCTCCTGATTTGGTGCCATGGAGGGTGCAGGAAGCCCAGCTGGGAATCCACGATCACCCACACGGAACGCGGCTCAGGCCTAGCGCGTCCAGCACTCCCGGGAGTCAAGGTCTTGGACGTGGTTGGTCCTTGCTTTACTCCCACGCTCCAGCTTTCAAATGGGACTAATGCGTATTGTGATTGTGACAACTTCTCAGCCTCGCACAGGAGGGAGGCGCTGTTCTGTGTTCACCAAGACTCATTTCTTCCTCATTCTGTTCTCCAGGTAGACCACCCCTCCCGTCCCCCTTTGTGTGAGAAGTGACACGTGCCAATCCCAGGTTTGGCTCGTAAAAACCTCCCTGGATATTTGGTCATCAGTTTTTGTCTTTCTGGCTTGGTACAGATAAACACAGTGACCGCAGAAGCCCTGTCCAAGGTGGCAGAGAAACGGGGAGGAAGGAGCCTGGGTACCAGCATCGCTGCTGGTGGCCAAACTCACGATTACCAGAATTCCCTGCGTGGAGCCTCACACGGGTGAGAAACGAATGTCTACGGTGTTAAACCACTGCGATTTTGGAGTTTATGTCATGGTTGTTTCCTAAACGGTGAAGTTTTATGAATTCCAGATACCTTTACCATCGTTTGATCCATCTGTGCCTTGCACAAACTCTGGGTGGCAGTCTGGGAATGGCATTTACAGATGACAGTGCTTGCCCTAGCTTACGTAGCTGGCAGGAGGACAGAAAATGGTGCTAAAGCACCGTTGATACAGATGTAAACAGATTGTTATGACGCGTCCCTCCTCGGCTCTGGCCCCCGCCCTACTCACTGGGCATCTCTGTGGATACACTTCTTCCCTGGGACCCAGCCCCCATCCTCCTGCCCCTCTCCGCCCCGTCTCAGCCCCCGTGAAGACGCTGAGGGATCTACCCCGTGCACGGTGCTCAACAGCCATCTTTACAGAGCGGTGGCATGGAATGAGCCGGACTTAAACATCACACAGAGCTGGGCTTTGCTTCTAAACTGTGCTCCCTTGGATGGTCCTTCAACCTCTGCAAATGGTAATTTTCTCATTTGTGGAAAAGGAAAATCATACCTTCTTCATGGGGTTGTTGTGAAGGTCAAATAGTGTAGAGAAACTGTTGGTGGCTTGTTTCTGTTCGTGCTCTCCTCCCTTTAAAAAAAAAAATAAGAGAACCTCCTCCCCCTCCCTACTGAGACTGACAAGTAGACTGATGGTAATTTCATATTTACGGGCAACAGTGACTCCGAGGGCTGGTCTCTCATTCCCTGAGGTCTGAGGGAATTAAGAGAAAGTGCAAACAGACCCCAGGGAGATCACCCCTCATGATCCCAGCTGCTGTAGGCTGCAGAGTCTTCTGAGAATTTAAGGGAATCTGAAGCTCGAGCAAAACATGGGGTTCTCTGTCCCCCAGTTTTCCTCCCCCTGTAAAATGGGGGCTGGGGCGGCAGCTCGGTGGCTTATAATCCGGTGGAACAAGGATGTCTTTCAGTATTCTCACCACACATCCATCCCCATCCTCGTGGAGATTTCATCAGCTAAAGACACTGCACTTATTAAGGAATAACAAATTCATTTCCCCAATTTTATTAATAAAAGACATTTAGAAATGATTGTGCAATAAAAACAGTATTAAGCTTCCCAGTTTAATGAGGTGGCTGACGCTTTAGTTAGTCTGTGTGGCCTCGTTATCAGCAAACGCGTGGATTCCCTTAGGTTTTCTGATTTTTTTGCCAAGAATTCACAGCCCCCGGTGCCACTTCTGTGAGCCTCAGAGCAGACGTCATTACTTTCAGTGGGCTCTCAGGACGCTTGCAGCTTGGACCTGCCCCCGTTGAGCTCTCATGCACTGAGAGGGTGGATTGGAACACAGAGCCATCCCCTGGTTTAATCCATCCATACCCAGGAGATGGAATTCACAATCCCCGCTATTCCCTGTACAGTGAATGGAGGCTCCGGAGTAGCAGGAGGCATTCTGAGTGCGCGCGTGTGTGCGTGTGTGTGTGTGCGCGCGTGTGTGCGTGTGTGTAACGGGAAGGAGGGGTTATTAATGGAAGATGAGGCAGCCAAGGGAAATAGCCAATGGGCTCCTTTCTGTGGACACATCTCCCTGATGCGCGGGACGGGGGAAGCCAACTTGAACTCAGAAGGATGCTAGGTGGGCACAAAACCAGAGTTCGGGAATTAGCTGAGTAGTCTTAGTGACATTGTCTTTAAACTACTGCGGCTGTTGGGATCTAACTTCCTGGAGGTCTCATTCAGGCCATTCAGGAATCGAGACCCTGTTCTGTCCCAGCGGGTGCCGGACACACGCACCAGCCCTCGGCCCCTGGCCTTCCTCCCGTGCACCTGCCCGCAGGCCACCCTCCTGAAATGCTGCGGCCACGGCCCCTCGTGCATGCTTTGGCGTTCAGTGGCACTTGAGCATCGGCTCCCTCGAGGGCTGGGCTCCTTGGGCTGGCCTTCCAGCGCTGGCACGGGGGACAGCTGCTGGCCTCCTGGTGGAGTAGCTTGCCAGGTTGCTTCAGCCTCCGAAGTGCCACCCTCCAGTCTGGAGGACAGCCGTGGACAGCTGGACAGTGCCGAGAAGCTTTACAGCCCCGTGCAGTGAGGGAGGCCAGTCGGTCACCTACGCTGAAGGGTGCTCAGGCCTGGTCATCCCGTCCCCACCCCGGGAGAACAATGTCACCGTGAGAAGTGAGGAGCAAGGGAAGGGGACACATCTCACCCCTGGGGGGTCAACGTCCCCTGCATTCTTCCAGGCCCACCCTCCTTCCACGTGGCCCCACTCGGAATGCACTGCCCTCCTTGGCGAGCTGCTCGCTTTGGGTGGTGGTGGTCCCTCCTCTACGTCTGCTCTCGGGTTGCATTTATTTGCAGGCTTCTGCTTTTTTAAAGAACAAGGTGCCACTGCTCATGTCCCGAGAAACTGGAGAACCTTCCCATCATCTGTCTGCCCGCCGGGTACATGTCCAGTCTCCACCCAGTGATCTGCTAAGGTGAGAATGGAAACTTCCCGAGCGGGAGTGTCAACAGCGCCCGAGGTAAAGCGTTGGCGCGCTGAGTTGCACTGGGAGAGAACCCAACCTCCTTGCCGTGCTGACACAGCACCGCGCCACCCGCCGGCCACGGTGGCCTCCCCTCCCCTCCCCTCCCCTCCCCTCCCCTCTCCCGCCACGCCGCAGCCCGCAGCCTTGACCCCCGCACCTCCGCAGGGATGGTGCTCCCTCCGGCCCCCTGCGCACAGCCCGGCTTGCCCACCGTGCGCCCGGCGTCTGGCCCGGAGATGGAACACGCGGTGGGTGACATGGAGGAAGGGCCACTCGCTTACTGCATTATCTGCCTTTTCTGAGGACGGACTGAGCCTCGCGTCTCTGCAGCCCCCCAGCCTCTTGAAGGGCAGCTGCTCAAAGGCTCGTCGGATTGAACAGAATCCTCTGGAACTGCTGTGTCAACAGCTTTGGTGATTGAAGAAGGGCCTGTCAGCTCCTTCGGATGCGACTTGTTGGAGGCGCCAACACCTGCAGTTCTCATTCTCAGCTGTGGGTTCCGGATCACGCGGGTGCAAAGGCCGCGCCGCACGCAGCGGACGTGTTGATGGAAACGCGCAGGTCTGCCTAGGACGCCGCTATCACGGAGCGGCGCAGTATCCTCCTGACACTTGAAAATTACAAACCCGCAAGATTCCCTGTGGCTCGTCAGCTGCCCAGCCCTCCCGCTCCAGGGCGGGGCTTCCCACCCCCGCCCCAGGGCCGGCCAGCAGGCGTCCTGGAGACCCCGCAGTGGCACAGCGACTCGGAGTCCTGGCCAGGCCAGGTCTGGTGTTTTTCCGATTCTTTCAGTTACAAGTGGTTTCAAAGGGGGACTAGGTTGCCTCAAGCACCGGAAAGATGTTGGGTAGAAGTTGCTTCAGGCACAGCTGGATCCAGGGGGCTTGTTTGTCTCTGTTTAGTTTATTCTTCTTACAGGCTGTCCCCATGTGTTGGGGGGCAGTTGTTGGGAGGCAAGGTGGCCCCTGCATGCTTCAGATTCATTCGTTTAGTTTAATTGTCCAAACCTTCTACTCACTCCATTCCAGCCATTCATCGTTTTTTCTGTTCCTTAAACGAACCAGGCACACTCCTGCCTTAGGATATTGGCATAGGCTGTTCCAAGGGCCTGGAAATCCCTCTCCCACCCCGTCCAGAGCTGCGTGTCTCAGCCCGGCCTCCAACATAGGCCTTGCTCACACCGACCTTCTCAGGGAGGCCGACCTTCTCCACTCTGTTAACACAGTGATGGCCACATTAGAAAAAAAAATTTCCTTAGGGCCATGGTGTTTTATTATGAAAACAAAATAAAAACTTTAAAAACAAAATGATCCTTTCTAATTTAATGAAAAATTTAATGAAGAAATTTATTGACTTCATTTAATCCATGTTTTTACAATTAATTTGTCAATATTCATTGTAACAATAAGAGCATCAACAAGTAAGATTCTCACAAACCAACTGCAGGGTTTTGCCCAGGTTTTGCTTCACGAGGCCCAGGGTTTAAAACTACGTGAGTTAAATACAACTCACACGGCAGTTAATGTGTTAAAAATGGACTCCCCCCATTGCAATGGCTGCTTTCTAACTCACTCTCCACAGTACTTACTTAATATCTCTGTTGCTCTGTCACCCACTAGGATGTCTGCTTTGTTCACAGACGTATCCCAAGAACCTAGTAGAGTCCTGTCACATAGTAGTTGCTCAATTTGTTGGATGACTGAATGAAGCAGAAAGAGAAATTAATTCCAGACATTGGAAATACAGCAGTGAACACAAAACCCCTTTGTGCTTTTGGACCCTACTTTCTGGTGGGAAAGGTGACAGTGGGACTTACGGAAGTACAAAATACGTGGAGTTGCAGGGGCAATGAGACCCGGGCGGGCCAACAGCAGATGTGCACGTTCAAGACGAGACCCGGCCAAAAACCCGACGAGGCTGGAGACCATTCGCCTTCTGTCGTTTTAGTTTTATTCTTTTTGGAAGCAGGAGAGGACAAGCACATTGCTAATGATGGTAACAAAGCTTCTCCCAGATTTGCTTACAAGTTGTGTTCTCGTTTATTTTCATTCCCTTCCCAACTCAGGAGTGCTCGTGGGCAGCACCCTGCCCATCACCCTTCCCTGGACATTTCCCACTCACGGGACTGAAGTGACGAGATGTGCAGGTTGGCTGGGAGCTGCTGGTGTTTGGAGACCCCTCTTGGAGCCAGCTGCTGCATGGAGAGGTCGCGACCCAAACCAACAAGCAGGCATTAATTCGCATTGACATTGGTGTCTTTTTGTACTGACACGAGTATCTTATCAAAACTTGCCTGGGGGAGGCTCCATCTTCATACTGACTTAGAGTGGAAGATATTACAGGGTGGGCATTCATTCCATCTGTATAGCAGAGACCTCTGCATGCAAACGTAGGTGCATAATCAATACTTCATCAACAGATTATGATCTGGCCTTCAATGTTTTGCAAAAAGAACCTCAAGATGAGTAATGAAGTACAATAATAAGTTGGAAATGCAAGGTTTTTTTCCTATTTTAATAAGACTTGGGAGCCCCCCTTGGCCATTCTGTCTAGACAGCAGGAAAAGACCCCCTGGCTGTGGGAGGGACGTGTTTGCAGACCAGACCGGTGGCCTGGGCCTTGCCTGCTTGAGAATCGTTAATAACCAATTAACAACACAGGCCCTGTGGCCCGCATTGCCGGGCCCCACCCAGCCCCGCCCAGGCCAGCAGGCGCAACTCGTGGGGAGCGCTGGGGTGATTACGGGCCCCGGGGCAGCCTTAGCCGGAGACTGGGGAGTGGTTGGGAAGCCCAGCTCCCTTGCCTCGGCGGAGTAACCCGCGCCCGGGGTTGGGGCCTCAGGTGGACGCTCCCCCCCCCCCCCCCCCCCCCCCCCGCTGCCCCTTGTTGGCTCCGTGCGCGGCTCCGTGCCTCGTTTCCTTGTCCTACTGCTGCTACCCTCGGATCGTCCCTGGAAGCATCTCCTAACTCGACACGTGCAACGGAAGCCTGTCTCCGGGCCTCCCCCAGGACATCTGACTTCAGAGGTGGCACTCATTCCAGTGCCGACGTGCCCTGGCCTGTGCTGGGAGCTGGGGATAGCGTGGCGGCCCGTGTCTCCGTGTCAATTTTGGTGCTTTGGCTGCACAGACAGAGAAATTAAACAATAGCTCATCCACTTACTCTGCTGGGAAGTCAGAGGGCTCTAGGACCGGTTGCTACAGCAGCGCAGCGGGCCGCTAGAGGCCCCGTTTTTCCCATCTCTCTGCTCAGCGTGTGTGGGGTTGGCTTTGTCCTCAGGCTGGGAACAAGTGGCTGCAGCAATTCCAGACATCACGTCCAGATGTGACAACACCCAGAGGAAGAAGAGAAACCATCCCTTCTTGTGGCTTTCTCTTTAAAGCAAGGACGCTTTGCCTCGAAGCGCCTATCTCCCTAGCAGAATTACCTTTGTCGCACTGGCCTGCAGTGGGTCCCCTGCTCCTTCCCGAGCCATCCTGGCAAGGGGGATGGGACTATCTCTGGGCCAGTCAGGTTCACCCCTGGACCGGGAGTTTGGGTGGCTTCTCCTGGGGCTTGAGGGGGCGAGCAACTGGGATTCTCCTGGAAGGAAGAAGGGAGACTGAGGCCGGGCGGAGCCCTCTGTGCCGGCTTGGCACTATCCCCTGGCTACAGCAGATGCCACTCACCTGTCTGTGTGACTTGGTCCCTCACTCACTCCTGGCAACTCCCGGAGGGCAGAGCCTGTCTGTTCTGCTCCCCGCTGCCTCCCTGGGATGGGCACAGTGCCATGTGGGTAATTATGCTCAATAATATTTGATCAATAGATGCATGGTCGGATGAGGGAGTGTTTCTAGCTTAACAAGAAGCCCAGGGGCAGGAGGTCCAGGGCTGGCTCTGCTGCCCAACAGCGTCAGGGCTCTTAGTGGCAGGACGCTGCAGCAGCCCCTGGTACCATATCCTCACACGACAATATCTGGATTCAGGGAAGGGGGGACGGACTTCTCCAATCTAAAAGGAAAATACTTCCCAGATCCTGGCACAGACTTCACCTTACAGGAGAAGGGTTGGGTCGGCCGGGATTGCGTCACCTCCTGTTTCTTAGCTTTACGGGAGGCTGGGAAGTGACTGTCTGTGGTTGGGATCTTGTTTCTTGCTGCGCGAGCATCCTAATGACGCACAGGCTGAAGTCAAAGTGGCCTCCTTGTCTCCCTTCCCTCAGTCACAGCCTCCTGACACCCGAGATTTTTCTACTCTGGCAGACAAGGGAAAACGCCAGTGAAGACAGGAAGTGGGCACCAAGGGGGACAACCGCACGGGGAGGCAGGTTGTCAGTGGGGGGCGTGCGATGGACTCGGGAGACAGCTTCCCCCGTGGACCCCGTTACCCAGCGTGCGCCCACCCCGGCGTCTACACGCCGCGCTGCTGCCAGCTCCCCCCGGAGCTGCGTCACTTTCGGGGACCTCAGGGTTAGCCAATGGGCAGCCCCCGTGGAGAACAAATGCCTCACGGCTCCCCTGTCCGGGGCTGGTGCAGTCTGTGCCTCCAGGCCCAGGGGCCAGCCTGGCCTGGCTTCGTCCCCAGCCGCCCTCGGATGTGTCCTGGGAGCTCTGTGGAGGAGGCAGGTGTGGAGCTGCATGGGGGGGTCTCATGGAGGGGGGACATGAGGCTCCACGGGGCCCTGGCGCTCCAGAGCCCCGGCCACGGCTCGCGCCCCGCACAGACCCCCGCCCTGGGCTCGCACCCCGCACAGACCCCGCCCCGGGCTCGCCTTTAAGGCAGAGCTTGCAGGGCGCACGGCTGCCTGCTGCCAGCTCTCTCGGGGATTCACTTCATGGGCAAGTGGCTTTTCTCACCACAGCATCACGGACTTGAGGGACGGAACGCCAGGCGTTTCTGTGAAAGCGACGCCTGAATCCCTGGCTCCCCTGTCCCACTCCGTGCCTTGGGAAACAGTCAGGGAGTCAACAGAAGGGAGAGGAACTTGCCCGGACACAGACCGATTCTTCTCCCACTAAAGCTTCTCCTTTCACAGCGAGCACTGGCCCTTGCTGGGCCCATGACGTGCCCGGGCCCTGAGCTCGGTGGAGTATGCCACCAACGTCACCCCCTCTGTCACTCACCTGGGACGTGCCCAGGCCCTGAGCTCAGAGGAGTATGCCACCAACGTCACTCCCCCTGCGTCACTGACCTGGGACATGCCCAGGCCCTGAGCTTGGAGTATGCCACCACCGTCACTCCCCTTATCACCCCAGGCACTCGGCTGGGGCTCCATCGGGGTTCCCAGCCTTGCTGCACGGCACATCCTCCCGGGAGATTTCTGCAGCGCAGGCCTCTCCTCTCCGGCAACCTCTGGGCACGAGCTTAGGCGTCAGCATTTTTCAAGCACCCCCGCTGACTGCAGCGAGCAGCGAGCGCTGAGAACCGCTGCTGCACAGGAAGGGGTGTGTCCCCAGGAGCCACCTGTATCGGCAGGTCTTCTGGAAGCCCGATCCCGTTGCTCACCGTCATTTTGGGATGGGAGCTGCTCGATCCTCACGGCGAGCCTCCACCGTTCTCTCGGGTGGTCCCTCGTATTTTGTAAAATATCGCTTTCCTTCAAAGTTCAAGTACGTGGCTACCCGAGACTGTGAACATTTCTGAAGGTCATCACCGACTGTCGCTCACTGTAAGACCCAGAGGCAGAGCCAGCGGGACGGGTATCTGAGAGGGGCGGCTGGTCCCCCGAGCACCAGAGGTGTCCACCCGGATTCGGCCCGGGATGGAAACATCCCCGTCGAGGGCGTGGGGAGGAATGTCCGGTCAGACGCCCGGCGCACAGACTTCCTCGGGACGTGTTGGCTCACTTGCGTGAAGCACTTACTGGCTCACAAACAGTCACAGTTCATCACTGGACAAAAGACGTCACTTTCCTCCGCACGTTCGGAAGCGCCACTCTCGGCAGCAGTCTGGCCCCGCACAGTCGCTCTTTTTCCTGTTCTTGCCACCTGCATTCGAGGTGGGGGACAAAGCTTGATCTTCAGATGAATAACATGAACTTCAGCTCAGGACCCAGAAAGATCTGCCTCTTCCCCAGTCTAGACACTTCCACGCCTGTACCGACGGCACAGTCCGGGCGGACGGTCTCAGACCATCTTCTCCACCGCACTTCGAGAAATTCCGACATTTGAAAACCGTTTTCGAGGACATGTTAATTCCTTTCCCCAGAAATCTACCCTGTGGATTCTCTCGTTTTCCTTCCTCTCGTGCCTGCCAGTTAGGAAAGACACTATGTTTTAACCAAAATTCTTTATTTGACTAAGTATACAATATCCAATTCCTGATTTATACAGAAAAATAAGACTATTTGTGTGACCCTATGTAGGAAAAACAATCATTTAATAAATAGTTTTTGCCAATTTTTATCAGTTTTTTGGGGGGTAGGGGGGCAGTAGTAAATAAATACACCATTTATCTACTGCACAACACCAGGTCATTTGGCCTCTGATCCCTAAAACCACTCTGCTCTGAGCTGTAGTTATGCAGTGAGGAGAAATTCACATCTCCCAGCTCACAACTGCCAGCTGCTATCGTGGCCTTCGTCCCACTGGCTTGTGGCTTTGCTCTGTGTGCATACACCCCTCTACCAGAGCAGCGGGTCCCAGTCCTGTCTGCCCATGAGCAGCACTTGGCGCTCAAAAAAAAAAAAAAAAAAAATACGTATACGTAAGCCCCAGGGGCAGAGATTCTGATTTAATTGGCCGAGGATGGGGCCTCGGCGTGGATATATTATAGTGGACCTCCAGATCAGTCTGATGTGCAGGTGTGTTTTGGAACCACTGTGGTTGACTGTCAGCTCTTCCTGGTGCCCCGAGCAACAGTGTCTCCTTCACCTGGCATCACCAGCCCCTGCTACGGAGTCTGGCACATGGTAGACACTACAAGTCTTCTGTGAATTATACACTGAATATTCTGGAATGAACTTGGAATCCTGCTATCATCACACCACAGCGTCACTCTGTTCTGGTCGATTTCCCAGATGCGACGTATTAAACAAGGAGTCAGACTGTCAACTTTAAAGAAGCAGGATTGCTGCAATACTCATTTGCCATGCTTTACCCTGGACCCGCATTTCATTACTTGTTAATACTCAGAGACAATACCATAGCATTTAGTGAGTAAAAGCAAGTCAATATATTGAAAAGAAATATTAAGTTCTTTAGAAATGCAGGGCAATAGATTGTCAGACACGAGAAGCAAATATCAATGCTACTTAATCACTCTAGAGAACGCTGCTCAGGATAAACATCCATTTCTTCCGTGTGGCTTTCAGGCAAAATTTTAAAATAGCTACCTGAATACAAAAGCAGAAACCAAACTGTCAATTTTCAGTCTAATTTCTGGCTGGTTGATTGATGGATTGATCCACTCATTCGCTCTTTCAACTCGGGCTCAATGGGCCCCTTGTTGGCACCAGCACTGTTCCAGGGAACGGGAGGCAGCAGTGGACTCAAGTGGCCTGTGCCTGGTCGCGTGGAGCGGATACTCAGACGTGGGGAGGACAGAAGAAACAAGTCAGCAGGCGGCGCGCTCCCCCGGCAGCAATCAGCGCTGCGAAGAGACCACGGAGGACCATCTGACAGCAGGGCCAGGTGTGAGCTCAGCCCTGGGGGTCAGGGAGGTGACCTGGGCGCTGAGCTCTGCCCCTCTGAGGGTGGGAGACAGCGAGGGCATCCGTCCCGAGGCAGGAACGAGCTGCAGGTTTGACGGGCCAAGGCCTGCAACGTGGCAGTGAAGGCCGAGTGGTATGAAGCGTGGGGCCTTCCTCGCTATCACCGGGGCCACCTTCTCTGCCGGTCTTCGTGCGTCTTAAAGTACCTGACACCATATTAAGCATCTATTTGTTCATTTCACACTTCCCTCTCCTCACTGGAATGCAAGCCCCTGAGGTCAAGGGCTTCATTTATTTTGCTTTCTGCTATACTCCGTACAATCCCTGGCACATGGTAAGTGCTCAACAAATACTTGGTTGGAACACGTGTCATTGGATTTTGCGGCATTGATCTGGGTACGAAGGACTTGAGGGAGCCTTAGTGTTCCTGGGCTTCTGTTTCCCAAGCACATTCATGTCCTTTCTAATCTTTCTGCCTTAATCACTTTAAATGTACTGACAAGCACAATTGACCAATTAATAGCGCTTATGCTCTTGTTACATCATTTGTAAGCCACGATGCTCTTTCTATTTGCACGGCCTTTCAATTTTTCATGACTCAAAATGGACGACATGTATAATGAATACAAATAGCAAATTGATTAAATGTAATGCAGATTCTACTGCTTGCTGGGCTTATGCCTGTTATTAATGACAGAAATCCCGCAAATTCTCATGAAAACACTGATGACATACAACCTTTAATGCAAGATGTTGGAGCACTAGGGGTCCTAAATTTTCCTAATTACTGAGCAACAGCAGGCATTAATTTCCCAGATGGCAACCTTTGTAAATAAGAACATCAGCATGGCTGCTTTGTCCAGGTTCTTTCTGCTGAGCACAAAGCCCATCACGCAACCCATTTTTACTTCATCAGACTATTTGTGTTGTGTTTCAAAAATAAAAAAATACACTTGAGAGATTACCTTATGAGCAAAGTATAAAGGACACCACTTGTGCAAAATCAAATTTATTGTCTACTCGGGGATTGCATTGTGTTTTTTGGAATGCTAATACACTGTGATACAGATTGCACACAGCTTCAGCTGGTGCGCTGAGCATTACAGCATCACGAAGGTGGGAAAGCAAAATAAGAAAGAAGGCATGGATAAGAGTCTGACGTGGAGAGTACAGGAGAGGAGAGGCTTTTAAGGGATCTGCTGGCTAAACGTGCAGTCTCGGCCTCAGACTGCCAAAGGGTGAGCTAGTTTGCAATAAGAGGCTGTGGGAACCAACCTTTTTTCCCCACTTGTGGGAAGCCTTCTGGGAAGCTGGTATTTGCTTTGACATATCGGTGGGTACAGTGAATGGTTCACCCAGGTTGGCACTGGAAAACCGCAGAGCACTTGTCTGACGGGCCTTTAAGGAGAGGGGATGAAGTGGATAGGGGCATTTGTGGAGACCCACCCACAGCTAGAAACCAACATTCGCCGCATGCTGGCTGCTGCTGCTGTAGTCTGCCTCCTCCAATACAAACAGGCTGTCCTGCAGAGGGAAGGGGGGGCGGTGAGGGAATGGGTGGCTGTGATCCTGGCCCATGTCCCCACCGGCTCCTCAGACCATACCCTGACAGGTCTGCGTCCGTGATCAGCTGAGCCCTGAGTGGGCGGAATTCCAAGCCCAGAGGAAGCAGTGGTCTGCCAAAATGTACCCTGCCTATTTGGGTCCCAGTGTGGTTTTGGTTAAACCTAACCCAAGCTTCATATATTCCCTACGCCATTTGAAAGTGTGCATACAATCTTAGGTTGGAAATCCCAGAAGAGACCCAGAACCAGGGATTTGAGAGCAAGTGGTTTATCGGGCGGTAGAGGGAGCCTGGGGCGGGGGGTGAGGAGAGAAGTAAGACAGGGAAGGGAGGTAGCCAGATAATCTAGGGTGCATTATTACAGTCAGCTACCACCATGGGTGACTGCAGCTGGATCTCAGGGGAAACTGTGGAAAACTGCAAAATACATGCCTCAGAATCCCCTTGGCCAAGGGGCAAGGGAGCTGGAGTATTTATACCCATATAACCAGCACTCGCTGGGTAAGAGTGCCCAGAGATGCTAAATCCCAGGTACTTCTAGCCTCCCAGGCTTATGGACAGAGTGGGTTCCAGGAGCCCGGGGGCAGCTTATCTGACGAAGGTGCAGTGGATATGGGCGGGGCACCAACAGAGACTGCTACAAAAGTCTCCCAAGGCTTAGAATTCCCTCCAGTATTCCCCAAACCCACATTCCCACCCCAGACTTCCGAAGGCCTCACCATGGCCCACGATCTAATGCCAGTGAGCGCACAGTGCAGCGAGCACCCTGCTGAATGCCACTGCAAAGGCCATGTCACCAGCAGATCCTCTCGCCTGAGTTTTCCAGTCTATGGAGACGGTAAGATAGATTTCCTGCTAAAATTTAGGAAATACACATGCCCTCCTCCCCGCTCCTGTCATGTGTCTATGTGAGAGAATAAAGATTCACAACCAGTTTTAAAAACAGAAACAAACTAGGAGGAGAAAAACATTCACAGGCCCTAGTGAGAGAGAAAGCAACAGCGCTCACACAGAGACAGGGAGAAGGAACCAGAATTCTATTTATTATCCTTGGGGGAAAAACCCACAAAAAGTTCTTGGTTCCTTTAAACATTTTCCCCAGATGAAGGCTGAGGTACTGTGCTGGCACTTTCTGATTGTCACCCAGATCTGATCGTCAGACGGCCTCGTTATGAACTGGAATTCATCTTTTAAAGCTAAAGAATTCTGCAGCATCGCCACTTCTTTTGATATCTTAGTTGTAAAAATCCTCTCTTAATGCATAAAAATAAAAATCATAACAATTAGCATTTATTTAGTGCTTACTATGTGTGAATTGTGCACGTATTGACTCAACTCACCGTGGGTAGCTGTCAGTCCCCTTGCTTTACAGAGAAAGGGGCTGAGGCTGAGAGGTTAACGGACTCGCCTGAGTGGAGCCAGGATTTGAGCCCAGGTGATCTGACTCCAGGACTCACATTTTTATATTTCCATGTTATCTTTCTTCCATGGCCCTAATGACTTACCTTGATAATCCCATGTGTTTACAGATATAAATCCTGCCTTAATTGTTTCTATCCCAAAGGTGTGACGGTTTGCCATTTTATGCCAGGGTAAGTGCAGTACCTGCACGTGAACAACAGCCTAACGTGCAGCCTGTTCCAGGAGGAGAGGAGGCTCCAGCTTCCCAAGGGCAAGCTCTGGTTTCTCTGCCAGCGGCCCCAAGTCACTCACTGGCGAAGCCTTGTCTTACCTCACAGCCATCTTAAAACCACCTGCTCTCTGACTCCAGGGCAACTCGCTGTGAGCCACAGGGAATCAATTTTGTTTGCCTCCCTTGGCTACCAGACGAGCCCACCCAACCACTGGACTTCATACTGAGCAAAAATACGAAACATGCAAACGGCACTGTGCTCTTATTAGCTTTTATTGGCATTGACTAAATAGAAGAAGGATGCGTGAGTGATTCTAGATGAAACCGTTGCTGAGAAAGCACCTGGGCAACTGCTTAGATTCACATTTATTACAGTGTGATCCTGAGTCTGAAAAATAATTGACTTTTTCCCAGCGAGTCTTACAAACACAGACTCAAAGAGGGCCTCTCGTTCTTCTAAACGTCTCTTCGGGCGGAGATAAGAGGGAAAAAGCTCGTGCCTGGCGGTGCTAAAAGCTGACGGTTTGCTTTTCCAGTGTTTATATTATAGTGTAAGTGTGTACATGGCATAAGTATATAGGCACATAAATGCTATTTCCGAAATCTAAAAGAAAAATGGTTTTCTCACTTCTAACACTTAGGGACTTAGAAAAGATAATGCCTTAAGAGGCTGCAAAATCACTACTACACACAGATAAAAGGCCCTCTTATTTTTCCAAATATTTAGAGAATTAGTCTAGAGGAGGACACAACAGGAGGACCAGGACTGAAGTGGAGCTGGATGAAACGGTAGCAGCGCACCCGGGGAACCATCCAGGTAGGTGAGCGAGTGTGTTTGCATGTGTGTGTTTGTGTGTGTGTTTGCATGTGTGTGTTTGTGTGTGTGTTTGCATGTGTGTGTTTGTGTGTGTGTTTGCATGTGTGTACATGCACACGCACGCACAAAAGAATAAACAATTTTAAGCAAAAGCATTGAAAAATTTCATCATTCCGTCTTGCTCTGTCTACATGCTCATGTTCAGTAGTAACAGCAGCTTTGAAAGTGTCGGGGCCACATCGGCCAGGAGATTCGTTTAGGAACTGTGACCGGTCACGATGTGCCTTCATTTACTAACCCGCGCAGTAAGCTCTGTCTGCGACACAGGCTGCTGTGACCAGGTGCCGAGAAGCACAGCCGAGACTCCAGCCAGACACCCGCAGGGCCTTTGCCGGCCGCGCACTCAGGACGGCCACTGCGCAGCGTGGGGGCAGGGGGACGCCATCTGTGTGTAGGATGCCCTTCTTTGACTATTGAGTCTCCCGATGCTTCACAGGACTGGGCTCTGCTGCAAATTAGGAGATTGGATTTCAGCCTCACCTTTGTTTCTGTAAACTCCTTGTGAGTCTACTTTGCCTCAAATACCCAGCCAGAAACAAATATAAGGGTATGACACGACCCTGTGTACAGAAGTCCCCTAAAGAGGGCGTTGCACAGACTGAGACTACTAAATTTAACAAAGTCGACATATAAATGTCAAAAAGCATGAGCTGTCATACATTTACAAAATACAGTCAACCATTTACTGCTGACTAAGCTTTCCTGACAACGTCTCAATGATCTGGATGAGATGCTAAGACAACAGTGACCCGGAGAAATGGCACTGACTTGAAAACCTGCAAACGGTGATGATAAAACAGATGAATAACCTTAAAGGTGGAAAAGGGATGGCAAATCAAAAGTCTGTCCCTAACAACTTGAAAACCTTCTGCAAGCCACAGACACCCGTGAAACTGAAACACCTTAGAAAATAAGGATGCTAAATTAGAAAGGAACTCACCAAGGTTGGGAAAATATTTATGGTGTTAAGGTGTCTCAGGTAATAGCAATGTGACAGAGATGAGGGTGGATTGTGACTTTAGGATGGACAATTTCTACATCAACTCGGTGGTGGGAAGGGGCAGTTCAGAGGCAGAATTTAAAACTGAGTCAAGGACACCTAAAGGTTATTCTTTTATTTCAGCATCTTACGGGGGTACAAATGTTTAGGTTACATATATTGCCCTTGCCCCCCTGCCCCGAGTCAGAGCTTCAAGCGTGTCCATCCCCCAGACGGTGCACACCATACCCATTAGGTGTGAATATACCCACCCCCCCTCCCCCTCACTGGCACCTTTATCTTTCCTTTAGTCAATAAGTGCACATAAAGATTTTGACTAAAGGAAAGATAAAGGTGCCAAGGGCAAGAACATGCCCAACGTGACCCAGTGAGGTACGGTGGGAGGCAGCCATGTGCTATGTAGAAGAGCAAAAGGAAATTAAGAAGGTTCTTTTCCCCTCAAATTCAACTGATTTCCAAAAATGTGGCCTATTAAAGCATGACATATTTGATAAAACAGAGTGGAATTTTTATTTCCTGGGAAAGGTGAACGGAAAGTATGTGGAATAACTTATTAAAAATAAAGCTTTATTTTTATTTCATTCTATTTTACTTTATTTTTAAACTAATGCTTATATAGCACTTAGCATGTATCACACACCATTTGAAACATTTTGTAAACAATAACCAACTTAATCTTCTTAACAACCCTAGAAGTTACTATGAAGCCACTGCACAGATGAGGAAGCTGAGGACTGGAGCGGCCGAGGGCCTGCCCACGGCCACACAGCGGGCAGGACGCGGCTGTGCTCGGGCAGCGGCTCCACAGCACGTGCTACGCTGCCTGTAGATGCAAGGGGATTAATAAGGGTCGTATTTTGATGATCTCTTATTTCTCAGCTGCTGAACCTTTGAAAGATTAAGTGAATATATGATACAATTCTACACTCTATAGAAAAGCAAAAAAAAAAAAAAAAAAATGGAGAAAATTTGACCTTAAAATATATCCATTTGTTTTTATAACTATACACGGAACCTTAAGGATCTATTAAAGGATGAAATTGGTATTACACAAAAATAAAACAAGAGACTAGATGGGTTGAAAAGATAATTTTTTTCTGTTATTCCACAATAATTTTCCCATTGAGATCAGATTAGAAAATCACCAGAATAAATGGTCAAGAATAAAATTCCCCCAAGGATTGCAGACACATTTTAACAGAACAGTGTGTGACATTTTTAAGAAGTGTTACCCACCACAAAGGCAGAAGCAGATGCTAATGTCAACAGCTTCCAAAGAGGAAGGTCTTGAAAGGTGAACTGCATTTTCCTACAAAGATTTTAATTAAAACACCTTTGCCTTCAGTCTTGACCTTATCAATAAGACATTATTCACTTATTCATTCAACAAACATTTATAGAGCTCCAATTTAGCACTGAGATTATCCCAAAATTAATGAGTCACAGTTTCCACTCCTTGAGAAGTCCATTTAGAGAATATGAATTTGGATAAATAATTACAAAACCACGAGCTAAGTGTTAATTGAGGCTCCAATACCACAAGCAGCAGTATCTTTTCGAAAGTGTGCAATGTGCTTCTGGCTCACGGTGGAATGAGCACATGCATTATTTCCTCTTCTGACTAAAACCCCACTAAGATGAGGATCGATGCCAAATTTCCACTTCTATCCAAAACTGAGTGACAGGGACTTGATTTACCCTCCCATCTACAACAACCAAAAAAAAAAAGGGGGGGAGAGGGAGGCGGACAAAATATATGCAACAACAGTATGCAAGATACTGGACAACAGTGCTCCTTGAGGGAAGAGGAGCAAACGAGTGGAGCCCTGCTATTGCTGAGCTTGGTGTCTGGAGAAAGGTCCAGGCTGCAGCACAAGGAGGCGGACCCAGGCGGAGCCCAGTGGACTCCAGGGGGAGTCGAGATGAGGCTGAGTGTGGGAGACCCAGGCAGCTGGAGTTCACAGCGAAGAGCACTGGAGAGGGAACGGGGTGCACAGAAAGAAAACCCCAGGTATCTGAAGATGGCCCCGTGAGGACTCAGAGCTGAGCACTGAAAAGCGCAACATGTGAGGAAATCGGAGAAAAGCCACACGCACGGATTAAAGGACAGGGCCTGCTGCTCACACAGACATGGGAATAGTGGCTATTCTCACCGGCCCGACTGGAAAACCTCAAGATTAACTGGAGTGCATGGAACAGTTTGCCTCAACTGTATGGAATAGTAACCCCTAAACCAAGCACTGATTTGGTCCTACTGAACAAATCTTAAAAGCAAACACAAAGGATAAAACTCTTCCTAAGAGACTAAAGTATGGCTCAGATAAAAGCTTGAAAATATTTATAGGAATACAAAAGATATCTGGCACCAACATAGTAATATGAACAATATTTGGCAGGTAGTTAAAACACCAGAAAAATAGGACTCATACGAGGACATTTTATCGATCAATCAAAATGGACCCCATATTATCACAGACGTGGATGCTGAGAAAGCTATTTTAACTGTATTTCACATGCTCTAAAAGGCAAGCAGATACATGGAAGACATTTTTAAAAGGCTAAAATCAAATTTCTAGAGCTGAAAACTAGAATGTCTGTTAGAAATTACATTAGATGGGAGTGTATGTTTGGGATAACTTGAATCCATGCTCCTTCCATTCCTTCCCTCGATTTGCTGTCTCAGTCCCCGGCCTGTTCGATTTGTTCATGTTTTTTTTTAAATTTTTTTTAGAGATAGCGTCTCACTCTGTCACCCAGGCTGAAGTGCAGTGGCGTGATCACAGCTCACTGCAGGCTCGGGAAAAAAAATTACATTACATGGGAATGATGATGAATTAGAGACTGCATTGAAGACTTGAACACATGGCCACAGAAAATACTCAAAATAAAAGACTAGAGGCAAAAGAACTTTATAAAATGAGAAGAGCATTGTGAGCTGTGAGATAACTTCAAGTAGCCTGTACTTGGGAGACTGGAGTCCCTGAAATAAAGAGAAGGCAGCAGAGAAAAAAATTAGAAGACACTATGGCTAAAACATTTCCAAATGTGATAAAAACAATAAAACCACAGATCCATGAAGGTCAATGAGCCCAAAGTGTGAGAAAGATGAAGAAAATTACAGCAAGGTGCCTCATAATCAGCTTGCTCAAAACCAGGGATAAAAAGAAAATCTTAAAATCAGCTTCAGATAAGAAGGTACATCATATAGAGAGGATCAAGGTAAGGATCATTGCAGATTTCTGGACAGAAATAATGCACGTGAGAAGACAGTGATGCAACATTTTTAAAGTGTTGAAAGAAAAAAATGTCAACCTAGAATTCTATATTTAGTGAATACATCTTTTAAAACAAAAGGAAAATAAATACTTTTTCAGACATTCAAAAGCTGAAAGAATTCATCACTGGTGGATTTCACCACAAGAAACATTAAAAAAAAAATCCTTTAAGCAGAAGGAAAATAATATATTGAAATGAGAATCTACATATAGGATAAAGAGCATTGGAAATAGGGAAATAGGTATATTTACAAGTTTTACTCTTAACTTAAAAAATCTCTTTAAAAGATAATATACTGTTTAAATAAAAAATAGTAACGTAAAGTGGTGTTTGTAGTATCTGTAAAGGTTAAACGTATCCCAACAATTATTTTAAAAAGGTTGGGAGGGGAGAAATAAAAACATGCTATTGCAAGGTTATTACACTGTACATGAAGTGGCATAAGTCACTTGCAGGTAGACTGTGATAAGCTAAATATATACACTATAAATCCTAAAGTAACAACTACAACAACAAAACAATGAATTATAACTGATAAGCCAACAGAGGAGACAAAATGGAATTATAAAAAATATCCAGTACAAAATAAGGCAGGAAAAGGTTAAAAAAAAAAAAAAAAGAACAAGGAAGAGATGGGACCAAACAAACAAACAAAAACCAAATAACATTTAAATTTAATCATATTACATTAAATATAAATGGTCTACATGCCCCAATTAAAAGGAAGAGATTGTCAGATTGAATAAAAAAGCAAGATCCAACTATCTGTTACCTACAAGAAACACATTTCAAATATGATGGCACAAACAGGTTAAAGTAAAACAATGAAAAAAACATACAATGCTAACAATAATCAAAAGAAAGCTATAATAACATCAGACAAGAGATTTTGGATCAAAGAGTACTATCTCAGATGAAGAATGCCATTTCATAATGATAAAAGAGTCAATTCATCAAGAAAACATCAACAATCAAAATCATAAATGCCTATGTATCTAATAACAGAGTTTCAGAACACATGTAATAAAAACTAGTATAACTGCAAAAAGATATTGGCAAACCAAAAATATACTCAGATATTTAAATATTCCTCTCTCAATGATATACAGAACAAGTAGACAGAAAATCAACAAAGAAATAGAAGATTTAAATAGTAATATCAAATAACTTTTAAAAATGATATTTATAAAACATTTCACCAAACAGCATTATACTCATTCTTTTCGATAATATATGGACATGTACAACAATAGACTATACTGTGGGCCATAGACAAGTCTCAGTAAATTACAAAAGATTAAAGTCACACAAAATTTATTATCTGACAACAATGGAATTAAATAAAAAATCAGCAACAGAAAGACTTCTGGAAAATCTTCAAATATTTGGAAACAAAATAACACATGTCTCAATAACTCAGGGATCAATGATTAATTCAAAAGAGAATTTAGAAAGTATTTTGAACTGAATGAAAATTAAAATAACAACATTGAAATTTGGAGGATGCCACTAAAGTAGTATGTGGGGGAAAATTTATAGTACTAGCTTATACTAGAAAAGAAGAAAAGTCTTAGCTTTTCTCTTTAAAAAATAAAAAAAAGAAGAGCAAATCAAACTTTAAGTAGAAAGAAGGAAATGAAGAAAGATAGAAACGGAAAACCATGACATAAAAAAATAAAAAACAACAGGAAAAAAAATGACACCAAACATTTGTTCTTTGAGAAGATTAATAAAATTGATAAATCTCTAGCCAGACTTCTCAGGAAAAAATAAAAGGAGAGAAGACAGAAATTGGCAATATCAGAACTGAGAGAAATGACATCCTCAGATACTCCACAGATGCTAAAGAGATAATAATGGGGATGTTGTGAAGAACTTCATGCCAATAAATTTGATAAATTAAATGGACATATTCCTTGAAAGACACAAATTATCAAAGCTCACTCAAGAAGAAATAGATAACCTAATATCCCTTATCACAAAGAAACTGAATTTATAACTTAAAAAAAACCCTTCCACAAAGAAAACTTCAGATCAGATGGCTTCACTGGTGAATTATACCAGGTATTGAGGAAGAAATAATACCAGTTCTACATAACTTTTGCGTGAGATTGGAAAGGAGGGAATATTTCCCAATTTATTCTGTGAGGTCAGCACTGCCCTAATACTAAAACTAGACAAAGATATCACAAGCAAAGAAGACCAATATCCCTCATGAACCTAAAAAAATTCTAGACAAAATTTAAGCAAATTGAATCCAATAATAAATAAAAATGATAATATGTCATGACCAAGTAGGGTGTATCTCAGGAATGTAAAATTGGTTTAACACTCAAAAGTCAATCAATGGCCGGGCGCGGTGGCTCACGCCTGTAATCCTAGCACTCTGGGAGGCCGAGGCGGGTGGATTGCTCAAGGTCAGGAGTTCGAGACCAGCCTGAGCGAGACCCCGTCTCTACTAAAAATAGAACGACATTATATGGACAACTAAAAATCTATATAGAAAAAATTAGCCGGGCATAGTGGCGCATGCCTGTAGTCCCAGCTACTCGGGAGGCTGAGGCAGTAGGATCGCTTAAGCCGAGGAGTCTGAGGTTGCTGTGAGCTAAGCTGACGCCACGGCACTCACTCTAGCCTGGGCAACAAAGTGAGACTCTGTCTCAACAAAAAAAAAAAAAATAAATAAAATAAAAAAAAAAAATAAAAAAGTCAATCAATGATATGTTCATAAACGACAGATGCTGACGTGGATGCAGAGAGAAAGGAACACTTATATACTGTTGATGGGCTGCAAATTAGTACAACCTCTATGGAAAACAGTATGGAGATTTCTCAAAGAACTAAAAGTAGATCTACAATTTGATCCAGCAATCCCACTACTGGATATCTACCCAAAGGAAAAGAAGTAATTTAAGCAAAAAAACACCTGAACTTGAAAATTTATTGCAGCACAATTCACAATTGCAAAGATGCAAAATCAACCCAAGTGCCCATCAATTGATGAGTGGATTAACAAAACGTGGTATATATTAACATGTACCATGGAGTATTACTCAGCCATAAAAAGGAATGAATTAATGTCTTTTGCAGCATTTTTTTTTTTTTTTTTTGAGACAGAGTCTCACTCTGTTGCCCAGGCTAGAGTGCTGTGGCATCAGCCTCGCTCACAGCAACCTCAAACTCCTGGGCTCAAGTGATCCTCCTGCCTCAGCCTCCTGAGTAGCTGGGACTACAGGCATGCGCCACCATGTCCAGCTAATTTTTTCTACATATATTTTTAGTTGTCCAGATAGTTTCTCTCTATTTTTAGTAGAGATGTGGTCTCGTTCTTGCTCAGGCTGGTCTCGAACTCCTGACCTCGAGCCATCCTCCTGCCTCGGCCTCCCAGAGTGCTAGGATTACAGGCGTGAGCCACCGCGCCCGGCCTTTTGCAGCAGTTTGGATGGAACTGGAGACCATTATTCTAAGTGAAGTATCTCAAGAATGGAAAAAGAAACACCATATGTACTCTCTAACAATTTAGAAATAATTGATGGGCACACATGGGCATAGAAAGAAGTAAAAATCACTGGAAATCAAGAAACGGGGAGAGAAAAGAGGAGAAGGGTAAAAACCTACCTAAGATGTACAATGAACACTATTCAAGTGATGGGCACACTTATAGCCCTGACTAAAGCAATATAAAAGCTGTCCATGTAACAAACACATTTGTACCCCCTTAATATTTTGAAATAAAAAATAATTTTAAAAAGTTAATCAACAATGTAATCCACTATATTGCTAAACCATAAAGAAAAACCACACTATCACCCTAATAGATACAGAAAAGACATTAGACAAATCTACCACACATTCCTGATAAAAGCTCTCAATAAAGTAGGATTAAAGGGAACATCCTCCACACGATAGTGGGGATATACAAAAACATACACCCAACATCATACTACAGGGTGTTAATACTAAGACCGAGTATTTATTACTAAAGTACTAAGAAGACTAACACTTAAGACTGAATTTCCCCCTCCCTCCAAGATTAGAAACAACACAAGGACGTCCACTCCTACCATTTCCGCACTAGAGTTTCTCGCCAGGGCAGTAAGTGTAGTTCAAGGACTAAAAGGCCAGACTGACCAGGAAGAAGTAAAGCTACATTTATTTACATACGACATGACTGTCTATGTAGAAAATCCAACAGAACATACAAAAGGATATGAGATCACACACAAACATCAATCACATTTCTATATGCTAACAATGAATAATCAGAAATTGGAATTTTAAAAAAGATACAACTTATGACAGCACCAAAGGATATGAAATACTAAGAAATTACTGAAAATAACTGAGTTGACATCTTTTAAAAAATATGAAATACTTGGGCATGATATCTTGTATGTCATAGTGCAGTTTCAAAATGATAAAAACAAAAAGAAGATCCCGAGAGTTTCCACGGGGAATAAACAGATCTTCTGGAAAGGGCAGACCGGGGTTAGACTTCTCCACAGCGAGAATGATGAAGCTGGAGGAAAAGGGAAGGGTGACAAAATCGACTAAATTCTCATCCGACACAGCAAGAAGTTGGCAGGCACTGCTTAAAGGCGGCAAACTACCAAATGAAAGTCCAAGCGCATTATATGGAAACATGGAGCTACCCACCAGAAGGCCTAGAAGCAGATGGGTTAAAACCGGCTGCCTCTCAGAGCATGGCTGGAAAAGGAGAAAGGTGCGGTAGGAGATAATGCAATCATTGGATAACTCTATTGGTAGGAAATGTTTTAACACAGTGGTGCACATTGGCATCAGAGCCCAGAGCAGGTTAAATGGACTCCAAGGTAACGTGGCTACACTTTGCATACAGCCACGACATTCCACTGTGACAGCCAGTAGTCGGCTGCTTTCTTCTCAGTATCAAGGCTTCGATTTTACTGAATGTATTTTATGTACACAACACACGTGCTCTCTCCCTCCCTCCTTCCCTCCCTCCCTCCCTCTCTGTCTCTCTCGGTGACAAAGAGCCTTGCTGGGGTGTGACTCTGATGGAGCCAAGCCTATGTGTGGAGCCAGCTGGTGGCGGGCCAAAGCAGGCCAGCGGAGTATGTGATCTTGACACATGAAGCAAGGACCTCACACCAATGAGCACACACGGGGACCCAAAGTTCTGGGTGCTCAATCCATTCTAAGCCGATGCATCCAATCAGCTGCATTTCAGAGGGAGATGCAACCAAGCCTGTGTTGGGGAGGAAGAGACAGCTTGATGGCAGAGTTGCCACGAAAGTAAGTGGGGAAGGAAGTGTCCTTGCACTGTCTCCTCAACTGGGGACACTTCACAGGCATACCCTGATTCAGTGTCTCCACCAGTATTCTCCTAAATGTGGGATAGTGGTGGTTCCCAACACGATTTTAGTCAGTACGGCGTTTAAGTCTCACGGAAAGAAAGTTGTTCCTTTTTCAACTCTTTTTCAATTTTATTTACATCGAGGAGAAAAATCTTGGTTTGGTGCCCTTCTAATCCAAAGCCCTGGTTTAAAAGGTCTCTTTCTCAGACCAGAGGCTCAGAGTATTTCACTGATATGCAATTTTTGTGCTTGCATTTATTTTCATGGTTACTGTCTATTTTATAAATGACAAGTGAGACTGGTTTTCCATTTGTGGCAGTGGTAAAGGTTAAATTTACTCTTTTAAATAAATTCATTTACAATGAAAAATAGGTTATTTAAGAATAGTAGGCAAACAATAGCCATGAGAGAAAAGCTATTATGGTGACATTTGTAAAGATGGTTTGCCAATCACTGAGGTTTTAGGAACACCACTCTGGTCAAAGATCTGCCCCGGTTTACCTTGCGCACACAGCTCCTGGCAGTGAAACACCAACGGAAGAATGACCTCATTTAGGTTGGACACTGGCAGCATTTTCTGGGTGAGAAACTCTGAATTTGCTCATGCTTGTTAATAATCTCCCAATTAAATGCAACTGTTGTGAAATATATCCCAATTTGAAGGGTACAATAAAACCTCGAATACAGCCTTGGGAGTTGTGGGCCCATAGTTTCTGAAAAGTAGATGGCAGGTAAACTGCTGAGCTATGCCTTTTCCTCCCCAATTATACCTAAAAAAATAAAATAAAATAAAGACCAAAACACCCTCCCACACATAATGAAGGCACTCACCCTCTCCACGTATGTGGTCCCCGAATCTTCAAGCCTTCAATCCAGATAAATATGTTAAAGCAAAGCTTCACACCAATGCTGCGCTATCAACTTAGGCTGCAGGAAATGGGTTTAAGCAGCAATTACTATTCTTGCCCCACAGAGACGCTCCTACAGCGGTGAACAGTAGGCAGCAATGAGGTCAGCAGAGAGGTCTCACTCTGACCCGCCAATGAGCGTAACTATTTCCACCATAACCAGTGCACAACAAGCTTACGATGGTCATCGTAACTTGTTTACAAGACAATTTGGGGAAAAGAAGAATAAGATTGAGAAAAATAAATCAAGGTAAAAAACAATGGTGATAAAAGATACCATAAACAAATTTAAAAGAAAGCCATGGTCTGGGAGATTGCCACCCATCTAACAGATGCAGGCTCACAATACAGTGTGTGTGCGTGTGTGTGTGTACACACACACGCACACACACAACTCCTACAAATCAATGAGACAACCCAGTAGAAACATGGTCAAAGTGTTTGAATAAACAAATCATAGGGAGGAAATAAACATAGCCAATAAACATGTGACAAGTGGTTCAATCTCATTAGTAATAAGAGACATGTACATTAAAATAATGAGATGCCATTTTGCACCAAGTAGCAGGCATGTTAATGTCGGGTAATATCAAGAGTTGGCGAGGATACGGGAAAACGAGAGCCCCCGTACTCTGCAGGTGGGAACATAAATTGGTACCTCCATTTTGGGGAGCAATTTGACCCCTTTGTTAAACTGTCAAACGTGCACATTCCGTGACCCAGCAGTTTCCCCTAGAGGTACATACTTAGAGAGGCACTCACGTGCACGAGAAGTCACATACTACAGCTGCACTTCTCGAACTTCTGACCTCACCGGATCCTCCCAGAGTGCTAGGATTACAGGTGTGAGCCACTGCACCGGGCCCACAGTGGCATTTCTAATAGTGGAAAATTGGAAAAACAAATGCCCCATAAGAGAAGAAAAGCTAGATAAACTACAGCATAGGCACACCATGAAATATTATGGAGCAATTAAAACAGATAAAGTAGATCTGTATGGGTTAGCATGGGAAGACCTTCAGGAAATATAAGTGAAAAAAAATCCAGCTGCAGAAAGATACACATAATATTATACCTATATAGGGGAAAAAAATCTTTAAAAACAATGCTGTCTAGTTGCTTAGTGCTATCGACTCAGGTGTACTGTGCTTAAATGCATGAACAATGTTTCAGAGGACGCAGACCAGGCTGATGGTCGCCACTGGAAGGGTGGAGAGTCCTGGGGGAGGAAGGGAAGTAAGAGTCTCTATTGGTGAGAGGGGTCCAAGGCGACTTTAACCTATCTGTAATGGTTTAATTTTTCAAGGGGTTGATATTTATGTATTTCTTGAGCAATTTAAACAATACAACAAAACACTGAAAAGAATAACACCGACACTTTCAGGACTGAGGGAAGGGGGCAGAGAAGGCAGCCCAGCAGGATAGGGAGTGTCTATTATTTTACTGAAATTCATGAGAACATCAATGTGCTAAATTCATCACGTGGAAGACTGTCCACGTAGGGCTCCCTCTCCTTTGCAAACAAATTGTCTCATGACTTTGCAAGGCTCAGGGCTGCTGTGGCCCAGGCCTCCCTCCCTCAGTATGAGAAAAGGTGGGACCTCACCAATAAGAGTCAAAACTACAGTCTCAGAGCCCTTGGTCAGAGGAAATTCAAAAAAAGAATACACACGCAGTGTAAGGGAATCTTTCTCTGCTTGTTTATTAAATTGTTATATCCATATATCGTACTTTAGCAGCCAAAATAAAGTCCCCTAATGTGGTCTCATGGTAATAACATTGTAAAACAATACAAAAGGGCAATAACTCCCCAGTTTCTTAAGGCGGAGTTCTGAAGTCTACAGCGCTTTTTTTTTTTCTAAACACCACAGCTTGGTAAAGCGCACAGCTATTAGAAAACAGATTCTCTTCCTAAATGCCTTGAAATTCATGTCCCTTTTAATTGCCCAGAATTCATGTCACTTGTGTGAAAAAGCTATAAACATACACAATCATAAAAACACACTTAGACATCTTGAACAAAATCAATGCCATATTATTTTAGTTTATTATTCCTTGCAGAGTTCACACTGGTCGTCTACTCTGATATTTATTTATACCAAAGGAGCGAAAGAGCGTAAATGCCACACTTGGGACAACACTAATGCTAGAATTGAGTAGAATACATACAGCTTCTGCCTTAACTTAAAAAACTAAAGCCGTCTTTACGAATCAGTCTCACATGATAAAGGACAAAGCTGAAGGTCACTGTATTATTCATTTAAAAAGCCACCGATAAGGATTAAAATTAAGGTTCACGCGATTTGAGGAGTTGTTAGCTCGCCTGAATGGCTTCCTCCTTCCTAACAGGGATGATGGTGGGGGCTGGGGGGGGTGATATATTCTGTAAGAAAGAATACACTTTCCCCTGGGCTTTGTTATTCTTCTCTCTTTGGAACCTCTAAGCTCTTTATTCAGGAGGTCCTCTGCTATTCACAACTTTGCTGCTCTTATGAAAAATTAATGATTGCTTTCCCTTCAACAGAAAACTGCCTCCTCTTGCAGATGAACAAGGAGGACCCGGCGCAGAAGCGGGTCCCTCAGCAGGAGAAGCTTCTCTCACGCCAGCCCCTTAACGGCTGGGGGGGAAACACCCCGGTAGTTCAAGGATAGCAAGTGGATGGTGTGCAGCCTGGTACAGGCGGCAGAACAAGCACGACGTCCTTCACAAAAGGGACGTGCCAACAAAAACAGCCTGCCCCCAAGGCGGGCTGCCCCACGCCCTGCTCGCTGACTCCTTTATGCCGGCACCGAGTGGCACGCTGTGTTTGCGAGCCATTGTTCCGCAGGCGGATTTTCTGCTGGGGGTTCACAGGTAAGAGCAGTGATCCCATATGCAAGAGCAGAATAGCGAGGATGCTTTTAGCTAAGCTGCCCGTGCTCAGCAGACACTTGTGAAAATACCACGGCTCAGTGCTGTATCCTGCTTGAATGGAAGAGCTGCAGGGGGCGGGGGGACAGCGTGCTTGTTTCAAAATGATTTACCAAGGTAAGGAGAGAGTGCAGGATTGCAAAAATAAAATAATTTGTCTCATGTCTTGTCACACGTATGCATCGGTCTTCATTTTAATACCCAGTTGTGGCCGTCAGAGTAGTTTCTGGTGAAATTCCACTTTCACTGTTTAAAAGCCCTGCATTTTTATACAGCTCAAACTCAGCTCTTCTCGCTCTAAGCCCAGGGCTCCTGGGGAGCTGGCGGAAGGACATCCACACGCTCCAGGCCAGCCAGCCGGCCGGCCAAGGGCTGGGGGCAGAACAAATTACAAAACATTAAAATGCCTATTATCAAAAAGACGGAAGGTGAGTGTCGGTGAGGGTGTGGAGAAAAGGGAACCCTTGGGCACTGCGGGTGGAAATATAAATTAATACAGCCATTACGGAAAGCAGTATGGAGGCTCCTCAGAAACCTAAGAGTAGAACTACCACATGACCCAGCAATCCCATGGCCGGGAATAGGCCCAAAGGAACTGAACTCAGTATGGCGGAGAGACGCCCGCCTCGCGTGTTCATGGCAGCAGTACTCCCGATAGCCGAAATGTGGGAGCAACCTGGGTGTCCACCCTTACGTGAACGAGTAAAGAAAAGGTGGTGTATATACACAATGGAATACTACTCATCCTCCAAAAAGAAGGAAATTCTGTCACCTGCCACAACATGAATGAACTTGGGGGACATCACACCGAATAACATAAGCCAGGCATAGAAGGACAAATACTACATGATCTCCTCACATGTGGAGTCTAAAAACACGGAACTCACAGAAGCAAAGAGTAGAATGGTGGTTCCCAGGGCTGGGGCATTGGGGTGCAGGGAGAAAGGGGCGGATGTTGACCAAGGACACGACATTGCAATTAGACAGGTGGAATAACTTTCAGTGATCTACTGCATAGAATGGTGACTACAATACACAATACATTATATATTTCAAAATTGCTAAAAGAGATTTTAAATGTTTTTGCCACACGTAAAAAATGGTAAGTATGGGAGGTGGTGGGTTTATTAACTAGCATGATTTAATCATTCCACAATGGAAACATATATCATCGCACCCCATAAATATATACTATATGCAATTATTTTAAAAAAGAGTGGACCACCAACCTGACGTTAAGTACACAGTGATGAGCAAATTCAGCCCATCTGCATCTGGCATCTACACTGCCTTGGCCTTTGTGGCGCTTACAGAGTAGTGGGGGAGGTGCAGCCAAGCACATTTTCATCCCCATAATTGCACTTGTAGACGGCCAGACTTTTGGAGATGTCATTCAAGGATATATCTTTTGTGGGGTTTTTTTGTTGGCTTTTAAATCATTGTTTCTTAAGTGTTTGTAGTAAGCGCGCACCGAGCCCGGGTGGTTGAGAGCATGTAATGGAGAATCTATAGAGGGGGGCTTTGCACTGGCTGGCTGTGCGTAGCAGTGTTTGCATTGTCTGTTTTCCGTGTCACACATGGCACATGCAATGACAATTAGAGAAGCCTACTTGCATATGCTTTTCAGAGAACACTCAATCTACAGTGTCTCTCCTCAGTTTTAAGAATTTTAAAATATTTGAGGGACAATGACTGCCAGCCTCTGCAGAGTGCTCTCTCCTGCCAAGCACTGCTTTAGGGGTTTCTGACAGCTTATGAACTTCACAACAGTCCCACGAGGCTTGCACTAGTATTTTACAGAGACCCCATTTGACAGATAAAGAAACTGAGAAACAAGCCTAAGGTTTCCAGGTAGCAGGTGGTGGAGCTGGGAGTCAAAGCTGGTAGACTGGCTCCAGTCTGCTATGATTTCTGTCTGAAGAGAGATGTGATTTAAAATAATTTTTAAACATATGAAGTTCATTTGCAACATAATTATAGACAGCAGATCCAAATAACTAGAAAAATCCAGGAAAAAGAGTCATGAACATACACTTTCAGAGTATGCAATGGAGCGCAAAATCAATTCTTGCTTTAAAATCTATTACAAGGATTTTACCACTGTCAACATTTATTATTAGATATCAAAAAATCATTACCACCACAACAGAACATTCACGATGATATAAAAGTGAACTTTGCTCCTTAGGGAAATGCTATAAATATGCACAAGAAAATATTTTTCTATCTGAAATGACAATCACCCAACAGGTCAGCAAGTCGCGCATTAGTGCCCTTCATGCCAGCACCAAAAGTGCCATCTTTCATCTCCTGGAATTTAAACAAGATGAGCTGGTAAAGCTTGTCATCGGTTCAACAGGAATGAGGGAAGCATGTTAGAAGCCGTCATTAAAATCTAAAACTTAAAACTTCTGCATGACAAAATAAATCATAAAAAGGTTAAAAGATAAGTTATAAGTAGGGAGTAGATATTTGTAACAAACCTAGCAAACAAAAGATTGTTAACCAGAAATTATAAAGAACTCCCACAAATCAATAAAGGAATTCAACAGAAAAAGTATACATGACGTATTCAAGAATTTCACAAGAAAGGACATTAAAATGGCCAATAAACAGGGAAGGATGGTGAACCTCACTAGCAATTAGGGAAACACAAATTGGAACCACAATAAGCTATCTATTTCAAATCGGCAAAATTTTTAAGTTGACCAACATGAGAAGTTGATGTGAGGGAAAATGAATGTTGTCATATGCTGCCAGTGGGAGTCTAAAAGGCAAAGCCAATCTGGAGGTATTCTGGAAGTACCTAATGATACAGAAGATGAACAAATTCTGTGATCTTAAAATTATATGTGCAGAGAAATACTTGCACAGACGCACTGGCGGATATGTATAAGGATGTTCACTGCAATATAATTTGAAATAATGAAAAACTTGACACAACCTAAATATTTGTCAGCAAGAAAATGCATCACTAACCTGTGGTATATTCATAGGATGTAGCAGCTAAGGACATTACTCTAGATTTATATACATCAAAATACACAGAGCTCAAAAATGATGATGAGTGAAAAAAGTTGCAGAACAAAATGCAGTGTGGTATCATTGATATAAATGCTTACAAAGCCCCCATGTGAACAACATTATGTGTTTCTAAGGATATGTGTATGTACATGCAAAAGTTTACAAAATAGGCTGGAAGGATTCACACCAAGTTCAGAGCAGCGTTTATTTCTGGGGAGTAAGGAGAAGAACTGCGATTGGAGGAACGGACAAAGAGGGGTTTCAGTCAATCTTTTTTAAAAAAGATAATTAATTTATATATCACTTGTATAATTTAAAAAATATTATATACACAGGAAAAAAAGCTAACTCCAATACGCCAGTAATGAATGCCAAGTGATCAGAAGGTATCAGATTATTCTTCACCCTTCTTTATAAGAAAAGTTTTATGTATTTTTCAGTTTTCCAAAATAAAAACGTATAATTTAAAAATTAACAGGAATGTAACTTCTAACTTTCGGCTGAACCTGCACTGTCACGCTCTACCTCTTGTGATTAGCTTTTCTTTATTTTTATCTTATACAATTATGCTCTTAAATAAGGACCAATTAGAGTCAGAACACTTAGATCCTCCATTTCTTTAAACAACAAGGAACATAATGTACTTGGATAACTTTTTTTTTTTGGCAAAGAATGCTTTGAAATTAGCGAGGCATGTTTCCTAAGTCACGGACGACAGTGTCTGGGCGACTTCAGGTGCACAGGTTGTGGCCATTTCACGGAATCCCATGAAGATGCTGTACCTTTGGATTTAAGTAACAGTTGCCACAAAGAGTTAAATAACCCTGTGCCACTCTTCCACCGTATCTAAAAAGAGAATAGCATAGTGGTTTAGAGCTGAGCTGTCCGATACAGTAACAGTATGTTTTTATTTAAATTTAAGTTAATTAAAACTAAATACAAGTAAAAATTGAGTCCTCAGTCACACTAGCTGCAGTGAAAGTGCTCGGCAGCCACTGTGGCCAGAGGCTACCGTGCCGGACAGCAGTCACAGAACACGCCCATCGTCACCGAAAGCGCTGCTGGACAGCCCTGGTTTAAAGCACAGAGTCTAGACCAAACTCCCTGGATCCTGGTCCCGACTCTACCACTTACGAACTACTCGGATGTAGGCAATGTTTACAATCTATTTGTGCCTCAATGACTTCATCTCTAAAATGAGGAAAATCATAAAAACGTCTCGTCTCCATTGGGTTGTTGTAAGGGTTAAATGACTTAATTAATACAAGTAAAACTTACGTTAACATAATAAACATCACATAAATCACAAGACATTATTTCTGTCTTTTACCTCCCTACCTGATGGTAGGAAGTGCCACGTGGCCTCCACCATTTCTCACTCCCAGAGGGTCACGGCCTGGCAGCAGCAGAAATGCTGTGGTCACCAGGAGAAGACCCTGTTCTCCTGCGGCCTGGCGGCTGCCGTGCAGGGCACGGACCCTGGGCACGGAGGGCGAAGGCAGGTGCAGCTGCGGTGAGGAGGCCGCCGCGCCGGTCCCAGCACAGGGACGTCCTGGGCCGATGGCAGCGGTGGAGGTGGTGAGAAGCCGTCAGGTTTTGGATTCTGAAGTTGTATCCCGACAGAGCAGATGCGGCAAGAGAGAGGGAGGAGTGAGAATCTGCACGTGCCTGTTCAAAACATGTACGCCGTCCTTATTTAGTGCTTTGAATCAAAAGCCCAGTTCAAAGACGTGCGCTTGCCACTATGAGGTAATTGCCAGGATTTATTAAGTGAAACGAGGAGAAAAGTGTTTACAGTATGCTCCTGCTTGCCTAAGAAAAAGCAGAGAAATACAAATATGCAGACACATTTTCTTATATAAAAAAAGAAAGGAAAACTTGTATTTTTAGATGGTGAGAGGAAAGAAAGTGAGAGTAGATGTTGAATACATCTTGTTTTGTAGATTTGACTTTGCAACCATGTAAATGCTTTTATAATTATAAAATTAAATAAACTGAAAAAGGAATTATTAAAAATTTAAAGCAAAATAAAACAAGTGAACCTAACTATGTAAACAGTTGGTGGCATAGCTACACACAGAGGAATTATTTGAATCACTCTATAACACAATAATTTAATTGTACGTCCCTGGTGAGACATACCCAAAAGACAAAGAGAAAAAAACCAAACTGTTTTCATTAGCCATATTGTTGATCGTAGTTTTTGTATAATTATCTGAGGCTGATTGTGTGTCGTGTGGGATATAGCACATTAACAACTGCATTGGAGTTATTCAGAATTGGAATTTTCAGCATGGGAGAAGGGAAATGTTCATACTTCATGGATGTGAGATCCACGAAGCAAAGTAAAAAGATGCTGTCCTGAATTTGAACTGGACATATCAGAGTGGATTAATCATTTTGCTAAAGAAACCACATTTTCTACCTTTGTCCACTGAAAATAATAACCATCCCAGAGGCAATGAGCATGCTTACTGTCCAGAGTGTGGTCTCTGAACCATAATATCCTCCACTGAAAGGAACCAGGAACCCTAAGAGAAACGGCCGGTTCCAGGCCTGGGGCAGGAGATGTACAGGATGGCCCTGGAACATGCCGTGAAGCCAGGAAGCCATCAGAGAGGATGAAGGTCATGCCTAGAGGGCTCCAGAGCTGACCTGGGTAGGTTCCTACAGGTCAAAGACAGAACAACTCACACATCAATAACTACAATAACTGCAATCAACATATAAAACATATGTGACACATAAACTGTTAATAATATCAATAATAAAAGTAACAAGCACAAACATTCATGCTTCACTTTTGGAAGATGCCAGGAAACAACTTATTTTGGAAACTGGTATGGAAAGGGAAAGGTAAAGCTCATACCCTACTTATCCTACATGAACTGTACCCAAGGTGGCCAGATTGGTGAGGAGGGAAGTTTTCTCTTTACAGAACATTTCAGTTAGTAAACGAAGAAAACAATGATAGAATGAAAGTATTTATGAGAGGTTGCCTAATGAATGAATGTGGGCAATAATCGTCAATGACGGCCAACACCACAGAAAGGAGAGACTGTAAGACACTATGACCCTGATGGAGGCATAAAACACTACCTGTGAAACAGCCCTGCTGCCCCTCCCAGCCGAAGCAAACCCTCTTGTCTGATAAAGGAATTCTCAGGAGAGAGAGGAGACAGAGGAACAAGTTAAATACACCACAGGGATGCAATCAGGGACATTCTGACATTCTATAAAACAAGCATCCAGGCTTCTTCAACAATGTCAACAATGCCCATGAGAACCAGCACACTGGAGAAAGAATGGAGTGGGGAGAGGAAGATGGGGCAGGGGAGAGAGAGACAGAGAGAGAGATGGTAGGAGATTCAAAGAGATTTGAGAAACACAGCAATGAATCAATATACAGGCCAGTTTAGATCCCAATTCAAACAAACAACAACAAACAAAACAACTGTGGAAAAAAAAGAAGACAGGAAAATGCAAACACCAAATGTATACCCGGTGATATGAAGTCATATTATTAATTTTTTTGTTTGCTCTTTCTTCATTAATGTTTTTAGGAGAGATAATGATATTATGGGTTTTTTTTTTTGAGGGTCCCTTTATTTTAGAGATGGGGCTACAATGTTTACAGATGAAATTACTAAATGTCTGGGATTTGCATCAAAATAATCTGTCATGTGTGTGAGGACGGGCAGGGAGAGGAAGTAGGTAAGGCTATAAAAGAATAAAATTGACCCAGGAGTTGAGAATTATTGGAATTGGGTAACGGGTATGTAATTACTTTTTCCTTGTAGTTCTGTCTCAGCTGTTGCAGCTGTCCCTCTGGTTCGCAGGTGAGAGCCCCTGGATTCCCCCCTCCTCTCACCCCCACGTACGATCCACCGGCAGGTCCCGAAAACTCTAGATGCAGAGAGTATCCCAGACCTCCTTCCCTCCATCTCCCAGCCACCACCCAGTCTCAGCCACCACACCTCGCAGCTGGGCCATGTCAGTAGCCTCTAACCAGATTTCCTGCGCTTTTCTTGTTACTAGGAATGGACCTGACGGGTGCGAAGGTTGCCAGGTCAGATGGGGTGGGGCATTCCAGACAAAGAGAACAGAATGCGCAAATGCACCATGGTGTCTACCAGCACCCTGGCAATGGTACGGAGCTACCAAGCAGCAGTGGGACATAAGGCTGGAGAGGGACAAAAGAGATGAGGGACACAAGGACAAGAATGCCATGTTGTGTATTGCTGTTGACTGAAGGGCCAGTCATCGAGGAATTCTCTACAGGAAATGACATGACAAGAAAGAACTGCGGGGGCCATGCAGAGGAGGAGGATTTGGAGGTGCCTGAATTTGGAGCTGAGAGGCCAGCCGGGAGTTGCTGAAACCGTTCGGGTGAGAGATAATAAGCAACTGCACTAGGAAGGTGACAAGGGGACTGGAGAGGTGGGCAAGGTATTTGTAGGAGGACAAATCAGTGAGAGCTGGTGGTTAACCGGATGTGCAGTTAGTGAGCAAGGAATCTAGGCTCTGGGTGGGATGTAAGGCCATTAAATAGGGCGGTGCATTCAGAAAGAGGTTCAGGGTTTTTCTGGGCAGCGGGGTGCGATGAGTTAAGTAAATTGCACCTGTGAGTCCTGGGCATGTCGGCTAGTGGGAAATCCAGGCTGAGGTAGGTACCCAGCAACTAGCTGGATATTTGAGGCAAGCTGAGTCAGAGAATCCACATGACAAAAATTTACTTTTATATGCAACACGTAGTCCAAAATAAATAAATAAAAGTAGCTGATATTAGCAAATTCTATAGCAAAATAGCAACAACAAAGAAGCAACTTTGAGTAGTAAATGTGAAAGCGCCTGAATAATTTTGAAATTAAGCAGCCTGATGTGGCTTTTTAACAATCTTTCAACTTCCTTCCCTTTTTTACTCTGCTCCTATTTTGTGTTCTCTCCCTTCCTTCTTTCCCTTCTTCCTGCATTTTAAAATAAATATTTATAAAGAGTTTATTATATGACAGACGTGGTACTGGAAACATAATGATGAATTTAAAAATGGGTCTGAATACAATGGATTTGGCATGTGCTTGCATAGATCTTATAGTCTAGTAGGGAAGACAGACATTGAACAAATGCTCAAAAAATAATTGTTTAATTACCAACTGTGGAAGTCCTAAGGGGAGGTGCGTGGCAAAATGATCCACATACAAGGGGCCTTAAGGAAGGCTTTGGTCACAAGGTATTGACTTCACTGAGAATGATGAATAGGAGATTTTACTAAGTGAAGGAGCCAAGAAGCTCAGCATGTGCAAAGGCCCAGGGGCGAGGAGAGCAGCAGGAACTGAAAGAAGGCCGTATCTTTATTCAGAGATAAAGGGGGGCACAAATGAGTTGGAGAGGCAGGTGGAGCCACCCATGCAAGACCTTCTAGGCTATGTGAAGGGTGTTGTCTGTCTTGCAGGGTAAATAGGAAGCTGCTGAAGAATTTTAAGTAGGAAATGATATGATCAGATTTGCATTTTAAAAATTTAACTCTTTCTGCTGTGTGAAGAACTGATGAAAGGGCTTCAGAATGGATGAGGGAAAACCAACTAGAAGGCTCCCATAGTAATCGAGGTGGGAGACCATGGCGGCTGGATGAAGAGGTGGCAATGAAGGTATCAAGCAGTGATGTGTGTTTTACGTGGTAACATCCATCGGTTTGGGTGGTGATTAGCCCATGGGTGAAAGAGACAGCTGCCAAGAGTGGGCATTCAGATTCATTCAGCTTTGATATTTTGCCACAGCTGTGATGAAGACAGAGGTTTAGGGTCATATATATCAGAGACTGTGGAAAGGAAAGATCAAGGAATTCGGTCAAATGGCTGTTTCTGTCATTGCGGAACAACTTCCTTGGCCTCCACGAACTTAGGATCTGCTAAGATGAGCCTGGTACCCAAGAGCCATTTCTAGTGCTTGAGATCAGAGGAACACCGGCTATTATGAGAGAGGCTGACACCATGTGACTTAGGAGTCAAGAGAATAGAAGGGCTAGTGTGGTCCAGGTCAGGGAGTTCTTCCTGCAGAACAAGGCACATGAGCAGCTTTCAAAATCCTTGTAACTCTTCCCTAAAATCCATATAGAAAATTTGATGTGTTTGGTATAACACTGGAAACAGGTGTTTCTTATGCTCACATTAAATACCAACCGTACTCATTTCGTGGACACCTCCTTCTAACAGAAGTATACACATTCTGCTCTTGGCAAGCAACTGATATCTACAAATGCCAAAAATCATACCTACGAATTTTAAATATTTGTTATCAGTAGATCCCGTCATACAAACTTTTAAAAAAACAATAAAGCAAATTTCTATTCGGGTAGGAAAGCGGCAGGTTAGAAATGCACAATTAGCACTTAAATAAACGGACGGAAGTAGCTCAGGGACTCCTTGCAAGCAGCGGCCATGTGACACTGCCCAGGTTTGCAGCTTTGCAAGTGGCTTTGTTCTCACAAAGTGAGACGCAGCAGGTGCCCTTTGTCTTGGGCTCAGAGACTCAAGGGCTGTCTGGACCTGGAAAAAGTCGCAGAGCAAATCTGTTCCAGGACCCCATCCTCAGCAACCGCGGAGGACAGAGCTTGCTAATCACGCGGTTAGAAAAATCTTTCTTTTTCTGCCACACTTGGGGGGACCTGGGAGGGGAGTGGGCAGGGGAGTAGGGGGGACCTGGGAGGGGAGTGGGCACACAGAAAGGGTGACTTTTGCTTTTTGCTCTGTGTACTGCTCTGTCATTTGCATGTTAAAAGTTAGAATTCTATTAATATAATTTTTTAAAAAGGAAAAATGAATATTCTTCCTTTACCCACACACCTCATGATATCCCTCAATTCCCCTAGTTCAGATTTATGTGAAAACAACTGGTTTCCATACTATGCGAAGGAAGGAGCCTGTCGTCTACTCAAAGACAATGACAAAGCTCTGCTCGGCATGAGCTTCCGAAGTAAAATAACTGGTTATTTTAGCGCAAGTTACCATAGTCTTCAAAAGGCTCAGGGTTACAATGCCCAGGTCCTTGGGGAAGCCCATAACCACTGCTAATTGTGCGGGGCTCAATTTAACGGCCACTCTTAATCTGCCTCGTTCGGAAGGCTACATATGAACGAGGAGGTGCAGACACAAGCAGCAGGAACTCTCATGTGCTGAGACAACGCATAGAAAGGATTTTCTGCACGGAGACTTGCAAAGGGAGATTCTTGACATTGTGTTTGTGCAGGTCACATGTTCCACCCTTTTTCCCCAAGTCTGGGAAGGAGAAAAATAAACTGGCTGGCATTTGCTAACATTTAATGGTGCAAATTGTGGACCCATACAATAGAGCATTCTAAATAGCAAACAAGGGGAAAATAGCAGCTCGTTAAATTCCGTGTGAGGACACTTTAAGATCACACGGATCTTGTGGGCTGGGGTACTGAATATGAGAAGTGGCATCCCCAAAGGAGAGACTGAATGAAATGCATAGAAAAGTGTTGGTGACATATTGATGGAGCCTCACGTGCAACGAATCTTCTATTTGTCCCTCCAGATCCCCTCTCTGCCCTTCCCCAACCTGCTCTGTGCTCCCACCTTGACAGATGCGAACAGCCTGGCATTCCCCCCAACCCCCTGGCTCCTCGCTGCTTCTGGGTAGGGCTGTGGGGAGCCTGTGCAGGGGCTCATGGGAAAGGCTGGGCGCCCACTGCTCTGTCCTCCCTGGGGCTTGCCTGGGGCTGGCTGTGTCTCTCATGTGGCTTGAGCTCCACCCACGTCTTTTTCTCCAGGTCTGGTGATCTCCCTCCCCCGCCTCTGCACGCCTGGGGTGATAAGGGCTTCCCACTGTTATTAGCCCTGGCTGTACCGCAGTGTCTCTTGTGGTGTCCCTACGCCTTGCCCATCCTTTGTAAATCTGCCCTTTACTCAATTCTCAAATCGTTCAATTTGAGCATGTCATTTTTTTTCCTGCTAAGTCTCAGACATACCATCACAGGAAGCTCTTAATTAGGGTTTCGGTGTCCTGAAAGTTTGGTGGACATTTGTCATTCTTTTTGTACCTTCTGTGACCTCCCTCCCCTAGCGCCACCCAGCATCTGAGCTTTCTTGTCTGGGGATTTCTCTACATCATGAGTCTTGATGGGAGGAAGAGACCAAAACCTCCAGAGAAGCCAGATGCTCACTTTCCCAGCCTCCCTTGCAGCTAGGGCTTGGACATGTGATCCAAGCTCAACCAATCAGATAATGTTTGACTCCTGGCATGACATAGGATAAGCAGGTTCCACAGGGAACCCATCTGGCTGGGTGGCAGCACTAAGAGCAACATCAGTTTCCAGAAGGAGCAGCAGAGTCTAATCAGGCTCGGGGTGTGGCGGTGGCAGAACTGGTTCTCTGCAGAGAGTCGTGTCTTGCCTGAATGACCAGAGTTGTTATACAGCTAGAACTAAGAACACTGCCTGACATAAAAACCAAGCCAACTCTTTTTGACCCACAGGTTCTGGCACCCTAAAATACTCATCTCATTTTAAGTTACAGAATAAATCCGTGTTTGAGCATCTACTCTGTCTCCGTTACTGTGCTAGGTGCTGCAAAGCTAGTTCAGACTGACAAGCCAATAACTACAGTCTCCACCATAAACATACGATGGAGCCTTGGTTTTTGGATTACAGATACCAAGTGATCAATCCTGCTGGGAAGGTTCTGGAATGTGAGGGAAAAGCATGAGTAGGGAATGGTGGTGTGAAACTGCCTGGAGGACGGAGGTGACTGGAAGGACGGGCAGAGCGCAGAGGAGGGGCCGCTGGGGTGAGGCTGGAAAGTGAGCCCAGGCCCAGCTGCAACCGGTCTGGACTCATTCTCTGGGCGAGCAGGCGCAGCCCCTGGCGCAGGCTTGGAAGACAGACCGAAGACGGGGAGGAACGAAGCAACTAACCCTCGCAGAACCACGACCACAGCCCCGCAGTGGAAAGGTAGAGATGCAAGAACATTTAAAGAGGGTGAGTGAGGGACCGCGGCCCTGCTGGGCGTGGAGAACCGAGAACTCCCAGACAGTCCTGAAGGTCTAGCTCGAGGGAGCGTGTGGGGCGATGTTTCTGACCAACACAGGGGACTCGTCAAGTGCCAGTTTGGGGTGGAGGGAGAGAAATGGTATTGGCTTTAGGCATGCCCAAATCTTTTCTATTTGAAGACGGACTAATACATGCATTTTTCTAAGCTGGGATCTTGTCTCAAATCACTGCTGTATTCAGAAGAGACAATGGGGTTGTTTCAAGCCTGGTCGCTACCACTTGATTTCCCTGCTATTCATGGGGCTATTTTATTTGCTACAGGTATACCGCAGCCTTAAATTGTATCAGCATCCGGGAAGTTCCCAGGTTGGTGGTTAGGTACACACAGTTCTTTAGAAGGGCTAAAAGTAAACTCTTTAAATTCTCTCCAAATGTACCTTCTCTCCACTGTAGGGTGTCAGCGTGGCCTGGATCTGCGTATCTGGTCCACTGCCGGTCCCTTCCTAGGGGGGTCACTGGACCCAGCACCAACACTGGCCCTCTTCTTGGTCTGTCTGCTGTTGGCCTTCTTTGTTCCATTCCTGACCCTGATTTCTCCTGCCAAGCTCAGTTCTAAGAGCTAACAATAACAAGCCAGGCCTTCCCCAAACATCCTTTTTATGTCAACTTATAAACTTCAAGAACATATTTGGATCTGCGTCCTATGGCACTACAGCTCATTGTGACGGCATTTGCCTCCACTGTAAACAGTAGTTCTCCTAGCTGGCTTTTTGTTAAGAAGTGTGTGGATCTGGGGTCTGACGACATCTTGCTACCACTGTACACTTTGCTAAAAGAAACACATTTTACCAATGAATAACTTTCATTTACAAATTCCCAGCTAGCACCAATAGCTAAGGCCATGCAATAAGTACCATCCTATAATGTTCCTCATTTCTGAAAGCACAAAACGATGACTGGCATAGGCCTGGAGATGTTTTCTGGAAACCAAACACAGGAACAGCTTTGTTATTCCACACCTAGGGAACCTGGAGATATTGAGTCCTTCATTCACGTCTGCTTTCTTCTTTAACAGTCGTCTGTAACGTGGTGAGAGTCTCTACCAGACCAAGAGCTCTGGGAGAACAGAACCAGCTTCTAATCTACACCTAAATCCACACCGCCTGGCACATGGCATGGAACATGGCTGGGGTCAAATAAAAGTTGGTTGAGTTAATCCATACATGGCAAGAGAACTCACAGAGAGATGGGCAATTCTCTCAGCCACGACGCCTGTACAAGTGACATTGTTTTGGCACTGGGAACACCTGAGGCAGAGTTGGTGACTATGACCACGTACTGTGAACATTTCAAATGGACAGGGAAACTAGACTATAAGCAAGGTAGTCATCAAACCAACACTGTCTTGGAGATTTTTCTGAAGTTCTAACTGTGCTACATAAGCAATAAATTATGAAAGCCAAGCATGTGAATAAAATTTAACGTGGTCATAAATTTTATGACAAAGTTAATCTGACACATTTAATGATCAGCATTATGCAGCACTGTAACCAGACATTAGTAATAAGCAGTTCATACCAGTGACTGTAATGACTTTACCTGTGTTCACCAAACCAGCTTGTTATTTCTCTCCCTCTTACTTGTCAGCTCTCCGACCTGCAACCCCCATCGGCAGTGACGTGCCTCTCTGACGACGCCGACAACCGCACCTCCCTGCGCAGACACAGAAACCCTTGCTGCAGACAGTCCCGGGCAGGGAAGGCTCTTTGCGCTCCTCCACCACTGAAACACCTCGGGCAGCCCCTGGACCTCCCCAGTTACGTGTGTTCCAGAAAATCCCAACTCCAGTGTCCAGATCTCTGCCTGAAAGATTTTTTCTGAAATTAAAGAAAACCTCTACGTCCCAGAGAAGCAATTAACAACGCTCTCACCAATGACCAAGCGGACCTAGAGGATAAAATCCTCATCTCTTCCCCTCAGGGCAGGGCAGTAATGCCAGGCGTGTCTTCCACACTGACGTCCAGAGTTCGCCAGCGGGCTGCCCACAGTGACAAATGACTTACGAACACACCTTTGACAGCCTTCCTTTCCGCGCCCCACTGCTCCACTCTCCTGCCAGGGTCGCATGGCGTTACCTCCCCGATAAACACTGGCACTCGGACCTTGTCTCCAGGCCGCCTCTGGGTGGACCCGGAGTAATACACTGCTCCCCTGGTGGGGCTGAAGGTGTCTGAGACGTCCTCAAGCGCCCACTTTAAAGGCTCTTCCTGCTCTACACACATGCACATACATGCACGCCCACCCACACACACACACACACACACACACACGCGACCAGTCACACCCAGGCTTCCTGGAGGCCAGCTAGTTGCAGGTAGCAGAAGAGCAGCACTCTAAGCCTAGGCTGCCTGTCACGGGCCCCAGAAAGATGAAAGAACTATCACTGGAAGGCTGAAGAACGTCTCTGGATCACTGACAAGTTGGAACCGGTGGGCGGCAGGAGTCCACCGGGTTCAGGCAGAGAGGGGGAAGGAGGGAGAGCCTGAGCTGAGAGTCCCCTTGCTCAGGAAAGACTGCTCCAGTTGCCAGACCTACAGCAACTGCACAGTCCGGGCATCTCCGGGCAGTAGGTCTCTGGTGATCCTGATGTCTAGACCGACAATTCCCGGCTCGCTCTTCTCAGGGGAGGAGCCAGGGCCGTCCAGGGACTTCCGTCCTGCAGTGAGGCTCAAACAGCCTCGGTGAAGTCACAAAAGCATGTCCACGCTGAGTGTAAAGGACTCACGCTCCTTTTCTATTGTTATGGTTGGGAAGTGCTTTAGAGCAGAAGGGGGAGTGCAAGGGGGAAGGGATATTTCTGTTAAATAAAAGGCAGAGAAAGGGGAAACTAGTGGTAACCAAGACAGATCATCTCATTTACATTTGTCCGACTCTACCTGTTACAGCTCTAGGGGTGGGGTGGGAACAAAAAGATGCCACGGACAGAGGTGTCTCATGACACCCTCCTGCAGCGGGGTGCAGTTTAGAGGGGCGAGTGACTGAGACAGAGACAGAAATGACAAAACACAGCCTTCCCAGGGCCGGACGAGAACTGAGTGGTGGTGGTGACCTACCCAAAACAGGAAAGAGGACCACAGGAGGCAGAGAACCAAACCTCTACAGTCCCAGTGCCACTGCTCACGACCCTGCAATTTTGGGAAGGTCATGTAAAGTCTCTGGACCTCGGTTTTGCCATCTGTGAAACAGGGCTAAGACTATCCATCATAAAGTTGGTGATGAGGCTTTTGTGGGGCACAAGGATCACGTGTTGCTAAGGGTCAGGAACACGCACTCTGGACTTGGACCACACAGGCCGAAATCCCTGCTCAACACACTGTGGTAGGGCCCCGGGCCATCTATGTACCCTTTGTTTCCTCATCTGCAAGTCGAGATAAAAGATGTACCTACTTCATAAGATCATTCCCGGCTGGGTGTGGTGGTTCACGACTGTAACTGCTTGAGGCTAGGAGTTCGTAACCTGCCTGGACAACACGGCAAGACCCCATCTCTTCATACGAGCATTCCCATGATTAACTGAAATAAAGCACATAGAGAATTAAGCATGGAACTTGATACTTATTACGTTAGCTATTAAGAGTAATATGTAAATAGAGAATATTATATGGAGGCTTAGGACATTGCAAATAGACCCTTTGCTTGCTGCGATAGTTCTGAGCCCTTTCAGATGGCTAAAGGCAGAATTTGTACATGGAAATACAGTATACTTGTCTCTGCTCTGAAGATAGACGGCTTAACCTGTTGTTAAAATGTGTTTAGTGGATGTTGAGCTGTCATGAGGCCTGACATTTAGTTCTAGTTACTAGATTAAATATTTGCTTTGGATGGTATTTGAATTTCCAGGTTCTAGATTTTTCTGGTTGGCAAAGTCTTCTTTATATTTTGTAAAAAGGCTAAAGTTGGTAACTGACCACAGATGTGCCATTTTCAAGGTATATCAGGCCATGATTCACTAGAACATTGTTCCTGTTGGCATCAAATTCAGAGTAAAGTGAACTAACTTTACATGGTGAAGAAGCACTGAGTGGAAGAGATAGGACAGCGTCTTAGGCATCTTTGTTTTCAGGTCATTGTGGTTTAAATATGTTGAGCCACTGTGACCATTCTCTTTTCTCCCTACCTTCAGTTTGCTAAATAGATGACTGGGTACATTTCTATTTCACAGAATTTTTTAACAAAAGGAAATGTAATTCAACATTCGACATCAAACATTACAACATTAATCAACATTAAACATTACAAACTAAAAAAAAAATCCCACAAAGACACAAATGCGGTGACCCAAGTTTTGCTACAGCACGCTTCCCTGTGGTTTCCTCTCAGGAGCATCGTTTCGTGCTAAGATTCCAACACAGTATGAAAACAGGGCAGATGCATTTTGGAAAACAAAACTCATCTTAAGTAAAGTCTTAAGCATCTCAAATTAACATTGTTAACAAAGTTTTAAAATTTAATAGTTCATTAGGTTAAAAGTTTGGAGGCCTGGGTGCTGCTGTCCCAAAACATGATCTTTGAGGGACTTTCATGTCTGTGCAATGCGACAGTCACATGACACTTTCCAAAATTACTAATCTGAACACACCATGCGAGGAAAATGGATATTCCTTCTTTTTGAAAACATCTTGGAAAATGATCTTGGTATTTAAAAAATGAAGTTCTCTTTGGGTGGTGCCCTAAGACACGTCAAGCCAGTCAGCTTATAGCTGTTAAAAGAACAGTGCTAGGTACACAAGTGGGGTGGGAGGGGGCAACAGAAGCAAGGACTTTTTTCATTAAGTGATGGGAGAGACACATTATTAAATCTTCAAACTGACAAGGAAATATAAATGACTCACAAATACATTCATTAGGTCAAGTCCTATTAAATCCCTAATTGGGAAGAGCAATGTGTACAATCTATATATTTAAACCCATTGACTTGCTTTGCACAGTGCCAATTTACTTCTCAGCATGTTTGTAACACACGTTTTCCAAAAGGAAATACGGGTAAATTGTACGTATCTACTTGTAGGCACCGTCACGTAACCTAGCTCAACGTAAGCATACTTCCTACAGTGAAAAATCTGAACGGTGTGAAAATGAGAAAAATAAATGCTCTATCATTATGTTGTGACCAACTTTAAGGCATGTGCGGTCTTCACGCAACAAAAGATTAAAACCCAGATATTAAAAAGTAGTGCAGAGTCAGTAACGCCTTATCCCTTAGCTCCCAGAATGTCAGATCACAAAATGTCACTTACATAATTGCCTGTAGTTTATTCCTTTGCTTTCCTCTTTTCTCTTTGCATCTTTGTAACAATTTTTTAAAAGTGGAAGCATAATTGTTGTCATGTCAACAGCTGTAGAAATGATTAAGAGGTATGGAAAAGCGTAACAGGAATGCCAATAATCTGCTTCCAGCAGTCATACATATTGAACATCGCAGGGACAAAAGAGGAGAAAGAAAAGAGGGAGGGGTCTACCATCTTCAAGAGTTTTCAAACTAAACTCCATTGCTTAATAGGAACAAAAGATTTCACATTTAAAGTTAAATCAGAGCTAACTACTTGCTAAAACATTGCATCACCAGCCTTTGAGTCAGAAGAACTGACTTACTGAGGGACAGTGTTTTAGGAGGAGGAGCTTAGGCTTTTACAGCCAGGAGACAGAAAATAATTCTACCTCTGCTAGTTGAATGGCCTACGGAAAATCAGTCTACCTCTGCCAGACGACATCTAAAATTTTATGCATCTAAAAATTTAATATTAATAACCACCTGGAAGTCTCATACTGCGGTGAATACGTATTTGTGAATGGCATATTGGTTTTTAGATAGCACTTTGCAAATATAAGCTATTGTTTCGTTGTTGCCATTGTAAAATACATGAGTTAATTCTATTCAGCTCTATATACCTGGATAGTTAAAGGTTTATTTATTTATTTATTTTTTGGTGCATGATAGTTAAAGGTTTATGCATAAGATGATTTTCCTAATGGGATTAACTGGATGCTTTTCTTCAGTGTGTAACCTTGAGTCCACCTTACAAAATAATGTTTTGATTAGAGCAATTCACATAATAAAGGTTACTCCAGTTTCTTAGACGTTAAACATCATTCACAAAAGAGAACTACTTTTGAAAGAGATGTATTTATGTTGGAAAGAAAGGACTTCTATTTCCAATTATGAATGATTTATTGGAGAAAGCAAACAATAGCCTGTCTGAGAGGCACTGCTGTGAGCATCCTCATGTGTAGTTTGCAAGGCTGACGTAGAGGCAAAAATGCCCTGATGGTACCCATGGAGTCATATGGATTTTAATAATATTAAAGGGAAATTCTCTTTTAGGCATCCAAGAAAACTGTATTAAAATACATTTATTAAGGTTTGAGAAGATATCAAAACTACAAAGAGAGTTAAAAAAAACTATACTTCTAACCAAAGATGATAATAATGTATTAACATACACTCTACCAGTCTTCTATAATTACAGTTTATAGAAATTTTATAATTTCCGTAAATACATCCTATAATAATTTTGCATCCTTTTTGTACTTAATATCAAATAGACTTTTAAAGATTTTTAAAGGGTGATTGTCTCAAATACATGGAGAAATGTATTTCAGTGGAAAGAATTCAGTGGGCCACAGAGACACCGTGAAGAGCCCCAACATCTTTCATCTCATTGAACAGAAACAAACATGTTCTCATTTCAAACGAGTGGGAATAACCAAACCGATTTAGGCCTCTGTATTTACCTTCTAGTCAAAAAATGTAGTCCCAGCCAGCAACAATCATGGGGAACAACAACAACAACAACAACAACAAAATAACTCTCTAAGTTACCAGCAGGGTCATTTCTTCAAACTCCCAAACCCCACCTATAACCAGCTCCATACTTGAGCCCTAAAATGGATCTCCCTGAAGCAATGACAGAATTTTTGCCAAGTGGCTGGGGTATAAACACCCATTTGGTTGCACAGTGAGACACATGCGCTAAAGAAAACTGGTTCAAAACAGGCAAGTGGGGCCGGGCGCGGTGGCTCACGCCTGTAATCCTAGCACTCTGGGAGGCCGAGGTGGGCGGATCGTTTGAGCTCAGGAGTTCGAGACCAGCCTGAGCAAGAGCGAGACCCCATCTCTACTAAAAATAGAAAGAAATTATATGGACAGCTAAAAATATATATAGAAAAAATTAGCCGGGCATGGTGGTGCATGCCTGTAGTCCCAGCTACTCGGGAGGCTGAGACAGGAGGATCCCTTGAGCTCAGGAGTTTGAGGTTGCTGTGAGCTAGGCTGACGCCACGGCACTCACTCTAGCCTGGGCAACCGAGTGAGACTCTGTCTCAAAAAAAAAAAAAAAAAACAAAACAGGCAAGTGGGTCTCTATGGGATAGCGAGAGCCCTCGACAACAGCTTCATCTTCAGGGCTTTACGCCTGCGCTCGCCGGGGAGCTCTTGTTCCCTCGGTGGGGAAAGGGGCAAAATGTTTCCTTGATTCCTTGCACTAATGAGCTGCTATAAATCTGTCTCCGATGTTCCAGGGAGCCCTACCTCCAGCTTCTGGGCCCTGCTGAGGATGCGCCCTATATTCCAGACTCACCTTTTGCAAGGTGTACTCTCAGCATTGTGGCTGATTTCCATGGGAGAATATTCTATTTACAGAACTACTGTCCCAGCATAATAAAAAAAAGCATTTATGAAGATGCGAGAGACTGGGAAAGCTCTCCATTATGTTAACGCAAGCACAGTGTCAGAGCCTCCCTGCCCCGCTCCGCAAGAGGGTGTGGAGGAGAGCACTCACCTGTGAGGAACGAGATGGGAAAAGCATTCGTGCACTCATAGGACAGGGGGGATGGAAGGTCCTCCAAAGGGACATGGCCATACACCTCTGCAGCCCAGGAGCCTGCTGTCAGGGCAGACGGGCAAGATGGCGGTTCGCTGATACAGGGCAGAGAGGGAAGAAGTCTCAGCCAGGGACAGTGTCCCCACGCACCCTATTCTCAACCTCAAACACAGATACCAAATCCTTCTCTCGGAGAGCACATTTTAAAATGGAATATTTTTAAAGCAAGAATATTTTTAAAGGGCCCATTAAAATTTACTGTAAAATTTTTCATACACTAAAATGAAGGAAACCACTCTCCATGGACAAAATGTACCAATGCAACACAATGATTACCTTCACCTTTAATTTGCAGGCAGCCAGATTCATAATCCTTGAAGTTGCTTGAATTTGAAAATGGGAATGACAACATAAAATGTATAATGTTGAGGATTTTCCAATTAAATCCTTAGATAGAAATGAAAAAAATAAAATAAAATGTCATATTTAAAAAAGCCAAATCTTGAGTTAAGTGGATGTTTCAGCTGGGTGTGGTGGCTCGTGCCTATAATCCCAGAACTCTGGAGGCCAAGGTGGGAGGCTCTCTTGAGGCCAGAAGTTTGAGACCAGCATGGGCAACATACCAAGACCCCTTCTCTAGAAAAAAATGAGAAAAATTAGCTGAGAGTGGTGCCACACATCTGTAGTTCCAGCTACTCAGGAGGCTGAGGCAGGAGTTGGAGGCTGCAGTGAGCTGTGATGATGCCATTGCACTTTGGCCTGGGCAACAGAGCAAGACCTTGTCTCAAAAAAAAAAAAAAAAAAAAAAGAAACTATGGCCTTTATGATTGTTGTGTGTTGTGTAGCTACCTGGATTAGGTAGTCACCCTGATCAATGAGATGGGGTGGGGCATTATTGATTTTAGCTCCAGTATTACAGTGATAAAGTTTATAAAGAGAATAATATGATCGTTACAAAATCAAATCTTTTCCTCAGATCCTGCGACAGAGGGTAGGAAGTTTTGTCAGTTTGGTTCCCTGATGATGCCTGGTTCCTCCAATAAATAACAGCTATCACATGTACATTTGTTCAATAAATATAGAAAAAAGGAACGTCTGATGCGTTTGTGAAACTGTGCCAATTGTGTATACATTGTTATTGAGGTACACAAATAGTCTTTGTTTTAAATTTGGGGATGAGGACTTTCAGTGGAATATATCTACATAACTCAAAGCAAGACATTAGTATCTGGACTTGTACAGCAGGAGAAAAGCCACTGGCAAAGAGCCGACTCACCCGGCCTCGAGATGATCCCGGAGCAAGCACAGGCCAGAGGAGAATGCACCTGGGATTCTAATTCCGGCACTCCTGCTACCGGGTACCTGAGAAGGAGGGTAGCAGTACTCATGGACTGGGCAGAAAATGACAGGTGAAGCCTAATCATACGGATTATCTCATTGAATCCTTACATCAGCCTTTAAGGTAAATACTTATTAATATTCTGACATTGCAAATGAGGAAACTACGCACAGAGGTTACACAACTTATCAAAGGGCTCCTGCCTAATGAGCACTGAAATGGGATTTTAGCCTTTCCTTGCATTCTGGTTTTAGAGCCACTACATAAGAACCACTGTGTTGTATGTACTGTCTCAGGGCAACTTATCCTTCCTTGGCCCCAGTCTATAAAATATGGGCAGCTGACTCAATAAAACTAAAGATCAATGTTTAAGGTTCAAGGTGCTCTAAAATTCTGGTCTTTATCTAAAAAGGCTATAGAACCAACAAAGCAAAGAGACAACCAATAGAGTGGGAGAAAACATTTGCAAACTATTAATACTCATATGATAAGAGGTTAATGACTAGAACATACAAGAAGCTCCAACTCAATAGGAAAGAAATCAAATAATCTGATTAAAAAATAGGCAAAAGTTCTGAATAGACATCTCTCAAAAGAAGATACACAAATGGCCAACAGGTATATGAAAAAATGTTCAACATCATTAGTTATCAGAGAAATGCAAACCAAAGCCACAGTGACATATCATCTCACCCCAGTTAAAATGGCTTTTACCAAAAAGCCAGGCCATAACAAATGCTGGCGAGGACGTGGAGAAAGAGGAATCCTCATACACTGTTGGGAATGTAAATTAGCGCAACTACTATGGAGAAGAATCTGAGGGTTCCTCAAAAAACTAAAAACAGAACTACCATATGACCCAGCAATGCCACTGCTGGGTATATATCCACAAGAAAGGAAATCAGTATGTTGAAGAGATACCTGCATTCCCATGCTCACTGCAGCACTACTCACAATAGCTCAGATTTGCAATCAACCTAAGTGTCCACAGTAGATGAATGGATAAAGAAAATATAGCACATACACACAATGGAATATTATTTAGCCATAAAGAAGAATGAAATCCTACCATTTGCGACAACATGGATGGAACTGGAGAACATTATGTTAAGTAAAATAAGCCAAACACAGAAAGACAAAGCTTGTATGTTCTCATTGATATGTGGAAACTAAATATTAAAACAACTGATCTCATGGAGACAGACAGCAGAATGATGGTTACCAGGGGATGGGAAGGGTAGCGGTAGGCGAAGATAAAGGAGGATGGTTAACAGATGCAAAAATATAGTTAGATAGATAGGATGAACAATGTTTCATAGTTACAGCAAAGTGACTACAGTCAGCAGTAAGTTATGGTATATTTGAATTTTTTTTTAGGCCTATACCTGCTCAGGTAGTTATGGTATACCTTAAAATAACTAAGACAGAGGAACTGGAATGCTCCTAACACAAAGAAAGAATAAATGCTTGCGATGATGGATTTACCAGTGACCCTGATTTGACTAATACACTTTGCATGCCTGTATCACAGCATCTCACGCACCTTATAAATATAAACCATTAATACCATGTACCCACAATAATAAAAATAAACAATTTAAAATAAAAAAAGCCATAGAAGTTTCACCTCAATAATATCCTATCATTTTGATATTGTTGGTGCATTAAATATTGGCATCAATTTCATAATATTTGAGGTCAGAAAGAAATACTCATGAAATTTTATCACATGGTGGCAAAGCCATAGATAGATTTCAGTGTGTCTATGATTACTTGAAACCGTTACAGTATGCAGTATGTTACCACAACCACCAGAGGAAGTGGGGATTCACTCAGCCTGTCCTTCCAGACCAGTGAACACTAGGATTAAACAGATATTTTCACTGGACCTATGCCAGCTTTCATTGGCATTTATGGGTAGCTCACTTGTCAAAGATTACTTTCTAATTGTTTTATGTTCCCTAACCAGCCTCTAATACTACGCTGGTAAGAACCAGGCAGTGGGATGAAACAGACAGTTACAGTAAACAGGTGACTGGAAGAATCCCTCATAAGTATCTGTACACTGAAATTTACCTTATTATGGCTTACTTTCAACCTGTTATTTTAAAATCCAAAACATCACCTATTTTATGCAATAACAATAAAATCCTTATTTGTTGACAACATGCACAAATAAAAGTTTACAGGCTTAAAATATTGAATAGCAGTAACTGTCATGCTTCCCCATAATAAAACACATTTTAGTAAGGTTTTCATATTATAAAAACTCAAAAGAGCTTTATGAGTTGATAAAATAACACCTTATTTCTCAAGATATTAACATATTCTTGTACTGTAAGATATAGGATAAAATTTGCTTGGAGATTTAGTATTTGCTACGTTAAGAAATATTTCTTTTAATATTTTCACTTTAATTTTCTGAAAACTACATAATTACACTTATCTGTAGTTAATTTTTGTTATAAAACATGATGAATAGTTTTGTTTGTGGTAATGTCAGGCAGCTGGTCTGAATTTGTAATAAAGAAGGGTTTCATTCTTCATGATTTTTCTCTGATGCCACCCAGGGTCAAACAACTCATGCTTCTGCAACAGGACAAAATGTCTCACGTCTCCTGGTTCTGAAAGTGAAGCAAGAGTTTGTGCTGACATAGGGTATCACCGAGATGCCAGGAGGAAACAGAACTGAATTCAGATAGTTCAAATGGAGAGATTTCAAGGCAGGGACACCCTACAGAGGTGTTGGCAGGGTGGGGGGATCCACACGGGGTGCTGAGAGTCCCCAGACTGGCACAGGTCCCACCCTCAGGCCAGGATGGGAAGGTGGGAAGGTGGGGAGTGTCACCGGAGTGCGGGCTGCAGCCGAGGAGAGAAGGGGCCGAGGGGCAGGAGGCACAATCCTGAAAGGGGGGACCCACTGCCAGGGACTTCCCGTGTCATTCTTCACACTGCCCGCACTGAAGCAGAGAGAGAGCAGGAAGAAGGATCCTAACCTCGCCCTCCTCCCTCTCTCTGCCCCCCCCGCTGGCGCCCTCCACTGGCCAAACCAACCAGAAGCCAGGTGGTGGGGGTCAGCTTCCAGGGGCAGGAAGAGGGCAGGGGAGAGCAGAGATGGGCTCCGTGACGCGGGAGCACACACCTTAGCAAGCCTCATCGTTCCTGCACCTGTCACCGAGGCCTGGCCTGAGTCGAAAGGCCAAGTGTGCGCCTCTGACCTAATTTCTAAGTCTTCTAGAAAATAGCGCTTGGGATTTTTCCACTTAAAGAATTTTTTTTAAAAAAGAAAAAAAACAAAAGCCTCTCCCATTTCCCCTGCTGTTCCCTCTCTTCAAACTCCATTTAAATTCATTCTTTCATTTTCTTCCTGATGACAGAGAAGTTTATGGTTCAACAAGTCCTGCAGTTGGCAGACTTTTCTCCAAGGCCCCATCCTGAGAGCTCTCTGAGCTGTGGGACGTCTTTATACAATTGTCAATGAATACGACGAGATCCAGGAAATTCCCCTAAGATCCCTACTACAATTAGTGACAACTTGTCCCAAATGTTAGTCCAGTCACCCACAGATGATGACAACACTTAACCATTTCTCTGATAAATGCCAAATGCATTTGAAGTACATGCCTGAAATTCTTGTTTGAATGCTCTCTAATACATTAATTTTGTATGTATATGTAAATTTTATATATCTCCTGATTATAAGAGAAATGTAAACAAATACAAACAATAATCAAAGCTATCACTTTGAAGAAGTCTTCTTAGCAGAACTGCAAGAGTCTTAAATGGAGGTCCTTTAGGTACGCATCTCTGATGCCTGCTAAACGAAGACCTGGACGGCAGGCGTCATGTGTGGTTCATCTTTGCAGTAGGCACAGGCCCTAAAACAGCATCTTGCACATTACAAGACTCCATAAATGTTTGCTGAATTGGCTAAAGCTTGGTTTGTCCCCATAATCAACCACCGCAAACAGCACACAGATAATTACTTCTTGGAAAAATTCCAACTACTGTTTGATGTTACCTATGTGGTTTTTCTCTCAAGAGCAGCTCTGTAGGATTACATTATTTTCTGGTTTTTTTCCTTTGACCTTAATGTCATCTACTTCAAAAACAGCTTCATACTAAATTCCTACCAGCACATACCACAGCAGATTTAAGGCATTGTTTTAAAAATGGTGCCACCATCTCTTAACTTAGAAGATACATACTCTCTCCTTCCAAACACAGCCTAAGAAAATGTGTAATTTGGAATTAACATAACAGCTAAAGACATTTGAAATGTATTCTTTCATTTTCTTAAAGATCAAATTCTTTTTTAAAAAAAGAATAAAAATGTTACCAAAAAACCTGGCCTTCATTAAAACATAATCTTGCATTTTCCTACATTTAATAAAAATGTCCAATTACAAAGTTGATTTTGAAATGTAACTTTTTAAACTTAAACAGCAAAAATGTTGCATTTAAAATGAATCAGAATAGGCAAAAAAAAAAAAAAAAAAAAAAAGGACAGATCCAGGAAGACAGAGGTTTTGGTGAAAGTTAAAATATTATTTCATCCTTTGTACACCTTAGAATCATTCCTGTATTTTATAGTCTAGATCCATGCATTAACTTGAAATGACCTTGACTCTTGAAATCCTAAATTTAACACTCTTCAGAACAAAGCAGCTTTTCTCTTTTGCTTTATGAGCAAATGGACTAAATACCAGGGAATGGGACTGTCTGGGCCTTTGAACCAAGACTAAAGGAGATGAAATCCTGTTTGATATGTATAAACATTAGAGAATCCATTTTGATTTAATAAAAGGATGGATTTGTTTCATATCCTGTGAGAAAATATTCCCCTTTTCCTGAAAATGTTCTCTCATTCCAATAGTAGAGGGCTGGTTTCTTTCCACGGGGTGGGGTGGAGGGTGGAGGGTAGGCAGAGTTGCCAGGAATAGAGTATCTACCAAGATTGCCATTATATCCATTTCTCAAAATGCACCGTGGTGGGAAATTCAGAGTGCAGTGAGGGGAAATAAACCTTTGACTTCACCAGAATACAAGCCCACATTTAAACCAGCAGGTAAAGTATAAAACAATAACAGTACAAATTTACTACTTGCAACCTTGCAGTTTCCTAAATCTCTACATTACTTTAAAAGCCTCAGAGAAATGGTTTTATAATGCTTTACTAATATTTCAACACCTGAAAAGCCTTAACAAGTTAAACTCTACATTCTTGCATTTCAGAAATGACCTAACTCAATCCTTTTTATTTTTCAGACTATCTTTCTCAATTTTTCACTTGTTTTCTTTAATCGATGAATAATGAGAAATTTTAGGTACCTGTCCACAAAGAAATGAAATGCTCATCTTTCTACAAAGCAAAAAAAAAAAATGAAAAGATAAAAATAAAAATCAATTTCAACAGAATATTGCCAAAGAAATATTTTAGAATAGAATGTTTCAATTATTTATTTATAATACTTATCTGGTTCTACTACTTGAGTTGCATTTACACTTCAAAGCTGAATCTCAAATAACATCGTGTTGGATAGAATCTGACTTCATGTTTAGCTGAGACCTTGAAGACTGAAAAGCACCATGACAAACGCACATCTATTGTTCTGTCGACAGCATCAGTCTCTATCACCGTTCTGTGTGTGTATGAAGTAAACGTCTGTTTCCGCCTGCCCAGTACGCCTGCCCTGATTTTCTTTTGGAGAGCCTCTCTATTCTAGACCACGTGGAGCTAACACCAAACCCCTTTCCAGAGGAAGGTGCCTGAATCCCAGCCTGATCATCCAAACAGTCTATTCTCTACGTGCAGCGAGGGGAAAGTGACTCCAATCACCAGTATAAAAATACACCTGGGACTTTTGCTGCAAATATTGAAGAAGAAAGTACTCTCTTTTTCTTGCTAGGACTACGTCGGTACCACTTTCTAAGAGGCTATCATATGGTTTCCAGCAGATTTTCCTCCTCATAGTCCGGATCTCATTTAATCCTCACAATTCACAAAAGCACATATCTATTAAACATTAAATTAACATTCAGGAGAGTAATTGATCTGAAGTCTCACCTACAAGGGAGAGAACTGGAGGTTACCTATCTCAGGGCACTCAACAGATATCACCAAATGAAAGAACAAACAGCATATAGCAGAGCCAGGAGGCGATCCTTCACTAATCCCTGGAGGACAAATTCGGAGGCTTTTGCAGTACCTTGGACCAGAGATGATAAGCCCCAAATAGGCAGACTTATGAGAATGACTCAAACAACAGGACGCAGATGGAGTCAGGTTAGACATGAGGGTCCCTAGAGTTCTTACATCTAGATGCAGCTGATGTCACTGGGACAGGGAAAGAAGGAAGGGGCTTAGTTTGGGAGGCTGGGAGGGAGAGAAAGTTTGAGTCAAATAAACACGCACGCAGGGCCGGGCGCGGTGGCTCACGCCTGTAATCCTAGCACTCTGGGAGGCCGAGGTGGGCGGATCGTTTGAGCTCAGGAGTTCGAGACCAGCCTGAGCAAGAGCGAGACCCCATCTCTACTAAAAATAGAAAGAAATTATATGGACAGCTAAAAAATATATAGAGAAAAAATTAGCCGGGCATGGTGGCACATGCCTGTAGTCCCAGCTACTCGGGAGGCTGAGACAGGAGGATCGCTTGAGCTCAGGAGTTTGAGGTTGCTGTGAGCTAGGCTGACGCCACGGCACTCACTCTAGCCTGGGCAACAGAGTGAGACTCTGTCTCAAAAAAAAAAAAAAAAAAAAAAAACACGCACGCAGGATATATAAGCAAAGAGGTCCAGCAAGCCCTCAGAATGACAGGGCTTACATTAAAGCGGCTGAGACTGGAAATACCAGATGGAGAATCACTGGCATGCCCAGGGCATGCCCAGGGCAGTTCAGGCGTGGGCACTACCCAACAGAGCGCACTGGGATGAGAAGAGGAAGAGGATGGCCACCATCTCCTCCGGGTAACCTCAGTCCTGCTTGTGAGTGCCATGAAAACAGGCTCCCCTGTCCCCCCATCCCCTGCTCTTGAACGCAGCCTGACAGGCACTCAGGAGGCGCTCTGTAAATGTTTGTGGAATGACTGGCAATGTGCCCGGCGCTACGAGCATGGGGTTGGTTCTATAAGAGTGTTCCTCCAGGTCCCCTTCACCCAGAAGAACTGTCAGTCTTGGCCGCTACCCTGGATGAGGTCTCATTATTCAGTCTCACCTCTGAAATTAGTTCATGCTCTCACATTAGGTGTAATCGCGGCTGGCGACGCTTTCTGGGGACGTCTCTGAAACATCTGAATTGAAAAAATATTTTCATGTCATTTTAATTTAAAGTAAAATTGCTGCCTCTTCCCCCCTCCCCTGCCCCTGCCCTTTCTCCTGGCCCACCCAGTGACCCTGGAGGGTCTCAGAACAGAGGTGTGGGTCCGTGATGGTGTTACCCCTCCAGGAGAGTCTTTAAACAGCTGTAAGTCTCAAAGAAACAAAGGAAACCTAGAAGCGGAAAGGCGTCGCTGTTGGCGATTCCAAGGCCTGTTCCGGGGAGGGAGAGCGTAGCCTAGGTGGCCGCAGACCCGCAGTGGTGAGCCCGAAGCCAAGGGGCGGTGCGGTCAGCCTGAGCCCCATGGTCCGATCCCCAGGTCCCGGAGGCTTGCGCCGCCGCTTCCGCGATTCTGCCCTGGCTTGGCTGAGCACACCCGGTTCGAGGTCCCCGGCCGTGACCAGAGGGCCAGGAACCCCGCAGGCAGCATCCCGACCGGGCTCCGCCCGGGGTCTGCAGCCGGACAGATCACGCGCCTTCCGGCGCCCGGTTAGCTGCCCGAGCGCCCTGCAGGTCTCGGCCTTGCGCACCCAGGCCGGAGCTCTCCTCTCCCTGACACTCAGCGAAGATGTGTTTTTACTTTCACGTGTGACTGCATGTGTCTGTGTCTGTGTGTGTAGCTCCAATTCTACGCATGGGGCGAAAATTCACTTAGGGTCAAAATTACCCTCGAAAAGTCGCGCATACCATCGCAGTGTCCACACTTACGCGAGGATAAAGCGTACCACAAAAGTGCACAGTAAATAAAAGGCATGTATGCAAAATATAAATTTTAAATGTAAAAGAGAAACAGGTAGACGAGCCTGCGCGCGATGCCACGGTCCTTGTCGCCGCCCCGCGTGCTGCACACCGAGTGGCATGAAGGCCGGCCGCGCCTGTTTCGCTTGTCACCGCAGCCCCGCGCCCGGCAGTACCGGGTACTTGTACGGGTTCAAGGGTCGACCCCAATAAGGGAGCAAATGCGTAAGGGGACGAGCAAGCACTGGTCAATCCTCGCGGCCGCTGCGCGTGGCGGCCGAGAGCCGGGGGCCGGGCTCCCTCCTCGCGGCCGCCGCTGGGAGCAGGTCGCGGAGACAACCGGCCCCGCACGGAGTAGCTGCCCAAGTCCCGGCCGAGCCCACGCCCCGCGGCGCCACGTGCGCCGGCCCCGCCCCGCCGCGCACGCACGCGGCCCGCGCCCGCCGGCCCCGCCGGCTCCTCCGCGCCCGCGCCCGCGTCCGCGCCAGGCTCGGCCGCGCCCGCCGGGGGGCGCTCCCTCCCTCCCACCCGCGCGGCGGTGCTGCCCGGCCTGGCGCGCGCAGCCTCCTACCTGAGGGCCTGCGACGGAGGCGGCGGCAGGGTCCAGGGCGCGAACGGGACCGGGGCGCTAGGCAGGAGGCAAGAGAGCCAGCGGCCGCGGCGGCCTGGCGGGCGCGGGCACGGGCGCGCGCTCCCCGCCCTCGCTCCCAGTCGGCTCCAGCCAAGGCCCAACCCCGCCGCCGCGCGCCGCCCGCCTCGCCGCTCCTAATAACAACGGCGCGCGGGGTCAGGTGGCCGCGCGCGGACAGCGCCGCCATTGGCTGGGCAGGGAGCGCGGCGTGCCAGGATTGGCTGGGGGGCGGAGCCTCAGACGGTGGGGCGGGGCCGCGGGCGGGCGGCAGGGCGGGGCCAGCCTGCGGTCCGCGCCTTTGTGCCCGGCGCGCGCTCTCCGCCCGCTCGGGCTGCAGCGCGGCCGCATCAATAATTCAGAGCGGCGGCGGCGGCGGCGGCGGCGGCGGCTGCGGGCAGGCGACGGCGGCGGCGGGCAGCAGCGGCAGCGGCTATGCATCCAAGTGCAGCTGGGCAGCCGCGGCACCCCTGAGGCCCGGGCAGGGCTCCGGGAGCGCAGCGGGGGGACGCTTGTCCCGAGTGTGAGCAGGAGCAGCAGCGTCCGGGCGGCATCGGCAGAGCTTTGCGCGGAGCCGAGGAAGGGGCTGCGGCGCGGGACTGGGCGGGGGGCGGCCGGCGCGAGCAGCCCCGGGCGGGGGGCGGGGGGCGCCGGCTGCGCAATGCTGGGCGCCGTGGAGCTGCTGCTGCTGGGGGTCGCGTGGCTGGCGGGCCCGGCCCGCGGGCAGAACGAGACGGAGCCCATTGTGCTGGAGGGCAAGTGCCTGGTGGTGTGCGACTCCAACCCCGCGTCCGACCCCACGGGCACAGCCCTGGGCATCTCTGTGCGCTCCGGCAGCGCCAAGGTGGCTTTCTCTGCCATCAGGAGCACCAACCACGAGCCGTCCGAGATGAGTAACCGCACCATGATCATCTACTTCGACCAGGTGAGCGCTCCGTCCCCCCGCATGCACATTGGACCGTGGGGGGTCGGTGGAAGGCCGAGCCCCATGCTCTCCAAGGGCCGTGCGGAGGCGCGGGGCGGCAGTCCGAGCCTGGCTCCTGTCCACTCCCCTCCGCTCCCTTCTCGTTGTAGGTGCTAGTGAACATCGGCAGCAACTTTGATTCCGAGCGCAGCACTTTCATCGCCCCGCGTAAAGGGATCTACAGTTTTAACTTCCACGTGGTCAAGGTCTACAACAGACAGACCATCCAGGTCAGCCGCCGCCTGGGGCCAGGACCTGGCCCCTGTAGGGCTGCTGGCCACGGGGGGAGGGCGGGGGCGGGCTGTGAGCAGGTGGGAGACAAGTGGCAGCTGCATGTGCTCAGGGCTGCTTAGAGGGACAGGTGACGGGCTTCACAGTTCTGGGGCTTGGACTGTCCTGTCCTCTCCCTGTCGCCGGCTCTGGGGACCCATCCCCATTCCTGGAGACAGAGTTCTTTGCCTCCCCTTTCTGGGCCCCTCCGAAGAGGTTCCCCAGATTTCCTGCGGGACTCTAGGGACTTCCTGTAACGGCGGCTGTTAGCACCACAGACAGCTGCCGCTTCTCGAAGCTTCCCGCGATCCCCGCTTTCAGCGCCTCCGACAGTACCCCCGACCCCTCGCTCCAGCTCAGGAGCCTGCGAGGAGGCTTGTGTGCTTGTCTTCAGCACCAGGGACAAATCACTGTTGACCTCCAACCCCCACCTGCCCCGAGGCCTCCCTTTGGGGACCGACTCTGGGTTTTTTAACTAGCAGTTCTGAGCCCCAGCGGGTGAGGGATGGAGAGAGGAGGGGGCGTAGTGCTACTCCCTCCAGGCTCCAGCCACGTCCCAGCCGGTGCTCGCCAGCGCTCCAGGTCCCCGAAGATGTCCACGTTTCCTTTGGGCGCAGATAGAGGCGGAACGCTCGGCTGGGGAGAGGGCGCCTGGCCCTGGCTGACGATGCCACCGCAAGGGCAAAACCGGGCGGTGGCGGGCGCAGCTCGATCTGGGGCGGAATTGGCCGGTGGTTTGGAGACGAAGCGCAGAGTGCAGCGGTGCGAGATTTCTAACCAGCTGAAAGCGGTGCCGGGCTTCTCCACTGTCTCCACTGGGAGGGGCAGGGGTTTCTTGTTTGTTTTTGTTTTCCTGGAAGCGCCGGGAGCCGAGTTGCCAGGAGTTTCTTTTTGAGGCTAGAGGAAGCAGGAGAGAGGTCAAAGGTCTCAGGGCGTTAGAGCCACCTATGGGTTTATTAAATTGGATGACAGCAGAGATTCGCTCAGCGCGCTCATCTGAGAAAGCGGAATGAGGGAAACTCCCCCTTTAGGGGCAGACCCTTCCTCTCACCCAGATGTGCGGTCTTTCGCCGCCGCTGGACCCCGAGCTGCAAAGCCCCTCTCTACCCTCCCGTGAGGCCCAGTGCCCCCAGCCTTTGCGGCTGAGGTCGCGCCGCCGCCGCGTCCCAGCCGCCTGGGTAGCGCCTCTCAAGCGGCCTTTCTCTTTCTCAGGTGAGCCTCATGTTAAACGGGTGGCCGGTGATTTCAGCCTTCGCTGGTGACCAGGACGTGACCCGGGAGGCCGCCAGCAACGGAGTCCTGATCCAAATGGAGAAAGGCGACCGCGCATACCTCAAGCTGGAGCGGGGGAACTTGATGGGGGGCTGGAAGTACTCGACCTTCTCCGGATTCCTCGTGTTTCCCCTCTGACCGCCTCCTAGCCCGAAAGGAGGCAGGGAGAGGGCGAAGGCAGCAGGGGGAGTGAGGAAGGGGCCGAAATTAAGAGGGCAAGAAAGCAGCACGACTTGAAACTTCCTGTATGTTCTCTAGCTGTATCCGGGTGAAAACGTGCGCGCCGGCGGTCGGGCAACATTGTCCGTTTCCTTGTTAGGAGAAGCAAATTCCGCTTAGCTCTGCGCACTCCCATTTCCAAAAATAAACTCGCCTCCCCCATCCCAGTTGCAGTAATCAAGAAAGCGACTGCCTTGTCATTGTTTCGCACTCCCACGTCCATATTCCCTGCAATTTATTTAAAAGAAACTTTGTATTTCACTATATAATGTGAAATCTTTCTCCCTTTCCCCTCTGAATCCTACCTACTGAAATCTCGTATGTCCCCCTTTAATTTGGAGAGGGGGTAAATTTTCTTTTTTTGGATGGGGGAGTTACTTTTAATTTGGCAAGTATTGCTCTTCTTAAAACAACGCTCAAGTTAATTAGCTGAAGATACTTTGTATCCTGGGCTGCTTGCTAGCCAAGAAAGGACTCACCTTATTGGTGACTGGTTTAAAAAAATATATAAATATATATCATTTGTATATGAAGAACTCTTCCCAGTGGAAACTGGCTGTATTTCCGTATTTCTATGTCCTGTTCGGAGTGATCGTGAAATCTAAGGCTGCTTGATGTTCTGATGCTTGTCAGTGCCCTCGTGCTCTGTGGCTCCTCCAAATGCCAAGGAGGTTCTTCCGGATGCTTCCTCGTCCTCTGTAACATACCTGTGAATAGCCAAGATTTAATTTTGCTTTAATCCAATAAAGTCGAAGTGGGACTTTTATTTTTCTGAAACAGCTTTGTAAACTCCGCATCTTCCCCAGCTGCAAGGTTGGGGACCCGGGTCGCCAAAGGTCCAAAGGTCGAGGTTCAGAGGGGCAGGAGACTTGTGAGAAAGCAACCAGAGAAAGGCTGGGGCCGGGCGAGGCTTTCTTGAAAAGCCAGCCCTGCGCTTCTTCCTGCGCCAGGCCTAGGGCCAGCCCTGCATTCGCCTGTGCTCACTGCTTTGGCACAAATATAAGAAATTTGGCGGATATTTTGCTAGGCCAGGCACGGCCGCTGGCCTGGGAGCGAAGTTTGAGTTTTTTGGTTTTCCAAATGCATCAGGAATAATCCCAGTTCGAGGATCGGAACCAACTTGCTTGGAGCGGCGATCTCCCCATTCTTTCTGTCCCCGGATGTCCCCAACCCTCGTCTGCTCTGCAGTTCCCAAAGCAGTATGTTTTATACCAACACCTCTGAATCCGGAATCCACCCTCGGAATTACCCAGCGCCCAGGACGTGTGACTGTGCTCATTCGCAGGACTTCTGTTATTCAAGAGGTTCGTCTAGGAGTTTTGATTGTATCGGAACATAATGTGAAAGCAAAATTGAAATAAACGACTTCGTTTTAAGTCTGGAAGGCTGACCCAGTCGCTTCGGCAGCGGGGAGGTTGGGGCAGCCCAAAAGCGAGTGGGTGGCCAGCGGTGCAGGGCCGGAGCTGCTCGGCAGGGGTGGTGGGGCCTGGCAGTTCTGATCCCATTTAGAGGCTTTTTCCTGGCCTGAGATTCAGGGATGAATTTAATTATCCCCTGCGGGGTGCGGGGAAGGAGGGAGGTTAATAATAGCACAATAAGCAACGTTTCTCGGATTTATTCCTGCGGCTTGTCGGAGTTAGAGATTCAAGAGCAGGGGGCCTTGACTGAAACCTGGGCCCTGTTTCTCCTCCGCGCAATCCAGGCAGCCGGGAAGCAGCCCTGGCGGGCGCCCCCCACCCCCCACCACAGTGGCTGCAGTCCCCAGGGGGCCAGGTAGGGACTGGGGAGTGAGGAGTGGGGCGGAGTATTTTTCAGTTCCTGCCAGAGGCATCCTCTCCTTCCCAGTCAGTCCACAGGAAAGTGGGGATGAGGGACCCTAAAAGGAATTTAAAAGAAAACTATCCTTTTTATAAAGAGAAATGCTTTCTCCACACACAGTCTTTCAGTTGAGAAGGGAGGTCCGCAACAGCTGAAGGCTCCGCAGCGAAACTAGCTTGACCCAACAGCTCTGCCGGCCAGAGCCAACTCCCCGGGAGTGGACACCGCGCACCCGTGGGTGCCCTCGGGGGCTGGAGGCTGGCCGGCCACGTGGGTTGGATAGCCACCATTCATGGAAGCTGCGCCCCAACACCTTGGCACTGACCCGGCTGCCGGTGGTTGGTCGCCCCTCTTCCTGAGGACTGGAACCACCAGGGTTCTGGTCCTTCTGGCTGCCTGAGCTGTGGGGCCACCAGGCTGTGTCCAGGCTTAGTGGCTTTGGCAAGTCCCCTCTCTGGGTCTCAGTTCACCCGTCTGTATAAAGACGGGGAGAAATCTAAACATCTCCAAGGGTCCCTCCCGCCCAGTGGATCCAGCCATCCTCTGTTCCTGGACCAGAGGCCTGCAGGTTCTTTTGCCTCGGTTAGTGAGCCTGGCTGCAGCCCATAATGACCAGGCTGCTAAGTGTGGGCTCCTGAATACTAGGCCTGAAGCGGGGAGGTGGGGGAGGTGGGGGGGGTGGGGGGGTGGGGGGGGAAGGGGAAGCCGGTGCATCCAGGAACTGGGTCCTGGCAGGTGAATGCAGTGGGAACAGATTGTCCCCAGGTGGGAAGGAGAGGGGGGAGGCTCTCCCTTGATTCTGCTCTGGCTCCAGCTGGCCTCCTTTCTGGGGGAGGGTCCCTGCCTCCCCAAATGTCTGAACTTGGCATTGGAGACCCTTCTCAATCTTCACCCTCTTCTTCCTCCACCTACTGACCCTTTCCCATGCCGTTTGATGAACCTATCTCCCATTACTGTCTTTCTGCCTCCACACTTGCTATTTCTTTAATTGAAGTTGAAGTACCCTTTCTCTCCTCCGCTTTGCAAAATGCTGTTCTGCTGAGGACCTAAGAAGTTAAGCTAAAAGGCTGTCTCTTCTGGGAAGATGTCCTGTTCACACAATATGGGCATTGCTTTCCCAAGGTTCAACGCCCCGTCCTCACCCTCCAACCAGGTCTTGTTTGGTGCTGGTCGGGCAGGAAGAAATCTGGGGCTGGGCTTCTCTCACTCTGCTGTGGATTCCATGGGGTGCTGAGAAAGCGCTCAGAAGTGCTAACCGGTGCTCCTACCCCAGAGGGTTCCCTGCCCCCCAAACTGCCCTCATCCTCAGGCCTGAGCCTCTCATTAGCCCGAGTGGGGCTGTAGATAGTTCTCTCCACCGACGTGGAGTTTAGAGGCCTCCCTGGGGCCTGGCGTATGGTAGTTGGGCGACCTCCCTCACCTCTGGGGTGAAGGTGGGCGTGAGTCAATCTTCTGAATATTAGGCTCCAGCTGGAGGGAACCAGAGACTCCAACTGGTGTGTTGGGGATTGAGAGGGATGGAGAAGAAAGGGCCTGCCACTCAGTACCAGGGGCCAGGGAGGGAGCAGCCCTGAAGCCTGCACCTCCCAGCAGCGTCCTTTAATGCTTAGAGTCCTCTAGGCCCTGTGGATCTGGGCCCCGACTCCTGCTTTCATCTAAAATAACCCCTTCAGATCAGAGCCTGCAGGGGTTCTGGGACCACCCCCTCATTCAGCCTCAGCCTCGCCTTCAAAGGCTCCTCCCCAGCCTGGGGAACCTTGGTTACTTCCTCCTCTCCTGCCTCAACATTAAACGTCACCTCCTCCGGGGAGCCTTCCATACCCCCATAGACAGAGTTGTCGTCCCCTCCTCTGGCCCCTCCTCTTTGGACAGTGGCCCCTCTTACAGCCCTGCCTCCTCCCTCCCCACTCCCTCTCCAGATCTCAGAGGGCAGAGGCTGTGTCTTAGCTGCAGCGGCCAGCACCCAGCCAGGCCTAGGGGTGTGGGGAGGAGAACGCAGGGAGGCTTCTAGGACCCAACGAGCCCAGAGCTGGCTTCTCCGCCCGGTCCCGGGTTCCAGCAGGCGAGAAGCCGAGGCGATCGCTGTCATCTCTGCGGTCTGCGAAGCAGCGCGGGTTGCACTAGCTCCTGCTCCAGCCCGCTGGCTCGCTCCCCTGCCGCTGCCTCCACCGTCAGCAGAGCGGAGAGCACCTTCCAAGCTGCGCCGAGCGCTAATGCTCAGAGCCCGGCGCACCGGCTCCTAATGAGAACATAATTACCCAGATGGAGAGGGAGCCTCACCCTGCTCCTTAACTGTTGCCTTAAAGGGGTGGCTCTCGGGCGCAGTGCGGGGCGGAGGGAAGGGCCAGGACGCTCCCACGGGCGTAGGTTCCGTCCTGCGAAGGCGAAAGACCCTGGGATGCTGATTGTGCGCCCTACGCTCGGCCTCTGGCTTTACGTGCGACCTTAGACTACCCTCTCCTCCAGTCTTAGCCTTATTTTCCTCAACTCGCAAATGCCACGGATGGGCTAGAAGACGTCCAGGGTTTCTTCGAAGTGGGCTTACTTTTTCCATGGATGCGTCTTTAAGTCTAAGCCCTCCTCCGGGCATCCAGCCACCCACCTCCAGCAGGCACTTGGCCCAGTCCTTGTCACCCCTACCCACGTTCAAACAAAAATGAAACCTATTACTGACTCTGGGTGACGCCAGTGGCACCCTGGAAGGGAAGGTCAAGCCTGGAGGGGAAGCCAGGCACACCTCCCTCTGAGCTCATCCCACTGAGCAAAAAAGGAGTTCCCAGGGTCGATGACCAAGGTCTCTTGATGGCTCTGCACAGGGTCCCTCACTGAAGATACACATTCTCTCTGAGCCTCTTTGTCCTCACATTTCAAATGGGGACAACAGCGCCTTCACAGCAGGGTGGTTTTGCAGACTATGCTAAAAGGCATAAAAACTGCTCAGCACTGCCTGACGCGTAGTAGGTGCTGAGTAAACGGCAGCAACAGTAAGGATTAATGGACACCTGGCACGTCACACTGTCACAGAAATAGGACACAGGGAACATCTGGGTGGGTCCCAGCCACACTGAACAGATGGGAAAACCGAAACCAGAGGAGGGAGGGACAGAGCAGGTGGATGTGAACGGTAGACACAGGGAAAGGATCCTGTATTCTTTATTTTCCCTGCATGCCTTCCCATCCCCGCTCCCCATCAGTCATGAGAGTAGGACATTCTACCCGCTGTGCTGATGTACATGTGCACTGACCACTGGGGCCGACTGCTCTCTGTCTGCGTGTCTCGTGCTCCCCGGTTAGAGTATGAGGCCTGTGCCCATGTCTGCGTCCCTGTAGAGGGTGAGGCCCTCCAAGGTGGGAACTGTGTCCTCCTCCTCTTGCTTGGCCTAGTGTCCCCATAGTGCCTGGCACAGAGCAGGTGTCCTGTGATGGTGTCATGAGCTAACCCAAACTGTGCCTGGCACAATTGCCAGATATGGCCGCAGCCAATGAAAGCGCCCTTCAGGGGACCTGGACCTCTCATCCGCCTCCCCACCCATCCCCCACCTCACTCACAGGAATGCTGACAGGGAAGTGCGCCCAGCCCCTAGGCAGACAGGGAAGCCTTCCCAGTCACCTGTACTTGCTTTTACCTCTTCTTCCCATTTCACTCTGAGCCCCGCCTGTCCCCAGGAAGTCCCAGCTGTGACCCTGAGATGGCGTGAGCAGAGACAGCGAGGAAGAGGCCAGCATTAGATGTATGGGTTGGTGTTCGGATTTGTTGCTAGGTGTTCTCACTGGGAAAATGCTTTGCTGTGCATAGGTGAGGCCGCCTGCACTTCAGGAGGCAGTGAGGAAACAGCACAGCTGATGTCAGAAAGGTGAGCCTCGTGATTATAGAGAGGTCTTCCAGTTGTGTGGTCGCAGCCCAGAGCCTAGGGAGTCTTTGTTCATCTTGCTGAGCTCTGCAGAGTCCAGGGAAGGGATACAGGCTGAGGGACGAGGGATAGACCCCTGCCTGATGTGAACAGGCTCCAGCCTGACCTCAGGGCTCTGTTTGAGCTCCACCTCATCAGCAAAGCCCTCTCCGACCCCCACCCATCAGGGCCTTGCGCCCTCTGCTGAGCACCTGAACTCTCCTATTCAGATCACAGCCTGCCCACAACTCTGCTGGCCGCTAAGCTCCGTGAGGATCGAACCCTCACCTGCATGCTCCCTGCAGTGTGCCCAGCACCTGGCATAGTGTCAGAGACAGGAGATGCTCTTTAGATGTTCCTGGAATGGGTGAGTGAGTGAACACATGAATGTGTGAGCAGATGGATGGAGAGATTACTAAGCTTGCGTTGTGAGCACGTTTGGCCCATCAGACTGTGCGCTCTACAAAGGTGTCTACCTTATGCCTTGTTTATAGTTATATTCTCAGTGCCTAGTGCAGCATCTAGAATACAGTTACGCGAAAAGTATTTCTTCAATGAATGGATGAGGAGTAACAGGTACTTGGGAACTGGGACTCACTGGATTGTGGGACTCTGGAGTGCAGGCCTGGCACTGTGCCTGTAAATCCTCAGTGTTCCCCTGGGCAGCCACAGTGTCTTAGAATGGAACTGCATTGTACCCGCTGTCTGCAGCTGACCCCAGAGCACACGTTGTTCTTGCACGCTGCTTGCCGCACCCCATGCCCAACATACTGCGAGCACCTTAGGGGGCAGTGACCACATTTTATTTTCCTTAAAGAACAGGAACACCCTCCCCTTCCCCCCAGCATCTAATAATGGGATTGAGTATTGGTTGATTGGCTGTTTAATCCAGGGTCAAGCCATTAAGTCTTTGGCGGTGAGTGGGGATTGAAGCCCTTAGTGATGGTGGTAGGGAGCAGTGATCAGCTAGGGCCACCAGCAGGTTTTCCCATGAGCCAGCACACTGGCCAGATGTGAACAGTAGCCACACGGGGCCTTGACCAGTGAGGGGGCTGGCAATTCCTTGCTCATGGCTGGCCACAGGACCTCTGGGTTTGTGTCCTAGCTGAAAACAGAATGAGCTCTGAAATCCCCTCACAGCGTTGGCTTCTGCTGCAGATCACGGAGGTGGAGTGGGCTCAGCTCATTTTCTCTAAATAAAATCAAAGATTCCCGAAATCCTCTACATTCCTCAGACCCAGTGTCCAGCTGGGAGTTCAGCCCAATTCTCTGGAATGCTCTGCTAGCCAGCAGCAACCTGCTTACTCAGGTGAGGCTCAAGAGCCTTTTCTTCCATCATCAGAAATGACTGCACACTTTCAGGGAAACTTTCAAAGAGGGAAGAGGGAATTACTAACAAAGGAAAGCAACTGGGCGTTTTGTTCCTCCTCATTTAAAAGGAAGCCGTGTGCTCTGCCCAGAACTTGTATTGGAAAGACTCTCCTTTGTATTCTGAGAGACTCAAAAATAAACTCCCCCATGTGTACTTGTGCTGAGAAGTTCAGATGATTTTATAATGACTGAGTGGCTCCAAATATGGCATTGAAATGCGGCCGGTGAGCAGCCTTCTATTTTACTAACTCATCTTGACCAAAGTTGGTCAATTTAGGTCTCAGCAATGTTCTGAATGCTCTCTCTCTCGTTCTCTGCTCTTGGAGTTCATTTCAGGTAGATGGATTATTTGCTTATTCTGGAGATGCTGAGGCATAGGGCATGCTGGCAATGCCAATTGAGCTGCGGGTGCGAACTCACAGCTCATCCTCACGTGCTGGGCGTGTCTGGTGCTTTCCCTTGCTTCTCCTCTGGGCCCCTGATACTTCCCAAGTGGGCATGAACTTGGCAGGTTCGCCAGCATGGGGGCCTAAGCAATCTCCTGCAGCAATACGAGTCACGGTGGTGCTCTCTGAGGCTGTGAAATTTTTCCCTAGTTGCCTGAATGTGTCCCTGCCTCTGTCATAAAAAGCTGGGATCCAGACTGAGGGCAGAAACAAGCCTGTCCCTCAAGGAGTGACACCACACCACCTCTAAATCCTATGCCATAGAAGTCTATGAAATGCAAGACCCACAGGAGACAGTTAGGGTCTTCTCTGAGTTTCCAGCTTAAGGTTGTCCTCAGAATCCTGCCTTATAGCAAAAGCCATCTGCGGAGTAGCTCTCAGAGATGTGATCTGAGGCTTCTTTTGGCTCCTCTTACCCCCTTTTCTCCTCAGGAGCCAGAGTGAGCTTCTCAAAACATAAACTAAGCCACACGAATCCTCTGCTTAAAACCATCCATTGTGAACCCAACCTCCTCCATGGTCTGAGCCCTGCTGATCTCTGTGACCTCTCCTTCTATTGTTCTCCTCTGGTGCAAAGTGGCTCCTTCTGGCTGTCACTTAGCTCCTAGAATATGCCAAGCTCTCTCTCGTCCCAGCACCTGCCTACCTGTTGATCCTTTGGGGGCAAAGGATGCTCTTCCATCTCCCACTGGTTGTGCGCAGTTTGCTTCTCCTCTTCTGCACCTGAGCTAAGAGGCCACCTTTGCAGTGGCCTGATCACTCTAATATTGAGTCACTTTCTCTCCTACCAGCTGAGCTCTGTCACACTGCCCTGTTTCATTTTCCTTACAGCGGTTGTGACCCTTGGAGATGCTCATTTATTTGTTTACTTGTTTACTGTCTGTCTTCCTGCCTGGGGACAGGGCACTGGCTGTCCTGTGCCTCACTTTATTCTCAGGGTTTGGAAGGGAACCTGGAATAGTGGGGGCTTGATTCATATGTGAAAGACAGAACAGCAGAGCAACCACCCAGTCCTGTTCCCCAGAGCTCAGGGCTTCCGCTCCACCAGAGCAGAGCCATCTCCTCATTGGTCCCTCTGCTTGGCAGCTCAGAACGAGCGGTGGCCAGGGAGCTTTAAACCAGCCACCCACCAAGACACATTCATGCCGAGGGGAAGTAGGCTGGCAGCTCTCGGGTCAAGGTGGGGCCTGGAAAACGGGTCTCATAGCCACATGCCCAATAAATGGGCTTCTTGGTTGTAGTATCCACTCCTGCAATTGCTTAACGCAGCTGAACCATGTGATCAGGCTGGGGAAAACTGAAGTCAGCTGTGAATTGTTAAATGTTTCCTCTGGAAGTTATCCTGCAAGAGACAGGCACAAACAAGAGAAGAGGAGCAAAGGGACCCAGTGGGTCTAGGGCAGAGTTGGAAAGTAGCCGGGATTTCATTCCTGGAACTGTTATGCAACGGCGGAGCAGAGGTGGGTGGTGAGGTGGGAACTGGAGGAGGAGAGCGAGGGCTCAAGAATCATATGCGCAAGAGGGAAGAAAGCTTTGTGACTGTCTCCAAGATGCGAGCAGGCAGCAGTAGGGGCAGAAATAGCAGCAACAGGAGTCTAATGCCGTTGAAAATGGATGTGTGTCCCCGGACTGCAAAATATGCACCACAGAAACACCCAGGTGGCCTGGAGTTTTCGATCAAAACATTTATTCGACAGTACTGACCTCATGATCACAGTGCCCTGCACCAGCCTGCTCTGTAGGTCCCACAGAGGGACCAGGCGTGGGGCTGCTGCGGGGAGTGTAGTGCAGAGAAGGGTAAGAAATGAGGGGTGGGGACAAGGTTAGGGGGGCATCCTCTCCCTCCCACACCACCCCAGGCACGGTCACATGCATGGCCCGACTCAGTTTCCACGACCTTCGGATTTTACCCTCTCGTATGGAACAGCAAAGGCCGCTGATTAACAAAACAGGCTTTGGAGCTGAGCTGGTTTTGAGACTGACTTTATCACCATATTCAGGACTCTTGTGGTTTCAGATGTCAGAAACTCAACCCAAACTGGCCTTCACACCACTCTTGCAAAAGAATTTACTGGATCCTAGAACCAAAAACTTTCCAAAGGGTCTTGAATTCAGGTATGGCTGAATCCAGGTGCTTCAACACATCATGAGAAATTTGCCTTTCTTCACGCCCAGGTTTATTTCTAGGTCCCCCCTTGTGGCAATTTGACTCCAGCAACAACAGGCTCACGTTCTCCTTGCCCAGTTTCCCCATTAGGAAAAGAGCAATTCCCCGGCCTTCCCCTCTGCCCGCCCCGCCCCCGCAGTGCCAGCCAAAGTTCCACAGCTGATGACTACAGAACTGACTTAGGTCATGTGCATTCCCAGAACAATCGCTATGGTCAGGGGGAAAAATGAGCTAATTGGCCAGGCATGGAGCCAGGCTGGGAGTGGGGGTGGGAAGAGGTAGCCCAACTGGGAGCAGCTGCCACCAAAGAAAGGGGAATGCATGTAAGGTTAGCTATTTCCTGACTGTGTGACTTTAGGCAAAGAGCTTAACATCTCTGAGCTTTGGTTTCCTTATCTGTTAAAATGAGTTGAGCAATGATATATAATCCCATTAGGATTAATGAGATAATACGTATGAAAATAGGAACTAAAACTTCCATTGAAGTTCAAATGCAAAGGTTTACACTTTATCGAGGGGTGTAACTGGTAATTCAGAGCGCCCTTCTTCACTCACAGCTGTGTCCCAACTATGGCTTGCTCACGGACCAGTGGTCACCTGGTATGTTTTTGCATTGCCACAGCTGACAGTGAGATGGGCTCTTGTACATGGACTCCTTTATATAGTTAGTGCACATTAAATGGTAGAATACTTGTTACTATTGTTCCAGAGACAATTTTTGCCAATGCCCATACACCCTGGCATTGTTATTTAATTATATCACAAATGTATCTTTTTTTTCCTCAGAAGAACATAAGCTCTTTATGCCCCAATAATGCTTATGCACACATATAGATCATCTGGAGATCTTGGTAAAAGGAAGATTCTCATTATTGGTTGGGCTTGAGATTTTTTCCAATACTAACAAACTCCCACGTTATGAGTTTGCAGACTCTGCTTGCGTAGCAGTGGCATAGGACCATATTTATACCACAGTTATTTCCAAATACTGGTCCGCAGGTGTGTGGTATCAGAATCACCTGGGACTTTTTTTCTTCTTTAGAAGAGAATCTCCTGGTGGCTCATATAGAAAAGTAAGTATGAGAGACAAAGATCACTGCAGGCATGACTTGGTCACTAGTGCCTGGTCTCTGTGTCTCTCATGCACTCAACTCCCTTCATTTCTCATGGTCACAAAATGGCTGCAGAAGCTCCAACCCTTTCGTTGTCTCTGCTTCAAATCCTCCGTTCCAGAAGTCTTTGCAGAATTCTCATGGTATCTAATTGACTGTGAAGGACTCTCAAGCCAATCTCTAAATCCATTTCTTTGGAAAGGTGTTGTAGACTCTGGTTAGGCCCAAGTCATATCCCCCTCCTGAAGTTAGAGAATGGAGTCCACGTCATTTAAGTATCAAGGATTGTGCATATATGTGTGTGTAGGGGGATTTCCAAACTAAAAGTGAAAGATAGCACAGAAAGTCGAGGGCCACTCAGCCTCAATGCCAACCCCAGATGCTGATATCTAACTCTTCACTCCGCATACTCACTCACGTGGCTAATAGGCATCTCCAGTATAACATGCGCATAATGTAGCCCCAGTCTTCTCTCTCCAAACCTTCTCCTGCCAAAGTCTTTTCCATCTCGGTTAATGGCAACCTCATTCTTCTGGTAGCTCAGACTGGACACCTTGGCATCATCTTGGATCCCTCTTTCTCTCTTATGCCCAAGATCTGATCTATCAGCAAAGTCCCATCAGCTCCACCTTCGCAATGAATCCAACGGTCAGCTGATCCAGGTCACCATCACCTCTCCCTTGGACAATGACAGTCAACTAATTTGTCTCCTGGCTTGTCCTCTTGCTGAGGTATGTCTCTTCTCCCCGTAGCAGCCACAGTATGTGCACTAGATCATGGCGCTCCTCTGCTGAAACTTCCAAATGGGTTTCCTGCTCATTAACAATGAAATATGAACTATTTGTCATGGCCCTTCCTGACCTGTCCTGTACCCCACCCCGCCTTGCTGCTTCTCTGACCTCACCGACCACTCACCTGGGAGCTTGAGTGAAGCGCACCTGCTGGTCCCTGCCCCTGAGATTCTGATCCAGTCGCTCGGGCTGGGTGCAAGCCTCTGCATCTCCACAAGTCCTGTACATGACTTCGATGTGCTGCCCAGCTCTGTAAACAATGGCTCCCCACGCCTGGCCTGGGCTGTGGCATGGAGCAAGTGAACAAGCATCTGCTGAGTCAGCATCTCTTCGTTCCCTCGGTCTGTGCGTGGTTTTCAGAGTCAAGTGGAAGGTGGGAGGGGAACGGGGTTACTTATTGTTTCCCATAATGAAATATGATTGTACAAAGATGTTATTTCTGTAATGCTGAGGAGATCATCTGAGGAATGTAATTAGCACCAGCGTGTTTACAGGAGAAAGGTGCGTCCTGCCCCAGCTGGCTGACACGTTCCCTCTCGACAGGACGCCTTGGCCGCGATGTGGTGACTGCACCCTTCACTTCCTGCCCCAATGGCGACAGCCATTGCAGCGCACCGTGTTTCTGTCTGGCCACCACGTGGATAACGAAGGCAGCCTCACAAGAGCCCTTGTACAAACTGTACCTGCTGGAGAGCCTGCCCACCTGACGCTGGTCATTTTAATTTAGCCCTTCACACTGCCAAAGCCACCTTGTCTGCTGTCCCTTCCTACTCATTGCCACTCTTGGATCGGCTTGTTCCCTTAAGTGTGAGCACCGGGCTTCCTGCCTCCCTCTCCCCTTCTCCCTGGGCTGCGCAGCCCTGACCTCCCTCACCTGGTCTCGGAGGCCCCGCCCACCCTGCACTGCCTTCTTGAGATGTCCCAGTGACAGGCACTAGCTCCCTGCTGTCCTCTTTTTGTTGGATGTTAGCTTAATGTCCAAGTGTAAGAAGACCTGCCACGGGACATCAAAGGCCTTAGTCTGTAATCTTCTGATTTGAGCCTCAACCAAGAGTTCTGTTGCAAGGAACAGAAATTGGCTATTTTCAGCAGAAAAGGAGTTTCTTCATACGGCCTTGGGCAGCTCACAGCATTGAATTGAAGGCTAAAGATACACCCGAAAAAGACAGGGCACAGGAGGACAGCTCTGGGGTGGGCGCCTGGGGAACAGAAGCTGCCAGCAGCCCTTTGGGATCCCAGCTTCAGGTTGCATCAAAGATAGTGATTTTCATTCTTATGTCACGAAGCTCAATCTGATGTCAATGCAGAGAGGGTTTCACGGCGAGCACCTGGGGGACTTAGGCATTTTGATTGTCCAAGGCTGTAGACAATGGAGCCAAGTCAGTCCCCCAAGTTGAAGTGAGGGCTGGCAATGTGGGCTCCCGGCCAGGCTGTCTGGGTTTGTGTCCCAGCCCTGCCCTGATCAGCTGTGCAGCTCTCGGCCAGTTACGTTTGTGTGTGTGGGCCTCAGTTTTCCCATCTGAAACATGGAGATAATGATAACGCCTTTTTCATAGGCTCATGGTGATGCTTAATTAAATGAATGTGTAAGATATTCGAAACAGTGCTGGGCACAGAGTAGCCGCTCAATAAACGTTAGTTATTCTTAGTAAGATGGAAAATCCAGGGTGTGCATGTGGTGGTGCTGGGTGGTCAATAATGCAAGTGTGCTCCTCGTGGGGTCTGTGCCTGTCCTGCCCCCCACCCTGGCTCAGGAGTCCTCTCCTCCTGCGTGGGTAGTGTCAGGTCAGGAGGAAGGAAGCCTCAGGACTGTCCTGGCCCATCAGTCCCATGAACAAAGAGGGACCAGGCAGCATAGATACTGACCAGGGGCACGGGCTTTAGAGGCAACTAGACCTTGCTCAGATCCTGTCTCTGCTACAAAGAGCTGTGTGACCCAGGAAAGTTGCAGAGCATTTCTGACCAGGATAGTAAGCAGTATTGTGAAAACCTACTTCTTAGAGTGGTTAGGAGGATCCATTCACTGATGTAAAAAGGAGCTATTGCAGGCTGGGCGCTGTGGCTCACTCCTGTAATCCTAACACTCTGGGAGGCCGAGGTGGGAGGATCGCTCAAGGTCAGGAGTTCAAGACCAACCTGAGCAAGAGGGAGACCCCTGTCTCTACTAAAAATAGAAAGAAATTAGCTGGACAACTAAAAATATATAGAAAAAATTAGCCGGGCATCGTGGCACATGCCTGTAGTCCCAGCTACTCGAGGGGCTGAGGCAGAAGAATCACTTGAGCCCAGGAGTTTGAGGTTGCTGTGAGCTAGGCTGATGCCACGGCACTATAGCCTGGGCAACAGAGCAAGACTCTGTCTCACAAAAAAAAAAAAAAAAAAAAAAATGGAGTTGTCGGGCCCTAGAGTGAGCTAGACATAGTTCCAGGTGCTGAGACTACAGCATGCACCAAACAGACATAGCCCCTGCCCTCAAGCTGATGGGCCTGCCTAATCCAGCAATCACGTCATGTTGCATAATGACACAGACTTATACATGCTGTGGAGGAAATGCCCACGGAGGGAACAATGAGCTGTCAGGGAGTCTGATCTTGAGCTAAGATTTGAAGTTAGGAATTAGCCAGGCCAAGATTGAGGGTGGAGGAGAGCATTCCAGACAGAAGGAACAGCATGTGAAAACCGCTGGGGTGGAAAATGCTGAAGTGGGGGAAGTAGGAGGCCAAGATGAGGCTGGGGAGTTGCAGGAGCCAGAGGCGAGGATTCGGGTGTTTGCTCTGAGCGCAGTGGTCCCTGCGAAACGTTAGAAGCAGAGGAGCGCCATGATTGTCTTTGCATTTGCAGGACGCCAGGCTGGGTGTGGGGAGGGGAAAGGTCTGGAGGGAGGCCAGGGAGGAGGCGGGCAGACAGTGACGAGGCTGTGACGGCCACCAGGCTCAGGGATAAAGGCACGTGGACCAGGGCCCTGACAGTGGGGCTGGAGAACAGTAGATGAATTTGACAGAGACGGGAGTGGAATGCTTAGGACTTAGTGATGGATAAGGAGAGGGGTGAGGGAGAGAGGTGTCGAGGGCCGCTCTCTGGTTTCTCTGACGGTTCTGGTCGTGCTGTGGGACGCCTTGCCACTCCCTGTGGGGAGAAGTAAACGGGGAGAGGAGTGGCAGTGAGGGCAGTTGAGGACATGCTGGATTTGAGTTTCCATTGAGATTTCACCTGTCAATGTGAAATACACAGCTAGATGTCATTGTCGGAGGCCAGAGGACAGGTCTGAGTGGAGGCGTCAACTTGGGCCTCACCTGCGTTCAGGGGGGTCAGGGATCCCTGAGCAGAGCCGAGATGGCTGACGGGAAACACCAAGACAATCTGGGGAAGGCTCTTTGCAAGTGTTGTCATGTTATAGAAACTTACATGATCGTGTGCGTGTGTGTGTGTGTGTGTGTGTGCGCGCGTGTGCGCGCGCGCAGGCACGTGTGTTCCTGCAGCCAAATCCACCCTCTCAAGGCCGCTGCCGTGTCTGGCTTCTGGCAGAGCAGGCCTTACCTGTGCTGAGACTGGTTTATCTGATTAGCTCCCCTTGTCACCTCATAAAGGCTAAGAGGCAGAAGGGGCTACATTAGGCGGGGCGGGGCGGGGCGCGGGGGAGGGACCGAGGCGCCGAGGGTGGTCTTCCTGAGCTCCCTTCGCCTGCACCTCAGCACACAAACAATTCAGGCCTGACACTTTGATTGAACTTAATTTCTTTCTTTCTAATGCCTTCCCTGCAAGAGTTATGAGCCCGGCTTCTCCTGACAGCACCAGGGGGAGGACGAAATTGGCGATGGCATAAAAGCTGAGGAGAGAGGGAAGAGCAAAAGATGGAGCATTTATCCTGAGCAGAGTCCTCGAGCACCAGCCACCTCCGAGTGAGACAGAGAAACCAGGGCTTTAAAAATAGAACCTCTTAACTGCTTCAGGTGGGGAAACAATCCGGACCGAAGCTGGCTGATTCTAAGCAGCTGGTCCCTGTCGAGGCCAAGAGGCCCCCGAACCCCGAGAGGAGACGCAGGCAGGGCAGTTGTGCTGGAGCAGAGGGGGCTTAGCTGGACGCTGGGCCGGGAGGCTTGTCTGGAATGGGCTGTTCCCATGCAAGATACAGTCCACAGGGGACAGACAAGTCTCTTAATGGAGACAGCAGTGTCCCTGGAGCTGACAACAGGCAGTAGGACAGGCTATTTTGGGAACAGACCAGAACATCTGCATGCAAGCACAGGTTGTTGTCTCCAGCACAGTTCTCGATGCAGTTCCCTGTCTTTCAGATCATGCAGGTTTAGTGCCCTGGGGAGGCTCAGGGCCCAGCGGGGATAGACAGGCACAGATGTGGTCAGCGCCACGGTAGAGAGAGGTGTCAAGTCCCACAGGATCTCGGTGGAGGCGGGGCGGGGGGGAGGCTTCAGGGACGAGGGGCACTGTTTTCAATTGACTTTATTTTTCAGACCAGTTTTAGATTTACGGAAAAATTGATAAGATAGCACAGAAAGTTTCCATATTCCGCCCCCTTCTAGCCAGTTTCTTCTAATATTAACATCTCACATTACTATGGTACCTTTGTCACAATCGGTGAGCCAGTATTGATACATTGTGATTGACTGAAGCCCACGCTGCTTCGGATTTCCCTCGTTTTTACCTAACGTCTGTTTCTGTCCCGGGACCCCGTCCAGCACACTACGTTCCATTTAGCTGCCGTGTTTCCTCGGGCCGCTCTCGGCTGTGGCAGCGTCTCAGACTTCCCTTGGTTTTGATGACCTTGACGGTGTTGAGAACTGTCAAGTATTTTGTAGGATGCCCTCTATGAGAATTTATCTAATATTTTTCTCATGATTAGAATAGAGATACGGACTTTCGGGAGGAGGACCACAGAAGCGCCTTTTTCATCCTATCGTATCAAAAGTACTTGCCATCGGCGTGATTTATCACTGTTAACGCTGACCTTCGTCACCTGGCTGAGGTAGCCTTTGCCAGCCTTCTCCACCGCAAAGCTAATCTCCAACCCCCTCCTTCCCATACTGTATTCTTTGGCAAGAAGTCAGTTTGTACAGCCTACGTTTAAGGAGAGAGGAGTTATTTTTCCTCTCCTTGAGAGAGCTGAGTACATAAACTATTTTGAGTTCTTCTGCAAGGGACATTTTTCTCTTCTCTCACATTTATTTGTTTGTATCAGTATGAACTCATGGATATTTATTTTATACACTGGATTGTAATGCAATGCTTCTTTATTTTGTTGCTCAAATTGTTCCAGTCTGGGGCATTAGGAGCTCTTTCAGCTAGCTCTACTGTCCACCTGACATACCCCCTTCAACGCAGGTTCTGTTTTGTTTTTTAATTTTTTGGCACTTCAGGATGCTCCAGGCTCATCTTGAGCATTTCCTCCTGCAGTCCTAGGGTCAGCCGTTTCTCTAAGGAACCGTGTTCTTTTTACCGAAGAATGGTATTAGAAGGTATTGGGGACATCTTTTGCCATGGCTGTCATTGCTTGTAGGACTTCTTAGCAGACAGAGCAAGAAAATATGTGTGTATATTAACTCTTGCGCTTTCACACATCAATTGGTATTTCTACATACAACCACCTATGTCTGTATGAGGTCACAGACGTTAAACTGATGTCTCCAACTCTAATCCACTACCGTGTGCGTCATTCTAGCCTCCTCCCCTTGCTTGTCTGTAAATTCCCCCTGTAACAGTGAGAAACCTGGCTCCCACCATGCACCATTTTTTACTTATTTGTTCAATTCTAGTATAGAATTGTTAACCTGTACCCATGTAGGAAATGCCTTTATCAAGCAGAGCATGGTGCTTATGTGAGGTTCCCTTTGCCCTTGGTCTCACAGACTCCACTCATTCCCGAAGTCACTTAGGTCAGCATCTTTGCCCCCCACTCCCTTCGCTGAGGTTGTTTCATACATTTCCAATACACTTAAGATTCCCTTGTCACAATCTGTATTCCTTCCTGGGATCCCCCAACTGCCTACTGTTTTTAAAAAATTGCATATATTAAGGTAAATTCCCACCAACAGTTCACAAGGGCTCCCTTTTCTCCACATCCTCACCAACACTTCTCCTTGTCTTTTTGATAGCAGTCATTGTAACAAGCATGAGGTGATACTTCATTGTGGTTTTGGTTTGCATTTCCTTGATGATTAGTGACACTGAGCACCTTTTCGCATACCTGTTGGTTATTTGAATATCCCCTTTTGAGAAATGTCTACTCAGGTATTTTGCCCATTTTTTAATCAAATTATTAATTTTCTTGCTATGGAGTCTGAATTCCTTATGTATGTGGATATGAATCTCTTGTCAAATGTAAAGCTTGCAAATATTTTCTCTCATTCTGTAGATTGCTTCTTAACTCTGTTGATTATTTTCTCTGCTGTGCTGGAGGATTTTAGTTTGATGCAATCGTATTTGTCTACTTTTGCTTTTGTTACCTATGCTTTCGGGGTCATATCCCAAAAATTATTGTCCCAGGCCAGTATCATGGAGTTTTCCCCCTATGTTTTCTTCTAGTAGTTTTATAATTTCAGGTCTTACATCTAAGTCTTTCATCTATTTTGTGTTGATTTTTGTATATAGTGTGATGTAAGGATCCGATTTCATTCTTTTGCATGTGAATATCCAGTTTTCCCCAGCACTGTTTATTGAAAAGATTATGGTTTCCCCATTGTGTGTTCTTGGCACCCTTGTAGAAGATCAATTGACCATAAATGCATAGATTTATTTCTGGGCTCTCTATTCTGTTCCAGTGGTCTATGGATCTGTTTTTATGCCAGTACTATGCTTTTTTTTTTTTTCCTGCAGACCTCGTGTGTGGTCAGCATGCTGTTCTGATTACTATGGCTTTGTAGTCTATTTCAAAGTCAGGTGGAATGATGCCTCTACCTTTATTCTTTCTGCTCAAGATTGCTTTGGCTATTTGGGATCTTTTGTGGTTTCATATGAATTTTAGATTTTTTTTTTATATTTCTGTAACAAATGTCACTAAAATTGTGATAGGGATTGCATTGAATCTGTAGATCACTTTGGGTAGTATGGTCATTCTAACAATATGAATTCTTCTAATCCATGAACATGAAATACCATTCCATTTATTTGTGTGTTCTTCAATTTCTTTCATCAATGTCTGATAGTTTTTAGTGTACAGATCTTTCATCTCCTGGATTACATTTATTTCTAAGTATTTTATTGTTTTTGATGCCATTGCAAATGGGATTTTTAAAAATTTCATGTTCAGATAGCTCATCATATGTGGAAAAACAACTGATTTTTGTATGTTGATTTTGTATCCCGCTACTTTACTGAATTCATTTATTAGTTCTAACAGTATTTTGGTGGAGTCTTTAGGGGTTTCTATATATCAGATCATGTCATCTGCAAACAATAGGCAATTTTACTTCTTCCTTTCTGATTTGAAGGCTTTTTATTTCTTTCTCTTGCCTAGTTGCTGTGACTAGGACTTCTGGTACTATGTTGAATAGAAGAAGTGAGAGTGGGCATCTTTGTCTTGTTAATGATCTTATAAGAAAACTTTTCAGCTTTTCACCATTGAATATGATGTTAGCTGTGGACTTGTGATATAGGATCTTATGTTGAGGTACATTTCTTCAATTCCTAATTTGTTGAAAGATTTTTTTTTTTTTAATCATGAAAGGATGTTGAATTTTGCCAGATGCTTTTCTTTAAAAAAAAAAAAATAATAATAAAGATGGGGTCTCACTATGTTGCTTAGTCTGGAGTGCAGTGGCTATTCATAGGTGTGATCATAGTGCACTATAGCCTCAAACTCCTGCCTCAGCCTCCTGAGTAGCTGGGACTATAGGCAGATGCCTTTCCTGCATTTACTGAGGTGAACACATGATTTTTTCCTTCCATTCTGTTAATGTGGTGTATCAAATTTATTGATTTGCATATGTTGAACCATCCTTGCATACAAGAAATAAATCTCACTTGATTATGGTGTATGATCCTTTTAATGTGCTGTGCATTTGGTTTGCTAATATTTTGTTAAGGATTTTTCTATATCTGTTCACCAGGGAAATTGGCCTGTGATTTCTTTTCTTTTACTGTGTTTGTCTTTAATATCAGTCAAACCACTTACTCTTTTTAAAAAGTTTTTTTTACGTGAAAGCATTATTTTTGTTCTTATTTTATTTTTAATTGACCAATAATAATTGTACATATTTATGGAGTACAATGTGGTATTTCAATACCATGTATACATTGTGTGGAATGATCATATCAGGCAAATTAGCATGTCCATCACCTCAAATGTTTATCATTTCTCTGTGGCAAAAACATTTAGAATTTTCTCTTTTAGCTGTTTTAAGATATTCAATACATTATAATTTTACTTTTAACCTATATGTGTGTTTATAATAAAGTGGGTTTATTTTAGACAACATATAATTTGGCCTTCTTATTTGTAAAAAAATTTTTTTGGAGAGATGGGGTCTTGCTATGTTGCCCAGGCTGGTCTTCAACTCCTGGCCTCAGCAATCCTCTCACCTAGGCCTCCCAAAGTGTTGGGATTACAAGCATTAGCCACCATAACTGGCCATTTAAAAAAATTCATTCTGACATTTCTGTCTTTTAATTGGTATGCTGACATCATTCACATTTGAAGTATTTTTCTATCTACCTGGTTTGTAACTGTTTTTTATTCATTACACTTGTTCTCACAACCCCACTTCTCGTTCTTCATTCTCTGGTTTTAGTTAAGCATTATATATGATCTTATTTTCTATTCTCTCTTTACATATCAATCATACTTCTTTTAAAAAATTTTTAGTGGTTTCCTTAGAGTTTGCAATATACATTTAAAGTCACTAAGTGTACTTTCAAACAACACTGTACTGCTCCTCAGGTAGTACGGTCACCTGACAATAGGATATGCCCAATTTCTCACGCCCATCTCTTACAAAATTGCTGTCATTAATTTCACCTACCATTATTGCTTTGTACAAATATTATTTATTAGATCAAGTAAGAATAAGAAGAGTAAAAGATTTTATTTTACTTTTATTTACTCCTTCTCTGATGCTTTCCCTTTTATCACATAAATATGGGTTCCTGAGCTACATAATTTTCCTTGTTCCTGAAGAACTTCTTTTAACATTGCTTACAGGGCAGGTTTGGTGGTGATGAATTCTCCCAGTTTTTGTTTTTCAGAGAAGGTCTTTGTTTTATCTTCACTTTTGGAGACTGATTTTGCTGGAGGTAGAATTCTAGGTTGGAGTTTTTTTTTTTTCCTTTCAACACTTTAAATATTTCACTCCATTTTCTTGTTGCTTACACAGTTTCTGATGAGAAGTCCGCTGTAATTCCGATGTTTATTCCTCTATAGGTAATGCGTTTGTTTTTCTTTGGCTTCTTTTAACATTTTCTCTTTGTCAAAGTTTGAATATGATATTCCTAGGTGTAGAGTGTTTGGTATTTATCCTATTTGTTGTTCCTCTGAGCTTCCAAGGTCTCTACTTTGGTGCTTGTCATTAATTTTGGAAAGTTCTTGGCTACTATTACTTTAAATATTTTTCTGTTCCATTCTGTCTTCTCTTTCTGGTATTCACATTATGTGTATGTTAAACCTTTTGAAATTGTTCCACAGTTATTGGATATTCTATTCTATTTTTTCCCCATTGTTTTTACTCTTGTGTTCTAGTCTGTGAAATTTCTACTGACATGCCTCCAAGTCCACTGATTCTTTCCTTGCCCACGTCCAGTCTACTGATGAGTGGATGAGTGGATCTGAGGCATTCTTCCCCTCTGTTAACAGTGTTTTTATTTCTACCATCTCCTTTTGATTCCTTCTAAGAATTTTCATCTCTCTGTTTACATTACTCATCTGTTCTTGCATGTTTTCTACTTTTTCCTTTAGAGATCTTAACATATGTAGTTATTTTAGATAATTCTAAAATCTATGTCATATGTAAGTCTGGTACTGTTGCTTGTTTTGTCTCTTCAGACTGTGTTTTTTCTGCCTTTTAACATGTCTTATAATTTTTTGTTGGAAGCCAGACATGATATATTGGGCGACAGAAACTGAGGAAAGTAGTGTGAAGTTTTATATTAATCTGGTTAGGTATTGGTCTATGTTTAGTGTTTGCTATTGCCATAGGTATTGGGGACTTCAAATTCCTCTAATGTCCTTGTTTTTGTCTATCCGGATGTCTTTGATTTTACCTAAAATTTATTTCTTAAATAGAGTCTGAGGCTTGCAGCTGTTTCAGCTGTCCTCTGCAGCTGTTACACTGTAGCCCTATTATTTTGGTGGTGTGGTGTGGGGGAGGGGAGGCAATCTATAATATTATGATTAAATCTTAGTGTTTTAATGGGTCTGGGTCCCTAGACTGTGACATATCAAGTGTTTTTTATCCCCCCACCTTCCTGCTGCCCTTAGGTGAGATAGGGAGGTGAGAGGGGGCTGAGGTTATGTAATTGCTCTTCTATCTCTGTGAGATAAGGCTCTGATGAAGTCTTTTTCACCGGAGAGTAGGCCTTTGTTACAGAGAGCACACTGGGCACTTTTCAAAATGGTTACTTCTCCTCTCAAGGGATTTTTCTAGACTCTTCACCATGAGAATTTGGTGGGGTTCCTGGCAGGAAAACTCACGAAAGCATGGGAGTGCTTCTGAGACTGGCCCTCATGACATTCTAACTCTCAGTCTCGTCCCCACTCAACCTCCAGTAATTCACCAAGATCCGCATTTAAGTGACCTGCCAGTTTATACCGCAGTGGCTTCTGCTTCATGCAAGCTGATCTTGACGGTTCTCTGTATTTGCCTATCTGTCCAGATTTCCGGATGTCACTTTGCCCCGCAACCTCAATTCTCTAACGGGTCTAAGAAAAGTCATTAATTTTCAGTTTGCTCAGCACTTTTTGTTGTTGTAAGGATGACAGTGATGGTTTCCAAGCTCTTTACATGTCAGAACTTAAACCAGAAGCTCAGGAGGTGACTTTTGAGCATAACTTCTGCAATAGAGAAGGCCGCCCTCGCCACACCTTGTGGCCTGTCATCATCACTGAGGCTGATGACAGCGATGAGACCGAGAACTGGCAGTCCCCTCAGGTCTCCGGCCCTAGGCCTTCCTCCTCCCTCTCCAGTGTCCTCACCTCAGGACGGGGATCCGGAGCCACCGCGCATCCCTGTGTTCCTTGAGCAATGCCCTTCCTCCTCTTACTCTTCCGGAGTTATGGCTCGGGAACTTACCTGCAAATGAAAGTCATGTCAGCGTAGACCTTGGTTGTGTTTTGACCACCCAGCCCCCCGTTTGCTCCCCCTTTTGCAGCAGCTCTCAGTTTTCCCGTAGAGATGCACCCCCGCCCCCAGTTGCAATCTGTGGCTTCAGGTGAGGCCAATTCATTCTCTGCGGCCAGGCACGTGACTCTGGCCTGGCCAATCAGAGCCTCAAGTTTTCCTGAGCACAGTGATTGGTTCAGGGACGTGTCCCTGATCCCAGTGGAGCCAATGAGATGGGAGAGGATGTTCTTGACCCGCCAGCAGGCACTATGGGACCAGGAGGGAGGAGCTCGATGGCGGTCACACTGACACGGAGGAGAACGATTTGAGGGATGCAGAGGAAACCGTATCCTAGTGACATTGCTAAAGCTCCTGCTTCTAGCTGTGCCTGAAAATTCTTCCATTTGGAAACTTTTCTTTCACAGGATCCTTTTGTTTCAGGATTCCCTTTTTGTTTAAGTTGTGCTCTGGGTTTACTTTTGCTGCCTGCCAAAAACCAGTTCAGAGTGCAATGGAAATCTGTGGCCACTAAACACTATTATGCCAGAGAACGATGCCTCAACTCAGGAGAGGTTACTTTAATAGAAGAATTTCAGATCTCCGAAAGGGAGACACAATTCAAGCCCCACCAAATACGTGCCCACACCCTGGGTGGCTGTGCCCCAGTGTATGGTAATGGGGTGTGTACTCGTTCACTGAAGCTCTTTTTTTTTTTTTTTTTTTTTTTTTTTTTTTTTTTACCTTCTCTATTAACTGCTGTTTACCCAGAGTTTACTGGGCAGTTTTCTCAGTATCTGATTCTGGGTGGGCCATTCTTGCATAGAATCTTGAGATGTCTAAGTCACTTCCTTGAAGATGAGTCTACTTTTCCCTGTCATTTTATATCCTCAGCTTCTTCGGACACAAATTCCCATTTAGCGTGGGGTTCGGCCGACGCCTGCAGCTTTTACTCTGAGGGAGCCAGCCAGGGCCTTGTATGCTCACAGGCTTGCAGGGTCCTTGCAGGGGGTGAGCAGCACGGTGATGGGGGCTCCTGCCTCGCCCAAGTCAGGTGAGGAGAGAAGGACTAAACGAGGGTATACACTCTCAAAGTTGCAGCGGGCAGCTTAGAGATCGTTAACCCAGGAATTGGCAAACTTCAGGCCAAATCCAGCCCACCACATGTTTTTGTAAATGGTTGAAAAAAAATTGAAAGAAGAATAATTTCCATGATAGGTGAATATTGTATGAAAATCAAATGTCAGTGTTCATAAATAAAGTTTTAAGGACAGGCACAGTGGCTCGTCTGTAATCCTAGCATTTTGGGAAGCTGAGGTAGAGGATAGCTTGAGCTCAGGACTCCAAGACCACCCTGAGCAACACAGTGGGACCCTGTCTCTAAATAAAATAGGTAAATTAGCTGGGCACGGCAGTGCATGCCTGTAGTCCCAGCTACTCAGGAGGCTGAACCAGGAGGCTCGCTTAAGCCCAGGAGTTTGAGGTTGCTGTGAGCTATGATGAAGCCATTGCACTCTAGCCCTGGCAACAGATGAGACCTTGTCTCTAAATATTAATAAATAAATAAAGTTTTACTGGAACACAGTCATACTCGTTCATTACCATATTATCTATGGCTACTTTCACACTACAATGGTAGGATTGAGTAGTTGCAACAGAGACCATATGGTCTGCAAGGCCAAGAATATTTACCATTAGGTCCTTTACAGAAAAAGTTTGCCAACCTTTGGTTAAATAAATGAATGAGAGATACAAGTATCAACATGGACAAATTTCAAAAGCATAATGTTGAATGATAAAATTAAATTTCAGAATGAAGAGTACAATGGTGGCATTTAAGTAAGATTAACAACACAACCTGAGATTATACAACAGATATATATGATGTATGACCTATTATTAATGCCACAAAGGTGTAAGAACACGAATGGGAGCAATACACACCAGCTTTCAATAGTAGTTGCCTCTGGGGAGTACAAGTGTTCTGAAAGCATACAAAACAGACCTAACATATTTCTGTGATACTTTATGTCTTGAAAGAAAAAGGGATCTGAAATAAATATTGCAAAATAGTAAGATTTGTTAAAGCCAAGGGTAGATACACAAGTGTTCATTATGTTCGTTTTAATTTTTTTTTCTGCAGGTTTGAAATATACTAAAAAATATTTATAAGAAAATAAAACAAATTCTTCAAATGTATAACTTCATGAATATTATAAGTCAGAGAGAAAAGTGAACTGATTTAAGATCAGTTTGATAAAAATATTTAGCATATGTAGTGGGCTGAAGAGTGTCCTCCAGAAAGATATGTCCAAGTCCCAACTGCCAGTAGCCGTGAATGTGACCTTATTTAGAAATGGGGTTTTTACAGTTGTAATTAAGGATCTTGAAATGACATCCTACTGGATTTAGGGTGCACATAAATGGTGTTCTTAGGGAGGAAGACAGGACACAGAGACACACAGAGAGGGAACATCTGGCAGTTATTGTACGAGGCCTTTTGAATACAATCTCCTCTCTGAAAATTTGAATTAAATGAATAAGGACAGTAAATTATATACCATAAACTATATGTTGTATATACTATATCCAGTAGGTTGGGCTCCTAATCCCATATGACTGCTATCCTTATAAGAAGAGGACAAGAGGTTCGGGGGAGAAGGCCGCGTGATGATGGAGGCAAAGATCGAAGTGATGCCACCGCAAGCCAAGGACGCTCGGGGGCACAGGAAGCTGGAGGAGGTGACGAAGGAATGTCCCTTAGAGCCTTCAGAGAGGGCACGGCCCTGCTGACAACTTGGTGTCAGACTTCTGGAGTCCAGAACTGTGAGAGATCACGTTTGTGTTTCAACCACCCAGTTGGTGGTAATTTGCTATGCAGTCCTAGGAAAGTAACCCAGCGAAAGTAACACCATCGGTCTGTGGACACGGCAAGCATTCTGTACTGAGTGCCTCAGTGACTGACTTTTGGGAACACTGATTCAGCCCAGTGACATTGTTTTGGAGATGGAAGAGAAGACACAAAGAGGCTGGCCCAAGAGTACACAGCTGGGTGGCGGCAGAACTAGAATCCAGTCCGGGAGTAACGGTTCACTGACTTGCTCATGTTTCTCTCTGCCGTGGACAAATGCGTAGCGAGTCCCCCACGGCCACCACGCAGAGAGGGAGGAAATTCCCCCGTGGACATCTGACCCGTCCTCCAAACCGAGAGCGTAGGTGCATCCAAGTGTCTCTCAGAGGCAACCCCGAACTCACCACCCCACGACAGCTGTTTTGCTGCCTGGCAGCTTTTCCATTCCTACCCAGCTGTGTTCCAAACAGCAGACGGATCAACCCCCACCCACAGCAGGGCCTGGCACCAAGCCCCTTCTCTCTGTTCAGTCAGCTCAGGCTGCCATCACAGAACACCACAGACCGGTGTCTTAACAGAAGTTTATTTCTCGCAGTCCTGGAGGCTGGAAGTCAAGATCCAGGTGTCTATGGATTTGGTATCTTCTGAGGCCTCTTTCCTTGGCTTGCAGATGGATGGTCATCTTCTTACCGTGTCCTCACATGCCCAGTGTCTTTCCTTCTTATGAGGACACCAGTCCTATTGGATTAGGGCTCCACTCTCAGGACCTCATTTAATTCTCTCTCCAAAGACCCTAGGTCCTAGTAAGTCACATTAGGGGCTACAGCTTCAACATAACAATTTCAGGGGGACAAAATTCAGTCCATCACAGCATCCTTCGGCCAGCCCCAGCAATTGCTCTTAATTCCGGAGGGATTTTAATTGCCTCGGTGGAGAGGTGATCAGAAGATCTGGGGATGGCAGTGCTGCCCAGCGAACACTGGTGAAGCGCCTTTCTGTGCCAGCGGCTGCTCTCGGCCAGCAGGACCCACCCGCCCTGAGACGGGAGCCCAGCCGGGAGGGCAAACAAAAGTGGGACCGGCCTTCGACGGGGCAGTCTGTTCCCACGGGCCCTCTTCCCTGTCCTGTTCTTCTCAGGTCTTCGATATCCCACACCCAGGTTCGTGTCTCCGGAAAATGCCCCCCCGTACTGATGTGCCTTACAACTGCCCATCCACGGCTGCCCTTAACGGCCCATCCCTGGGAAGAGTGACTCTGCAAACTAGTCCACACTGAGACAGTAGTGACGGGTGACTGTTTAGGGCACTGCCTCTGCCTGGGGCACAGCCAAGGGAGCAAAACCCCAATGGTGGAAACTGAGGTGTCCAAGAGGTCCTGCTTCAAAGACTCTTTCTGTTGTTCTTCTCACTGTGCCAAGAAGGTGTTACTCTTACTTGCAGATTCTTGGGTGGGGGGCACAGGAGAGGTAGAGACATAGCTTAATAGAAGGCCACCAGTAAGGACTGGGCTTTAGTGCTGGCTGACATTGGCCCTGATGTGTTACATAACCTTGGGCAAAACCAGGTTCCCCTTCCCAAGCCTCAGTTTCCCTACCTGCACAATAGGAAGGACACCCCTCCGGGGACACTGAGAATGAGTACTGTAATGGGCAGAAAGTGTTTTAGATGGAAAACGCCATAAAATAAATTCAAGGTGTTATTATTTTAAGGCACAAAATCAGAACTTATAAAAACCGGGCATAAAAATGTCCTGGTGGATATATTTTCATTCTGGAGAAGATTAATGGCTATATCTTGGGCCTGAGTTTTCCACAGAGTCAGTCCCAGGGAGTTCCCTTGGAAAGGTGCATTCCTACCCCTCCCACCGGGGAGTCTGAGGCCCAGAGAAGGAGGGACTTGCTCAGCGTCACACAGGAAGTTAGGGACCCAGTTGGGATTGGGACTGAGCTGTCCTGATGCCTTCTCCTTCATTCCGTTCCTCCTTTTGGTGAGGATGGCAGAGTGGATGGCTCGAACCTGTGGACCATCTCTGAGTAATGCCTGAGGCTTGTGAGAGCCGCGGCAGCATTTGGGAACATCAGACCCTGACGGAGGCCTCTGAGTGCGGGTCCGCGGACTCTCTGCTGCAATTGCTGACCTCAGCTCCACAGCGCTACGGGCTAGCTTGACCCAGAAACTCTGCTGGCCTCTGCTTCCCTCACTGGGGTGGCTCCTGTACAGTTTGGCTTGGTCTGGTTCGAGTGCAGAGGTAATTGCAATATATTGAGGTTTGGTATTGTAATAAAAATAGGGGCCATTACAGCTACCATTTATGTCATTAGTATTTAGTGGTGGTGTGTTGCAGCTTTTTTAGTGCTCATAAAACTGTCGCTGCTTGCAGATATGTCACGGCGCTGATGTAAATTTAAAGGGTTGGAAATCCATAAGTCATAAAAACTAGATAGTAAATAGCAACAGAACAGGATGGACAAGAACTGTTGCATTAGGCATGCAAATGCTTATGGATTTGCATGTCTAGTGCTTGCATTAGCATAATGAGAAGCACATTTACATTACAAATGGACTTGATTAACTAGGCCCTGTAAATAAAGTCCACTCGGCCTAAATAGGGGGTTTTGGGGCACCGGAGGAGGGATTGTTACAAGACCCAAAAGGGAAGTAGAGTCATTTCTTGATTCTTTGGTGGTGTTGACTTAGTAGCAACGTCTTCAGAATCACTGATAATGTCCACGTGGGAATGGACTTGGCCTTACTTGATGTAATAATAATGGTTAACATGTATTCAGTGCTTACTATGAACTGGCCACTATTTAAACATTTTACCTGTGTTAGCTCACTTAACCCTCACAACAGCACTTTTATTATTCCAATATTGCAACCTAAGGAAGCTAGGGTACAGACAGAGCAAGGGATCTTACCAAAGCCCAGCTGTTAGTGAGTGGCAGAACTAGGCTACAGTCCAGGCAGCCTGTACCCTGACCACTGCACAACTGCCTCTTACTCACTCAGTTCGTGCATGCGAGCAACTAAGTTAGTAAGCACCTACTACATACCAGGCTCCATGCTGCTGTTAGGGATATAAAGATAAGTAAGATAAATTCTCTCTTCTTAAAAAGCTCATGTAGTCAAGTAGAGAAATTGAGAAAAAAGCAAAAACCCCCATATCATGCTCAGGGAGCTCAGGGAAGAATAACCTCTAAGCAAAGTGGGTCAAAGAAGGCTGCTCAGAGGAAGTCCCCCTAAAATTGGGCCTGGAGAGATATGTAGGAGCCAGCAGGGGAGAAACAAGAGAATCAGAGCACTTGCTAAGGGAACAGGAAGTGGAGGGCCCGGAAATGGGAAGCCCTGAGCGTGTTCTCAGATCCCAGTCGTCCTACACCCGAGCGTGGGACTGTGGGGTACCCAGGGCCGGGAGGCGGAAGGAGAAGCAGGGGCTGCCCACGAGGACCTCGCAGGACAGGGGAAGACTTGCAGGGGCCAGCCAAGCATCTGGTCCCGTGGCCTTCTCCAAACAGAAGCGTCTTTCCAGATTCGGCACTAGGACTTGCATTTTTAATACCAATTCGCTATCACAAGTTCCTGAGCCAAACCCTATCCCAAAGTTCTGTGCCTTTCCTGTCATTCTGTAGGTCAGTAAACTCCCGGAAGTGCTTAGGATGTCACGGCCATTCAGACGGGTCCTTTCAGGATGCGTGAATCCTGCCACAAGCTCCTCATAACTGGTGGGTTGTTTAGCTTCTACCTGAGGAGCTGGGAAGGAGGGGAACATACACTGGCTTGTTCTGGGAGCCCAGCTGGACGAGAGGTCCAGGGAGCACCCAGCGTTTCAGCGTGCCTTCCATCAGAATTTATCCGTCCCATGAGCTCTCCTTGTGCTAACAGTTCCTAATTGGGAATATACTCCCAGTTACAGGTGCATTTGAATGAAAGCCTCCCATAATTGATTTTTTTTTTATGGCTGTGGGAAAAATGTGGCAAACAGCCTGGGGATTGCTGAGTGCTGAGCGCTGAGACCCTCTCTGAATCAGGCCTGTTTCGACTCTCCTTGCGCCCCCAGATAACGTGCAGTTGGAGACAGTTTTAGGGTGAATCCTCAGTGGGGCCAGGAACAGTGGTCATCTTCTCCATGGTGTGGAACCTCTCATTTCTCTGGATGGTGGCCCTGGGGACTTCGCTGAGCAGGTGGTAATTGTCAACCTGAAGTGGGCAGCACTTGCCGTGTGAGGACCTTGGTCCCGGTGCTGCGACGCTTAGTGGGCAGAAGGAAGGCCTCTGGGAGCAAGGAGTGTTGGGGGCTGCAAAACCCACAAAGCATCAGGGAGGAACGAGGCAGAAATCCCCAGGCAGAACTTTCTAGCAGTAAAAGGAGAAGCTGCGAGGAGAATCCACAGGATCACGGTGCTCCTCAATGAAACGTTTTCTCCCTGGACCCCGCCTCCCCCTCCTGGTGAACTCTGGCCAGAGCCTGTCTGGTTTCCCTCTTCTTCCCACAGCGGAGCCAGTCAGGATAAAGTTTGCCACACTTTTGGCTGGTTCCACCTTCAGTTAGCCAGGAGTTGCTTGGAAATTTCTTTTCATAGCTGGTAGAAAAGCTGGTTTTTGGACCAAGGGCCCTAAGAAACAGATAGCTCCTGCCCAGCCCTGTGAACAGCACAGCCATTGGCTCCAGCATCCACTCCCGTGGGGTCTCAGGACTTCCTAGTGTCTGGCAGCTGGATCTTCCCGGGAGCAGCGGGGCCCTGTCTCCTCTGAACCGTCTCCTCCTTCTGCTCTGGCCACCAGCGCAGCTGGGTCTGTGTAGTGTGGACTTTGAGCTAGATCAATGCTGGGGGATGCCTCCCTAGGTTCTCTGCTTCTTGGAGGTGCTGTACCTGTGGTCCAGTTCCTGGATATGCAGTTCGTGACAGTGTGACAGTGTGCCAGGTGACATTTTATTAGTGTACACACGTATGTGCGTATTTGTTTTTCTTTTTGTGGATGTATGTGCATTAGTTTCTATGTATATGTCTGTATGTGCACACATATAGCTTGCTCTGGGTGAGTGTATATGTGTGCATGTTTGTGTATCTCTGCAGATTTGTGTATGTGTGCGGGTACTCATGCCTGTGAGCACGTTTCTGTGTGTGTATGTGCATCCATACACACCTGTGTGTGCAGATGCCTCTGTGCCTTTAGACATCTGCAAATGCTGAGGAGCGTTAGGCAGGTGCTTGTGGCGGGGCTAAGAGCTGACACTGTAATTTCTTCCTTGGAATTGCAGAGCCTCCAAGGACAAAATTCTCCCCGTAGTAAGGATCAGTCTGAGTTGCCAGCTGGGCAGTAAATCCCTTTTATGTTGCCCAGGGCCCTTGTCCCAGCCATTGTCCCTGGCTTGGCAATCTGGGAGATGAAACGATGCAGAAAAGTACTGTGGGAGCTGAGGGGGCTACAGACGCAGGACAGGGGAACCAGGCTTCCCTCTCCCCACTGACCCTAAAATAGGATCCCGGGGAAGGGGAAGTCAGCGGTCGCAAGCCCTCGGTAGGCCAAGTCTTACAGGTTTGCTCGTTTGACTCTCACAGCAGCTCCGGGAGGGTGATTAGTCCCAACTTCCAGATGGACACACGAAGGCGCAGTGAGTTTAGGTAACTTGCCGGGACTGGAGGCAGGATGGCCCAAATGCTGTCCCCTTATGCACGGGGTCTTCTGGGATGGGCCACACAGCTCTGAGATTTCTTGTTCCCAGTGACTAGAGGTCATTCCTGACCAAAAGTTCAACCCAGTGAACATTTTTCTTTGCTGTTTTCCCCCTCCATCCTCATCCTTCTCTTTGCTCTGAAGGTGTCCACACCCATCCTTCAATACCGGGGCGCCACCACACTTAGAGCTTGTCCTCCCAGTGCCAGCTCAGCCCCCAGTCTTTTGTCTTCCTCAGAGGTGCCTGTGCTGGTGGCCGTCTCTCGCTCTCTCGCTCTCTTGCTGACCTGATGTCTGCTTCCCAAGGTGTTTCTGTACTGAGCAAATTAATCAGTGCTAAGGTGACGATGGCCGCTAATGACATTAAACCTCTCACTTCCCCAGGACAGAATGCAGGAGCTATAAGTGCACTTCAAGTTCACGAAATCTGACCTCCTCTCTTTAGGCTCAAAGAAGGGGAGGGACCTGCCCAATTTACATGGCCGGTAGTATGTTGTATTGACCTTGAATCCAAGTCTTGTAGTTTCAAACCCAGTACTTGTCTTATTTCACCAACTTCTGGTTTACAGTTAATCCCAAAGAAATGTGGTGATGGGCAGCCTCAGGCACTGAGACTGGTCGGTGTGGAGACAGCTGGGTTATGCGTTCGGTCTCCACCCACCTGAACAGAGCTGACTTTCTGGTGTTGGAAAAGGGGCCCTCCTGAATGGAGTCAACATGACAACTTGCCTTCACCTCTCCTGGGTGCTTGTCTAAGATCATGGCGACCCCAACCTGACATGGGACTTTTTGCATAAATCTAAGATGACCACAAGTATCAACCACCCAAGCATCAATATTCTTTTAAGGATGAGATACAGGAAAAGGGGGACAAAAGATAATTTTTATTGTGATATTTGGCTAAATATTTGGTGTAGACCCCCTGTCTGGAACATCCGAGGTAAAGGGCTAGCGTGAGACAGGGAGAAAGGAAGCAGCCGGTGAGATTTAGCTGCCGTGTACACGTAGCCTAAGCCCTCAGTAGGCGGGCCTACCACCGTGGGAAGCCGCTCCGTGGCAGTGCTTGCCATGTTTAAATAATCACGGGCTCTGAATACCCTGGTTAGAAGTCTCCTTGATTCTTTTTATGAGTTGCACATCTTAAAATGCATGGTAGTAACAGCAAGAATCCGCAAACCCTGATCTTGGGGCGAGGAAGCGGCCATCTTCCCACAGTGGATTCTCTTCCAGGCTTCCAGGGGCTCAAGGACGCCAGGTGGTTCACCGTGCCGTCAGCCTTAGGATTCGCCCATCGCCCACAAACTCATGCGCTGCTGAAATGAGTTTCCAAATGTGTGTTTAGGCTGGATTTACGTCTGGGTTGCTGCATATTAAATGCTGATTATCAAAAACATTTGCATGGCGCTTTAACAACGATAGATTATATATCTGTTACCTAAGTCTCAGCGAAGGCTTTATTAATTCATTATTATTTTATCAACATACAATAAACTGTTCTATTAAATCTAAATTAGACAGATATTTGGGGAGGGATCATCTAGAAGGACCTCAGCTGAGACTATCCCCAGGGAAGGACTTAATGAAGTTTCAAACAGTTAATAACCCTCAGTTCATAAATAAACCATGAGTATTTAAAGACCTGCAAAATGCTAAAATAAGACATTGAGACTCCACAAAGGAGGTATGGAAAAGCACCCTTGGAATTCCCCTCCCTGTGACTCACAGACATAACCTCTACCTTTAGCCAGTATTTACTGGGCCCCCGGGAATGTGCGGCACCTGGGGATGCACTCCGCCCAAATTCCCGTCCCAAATTCACTAAGAAAATGGGCAGAGAGGCAGCCTTGAAACAGTTTTCTCCTCTTAAATAATCCACTCTTGACTTTTTAAAAAATGTTTTGGTGTGAGAGATGATAATTTCTTGATCATCCTATATGGTACAGTACTATCATTTGCAAGCCAAATCGCATCCTATATACTCTGGAAGCAGGATTGGCTATATCATTTGCAGTGCCTAGTGCAAAGGAAAATGTAGAATTCTTTGTTCAAAAAAATTGTTAAGAATATTTGAGTAGCAAAAGCAGAACATTAAGCCAAGCACAGGGCCTTCTTAAGTGCAGGGCCAGGTGTAAGTGCACAAGTTAATGACCGTGAAATGGGCTTTGTCGGGACAACTTCCTGAGCACGGCCGATGGAGGCATGAGAAACACAGGCCTGGGGTGGGGAGGTGCTGGCATTCTACTGGGACACGGGGAGCGTAGCGGTTAGGAGGGACCACTGTGGGGAGAACAGTGAGGCTGTAGAACGAAGGTGGAGCCAGACTGTAAAAGGCCTAAGTGCTGGGCTAAGGGGAGAAGGAAGTTATAAAACTTTAGAGCAGAGTGTGGTGACCTCAGAAGTTCAAGCTCACTGGTAGTTTAGGGTCAAGGACTGACTGATTCAGTTGGTAGATTTTGTTGCATTGCAGTGACCTGCACTTCCAAACTTACTCATTTTGAAGCAATACTCAGAGACAATACTTGGCTTTTCTTTTCTTTGCAGCCTGAGTTCACAACAAACACTATATAGTTTCCGGGGTGGTGTCCAGCTGCGGTGGGATTGAGCCTTTCTTAATCTGGCTGCCCTGAGAGAAGAGCCTGAGACACAGAGCTGGGTGTAAGTAGTTTAACTGTGGGCGATCCAAGTCCGTGCAGTCAGAAGGCAGGGAGGGCGAGAGAGAGCAGAGAGCAGAGAGCCAGCAGAAGACGTGTCGCTGAGTGGGCAGCCCGAGTGGCAGCCGGGCTGCTGGGGGAACTGTGTGGCATGAACTGAGGAGTTGTCCCTCTGCAGAAGAGGAAGCTGAAGCATTTATCCGCTGACTCCCATTCCCCATAGGCTGAGGACACCCCCTGGGGCTGTCTAGCATGCACATTGGGGCTACACCTGCTGCCAGCTGGGGGGCCTTCATGGATTGGGACAACATCTTGGAGCAGAAAGGAATGGAGAGACACTGAAGCACATTGGGGGTGGGCTGCTGGCTATGTGCTCCCATAGCTGCATGGAAATGGGTGGGCCTGGGCCATACAGCATGGGACACACCAAGTATTTGTAACAAACTCCCTAGACCACTAAAAACGTCTGAAAGTCTTCGTGGTCTCACCCAGTTAGGACCCAGTCTCTGGGGACACGTAGATGAGTGGAAAGGTCTCGGGGGAGCAATTGGTTGTTCTTTCCAATGCCGTCTTCAGCGGCAGAGTAGGTGCCCTGGATGGGGACAATTTAAAACACACATAGACCCGAAAGCTGCCCTGGGGGGTACAGTCTCCCCACATCTCCTCCCGTTGGATGCCTGGAATTCTACCTCTCATTCCTCTGCTGGAGTATTGCCTTCTGTCGTGGGAATGGCAGCGTGCATGTCAGCCATGGACTCCCAGCCACACGGGATGGAGAGAGGGAGACAGCTCTACCAAGGACCAGCCTAGCGCCCCAAAGCCATGATTCAACCTTAAGGGCATGGACTTCAGAGAGGGACAGCCCTGGGCTTGAATCCTCGTCAGCTATGGGATCTTGGGCAGGTCATTCATTCATCTGCACGGTGACTACTCAACTAAGCAGTCGGAGCACTGATTCCGTGGCAGGCAGGAACAGGCTTACCTGGAGCTTCCAGGCTAGAGAAGGAGACAAACAAAAAAAGACAGGGGAATAAAGGATGAAAACGAATTGTCGTAAGTGCTATAAAGGTGAATCACGTGACACAATAGAGGACAGTGGTTGAGAAGGGGCATAAACTACGCAGAGGCTGGAGGGAAGAAAAGGCGACAGCCACGGGAAAGCAAGAACAAGAGCTGTCCAGGCAGGTGGAACGTTGTGTTCTAAAGCCATGCAGTTTTCAGGAGCTTGCACATCTGGGCAACCAAGAAGGGCTCAGGGTGAACGAACCATGGCAAGTGAGGGAAGAGGGACATGAGGTAAAGTTGCAGAGGGAGGCAGGGTTAGACCATGCTGGGCATTGAAGCCCAAGGAAAGGACTTTAGATTTTATATGAAGTGCAAAGTGAAGTCATGAAAGTATTTTGAAAGCAGAATGATTTATCAAATATTTTGGTTTTGATATGGTTAGGAAGGGGGCAAGAATAGCCATGGGGAGACCAATTGTGAGGATGTCGTAATATTTCAGAGATGACAGTTCAGAGATGGAGGGAGGTGGGCAGATTTGAGGTACCTTCAGGAAGGAGGGACATCTAGACTTGCTGGTGGGTTGGATGTCAGGGGTCAGGGATGACTACCTGGGAAGACTGCTGTTAGCCACTGAAGCAGGCAAGACTGAGATAAGAACACATGCGTATGTATGTGGGACACCACACAGCTGGACATCCTGAGTTTCAGAGCGTGCAAGACATGCAGACAGGGATGGCATTAGGTATTGGCTACTTGGGTCTAGAGTTTGGTGATGGCATTTTGGCTGGAGACTAAACTTGAGAGTCATTGGCAGAGAGTAGCTCTTGGGAAGCCTGGGAAAAGATGGGATCCGTAAAGAGGGGACAGCAGATCTCTCTGCAGAGCGAGACGGAGCTTAGGAGGTGCAAGTTCCCTCTCCCCCTCTCTCTGCCACCTTCCCCTTTCCTCATGGGAACTAGTGGGTGGGGCCCTTGGAGGCTGTGGCAAGGCAAGGGTAAGGGACCCAGCCTCCAAGGAAAGGAACAGCACGATTCCTGCTCAGCCCCAGCACCAGTGGGTCTTACCTAAGGCCCTTGTTTCTGAAGAACATGACACACTGTGTTATTCCAGAGGACCGTCATAAACAAGATGGACATGGGCTTTTGACACTGAACTTGTTCCCAGGATAGAGGCCACACTGATTCATCTTTCTTTCAGTGCAGTGAGCTGGAGAGAAGAAGGCCTGGTGTCAGGAACTGGAACCCCACAGGCAGAGCGACCACGAGCCCATTGGCTGCTGTGACGACAAGAGGCCTTGGTTGCTAGGAAGAAGGCCGTGGAGAGGCCCCACATAGGCTGTTGGCCAGGGTGGATCAAATGCACACTGAAATATGAATCACTGGAGGCCTTTTAAAGACTGTCGCCTGACATGCAAAAATCACATTTCTCTTCCAGCGGAAAATGGCAGCAGGCATAAATTGTTGGGGGACTCTGCGTGAATGGCAGGCCTTGTGCAGTGCTTTGTTCCTGAGTAACGTTTCTACTGCCCAGGGACGGTTTCTGCACGACGTCTGCAGGTGCAGGTGGGCAACCGCGCACACGCCCTGGTTTCTCATCTGTGGATACTTTAGAGCTTGCTTTGAATTCTTATTAAGAGCAAGATTCACAAGGCTTTAACTGCCTTTGCCTCGCTCCCTGAAAGGTTTCCACCACTGAAGAGTTTTCAAGCAATCATGACATCACACTCAACCACAATGTTTCCTCATATTGGGTTAAGGATCCCAGTCTGGACTCAGAGTTGAGTCCAAATTTTGGCTCTGCTGCTGGGATCTCGGACAAGTCACTTCATCTTTCTGAGCCTATATTTCTTATAGACAAAATGGCAATGATAATATGCTATCAATCCATACAGAGTTATTGGGAGTGGTGAGAGGTTTAGTGCCCAAAGAGCACTTAACACAGAGCCTAGGATGTGACAGGCACTTGGCAAGTGACACCTGTTACTCGTATCCCAAACCCTGACTTTCAGAGGAGTTAGTGGAAGTGACTAAGGTTAAGTGCTTCAGCCAATGTCATGTGGCTGCTATGATGTTAGGACTGAATATTTCGTGTCCTCCCAAATTTCGTATGTTGAATCCCTAACCCTCAATGTGATGGTATTTGGAGATGAGGCCTTCGGAAGGTGATCAGGGTTAGATCAGGTCACAAGGGGTGGCTTTCAAGATGGTATTAGTGGCCCTTAAGTAGAGGAAGGGAGAGACATTGGCACACACGCACCAAGGAGAGGCCTGGTGAGGACCAGTGGTGGGTCAGTGGTCTGCAAGCCAGGAAGAGAGCCCTCGCCGGGAACCGAATGGGCCAGCATCTTGACCTTGGACTTCCCAGCCTCCAGGATTGTGAGAAATAAACTTCTGTTCACGCTACCCAGTCTATGGTACTTTGTTATGGCAGCCTGAGCAGACTAAGACATAGGGTGAGTCCCACTCATGTTCTGGCCCCAAATCTAGGTACAAGTCTCAGACAAGCCCTAGAAATGGGATTTAAGCACCCAAAGGCATAAACGAAATTAGGAAGTGGGCTTATGCCTCCTTCTGGTCCATCTTCTTGGTTTCCAAGGGATTCTGGACTGTAAAACACGTATAGGTTCTTGCCCCAATGTCAAAGTGTCCACATTAATAAACTTGGGCATGGCAATTTTATTCACCTAACATTCATGTAATTCACATTTGTTTTTTTCATTCATTCATTCTTTTAACATTTTTCATTCACCCTTAAATCACTCAGCATTTACTGAGCACTTCCTGTGTGCAGGGTCTTGACAAATGAAATGAAACCTCCTTGCAAACTCTGATGACTGTGGAGTTCCTCTGCAGCATGGTCATGACGTGAGGGATGTCCTCCCCACCCACTCTCCTCCCACGTCCTTGCGCCATATACTCACCTTTCCTGGTGTCTGGTTTCAGCCCTCAGCCTCTGGGGATCACAGTGCTTAATCCTCTTGCCCAAGCTGGTGTGGGTCTGTGTGTTTGTGTCCTGTTGCTGCTGTGACAAATTACCCCAAATCTAGTGGCTTAAAACAATGCAGATTTTTTATCTTTCAGTTCTGTAGGTCAGCTAAAGTTTGACATGGTCTCACTGTGCTAAAATCAAGGTGTCATCAGTACTGTATTCCTTTTTTTTTTTTTTTGTTTGTTTTTTAACAGAGTCTCACTCTGTTGCCCAGGCTAGAGTGCAGTAGTGTCATCACAGCTCACAGCAACCTCAAACTCCTTGGCTCAAGTGATCCTCCTGCCTCAGCCTCCCAAGTAGCTGGGACTACAGGTCCGAGAAACCACGCCCAGCTAATTTTTCTATTTTTTGGTAGATACAGAGTTTAGCTTTTGCTCAGACTGGTCCCAAACTCTTGACCTCAAGCAATCCTCCCACCTTGGCCTCCCAGAGTGCTAGTATTACAGAAGTGAGCCACCGCGCCTGGCCAGGGCTGTATTCCTTTGTGAAGATTCTAGTAGAGAATCGGTTTCCTTCCTAGAGGCCACCCTCATTCCCTAGCTCACGCCCCCTCCCTCCATCTCCAAAGCCAGCAATGTGGCATCTCTGACTCTTCTGTAGTCACGTCACCCTCTGACCCAGCCAGGAAAGGTTCTCCATTTTTAAGAATTCATGTGATGAGATTTGGGTCCACCTGGATAATCCAGGATAATCTCCCATTTTCAAGGTCCTTACCATGAATCACATCTATGAAGTCCCCTTTGCCATATTCACAGGTGGCAGGGCTGGGGCACTGTCATCTCTTCCAGGACATTATTCTTCCTTCCCCAGTCCCTCAGCAGATCTCTGGGCAGGGCCCCCACCTGATGGATTCAGAGCGCCTGGCACTGGGCTCGGCCGACCTGTGGGAGGGTTCCATGTTCCGGGCTAAGAAGAGCAGCAAGTGCAAGCTCAGTTTTAGTGCCATGGATACAGTCTCTCTAGTCAATCAAATTATAGTTCAATCAGTTCATTTTAATCACTCCTCTGGAGAGAAGTAAAACCCTGTGTTGAGGAATACACAGCAATTTTATTGATGACAAGTTTAATTGTTTCATTTTTCCTTACTGTCTCCAGCACAGCCGACTTTTAATCAGAGGGAACTGAAGTTCTAATGAAGTAAAGTCCACTTTTCCGCAGTTCACAACTAGCTGGAAATAATTGGGCTGAGACTCCCATCCAGACACTGCAGAGCCGCTGGCATCTTCCTGAAAACTGGGCTTAATTGCTTTGCTGATGTTGTTAAGTAGTCCTGAGGGGCTGGAAGTAGTGATGCTGCCCACATATGCTGGGAAACAATACCCCGGAATGTCTTAAAAGGGGCCTCAAAGTCTGTCCAATTGGTGGCGAGGAAGAAAAATAAAACGGAGTGTATTTTCTGCGGGCGAGGACCTGGGGGAGCGAGCTGGAGCTGTAGCAGAAACTGCTGCAGTCTGATAAAGAGCAACATCAATAACAACAGCAGCAACTTTTTTCCCTCCTTTGAAAGCTAAGCAGGATTCCAGGTGCAGGCGTGAGCCTGTGAGTGGCTGCGCCCACGTCTGCGTCCGCAGTGCGGGTTTAAGGAAAGCATCGGTTTCCAGGGACAGGTGGCTGGCTCTGGTCTCTGAACGAGAGGGCTCGCGATGGCAGAGCTGGAGGATTCCAGGGGGTGTTTTCTCAGCCCTGAGAGGAAGCGGAGAGATGGGCTGGTCCGGAGAAATTCTAGAATCACAGAGTCAAGACTGGAAGAACCAGAGAGATTCCTTCTTTATTTGCTCCTAACCCCCCACAATTTGTACTTTACTTGCTGGGGATGATGATGATGGTGATGATGACAACAGCATCACTTATTATGGGTTTTGCTCATTTATTGTTCAGTATTTTAATGACGTTCTCTTATTCTTCATAAAACCCAATAAATTAGGTGCCATTATTATCCCCAATTACTAATAAAGAAGACAAGTAAGGAAATCAACAAATAAGAAAATTGTTGTTTGGGACAAATGCTACAAAAAAGTAATATAGTAGAAGGTAACTCCTAGGAGTGGTGGGGCGCTTGGGTGGTCAGGAGAGGCCTCTGAAGAGAAGGTATGAGACCTGAATTATTTTGCAAAAGCCGACCATGCGGGTGTCTAGGGGAATTAGCTTTTAGGTAAAGGTAGCAAATAGTGCAAAGGTCCTGAGGCAGGACTAAGCTTGGCTTGTAGAAGAACAGAAAGAAGACCAGTGTGGCTGAGGTCTCAACAAACAACAGATTGTTCCACTGATTGTGACCACCTCAGAAAGAAGTCAACACCCAAAGAGATAAATTTATAGGTAGCAGGGAAAAAATGGTCTGGCCAGTCATGTACAATGTAGGATGAGAATTTTGAAAGACAAGTATTCCTGAATTATGTTCCTTAATACACAACAAAATGGTGAGTGTGGAAAACAGGAGGAGCCTGGATGACAATGACAAGCAGGAGTGGCCAATCAGCTGACTCGTCTGGTACAACTGTGAACGTGTTCTTTCCAAGCCATTTCAACAGCAAATAACCAAGTGTCCTTGAATGGATGAATCTGGGAAACAGCAAAAGCGTCAGAACCTTGTTGTTAAATTTGCCCCTGCCCAGGCAGGCTCCCAGCATTTGCCGTCAGGCCTCCCAACCCACGTCGTTGACGTCCCCGAGTCAGGAAGAGGAGATAAATAATCGTGTGAAGAAGGATATGTGAAAGGTGTGTGTGTGTGTGTCTCTGTGCCAGAGAGACAGAGACAGAGACAGAGAGAGACCGACTTCTTACCTTATCCCAAGCCATGGTAGTCTTTTTATTTGAATTTTTTTCCTGCTGCTCTTAGGTAACAAAAGGGTAAAGTAAAATACAATAAAAATATTACAGAGGGAAAAAAGTCAAAAGAAGAAAGACATTCTCTTGGCATTTGTTTCAAGGCTGCAAAATGTAAAGTGTCTTGACAGCATCGAGAGAGATTTTTTTCCTTTAAACTAGGTGTCGGAAAATGTGCTTCATTTAAGCAAATCAATATCTTTAATTCCGGCCCGTTGCTCTAGATTTAGTGCCCGATTTCCAGGGAAACGTAGAAAGAGTCAAGCCTCATAACTTTGCATAGTTTCCATGAAAAGGAAGCAGAAGACCAAGGGCAATGCAGTGTCTATTTTTAGGAATAATTTAACTTTCTTCCATTTCTTGGTAGAATATGGACTACCATGTTGCTGCAATTATGAATGTCTGATTGCCAAGCCATTTCAACAATAAATAACCAAAGTGTCCTTCAATGGATGAATCTGGGAAACAGCAAAACCATCTGAACCTTACGGCATTGGAGAAAAATAAAGGAAACAAGGGATTAGGAAGCTTTGAGTATATGGGCTGCAATTGTAAATATTATGGCCTGAAAAGACGTCACCGAGAAGGTGACATTTAAATAAAGATGTGCAGGAGATGAGAAAGTAAGCCAGGCAGGGATGTGGGGAGGGCATCCGAGGCAGAGAGAGGGGAAAGGCCAAAGACTCTGAGAGGGGAGCGGGCCTGGTGTGTGCAGGGAGTGTGGCTGGGACGGCAGGGAAGAGCGTAGAGGATGCCGTCGGAGATGAGGGCATCTGGATCACGTGGGGCTTCGGGGTTCATTTTAAGGAATTTAGCCTTCACTCTGAGTGGGATGGGAACCTCTCGGGGGTGTTGGGCAGAAGAGTGACATGCTCTACCTTTCATGTTAAGAGGATCTCTCTGATGTGTGTTGAAAACATTGTATACCAAAGGGAAACAAGATAGAACCAAGGAGAAGACTTAAGAGGATATTGCAAGAATCCAACTGAGGGATCACGGTAGCTTGAACCGGACTGGAATCAGTGTAAGTGGCAAGATTGTAAGAGCTGATTTTTTTATTGAAGTAGAACCAACAAGATTTGCTGACAGGTTGAATGTGGAATTTAAGAGAAAAAATGGCATTACTGGTGATTCCAAAGATTTGGGTTGAAGCCCTCAGAAGAACAGAGTTGCCATTAACTGATATGGGGAAGATTGTGGGAGGACCAGGTGTGGAGCACCAGAAACTAGGACTCCAGGATGTGCTAAGTTTCAGATATCTGCTATACAGTCAAGAGAAGATGTTGCGTAGGCAGCTAGATGAACGAGGTCTGTCCAGAAAGTATCCAGCCATGTAATATGAAAAATAGAGACATTTATTGAAGAAGATACAAGATACAAGAAACACCGTACATAGCACAGTGACGCCTCAGTCCCCTTCACAGTAGCCATCTCGGGACCTCACAGTTCTCCCCGAGTCTCTTACCCTAACCCTAACCCTAACCCTAACCCGCACACGTTCAGCATTCTCAGGTGTTCTGCTTGTTACAGGCCTTCCAGAACCTGGATCACTTTCCATAGATCCTCGACCATCTTTGAAGCGTCTGTGCCACACTTTCATCTGTGCTGCGCTCATTGCATCGTCCCGCAAAGCCTTCTGAATCATCCGGATAGTTTCCGCAGAGGAGTGTTCAAGCTTAATGCAAAATCTGATGCAGATTTGTTGCTCTGCTCGCTCAGTCATTTTGAGTGTGACGGCCACACAGCGCACGTGCTCACTCGACGGCGTCCAGCGCCCCACTGACTAGTACCGTGAAGTCGTCATTGTTCACACATGCGCATCCCAGTCCACTCTCCTTGGCTGCCAGGTTACATCAATGTCGCGAAAACAGTTCTTGTTATGTTAACAATGGCTGGAGACTTTCTGGACAGATATTGCATGTCTAAAACATTGGGATAGAAGTCAAGGCTGGAGATACAGTTTCCACATGGGAATTATTAACATTTAGATGATATGTGAAGTCATGAGACTAGATGAGCTCAGTGAAGGGGTGAAGGAGGTCCAGTTAACCCTTGAACAACACAGGTCTGAACTGTGCAGGTTCTCTTATGCATGGGTTTTATCCTGCCTCCCTGAGACAGCAAGACCAACGCCTCCTCTTCCTCCTACTCAATGTGAAGATGATGAGGGTGAAGACCTTTATGATGATCCACTTCCACTTAATGAATAAGAAATATATTTTCCCTTCCTTAGGATTTTCTTAATAATGTTTTCTTTTCTCCAGCTTACTTATAGTGAGAATATAATATATAATACGTATAATGCACCAAGTATGTGTTAATTGACTGTTATTGGCGAGGCTTCTGGTCAACAGTAGGCTATTACTAGTTAAGTTTTGGGGCAGTCTAAAGTTATAATAAGATTTTTGACTGTGGGGGGTTGGTACCCCAACCCTTGCACTGTTCAAGGGCCAACTGTATATTAAAGAGGAGAACTTGAATTAATTACCTTAATTATGGGGGAATTAGGCAATTGAAGGAGGTGGAGGAGTGATTGAAAGAAGAAGTTATTGATCCAGGCTTTCATGTTGGTTTTTACATTTCTGCAAGTGCCTCCCTTTTTTCTATGCATGAAAGCCAAGCTATCACCGATCCATTCATTTATCCATCCATCTACCCACCCATCATGCCTTTCTCTTTCATGAGATACATGAAAGAGCATTGAGCATTTAAGAAAACTGGAATTTTCAAATGAGCTTCATCTCTGGTTACTCACCTGGCCTCTTGACTACCTTGGCCTCAGTTTCTCCATTCATCAATGGAGAGGATTGCCCTGTGAAATGTCTAAAAGCATGCCCTTCTCTGACATTCTGTGGTTTTAGGGATCTCAGGAAAATTTGAGGGTCCTTATTTGAGTTATATAAGGCGGATCCAACTGGATAAATATAGCTAGAATTGCTCTTTGTCTCTTACCACTTCATTTATTCCTAATTACGCACGAAAGGGCACACATACAGAATAATACTTTGAGTCCCCTGCCTGTAGGTTCCCAAGTCCATTTTGATCCAAATTCCTTGAGCTTTTCTCTGCTCCAAGGATGACTTTGCTGTGCTGAGGTGCTGACACGCAGATGTCGGGAGGTTTGCTGAACAGGCAGTTCGGGGAGCAGAGTGTCACATTGTTCAGGGGGGCAGAGCATGAGCAGTCCTCACTGGGACCACTTGCTCGTGGATATTTGCCAGTTGTCTCATCTCTTCTTGTGATATTATTATTTTAGAGTCAAGAAAAGGCCAGCAGGCTTAAAAAAATATGTATCTCAGAAGTCTTCATTGTCATCAGTCAAGTTGCGACAGCTCTTATCCATATGCATGATGTAACATTAGCTTGTCTCTAAGTTCGACCTCCATGGTGTCTCCTCCGGGCAGCGTGAGCTGGCTCTTCCACAGATGTCGAGCCTTCTACCCACCCTTTCGCAAACATCTGACCAGGCTCAGGCTTAGACCTTGGAGTTGGGGGTCCTTCCTGGGACCTTCATATCATTCCAAGTTCACTCTGTGATGAGAATCCTGTATCTGTACATCAACTAGCTTCTGTTCCTCAAGCTATCTGCTCATTACTAGTAAAAATTATTAAAATAAATGACCACATGCAACATCTGGGTAGATCAGCCTCTGCCCTAGGTCACCTTGATGGCCCCAGTCACTGATAGTGTGTGTGAAGCTCTGGCGTGGAGCAAGGAAGGTGTGTCTGAGTTTGGCCATTGGCTTCCAGGCAGATACTGGGCCTCTGGCCATGAACATCTTTATTTATGATCTTCCTTTCAACCTCTTTCAGGCACAGAAGTTGTCATAATAGAGTAGGTGCAATTTATTTTGGTCTTGGCAAAGAATGTCCCCCTTCCCTAGGCTTTCATCTTCTTTCTCCCTCTTTCTCTGACATTATTTGTCAAATGATCCAAAGGTAATTTTTAATGCCTTTACATCACAGTGAAGCTACGTTCTGCCAGATTATAAATGATTAAATATCTTCTAGTCATCCACTTGCACAGTCTGTAACAAATTATCCCAAAAAGGAGATTAATTCCTTTATGATTTTGAATAAGAAAATGATAAGACAATGGCCTGTAGCCTTTAGAATCAAAACCTCTCACATTTCTGGGAAATTATTGGTTTTATGGAAAGGGTTTGACTTTCTCCTTCAAAGGTCATTTAAATCAGCTGTCCCCAACCTTTTTGGCACCAGGGACTGGTTCATGGAAGACAATTTTTCCACAGACCAGGGTGGGGGGGATGGTTTCAGGATGATTCAAGTGCATTGCATTTATTGTGCACTTTATTTCTATCATTATTACGCTGTAATATGTAATGAAATAATTATACAACCCACCATAATGCAGAATCTAATGCCCCTCTGATCTGACAGGAGGCGGAGCTCAGGCGGGGATGGAGCCATGGGGAGCGGCTGTAAGTGCAGATGAAGCTTCGCTTGCTCACCTCCTGCTGCGTCACCCGGTTCCTAACAGGCCACAAACAGGTATTGGTCTGTGGCCTGAGGGTTGGGGACGGCAGATTTAGAAGGTATTTATTGGAGCCTTATAGGATATCAGCCCTCTGTGGGGTGCTGCAAAGCTTGGTTAATCCTCAGACTCACGCGAGGAGCTTTGTGGACATGCAGGTTACTGGTCCTACCTCATACTTACTGAACTGGCCTTTCCGTGAGTGGAGCCCAAGAAAGGCATTTTTGGAAAGCTTCTTGAGCAACGCTAATGCAGCCAGCACAAAAACTGTTCTGGAATCTCTGCTATAGGCAATGCAGGAGAAGGGGAGGAGAGGCTCCTTGACCAAAGAGGGCTTATACCTCACAGGGCCCCAGGACACAGTATCACACGGTGAAGGCCACCTCTGGCTACCATGACTGAGCTTGCATTTTATTGAGATAACAAAAGTGTGTTTTGTAAACTGCAACACATGTCGAAGTTGAGTCAAAGTTAGAAACAGACTGTTCTGAGGAGAAGGAAGACTGGATGCGGCTTGTGAGGGCAGAGGTGAAGAATGAAACTGTCCACCGAACACGAGTGGGGGGATGGGTGGTTAAAATTTTGATTATCCAAGGATGATCGTGGGCAATGGAGATTCTGCTCTATCTATCTATCATCTATCTCTCTCTCTCTCTATCATCTATCATCTATCTCTCTATCATCTATCTATCACCTATCATCTATCTCTCTATCATCTATCTATCTATCTATATCTCTCTATCATCTATCATCTATCATTTATCATCTATCTCTCTATCATCTATCATCTATCTCTCTATCATCTATCATTTATCTCTCTATCATCTATCTATCCTCTATCTATCTATATCTATCTATCATCTATCTCTCTATCATCTATCTATCTATATCTATCTATCTATATCTATCTATCTATCTGTATCTGTCTACCTACTTGCTACCTCTGTCCTCTATCTGTCTGCCTACCAGTGTATCTACTCTAATCTAGCTAGCTTTGGTTTATTGTGCTGGTTTTAATTCTTATCACTAAAGATCTTTCTAGCACACATGTGAGGTGAGCAATGGCCAGGTGTTCTGGGTTCAAGTCCTAGCTCTGCTTTGCTGGCTGTTTGACTTTGAAGAAGTCTTTCCTCCCGTCTCGGTCTCAGCTTTCCGCTCTGAGTGAGGAGCTCGGATTGGATGACCTGGAGTCACTGCCAGCTCCGATACTCTATGACAACGTATGAGTCCACTTTCCTGCCCTGGCAAAGACTGTCTAGTGGCCACAGTGGAATCTTTCTTTCCTGCTAAAAGTCCCAGCAGGACCTCAAGTCCTCACCCTGGACAAGCTCCTGTTTGTTGGAGATCCAGGTGGGAAAGGTCTAAGAGTTTCTGCTGAATGTTCATTGAGCACAGACCAAATTGTGGGAGGTGATTAGTTCTAAAAAGACTAATTGTCAACTCTGAGCTCTTTGCAGTGTCGTTTGCGTTTCTTTTCAAAAGTGGATTCAGGGAGGAAAAATACTGGTATCTTGGGTACTTACAGGCATGTATGTCCTACTTCATTTGTAAACTATTCTACTCGCTATTGTCCGTAGTGATGGAGAGAGCAGTACCACTTACCAGCAAGGGTTTATTGAGAGGCTGTTATCTGGCAGGCCTTGTGCTAATTCAAATCAGCATGTGTACCTCGAGTTGGAATGCTCTGGAAATTTTGTTTGTTGCAATCTTGCCTTTCCCATTATGTCAAATAGACAAGTGGTAAGAACAGCATGTGGTCCCCGAACCACCCAGCTGAATGGGGCTGGGTTGACGGTGACAGGAAGGCGTCAGGGTGGGTGTCAAGCCCAGCATCCCATTTATGCCTTTGGCCAGTGATACACCAACAGGGATCTTTTTGGTCTGGTCAAACCGAGGTACCTCTTCTCACTTAAAACCTGTGTCTATGGCTAATCTCAATGCGCCATGGTGGTCCCCTTGTCTCTGACACACATAAAGTACTAAAGCATAGTACTTTATGCTATCTACTGAGCACCCAATGAGTGCCAGGCACTGTGTGAACACTCCTCTCCATAACATCACATCACCTCTGGTAGAAGCATTAGGATGTTCGTCACATTTTACAGAAAAGGAAGTTTGGAGAAGTTAATCTACTTACCTGAGACCTCAGAGCTATTAGGAGGTGGGTTCAAAATTGAAACCCAGGTCTGTCTGGGTTTACTCTCCTGCCACCCCCTGGTTGGGCCCCCCATTTACCCAATAGCCACGTGGCTCCTCAAGTTAGTAGTAAGCCCGGCCCGCAGAAGTTCTGCATGCACGAGAGGGTCACTACTCATGTGTCTTTGTCTGTCCTACAGTTCCGAGTTCAGCACCGTCCAGTCCCTTTCGTAGTGAACAGTCGTGGAGCTGAATGGAAGTGATGTGTCTGGTTGACACCCAGCTGGGCGAGTGGCCTTGAGGGCTTAGAGGAGAAGGATTGAAATTCCGCTGAGCTACCTGCACCTCCCTCTTCCACCGGCATCGCCGATGCGCTGTCTCTAGGCACCCACTGAGAAGAAGCCTGAGATCCAAAGCACCGGTTCCCAGGCGCAGAGAACTCAAACACCTGCTCTTTAATAGGAAGCAAATGATGGCTGCCGGCGCATGCGCAGTAGGGAGCATGGGTGGCAAAGTGGGTGATCATTTCTTTGAGGAAGAAATAAGACGTCAGAGCGCAGCGGAAAATTATCTTTTTCCTAAAGAATTAATTTAATCATCTGAAGAAAATTTTACTTATTGGGGACCAATTATTCTAATGATTCAATAATGTCTCTCTCTCTCTCTTTTTTTTTTCAAATGAAAGAAAGACAACCCTATTATGAAAAGGAAATTAGCTGCAAATATTAGAAAGCTGGTACGGGTCCTTTGAGCCAGGAGCTTTCTAGCAGATATTTATGATGTGTTCCCATGCAAAATGGGAAGCTTCAGTGGACAGGCTGCTTTAAAGATCACTACTATCTCAGCAACTACAACAATAGTGAAGAACACCACTTCAGATCTTATGCGTTTGATGTTAAGTTACTGCTAACTTTTTCTGAATCTGGGGAAGTTCAGTTTCTAGAAATCAGATGCGATATTATAAGGACACAAGGGTTTTGTTTCTCACATATTTATATAAATTTAAGCATTCAATGCAAAAGCAAATTAGAAAATGCCTCCTTAGAGTTTGTTTGATTATATTCTCAGGGAAACAAACACCTCAAAAATCTGCTAAGTTTTTGCTTGTTCTGTTTGCCACAGAGATGAATACTGGACCAATTGTGCCTTTGCAGCTTGAAAAATGCACTGGGGCTTCATTTTGCATTCAAGACAAATGATGTCTCTTTTGTTTTGCATTTAAAATAGGAAGGTTGCATCAATAACCCTGGTCTAACCTCACCCAGCGCCTGCAAAGGGAGCTGGGGAGGCCAGCATAATTGAGTATGTGACTTCACCTCAATACAAGGGACAAGGGCAAATGCAGTTTTACCCTTGTGAGGGGTTTGTGGAAGGAGACAGTCCTTTTTTCTTTAAGGATGACTGCATTCCTCGGTTGAATTCTGTAGCTTCACAGTGCAGACCAGCCATTTAAAAAGTTACGGTGATAGCCGACAGGCCGTCTGTAGCCTGGTAAAGCTGAGGATGTGTCACCTGCATGGCCGTGGGTCATGTGTCATCTCTCCATGCCCTTGTGCCAGCACTGGTTTGTAAGAACAAAAATGGCTTGATATCCCCTTCAGCAAATGAGCAACCTGGGACCAAGAGAGGTGAAGGGACTCGAGTGCAGTCACACAGCATGTTGTGGGGAGGGGTGGTTTGATGGGGGGGACTCTGAATTATAGCCAAGGTCACGCTTCTAGAGCCTTCATACCTCCACTCCCCTTTGCCGGGAGATGCTAGCTTTGCTTAGGGTGTGGTTTTCATTCTTTTCCTGTCAAAGCTCAATTGCCCTGAATATCTAGAGTGTTCTGAGCAAAACTTGATAAAATGCAACCAAGTATTAGGAGGTGATGATGAGGGGTATCTGGTGAGTAGATTCTGGCTTTAGCATCAGATAGAACTAAGTTTGCCTTCTGTGTGATCTCAGGCAAGATATTTAACTTCTCTGAACTTGGCACTTTCAACCATTGAAATGGAAATATAGTGTGCCTTATATCTCAGATGAAATAGAATGATATGTGTTAAGGATATAGTAGTCAACCACTGCCAGCTCCCGGTTGCATATTGTGATGATTGTCTTCGATGCTTAAATCCAAAGGGATCGAATGGAAGATGCAGTTGTGATCACAGTGAAGGCAATTTTGGGGGTGCTCTTGGCATGCTAACATCATATCTCATGGGTGGGAGGCAACTTCTTACCACTTCAGCTGAGGCATAGTGATAGCATTCCACAGCAGGAAGGATTATTGGGGATCCTTGCTTAACCCAACTTCATTCTGTGTGTGGGCTTGGAGAGAGGCAGGGAAACAGAGTGCAGGTGAAGAGACAGAGGAGGAAGGAAGCAAACTGGGACAAGGTCAAGAGTTGCATGACACAGTGTGCAGGTTGGCTCTGCACAGCCAGGGGATGAGGGGTGGGCAGAGCCCTTCTGTGGTCAGAGACAGGCAGCAGTCCGCCCACCTCCCCAGGGGGCTGTGCATGCCTGCACAGTGCGTATTTTGTGAATTAGTACGAAGATGCCACTGGAGCTGGTAGAGACCCTGCAGAGTCTTCCTAGACCCGGCAAACTTGGGCTGGGATCAGGGCCTGCTAGAGTGAGTCCTATCTCTCCTTTGAGACTCAGTTTTCTTTTTCATGAAACAGAGTACGTCTTCCTCACTGTTAACAGGGTTGCGATGGAATCAAATTAGATAAAAGATGTAGAAGATGCATGGTACACTGTGAAATGCTGAGACTGTCTATAGCTGGTCTTGGAAACTCCTCTTTCTCTGGACTTCATTCAATGCCCCTTCTATCTACCTTCAAGCCTAACTCAGGTTAGCCTCTTTGTCCTGCCTTCCCTAGTGATTCTGAGACTCCCTCGCTGACCTCTGCTATCTTAGTATTACGTCTGTGCTACACACATTGGGTGTTTCCATTAGTGAGGACTCTTTGGTCATAAGTGACAGAAAATCAAGTCAAATTGACTTGAATGGGGCAAACATTCATTTATTCATGAACCTTAGAAGTTCAAGGATAGTGCTGGCTTCCTCTCCATCTCTCAGCTCTGCTTTTGCCTTTCTGACTCCATTTTTAAGCAGGCTCTTCCCATGTAGTGACCAAGGCATGTATCTTGCAGCCCTGGGCTTGTGTTTTACCAGCTGGGCAACTGTTTGGAAAGAGGAAGACCCTTTCCCAATAATTCAAGGAAAAGTCCCAGGATTGAATCTTACTGGACAAACGTTGGTCACATGTCTGTCTTGTCTGAACCAATCACAGTGGCCAAGATAATGGAATGTGCTGTTTGACTAGAGATAGGTGATCTTTACCTCTCTGGGTAGGTAGATAGAAGGGGCATTGTGTGTGTGTGTGTGTGTGTGTGTTTGAGAGAGAGAGAGAGAAAGAGAGAGGTTCTTCTAAGCCTAGAAATTTGCTTAAAATAAACATTTTTAAAAATTGTAATGAAATAAAAGTCTCCAAAGAAAAACTAAACTTACTGACTAGATAAACCAACCAGAAAACCAGAAGATAGAGAACCAATGTCTGATAAATTTTTTTTCCTCAAAGGTTGGCTTCTATCCTGACAGAATCAGAACTCGTGCTGGCTCTGGCCTTTCTTCTTCCTCCTTTTAAATTGCTCCCTTCCTGGCTCTTTGATCTCTGTTCTCAGCCTGTCCCCTCCTTCTCTTCGGGTGAGGACAGGAGAGACTGCTCGGGCAGGCGTCCGACCGCACACCGTGCCCCGTGGGCTCCTCCCTCTCCACGGGGGAGTCCAGGACCTCCGTGGAAATTTCTGCCTCCCACCCACCCTGTGCCTGGATCCCAGCCACTCTGTTCTGGTGTTCCTGTCTCTGTGCAAGTATCTGATCCCACCTTTAAAAACTCTTTCTTTACTTGCCCTTCCTCCAAGGTACTGTCTGAACGCTCCGCTCCCACTGCCGCAGAGATTTGCACCCCGTTTTCTCTCCAACCCACTGACGTTAGCAATGCCAGCCCCACCACTCCACTGAAACTGCTCTTGTCAGGGCTAATACTGAGTCCATGTTTCCAAAGCTGGCGGCCACCTCTGACTTCTCATCTAAGCCAACTCTCAGCCTCGCTGGAGCGACGGGCCCCTGCAGCTTCCTTAAAACACTCGACTCCCTGTCTTTCCACCGGCTCCACTGAGGCTGCCCCTTACCTTCCTCGGCTGCTACTTTCTCCTCTTCCTAACCCGGGTCTGGCAGGTCATCTCTCTACCTCAGTGCATCTCCCTAGACCCCCTTAGTACCAGCCATGTGCTTGCATCTCCCACATATCTACCTGCCTCAAACCTAGGACTCGCCTAGGGTTTGCGTTTCTAAACACTTTGTTTACATTTCCACGTGGACGTCTAGCAGCCACTCCCTGAACTCATTTCTCCAGAGTCTTCTCACGCTAGTAAACGGCACTAATATTCACCCAGCTAGCCCAGCTGAAAGTACGTGTGGATGCCATCTGAGATTCCTTCTTCCCTCATCTTCCTCTGGCCAGCCCCAGCCCCCAGCATGCTGTAGCAAACCCCTAGCCATGTGGGAATGGCTTTGGCTTTGGGTAATGAATAGACGCTGGAAGAGCTCTGAGGTGTGTGATAGAAAAAGACCGAAGTTCCTTGAAGAGACGTTGCTGGAAATGCGGGTGAGGCTCAGAGGGGACTAAGGAACGTGGTATCGGAAACTGAAGAAAAAGCTACCATTGTCATGAAGTGGCAGAGAACTTGGATGAACTGGCTTCTACTGTTTTGCGATCGATGACTGTGGATATCTGGCTGAGGACATTTTCAAGCAAAGCATCAAAGGCGTGGCCTTGTTTAAGCAAAAAGGAACCCGAAGTTAAAGATTTGGAAAATTCTCAGCCTATCCATATGGCAACAATAATAATGATAATAGGAAAGTGCTCTGTAGAGAACACCAAGGGTGTGGCTGAACAACCATTTGCTAAACAAACTAGGTGTGAGACTTGTGGGTCCATTAACCGTTTCCGCAGAAATGCTGCCAGCTTGGACTGAAGGGACAGAGAAAGGACGAAGTGAAGGAAGGCTGTTGGACTTCCGGGGTTCTAGAGGCCACGTGTGAGCATGTCTATTGGCTCTAATTCCATCTGTCTGCGCCATCTGTCAGCCTCTAACTCCACTGCATCACTCGAGTCCAAGCTACCATCAGTTCTTCAGGCTACTACCGTCGCTTGCCTGGATAACTTCAGTGGCCTCATAAATGTGCTTCATACTTACACCTTGTCGCTCCCCCACCCCGACCCATTCTCTACATCGCAGAGCACAGCATAGCATTTTTACAAATGTAAATCACAACCTATCACACTCTTGCCTAAAATACTTCGAGGTCTTCTCATCACACCCGGTGTAAGCCATGCATGAACTGTAAGGTCAGACCTACGGGCTTCCCACTGCTTCTCTGACATACCCCGCCGTCCCCACCCCTCCACTGCCATCCTCCTCGGTGGCTTCGGTGCTGGTGCCCTTCCTCCAGTAGGCTGGCTCGCCCCTGCCTGAGGCATTTGCACTTTCTGTTGCCTCTGCCTGGAAGGCACTTTCCCCAGAAGTTTACTTCTATTTTCTTCTCCAAATTAGGTATCAGTTTGAATAACACCTCCCCAGAGAGGGCTTCCTGGGCCCCTAGGTTCTGTTCATCTATGTCGCAGATGGGAAAAGAGCCACAGAGGTTGACAGTGTTTCTGAGGCCCAGAGCCGGAGGGTGGGCCTGGGAGGAGCCGTGGCCGGGCGGCTGTAACCCGGGCCCTGGGCCTTCTCTACCCGAACACACCGAGCAGAAACACGAACACCAGCGCCACTCGCCACTCGCCACTCGTCTTGGGAAAGGGGTGGGGTTGCTTAAGACTGGTCTGGCCTGTCCCTCTGGCTGGGACAGGCGCTGGGACCCCGAGCCCCGGGACGCTGTCTGCATTCTTCCTCCATGGCTCGGTTTGATTGTCGTGTGGAGCACGGCTGGTTCCTGAAAGATTGCAGCTCAGCCTGGGCCAATGAGACAGCGCACGCAGGAGCGATCCGAGCGTCACCAGACGCCAAAACAGCCTCCGAAACGGCAGCTGCCGCAGCCACCAAGGCAGACACAGCCACGGACTGCGACGGTGGCTCAGCCCCGCGAGCCGGCTGGTCTACCTCAGTTTCCCTCTCCGCCGCACCGGCTGGCTTCCTAGCGGCGAAGCAGGGAAAGGCCACCTCGGCTCCCCTGGGCGCCATGGCAAGCCTGACCCGTCCTCCCAGCAGCGCCGGCTTCAGACCCCCTCCACCCCTCACCCCTTCCTTCGCCTCCGGTTCCTGCTTTCTGCGGAGGACACCATCCAAATGCCCCTCCTCCAGAAAGATCCCCAACGTGTCGGCCTTCAGTTGGGTTCTCACTTGCTCTGTTTTCTCTCCCTGTTCCCCAGCCCCAGTGGCTTCGCTCCGTGCTTGGTGGCCTTCCTCCCTTCCCAGTGCTGGAGGCTGACAGGGAACAGCAGGTCTTAGACACCCGCAGGGCCGGCAGATGAACGGGCAAAGCTGCCCAGATTTTGTGCACAAGGGTGCGGGTGCACAAGGCACCGGTTTAACATCCCGCACTGCAGGGAAGATCCCCGGCCCTGGGCGAGGACATCCACGTGGGAGCCTCCCTGCTCCCGTGTCCTAACCCCCACTTGAGCTCAGCGCTGGCCGGGAGCAGGGCACGCTGGGAGTTCTCTCCAGCACTTTCCTCAGTGCCCCTCGGACCCGCTAGTCTAGAATCACTCAGCAGCCAGAAGTGATGGAACTGTTCAATATCACGGATTCAGAGGGCACTGACCGCCGCAACCATCCTCTTTCTGGCCTCAGAGAAGTGAAGAACAGGAGGCCCTGCTGGCGGGAGCGGCAGAGTGGGGCCCTCTGACTGCTCTGGCCTGGGGGGCCCTGCCTGCCTGCCCTGGGGGCCTCCGGGGCGGCGCTGGCACCAAGACCACTAAGCTAATCTAGGATACTTCCTGCCATGAAAGAATCCTCTCCTTCATCTCTTCACCCATTCACTCACTCATTCATTCTTTGTTTGTTTGTCTTCATTCTTTAATGGCCTGATATGGGTCTGGCCCTATGCTAGGCACTGAGGATGAGCAAAGCACAGACTTGATGCTTTTACGGCACTTACCAATGAGCACAGGAGGCAGACATCTGCAAATGATCACACTGAGGAGTGTGTCACTGGGAACTAGGGAATCCTTATTAAGGAGCAGATACACCCTCTGTGTGTAGTTAACACGGGAACCTGGCTGGGAGGGAGGAGGCAGCGGGACGAGGCTCCCCTGGCAGTGAGGATCGAGCTGGGAGCTGAACAAGCAGGAGGAGCTGAGTGGGACAGGAGACGGGAAAGAGTGTAAGAGGACAAGGGCTAAGCATGTGCCCTGAGGCAGGAAAGAACTTGGCACTTTGCAGGAGCCGAAGGAGGCTGACGTGCCCGGAACGAGGAGAGTGAGAGGAGAGATGGGATGGAGGTGCCGGACTCTGCAGGGCCTTGTGCAAGGTGGTCTCCTGGAGCCTCGAGTCACACCCAGGGGCCTCCCACGCAATCACGGTCACTGTCATGGAACTTCATACCCACCAGTCATCATCCTTGACTTCTAACGTTCAACCAAAGCCCTGCTAAAGTGCAGGAATCAGTGATGACCAATTGTGAGACAGAAATACCTTAGCATGCACATCACCTACCCGGACTGAGGGGGGTCATTTCTGAGCAGAGATGTATCTGCGTGGGGCACTTGTTTCGTCTGTTTTGCTTCCTCAACAAAATTATAAGTTGAGGTCTGGAATTTCTGCATCCTCTACCAAAGGCCTAGGAGCATGCTGGGAAAATAGAAAATACCTAGATTATACCCACGTGGATTGAGAGTCCCTCTCTCCTTGTTCTTGCTGCTCCCAGCATAGGCCTCAAGTGGTAACCCCAGGCTGCGTGTATGTGACAGGGGCCCAGATGGGTCCAAGGGACCTAGGATCTAGAAGGTCACGTGGGCAGTTCCACCAGACCTACCCAGCACCTGCTAGCTTCCCCCTTGGACTTCTGCCTGTTGCCCTAGTTCAACTGCCCACAGCATATACAAGGATTTTTGGGGTGGTGGTGGTAATTTCTCCCCTGCAGTCTCAGGCACCCACAGCCATTCCGCACACCATCTCAGCTGCTTTAGGGTTCCTGATCAGACTGTGGGCTGGAGTTGAGGGTGACAGCCTAGGACACAGTTAGGGTGCTACTGCTGAGGTCCACATGATGACTTTGGGGATGGAGAGAGGTGGGCAGATCCACAATGTATTAAGGAGGCAGAACTGGAAGAGCTTGTGGCCAGAGTAGACACAGAGTTGACGGAGAGAAAAAGAAGAGTGCATGTTGACTTCCGGGTTGCTGGCATGAGAACCATGACAGAGAAGCCTGAAGGAGAAATGGGTGTGGCGCGGGATTCACACGGTAGCTGGAGGTCGCAAGCATGGAGGGCAAGTGAAGTCACTTCCCTGCCTGATAGCTTCCCACGGCGTCTAGGAAAACCTCCAAATCCCCGCCCAGCCCTGCAGCCCCGTCTCTCCCAGCCCTGTCCCTGAGGTACCCTGTGCCCCGCCAAGCTCACTACCCTTCAACCACCCTGGCCAGACAAGGCTTTCCCATATGCAATTCCTCCTTCTAGAATCGTCTTTCCTTCACTTGTAACCTGGCTGATCTTCACGCATCCTTCAGGTCTCAGTTTATCCATCATTTCTCTAGAAAGCCTCTGCTTTGGCTCTGCCAACCAAGTCCCCGGGCTTGTCCTTCCTGGTCCTGGCCACCGTGTGTCAGGTGTATTCATTTGACCTGCTTACTTGCTGCTTCCCCCGGAGGCTCTAAACTCCACAGAAGCCTGTTCTGTTCGCCTGTGTGTCCCCAGCACGGGGCCTGGCACGTGGGGAGCACTCAGCAGGTGTTTGCTGCGTGAGTGGACGACTTGGTCAAGGGGGACGTATTGCACTCCCTGCCTTGGGTGTTCCTTCCCGAAGTCCTCTGGGCAGGCCGGCAGCTCCCCCCGCACCACTCGCCTTGTAGGTGTAGACAAACCCCAAGACACACAGGCTCTTTGTTCCCTTAACCATGTGTACCTGGTCAGGACAACTTATTTTTCTAACAAATGTTTCTCAAGAGGGTCACATGCAGAGAAGCCATGCGGAGGGAAAGGACACAGGCTGGGGTGAGAGAGACCCCACCCACCAGCTGGACGTCCATTTGTCCCTCAGAGCCTCAGTTTCCCTATTTACAAATGAAAGTGTTTTCATTTTTAGTTAATTAATTAATTCATGTGTTCATTTTTGTAAAAGCTAATGCATGTGTGTGGTTAAAAAAATGACACAAAATCCTACAGAGTAAGAAGTAAATCTACAGCTCATGTCTTTAGCTTTACCTGAACGCTGGTGAGCTGGCAGAAAATGAAGGTCTCTGGAGTATTTGAAACATTTTTACAATACAAATTTATTATAGAAAATTAGAAAACATAGATAAGTAATAGAAAGTCAAAACCACCTAGACAATACTGAAAATTTTGTGTGTATTTTCCAGAGTTTTTACTATATTTTAATTTTTTGGAAAATGTTTCTAAAATATTAATTGAGCACAGAGAATAAACCCAAACCCTACTCTAGCTGGTTTCATATACATTATCACATTTAATCTTCATTAGGTTCTGTGAAGAGAGTCTGGTTCTTCCCAATCCAATTTTATCAATAAAGGAAAAGCTCGTGGACATAAGTAATCTAGAAGCTTCTAGAGAGCAAGGGATGGCCTCAGAATCCACACTCTGCTGTGCCCAATTTCACAATTTCAGACCCACAGGCTTCCCAGGCTGTTGCTAAGACTGTCTGGGGCTTCTGGCTCCCACTGGGTCCTAAAGCTGCCCTTTCGTAGACTGGGGAGCAGGGAGGGTCCCTCCACTGTGCCCTGTGGTCTGTGTGTGCCTGCTGGGTGTGAGAAGCAACGTAAACAAATGTTGCCTTATTTTTGTGGGAGCATCTCCTATTTCAGTAGGGGCTTGGAAAGTGCTTTGGTGGGAATTCTATTTTAATCACTTGAGGTCAGGGCCTGGGCTCTTAGCTCTGCAGCCAAGCTCACACCCATGCTGTCCATTAAGATTTCATGGGCCTTCCTTATTTATACCTAAATGAGGTTTTTAATGGTTTAATTAGCAAAATATATCAGTTTGCTTCTTTAAATCTTGCCCCTCGGAGGTAGCACTATGAGCCATTTCCAATGTTTAATAAAAGATGAAAACCTTCATTCTGTTGGCTAAGGAGCCTGCGACCGCCTTCATCTGGTTGGCACAGACTCGGGGGTGCCTTAGAGAAGTCAAAATCGGAAAGTCAATCAACGGTGATGTCCCCAGCCTGGCCAACGTGACCTTTGTTACCCAGGAATGTTTGTCATCAGCTTCTCCAGCTCATTTGAATCCAAATTAAATAACCAAAATGAAAGCCTCACAGAGGAAACCACAGTTCAAGAAGGGTCTTTTCTTTAATTTGGAAAATCCTGTATAAATTTAGACAGAGGATAACTGCAAAGAGAGCCAGAGTCATCATCGAGAGCTGCCGCGGCCTGCCTGGCTGGGGTGACCCGTACCGCACCTCTGTGCAGTGTACATGAAATAGCCTTTCTTTCCTGGACATATCCAGAAAAATGGGGAAAATATACTTTTAATGACTTTAAGCTCTGCAAAACATCATTTTGGCATTGTAATATTGCAAAAAAAAAAAAAATTAAAATAGCAGAAATCGAAGATAAAAATCAGCCACAATTTTATTATCTAATCAAATCAATGTTTTTATTGGAGTTTGTTACATTATAACCCTTGTCTACATGGGTATTCAATTAGTACACATTTACAGTGATGTTTTCGATCATGTTTTATATCTGTGTTTTTACTTGTTGTGCCATTTTTCTTCCATTTTGCAACGAGCCCTTTTTAATTTCTATCTTACACCCCCTCCTCTGGTCTCCTCCCCCACCCTCTGCTCCTCTCCCTTAGGGAGGCAACCAGTGCTTCCTGCCTGGTGTCCACGCTTCCAGGTCTTTCTCCAAGCCTGGGCAGACGATTACAGACAGATACACTCTCTCTGTGAGCTTTTTCTCTGTTGCCTTTTCCCCCCTCCAAATGGGATTTTACTGTATACATTTCTCTGGAACTTGCTTTTTCCCTTCACTTAATGCCCTGTGGACAATGGATATAGTTGTAATTTAGTGTTCTTTTTTTGTCTTTTTTAAATTGTCAATCCATTTGGAGTTTCTTGCTACAAATAGTGTCAGATAGAGGTCTAACTTTGTTTTCTTTCAGGCATATAGTCAATGATGTCAGTACCCGTATTAATCAGAACACTCCACGAGTTCCCTCAGCTGCCCAGTCCTGCTTGGGTTTCTCTCAGCCAAGAGTTTTGTTTATTATAGACCCCTTGAAGCCTGAAGTGGGGATGCTCCCTGGTTTGTTGTCCCATCTGCAGCCCCTGGAGCCCAGACCCTTAGAGGATACCTGGGCTGGCACACCCGCACTCCAGATGGGCACCCGGCAGTAAGAGAGGCCAACGTTATGGAGAGGTCACAGTGGTGTCATGGGAAAGACCAGTGCCTGGGGTCAGCCGGGCCCGAGTGTAAATTCCACCTTGGATGCTTTTGAACTGTGTGACTTTGGGCATGTTGGTTAACCTGCTTGAGACTCAGTTCCCTGCCTGGCATGGGGTGCTGTGTGCAGTGCCTGACACGTGGTCTGGTCCCAACACCTGACCATAATTTTTAGAGGCAGCACCAGGACATGCACCAGCTATCCTGGTTTTTAGTTGAGTTCTCTTTCCATGGACCAGTGTTCCTCCCAAATGTCATACAGGTGATTTCAAGCAGCACAGAAATGGATATTTATATTTCAATAATTATATAATTGTTTCACAGTGATCTTTTGCTGATGGCCAATGATACTGCTTTTTTATGTATAGAAGTGTTGTAAAGTTTATTTTTAAAAATAAATTTAGTTAAGGTCAAAAGTTAGTTGGTTTATTAACACAAAAGTGATTAAGTGCATAATAACAGAGGCTGTACAGCATTATGGCAAATATCGTGTAGGTAGCTTTTCAACGGCCGAGGTTTTTGGAAACTGCACACTTCATGCCATGTCCCCTGTGCCCAGGCCGGGCCTCCTGCAGGGGGAGGGAGTCAGGTCTCGGCCGTACGTAGTAAGCAAGCACATCCACGCCTCCTGCCTGGCCGCTCCTCCGTGGGGTCGCCTTGTTCGTCCTCACCCCAAATAAGAGGCCTCCAGTGATTTTTATTCTCAGAGTGGAAAAGAAATGATGAGTTCTCAACTACACTGGCTCTTGTTGCATGCATGCTCGTGTGTGTGTGTGTGTGTGTGTGTGTGTGCACGTGTGTGTCCTGAGGCCCCTTGTTTGTCCTTGCAGACAGCTGGGTACAGAGTTGCTGCTCAGTCTAAACTTATTGACCAAACAGGGACTTTTCATTTTGAAATAATCTTTGACTCTTTTGAGGGAAAGCCTAATGTTAGTGTTTTTGAACTTCTGTGACCATCTGTGGGGCATTTACAGTGGCAATGGTGGAATGTGGCGAGCACGCCTTTCCCTCCCTCCACTGCAGCCCATAGCCTTGGCCCATGTCACACACTGACTGCAGAACCTTATCGAACTGGGCCAGCCTCAGAGCCCTTCCTAAAGCCATCTGTAATTAGTGAAGTTGACATGTGACGTGAAACCTTGTGGCCATCCCTGACCTACAATCGGTAGGCCAGGGACGTGATCACTGCGGCATATTTTCTGATCTTGCTATTAAATAAATGTCCAGGATGGTGACTCCTCATGTCCCTTTTGCTCACGTGGATGCTGTGTCCAAGGGGTTCTGTCCCGACCAGGACAGGAGGGATTCCTGTCCAGAGATGCGGACCTGCTCGCCAGGCCTCTGGCGTCCCCTGCCCGCCCTCATCACTCAGCAGCCTTTACAACAGTCTGAAGACGCCCCCCAGTGTGACCACCCCCCAGGGAGAGCTTGTCTGTCTCGCTTGCTGGGACATTGTTCTCACTGGGCACAGTGTAAGCTGCTTCAGCAGAACCTGCCAGACTGTTAATCTTGAGGTAACAAACAGAGAGTGTGAAACTCAGAGCACTAGACACCCTGTAGTGACAGTTGTGAGGCAGGGTGACAACCTACTCTGGGAAGGGGGTCAGCTGGGGTCTGGCCGTGGGTCGGGGAGAAATCAGCATGCACGGGGAGAAGACCCAGTTCCATCCCATTCTGTGTAGTTCAAGTTCAAGTTCAAGTCCATGCTGCTCAGCGTGGACTGTGCCGGGCTGTGCCCTGGGCACCGAGGCAGCCAGATCCATTCGTCCCACAGACTCTGCCAAGCACCTGCCTTGTGCCAGTTAGTGTCTCAGGTGCTGGCGCCACAGAGACGGACAATACAGCTAAGTCCCAGCCCTCACAGAACTTCCATTCTAGCGGCAAAGACAGACCGCAAGTGAAGAACTACAAACACGTACCGCACCAGGCCAGGTAGGCTGGGCTGTTTCAATAATAAACCAAAAATCTGTGATTTAACCCAACAGAAGTTTGTTTTTTGCTCACTCAAAGTTTCCTGCAGGTCCAGGTGGCTCTTGAGGACAGCAGTCCTCCCTGTGTGGGCTCCGCCTCCAGGTGGACAGGTGATCACAGCAGGGGAGAGAGGGCAATGCTCCTGAGATGCCATCACTTGGAGGTGACATGTCTTATTTCCACTCGTGTTTTCTTGGCAAAAGGAGTCACGTGGACGCTCCTGACCACCAGAGCTCCCGTGTCCTGAGACGGGAGATGACCAGAAATGCTGAGCAGCCGCAGTGGTGCCCACCACAAGTGTGTGTGCAAGCCGGGCCGAGTGCGTACAGGCACAGAACAGCCGTCTGTGACAGCGTGCTCCAGACCGCTCCAGCCGCCATGGCAGAACACCGCAGGCTGGGGGGCTTAAATGACAAAATTTAGCTCCTCTCAGTTCTAGAGAACTTGCAGATGGCCACTTTCTTATTGGGTCCCCACACGTGTGAGCACATCCCTGGCGTCTCTGTGTGTCCAAATTTCTTCTTCTAGTAAGGACACCAGTCAGACTGGATTAGGGCCCACCCTAACAGCCTCATTTTCATCAATGTCCTATCTCCAAATACAGTCCCGTTCGGAATTACTGGGCGTTAGGGCTTCAACGTATGAATTCTGTGGGGACACAGGTCAGTCAATAACAGTGAGATCCAGTGTGATCCAGGAACTGAACCCTGATAGGGAGCCCGAGAAGGCGCTATGCGTGGAGAGTCGCAGGATGAATAGGAGTTGGCCGAATCAAGAGTGGGACACGAGGAACCAGGGGAAGGGAACAGCAGTAGGGTCAAAGGCCGTGGGCATGGAGCCCATGCTAGGAGAGCTAATGGGGAAGGCGAACCTAGGGTGAGATTCCATTGTCGTGGGGCATGTCAGCATGGCGTGGGGGGGTGGGGGTTAGGGGTGCAGGAGTTCAGCCAACCTGGCCTGCAGGTGAACAGGAGGTAGGAGAAGCCTGAGCTGCTCCTTGAAGAAACAGTGGGCGGCACCTTCCCCTCGGAGCGACAGTCAAAGAGGAGGGGACACCCTGGGGAGTGTGAGTGTCCGCAGCAGGCTGGGGGTCCTGGAGGGGAAGTTACAAAGTAAGCAGAGGGCAGCGGAGGCTAGCGATGGGAGCAGCTCCTGGGGCCTGTCCTGCTGATGGGGAGACGGGTGTCCCCAGCAGGATCACACTCCCTGGGGCCCTCCAGGAGGTCAGTAACCAGCCAGCAGGCAGGCACGATGGAATGAGTGCCACACAGCGAGGGGAACCCTGAGGGGAGAAGACTGATTTCAGTGGGCAGTAGGTGGGAGTCCAGGAAGCCTTCCTGGACTTGGTGGTTTGAGCTGGGCAGTGGGTAACCAGCAGAGATGAAGGGGTCCCCAGAAGTGTGAGCTTCTGGAATTCCTGGGATGTGGCCTGTTTTACTGCAGCACCTGGGGGAGAGATTGCCTGCAATGGGATCACAGTATTTCCCTGAGAGCCAGACTGAGCCAGAAGTGAAGCTGAACTTGGGTCTGGGATCCTAGACCCCAACAGGGAGTCAAGAGGGGCATCATTTCACATTCTCTGTTTCCCAGGGACGGGGCTAGGTTGGCACTACTCTTGGGTGTTTGTGAAGTTTCCCTTTCCAAGGCCCCTCCCATATATTAGGGCCAGGTCCAGGGCCAATGTGTATTGAGGGTTTACTGTGTGCCAGGTGTTATTTTAAATGCATTGCAGAGCGCTGCGTGGTGGCTCACTCCTGTAATCTGAGAACTTTGGGAGGCTGAGGCAGGAGGATCACTTGAAGCCAGGCATTCAAGACGAGCCTGGGCAACATAGTGAGACCCCATCTCTACAAAAAAATATAATACTTAGCCATACATGGTGGTGGCATGTGCCTATAGTCCCAGCTACTTGGGAGGCTGAGGCAGGAAGATTGCTTGAGCCCAGGAATTCAAGGTCACAGTGAGCTATGATTGCACCACTGCACTCCTGCCTGGGTGACAGAGTGAGACCCTGTCTCATAAATAAATAAATAAATAAAGGTATTAATGTATTATACATACTAAATCATTTACTCTTTGTGGGAATCCTAAGAAGGTGGTGATTGTTATTCACTTTGTATGTATTTTACATGCGATGAACCCAAGGCACAGAGAGGTTAAGTAACTTTCCCAGCAACACCCAGCTAGTAAGTGGTACGGCTAGAGTTTGAACTCATAAAGTCTAGCTTCAGACTACCTCTAGATATGACAGAGTTGCAGTCTTCCACTGAAGTTAAGGATGAGTCTGCCCTGACAGTTCTTAAGGATACAAAGAAGCCCAGACACCACTTCGTTCTGTCTCCCGCTGCTTCCGAGTCAGCAGAGATCTAATCTTGCCTGCTGAGCTGCGACACACAGAGGCCCCTTGCTGCAAGCGATGCATTGTTCCTTTGCTTGGGTGAAGGCGGGGCTCCCTGGGAATCAGCAGTCAGTGTAATATCTAAGGCCAAGCTCTGCCTCCTGCCGTGTGACCCGACCATAGTCAGAGGCTCCACATTCTTTGCACAGGGCTCAGCGCTTCATCTGAGCAGGTCCCCATCACCGGGGAGGACAGCTTAGAGCAGGGGCAGCTCTCTTCACTCCTGTCAGCCTGTCTGCACCCTGGCCTTGCTCGCAGGGCTGAGGGTGCTCGGGGGCAGGGCCCAGACAGCTGCGGAAGGGTTTGGGTGGGAAGGTAGTGGGGTGCCTACACAACCCCAATTTCTCTGAGGAGCATCACCCAGGAACTGCAGGCAGATCCCGAAGGACTTATGTAGAAGAGAAAACTAACAGTCAGCGTGAGAACGTGGGTGGGGGCATGCAACAAAGCGATGAGTTTAGTGGGTGGTGTTATTCATGCGTTTGATAAATATTTATTGAGTGTCTACTGTATGCCTGGTGTTCTGCCATGCCCTGGGGCTAAGACAGACGAGGTTCCTCCTCACCTGGGCTTACATTTCAACACAGGAGGCAGGAAGCAAACAAGTGGAAATGCAGAAACAGGTAAGAGCAGACTGTGAGCAGGGCTTGCAGGAAGTGAAGCAGACGGAGGGGCTGGGCAGAGTGAGTGGCGGGGCTGGGCAGCTGCTTTGGACGGTGTGGTCAGAGGCGCTTCTCTGGGGGACAGATAAAGAGCCAGCTGTGAGAGGACAGTCCCAGAGTGTTCCAGGCAGGGCAAGGCAATGTCCCTGAGAGGACCATGCCCCGTGCATGGGGTGAGGGGGACGGCAGGAGACTGAGGATGGAGAGGTGGGAGGGGTGTGGGAGGCACGGGGGATGCTCCACCTGGTGCTTTCAAGAGCTCCTGTGGGCTGCCACCGTGAGAAGAATGGATGGCAGGGAGGCAAGAGTGGAGGAGGGAGATGGAGGGGACGGGGCGGGAGGGAATGCACACCGGAACCGGAAACTCATTTCAGCCCTTCCGCTCTGCTGTGCTGGCCTGGGCCGCATGCAGGGGCTGCCCTGCTGGCAGTCGTGACCCAGGGCTCTAGTCAGTGGCGTGCGGTCAGTGGTGTGGCAGGGATGTGGGCAGGGGCTGGGGGTGGGGAAGGCCTGTGCACAGTGCGGAAGAGCCTCCCCAGGAGGCTACTAGGCCTAGATGTTTCTAAGAGGTCGGCAAGAGGACCAGCTGGCGCCTCTCCAGCTGCAGGTGTCTGGCTGCTCAACTGGGATGAAGGAGATGCATCCTCCAGATGAAGGAAAGCAGGCTTTGGAGACCACCACTGACGCTGCCGTGGACGTGGGTTCCTGGGCCCCTCGGCCCCACCGAGAGGGACGCTGGCATCCGGGTGCTGAGCCGAGCCTGCATGGGCTCGGCCATCTCCCACCTGGGAGAATGGAGGAAGAGTTGAGCTGGGCAGCAGGAGACAGAGAGATGCCTGCTGCCTGCTTTCCTGTGATGTGGCTTCCAACCCAGTACTTGGTGAGTCCGCGCGGTGCTGGAGGACAGGTGGCAGGATGCAAGTGTTCTCAGTGTTATACTCACCGTTATCACTATGTGACAATTACTCATAGCACTCCTGCAACCAATACTGAGTGCGTCCTTACTATGTGCTGGGATCCATGCTATGTACTTTACATGTCTCATTTGATTCGCATAACAACCCTGTAAGGTACGTACATGGTTTTCCCCACTTTACAGCTGGGGAAACAGAGTCCAGGGTCATGTAGCTGTCAGTGTGCGAAGCACTGTCAGAACCCAGGCCTTCTGCTGTGGGGCTCCCAGGCTTCGCCACACCCTCACCTTAGTGGGGGTGGGACGGGGGTTGCACTGGGCCCTTTGAGGGTGCCGTGTGGGGACATTGCACAGCTGAATTGGCTCGGGATTAGCAGGGGAGGACTGGGGGAGAGGTGACCTATGGGTAGCAAAGCCAGGAGGCAGGGAAAGACTCTATCAGCAAGCACCCCAGAACTGTAAAACAGACACACAGGACCACCCGGTGGGGGCAGGGTCCCCGCTTGCTCTCACCTCCCATCACGCGGGGGCACATGCTCCCCTTGGGGGTGGGTGCTGCTGGGGACAGTGGCTGTTTCTGCCTGCCCAGCACTGATCCTCCTCCACTTTTCCTTTAAGGACCTGACTCCTTCCCACGTTGCCCGTTAGGCTTGGGTGAGGCTGACTCTGCCCCCAGCTCGAGGGTGGGCACGTGGCCCCAGTGAGGCCGGTGAGGGTGGCGGACAGGCCTTTTTGGAACCATCAAGAAAGACGCGTTGTTTTCTGCTGGGGTTCCTAAGCGGGGAGGATGCGAGCCTGGCAGGGCCAGTGGCCACGTTAGCCGAGAGTCAAGGCAACAGGGAAGAAAGTGGAGCTGATGTGGGGAGAGGCAGCTTCCTGACGAGATTGCCGCAGCCCTCCCGGATATTTCTGTTTTAGCAAATTATCCCCTGTGCTGGGTCAGCCTGTTTAGTTGGACGGCTGCTGCTCGTGGGCGAGGACACAAGGACCCCTCTCTAAAGCCAGTCATCTCATTCCTCCAGGAACCCAGGGCGGGACTTCTGCATCCCACCCACCCCTGCTGGGCTCTCCGGGCGGACGCTCTGTGTCTGCGGGTGCAGTGTGGGGCCCGTGCGGATGACGACGGTGTTCAGACCGGCCTGCGCTGCACTGGGGTCTCTGGCCTCCCGGTTCGGGCGCTGCAGCAAGGCCTGAGTTAAGGCAGAGGTGTCAATGTCGTGTTAGAGTCCAAAAGACCTTGACTTTTTGTTTTTTTTTTCTTTTTCATGGTCGCTGTGCTGGTCTGGGGCTCAGGGCCAGATTTGCCCCGTGTTCTGGGTGAGCAGTAAAGGGACCTTTTACCCAGAATCGTGGGGCCTGTGTAAACCCAGCCCTGCGTCAACATTTCCACACACCGGCAGGGCTTCCACTGCTACGATGTCTTTTCAAGACGGAACAATTCTCAGGTTCCTCTGACTGTCTAGACCAGTGGTTCCTGCGTGAGGGTCCAGTCGTCAAACTGAGCCTATAGGCATGTCTCCTTCAGTCCGAAGGATGTTTAAAATTAAAGATAAGTTGTCAATTTTGAAGAATCAGGGAATTTCATCTTCAAAAAAAAAACAACATTTCTGGATTCTCCTGAAAAAATGAGGAAGTCTGAGAACACTGGGCTTGTATCATCAAATGGCAATAGTTAGCAGAAATGGGATTAGGGTCCTGGTCTTTCTGATGCCACCTCCAGGTTGAACCAGCTGCCTTTGGGAGTTCTTCCACCCTACACTTCTGTGGGTCTTCATACTTGATCTTTCTGGACCACATCTTCATCGTCCCTCCTCTTTCTTCGACTTTGGCAGGACCACGCTACTTCCCTGCAGAAATGGCCTCTGAGATCAGCCTAAGTGCTGTCTGCAGCTCCTGGCAAGTTCCAGAATTGTCCAGTCCAACCCCAAAGTGAGGGTGGTCAGAGGAAAGTATTAACAGCTATAGCAACCACTGCCAGCCAGGACAGGTGCGATTTGACCTCAGTTAATGGTCTCCATAAGCATGATAATAATTTAGTGTACGAAGTCAAAAGTGGCAAGGAAGCTGCATTGAGATTCCTGGCGAGCTGACAGTAATGACCAAATAATCATTATGGGAAATGCATGGGGCTAGTCATTAGGGGAGGTTTTATTATTTTTTTAAAATCTTCGGAATGAAAATCAAGATCTCATATCCACCAGTAAAATCCCTAAGAACCACAGATTTACTGTCTTGGAGCAGGAAGGATCCCTGCAGTTTGCTAAGTCCAGCCCTCGCCCAGAGGATGGATCAATAAACCAGCCACACAAGACTTACAGACAGTCTCTGTTTGCTCACCCCCAGCTCTGGGAGGCTCATGCCTTGAGTGGTAGACTAAGTTATTCCTAGCTGGCTTCCGGTGTTAAAAGCGTGGGCTCTGGAATCAGACTTTCTGGATCCAAATCCGGGATCTCCCACCAGCTTGAGCTAGTCCTGAATCTCTCAGAGCTTGTGTTTTCTCATCTGATACACGGGAGGAATCGTGGGAGAGCTGTTCTAAGAACTCAGGAAGGCAATACCCGCAGGGCGCCTGGGCACGGGAAGCAGCCAGTGAATGGTTACGCGTGATTGTCGCAGTTGTCGTCCTGGAGGTGAGCTCTGTCTCACTGCATCATAAGTGCAATCACAGAGCATTTTCTGTAAAGGTAGCAGCGACTTGTAGGGGCCTCACCTCATCTTCCACCAGAGCAGCCTCAGTCTTGTCTGGGTTATACTTTTGGCTTCTACCAATACTTTCATTTTGAAGGAAGGTTCTGTAGCTAAAGCTCGTTGACAGCCATGGATCTTGTTTGACTGTTTTACAGATGTGGGAGCTGAGCTGCAGAGGGCAGGGAGATTTCTGTTCCCCAGGTAAGGCTGCCGGATTTAGCCATGAACAGGCGGGCAGCCCAGATCAGCGTGATGCACAAAAAAATCACTGCCCGGTGTACGAATACCTGCATGCTGCATGCGTTGCCTCAATTCTGTGTCGTGCCTGGCACCCCTGTCCCCAGGCCACATGCCAGGGAGGGGCCGGAGATTGCCTAGGGCCCGAGTCTCCTGTAACTCGCCTTCCTGCTCTTTTCTCGGGGCACGGGGTGTCAAAGGCCGGTCTGTGTCTCCCTCCTTCCCGTGCCCGGCAGCGGCGCTACTGAGCCATGCAGCTCCTTTCCTCCTGGCGCGTCGTGGCCGCAGCTCTGCTCGCCGGCAGCCACCTGCGTGGCCGGGGCTGGGCTCCCACTTGAAGCGCATTTGCCGTGTCCTCGGGAGGCCCGTGAGATGAGTCAGTCCCTGCCTCCCCCGTCTCGTCTGGCAGTGTCACTGTGTCCTACCCCTTCACACCGAGCCCCCGTGTCTGGGCCCTAGAACGGGTGTCAGTGCAGGTTTGCCAGGGGGCAAGCGCAGGCCCATCGCTGCTGGAGGAAAAGGCGAACTAGGCTCTTGCCCAAGCACGAGCTAAGCACACGGAACCAGCACAAACCAGGTTCAGACCCCGGCGGGGGTGCAGGCAGAGGCCCTCCGGAGTCTGAGGCCACAGTGGGATTCCTGACTCCAGGCGGTCACAGACACGTGCGCCCGTGGGCCAGGCAGGCAGGGAGGCGAAGTAGGGCTGGGGGGGACCAGGCAAAGGCCCCCCAGTGCTCCAGCTCCAGCTGCCCTTTGCCCTGTGGAATGTGAGTTCCCATTGCCACATACTCCTGTTTTTCTAAAGAAGCCAGAAATCTTGATGTGTATAAGAAATGTCCTGCTTTTAAATGTTAACGATTTCAAATTTTCCCGAGATCATCATGTTGGCCAAAAACACATGACTGAGGGCAGCACTCAGCCACCGCGAGGGACAGGTCGTGACCCCTCTTCAGCATGACCCCCCCACCCCCGCCCGCCATCCTGGGCGCCCGGAGGCCTCACTCTGGGTTCCCTCTGCAGGGAGCCGGGGATCAGGTGGCGCTCACCTCACTCAGAGCGACAGCTCCGGGAGATGAATAAAGATTGCAGCCCTGCCGATCCATCATCTTCCGGCGCCAAATCGCGCACGTATCCCATTATCATTACGGAGCTTTTGGGTTAATTGCAAATCAGGGAGTCGAGATTATTAATGTGAGTGGAAGCGTTTGGGGGTGAGGGGTGGGCTCGGCCAGCTGGCTCCCGTCCCACCGTCCCCGGCTGGAGGCCTCCCACCACGGCTGACCTCCTGCCCGCTCCCGCGTGGGTGACGGTCTTGAGCCCCCGTCGGCCTGGGCACGTGCCTGGGAACCATTTCCCAGGAACTCTTTGTGGCAGAAGCATTAAAAGCAAATGTGCTCATTATACCTGATGGCGCACAATCCATGCAGAGGAAATTAGTAACGATTAGGGCGTCATTAGAGGGAGATGTCTCTCTTCACCCAAAATATTGATGGCAAAAGCCCCAGCAGCGCACATAACAGATGAATCACACCTAGAAACACAGAGCACCGTGGTGATGATCGATGCTGTCCCGAATATACCCCAGGCAGCTCCGAAGCAGAAGAGTCAGCAGCCGTTCCAGGTCCCCCCGGCTATTGCAAAAAAGTATTTGGATGTCCTGACACATTCTTCTACCCAGCGTTTCTACCAGACTCCCCAGGACATGACGACGGCATAGAATGTCTCAGTGACGTGGGGGTTATTTTTCAGTGGTCACAAGCTGCTGGCCTAATCTGCCTTCAGTTACAAATTGTTTAGATTACATAATGTTTTAAAAGATCAGAATAGATGGGCTGTGTGTATATAAACATCCAGATTTCTAGCTTCTCCAGAGAAGTCGGACTGTAGAATGACACTGGGCCAGCATCTCTGTGTGACAGTGGTCAGCTGGAGGTGAGTACTGACTGCCCATCAGATGCACCGCTGGTTTCCCGCAGGCTCCACCACTCCCTGCTGTGAGCCCAGTATGAGGGAGCAGCCATTCCTGTTTATTACAGCACTTACAGTATCACCTGGCACTCCGGCCTTATTGGATGCCTAACTCTGTGGGCACTTGCATTTGTAATCCCTGTTCAGGTTCAGCCTTTTCTGTAAGGCAACCAGACTGGTGTTTCTGCAAATATGGGGTTGGATTGTGTTCCCCGTTTCCTCAAGCTCCTTAGAGTCCTTTCCCCCATCACCTACCACTACCGTCACCACCCTCACCAGGCGCCTGTAGGATAAAGGCCAAGCACTCACTCAAAGCCCCCTGTGACCTGGACCTTCCTGTCTGTCCTCCCTTCCTTACCGTGTCCCGTGCACTTGGATTTCCAGCTACCTGGGACTGCCTTTCCTGCCGTCCTGTGGGGACAGCCCAGGCCCCCTCCCTGCTCAGGACTTTGCTGCTACAGCCCCTCCCGCCTAGAAAGCTTTCATCCCTCCTCCCTCGCTCCGACTCCGCGCTCATCCCACTTTCCATTCTGACCCTGAAGCCGGGTCGGGAGCAACCTGCTTGCCCCTCTCCCTGACATCTCGTCATCCACAGCCCCCGTCTGCACACCTGCCTGTCCCCAACACCATGTGCATCCGGAGGGCAGGCTCCCCTCCTCCCACGCTGCCACCCCGCAGGGTCCAGCGGCCTTGCTCTTAGCAAGTACTCAATAGAGTTCTATTGAATGCATTCACTTGGCACCGCACTAATTTCTTTTTCCTCACGCAGTGTGTGATTTCTAATTGAGTTCTCAGACTTTACTAATGTTCCGGAAGAGCACGAATTCTCGCCAAGTGCTTTAATTAGTCCTGGTGGTCCTGCCCAGGGCCTGCCAAGGCTTAAGGTCTCTCCCTCGCTCCTTGTCCTAACCTGGCTGCTCCCTTCCAGGCTGGCTGTTCCCAAGGTCCCCACGCTGCCGAGGTGTCTTCCATCTTCCCAGATTAATCAGTTTAACAAAACATACATTTACCAAGTTATTAGAATAGTTAATGAAAAGAAAAGATTTGGCTTGAATCGATCACTCAGAATGTATCGAGCAATCGCTCTGCTGGCTGTTGCATGGTTTTGGAGAGGGACTTGTGCATTTGCTTTACATACAGAAATGTGCGTATATCTAACAGTATGGCCCAATACATTTTCATAAAGTAGACACATCACCCGCATCAACAGTCTGCACCCAGGTCAGGGATCAGGCACGACAGCACCCAGAATCACCCGAAGGCTCTGTTCTAGTCACTAAGCCCTCCCCCAAGACTAACTGCAATATTGACTCCTAATGGGATAAAATAGTTTTCCCTACTTTTGTGCTTTATGGGAATGGAATCATAGAGTATGCCCTCTTTTGTTTCTTTCACTCAATAGTGATGCTTATAGGATTCATCCATGTTTTTGTCTGTAGTTGTAGATGGTGCGTTCCCATCACTGTGGAGCAGTATTCCACGGTGTGGACACACCACCATTTATCGATCCACTCTATTGATGATGAACATGAGAGTTCCCCCCAGTTTTTGGCTGCTATGAACATCTAGCTCATGTCTTGTAGTAAACACACATATGCATTTCTGCTGAATATATTCCTAGGAGTGGAATTGCTGGGCTGTGGATTAGTGTGTGTTCAGCTCTAGTACCTACTGCCAAAAACTTTTCCAAAGTGGTTGTTATTCATTAATTTTTAAGATTTATTCCTTCTTTAATTAATTCCTTCAATAATGACTTAACACCTGCTTTGTGCAAGCCATTGTGCTAATTGCTGGAGAAAATATAAAGATGGATAAGAATGAGTCATGACATTCACTTATTTTAAAACTGTCAGTGAGTACTCACTGCCTGCAGGAGAGACTCTAAATGCCTTAGCTTGGCACACAAAACACTCACCAATCTAGAGTCCAGTTCTTTTCAGCAGGCCAGGTGTCGAAACCCACGTGACTTCCAGGGCCAGGTAGGTGATATGAACGAGTGTAGAGAGCCGGGTGGGGACCGTGAGAGCGAAGCTCACTTACCCATCTACGCGGGGCGGTGACGCTGGGTTTCAGCTGATCACTGACACGAGGGAATATGGGCCTACAGTGCCATGTCTAATGTTCTAAGAGAAGCTGGATATCTGAGTTTGATATAAAATCTCCTAACTTTTAAAGTTGAGAACTATTTTAAAATGAAAATACTATACTGGTCAAACAAAACACAAGAATGAGCTGGACTTGGGTGCAGTTTGCCAATATGCAAACTATGCACTAAATTTCTGTTCTAGAGCTTTCCTCTATCACCTATGTCCTTGTGCTCAAGCCCTGTCCCATCCCAGCACGAACACTAGGCCCTTCTTTCTCACATCTCTGGCACTTGCATTTCATTCCCCCGAGAGGAGCTTCCCCTTCTCTTTAGCTGCAATGGCCTCCAGTCCCTTGAGACACAGTTCAAATGCCACTGTCTCCCCGAAATCCTCATCCTTTCCCATATAAGCTTCCAGACCACCCTGGCACGTGCCTTTCCCTTAGCATTTGTCCCACTGTAATGCAGTGTTTGATACCTTGTCTATTTCCCCACTTGCTCCTCTAGGGCCGAGACCCGAGAGCTTACTTATCTGTGTATCTCAGCATCTGGTTCACAGGAGGGTCTCATAAATGTTTACTGAGGGAACCAAGTGTCCCCCCAGCATCTATTCCCTCTTCCTCCAGCTCAGCCCTCGGATTTGATTTGGGGATCCACCCCTCCCCCATACCATGGAAGCAGAAGCCATGTCAAAAACAGCCTAGGAATTGTCTTCCTCTGGCCTCAGGGGAGGCTTAAAAGAGAGTAGGTGATTGGATTGCACCCGGGTGGCGTTAACGCCAGAGCTGCTGTGAGAGCATCCAGAGCAAGGGGTATGGATGGAGCGTACGGCCACCATCCTGCTACCAGGCAAAGCCGGAGACTACAGCCAACCCAGAGGACGGGAGTGGTAGGAAATGGGAGAGACCGGGTCCTGATAATGTCGCCGGAGCACCCGAATCCATCCACGCCTGAAGACAGCACTGCCCTGGCCTTTTCAGTTTCATTGATCAGTTACAATAAATTCCCCCCCTTTGCTTAAAACTGGAGATGAGTTTCTGCTTCTGACCAATAAGGAACATGAAACACATAGAATTCACTAAAATACAAAGTAGAACATATAAATTTCACCAAATATTTATATGAAAAAAGTGTTTACATGCAGAGGAGTTAAAAATTCCATTCGCAAGGGAAATTGCACTCCCCTTGGGTGGGTAAGTGCCCAGAGGGGAGCAGGAACAGTGAAGCGCAGTTACCGGAACTTGTGTGGGATGCAGTGAGCAAGAACGAGAGGGAGGGAGGGAGAAGTGCGAGTGCGCAGTCTGGGAAGACTTCATGGAGGAAGTGGGGTTTTATTCATATATATGTGTGTATATGTATATGTATGTATGTGCCTGTATGCGTGTGTGCATATATGTACATGTACATACATATCAAACATAGCGTGTACTGGGCAATGTGCTAACATGGAATGATACAAAGTTCTGCCTTCAAGGACCTTATAGTTTAATGAAGGGAGACAGATCAAAAATAAACAACTACAAATCAAATAATTGCCTGGCTGTAATAGGTGCCAGGAAAGAAAGAACCACGGGAAGGCTCTATTTTGGATAAAGAGCTCTGGACGTCCTCTTTGAGGAAGTGGCATTTAAGCTGATGTGCAAATTAGGACAAGGGCCTAGCCATGGGAAGAGTCACCCTCAGCAGGATCCAGGAAGAGGAACAACCTATGCGGGGATCCGGGGCGGGGATGGGCCTGGTGCGTTCAAGGAACAAGTGGCCAGCGGGACTGGCACATGCTGCGGCTGGGGAGTCGGGCAGCGGCCAGATTATGCAGAGCTTGTTGGCTGTGGTAAATAGTTTGCATTTTGTTCCATGAGAAACAGGAAGGCACTGAAGGGTTTTGGGCAGAGAAATGACTGGTTCAGATTCGTGTTTGTAGATCATTGTGGCTATTGTGGGGAGAACAGGCTATAGAGGTAAGAGCAGGTGCCTAGATGCCAGGTAAGAGCTACCGGGTGAAAGAAGCTGGCAGCCTAGAAGTGGATGTCAGGAATGGGGAGAAGTACCTATATATGGGATCACTTCGGAAGTAGAATAAACGCAACTTACTTACAGATTAAGGATTGGGGAAAGGAGCAAGGATGTCTCCCAGGTTCTGTCTCCAGCCTCTTGGTAGATGGTGGTTCCATTTACCAAGCGGAGGAAGAGGTGACGAGAGCATGGGACGAGTGTGAATGGCAGCAGGGGAACTATGAGTTCAGCTTGAAGATTTGGCACGGCCTTGGTAAGAATAAAGGATTGGGACCAGGGAAAAATGGAGATGCCTGCATTCAGGAGGGAAGATCAGAAGAGGGTTGGCGCGTGTTGGTGTGTATTTGGAGATGGTTGTGCCAGAGCCTGAAATGGTTTTCATTATCCATGGCATTTAGCCATATGACCTTTGCTCAAACAAGCAGGTCTTGATTGGTGCCAGGTAAAAAGGTATTTGGGGAGATTTGATCAGTAATTCTTTCCATACAGTTAAACACAGCAGCCCAAGAGTGAGTGATGGCATAATTTAATAATGCACAACATGCCACTGAGATGCAGTCTGGCTAACAGGGGTGATTAATAGTCACACACTGCAGCTGTGACTTGCTTTCAGTGATGGCATGGGGAAGGGGGGGACAGAAATTCCCATTATGCTATGACAACAAGGTCTAGACTTTTGTACTTGATGCTATACCAGGCAAGATCCATGGTGCACACAGAAACGTTATACCATACACACACACACACACCACACACACACACGGGCACACACAGGCGCACACACACACACACACACACACAGCCTCTCCAAGGTCAGAAGAGCGAAGTCAGCCAACTGTTCCAACCTTTAGCTGGACGTAGTGCTTGACTGAGTCTAGATCCATGGAGTCAGGAGCCCAAAATTCTAGTCCCATCTCAGCCAGCAAATCTTCTCTATGTAAACTTGGACAAGCCACCTCCTCTATGTTTCATTCATTCACCCATTTTTTCAGAAAGAATTTATTTAGTGCCAGCTACATACCAGAACATGTGAAGGCACAGGTGTTACTGGAGTGGCCATAACACGTTTGGTTTCTGCTCTCAGGGAGCTTACAGTCTAGCTGACTATTCAGGTGCCAATGTCCCCAACTGTTTAGTGAGCTCGCGGACTAGATGATCTTCCAAAGCCCCCTTTATTTGTAAACTTTCTAAAGTTAAAAGTTATAAACTATCAAAAATTATAAACGATCCCTGAAGGCTTTTAATTAATTTTCTTTAAAGTATCTGTTTATTTTTTTTCTTAGAATCTAATCTTAGCAATTTTCAAGAATACAATACATTATTATTACCTGTAGTCACCATGTTGTACCATAGACCTCTTAAATTTATTCCTCCCATCTTACTGAAATTTTGTATCCTTTGACCAACATTTCCCCAAGCCCAGAATGGTAAGTGTGTGAGGGAATGCATATTAATTAGCCCAATTTAGCCATTCTATAATGTATACATATTTCAAAGCATCATGTTGTACATGATAAACATATACAGTTTTTGTTTGAAAAATAATGTTATATACTTTAAAAATAAATTTTTTTTCTGAATATTTTCTCCCTGTGAAACTTCAAACAAGACCAGAAATGTGTCATGTAGTAAATGAAATTCCCCGTTGCAAATCTGTCTAGTAATGTAGGTGAAAATTAAAGTTATTACTGCGTTCAGCAGTTCTATAATCTACACTTTATTTACATTTTAACATTCCCCAAATCATAATGTATCCTACAGCTATGTTTGGCCGACAGCAGACATTATGCGATTGTCAGTGTTTGTGCATGACATCAAAGCTTGTAGCAGAGATGACAGCAGCCTGGGAAAAAGTCCTGAAGATACTAATGGAACACTGTTTTAGCAGATTCTACATCACAATCCTCTTAGTGGCAAAGAAGAAAACACTATGTGGAAAAAATTTAGAGACATTGACGGTTCAGAGACGAAAAGTAATTCAGTAAGATTTGGATTCTAAATGTAAAGACATTTTTCAAATACCTATTTATGTAGCTCATATTTTCATTTTTATGTATGTCCATGAGTGATATTTTATTTTCATATCTAAATAGGTATAAAATGGCTTTTAATAATTATAAAATAAAAATTCTAGGTGATAAGGAAATGTAGCATTTATCTCAGGAATGCAAGGCTGGTTTTACAGAATTAAAAAAAAACACATATGATCATTTCAATAGATGCTGAATAAGCATTTGAGAATTCAAAATCAATTTCTGATAAAAAAAATTTTAGCCTGCTACAAATGAAAAAGAACTTTCTCAATCTGGCTTAAATTAAAACACACACATATACACACGCACACACACAAACACCACAAAACCCTACAGCTAGCATCATACTCAAGGGTGAAATATTGAACGCACTTCCCCTGAGATTGGGAACGAGGCACAGTTGTGCACCGCTGCTATTCCATACAGCACTGAAGGTCCTAGCTATTGCTACGAGGCAAGAAAAATAAATAAAAAACATAAATATCAAAGGAAGAAATAAAAGTTTAGTTATCTGCTGATGATATGATTATATAGAAAATCCTAAGGAATCTATAAAAACATTTCTAAAACTAATAAATGCATTTAGGCAAGTTTCAGGGTATAAAGTTAATATACAAAAATCAAATATATATGTATATGCTAGCAGCAAACAATTAGAAAATGAAACTCAGAAAAACCAAAATCCATTTTAAATAGTGTCAAAACATAAAATACTTTGGAATAAATGTAATGAAGCTATGCACGATCTCTACACTGGACACTGGAAAACATGGCTGAGAGAATGAGAGGAGGCCCCCACAAACGGGGATTATGTCCCACTCAGGGACGGGAAGACTCAATGTCCTCAATGCCAACTATCCTCAAATTGTCCTAAAGATTCAATGCAATTCTAGATAAGATCTCTCCAGGCTTTTTAATTTTTTTGGTAGAAACTGACAAGCTGATTATAAAATTTATATGGAAATGCAAAGACCTACAAATATCCCAAATCATCTAATCTTGATAAGAAGAACAAAAGCTGGAGGACTTCCAGCACCTGATTTCTAGACATACTCTAAAGCTACAGGAACAAGGGTAGTGTGGTGTTGGCATAAGGATGGACAACTAGATCAGTGAAATGGAATGAGAACCCTCACTTATGCACTTGATTTGATTATCAACAAAGGTGACAAAGCAATCAAATGGTGAGATAAAAATCTTTTCTATCTCCATATTATGTTTATATTATTCAAAAAGTAACCACAATTCTTACCTCATACAAAATCACAATTACAAAAATCAATTTGAGATGCATTTAGATGTAAATGCAAGAACTAAAACCATACAGCTTTTAGAGAAGTAGTAACAGATTTTATAAACAGGTTAATAAAAGAAAAATATCATTAGAGTTCCTCAAAATTAAAACTTCTGTTTATCAAAAGGTAAATAAATGTAAGAAAATGAATAGGCAAGTCACAGATAAGAAGAAAATATTGTCCAAACATATATCTGAAAAAGGACTGGTGTTCAGAATATATAAATAACTCCTATTAATCAACAATAAAGACAAAAAACCTAATTAAAATTAGATAAAAGATTTGAATAGACACTTCACAAAAGAAGATATGAATGGCCAATAAACACATAAAAATGGATAACATCATTAGTCATCAGGGAAATTCAAATGACAACCATAACAAGATACCACTTCACATGTATCAGAATCGCTAAAACTGAAAAGACCAACAACATCAAATATCAGTAAGGTTGCGGACCAACTTGAACCCTCATATATTGTTGATGGGAATGTAAAATGATATAATTATTTTTGAAGAAGATCTGGTGGTTTCTTATGTTACTAAACATACTACTCTACGACCTAGTGATTTCATTTCTAGGTATTGATCTGCAAGAAAACGGATGTCTACAAAAATGTCTGCCCAGGAATGTTCACAGCAGCTTTGTTTGCAGTAGTTGTGGCTGGTGTCCGTCAATAGGAGAGCGGATAAAGTGGTGCGTTCATTCAATGCTACGGTGCTCTGCAGCGGAACGGAATAAACCACCAACACATGCGACAACATGGGCGGCTCTCAAAGCCACTGTTCTGAATGTAATAAGCCTCACACACGTGTGTGCACTATGTCATGATTCATAGTAAATTCTAGAGGACAAAACTAATCCACAGCGGCAGGAAAAACCAAAACAGCAGTCGCCTCTGGGAAGTGGGGGTGAAAATTCATAGACAAGAGGCAGCAGGAACTTTCTGGCAGGGATGGCCACGTTCTTGGTGCACGCATTTGTTAAAACTCACAGAATGCATTTAAGATTTGTATCCATCATTTTACATCAAAACAAAAAACCATAAACAAATACTGAATTCTTGTTAATAAAATCCATGCTGAGTTGCTAAGGGGAAATTTATAATATGTTCGATTTACCTTGACTTATCTTACAAATAAGTTGGGTTAATGAAGGGCTGGATGGGTAAATGCGTGATAAAGCATGTATAGTAAAATGTTAATGGTAGAACCTAGATACTGTGGTTCACCGTAAAATTCCTTTAACTTTATGTTTGACTATTTTCATAATAAAATATTGGTAATGAAAGAACTCTAAGATATTTTTTGAAAGAGAAAAAATTCCAGAGCTGTCACTCACTTCTGGGTGACCCTGCTGTCTCCGCGTCTCCCAGGGGTGCTGAGAGGAGACGTAACCTTCTATGTGTGAACGAGAACTTTGCAGACCCTCGAGGGTTTAGCAGCGCTGGTCACTGAGCTCTCCGCATCAGCCCCCCCTGCCCCGCACGCCCCCCTGCCTAGAAGGGCTTTGATGACCGCAGGGAACAGCCCAACAGCACACACAGATGGCACTTCACAGAACATGCTTAAACGCTCCCCAATCACATATTTACTCCTCACCTGTCAGGAAGGAGACGGCCGCAGGTCTGTAATGAGGGCTGTTCGAAAGTCAAGTGTTCAGCAAATTTGGCCAGTGGGCACTTGGGGAGTTCCAACCTCAAAGTTACCAAGCAGAGCAATGCTCATGCCAGCTGCCCCCGCAGCAACCGCCCCGGGGCCCCCGCAGGCCTGGGGAGGTGCAGTCTCTGCCTCCTGCTCTGGAGCCCACGTCCCCTGGAGACGCCTACCTGGACCACAGAGCTCCTCGGGTGAAGCCCACAAAAAATGAGCGTGTGGTATTGGGGTGGAGTTCGGGGAGGGGCAAACATCAGGGGAGCAGAGGCTGCGATTCCGAGGGCTGCTCCAGGTGTTTGCTAAGCAGCAGTGGTCGTGCGCCCAGGACATAGGGCCCAGGGCTGCCCCTGGCTGGGGTCAGCGGTGGTGGGACAGGAGGCCTAGATCACGCCTTTCTCCTTATGTGATTTGGGGCCAGTCCTTTCCCTGTCTGGACCCCAGACCCCTCTTCTGCAAAATGATGGTGTTTGGATTCCTTCTGTGGTTTCCCAGCCGGGGCCTGCCAAAGCTCTGCGGTCTGCCCGCGGCGCTCCCGCAAACCTGAGACGCGGCGTGCGTTCAGACAGCGCGGGGCAGCACGGGATCACAAGCAGTGTCGTTGCTTGTGCCCGAAACTGTCTACTCAGTGTGCCAGCCTTGGTATTCGCTCGCCGGCCCAACGTTCTGAGTGGTAGTTATAGACGCCTTTTAAAAAAGAATTTAAAAATGCATTTCTCTCATTTAAAACACACTATTAACACCTTATAAAGCTGGGACACAGCATTGAACCCCTGCAACCAGCCAGGCTCTTTGCTAAGCACTTTGAATACATTCTTTCATTTAATTAAATAATCTTTGTTCACAGGCGTTATTCCCATTTCGCAGAACAGCAAATGGAGATGTTGAGGGCTTGCTACCTTGCCCAAGGCCGTGTGGCTGGAAAGCAACCGAGCCCAGGTCTGTGTCCTTTGTACTCTGCTGTGTGGCCTCCCATTCCACAGAACCAGCCCCACCGCCCTGCACAACCACTGTTAGCATCTCGTAAATATGTGTCGCACCTTTTCAGTTAAAGATGTTATGCAGGGTACGTCGTTCATAAATTAAAATGTGAAAATGACTTGCTAATAGACGCTGTTTGGTAAGAACGTCAGGTCGATGGGAGAGAAATAATAAAGGGTGTGCTATGTTCTCCTTGTCAGAGAAACCGCTGGATGAACCGGCTGATCCCCGCGGCCTTTGTTGGCCCAGACTGGCTGCTGCTCGGATCTGCGGGCGCAGGCTGGCGAGGTCTGTCTTTAAACAATAGCTGACCTTAATACTCCTCCAAGGACCACTGTTTTATTTCTAGATTATGTTCAGTGGCTCTTTAAATTGCCAAACTGCTTCTCTCCACATTGCACCAAGTCAAGTAAAAGAGAAAAAAAACCAACAAAAAAAAACACCCCAAATACCATTTCTCTTTGTGTGTCCTTAAATGCCAAGTTTAGCTCTATGCAGGTTTTTATGGCCATTATAAACCCTCCACCTCGGGCTGACAACAGTGGCAGATCTTTAGTGCGGTTACACAAACACGGCTGCGCGATAAAGCACGTCTTATTTGATATTATATTGTATCAGAAGCATTAAATACACATTAAAGGGGTGTTTTAAGGCTCTTTGCAGTAAGTGGCAGATGTTATGAATAATAACCTGCAAAATCCTTCTGAATTCTAAAAAGGTGTGTTCCATAAAGCTTTCATATAAATCTTTAATAGAGCAGAAACACATTGAGCAGTGATTAGAGGAAATCTCTAATCGTATTAAGCTGTTAGAGATAACTGGAAAAGCCTTGGTAGCCTCAAAAACAAAATAAAATAAAGCAAGGAAATGAACACATCGTGAATATGAAAGGTTTCCTATTTAAGCCTTTTGATGGAACCATCGAGAGGAGGGAGCCAGGCAAGTCTGTGTCCCACACACAAACACACATGCGGTATAAAACCCAAACGGCCATAATCCACTGAAATTTATGTAAATGAATATGCATTCCTTTATACAAAAAATCGGCAGCATCTGTGTTCCATTTAAACAACCTGATTTAATGGAGTCACCCAGAGATAAAGAGCAGGGTAGGGGGAAATGACCTCATCCACCTCCCCTTAGAGTATCTCGAAAAACAAATAAAATAAAATATAGGTTACAGGCAAACTAAACAGCGTTGAAAATATTGTCCCAGAGGACTCCGGCTTCCCAGGAAGCAGAGGTGTTTAAGGAGAGAGACAAGAGCCAGCTGCAATAAACTCCGGCTCAATAAAACTTAATTAACCCCTTGGGGCTTTTGCAAGGAAGCCTGTCAGCAAAGAAACCGAGCATGAGATCCCAGTGCCTGGCATCAAGGGGTTAAACTGGCCTTACAAGCTGGGGGGAAACTAGAGACCTAAAGGAACAGGTGACTTTGTGCAGAGGCACAAGCACATACATGCACACACATGTACTCAGACACATAACTTGTCTGTTCATGGCTCTTACCTAACTCTGGGAGGGTTAATTCACCTTGAGCCCAGAGTCTTGGAGTCACAGCCTTTGAGAGCTAGAATGCACTTCTTAGGAATCTCATCCAATGCCCTAGCCACCGCGAGGGGCCTCCCAGCCTTTGCTTGCATACTCTTAATGCCAGGGAGCTCACACTCTCGCCTGGTGACGGGTCCCAGGCCTGGATCCATCAAACTGTCATTAGCAGTTCTTCCTTCCACCTGTCTCCCTGTGACCACCAGCCAGTGGAGCTGTTTCTACTACAAGTTCCTGTGCTTTCTTTTTCTGGGGTGTTGAGGTGGGGGGAACCCAGGACAAACCAAACCGAGTCCAAGAGAAACACCAAATGCTTATGTTTTGCCTGTTTTGTGCCAGGCTTTGTCTAAATGTTTTGATACAAACTCCTAGTCTTAAACCTCCTAGATATCAGGGATTGAGTAGAAGTTTTCAGTCTCATGAGAAAGAGTGTATATGTCTATGAACACATGTGATGCTACATAAAAAGTGCTGACAGCTCCAGGAACTAGATGAGGGGGGAAGCTGAAAGAAGACACTGTGTCCTGATGGACAATCAGGGAAAGCTTCCTGGGAGAGGTGGCATTTTAGTCAGTGTCCCCCAAGGAGTGGTCTATATAACTGAGGGGAGACAGTGGCTGGTTTAGGTGCTACATGGCCTCATGGTTCTACAGTTCTTTTTTAAAATTCTCATTATGCCAAGGAGAACGTGTCAGTTTGGTTCTAGCCTGACTGAACATACTAGACTTCAAGCTCAGAGTCCTCAGCAAGAAACAATAACCACCTGAAATTTAGCAGGTACTTTTTGTTTTTCTTATACTGACTTTTAAAAGCAAAGGCCAGGAGTTTGAGGCTGCAGTGAGGTACGATGACGCCACTGCACTCTAGCCCAGGCAATACAGTGAGACCCTGTCTCAAAAAGAAAAAAAGAAAAGCAAATGGCATAAGTTTTCTACTTGTGGAAATTTTGTAAGTGTTCTGAAACGTCTTTCAAAATAAATTTAAGTTTTAATATGGGGAATTAATTTTCAAAAACGGAAAGTAAACAAAACAGGTCTCATGGAGCTCACCGTGAGTGTGGCACACACAGCTGGGGGCTGGGCGCACACTGAGGCCCCTCTCCTCCTCCACCCTGCCTGCCTCACAGTGCCGCCTGATGTGGAGGTGGCTGCAGAGAAAAGCTGGATTTCTGCCTCTGGGCCCCTCCTCCCCGAGCCTGCCCCACGGGCTGTGTGGGCAGTCTGGGGCGAGCACACAGCCGGAAGCTGCAGCTCCCGGACCCCAGCGGATCAAAGGTTCACAGTCAAGCTGCTGGAGGGCGCCCAGCCCACGGCAATAAAAGTGAGCTAATATTATCCTGCCGCAAGCAGGTTCTCCTGAGCACAGCAGATCTGCAGACCACAGCTCACCTGGGCAGCTCGGGGGGAGGGGTGGGGCAGGGCTCAACGGTGACATCCTGGCCCTCTCAGCGCTCCAGGGAGCGGCAGCTGCTCTGGCAGGGCTCTTCTTGGCAAGGGTAACCAAAGGGAGGGCCACTGGTTACTCAGCCTCATGACCGTCCCTGCCCCTGACTCAGTCTGCGATTTGGGCCAGCCACTTGCCCTCTCTTGCCCAGCTGGCCACCTGCAGGAGGTAGGCTACTGAGGCAGCCATGAGCTTGGGCACAGCGATCAATCCATTGGCGAAAGAGCCCACTCAGCTTCTCATGCAGCTTGGAAATGGTGAGCTTCCAGGAGGGCCAGAAAGAAACATTTCCAGACTACGATTCCATGGCAAAATCTCTGGCCGGGTCTGTTTTTTCTCTGTGACTGCTCTGTCTCTCATCTCACCGAGGGACAGCTTGCCTGTTTTAGAACCGGGGAAACTTCCTGCCTTTTGTTCTGCCTCAGCACAGGAGGGTGAGCCCATCTTTCTCCCCCTGCCTCATGCTTGGCACATGGAGTCTCTGCATTTCCTGCCCGTTGTTCAAGGAGGTGGGGCAGAGCTCTTGCTGTTCCCATGAGCCCAAGGACCACTGAGCTGACGGCTGCAGCTCTCACCACGAGGGTGGGACGGGGGCGAAGGGCCGCGAGGGGACCGTCAGGTGCAAGCTGTCTTCCTGAGCCTTGTTTGGTCCGGCGGGCAGGTGTGTTCTCGGACTCCCGTTCCATCTTGAATAATCGTACCTGAGGCTTCTTACGGCCAGTGCATCCCTGGGAATTCTGTAGTAAAGAAAACTTTGATTGTGGAAATGACCCTGTTTTGACCACGCACGAAGACCCCCAAGCAGAGCAGTTCTGTCCCTCTCATAAAGTGACATCATCTCAGGGGCATATCTTGTAATAAGGGGAGGACGTAGGTTATATGAGAGTGGTCTCGCAGGACTCCGCAGCCCGTCCCCTGGGGCAGGGGGTCCCTTTCCAAACAGCGTCTCTGACTAGCTGGTGATCTAAGACAAGTCACTTGGCCCATCAGAACTGTAGTTTCCTCATCTGTAAAGTGAGTTGGTTAAAATAGCAAGGCCCATAGAGTATATATTGAAGGGACCTTACAGGTTTCTCATGGTCCTTCAGTTCATGCTGACTTTCCCCGTTGATAAGGAATGGAAATCGTCAGCACGCAACCCAAGGCAGTAAGTAAGCTCTCGTTTCCCGGAGTTCTTAATGGTGAGAAGCCAACTCTTCTGGGGGGCTGGGCTCCCCCCCACACTCACGCACTCCAAACAGAGCTTCTCAAGAAGTCGATTGCCAGGGGAAGGACATCCCACGTGCTTCCTTTACCCATCAAAGATGGAAATCTTGGGATTTCTCCGAAGCGTAACTGCTTCAGGGAGAACAAACGGAGTGACGTCACCACACCCAGAGCACGACTCTTCTCTCATCCTGGGAGGTGTCCTGAATGGTCCACACCTGCCTGGCTGGCGCGCCATGGCTGTGGGCACACCTGTAGTGCCCAGGAAAGCACAACGGGCTCCATGAAAACCCGTGGGCCCAGCAGGGTGGGGCAGAGCAAAGAGCCGAGTGTTGGCAGGTGAGTGGAATGCCTCCAATACCTGCATGTTGTCTGGCCTGGGTCAGTTATTAACTTCTCTGGCTTTCAGACTCCTGATCTGTAAGATGCTGGGGTTAATCATGCCTGCCTCGGTGCTTTCTCAAGAGGCTTGATTGAGACGATGTGCGTGCCAGCGCTCAGTAAGTTGTTAGATGGTGTGCCCATGCGAGGGATTTTGTTCTTTGTGAGAGGAGGGGGGATCGTGCCAGCTGAAGTCCCCCCAGCCCCAGAGGCCCCCGAATGGATCCGTCTCAGTCAGTAACATTCCAACACATGGAGAACAATGTGAGCTCGAAAGCTAATAACAGATCAAAAACGACAGGCTTGAGGAGGGAGGCCAGCCTGGGGAATGGGTTATGAGCTGATCAGAAAGGAGAAAAGAAATAAAGTCATTAGCTTAATTAAGGGACAGGAGGGAATGATGAAACATATCTCCAGCAAAACCAAATTAAGCATTTAGAGGATATTAAAAATGCATTTGAACTCCACCGGTGCCGCAGCTCTAATAACATTTTCTGGTGCCACAGTCGGCCGGCAGGTCAGTCTGAAATCGAGAAGAGGTGCCATTTCTCGCTCTCACGTCCCTGCCACCCAACCTCCTCCTGGAGAAATCTTCTGACTTGTCTCCTGTGTCGTTTCTTCCCCAAAGAGCCCCTCAGGTCGGCACGTTACTGGCACAAACTTTCAAAATTTTTGGCAAAGCCGGCTGGTATTTCTGTAGTCTCAGGGTCTCTATTAGTTTTAAATTTTGCGTTTACATTTCTAAGAGAATCTAAAAAAATTTAATGTGGTCACATTCTGGATCGTGAGGGCGACTTCTCAGCACGAATTCCTGCCACGACTCAGTGCCCGTGTCTGGGGTTGTGTTTGGGTCCCACTAACACTCGGTGCTGCCGCGGGGAACGTGAGCAGTCGCAGCGGCAGCTGGCGGGCGCCGCACACCGCGTGCTCGGCACGGTTCTCAGCACACGCCGTGCCTTGACTCAGTCAATATTCACTTTAATGTGCGATTGTAGTATTTCCATTACTATCACAGAGGGGAAAGTAAAGCATCAGTGTTTCCATTGTCATCATCTTACTATATCCATGAAAAAACCGAGTGGGTGAGATTGTCATAGACTAACGAGAATGGACCCGAGGTACCCTTAATATGCATCATGCATCTAATTTTGTAGTAATTTAAATAGGACAAAGTGGTGGGAGCAGATGGTAAAATGGACATGGCCAGCTCAAAAGACACTGGTCGCAGAAAACTGTCCCATGCATGCATGATCCGTTACCAAAGCTGCCGATACTCCTGTTAGCGCTATTTCCAGAAGGTGCCCTGAATCCGTCGACCTCTGTTCATCTCCACGTGACCACCCTAGTCACGACGTGGCAATTCACAGGGAGAGGGATCCTTGGGGGAGTCCGTGGTGTGAGGGGCTTGGGAGAGTTTCATGGAACCTGACCTGAGTCTTGAAGTCTAGATGGATTTGGACGTGTTCTTAGTGGGAATTCAAGGCACAGAAGTCACACGAAGAGGGGGTAGGGAATGTGGGCAACAGGCTTAGGGAAACGGAAGCCGTATGAGGCCTCAAGATCTCACTCAAACTGGACGAAAAACCCAAAGGAGGTTTATTAGCTCAACAGACAGAAAGTCTGGCTTTGGGTACAAATGCGTCGTGAAACTCGGGGGACAGCCCAATCTTGCCCTTCCTCTCTCCATCTTTGGGCTCTGCCCCCCTCTGTGTTAGACTCACTCTCTGGCAGCCCTTTTCTCAGGTGGCCCCTGGCAACACCAGGCTTGTGTGCTCCTCCTGGCTGAGCAACCAGAGTGCAGACAGTTTCTCTTTGCCAACGGTTCCCACAACCCCCCCAGACTTTATCTCATGTACCTGATGGAGCTGCTTCTCCACTCCCGCACTGAGCCCGGTCCAGGGGGATAAATATCCTGATTGGTCGGAACTGAGCCATGGATCTCTCTTGGAACTGAAAGGTGAGACCTGACGTGAACCAATGGACTGAACATGAAGAAGGGGTTGTTCCTCCAAAAGAAATCCGAGGTGGTACCAGCAGAAAAGGGAGGATGGGCACTGGAAAGGCAAGAGCAACATATTTCTACCATGGCAGTCGATCATGATGGAGCAGAGGGTTTGATAATTTTTAAAAACTCTTAGCTGGCACTTAGAGAGTATGTGCAGTTGTGTTCTGTAGACCGAGGGAAATGCCCAGGGTGGAGAGGAATTTATGATAAAAACATCACCCTGGCAGAGCAGGCTGTCTGCCCCAGACTCAGCACATGAAGCCCAACTTAATTGCTTGCAGTCTTGGATGAACTTCTAACTCTTTAGCCCTAGGAGAGGAAAAATTGCATAGACAACCTGCTTTCTCTCCTTGGCATGCTGAGTCTCTGAGAAAGTTATTTAACCTCTCTCAGCAGTGATTCCCCAGCTGTAAAAATAGGATGACAATATTTGCCCATTCAGGGCTGCAGGGAGAGCTGGAGAGGGCAGGATCTATAACAAAGGCTTTCCAGGTTGTGGGCCAGACAGCATTTTAGAAGTGTGGCCTCGTGACTTGGGGGGCTTTGCAGGTTTAGTCACCCCCCCAACTCTCAGAACACTTGGCAGTGTTCTAGCCTGCCTTTAGTCTTAATGAGAAAATGAAATTTCCTGAAAACATGCTTTCTCCATTAGCATTTGTGCTTCCTGTGAATCCGCCCGACCCATGAAGACATTGGCAAGATCCGAGTACTAACCAGAAGTTGGGAGCAGTGCCCCAAAGCAGGGGGTTATGTGAGGTGACTACGGAGAAAGGCTTTCTTGGGTGACCAAAAGGAATACGTGCCTGTCCTCGGGGAGCTCAGAGCCTAGCAGGGGAGGGAGGGAGAGAGAGAGAGAAGAAAACAGGGAGAGGAGGAGGAAGGGAGGGAGGGAGGGAGAAGAGAATGAGCAGCTACAAACAATTACTCCTGTGGACGGGCCTGGCAAACTGGGGCCGTGGACCCGACCGGGCCACTGCCTGCCTGTTCTTGTGTGGCCCATGAACTGGGAATGGTTTTTATAGTTTTAAATGGCTGAAAAAATGAAAAGAATACTATTTTGTGACAGGTGAAAATTATAGGAAATTTAAATTTCAGTGTCCACAAAGCTTTGCTGGCGCGCAGCCCGGCTCATCTGTGTGTGGCCGCCTTCGTGTTCCCACTGCAGGACTGAGGAGCCAGGGCAGAGACTGAAGAGCTCGCAAAGCCTACACTACTTTACAGTAAGAGTTTACCGACCCTGCTCTAAAGAGACATACTTTGTGCCAGTGAAGGAACAGATATGAAGAAGGAGGCCCCAGGGGAAAGCATGCCAGTGCAGTGTGGCATTTGGCCGGGGTCTTGAAGGTGGGGAGGACTCTAACACGAGGAGGTAAAGAGACGGGCTGTGGCTCAGAGACGTGCGTTCCCACCTCGCAAACGAGGACCAAGAAGCTGACGGGGGAGCTGGGAGTTTATGCCAAGTCTGACTGATTCCATAGCTCGAGCTCTTTCTGACTGCCCTTCCAGGCTTCGGAAAGCTTCAGCGGCTGGGAACAAACTATAGAGAGGCCTGAATGCCCGCTAAGGAGTTCCACGCAATTCTGTACCCAGCAGACTTCCATCTACAGCTTGTGAGCTGGAAAGTCTTCTGATCCACGCAATCGTAGGATGCCACAGATTGTGGAATGAAGTCGTCAGCGGTGGCATAAACAGTGGCTTGGAAACAGGAGACAAGTGGCGTCGAGTAGAACAGCTGGGAGAGCGAGACTGGAGTCTGGACCAGGGCTAACGAGGGTTTGCTGGAGGGTAAAGGCAGGGGTGGGGTAGGTGGGAGACATGGAGGGGAGAGGGAGAGAGAGAAAGAGAGAAAATGAACAAGTCTCAGGGTATTAACTAACTCGATGCAGCAGGTGAAAGAGAAATGGCTTCTTGGATTTGAGTCTGGAGTAACGGAGGTGCGGGAGAAGGGCGCGGTTGTCTGTGGCGGGTGGTGACTTCCCCTGCGCCCGTGCTGTTGGGAGGGGTGACAGGAACCGCAGAGGTGTGGCGGTGACCAGCCCTGCCCACAGCCCGGCTGCTGTGACGTTGGTTGGCAGTGGGGCAGGGAGGCAAGGAGAGCTCTCAGGGGGGCAAAGCGGAGAGGTGTGGATGCACGGACAGAGAGAGGGGACCAAAGCGAGGGCAGAAACAAGAGCTCAGCTTAAGACCCAGGGCCAGGGTGGCGAACTAAGAACACGCAGCACTTCCACCCGGGGCAGGCGGGCCGCGGGGCAGTGGCACAGCCCAGGGCTCGTGCCCCATCTAGAGCAGGCGGCAGCGTCTCGGTTTTGACCATTGCTGCTGCCAGGGGTACACATGCAGCATTGCCAAGCGTGACTTCTCAAGAGAAGGTGGGAACTGGATATTCATGTGAAAGCTTTTGATTTTTGAATGTTGGCAAGAAATTCAGTTAAAAGAGAAATACTGGACAAGTCAATCAAACACGTCTAAGGTTGGACCAAGCCTGAAGGCCCTAATGTGTAGTTTCTCACCTGAGAAGCCCCACAGATCTGAAACCTTCTTGGTGTCCTCTTTCTGTTCCTTCCTGAATTATTCCCCTGAAGCCCCCACGTGGCGCCCCAACCCTTCCCCTGGGTTCTCTCCGTCCAGCACGTCTGCAGCACGGCTGAGCCGGTGCCCGTGACCGAGAGTGCGGGCTCCTTGGGCCTCCCGTGTTCAAGTCGTGTCCAAATCATAATTAACAAAGGGGGGAAGAAGCAGAAATTCAGCCACCATCACCACCACCCCACAAGAGACCGTTAAAGAGTGACTCTGTCTTATGACAGTGATAGAAGCAAAGAGAAAATCCTCTGGGAGCCCTGGCTGTTCTCTGGGTCCTCAAGGGACTCAGACCACACCCAGGGGCAGAGACGCCTGGCTGCGCTGGGGAGAAAGACGGGCGAGCAATCCACGGCCTTCCTGGGCTAGAGCCAGGGTCCGGCTGTTGCTGAGCAGCGAGCCCGGATTGGGGCCAGGGGAAAGTAGTTTTTCTCCTGGGAGCCTGCATTGCTCCTTTTGCATTTGGGAGGAAAGCTCTGCCCAAGGACACGTTCCCAGCCTTGCGCTGAGGGCTGCGGGGCATGTGGGTGAGGAGGAAGCACAGTTCTTCTTTCCCCTCAAAGGACAGAAGAGCCATGTGGGCAGGACACACATGATCCAGTTGGTGCCCAGAAGCTTGAGAAAGGTGAGACCCACCTGGATTGGAAAGTGGAGAACGGTTTCTTATTGGGGGGTAATAAAAGGAATTGGAGGGGAACTGGAGGGGAAGTCTTCACGACACCTGCTGGCCTTCTGAAAATGACATCACGGAGGACATCTTGCATTGCTCCTTCCCAAGCCTCTCCCAACATGCCCTGGCGGACAGGGCTGAGCCATGCCTTCTCCTGGTGTTGTTCAATGATCCTTTAGATGAATAAATGACGGACCGAGTCACTGGCTGGTCCTAAGAATAGCAGAGTGTGGAGCCAGGAAAGACCTAAAAGGCCCAGGAGAAACTAATGTGATAGTTAAGTCTGAATAATTTAATAGATAGTCAAGTTTGTGCATCAGTGCAAAGAAATACTGAAAGGGGTACAAGGTAATAGGATGGAGACCAGGGCAATAAGAGATTAGAAGAGAGGGCTCAAGTTCAGGAGGAGAGTAGGAGGCAGCGAGCAGACAGGGAGTAGTCAGTGTTTTCTGTAGGCCCATGTGACTTCACCAAGGATGAGGCTGGAGCCCTAGAGACAGTAAATTATATTGCATAGGTATTTTCATGAAGGTAATCTGCATATATACCCATCACTGTAATGCTGGAAGATGTGGCTGGGGCTGGGAGAATTTGGCTCTCACAATGTTGCTTTGTCTTCACCGGTGCAAATCTTTCCTAATGCCTTCGTTAGCCATGCCCTGGCCACCTCCAACGTCATACCACAGCACTTCAACCACCTTGTCTAGGAAACCTGATCTTGGAGTCAATCCCAGCCTGGATTTGTCTGGATTTGCAAGAGATGATTGTGTGCAGTTTTTCCCAACTCTGTATTCAGTGACGTTGCCTTGGTAGCTTGAAATTGGCCACAGTGAGAATATTTACACCACAGAAATTGGAGAAAGCTACAAATAAGCCTCTCCCCACCCCCACCAGAACCTGCTGTTGAACATTTACCTGCACACAACACAACTGGGTCTCAGAGGACACCATGGGCTCTCTGGCTGGGCAATGGCTCCAACAGTGATCAACCTGTTGTTTGTATCAAAGCCTCTCAGCATTTAAAAAGTTGTCCTGATTGCTATGTCCTGCCAGTTCCCTGGGAGATGGGGTTGTTAGGGAGGCTGGGGGAGCCATTAGTAGGAATTTAAGTCATATAGGAAGGATTTTAGTAGAAATGACTTTTCTAGGGAAAGCGATCCAGTCCAACTTTTCCATTTATTTTCTTATTTTCCCACTCTGATCTGAGCAACTGGTCATGCAACCAGACTCCAGTTACACCTGGTGCTAAGATTTGGCATGAGCAGGTCAGAGATAGAGAATGTCAGATAATTCCTGCAAAGACTCAAAAGCAAGTGGACATCTCAGATGTCTCAGGCTCCAACCATCTCCCCTCTTCAAGGCCAACATCCCCATCCCCCAGCTGCTGGGAATGTCAGCTGCACTGAGTCACAGCTGCATCCCTCACTGGAAGTTGTCCTTGGGAACGGGGAGCTGCCTTGCTCACCCACAGGGAAGCTCACAGCCAATGACCGGCTGATGCAAAATGCTGGCACCTTGTCTCAACTTTGAACAACTCTGAAGTGCCACCCTGGCTCCAGAATTCCCTTTAGGATCGGCTGTATCCTCAGCTGAAGGCTCATTGTGGATCAGCATTTCCCTCTGTTCAACCCAGCTTTTCTTACTTTCTTACAGGTGTATCTCCCGAAAGCACTATCCAATACGCCATCTGCCTCTGTTTCGGTGGGACCAAGTTTAACACAAACCCTTAAGTTCATCTAGCTCAATTACTCACCTGATACCTAAGTCCCCTCCCGGGCCTCCCTAAGCAGAGAAGTCCAGTCCCTGGCTCACGCTTGCTGGGAAGCTCTGCTTCTTGGTTTGAATTGAAATCCACCTCCCTGTTTAGAAAGAGGCTTGTTTTCCAGGTGCACGTTGTGTGTTCTGATTTGTTCTAGCTGACGCTGCTTTGCACCAACAGCATAAGAGGAGTATGATACACAGTCCGCATCCCTGAGGACCTTCCCGGGAGAGAGAAGATGTACTGTCAAAATGCGTGCCATGGAATTCAGAGAAGGGAGAGACTGTTCATGGGAGGGTTTTCTTGGGGGAGTGCCTCTTGAGCAAGGCTCATGAAGGTTTGTAGGATGTGTACAGGTAGTTGGCAAAATGCTTTTCAGAGGAGATGCTGGGCATGCTCATCAACAGAAATGTACCTCTGCTGTTTTTCCCAACCTCCTTTCATTTTCTTTTCTTCTGCTACCAGCTCTTTGACTTGTCTTTGGGCGTCTCCCCATCAGCCCATGTGACTCAAATGGGGGTGACCACACTCCCTCTGCTTCAAGAATGAGCTTGTGACTCAGGTCAGGCCAGTCTGCAGTTTTCTTGCTGTTTCCCACAGTGCTGGACATGGGACCTAGCTGGCTCCATGATAATCCCAGGACTTTTACTAACGTTCCTGGAAAGGAGCTCTGACTTTGTTGGAGTTGTTAGGCTGCACAGGGGTAGGCTAAATGCAGAGGAGAGCAGAGCTTAGCTTGGGGTAGGCGTTAGAGACGAGGAGAAAGGATACAGAGAGGGGTATTTTGATTTGATGATACTGTTTGAGCCTGTGTAACTTTTACAACTGCATTAACTTTAATCGAAAATTCTTTTTGTACTTAAGCCAACTTGAATGAGATTAGCTATCCCTTGCACCAAAATAACACGTAACTCATGTGTTAATAGTTGTGAAACCAGTACTTAAGCTCTGGTCTGACACCAAAGCCCTGTTCTTGTTACTCATGAGTATGATTCAAAGAGACATGTGCAGCAAGCTTGGTGGGAGCAGAAGGTTCCCTGGAGAAGTTGAGCCTACACCCCAGCCAGGGGGAGTCCATACGGCATCTCTGCAATTCCTCCTTCTGTTAAAAGCTCAGACATACCGGTTCACTTACTAGCTACCATTTTAGGATACCATCAGTTTTTCTTTGACGATTGGCTCTCTCCATCAGATCTCCTACAGAACCTCCAACTTTTTAGATGAATGGCTTTTAGAGCAAGCTCTTCTTCAGTCTTGTCCTCCGCGAATTCCAGACGCCCAAGTCACTTAAATGCTTTGTTCCTGAGGTGGATTTGAAAACGGCTCATTCAAAAATGGTTCTCAATTTGCATGAGAAAATCATGAGAAAGATCACATGGGGTTGACCCCCAAATTTTGTCTGTGATGTGGGTATGAAGGGACATTGGGGGCAGGGGAAGTCTCCACCTCATCCATCCCCTCCAAGATTTTAGAGACTTTGATCATTTCTTTCTCAGCCTTTATATTTCCAGAACAAAGTGGCCCATTTTCATCTATCCTCAAATGGCATCTCTGTCCCCCACCTCCTTGATCATTTTAGATGTTTCCTCCTCACTTCCCCTAGCTTCTTTATGTCTTTTAAAAGTATGCCCAGAACTACACACACTATTTCCAGAGATCAGAGAATCAGGCTTTTATCTTTTCTCATTGATGTTAAAAATTTGATCATGATAAAATAAATCATTTTGAGAAATTTGTATTGGAATCTAAGCCCAAAGTCATTCCTTCCTTCCTTTCTTCGCTCAATCACTGATTTACTCACTTAATAAGCAGTTAGGAAGAACCTACGGTGCTAACACAAAGAGCCTACAAAGGCCTGTGCTAAGTCTTTTGGGACACTGAGCAGGATGAGAAGTCATTCTCTTCCCTCAAGGGGTACGCCATAAAGCTAATACTGCAAAACCAACTTATAAGAAGCCAACAACAAGAATGTCTTCCTCTAGGATCTTGCATGAAACACAGATCTCCTTTTACTCTCACACCTGTTGCATTTCATGACAAGGGGCTGAGAGTCAGCAAAGTAGGGATTCTCAGGATCCACATGTGAATTATCTCTCTCCAAGTTCATGAGCGTTCTCCCAGACAATGGCTCCCTTTACCAGTCACCCAGGAAAGGTCTGAAGTTACGAGACAAAACAGTAAAGATACAAACTCTTAAGTGAGATGAATGTGAGAATGAAAAGCTTTTGTATTATGAGCACCTGTGTAGGGTAGACTCTTTTTTCCCAAGAATATTACAGGGGTACAAATGCTTTGGTTACATAAATTGCCTTTGCACCGTCCAAGTCAGAGCTACTGGTGCTCCCATCCCCCAGACAGCACACACCACACCTGTTAGATGTGAGTTTACCCATCCCTTTTTCCCCCTCCTACCCACCCGACACCCAATGAATGTTACTTCCATATGTGCACATAAGTTCTGATTGATTAGGACCAATTTAATGGTGAGTACATGTGGTCTCTGTTTTTCCATTCTTGTGATACTTCTCTTAGTAGAATGGGTTCTAGTTCCACCCAGGATAATACAAGAGGTGCTAGATCACCATTGTTTTTTGTGGCTGAGTAGAACTCCATGGTCTACATATACCACATTTTATTAATCCACTCATGTATTGATGGGCACTTGGGTTGTTTCCATATCTTTGCAATTGTGAATTGTGCTGCTATAAACATTCGAGTGCAGATGTCTTTTTTTATAGAATGTCTTTTTTTCCTTTGGGTAAATACCCAGTAGTGGGATTGCTGGATCAAATGGTAATTCTACATTTAGTTCTTTGAGGTATCTTCATATTGCTTTCCACAGAGGTTGCACTAGTTTGCAGTCCCACCAGCAGTGTATGAGTGTTCCTATGTCTCCGCATCCACACCAACATTTGTTGTTTTGCGACTTTTTGATAAAAGCCTTTCTCACTTGAGTTAAGTTATAGACCTTCAAACTAGAACTCTCCCAGTTTAGAGTCTTTCCGGAGTCTTGTTAATGGATCTAGAATGAGCTGAGCTTACTTCCCATATCAATCTCATTCTAGGGAACTTGTATTTCTTTGTCTGCCATCAGTCTTTTCCTCTTCATCCAAATACAATAGCTGGATTTGGGTTGAAAAATCTCCCCTCCCCCACTCTCAGTTAAAATTTGAATGACCCCAATCTCTGGCTCCCCTAATGGACATATGCCCTGGCCTTGGCCAGTCAACCCATCATTATTTCCATGTTCCTGGAATTGATATAGAGGTGGTTACATGATTTATGGGCCAATCTAAGTCAAGGGTCAGGCATGTGATTTCTGGAAAAGTTGAAAAAGGCAAGTTCTCTTTATTCTAGGACAAGGAGGTAAGAGTGAGGCTGCTGGGGGCCTTCTTACCACCTTATGGACAGAAGCAGTCTAAGAAGAGTCCTGCAGAGGAGAGCGGAGTGAAGAGGTGGAGCTGGATAACTAACGAAATGCTTAGCATCCTCTCCAGCCCTGGACCTTTCGTTGCATGAGCCAGCGGTAGCCCTCTTATGTATACTTGAGTTGTGTTTCTATAATTGGAAACCAAGAAGAGTTTTGACCAATTTTCCACCCACATACAAATTAATACCTCCTGGCAGCATGAGCTTCTACCTTTCCCTCTATATCCCTTAATCTTGTCTTCCCTTAACCATGACTCAATATCCCTTAATCTCATCTTCTGTTAACCATGACTCAGGCCTGTATCTTTTTCAAATTCATTAGACCCAGAGCTCCGTGGGGATTAGCACCTCATCTGCGTTATTCACCACTTAATAGCAGCAGAGTTGAGAGGCAGAATCTACGACCACAGCAACGCTGGAGATGGTGCCACCTGTCTTCAGGGCCCACTGAAATGACTACAAATTCATCCTCAGGTTGCAATAACCTAATGTCGTATTGCAAGTAATTTGTTACTAAAAAATAGTCAAATTAACCAAAGTACTAAAGTTTGTGAATTTTTCTGAATTATTTATTTTTTTTTAGAACCTATGATAGACTCAAGGTTATTCCCATGGTGTCACTGTAATTACTGAAATTCCAAGATGCTTTCTTGAGAACAAGAGTGTGTAGGGTATTATGAATAATCCAGAGCCTTTCAAACTATGTGATAGCCTGCAGTGAGTGTACATTGTTGAGTTACATTTTATATTTGTGGAAATCATTCATTATTTTAGGATTTGGGGTCATTTTACCAAATACAGTTATGCAAACTGGAGAAGGTCATGTAAACCAGGACCTAATGTGGTATTTCTGTTCTGTTCTTTAATCTGGCCTCTGAATCACTGCAAAACTATAGCCCACAACTTTTTCTTCTAGCTACCATTTCCTAGAATAACAGAGGCATTTTCACCTTCTGTTTTGTGAATATTTCCTGCCTAGTCTCAACACCTTTCACGTTAGTCACTCAACCAGTTCTTTATTCTCTTCAAATATTCCAGTCCTGCTCGTGCTTCCTCAGTCTCTTAGCAAATCTCATCTCTGACACGAAGCCAACTACTCTTCCTTCAACCTAGATGATATTATGAATTTCTACTTTAAAAAAATTGTTTACATTTTAAAATGTTTTTGAACAATAAAATTAATTGTTTTTTGGTGTCTGGCTCCAGGAGCTTTAAGACAGGTGCAGATTCATGTCACCGTCACCATCATAACACAGAACGGTACTAACAATTCCCTGTACCGTCCCTTTGTAGCCAAAGCCCCTCCACCCACCTCCTTGGAAACTACTGGCCATTTGCTGTTCCTATAATTTTCCTTTCATAGACTATCATGGAAATGGAATCACACAGCATGTCACCTTTGAGATGGGCTTTTTTCATTCAACATAACGCTTTTGAGATTCATCCATGTTGTTGTGTATATCAATAGGTTATTCTTTTTTATTCTGAGTAGTAATTTATTATATACATGCGCCATAATGTTTCTACTCACTTGTGAATAGATGTTTGGGATATATCTACTTTTCAGTTATTATAAACAAGCCTACTATGCACATTTGTATGCAAGTTTTTCTGTAGACGTATGTTTTCGTTTCTCTCGGGTAAATACCTAAGAGAAGGCATATGCCAATTTTTATAAGAAACTGTTTTCCAGGGTTACTGTGCCTATGTCCTTTTGCATTCCCACCAGCAACGTATGAGCGTTTCGATGCTTTGTATTTAGTCAGCTGACTTGGTATAAGCTGACTGTATCTTTTCATGTGCTTTTTTGTCATCAGTATATCTTCCTTCATAAATATTTCTTCAATTTTTTTGCCCATTTTTACTGAGATTTTTTCTTAATATTAAGAATTCTTTATATATTCTGGACATAAGCCCTTTTTTGATATGTTACTTGAAAATATTTTCTCTTGATCTGTAGCTTGAGTCTTTATTTTCTTAACAGTGTCTTTTGCAAAGCAAAGTTTTTTAATTTTGATGAAGTCTGATTTATCAAATTTTTCTTCTAAGAATCCTGCATTTGGTGTCATATCTGAGAATATTTTGCCTAACACGAGACCATAAACATTTTCTCTGTTTTTCTAGAAGTTTTATAGTTTTATATTTGGATCTGTGAGTTAATTTTTGCCTAAGACATGAGGTGTAGATCAAGGTTCATTTTGGAGGGCATTGAGATGTTCAACTGTTTCATCACTATTTGTTGAAAAGCCTCTAATCAGACTGAAAATGAAAAAACCCAGGGAGACACAAATTATCAGTAAAAAAATGAAAAAGGAGATATCACTACAGGCCCCACAGACACTAAATGAATATTTATGCACAAAAATTTTATATCTTAGAAAAAATGGATGAATTCCTCTAATTCCACAAATCAGCAAAACATACCCAAAAAGATATAGATATATTTATATCATCATATATATTTTCAAGAATTTAAGATGAGAAAAAAAAACCTATCAAATTTACCCAGATATTTACCATTTCTATTGTGCTTCCTTCATTCTTCAAGTTCCAGGTTTTCTTCTGTCATCATTTCCCTTTTACATTAAAAACTTTCTTTTGCATTTATTTTAATGCAGTTCTGCTGGTCATGGATTCTCTTTGTTTTCTTTTATCTGAGAATATTTTTGTTTCAACTTCATTCGTGAAAGATATTTGCTGTATATAGAATTTGCAGTTGGCAAGGTGTTTTGGTTGTCGCTGGCAAGGTCTGTTTTGCTTTCAGCATTTAAAAAATGTCCCACTGCTTTGAAGTTTCCAGGATTCATGACAAGAAATCAGCAGAAATTCAAACTGCTGTTACTCTACATGTAATGTTCCTTTTTCTTTGGCTGCTTTCAAGATTTTTTCCATTGTTTTTGGTTTTAATTAGTTTGATTATGATGTGTCTTTGTGTGGATTTCTTTGAGTTTTTCCTGGTTTGGTTTCTCTGAGATTTTTTGAATTTTCAAGTTTATTTCTTTCACCAAATTAGAGAATTTTTAAACATTATTTCTTCAAGTAATTTTTCTGAAGAAACATTATTTCTTCAAGTACAACCACACACATTCTCTGGTCCCTTTGCTACTCTGACAGCACAAAAGTTAAATTTTTTGGTATTGTTCTGTAGTTTCCTCAGACTCTCTTCCTGCTTTTGTCCTTCATTTTTTTCTCTCTGTTGTTCAGATTGGCTACTTTATACTGACACATGTTCAAGTTTACTGACTCTTTATGCTGTAAACTACATTGAGCCCTTCAACTGAAATTTTTATTTTGGTTCTTACAATTTTTATTTCTAATATTCCTCTTCATTTTTTTTTATAGCTTCTGTTTCCTTGCTGAGACTTTCTACATTTCCCCCTTTTCATGAGCATTTATCTGTCCTTACTTCTTGGGACATGATTGTAACAGCTGCTTTACAGTGTTTGTCTGATAATTTCAACGTCTTTGTTATTTTGGTTGGTGTCTAGTGATTGTCTTTTCCTTTACAAATTGTTGAGAATTTTTTTCCTAGGTTAAATAACTTTGGATTACATCCTAAGCATCTGAATACCATGTTATGTGACTGTGGATCTTGTTTTAATACCATAAAGATTTTTTTTTACAAGGTGATCAACTCAGTTACATTTAGGCCACAACCGACATTCAGTGGGCTGCGGCTCCCGTGCGGACTCCGTTCCAGAGCTTTCCTGATGTCGCCGAACTTGTCCCCACGTGCCCCGCTCCGGACAAGGCCTTCCCCTGTGGCTCAGATAGGCTGCTCCGAGTCAGATTCATTCACGCACAGCTTGTGCATGAGCCCAAAACTCATATGTGACTTTATGAGATCTCTTTCTTAAGCTGCCTCCTCTCTTTAATCTTTTCCACACTCTCTGGCTCCCAAGGTTTCCCTTTCTTGGTCCTCTAGCCAGAAACCTGTGATTTTGGTCTCCCTGCTCCGCTGAAGTTCCCACAGCTGGGGCTGCCTCTGTGGTCACGTGGCAGGAGGACAGACCGAAAGCTGTAGGGATCCCCACCTTGTTCAGGTGACAATTACTCGGTCAGAAAGAAGATTTCCCCTCCCTCGGAGGTGTGGATGTCTGCTGGCAGCCATCAGCGTCTGAGCTCTGCCCCTGCCCGGCTGCCTCCTGCCACTGTGCGACAGTGGCTTTGGGGCCGGGGACTGCGGGGGGCTGGAGTGGGAGAGAAAGAAAAAACACAGAACAAACAAGTCAGGGGGCCTTACCCCAGTTTCCCTGTTCTTAGGTGCCCTCATGCTCACTCTCCGAGCCAGAAATGCATGCCTTCACGTGGAGCCCCTGTTCACGCCCTGTATCCGGTTCCCGGATTTAGACTGTGTTTGAGTTCAGGCCCAGAGAAGCACGAGGAAAGCAGCCTCAGGAAGCTCTGTTGGAAAACCTCTCGACACGCCTGCTGCTGTTCCAGCGTCCTCAGACAGTTGTCCCTCGCGTTCGGTCCAGGTTTTCAGCTGCATGTGGAGGACAATACAGGGTGACCATGTGCTTTGTTCCCCTTACCCAGAACTGGGACCGCCCTGTCTCCATCTTTCGTCTGTTCCAACTGAACATTAGTATCTGGGAGTAAGCAGTTTTGTGTAACTTTTTCTGTAGCCCCCACATTTCCTAAACTGTGTGCTGCACACCAGGTGTGAGCTTTACCCGCATCGTATAATTTCATCTCCACTGCACCTTGAAGAGGTGGGTGTCATTACTTCCACTTTACAGACCAAGAAACGTGTCTCAAAAATGTTAAATAATATTCAAGGTCATAACAGATGGGCAAGGATTCTAACTCAGGTCTGTGGATGCTTTTGCTCATGCTAGGGATGTAATCCTTACAGTCGTGTCCACTTTGGCATATTAGTAGCTCCTTATGATACAGAAAGAAAAGGGCTCACAGAGCAACATGACGAGTCAGGAGTCAAACCATAGAATTGAAAGCTGAACTCCATGTTACCTACTCCATAGGAAATGTATATGGCTAGATAGGTAAAAAAGGATCAATATTTATTATAAAACAGGGGTTTTCTAAGGGAAAAAATGTACCTCAACACAATGGAACTATTTTATAACAATGGGGAAACTGGGTTCGTGTTTTAGGTCTTCACAGTATTGCTCATTAACGCACACCGTGTGTTCTTCCTTCTCTTTACAAATGCATTTCCCTTTCTCCTTATTTCTTCGATTACAACATACCAGTCGTTGGATTTTCTACGTGTTTGCAGCTAGGGCAGCCAAATTTCAATCTGCGAGTTGTCCTGGATTCTTCACATTCCCCATGCAAAAGCAAAGCCAAGAGGCACGGAGGTTTCTTCTCCGTACAGGAGCCCCCGCTTCCCCGAGCACAGGCGGCGTTGCCGGGAGCCCGGAGCCTCGTGTTCGCTCTCAGCAGCATGGAGGAGACAATCACGTGTAGAATCCACACAGGGCTCCATTCAACGCGCTGACTTCCCCCAGATGGGAACCCATTCACCATGGCCTTTGAGTCCTTTAGGTGGAATAAAGATGTTACTATAACGATAGTCTATAAAATGAGAGTAAATATAGTGGCCTTGCGTCAGAGCACTTTCTATAGCAGAGGATAAGAAAGACAGAAAGTGCACCCATCTTGCTGCATTTCCATAACAACGCAGCTTTGTGACTCCAGTGCCGCCAGCAATCGGGCAGGAGGTTCACAGGTATTTTATTTAAATGCAGATTTTTCTGTGTCAAGGAAGCAGGGGAGGGCTGCTCTCAGGTGTATTTTCCTAGGTCATTGATGGAAGATAAACTCACCAAATTGATCAGCCTGTCGACATCTTTTTACCAGTTGATTCTCACATTCTTTTGCTGGTGATTTAGAAGACAGAGAGAGACTTGTACCACCAAAACAAAACATACTTCACTTAAACTGAACTCTTTGGAAGACTTCCTTGGTGTCAGAAATGTTCTGCCCTCTCCTCTGGGCTCTTCCTTTTACCCCTTTCCTTTGGAGGTTTTAGTTTAATGAACACAGAGGATATTCAGATGTGCACAGCCAATTTAGTACCTGTCCTGATGGGCACCCCTCGTCCATGCACACATGCCCCACTACTGTGCCAATTTCAGGAGAAAAAGCACAGAATTTTGTACGGCAGTTATGGAAATAATCAGCCAGAAGTGAACTGGGTTTTCATCCTGTAGATCAGTGGTTTGGCGAGAAAGATTTTTCCCTAATAGTCTGAGACTCAGAGTCCCGGGTGCCCTTGGAGAGGAAAAGCTCTCTAAGCTCAGTGTCCATCAAGAGTCAATGCCACGTTTCCCGAAGACATCATGATGGCCACCTGGAGGTTTGAAGTTGACTTCCTAGATGCCGTTCACCTTGCACAGCGCTGAGGACTCTTTACAATTACAACGGAATTTTTAAAAAGAGGGAAAAATGCTTCAGCAACAATTGCAAAAACCAGAACTTCACCCCACTGAGTTTTATAGATCCTAGTTGCAGGGGGTGAGTTCACAGATGGCAGAGAGGAGAGTCACCAACTGAGGGGAAGAACCTGCCTGGTGCCAGAGAACCACATGGTCATATTAAAAGAAACAAAAGCAAAGACCCACGCCAAGCCAGGTGTCCCAGGTTCTAAGACCTGAAGTCAAGTTAGGAACAGGCTCAACTGCTGATTTCCTTGCAGGGAAGGCTCCCAAGAGAAAGGGGGTTTCAATGGGCCCCAACAGAGTGGTGGACTTTCTCGATTGCTCACAGGCTCACTTCCACTTTGTAATATACCTCCAGCACCGACAGCTTAACATGAACCTTCCTCTAGAGATTTGGAGCAAGTCATGCAGGTAAACATAAAACAAAACATTTTCAAAAGAAGAAAACCAAAGGCAAATGAACTGTGAAGTATTGATCTACTTTCATTTCTAGGTCTTTTTATTTTTTTTTTATTTATTTTTTTTATGGATGAATCATTTTTTTTATTCTTATTTCAGCATATTGTGGGGGTACAAAAGTTTAGGTTATGTATATTGCCCTTGCCCCCCCCACCCCCCTGAGTCAGAACTTCAAATGTGTCCATCCCCTAGACAGTGTGCATCGCACTCATTATGTATGTATGCACCCATCCCCTCCCCTACCCACATCGGCCTGACACCCGATCAATGTTATTCCTAAATGTGCTCTTAAGTGATGATCAGTGAAATCAATTTGATGGTGAGTACATGTGGTGCTTATTTTTCCATTCTTGGGATACTTCACTTAGTAGAATGGGTTCCAGCTCTATCCAGGAAAATACAAGAGGTGCTATATCACCATTGTTTCTTATAGCTGAGTAGTACTCCATGGTATACATATACCACATTTTATTAATCCACTCATGTATTGATGGGCACTTGGGTTGTTTCCACATCTTCGCAATTGTGAATTGTGCTGCTATAAACATTTGGGTGCAGATACCTTTGTTATAGAATGTCTTTTGTTCTTTTGGGTAGATGCCCAATAATGGGATTGCTGGGTCAAATGGTAGGTCTACTTGTATCTGTTTAAGGTATCTCATAAAGAGCAAAAACAAAGACTATGATCCTCTCAATAGACATAGAAAAAACATTTGACAAAATTCAACACCCTTTTTTGGTAAGAACACTTAACAAAATAGACATAGACGGGGCCTACCTAAAAATGATACAAGCCATATATGACAAATCCACAGCCAACATCACACTGAATGGGGAAAAATTGAAAGCATTCCCACTTAGAACTGGAACCAGACAAGGTTGTCCACTATCCCCATTGCTATTCAACATAGTGCTGGAAGTCCTTGCGAGAACAATTAGGCAAGAGAGCAGAATCAAGGGTGTCCAAATGGGGACAGAAGAGATCAAACTCTCACTTTTTGCAGATGATATGATATTATATCTAGAAAACCCCAAGGATTCAACCAAGAGACTCCTGGATCTGATAAATGAATTGAGTAGAGTCTCAGAATACAAAATCAATACACACAAATCAGAGGCATTCATATACTCCAGTAACAGTCAAACTGAGAACAAAATCAAATACTCAATACCCTTCACCATAGCAACAAAGAAAATAAAGTACCTAGGAATACATTTAACTAAGGAGGTAAAAGACCTCTACAGGGAGAACTATGAAACACTGAGGAAGGAAATTGCAGAGCACATAAACAGGTGGAAAACCATACTGTGCTCATGGATCAGAAGAATCCACATTGTTAAAATGTCTATACTACCCAAAGTGATCTACAGATTCAATGCAATCCCTATTAAATTACCAACATCATTTTTCACAGATATAGAAAAAATAATTTTATGCTTTGTATGGAACTAGAGAAGATCCCATTTAGCAACAGCAATTTTAAGCAATAAGAACAAAATGGGAGGTATTAATTTACCAAGGCTGTGGTTATTGAAACAGCTTGGTATTGGCACAAGAACAGGGACACAGACCAGTGGAACAGAATCGAGAATCCAGATATAAAACCACTTCATATGGCCATCTAATCTTTGACAAAGCAGACAAAAACATACTCTGGGGAAAAGAATCCTTATTCAATAAATGGTGCTGGAAAAACTGGATAGCCACATGTAGAAGACTGAAACAGGACCCACACCTTTCACCTCTCACAAAAATCAAATCATGGTGGATAACAGACTTAAACCTTAGAAGTGAAACTATTAGAATTCTAGGAGAAAATGTGGGAAAGATTCTTATAGACATTGGCCTAGGCAAAGAATTTATGAAGAAGACCCTAAAGACAATCATAGCAACAACAAAAATAAATAAATGGGACCTGATTAAATTAAAAAGCTTCTGCACAGCCAAAGAAACTGTCACGAGAGTAAATAGACAACCTATAGAATGGGAAAAAATTTTTGCATGCTACACATCTGATAAAGGACTGATAACTAGAATCTACTTAGAACTCAGGAAAACCAGCAAGAAAAAATCAAATAACCCTATCAAAAAGTGGGCAAAGGACATGAACAGAAATTTTTCAAAAGAAGACAAAAGAATGGCCAACAAACATATGAAAAAATGCTCAACATCTCTAATCATCAGGGAAATGTAAATCAAAACCACAATGAGATATCACGTAACTCCAGTGATAATGGCATTTATCAAAAAGTCCCATAACAACAAATATTAGCGTGGATGCAGAGAGACAGAAATGCTCTTTTTTATTTTTGATGAAAGCATTTCTGGGTGACTTTGTATGTGATTAGACCAATTAATGAAAATAATGATTTGGTAATTTATGTAAATTTTGAAAGTAACATTCTAATTTTTTCAAATAATATATTTGTCCTAATAATTAATTACTTATTGAACATTTGTTTGGTGTCCTATCTCCTAATATGAAGATAAATGAGATATGATTTTTGTCCTCAAGGAGTTTGGCATGTATTAGAATGGAAGCAAAAAAAAAGTGAATAATTAGGACAAAAAGTAGAATGCAATAACTGCTATAAGATATTTTAATTAGTGATATATATTTTTAATCAACTTAACTTCTAAGTGCAATGTCTACTAGGGAGTAGATCTTCTCTTGCCCAGCGAATGAATTAATGAATGAATAGGAGAATGAGTAATTTAGATGAGATTCTATGGGAGTTAAGAGGAGGTAGAAATTATTTTTCTGGGGCAGAAGTCAAGGAGAATGGCATGGAGGAGTTGCCATTTGAGCTTTGACTGTTCAGATTTGAGTCTTTGGAGTTGAAAGGAAGGGCCTTTTAGGACAAGGGAACAACATGAGCACACACTCAGCAGTGGGATAATGAGAGATGTGCTTGGCACCATGTAAGCCATGCAGTTCTGCTGAGCAACTATCACAATATACACTGAAATACACTGGAACAAAAATAAAGTGAAATAAGCCAGGCACTTGCTGCCCTGGCAGAATTAGCGAAATGTGGGATGCAGCCTCCGGGAAAGTGGTTTGTCATTTGAAGCAGGCCAAGTCCTGGAAACATCAAAATCAGCTGAAATGACATTAAAAGATGGACAAGTGATCTGAATTTTCTAGACCTCAGTTTCTTTCTCCGTAAAATGGCATTAATGTTACCTATATCAGAAGGTTGTTTTGAGGATTATGTGAAGTCTGGTCTGTAAATTAACTGATGTGTAATAGATACTTGATACATGTTTATCATTTTTGTAATAGTAATAACAATAATAATAGCAGACATTATTTAGCCAGGTGTGGTCAAACATCATAATGTGGGTACACTCATTTGAATTCTACCGAGATTATGTAATTACAGATAATAAGACAACTTGCCCATTAAGTTCACTCTCTATTTTGTGATTTATTTCATACACTGATCAGCTCAGCTGCATCTGGTTAGAAATGTAAAACACTGCCATCACCAGAGATTTAGTGCATTTCATGTGGATGAACATAAAGCCAAATGTTTTCAAAGAAGCAAGCTACAGACAAGAACAGGAAGGCAGAAGAGAGTGTTGGTGAAGGGAGCACATATTTTGGGGCCAAATCTAAATCCAAATCCCTGTTCACCTATTTACTATCTCCATGGCCTTAGATAAGTTACCCAACCTTTGCAAACCTTAACTTCTTCATTGCAAAAGAAGTGTGATGGTGATGATAACAACAGCAATAAGAAACAACAACAAGCAAAAACAGCAGGAGTAGTCATATCTATTCATAGACTCATTGTTTAAAGCACAGTGTTCGTTTGGCACACAGTATTATTATTATTTATTGCTTTTGTATTTCTCTTTGTACATTCTCCTTAATAGTTCCAATACCAGGTGACCAGAACTTATGGGAAAGATAAATTTTTACATGGGATGACAGAGGAAAGAGTGTTTGCTTTGCAGTTGGAAAACTTGAACCGTGATCTCAGCTCTGTCGCCAGCCCCTTTTATGACCTTGATCAAGAAAATGCTCCTCATTTAACCTCAGTTTCTTCATTTGTTAAATATAGACATTAGAATAGGTAAGTTCCATCATCAAGGTCTGTTACTTTAAGATTCTCTGCACTTACTAAATGAAGTTTCCCAGCAAACGGAGTCTGTGTATGCTGCAGGAGACAATTTGAAAGATTAATCAAAACCAATGTACTACTTAACAGATTTTGTTCATTTAAAGAATTGCTAGACCACACAAATAGAAAGAAAGAAAAAAAAAAAAAAACCAAACCAAACATCTCCTTAATACAGGCTGTTACAGAGGAACCTATACTTCTCCCTTTAACTTAGATCTGTATTCTAGATAAAGGTTGTGTTGCGTGGGGTAAAATTCAGTGGGAAAATTTCAACCTACCCAGACTTTTGGCAACATGAATAGAGACTATTCAGATTGTTTACTGAGGTTTTGACTTCTTAGTGAGGCCAGTAGTTTTGGGTAGACTCAGAATTAAAAAGGCCAGCTCTCAGGATTAAAAAGACAGCCCAGAGACATTTGAAAATTCCTGGATATTATTTATAGAGACAATTTGGAGAACACTTTTTTCCAATAGCCCCACAGAGTTGGGGGCAGGTATTTTTAGGCTTCCCTAGGCACCAGAGAATGCACAGCACCTGTTTTTCAGAAACCAACGACATATTCCGTCTGGTCTTCTTGGTGCATTTTGGAGAGCAGCCTGGACCCTGCGGTGTGCCGCACACCTTAGCCACTTTGGTTCTCAAACAAAGATCTATGGAAAAGTGAGGCTGCACAGAGACAAAGGAAACCAGAGATGTGCAGTTTCTAAACAGCACCCTAAACCATTAATGGCAGGCGCGTGTGTTCAGCACCATGGACAGCTCACAAAACCTGCCACAGCCCTTCCCCACCCAAGTAATCATTGGCTTCTAATGCTGTTCAGAGCCCAGGCTGGTGTGGGGTAAACCGAGGTAAACAAAGCACCTAGGGTGCACCCTGAGAGTGAGTGCCTCCTTAAATCTGTGCCCTGGGTGCCTTGTTTGGCTTATGCTAGTTTTACCCTGCGGCTGTCTGCAGTTCATTTGTTCACTCAGTGTTCACATGCTGGCAAACTAATAAAACAGCCCCTTTCCTCAGGGTTTTTGTTTCCTCAGGGAACTGCAAGTCAATATGACTGGAATGGTTTGGCAGAGGTGGAAGCATTTCAAGAATAAATTTTGGGAGGTGAGCAGGAAATAGAACGTGGCTGTACTGGTGGACCACACTTAAGGGGATAAGCTTTTTAAAACGCCATGACATTGAAAGCTCCATGGATACATGTCCGTGTTGTTTGCCTCTGTAAACACAGCACCTAGCAAGAAAATAGGTAGGTGCTTGGTACTTATTTGTTAAAAGAACAAATAATTTTATGCTACGTGTGACAGTGAGCCATTGAGTTTTAGAAAGTGTAGTAGCTGGTTCCATTTTGCATGTTATAAATATCACTCCAGCAGTATTATGAAAGAGAGATTAGAGGGGAGTGAAACTAAAGGCAGGAAGGCCAGTTATAAGATGATTGCGATAGTTGAGGTGAAAGATGATGAAAGCCAATATCAAACCCAGAATAGATGTGAGCAACAGGATATGAGAAAAGGAAATACATAGAATTAACAGAAGTTTAGGAGGAGATGTAGATTTTGTGGAAAGAGGATTCACTTTGGGATCGCTTTGTGTTTGAAGTGCCTCTGAAATATCAAAGTGAAGATAACTAGGGGACAATTGTTGATGACACGAGCCAGAAGTCTAGGTGGTGAATATAGATTTGTTTCTAAAAACAGTTATGAGCTTCATGGAGTCATTTACTCCCTCTCATAAGACAAACAGCTGGGGCTTGAGATGTAGAGAGAAAAATGAATGAGGAAGAATAGAAAAACAAAGATATCTAAATGTGTCAGTTGTATCTTGACAGATGTGTTTTCTCTCTGTTGGTTCATGTCATCTCTTTGTCCTTCCAGATTTCATGTTGTCTGTCTAGGCTATTCTGATTCAGGATTTAAATGTCTACTGTCTACAGGGGCAAGGTAAGTTTTTCTAAATTAGGGAAGCTGGCCAGAGACCAGTTGAAGAGTATATGCTCTACCCAAGGTAGTCACCCACTCCTTATCTCCAGATAACTTTTGCCACATGAAAATCTAGACACAGACATTAGAAGATGTCTTTGAAGGTAGATGAAGATACCATGTTGCATCCTCTTGGCCCTGTTCTTATTGCAGTTATAGAGGACAGATCCACGTGAGCTCTTAGTCATCTTGTGATGGCAACACCCCACTTTCCTACAAGTAAAGTCTAAAAATGTGGGCAAGTTAACACCCCACGGGGCCACTGTCTGCCAATGGGACTGGGAGCTCATGGGCAAACGCTCCAGCCTCTTCTCTTTCTGGTGGATAATTCTAGGAGGCATTCCATGTGCTTTCCAGAGGTTGGAATGGCATTGAGCCCTCATTGCCTTTAGCAGAAATCTTGATAATTCATCCTTATATTGTAAAATGAGACAGTCTCCATAGCAGTGTGAAGATGATTCTTATCTCCTCTGGCTGGAGATCAAATGCACAGCTTCAACAGGTGTCCTGTGCTCAAGTCGGGACCATGTTAGACAAGGAGTAGGACATGAGCTTGTGACATTTGGGCAGATGTCCGTAGAATTTGAATGCCCAGATTTTCCTGAGCCCTCTAAGGCAGTAGTAGATGCAGCCCCTTCTCTCTTGTTAGAGAACAATCTCCCTTCTACAAGAGATCTTTCTTGGGATGGATGTTTCTCCAAATAATGCTTTCTTCCAAAATACCCATCTCTCCCCTCTCCCCATTGCTTCCATGCCAATAGCTAGACCAATAACATGCCTAAGCAAAGGTAAAGTGAGTGAATACAATCCCTTTTCAGAGAAGGAAAGCTTACTCACTAAAAGAGTTTAGGACCTAGCTAATCCGTACCAGCAAAAACCTGAGAAATGTGTCAGAGAGAAGACCCTGATGGGGTTGGACCAGCTGAGACAGAGCACAGAGCTATATGAGGGGAATTTATTGATGTGAGAGCACTCTCTTGTGATTTAGAATTTAGCATCCGGGTTAAGGACAGCTGAAGCTGGTCCTATTAAGCTTCTGGAATGATCAGTTGAAGCTTGGGCATGATGATAGACTGCAATAAGAGACAGAGTATTATGGAATGAGTAATAAAGCTAAAGGAAGTAACAATGCTGAATGGACTACCACTGAGTACTCTCTACTCGAATGTTTCCCTGGGAGGGCTCAGAGGTCGTGCCTTTCACTGGGCAGTTAGGATGGACTAGCAAGGGGGCACCAGAAACACTGCAGAGCCTGGTGGTGGCTGCCCCGCCGTGGGCCAAGAGACCTTGCCATGGCACTGGGCTCCAGAACTGAGAAGCCAGCTGGCAGCAAATGTAGGATGACAACCAGAGTTCTTTGACTCACAGGGATCTGTCAGAATGGCTGATAAATGATGACGCTCCTAAGGGTGAGATACGTGGGAAGCTGACTAGGGTATCACTTGACTCGTATAATAAGAAATAATTGAGAATGGATGAGCAGAGGCTGACATCAGCTATGGCAATGGAAAATTACAACTTCTTACTCAGTTTCTACGCAGAAATCCATTGTCAGATTCAGGACCTATTGGTAGAAGAGAGGCTGGTTTCCCTTGAAGAAAGACCTTGAAATGTTACCATAATGGCATGCTATTTGTTTATTCACTAGATGTTCTCTTAATCCTGATCAAAAGAACTGGTAGTGATTTATCAGCATAAAGAGGAAAAAGAAGAATTACCCAGAGTTCAACTAGAGCTATTGCAATTAACTAACTAACTAGAGTTTTTGCATACAAAGTCAGAGATCACAGTGATCTAGGGGAGTTGAAACATCATCATAGCCCCTTGGTTAGAGCAAGAGGTTAGGAAGACAGATAATAAGGGAAATGCTGACCCAAGCCCATCTTACAGTGGATATAGTGGGTCCATGTATCTACTCAGTCTCTGAGTATGTCAGTGGGATGAACATACTCACCTGTTGGTCTGACTCTCATGTCAGTCCCTCATCTATGGAATAAGAGCCATTAAAGTAGGAAAGGCTAAGTGGAAATCTATAAAACATCCCATCCTCCAGTCCAGATATTATATCAGGTGAAATATCACGTATCAGGAGGAACTACTGTTGTTAGCTGGTGCATCTGACAGGTCGGAGGGGGGACTGTACCACAGATCTGTGGTATGTCTCCATGTGCCACTTTTGATTTCTGTTGCAACTGTGGTGGACAATTCTGACTCACTTACCAAGGCAACATCTCACCTCAGACTTGTGCTATGTGTCTTTCTCTTTTTAGTTACAGATTCTTCTCCCATCATGGGATCCCAATCAGCCTATAAGCAAACCTGGCTTAGTTTGCAAAAATGTGAAAAAGCATGAGGAATTTAATGCCTCCAGGGGAGGTGGGCACTGGGACACAAATGTATTCTCTTGTCCTTCAGGCCATGGGGCACTCTTCTTGCAACCCAGAAATTCCAGTGCAATCACGCCTCTGTTGCTTACAGCCACTATTAGCCTCTTGCCAGCTTTTCCTCCGCATCTGTCTCATCTTCCTGTTCCTTTACGACTGATTTATGGGATCAACTTCTTCCTAAACTGCCTACACCAAAGCCCTTGTCTCAGTGCCTACTTTCAGAGGAAGCCAGGAGATGGCATAGGCCTCTTGAACCTGGAAATCTGGATTTCTGTGACAAGCTCCTGATTTTTAAATGAGTGCAACTAATTAATTAAGAAAAATACTGTGTTGGTCCATCATAATACATCCCTTACCCATTCTTGCTCATGCAACCACAGTGTGCAAATTTTTTTCCATGCAAAGTTCTGTAGTATCTAGAAACTGACATTTTGGTGGCATAAGTGATTAGGCTGATGAGGGAGTAAAAGGAATTGTGGTCATGGCCTTCTCCCTCCTCTCAAGCAAAGAGGAAGCCAAAATAAAAGGTAAAGTTATTAATTTTTAAATTTGTTTTTTAAAACTTATTTCCCAGGTCTATTGAGGTATAATTGACAAATAAACATTGAATATAATTTCCTGCATCTGTTGAGATGATCAAGTAATTTTAATCCTTAGTTCTGTTAATGTGGTGTATCACATTTATTGGTTTGCTTATGTTGAACCATCCTTGTATCCCAAGGGTAAGTCCTACTTGATGATGGTAACTGATCTTTTTAAAGGGCTGTTGAATTTGGTTTGAGAGTATTCTGCTAAGAATTTTTGCATTCATGTTCATCAGGGATATTGGCCTATAATATTCTTTGCTTGTAGTGTTCTTATCTGTTTTCAGTATCAGGGTAATGCTGTCCCTGTAAAATGAGTTTGGAAGTGTTTTTTCCCCTTCAACTTTCTTGAGAGAGTTTGAGAAACATTAGCATGAATTCTCCTTTAAATGTTTGTTAGTATTTACCAGTGAAGCCATCAGATCCTGGGATATTCTTTGTTGGGAGATTTTTGTTTGCTAATTCAATCCCCTTACTAATTATTGGTATGTTCAGATTTTCTATTTCTTCATGATTTAGTTTTGGTAGGTTGTATGTTTCAAAGAATTTGTCCATTTCTTCTAGATTATATAATTTGTTGGCACACAATTGCTCATAGTAGTCTCTTATGATCCTTTGTATTTCTGTAGTATGGGTTATAATATCTCCCTTTCATTTATAATTTTATTTATTTGAGCTCTCTCTTTGTTTTTCTTGGCTAGCCTAGCTAAATAAAGGCTTGTCAATTTTGTTGATCCTTTCAAAAAGCAAAATCTTAGTTTCATTGATCTTTCCTATTGTTTTTCTAAGTCTCTATTTTATTATTCCTGTTCTAATCTTCATAATTTTCTTCCTGATACCTTTGGGCTTAGTTTGTTCTTCTTTGTCTAGATCCTAAAGTGTAAAATTAGGTTGTTTATTTGAGATCTTTTATTTTTCTTAATGTAGGCATTTATAGCTATAAACTTTCCTCTTAGAGCAGCTTTTGCTGCATCTAGTAAGTGCTGGTATGTTGTGTTTCCATTTTAATTTGTTTCAAGGTATTTTGATTTTGATTTCTTCTTTAACCCATTGGTTCTTCAGGAGTATGTTGTTTAATTTCCACTTATTTGTGAATATTTCAACTTTCCTATGCCATTGATTTTCAGTTCCATAGCATTGTGATTGGAAAAGGTACTTGATATAATTTCAATCTTTTTGAATTTTTAAAGACTTGTTTTGTGGCCTAATATATGATCTATCCTGGAGAATGCCTGTGTGTGCTTTGTGTGTGCTTAAGAAAAGTGTGTATTCTGCTGTTGCTGGAGGGAATGTTCTGCATATGTTGTTAGGTCCATAGTGTAGCTCAAATCTGTTGTTTCTTCATTGGTTTTCTGGATGATCTATTATGGTTGGGAGTAAGGTATTAAAGTCCCCTACTATTATTGTACTGCTGTCCACTTCTCCTTTCAGTTCTGTTAGCGTTTGCTTTATATATTTGGGTGCTTCAATGTTGGGTGCATAAATATTTATAATTGTTGTATCTTGTTGATGAGTTGACTCAAAAGGGAATGTTTTTAGGTCAACATATTAAGCACGAGTTGACAGTGTGCATAGAATCATGGGCCATTCAATTTTTGTCTGATCTCAATAGTACACATATAACAAAATGTGAATGAGTGCACAGTGACATCTTGCACAGCCTGGATGGAGCCTAGCGTTCCCTAGGCTTGGATGTAAACATCAGTATTGGAGTGGGTGTCTCATCCATGGGGGCTCTGGGTCTGGCCCCAGATATCGAGCCACTAAGCTGATCATCAGAATCTCAGGCCATGGCTACTCGAGAGAGTAAATGCGTGCAGCTGGTGCCTGGATTTTCAATGCCCACGTCCCCTGGGAGGGTCCTGCTTAGTCCTGTGTATCTAAGCACGCAACCTTGGTTACCCAGGAAACCAAGGCCAAGTGGGTCTGGATGCTTTCTCTATGGCCATTGTGTTTAGCAGCGGAGATGTTGCCAGAACAGCTCAGCTGTGAGCATCTTGGAGATGAGGGATTCATGTAGATTCCCTCACAAATGTGTGTGACAGTTGTGATTGGGCCAATTTGTGATGGCAATCACCACTGGACACTGGAGCAAATTGCTGTTACTCTGAAGGTCTCATGTCTGGTTTACAAAATGAAGTAAGCATTCATTCATGCAAAGATTTATTAAGTGCCTACTATGTGACAGGCAGGGTGCTAGAATCTGGGGATAAAATGGCAGATGAGACAAAGTCCCTAATCTCAAGACTTTACATTCTTTTGGGAAAAACAGATGTTAATTAATCTAACAAATAAATAAATGTAAGTTCAGTTACTAATACGAGCTATGAAGAAAATAGAATGTGGAAGAAGGTGCCTGGCATGTGTTTACAGGATGAACGAGAAGCCACTTTACAAAGGGAAGGCAGAGAGAACCTCCCTGAACTGACACTAGATCAAGAAGACCTCAGTGCCACCAGGGAGCCGGCCACACGAGCACCTACAGGGACAGCTTTCCAGATGGAGGGAATGTGCAAGACCTCGAGGCAGCAGCGAGGACCCCCAAAGTGTTAGGAGGTCTCTGCCACTTTAAACTGAGGCCAGGAAAGCCTTTGTAAATAGAGAGAAACTGGAACATTAGATGAATATGATGCAAAGATCTTTGGGCCAGAGAGAAAAACTACTGGATCCTGGTGCTGTGTCTGCCCTCCGTTATCTGGGTGACCTTTAGTGTGTCACTCTTTTTGGACCTCAGTTTCCCTATCTAGAAATGAGAGTGTTGAAAATACTCAGTGGTTTCCCTTTGTAGTTTCAGCTACTGCACCTTTTGTTCAGGGGAAATTCATCTGGTCGTTAGTATACGAACCAAGGAGGATAAGGAGCCCAGTTATCCTCGATGACATGATGCTGGAAGACCCCTCCCTATCCCCACCAGCCTGAAAATTCTAGAATTCCAAGGGTCCAGGCCCCCTTGCAGATTTCTCAGATCCAAAAGTGGCCCTGTTTGTTTTTTCCATCCCTTCGTGTCAAACCGCGACCCCCGAGCTTGCCCAGTTAGGTGCTGGCCAGCTTGCCTGTGTGTCAGCAGAGCCGTGTCTGGGGAGCCTGAGATCTGCTAAGTCAAGGTCAAGGGCTCCTCTCAGTCCTGGAGCCCAGGCCCAAGAGAGAACTCAAAGAGGTCAGGCCTCTTCCAAGCCCAGAGTCACGCAGTCTGTAGGGCCCAGCATGGCAGGTGGGCAGGACCTCAGCCCCCGCGTCATCTCCTGGATTAAACCAAGGAATGTGGACAGCGTGGTAGGACCCAGGTGCTCTTCCCTGAGCCACAAGGAGGGCACACACGACTGGCGAATGGTCTTCTCTTTGACACTCCGGGATGGCAGAGGCGGGAGTGAGACCTCTCACAGCTACGGGCCTCCCGCCCCACCGCGTTCTGCTCTCTGAGCTTGCCGGTGTCGCCCAAGGAGAAGGGAGCGAGGGTTGCAAGTAGGCGGGGCCGTGGTTGTGCAGCTGCGACAGCTCTGCTGGCCCAGCACCCGGGAGAATGCCCCCCGCACCCCGCCCGAGGGCCCGCACGCTCCTAGGGGACTGACGAAGAGCCCATTAAGTGTTTAAAGGTGAAATATCGTGTAACTACATTTTGAATTAGTTTCTCTGAGCATAAGGGGGAGATCTGATTATGTAAATAATGCATAAATCCCCAACGTAAAAGGTAAACTTTCATCAGCCTCGCTAACTCGGGCTGAGCTTTGGGCTTGGGATGTGAAGAGAAAGCTGATTTCTCTGACTAAAGGGGTTTGTTTATTGTTTTAAATTGCAACTGAGGGAGGCAGAGTGAGGCGGTGCGGGGTGAGGACAGCACTGCGCAGCGTGGGTCCCACTCCTGGCCGAGCGCCTCGTGGTCTCAGGTAAACCCTTTGCTTTTCCCGGCCTCGGTTTCCACGTCTGATCGGAGGGGCCGCCGCGCCTCGGTTTTCCTACCTCCTCAGCTGTCACGCAGACAGGGTGAGAGGGCGGATGCGGAGCAGCGCTGCTCCAGGCGTGGCCGCTCTGCCACCGGTGCTTAGCGGCAGGGCAGCTGCAGAAAGTGAGAGTAAGTGTTCAGAAGCGTTTGCGGTGACACCCAAGCTTGTAACCAGGGCACTCAGCTTCACTGGACAGATCCGAAAGCAGTGTGGGTGTTGTCGGACTCACGCGGTGAGTCGAGCCTGGCGTGAGCCATATCGGTCCGTGACAGATCAGGAATGAAACCAATGACGACAACAAAAACCAGTCGTTCATCACAAACACTCTGAGAAGCACTGATGTAGGTTCTGGCTTTGCTAAGTCCCCAGACAGTAGGGTGACCTGCAACTGAACGAGGTGAGGTGTGAAGAGATAAGAAATGACAGGAGGGACAGCCAGGCCTGGCTGGGCTGCTTGCTGGCTCTTTGACCTTGGCTACGTCACCCTCCTCTCTGGGGCCCTGATGCCGTAGATAAGCTTCCCTGAGGCTTTCTTTTTTTGCCCAGGGTTGTGGTATAGGATAAGGAGAAGAACAGAATTCCTGTTAATGAAAGGGACCCAAATTGGCTGATGGATTAGGCATGGGGTTGGGAGATGTGGCTGATTGCAAAAGGGGCCACCGTCCTCTCTTTCTCCCTGTATTCGTGCCCTTTGCAATATGATTTTATAGCTCATTCCATCAGAGGTAGAATCCACTCCTTCCTTTGAATACAGGATGGCCTTGTGGCTGTGCCGCAGAAGTGACAGCGTGCCAGCGCTGAGCCCAGGCCCCCAGAGGTTTCCCGTTGCTCGCTTGGATGCTGCCCAGGTGCAGTGTGAACCAGCAATGAGCTGCCATATTGAGGCCACCCCAGATCAACCAGCCCTCAGGCAACTTGGCAGCTAAGTGCAGATCAGTGAGTGAGCCCAGCTGAGACCAGAAGAACCACCCAGCTTAGTCTAGTTCAAATTGCTGACCCATAGAGTCATGCGTTAAGTAATACTCCCTGTTTGAGCCATTAAGATCTGGGACGCTTTGTTATGCAGCAGAAGCCAATTGATCCAGGAGTAAAACATGATGCTGGTTGTTACTGGGCTTGTTGGTTGGGCACCAGGCACAGTGATGACAGAGCCAGTTCGATCTGATTGTCCTCTGGCCCTTCTGCACGCCTCTCTCCCCTTCCAGCTCCAAAGTGGCTTCGGTTTCCCAATCCTACTTAAGGGTCCCACCTTCAGAGTGTGGCTCCCACCATCACAGACCAATGGCCCTTCAACATTCTGGACATTGGAACTCTGTGAGAACCTCAGGAAAGCTAAGGCTGCATGCCTCGGGGAGAATGCGCATCTCCACATTCACGTGTACTTTGTATGTGCTTTTAAGACTCGGGCGTCCAGCTGTGAACTCCTCTGCCCAGGTGAAGAGTTCTAGGTGGAGACCCAGCCTCTCTCGACCTCCTCTCAAATCACTCTTCTCGTGCTCCCCTGCTGAAATTGCCCAGTCCACTCTCGTAGCTCCTAAGGGTCTTGCTAACCTTATCAACTGATTCACAAGAGACAATGTTAGAACATCAAGCCATTAAAAATGTAGAGCCCTTGGAAGTGACCTCCAAAACACCCTCGTGCATAGCACCCCGGTTAATCCCCTTAACATGTGAAGTCTGTGGGCAGGACCAGTCACCCCTATCTTTCTGGGGAGGAGGCTGAGCCTCACTCCAAGGGCGCTGCTGTCCACGGTTGCTCAGCCAGTGACGGGCGGCTTCTGGATTCCTGGCGCCGTCCCATGCTACTTCGGTTCACTTTGCTTTTCAGAGACACGGCATGTAACGGTAGCAGGTCCAGATGCAGCAGGCCTATCCTGAGCGAGGAGCATCAGGAAGGCCTCCAGGGCTGCACAGAGAGCAGGAAAAGGTGGTAGGAGCTGAGGTTGGGAGGTTGGAATGCCTGACGGACGTGGGCTCTTCCCTCGGGAAGCCCACACTCCCAGAGTACGGGCTGGGGAGACTGCCTGTAATATTTTACGTTTACCCTCACTTAAGAAAATTCCATCATTAATTGCATCACTCTATATATATCCTCCTTTTCTCCCTCTTCCCAAAATAGGAAAGAGTCTCAGAGTCTTTCACACCGTCCAAACTTAGAATGATTTACACTTCATGTTAAACATGCCAGCCTATACCTTTCACAACAAAACACAACTTGTTGAATTTTATTTTTAAAACAACCAAGAGAAGATGAGTCTGATTTAGAGATTTCATGTTCTTTGAGCCAATTCAAGAAACATTTACTGAAAACCTACCAGGTGCAACATCCTGTCCTAGGACCTGAGATTGGTAAGCATGAGAGAGAACTTAAGGTTGGATTAATTGTTTTGAATCCTCAGGAAATACTAAGGGAGGGGGGCGGGTGTGTAAGAGCCATTTCAATCCCTTTGCAGCCTCTTCTTCAACCCTCAGCGATGAACTCAAAGTTCTTTTCTTCCCTGCCCTTTCCCACTCCAGAAGGAAACATTTTCTCATTTGTATTGATTCTCCATTGCAATAGGATTCTCATCAATGAGAATACACAGTACATTGTGATTTAGCTATTAGGTACTTAATATGAAATGTCCGATTTCCTTAAATACTAAGTTTGACAGTTGATATCTCTGACATTTTCACTTTGACATTTCTTGTTTTATTTTTGTTGTGAAGGCACATCCTAATTCTTTCAAATACATGGTTTTTGGCTTGTATTATCTTTCAAATTGTTTTTAGGGCAATTTTGTGAAACCATGGATAAGTCAAAAATTCGTGTTATTTTTAAATTTGAGTTCCGTCATGGAAACAATGCCACACAGACAGCTCAAAATATCAGCAAAGTGGGAAGGAGATGGCTAATGAACACATAGTATGTCGACGGTTCTGGCGATTTCAATCTTGAAGATGAGCCACGTGGGCGACCTGAGACCAAGGTGGGTAACAATGAGCTGAAAGCTGAATGGAAGCGAATCCGTCTCAACCTAATTCCCTTGCTGCGGGAATTAGCAGCAAGGGTTGACGTTACTATTCCAACAATATTGGACCATTTGAAACAAATGTGCAAGGTAAAGAAGCTGGATAGATGGGTTCTGCATGAATTAAATCAGCGTCAGAAGACAAATCGTCTCGAAGCTTGCCTTTCTTTGCTGTCATGACATAAAGGTGAACCATTTCTACACTGTATTGTTATATGTGATGAAAAATGGATTATTTTGACATTGCAAACATTTGGGATAATGGTTGGATGAAGACGAGGTGATGAAACACAGTCCAAAACTGAATATTCATCCAAAAAACGTAATGGTGTCTGTTTGGTGGTCCAGTGCTGGTATTATCCATTATAGCTTCATGAAACCTGGTCAATTGATTACAGGTGGGTGTCTACTGGAAACAACTGGATGAAATGATGAGGATGATTGCGATTAAGCAGCCGAGACTGGTCAATACAGCCAGGCCAATCCTCTTGCAAGACAACGCTCACTTGACCACATGTCACACAAACAACACTGCTCAAACTACAGAGGTTGGGCTTGGAAACTCTCTGTCATCCACCGTATTCACCAGACCTTGCACCACCTGACGACCACTTCTGCCAGGCTTTGGATCACTTCTTGCAAGGAAAAATATTCAATTCTCAACAAGCAGTGGAAAATGTCTCTCACAATTTCATCACCGCTGACTCTCCAGGCTTCTTTGCTACTGGCATAAACAAACTACTGTTAAGATGGCAAAGCTGTATCGATAGTTCCTGTGCACACTTTGATTAATTGTACTGCTTCTTATTTGAGATATAATAAACTAAACTTTTGATTCAAAATCAGACATTTCATATTGAATGACCTATATTAGTTTTTCTTTTCTTCTCCTTTTTTTTCTTTCTTTGTCATTCATCTGTGACCTCCTTGCAGGGCGAGGTCTTCTCTCTCTTCTGTGTGACATTCCCCGACTCCAGCTTCTGAACATCCAACTGCACCAGGCCGGGAAATACATATTGAATTGGGCTGAACAACCACAGAAGACACAGAAAATGCTAAGTGTCCAAAGAGAAGTGTAGACAAGGGTTTTCGGAGGTGTGTATGGGGCGCCTAGTCATGTCACATGACTGTTGTTCTTCTTAAGGACACAAGTGACCATCCGTTAAGGGAAGAAACTAATCTTAGGCACTTAGTACGGCATTAGAAATGTAGCAGCTACTTAAAGCATCGAGCTATTATTATTAGTCTTGTTGCTATTATGATAATAATATTCACACCTTCAAGTTGGAACATTTTTGTGGAAAGGGAGTCTGAATCCATTGCAGACACCCTCCCCAATTTAAGTGGTTCGGAGGGCTTCTTAGCCCATTCCCTCACTTAAACAGAGAAGTTTTTTTTCTTCTCTATCTGAGGACAATGGACTGCAGAGTATCCTTGCCCTAGAATTGTCTTTGACTGGCCTGGGAGCCACAGGACGCAAAAAGCATGTTTCTCTCCTCTGGGATTCAAGGTAACGGGGCACACGTCCGTACCGTGACCATGGCTCCATTGTTTGGCTTTCTGTGAGAGCATTTCCAACCTCAGACCCCTTGTTGTATTTAAAAATTGCCTATTATCTACTGAGGAGCTGGAGAAGAGGGCATGGCTGGTCACCCAGTGTCTCAGCGAACGGAAGTGAACAGATCAGGGGACTCCAATCCGAGGCCGACACACACACAGCTCACTTGGTGCACACCAGTTCCAGTCTTACAGATGACTAAAATCTTACGGGCTACCCAATCGATACACAGGTCTGTTTCAAGTGAGGGCCAAAGCTGAGGTTTATTTCTTACAGAAATGGATGAATGGTGTCTGAGTCAAGAATCCTTTGATTGAAAGTAACATGAACCAACTCAAGCCAGCTCAAACAGAAAGGGGAATTTGCTGGAAGGAGAGCATGGAACCCTAGAAAGACAGAATAAGCACGTCTCTAGAACAGGCTGGAGGGCATCGCGGTGCCCCCGAATATTGCTGTTTTGTCCGCTCAACATTCATTTCCCTTTCTAGCATCACGCCAATTTCTCTCTGAAAAGTATCATTCCCCTTTTGAAGACAACCTTGTGTAATTACAAACAGGGACCCTATACTGCCCTAGTTAAGGGAAAGCCACTTCACCCAAGACAGACTCCCTCCCTGGAGTTTGAACCTTGATCAGAAATTTAAAGAGACTCAGAACAGTTGGGATTTATCTCTTCTGGCTGTAGTGCCCAGACTCGCTGGTCTTGGCAGGTCTTTTAGACTATTCCTAAAGCTACTATTTCTTAAAGCCCCAGGGTTGCCTGGGGTTTGTGCTTATCAAGCTTTTAGTTTTCCCAACGATTTTCAGAGGTACCCATATTCTAATAAATACCCATTTCGTTAAATAACCAAAGTGAGTCTCTTTTGCTGGCAACAAAAGGACTCTGACAATACATTGGCCACCCCTCTAGAAAGTTGCCACTGACTTGGGTCGGCTACCGCTCTCATTTTCTATAGCTAACAAGCAGAATTTTCCAGGAGAATTTGGCACATTTGGGGCCCACCTGAGCCAATCCACTGTACCTCAGGGCAGGGTCCATATTAGGAACATGCCTGCCAGAGGACGATCGCTGTGGGGAAAGGCGGCTCCCAGAAAAGAATAAAGGACTAGTGGACTGGACCAACGCTTCCTCCAAGGACAGGGACTGCAAACAGAAAACCTCCGATGGCCAGGAAGCACGCACGGTGTGTCGTGTCGAAGCAAACCTATTACCGGGAACGGGGTATGAGCACGTGGCATCATAAGCCAGACACTGGTTAGATCTAAAGAAAGGTGGGTGATCCCCAACCCCACACTTTGAGCAGCGGCATAGGCTCGGGTTAGAGCAGCCCAGAGGCTCTGGCTTGAGCCGTACTTTTCAATGAAAAGGACGACTGTGCCTTCAGTCTGTGCCAGTAGCAAGTCTGGCCTGTGAGAGGCCCGCACATGAGCACTATCTGATAGAATACATGATTTTCCAGGATTGGACTCCAGAACTCAGGTCTCCTTTTTTCTACAGCCGTTTCTTTCCCTCTCTCATCTGGCATCCAGCCCCGTGTCACAGACATGCACTACCCAGAGACTGTATTTGGTGTAATTCTCTACTTCCCTTAGACAAAAATAGTCACCACTTATTTTCTTCTAGTGGTACTGATTTTCCCAGTCACTGTCGGGGCCATTAAAGGAAGGAATCTTGCAAAATCCCAAATCTCAGGTATGTTTGCCTTCTCTGGTCTGTTTTACCCAAATATTTGTTCTCACTCTCTGACAAATAAAGTTTCACTGTATGCTTGACTTGCACATCTGTAAGAGGCTAAATTTCCAGCACTGTTGGAATCAAAGGCCACAGAAGCAGCTAATCAGAGGTAGAAGCTCCATTTGCTTTTGAAAGAAATGTCCCAGGCCTCCTTTTGCAGCTTGTTGGAACTGAAGCTTCCAACCCCTCCTCCTTTACCAGGTAAACACAGACAGCACGCAAAGGTACAATCTTGAGCTCGTTTTTACTTTTCTCACCTTTTCCAAAGGATGTTAAGTGAATCTGAGCTCACATGATGGGCTGGTGGTTTCAGGGGTCCACGCTGTAGGAGCCCCATTGCCTGGACGACTAGCGTTCCCGGTTGGAGAGCAAGGCTCCAGTCTGTTCTGTGCCCGAGCTGCGTGGTAACTTGTATAAAATCTTTTATAGGAACATTTCTTAGCTAAAACTCTCCATGTTTAAAAAACGAATCAAGTAACCAACACTATTTTGTGCCTAGTCCTGTGCGATGCAGAGATGACGGGGATGCAGCCCCTGCACTGGGAAAGCAGTCGTCTGCAGAGTGTTTACGGTGGCAGGCCCTGCGCTCTACCCCTCTGTCAGCACTATGGCTGGGCCTGACAACGATCCTGTTTTACTGGTGAGGAAACTGAGGCTCACAGAGGTCCACGTGACCAGTGGTTACTAGCCCTGGGGCTCGAACCTAGGGCTGACCAATGGCAAAGCCCATGCTTCGCACGAAGCCCGTGGAACAACTTGGAAGGATGTTGTGGGCAACTGGGTGGGTCAGAACAGAGCACTGGGGCTGGGGTGGGGAGGACGGAGAGATCGGGCTGGGCGAGACGAATCAGAGAAGACTTCCTGGAGGAGATACAGATTTCTGGGTCTTTGACGTGTGTTTTGAAAAAGGACTAATTTAATTGACAACATTTAAAAATAAGATTCACCAAAAAATATAGATTTTTGCCTTTGTCCATTCAGGCTGCTGTAACAAAACACTGGGTAATGTATAAACAATGGAAATTAATTTCTGATGGCTGTGGAGGCTGGGAAGTCCAAGATCACGGCACCGGTGGTATCCAGTGAGGGTTCACTTCCTCATACGGTGCCTCCTGCTGTGTACTCGCGTGGCGGAAGGGACAGGGCAGTCTCGGGGCCTCTTTTATAAGGGTGCTGATCCTATTCAAGAGGGCTCTGCCCTCATGTCCCGGTCACCTCCCAAAGGCCCAGCTCCTGCCACCGTCATCTTGGGCATTAGAATTTTCACATGAATTTTGGGGCTAAAACAAACATTCAATCCATAGCAGTCTTTAAAAAAAAAAGCAAAATCACCTCTGGGGACTCAAAGCCCCCTTCTGCGTGGGGAGGAGTGGTCACACTGCGTAGGAGCTCCCGCCTTTAAGCAGGACACCCACTCTTCAGTTGGCCACTCAGTGTCTGCCGCTGGGCTACTTCACACACAGGAGACTCCTGCCTGGCCCCTGTAGGCTTTAGAGTTTGGGGCCCCTGATATCTAAGGGGGAATCTCAGGGCTTGCTTTATAGTCTCTTCTCCCCAAAAGTGAACTAATGTGACCCAAGGTTGAAGGACAGTGTTTGAGCCCGAGCATCTGGAAGTGCTATGGTTTGAGTACATGTGTCCCTTTAAAATTCATATGTTGGGACTTCACCCCCAAGGTGACAGCAGTAAGGGGTATTTTCTCACTTAATTCCCACAACAGCACTGTAAGGCAGCTGTTGTTGTCCACATCTACAAATGAAGGAACAGCCTCAGAGAGATTAAGCCACTAGGCTAAGAGACAGCTGGAAAGTGACAGAGCTGACACCAGACCCGGCTCTCCGAGGCCAAGCTCATGCCCTTCACAATGATGCCCGTGTCACTCAAGTGTGTGGGCCACAGGTTCCCTGCGTCAGAATTACCTGCAATAGCCACTCTGTAAAAATACAGATTCCTGGGCTCCACCCTGGGCCAGAAGCTCTGTAGATTCACGGGAGTTCCGTAATGCTCACCAAAGTTTGAAGTCCCCCAGTTGCCTGGGCCGTGTTTCTCCCAGGCTCCCCTCTGCCCAGACAGCATCTTCGTGTACTTGACAGGTCAGCCTGGCTCCCTGCTCCGAGCTCTGCAGGCTGAGCGGCACTGGAGTCATTTTATGAGATCAGATGGAATCTTCAAGATCATGACCTTCATCTCCTTACTTTCTAAGAAATGAGGAAACTGAGGCTCAGGGAGGATGACGACTTGACCCAGGGCACACGACAGCCATGTACTCTGCCTCTTCACCCCACACAGTCTCCCTGGGCCCGGGGCCCCTCGCTCCCTCTGGCCCTTCCTTTCCCCTGTGTCCAGGTGGAGGCTCCTGTTCTCACCCCAGCAAGATGGCCTGAGCCTTGCTTCTCTTTGGGGCTGGTGTCTACAGAGACAGAGAAGAATGTCCCCAGCTGGATCACTTCCACAGCATTCAGGAAGGCACCGGCCTGTCTGGCACTTAGGGCAGAAAGTTGTCACCTATGGGCGTGCAGCCACAACACTTGCATTCGGGCTGCCGCAGGCAAACAGACTCCATCTCCATCTGCAAATCGAGAACTTCGCCCCAGGTGAACCTTGGGGATCCCTGTGCTCTCGGCAGCCCCTGCCTCGAACCTCTAAAAACCAAGAAAAATCTTTAGGTGCTGCTTTCCCCTGCTCTGTGGTTGTTTATTCCTCCTCCCTCCCTCTCACTTTCACAGCTGCCTTCAAAGCAGAGAGGAGAAGCCTCTCTCTGGCTCTGACAACAAGCTCTCCCCGCGCAGTTTTTGCTGCGTCTGTCACTGATCAATAGGCTCAAATGCCAGGCCTCCATCGCAGCGGCAGACCTGGATTGCCCAAACTGTCCTGGCCCCGCCCAGCTTGTCTGCTTGAGTTCTGATGCTGAGAAATGTCACGGTGGAGAGGGCCCAGGCGCCCCTGTCAGCATGCAAGGGGGTGGGGTCGTGACAGCTCCTTCAGGCGCTCTCCAGGAATGCCTCCGCTGGAACTCACTCCTGCCTGGGGCTGTTGCAGCTGCAGGTAAAATTTGTCACAGCGCGGGCACTGGGGGAGCGAGGCGTCCCCAGGGCCTATGGCCTTGTGAATCTGTCTGCTGGGAAATTCTCCAGGAAAAGGGGCACCCACGGGGGCTTCCTGAACCCAGGTCTCGGCCGGGTCGCTCACCATCAGTGTGCCCTTGGGGCTGTAGCTCAGCTTACCGAGCCTCAGTTTCCACAGCCCTGAACAGCTCCCTCTTCTCAGCTGCCGTCCGAGAAATGCATAAAGCGGACACGAAAGTGCTGTGGAAAGTGCCGTGTGCTGAGTGGGGTGCGCCGTTCTTATCCGCGCTGAAACCTGGGGACATGAGCGCTTTCTCCAGACCCTGTCCCTTCCTTCATTGTCTCTCTGTAGGAAAATGAGCATGGAGCTGTGCTGTTTGCAGAACAATTCCCACTGACGAACGCACTGTGAAAGTTAAAATTATAGGGAGAGATGGAAGAAAAGAGAACTACGCTGTTGCTAAATTATTCACAAACGTTCCTGCTCGACACCTACCTTCAGTAATCCCCACCTCCCTCTGCCCCGGGTGCCAAACTCCCCTCCCCACAGAAACCCCCACCAGGAAGATCCAGGACTTAGAGGGGACGCACCGGATGGGTGGTGTGAGCTGCCTGTCTTCCCTGCTTGGTGAGCACGTGGGTGTGGTTTACCCTCGGCCAGCTGGGACTGGGATTTCTGCCCAGATTCCCCTGGAACCCTGGTGCTCAGTGTGGTGTGAGGGCTGGGGTCTGAGGCTGGCCATCTTTCTCAGGAAAAGGCTTTGCATCTGTTTGGGGGCAGCGTGACAAAGTGGGTGTGCCCAAGAACCACTTCTTTCTGCCAACAGACCTGCCACCTTTCTGACCGCCGAGGCTGAGGGTAGAGTGCCCTTGGCCTGGCCTCCAGGGACAGGCCGATGATGAACACAAGTGCATCTGGATGGGCGGGGTTTGCTCTGCACCAGAGAGTGCTCCTTGCAGTGTGAGTGGCTATCACTCAGCTCCAGCCCCTGTTGCCAGGGCAACACAGGCAGGCCCAGAGCTTGTAGGTCTCCTGATGTTTCAAGAAACAGCTAGAAGGTGAATTATGACGTGAAAGTAGCCAAACTTCCAAAAAACAAAAAGCATTTGTGTGGGCCACCTATTTGCAACTTTTGGTTAGCTGGGGAGCAGGGAGAGGGATCCAGAAGGGCAGGTATGAAGATGTCCCATTAATTTCCTTTTCCTGCCTTTGAGCTGACCTAATCCCTGGACCAGGCAGGTCACCTTCAGCACAGACTGTCCCTCCCTTCTCCCCCAGACTGCGTCTTCCAGCAGAAACTACTCACTCCCTTCTCACAGCAGGGCCCTTGATTAGAGTATGTGTGTGCCCAGCAGGTGCCCCCTACACTGGGACAAGACACACAGGCAGCCCCCACCCTGAATGTCAGGTGCAACGCGGAAACTAACATGAATCATGCTGGTGTTTGGGGGCGGGTGGGTACTGCCATGATTTTCAGAGGCTTCCTGACCATTTGTACCCGGTTCGGTGACGCTGCATGCTACGTGTATCCTCTCTATGGTAAGGAAACTATCCATGCTTTGCACAGAGAAAAATTGGAAAAGAGGAAAAAAGCAATTTGCACAGTTTTAGTGATTTTGCTCAGGAGCGAATGAGAGCATGTGTGTGGGGCCCCTTGGTGGCCTGCATTCCCGCAGGCCTCTTGCCTCCAGGAACTGGGCGAGGTTTTTAAACTACTGGTCGCCTTAAACAGAGGCTGTGCGATGCTGTCTCCACTCTGCGCTCATCCCCACACGCCACGAACCCTGGCTTAACTGGTGATTTAAGCAGCCTTCTAAGAATTATTTGCACTTGCTTAATGTTTGTTTCTAGAACCCAACATCTGTGGAGAGAACCCAACCCTGAAAGCAGAAGCGAAGTTAGACATTTTTATCGTTTAGAGCCGATGCAAACACACGTGAGAGCACCCCTCACGTCACTTACGGTCGCACAGACGTGCTGGAGGCAGACAGGAAGGGCAGGGGCTGTGCGAGGTCGCCGGCCGGGAGTTCGTCGTGATGCCTGAGCGCAGCTGCGGGACCGCAGAGCCGTCAGCGTCTGCCAAAGTCAGGGCCTTGAGCGTCACCCATCCAGTGTGCCAATGGGGGCTTAAAAAACAAATATCCTGTCGCTTCCTGTCTCTGACTCTGCTCTGTGTCTCTCTCGCCCTTGGGAAGTCAACTAGCACAGACGGAGCTGGGGGCCGCGGCTTTGCTCTCTGCGTCCTCCTTGCTTCCCCATCGGCACTTTCTGTTGAAGTTGTTCTGTGTTTTCCTGTTGTGTGTTTCTCACACTTGACTCGCCAGCACCCGCGCACATGGCCGCCGTACGTGTGCCCGGCTCGGGCGACGGTTCCCAGCGGCACGCACGCTCGGCACCGGCGTCACTTCCTTCTCTGCCCAGAGCACGTCTTGCCTGGTCCCCGTATCCCACTGGAGTCTCCAGCCTTCGGGAGGCCCCTGGGATGGCCCGTCTGCCCCTGACCCCTGTCGTCTGGACCCACTCGGTACCGATCGTCTGCGCTAGTCTGGGTCCCCAGCTGGAACAGAGCCTCTCTGGGGGCAGCTGCTGAGACCCACCCAGCCCACCCCGCCCACAGCACATGCCAGGTGGGCGTGAGGGGCGCATTCGCTCCCGCACCCAGACTTGGGGATCCCACTAAGTTCTCGGCCTTGAGAGGCCCACAAGGAAACAAGGGCACCCCTTCAACAGCAGGCCCAGCCCCGGGAAGAGGACGGCTGCCGACCGGCCACTCCAGTCCTTCCTTACAACTTAGTCACGCGCTTGGGGGAACTTTAGGGACAGGACCAGCTAGAGTTCGCCTGAGGTGTTCTTCTCCCTTGGGGCAGATGTTTCCAAAGTTGGGGTTTCTCAAGGCGTACCATACTTTGCTATCACTTAAAGAGCTTGTTAAACCTGAGGTTCCTGGCGCCGAGCCTCCAGTCTGAGCGCCAGCTCTCATCCTTGCATTGCTCCTACTTCTTCCTCTGTCCGCCCTCAGTTCCTCTGGGGGCAAGTTAACCTAAGCCCGTGTTCCCAAACCTTCCCACCCTCACACTCACCCGGAGGGGCTCCTCAAAAATGCAGATGGCCTAGACCCTGCCCCAGCCCTGCTGGATCTGAATCTCCAAGAAGAGATCCTAGAATTTATATCTAAAACAAATATCTCAGGCGATTTTAATCAGCAAAGTCCAGGAAATACTGATCTAATAAAAGTAACCTTCTATCTCAATATTTTAATATGAAAATTTTCAAACATACAGAAAAAATTCAAAGCATTTAAAGTGAACACGAGTATCCCCATAACCTAGATTCCATCTCTGACGTTTGATCATGTGTGTTTATTACATATCTATCCACCTAGCCTTTCTCCCTCCATCCTCCAAGCTGTCTTTGTTTTGGGGCATTTTAATGTAAACCACAGGCATCAGAGCATTCCCCCCTAAATACTGCAGGATGCGTGTTATTAACTACAGTTCAATCTTTGGGTTCACAGTTTTTTTTCTCTTGAGGTTAAACTTACGTAGAGTAAGATGCACATACCCTGAGTGTGCCGTCGGGCTGGTTTTGACAGATGCGCACACTCGCGGATTTCAAACCCTCTCAAGATACGGAGCATTTCATCCCTCCAGAAGTTTCCCTCACACCCTGCCTGGACCATCTCCGCTCTCACCCATCAGAGACGATTAATTTCCTGATTTTTTTCCCACCATAGTTAAGTTTTGCCTTAATAAACACAACTTTTGGAAAGTAACAAAACAAAAAATTGTTTTCAAACGAACTCATGTCCAGATCCTCAGTATTTGCGATGACTAACGGTTAGGACTGTGTGAGGATGCAGAGTCCTGGCCTCGGGGTCCCCACGTCACCCCCCAAGCATCTGTGGTGTCTCTTTGGCACCCTCGCTCGCTAAGAAACACGTGAAACTGCAGCCCTGGGGGCCGGCTCTGGCAATAATCGTCTTCCTTCCTTTGGTCCTCAGAGTGTTGCTTTATTTTGTGGAAATCTTCCTTTCTCTTTAAGTGGAAAAACAATTCTAGACTCCTGGCTACAGCTTGCTATAATAATTCTACAAAGAAGGAAAAAAACCACATAGCTTCAGTTATTGTTTTTTGTTCGTCCTTTTGCTTTTCTGGGGGAAAGTTTTCTCGCTCAAACGCAGGCTCATGGTTACACAGTTTCATTTCGCGATTCTCAATAAAACTCCCTGCACTGTAATGGTATCAGCAACCTCCGGCTACTTCGCTAACGCCGCCTGGTAATATAAGCCTGTAATCTTCACCCTGAGCAGGGGCAGGCGCTACGGGCTGGGGACATGCAGCAGAGTCTCATCGTGGCCTGGTTGCCACAGGCTAATCGCGTGGAACACAGCTCACCCGCAAAATGTCAGAGAATGCGAGAGCAGCCCCCGCCCCAGGCCCACCCTCGCTGGAGCTTTGGGTGAGAGAAGCGGGGGTGGGGGGGTCTCCAAGCCCTCCCTTCCATGAGCGTCTACCAGGGTCTCGGCTTCCCAGACTCCCTGTACAGACAGTTGCCCACCCCCGGGATCCTGGGGAGCAATCATTCACCCCAGCCCTGCTTCCTTCTGTCCCAGTTTTCCATTTCCAAAGTCGCTCTTGCAAAGCAAGCTGCTAAGTCACAGGTGAAAACCAAGGAGCAGGCGTTAGCCCCACTGAAGAGGCCCACCCCAAGCTGGGCCCAAACTAGGATGGCTGTATAATTTAAGGTCCAAACAAGAACAATTTGGGGAGAAAAGGGGACACTATATTATGCTGATGTAACATGCAGATTGGGACAGTGCCCCCTACCTGGGAGCCCAAAGATGTGGCCAGATCTGTCCTGGGTCAGGCCAGGCTCCTGACCCTGTTTTAGTCCTGTTGGCTCCTCCCTCTATTATTTGACCAGCCCAAGTCCCACCCCTAACTTTTGGCTCTGTTAATAGGAGCAGGTTTGTCTGCCCCGAGGCAGGCTGCCACAGCTGTGCTTAAAAGTGCGTGCCTTGAAGTAGAAGGAACCAGGGTTCCACCTTTGATTGACCACAGCACCCTAGGAAAGTCACGTAGCCTCTCTGACACTCGGTTTTGTCATCTCTAATATAGTGATAATTGTCTCTTCATGCCACAGAATGGTGGTGAGGACTAAATGCGATCATCTATGGATAATCAATGAATGTTGATTACGACATTGTGATGCCAACCCTAGTGCCTCTGTGTCTCTCTGTTGTCCTGTCTCTGTCTGTCTGTCTCTCCTTTGTCCCCTTGCGCTGTGTGATCCTAGTGTACATATACAAAGCATGTTTTCAGTGATTGCTGAACTGTTACAGAAGAGGATGCATGGCCGTCTCATCCCCAGATGGCCTCCATTCCTCAGCCCAGCCGGATCCCTGCCATTCATTTTAGGCAGCCAGTTATTGCTTTTAGAACTGAAGCAGGGCCTCGTCTGACCTTAAACAGTGGGGTTTTAATCAGCCACAGTAGAAGTTATAACCACCCCAAGCATCTCACCCATCCATTTTTGGACAGTGGTGTTACTAGTAAATGAGGGCACATGGGAAGAACAGTAAATGGATCAAGGCTCACTCTTATGCTATGAAGAATGACCTTTGGTTAGCTTACAGCACAGGCTGTACTTGATTGTAATTATTGGAAGTATTGGAAGTATTGACTGAGCCTAAATCCCTGGTATGAAATTCAAATGCATTTGCTATAATACAAAGACATTTAGCAGGTGTCGGACTCAGGCCACAGATGCCTGAGTACAGGAACTATGTCTAGCCTTTATTTGTTTTGAACTCTGAGCTCCCATCCCACCAGGTCGGCAGGGAATTTAGTCTCAGCCAGATAGGAGGTATCCACACACTGCAGAGTTTGCTGAGCTGCCAGTGCTTTATGGATTGAGGCGATCTTCAGTTTGGTTGTCAAATATTCTGCTCCCTTTCCCTTTCTGGACTGTGGTATCATTTCACTTCCTGAATTCCTTGGGGTTGGGTGGTGGCTTGCTGGCCAGTTCTGACCGAGGATTTGTAAGGGGAAGTGATGATGTTGGGGGAAGAATCTGAGCCTTTCTGATCTTTGGCCCCATGAGACAAGAGTGGCCCCCTGTCTATGTCCCCCAGCCCTCAGGTGGTGCAGGGAATTGTGGCACCGTGTGGAAGCCTTGGGCTCGAATGAAAAGCCAGGCTCTGTCTCTGCCCTGCTGTGGGACCTTCATACCCCTGAGCCATCATTGTCTCACTCACAAAGGGGTGGCCGTGGTTTTAGGTGGATCTTCTAAATAAAGCTCCCAGTAGAGCATCTGGAACATAGTAGCGGCTTAACAACCATGAGTTACCTTTTGTTAGCTCGTTGTGATCTCACAGCCATTTCAGATGCCTTGGTGAGGGTGTGGGTAGCACCAAGCTCTAGGTGACTGATGTTCTCCCTCAAGGTCTGCCAGGTGCCATGGAAGAGTCATGTCAGGATGCAGAACCAAGTGAGACACTGACTGGAAAGGGGCCAGGCAGCTGCAGAAAATGCAGCGGGTCCCTGCTTCGGGTTTGCTATTTCAATGAGCTGGTAAATGTCAAGTAAGCGTTTTCCTCCTGCTTTTAGACCTCACCGAGATCATCTCTCTGTGATCCCAGGGGCGAGGGTTTGGCAGTTTTGATTCACTTGCAGACTGCACTCTGGGACTTGGAGGAAGGGAGTTGAACTAGGTCTATGTGTTAAGACAAACTCAGATCTCCAGCCCTGGAAATCTGTATGAATTATTTTATTAGAAGTATGTGTTCATGTATATGTATTCCTTCATTCAAAGATATTTATCAAGACCCTACTATGCATCAGGCACTGTTTTAGAATCTAAGCATCCAAGGACAAACCAGAGAGATATCCCTGTCCTCAGGGAGCTTACGTTCTAGTGGGGGAGACAGAAAATAAACAAGATATGTAAAATAACTAGGAAGGTAGATAGCGATAAATGCTAAGGAGAAAGACTAAAACATGGAGGAGGGATCAGAAATGCCACGGTGAGGGCTATGATTTTAGATCGGGTGGCCTGGGAAGGGCCTGTCCGAAAGGACTTTTGAGCATAGTCAGGTATCTGCATCTCCAGGCTGTGAAAAGTCCCGCCCAGCCCGTCTCACGTCAGCATTCTTGATGAACTCAAGACAGTGACCAGGACGCGCCTGTGACCGGTACCAGGAAGAGCCAGAGAAAGAGGGAGCTGGGAGAAAGCCCGCTGGAGGACAGAGGGTAGGCGTGCTGGGTGCAGAGATGGTCCTGAATAGGTCAAGCTATGTTTCATTCATTCATGAGTTCAGTTGTTTAGCAAGTACCTATTTCTACTAATAATATACATTTATTTATAGTTGGGTTTTAAAAATGTTTTTAAAATATGACTGAGAGTAAAAAATATGACTACGCCCTTTATGGTGTGCTGGCGCTGTCCACGGTGCTGAAACCCTCCACCCGAGGGAGTACAAACACCTGCCATCAGGAGCTTCCGGGCTGGTGGAGGAAAGGGGTCCAGAGGAATGTTAGCGACAGCAAACACGTATGTAAAGCACGCGTCCCGGCAAGCTCAGTCTGAGGCTTTCGCTACTGAGTCAGGTAATTCTTAGCACAGCCCTATGACAGAAGAACACTTGCCATCCCAGTTTGCAGTGGAAGAAACAAAGAAACAGAGAGGCTAATTGCTTGCCTCAAGTCACACAGCTAGCAGCTGGCAGAGCCAGGAATTTGAACTCATGCAATCTTGCTCCAAAGCGTAAGCTCCTCATTATCACACTGCCTTTCTATAAATAAATAAAATGAATGATTTATAAAACAGAATAGGTGCTAAGATAAAACATGTACTTTTTCATACCTTGATATTGACAGAGATGACAGTGGTCCAACTGGCGAGGTCCGAGAACTCAGGTTGGGGGGCACCTCTCGTGCTGAGCATTCTGGGGCTGCAGGGACCTGCCCAGGGAGAAGGACCTTTGGATGCCGAAGCCTGAAGGACTAGGACAGGGAAGCAGGAGGCTCCTTGTTCGCACATCGAACCTGTCACCCTGCGGGAGCTTGAAGTGCATCTAGGAGTAGCTATTAACAGTATTTGTTTCTGGAAAACACCTTTGTTCTTCGAGTTGACTATTTTTAAGCTTTTCAAGCTGAGCTAACTTCAGCTGTGACATTTCAAAGCAGTCACCCACTTTTCTATTAGATGAGTGAGGGGGAAGGGCAGGTGAATGAAGAGAACCTGAAGGAATTCCTTTAGGTTGGAGGAAAGGGTGACCCAGGGTTCGGGAGTGGTACTTGAGCCACCTGGTATACCGCCGGTGAGACTTTGGTGCGGCAGCGGGGGTGGGACAGGTGGAGCAGAACATCGTCTGTGTCTTCTGTCCTCAACTTAGCAAGTGCCGACGTGATCGCTGACTCTCACGCAGGCCTGGGCTGGGCCCCGCCCTCCAGGAAGCCTATGTTTGCATGGCTGGGTTCGCAGTGTCTGGTGTGTATTTATTTCCCGTACAGCCTGTTTTCTTGGTCAGTTTCGAGACTCAAAGCTAACTTTTTAAGACCACAGTTAGGTTGTCAAGAGGAAACTTATTTTATAATTTCCAAGATTTGCCTTATTTACAAATCAATAGCAAAGCCTCGCTGCTCTGGACCCCTAGAGCTTTACTAGGCACCACGGACAGAGAAGATTCAGAAGCTGATACAAAGATTGTCTAACAGGAAGGAGGGAAGGAGGTCTTCCTGGGAGAGAAAGTGGAGGAAGGGAGGGGAGAGGTCATAAGTTGGGGTTCTGGACCCCCATTGAGGGCAGAGGCTGTGGAGGCCAGGCAAACTCAGGAACACTTTTGTAGGTTTGGAGAACTTACGATTTAGGGAACTTGTTCTTTGTATCTTGGGGTTTAGTCTGGAAAATATTGCAAACCTCCTAGAAAAATCCTCATGTTGAACATGAAGCTGTAGCAACATGATCCTACACAGGCTGGGGTCTGGATGAGCCGAGGGGATTGTGTAGGAAGACGGGCGGTGGCCGCTGGCGCCTCTCCGGTCTCCCTGACTCCAGCGAACCATGGGGGAAGCACGAAGGTCTCGCAGCCTTTGCAAGGGGTGAGGCTGTGGTTGAGTTGCCTTGCAGGGACCCCTAGGGCTTGCGAAGGACTGTGTCAGCTGGGACCAAGGGAGGCTTGGTTCTTTGGGGCACTACACATTTTACCACTGAGACCTTAGTGGTGTGTGTCAAAACATGACCACCCCCAAAACAAGCAGGCCAGACGGGCTCCAAAACAAAGCAGTAGCACTTGGTTCTGAAGCTCCCGCCTCACGGTCACTAGGCCACCACACAAACCCCCTGGACGCAGCATCATCTTCGAAATACAAAAGAAAGAAGAAGGTGCAGCAGAAACAGCATGAATTAAATTTAGAGTTTCCTAAGTGTCTACCCAAGCATGTTGGTAATGCTTTGATACTGAGATACCCATTGCAGAATTTAAATTCCTTATGTCCCAGGGCCATTGAGTAGCGAGGTATTTGCAGGAAATTTAACTCTGCTACAGAATATAAAAAATGCCACATGTTTGCACATCTGTGTGCAGCGTCTGAATTGCAATATGTTGATCTCCCACGTTATTGTAATGGAGGGGTTGGGCAGGAACAGGAAGCGAGGCGGAGGAGGTGTGGGAGATGCCACAGAGTGGGGCAGACAGGGGCTGGGGGGGTCTGGGTGAGCTGCAGGGAGAGTGGACGCGTCACCATCCCAGCTCAGGCCCGTTTCTGTCTGCCCTGCCTGGCTGCAGTTCATTATGAGAATCAAGTGATACTATGGATACCAAAAAGCCACAGAGACAGTTTAAAACAATCCAGAGGAGCCTCAGATGTGCTCTAAGTGGCTTCAATGACTTCTGGTGAGATGTCCCCCTTCACAGAGCTGGGAGACGCTCCCTGGCTGTCCCCGTGTTGGCACCGCACAGAGCCCCGGACACAAGCTGCCTCACTGCACCCTCTGACGTCTGCGGGGTCCCCGTGGGGCTCCCTCTTCCCCCCCCCCGACGCTGGTGCACACTCCACAGGCACTTGGTGCCCAGAGAGGAGAGGACAGCAGGGGGGGTGGGAGGTGGGGGGCGATGAGGAGGGACAGGGAAAAGGCTGTGACGAGCCCTCACCGTCTCCCTGTGTGGGGGTGGGGCGCCCATCATTTTGGCTTTTACGGTTCTATTTTACAGGCCTCTGGGGTCACGTCCTGAGAAACCTGGCTGGGACTGCAGGGATGAGAGCCCTTTTCACGAAGCGCGCCCATTCCCATCGCGTGGGACCCGCCCACCAGCACCAAGAGGGAAAACGAGGAAAATCCATCACTCCCCAGAGGGTCGGAAAAGCCAAGCAGGACAAGCACTTCCTCAGTGGTCCCTGGCCTCTCTTCTCCGTTTTCTAAATCGTGGGAAACGTCAGGCACAGGGAGGAATGCAGAGTGCCCTACGTGGCGTATGCGCAGTCATGTCCAGAAGGCGCAAATATGGATGCTGCCGTATACGCCCAGCTTAAAAAATGCATTACAGACACAATGCAGTTTACCTTTTAAAATCCTTACAATTCCTTCCTTCTCTTCTTCCTCAGAGAGAACAGCTAGTATGATGTATCTTTATCTTTCCTATTCCTGTCTTATCTCTTATGAGTTCATAAACAAATGTAGAATATTAATTTATGTCTTCTAAAACTTTTCATAAATGATGGTATATAGAATATCATTCTGCAATGTGCTTTTTCCTGTCTACAATTTTTTGAGATCTTCCCATGTCATTTCATATACTTGGACTCTATTATGAGCTGAATTTCAGCCCCTCCACACTTCATTTGGGAGGTCCTAAGTCTCAGTACCTCAGAATGTGACGGAATTTGGAGATGGGGCCTTTAGAGAGGAAACTGAGTCTGAGCGATGTCATTAAGGCCCTAATCCAATACGACTCAGACACATACAGAGGTGAGACCCTGCGGAGACAGAGGGAGGAGACGGCCGTCTGCCAGCCAAGCAGAGAGGCCTGGGACACACCTCTCCTCACAGCCCTCAGAAGGAACCAACCCTACCAACACCTTGATCTCAAGAGGTCCAGCCTCCAGAACTGCGAGAAACAAATTGCTGCTGTTTCAGCCGCTCAGTCTGGGGTGCAGTTATGGCAGCCCAGGCAGACTAGCACAGACTCTGTTCCAGAAGGAAATATCTGTTGGGAGCCAGTGGCCAGTGATGTACTAATATGTTGCTTCTCTCTGGCATTTGTGGATTTTATCAGAGGAATTTACAAAAACCTTCATATCACCTTAATATCACTCTCTCGTTAGGGTGGAGTTTTAGGCACCATCACGGGTTGTTGGAGAATCAGTTTGGGGGGCAAAGAACTATTCCCAGTTGCCTACAATTGTCTCCAGGAAGTCAGTCTCCTGCGATGACTACACAGAAAGCCCGAGGTTAGAGACCGACACATCACTGGGCACGCCCAGAGAGCTTTAGCCACTGGCTTCGAAGTTCTTCCCAATCCGCGGAGTCTGATCAACGCTCCCAGAGGCTTCTCCCAGTTCAGGAGCACATTTCGGAAGCTTCGTGTGTGACACAAAGCCTGCTCCGCAGGTCCCGAGAAGACAGGAGACACAGAAAGTGTGTCACGGATCCTGGCTGGTATTGATTGATAATGTCACGCATCGTTTTTAACAAGACATGCACGGAGCTTCAGAGGGGGCTCCCACACCCCGCCAGGGGCCACAGCCTGAAGAAAAGGCCTGGACAGGTTCTGTCTAGCAAAGGCCAAGAGAGCCAATGGCTTGGACCTGCTCTTCAGACTGGCCCACAGAGCCCTGTAAGATCTGACCCACGGCGCGCTATGAGAATAAGCTAGCGTGACAAGGGGCGGGACAGCGCTTCGCTGTGTGGGCAGCTTGTGAAGAAGCCACAGAACCTCCTTGAAAACTCAACATTTCACTGTAGCCTAAAGGATTTAAAGTGCTCAGAAGAAAGGTGGGGTTTGACACCTTTCAGAAGCGTTTTGGAGGCATTGTTTATAATGATGAAAAACTGGAAATAGCCTGAATGTCCACAAAAGGTCTTTAAAAGTGAAATGTATGAAATGAACTACAGCACATTTGGTCAGTGCAGCTATTAAAAATGATAGGCAATGGCACAGAAGGATATTGAAGAAATGGTTTCACTCGGATAAAAAGGTTACTTTTTAAAGAGTATGTATACTATAATTTCATTTTTATGAAAAAAGTAAGAAAGAGACTTAATTGTCATGTAGAAAAATGATAAGTGGGTTATCTCTGAGTGGCAGATTTATATGTACTTATGTATTTTCTTCTTGATTCCTCCTGCTAGGACACATGCAGCCGTGCGTGCTGAACCATGGGGAGACATTCTGGGAAATGCGTCATTAGGCCATTCCGTCATCGTGTGTCACCGAGTGCACTTCCACAAACCTGATGGCACAGCTATGGGCTGTGTGGCACAGCCTGTCGCTCTAGGCTGCCAGCCTGTCTGGCATGTCACCATGCTGTACTGCAGGCAGTTGTAACACAGCGGTGAGTATTTGTGCATCTAAACAAGGACAGCTCACAGGTACTAAATGTATTATATGCTTGCACTGGGCCAAGTGTTTGACATGGGTCATTTTAGTTAACTCCCCCAATAACCCTGTGAGGTAGATGCTACTGTCTACATTTTCCTGAGGAGAAAGCCGTAACTTTGGGGAGGTCAAGTCAGGGCCCACGGTCAGTAGCCAGAAGAGAGCAGAGTATGCATTCGGACCCCAAACCTGGGACCTGAGCCCACAGCCTGGTGCAGCACGTCCCTTACCCTGCAGGGCCGAACCCTCGGCGCCATGGGAAGGACCAAGGTGGCAAAGGTAAGCCGCTCGGGTCCCTGAGCATTAGCGGGAACAAGCAACTTGAGCCTCACTCGGGCAACTGAAGCTACTCCATAAAATCAAGGCTGAGCTCAGTGAGGGAGGGGTCCTGAACCGAGCCCAGTCCCGGAGAAAGGTCATGGTGGCTTCCCCAGTCTCCAGGAGAATGGAGTGAAGAGAAAATGGCGAGCAGCAGAGCACGAGAGAGGAAATAGCTGTCCCCAGGCGTCTGCCTTCCCTTACAGCTCCGTATTGGAGATAAATCACTGCATCATGGCCTTGCTTTGCTACAGGGTTCTGGTTTAGAAATACAAGGTGTGGAATTGGGCTATCACGCAGTTCCCCTACTCCCCTACTCTTGCCCTGCTCTGCTGTAGTCCTGGGGCGGGGCGCCCGGGTCCCCATGCCTGCCGATCTCCGTCCGGGTTCCGCCCAAGGCAGCTCTCTCGGTGAATCAGAGGGCACGAGAAGAGAGAAGCCGGGATGTCTCCCTCCGCGGCCTCTGCTAGGGCTCGTGTCTCTTCTGAGGCTCTAGCCCCCGCCGGCTGCCCGCCACACCCCCAGCTTCTGCCCTGGGGCCCGCTGCCCTCCTGGCCTTGCGGTGGTGGCAGCTCTTTGCTATTGCTAGTCTTTGGCCAGCTTGCCACGCTTCGCTTGGCCTCTCTGTTCTCCCATTACTTGTGTAACCAATTAAGTTCTCTCTATGTGACATATCAGAGTGTTTTCCTTCTGTAATTGATAGATAATGATTATGCAGATTTCTGGGGTACATGTGATGTTTTGATGCATGCGTGGTGATCACATCAGGATAACTGGGATATCCCTCACCTCGAACACTTACCCTTTCATTTCTGTTTCTCTGATTGGACTCCGACGGGTATGTTCCCTTGGGTATCAATTTCTGCGTATTTTGTGATATAGGACAAAATATATCACACAGTGCAAGGGAACTTCTAGGAAGGTTCTATGATAACATAAAGGTGGATGGTATTAATAATATACCAGCCAGAGCAGCAGCTGTGACATTTAACTTGGCCGTGCAAGAGTGCGGGAGCTCGAGGGGAGAGGAGGGGAGAGGAGCACGATGGCGGAGGGAACTGTGTAGACACAGGCGTGACCGGTAAGAATCCTGGTCTTGTTGTGAGCAGTGTGTGGGTAATGAATAAAAAGTAGACAAAAAGTGCTCAGCGCTGTGCATAGAAGTTTCTCAGGGAAGGTGCATTCGAGGGTGGGGATGCACAGGGAGTATCAGGGAACCGCCGGGCAGTGGCTGGACCCAGAAAGCAACACTGGAGGGAGCTGCAAGAGATAAACCCAGAAGGGCATACTGGGTCTGACTTAATGCCGGATGAAAGGTTTGGGCATCCTCTTACGGCGACCTCACTCCCATGGACTCCTGGCACGTGGCGCATGAAAGGTGCTCAGTCGATGTTGCTGAATATACGAGGAACCTGCGAACATGGTGGTGAGGAGGAAGGACACAGACGGAGCCGTGCCCCGCCAGGCTGGTCTGGCAGGAACGTGTGCGCTGGCTTGGCGGGGGCAGCAGCCAGAGGGGCCGGGGCCGGTTGGCAAGTTACTGCGAGCAACCATGGGCTTGAGGAAGGCAGGAGGACTCGGTCTGTTAGAGATCCAAACTCGGCACTGCGGATCTTAGACGTGGGGGCTGGAAAGGTGGTGCAGACGGCCTCGAGGCCCGGCGCCCAGGAGACGGGGTGGGTGGAAGTGCCAGCGTGAGTGGACGTGGGCTGATCAGGCAGGACCCGAAAGGGCAGGCACGGAGGAGATGCGGGAGATGCATGTTTAGTGGTGACAATTATTTAATAACCACCCTTGGATCTTCTGGCCTTTTCTCTCCTGTTATTGTAAAGACATTCATTTTTCTTTAAACCCAATAAATTATTCTCTGTCAGCAAGCCGGGGGGAGGGGATGGAGAAAAGATCTCGGTTTGCTCGTGGCTTTTCTCTGTCTAGTCCAAACACTGGAAATGTCAAGTTTGCCCACTAATTAAACATGTCTGTCTTGGACTGCACTTGTATCTTTCACTGAGAAGGTGTAGATTTCCAGGGAGACATTACACATTCATGTTTCCAAATACAGCATTTTAAAATTTCCCCGTGTGACACAAATACCAACTTTGTGCAAGCGTCTCCTGGCAGGAAAGACACCTGAGTAAGGCAGCCTGCGTCTGGGGGAGGGGGAGGATGTGCTCAGTGTATCTCCTGTCATTTATTTTCTGGGACAGCCACTCGGGGAGCCTCTGTAGGGCCTCTCTGACCTTCCTGGATTTCCACGAATCCTGCTACACAGCTGATGTCTCCGAGGACTGGGTCATGAGAAACCTTGTTCCCTGATCAGGTTGAAACGTTCCTGCCACCATCCTTGATATCTGGGTGGTAGGGAGCTGACGGTATATTTGTGGCCATAATTTTGCAAAAGTTTCCTAGAATTCTATCAGGGAAGTATCATTATCCCTCACATTCCACAGATAAGGGCTGGGGCTTGCAGTCTTGAGACCTTTATAGAGTAAGATTCATTTATTACATATTTTTGCATGCTACCTGCAAGCATGACCCTGTGTTAGGTGCTACAGATTCAGCTGTAAACAAGAGTGACATTAGGCCGGGCGCGGTGGCTCATGCCTGTAATCCTAGCACACTGGGAGGCCAAGGCGGGAGGATTGCTTGAGCTCAGGAGTTTAAGACCAGCCTGAGCAAGAGCAAGACCCTGTCTCTATTAAAAATAGAAAAAAATTAGCTGGGCAACTAAAAATAGAAAAAAATATCTGGGTGTGGTGGTACATGCTTGTAGTCCCAGCTACTAGGGAGGCTGAGGCAGGAGGATTACTTGAGCCCAGGAGTTTGAGGTTGCAGTGAGCTATGGTGATGCCACTGCACTCTAGCCCAGGTGACAGAGCGAGACTCTGTCTCAAACAAAAACAAAAACAAACAAGCAAAAGAGTGACATGGTCCCTGCCCATATGGAGTTTTAGTAGAGTGGAAAGCAAATAAATAACCAGGTATTGGAGAATCAGGGAGGTCAGGTAACTTGTGAAGGACAAGTTCCTGCTGGTTATGTGGCCAGTCCTGCCTGACTTCAGATCTCTGGCCCATCCTCTTGGGCAGTAAAACATGGACCTTAAGGAGACGTGGGTGCCATTTGAGTCCCTTGGAAGTCGAGGGGGAAGCGAGCTGGAGGGCAAGCAGCCGGTTTCTTACCTGGATGAAGACATTCTGTCATGCTGCACCCAGTGCGCTGGGCAGGGCCAGCGTGCCTGGAGGAGACATTCCTGGTGGGTTCCATGGTCTCTCCCCATCCTGCCACCCCGCCGCACTGCTAAGGCACCATGGCGGGAGGCCTGGAGAAATCAGCCAGGCTGTGGATGACAGAGTTTCAACCAACCTTCCTGGACCTGTTTGAAGTCTCAGAATCTCAGCTTCCCCACCTGAACGTGGGCATTTTGACACGTCACTAGATGTGAGTGGCCAGTCTTTGGGATGTCATGCACCAATCATATTTTTTAGTGTATGTGTGAGGGGGAAGGGGCATGGAATTCCAGTTATGACCCTAAAAATATGCTTTGTTAAAAAACCAACTGTCTACTATTACAACCACTTGTTGAAGAAAAGACATTTTTGCATTAGGTAAAGAAAGAATGAATAATATAATTTATAGGAATCCAAAATTAGAAATAGCTCTTTAAGTTTAATTATTTTAGCTGTTCTTAATAAGAAGCTGACTTTGTTGTCATTTTTCTCATTTCTCTTTGGGCAGTGGTGAAAACCACACCATGGACCAGTTCTGTATTTGGACCCACGCCCGGCATCTATCTGGAAGGATGGTCCGTAGGCCCCTTTCAGTGGTGCAAGTTCTGGGTTGAGGCCTCCGCAAGGCAGTCTGGGGTCTGCAGCTCTTCTCCCAGGAAGCAGATCAGCTTGGCTCGGTTCCTCCCCAGAGCTGTGTCTGGAGGCTTCTGTTTGGTCTGTGATCATTGAAACGGCAGCTCCCTCCAAGTCCCACCATATGGGGACTGCTTTTCCACTGGGTCTGGCAGCTCTTTCGCTCATAACATCAGTCCCCACTGATAGATTCATCCCTGTCACACTATTTACTGAAACTAGGCCACTTAATTAAAAGCAAGAGCTTTTGCATAAACTCCAACAGTGGCTTTATAAATTCCAAGCATTGTAAAGGAACCAGAAAGAAGAATGGGCCAATTATCATAGCGCCCAACGTTCCCACCCTTCCCAACGGGCTCCTTAATCACGGAGGCACCTGCTCGCCTCAGGGGGAGGATGTTACTTCCATAGTCAGAGGGTCAGGCCCCGCACAAGTGCGCTTTGCCTTCCTGGGCTATTTGCATCAGAAAGCCAATGGTTCAGATATGCACTCTTTAGACAGATAGGAAGCCCTGGGAGAAGGGACGCAGACGGGGCAGGTGTCTTGTCGGGGGATTGGGGTAGCAGGCTGAAAGGAGGCAGCAGAGAACCGAGAAGACTTCCGGGATCACTGGGCAAAGCCCCGGGGATTTGGCAGCCTTTGCCGGGCACCAGCTCTGGGTCTTGCACTGTGTGTTCTATTGGCTTTCACTGGAAGCTTCCATTGGCTTTTCATTCTCCACCCTTCTCCACTCAGAGGCTGACTGATGCGAACTGCAGCATCGGACCCCCTGGCCCCGGCGTCTGCTGGAGTCTGGCCAGTGGGAGCTGCCCGTGGAGACAGGAGGTCGGGGTGGGGGGAGAAAGAAGTCGACGCATTTGTTCCCATTCTCTGCCTGCCAGGTCGCTGTGGCCCGGGGCCCCAACTTTCCTCTCTCCAGTTTGGGACACTGGCGGCTCCCACTGCTCCTTCAGGCCTGGGGTGTGGGGTGACATCTCCCCGCACGGCTAGCCCCGGATAACACACCATCCTTTATTAGTGTCTCGAACCCTGTGCACCCTCTGTTACTACTCCTCAAATCGTCCAGTCTGGGAGAGCCGTTTCTTCACACTGGGACCCAACTGAGGAAGGAATGTCAGAAGTGAGTGAAACACCGTCCCTGCCCCTCGGGAGTCACCATGGAGTTGGGGACACGAGACGCAGGAAGAGAGGGGGGCAGACTTGCCTGTTAAGCCAAGTCTGCTAGGAGGCGTCCTTGAGGCATTTCTCGGATGACGTGCTGGTGCGAGGACAGCCCCTGCAAAGAACAGGGTCGGGGACACCCTGGGGCGTGTGGCTTTGGCTCTGAATGTCAGTGGCCGGACAGGGGAGGGAGGCGGGGAGGAGGCAGCGAGGTGTGGGAGGGGGTGCAGGGAGCACGATGGGTCCGGGACTTGGTCAGAGGCAACAGAACCACACTCTGCTCAGAACCCCCCCTCCCTCAGTCCCGGATTTACGTGCTGCTTCTTTCAGGCTCAATGTCGGACAAGAACTGGCTGCCCTGGAAGGCCTGGCTGGTTTGCTGACATCACTGAGCTCTCAGATCAAATAATCCTGTCTTTTGAGAGGCTTCTGCGGTAGCCAGCCCCCAAGATGGCCCCCGTGACAGCGCCTCTCGGTGTCAACAATCTGCTGTCGGCAGTTCCTGTTGAGTGAAGGCTGCGCTTAGTGACCAGGGTCTGCAGAATGGAACAGGTGGAAGTGTGTGTGTGTCTCAGAGATTGGTCACAAAAGATGGTGTGGCATCTCTCTCCCCCAGAGCTTGCTCGGGGGGAGCCGGAAGCCCTGCTGTGAGGACAGTCCTGCTGTCCTATGGGGAGATGCCCCTGGCAGGGAACCGCATCCTCCAGCTTCAGCTGAGCCTCAGATGACCGAAACCCCAGCTGACAACGTGTTGGAAGCCCTGTGAGAGATCGTGAATCAGAAGCAGCCCAGGTAAGCCACTTCCGGATTCCTGAGCCATAGAAACTGAGAAAACAAACCTTTGTGGCTTTAAACTGCTAATTTGTTGTGCGGAAACAGACAACCAATACACCCTGTCTGACCACAAAAACGAACCAGCACTTCCTCCGCACTGCGCTTCCTGTTACTCTCACGCCTCATCTCAACCGCTGAGGCCCTACGCGACCTGGCTCTTCCCATCGCTTGGGCCCTCCTGTTCCACTCTGCCCCTTACTGCTCCAGTGGCTTCTGGTTTCCTTGCTGCTGCCTGAACATGCGGGGCAGGCCCCCATCTCAGGGCCTTTGCACCCACTGTCCTTTCTTTCTAGAACATTCTTTCCCAGTTATATGCATGGCTTGCTCTCTCTCTTCCTCCAGGTCTTTGCTCACGAGGCAGCTTTTCAGCGAGCCCTTCCCCGATCACTCCATCTCAAAGTACAGCCACGTTCCCAACTCCTCCCTAGACCTTTCCCCAATTAATTTTTCCCTATCGTATGTATCAACACCAGACAGCATGCAGTTCACTTATTTATCTTGTTTATTGTTGTTTTTATTCACTAAAATGTAAGCTCTGGGAGGCCAAGCATTTCTGCCTGTTTTGTTCATTGTTAGGTAACTAACACTTAGAACACAGCGTGGTGTGTAATAGGTGTTCGATAAGTATTCACTGAATGAATGATTGTCACGTGATTTTTTTTCTGTTAGAACCTGTGCTGGGCAGTATTTTGCCTCTCATGGTTTTGTCCCCTGGTATATCTGTGAAGATGTAAGATGCCAGGGCAGAGGAGACTTGGCAGATGTAATTAAGGTTGCTGATCAGTTGACGTTAAACAGGGAGATGGTCTTGGACTATCCAAGTAGGCGCAGTGCATGCACGTGGGCTCTTCGAAGCAGAGACAGGGACGGCAAAGGAAGTTGGCGAGACTCAAAGCACGAGAAGCGGCCGACGAGCAGGAATGCCGGCAGCCTCTCCAAGCTGAGAGAGGGACCCCAGGTGACAGCGAGGAAGCAGGGACTTCAGTCCTGCAGCCACAAGGAACTGGATTCTGCCAACAGTCAGAACAAGGAAGAAGATTCTTCCCAGAGCCTCCTGGTAAGAGCCGAGCTGGCTGACACCTGGATTTTGGCCTTGGGAACCTCTGAGCAGAGAACTCACGTGAGCCCTCTGGGACATCTTTCTTTCTTTTTTTTTCTTTTTGTAGCGATGGAGCTCACTACATTGTACAGGCTGGTCTCAAGCTCCTGGCCTCAAGCAATCCTCCTACTTTGGCCTCCCAAAGTGCTGGGATTACAGGCGTGAGCCACCATGCCGGGCCCTGCCAGGACTTCTGACTTACAGAAGTGAGGTAATAAATGGCTGTCGTTTTAAGCTGCTAAATTTGTACTAATGGATTATGATAGCAATAGGAAACTGGTAGAGATCCCTTTTAATTATTGGATATTATGTTACTAATTTCTTTAGTGTGAGCTCAGATCTATTGTCTTTCTTGAAGCTCTAGTGCTTATGGCAGTGCCTGGCACAGAATTTAATAAACCTTTGCTGTGTGAATGAATGAATGAAAGCAGAGTCCCCATGTCGCTGTGGGCGAGGGCATCTGTTGGCTTGTCTAGAGCTCCACTAGGCTGTGAGCATCCCAGCTGCCAGGGCCAACTGCACGGCCTCAGGCCCTGCCCAGACCTGCCTCGGAGGGGCAGCAGTACACCTTTGCCAAATCATGGGCAGCCCAGGGCCAAGCCAGGAGGGAAGAGCCCATGTTACCAGCAAAAGGACCTGTGCACACAGTCCTTATTCCCCCACCACCGAGAAATTAGACTCTGGCTATATGGGCCAGAGATGAGGAGGCAGGGTGTGATGTCAGATCAAAATGCAGCTGAGTTTTTTACTGTCTTTGTGACTGTAGGTGAAAGACTTCACTTATTTGAGCCTCAGTATTCCCACCTATGAAATGGGATAATAATACCCACCTCCTAGAATTGCTTTGTGGAGATTAATGAATCTGTGCAAATAGAGGACTTTGCACACAATAGATGCTCGACAAACAATAGTTCTTATTGTTTTGCCTTTTGTTGAATTCTGCACCTTGGTGTTTTCTGGGAAAAGCTTCAGATGAGTTTTGAAAGAGGATTTCACTTGAGGTGGGGAGCAAATCTGATCAGCGACATCTGCTTTGGCTTCCACGAGGAACTGTCCCAGCCCAGCTCACTGCTGCTTCCACATCCCCACGAAGGGATCAGTGCACTCTGGCTCAGACACCCGGAGACCAGATTTACGCAAAGCAAAAATAATTGATATTAATGGTAACAATGTTCACAAGGCACGTGGCAGAAATGACTCAGTTGAGTTGATCCATTTAAAAATGATGGAATGAAGTAGGTAGGTGGTTTTATCAAACACACACGTATACTCACACACAAACACACATACACTCTCACACACACACACACACATTTATACTCACCCACACCTCACTCAAAAGGTTAAAGACAGTTAAATTATCATGGGGATGGATACAAAATATTGCATGGGGATTTAGAGGCAAGAAATACTAGGAAACATAATGCACTGTAAATTAAAGTCATTTATAAAGTGCAACTGGCACACAGAAAGGAAAAATGATTAGTCAGCAAAAGTGGGGTGCCCTGTTATTTATGTACAGAGTATTTCCATGGGACAAGAGAGAATGTGTTTATTAAGGGCTTGCTGGTGTACAAATGCAAACATACTGATGCTGGGCACTGAGGACACCTACCTAAATTACGTACCTCAAAATGATTTTGCCCGTTTGTCAGTTTTAAGCCCACAAGGTCCTTCTGGCATCCTCGGGAAGTCTGCTCTCCCACCGACGGGGTCTGTCTCGCTGTGGCGCTGGCCCTGCTGGGCTCCGCAGACACACAGCATGGAAGAGCTTGCTCCCAGAGGTCACCAAGCCTCCCCACTACACAGCACTGCCGCCCTCACCCAGGGACGGGCACGCTCTGGGTGCGGATTTTCCGCCCTTCCTCCACAAGTGTGCGTGGCTTCTGGGGTTTGAAGGGAGCCACCTCTGGCCCAAGGAGCGGTGGGTGGGTTTGATGCACGTTCCCTGCCTCCTGCTTTCGCAAGAGTGTGTGTGGCCTGAGTATCAGCTGGGGCCTCTTGCGATGCTAACAGAGGCAATGATTGAATCTGAAAGAAAAAATAGAGAAGTCAGAGAAGAAGGTGGGCTATTTATTAGAAAATACTGGTGGCAAAGAGTTGAACAGTGTGGATGGTGGGAGGGGACAGGGCACAAGAACCCGCACTCCTTAGACTTGACAGAGCGCTGGGGAGGATTTTGACAGGAGATAAAACGAGACTGTGTTTGTAAATATTTAGCACAGGACTTGGCACCTAGAAAGTGATCAATAAGTGATAAATTATTATCATGACATAATATAAATTATTAACAATGAGAACTTGTACCTTTTAATGATGCTTCTGTTATCTAAGCAGCTTACCTGAATTTTAGAAGCACGCAGAATGTTTATTGTCATAAAGACCAGGCTTTCTTTTTTAAATTTCTTTTGTTTTTAATTACTATGGGTACATGATAGTTGTGTATATTTATAGGTACATGTGGTGTTTTGATACAGGCATACAGTATGTATTAATCAGTTGGGGCACCCATCACCTCAAACATTTATCATTTCTTTGTGTTAGGGATGTTCCAGTTTCACTCTTTAACGTATACCAGGACTTATTGTTATTATTATAGTTTTATGTATATGTATAGTTATAGTTAACTTATATGTTATAGTCACTTTGTTGTGCTATCACATATTGTTCATTCCATCTAACTAACTATATTCTTGCACCCATTAACCATCCCTACTTTTCCTCCCAGCCTCTGGTAACCATCATTCTATTCTCTGTCTCCATGAGATCAATTGTTTTAATATTTAGCTCCTGTATATGAGTGAGAACATGCAAGATTTGTTTTTCTCTGCTTGGCTTATTTCACTTAACATAATGTCCTCCAGGCTCATCCATGTTGCTGTGAATGACAGGATTTCATTCTTTTTATGGCTGTATAATATTCCACTGTGTATAAGCACCACAATTTCTTTATCTCTTCATCCACTGATGGACACTTAGGTTGATTCTAAATCTTGGCTATTATAAATAGTGCTGCAATAAACATGGGAGTGCAGATATCTTTTCAATATACTGATTTCCTTTCGTTTGGACGTATACCTAGCAGTGGGATTGCTGGGTCATATGGTAGTTCTGGGTTTAATTTTCTGGGGAACCTCCACACTGTTCTCCATAGTGGTTGCACTAATTAAATTCCCACCAATAGTGTACGAGGGTTCCCCTTTCCCCACATCCTCACCAGGTTTGATTATTGTCTGTCTTTTTGACAAAAGCCATTTTAACTGGGATGAGATGATATCTCATTGTAGTTTTCATTTGCATTTCTCTGATGGCTAATGATGTTGAGCATTTTTTCATATACCTGTTGGCCACTTATATGTCTTCTTTTGAGAAATGGCTATTCAGATCTTTTGCCCATTTTTAAAATCAGATTATTTGATTTTTTCCTATTGAGTTGTTGTAGCTCTTTATATTAAATATATTCTAGTCATTAATCCCAATCTCTTGTCAGATGAGTAGTTTGCAAATATTTTCTCCCATTCTACGGGCTGTCTCATCACTTTGTTGACTGTTTCCTTTGCTGTGCAGAAGTTTTTTGGCTTGATGTGATCCCATTTGTCCAGTGTTGCTTTGGTTGCCAGTGCTTTGGGGGTATTACTGAAGAAGTCCTTGCCCAGACCAATGTCCTGAAGCATTTCCCCAATGTTTTTTCTTAGTAGTTTCATAGTTTCCAGTCTTAGATTTCAGTTTTTAATCCATTTTGATTAGATTTTTGTATCTGGCAAGAGGTAAGGGTCCAGTTTCATTCTTCTGCATATGAATGTCCAGTTTTTCCAGCACCATTTATTGAAGAGACTGTCGTTTTCCCCATTGTATGTTCTTGGCAACTTACTTGAAGATAAGTTCACCTATGGGTGTGTGGATTTGTTTCTGGGTTCTCTATTCTGTTTCCTAAGTATATGTGTCTGTTTTTATGGCAGTACCATGCTGCTTTGGTATCTATAGCTCTGCAGGATAATTAGAACTCAGGTAATGTGAGTCCTCCTGTTTTGTTCTTTTTGCTCTGGATGGCTTTGGCTGTTCTGGGTCTTTTGTAGTTCCATATAAATGTTAAGATTCTTTTTTTCTTTTTTTAAATTTCAAAATATTAATGGGGTACAAGTGTTTTTGTTACATAGATACACTGTAGAGTGCTGAAGGCAGGACTTTCAGCGTGCCTGTCATCAGGACAGTGTCTGCTGTACTCACCAGGTAAGTTTTTATCCCTCACCCCCTCTCACCCTCACCCCGTCTCAGTTTCCAATGTCCTTTACATCTCTTTGTGCCTGTGTGTACCCATCGTTTGACTCCACTTATTGGTGAGAACATGTGGTGTTTGTCTTTCCCTTCCTGAGATACTTCACTTAGGATGATGGACTCCAGTTCCATCCACATTGCTGTGAAAGACATTATTTCATTTCGTTTTATAGCTGAGTAGTACTTACTTCATGGTCTATACATATACCCCACTTTCTTTATCCACTCATGAACTGATGGGCACTTAGGTTGATTCCGTATCTTTGCAATTGTGAATTGTGCTGTGATAAACATTCAAGTGCAGGTGTCATTTTCCTATTTCTGTAAAGAATGTCATTGGTATTTTGATGGAGATTGCATTGAATCCGCAGATTGCTTTGGGTAGTATGGACATTTTAACAATATTGATCTTTCCAATGCATGAGCATGAAATATCTTTCCATTTTTTTGTGTGTCTTCTTCAATTTCTTTCATCAATGATTTATTTTTTTCATTGTAGAGATCTTTTCCCTTCTTTGGGTAAGTTCATTCCTAGGTATTTTATTTTATTTGTGGCTACTATAAAGGTCATGCTTTCTAAAGCAGTACTACCAGTTCAAAAATTGGAACCCAGCTGAGGCCCTATGGGGACAGTTACACAAAAGAAATTTAAAATCAACACCAGCTGCTGATTTTAAGAAGGTGGCATCTCCTGAGATAAAGGAGAAAAGTAACATGTCACTACTTGATGTGAGGTAATTTGAAAAACTCATTAGTCTGTTTTCCCACCCTACAATAAGAACATAATCATTGCACCTCAGTGCAAATGCAAGTTATTTCTGAACTCTGCATTGGATGATGCAGTGAGAACCCTGGGAAGTATCTGAATGGAAGTCCAGAAATTTAGAATTCGAGAGACAAATTCCCATAACAAAGAAAGAGCAACAGGGAAAAAGATGACTTGCGCGAGTCCCTAGAAATGATTAAAGCTAAGGCTAGGGACCAGACTCCAGCCCCTAAATCCCAGATGTACTGACATCTATTTTCTGCCTAGCCAGTCTCCTTTTTCCCTTCCGCTAGCCACATCGCCCTAACTTTCCTTATAGAACCACATTTCCCTCATTTTCAGTCCATTTGCTTCAAATGCCAATGACTCCACCCAAACTTCCCTCTGGAGCTGTGTGTTCCAGGCCTGGCCAGGCAGGGCACCACGACAGTGACTGGCCCACGGGTGGACACCTGCCCAGGGGACTCAGTAAGATTCAGCTGTGGGACTTTCGTTGAAATTATTGAAAATAGACAATCTCCCGTTCTGAAGGGGTTGCCTGGGGGCTACCACAAAGGGAGATCCTGCTTAAGAGTGGACATAACAGAAGGAAAACAACAGCGAGACACTGTGAGGCCAGGTCCTCATGTGACGATTTGAGCTTCCGAACCCAGCAGAGCTTAAAACGGGCCACACACTGGAGCGGGGAGTAGAGACCGATGGAGGGATGGATCAAGGTAGCTTATGCTGGTTTGTGTCGGGCTGATGTCATTGCACTTGAAACAGTCCTAACTAATATAAAGTCTGTTTCTCTCCTAATATACCACCCTGCCTCTTTATTGTCCTTTGAGAGAATACGGTGACCACTAAGCACTCGAGTGCGTCTCCTTAGGGAGAGCCCTCCCAGGGTGATCCCGCGCTGGTGCCTGGAGGAGATGCCGGGCCGGTGCCCTGCCCCCCACGCAGACCTCGCTGCCAGGAGGAGGAGGGACGGTGAGGAGCAGAGGGCAGGGGGCACCCGTGCACGTCTCGCGATGACAGGGCGCCTCAGCAGTGAGAGCTCCCTGCGCAGGTGTGGGCTCTGCCAGGGCAGCTTGTCAGGAAAGGCGTCCTAACAGGAAGCAGCGACACCACCGCGGGGCTGGCTGTGAGTGTGGTGACTGAGCCGTAGAGGGAATGTGGCCGTGGTTCAGGGAATAGCGAGAAATCAGGAGTCGCAAGACCTGAGGTCCAGGCTGGGCTATTGGTCTCTTCTGGGGGCCTTGAGAAACTCTACAGATCCAAGTTCCCATCTGTAAGATAAGAATAATGCTACCTTCCTACCCTCGGGGCTTCCTGAGGCCCAAAGGCTGACAGTAACAGCAGTAAAAACCGACACTGTGTTTGTTGGTGTGTCAACCCCTAGCCTACCTTTCTTACCAAAGCTGCACAGGGTCCCTATGAGGTAGGTCATAGTATTATACACATTGTACAGATGAGAAAACTGAGACTCAAAGAAATGAAATGATGTTTCCTGAGCTTGTTCAACAAACAAGTGTCAGAGGCAGAATTTGCACTCACAGTATGAAGTCCAAGGCTGTACCCCTGTCTGTTTCCGAATGCCATCAAAGGGTACAAAAAGGACCTTGAAGATGGGACGGTGAAAGCCAAATGTTCAGAGTGGGCTGGGTTTGGATTGACTTTTTCTATTTTCTACTGAGTTTTCTGTTATCAGTACAACAACCTTGCTTTATAAAGCTTTGGCACCCTGGGATAACTTACTGTCTAAGTCTAGGCAGGTGAGTTGTTATAATAAACAGCCTTAAAATCTCAGTGGCCTAGCACAGTAAATTTTATTTCTGGCTCATATAATGCGCTGTGGGTGTTTGGTAGGTGACCTTCATGTGGTGATCCAGGGCACAGAGTCCTTCTGTCTCACAGCATTAGCGTCCTCTGTGGCCCTGGCGTCCCTGCCTCACCCTTTCACTTCAGCTGGAAGACAGGAGAGACGGGGTTGCACATGGGAAGGTTGTACGGGCTGGGACAGGGAGTGGCCAAGCTCCCTTCACGCACCTTTCTGTGGCCGGAACTCGGTCACATGGCCACATGTAAGTGCGCCAGAGGTGGGGAATGTATCCTAGTTGTGTGCCCAGAGGAAAGGAGCTTTGTTGAATAAATAGAAGTCACTGCCATGCTTATGAAATAGCCGCTTTTCCAACTTGCAGACCCCATGTCATCAAAGCTGTTGCACTGACACCTGTCCCTCAACTCTTGCATATGGCCACGCAGAAGGGTCCTTACGCCCAGCTGACAGTGGAGGAGAAGGCTGAGCTTGGTTCATGGATGAACTCACTATGTCAGTGTGAGTCAAAAATGGACCGCCACTAAACCCTACCCCACGTGGGGCAGAGCTGAATCCTCCCTATTGGTGAAGGTTGAACAGTGCACTGGATCGTCCACTTTGAGTGGAAAAGGAGTGGCCTGAATTGGGAATGTGCACATGTGGACTCATGGGCAGTGGCAATGGCTGAGTCAAGGATCTGGAAGAAGATAAATTGGAAGGTCATGGTCAAAGACATTGAGGGAAGAGGCGTGTGGATGTAAATACTTAAATGTGAGGTGTGGTGGCTTTTGTGTCCTGTGTTCATGCTCGTTAGAAAGCAGCCACCACGGATGGGCCACTAAATAGCCGACTAAACAGAAGAACATGTGCTCAGTGGTTGACACCACCCAGCCTCTGCCATCAGCTGCCCAAGTGCTGGCACAACAGGCACAGGGGTGAAGTAGCCAGAACAGCAGGACTGAGGCTGTGCCCGGGCCCAGCAGCCTGGCTCTCATTCTCTGAGGCTGACCTAGCTACTGCCACTGCCAAATGTCACCAGCAACTGAGGGAATCCTGGGTCCCTGAGATGGCACCGTCCCTTGAGGAGACCAACCATCCACCACCAGAGGCAAGTTGATAACATTGAACCCTTTCTACCCAGAATGGGCAGTGATTCATCTTGCCTGGAAATTGCACATATTCTGGGTAGAAGTTTGTCTTTCCTGCTTCGAGGCCTCAGCCAGAGCCACTATCTGAGGCCTACTGCGTGCCTGATCCATGGACATGGTATGCTACATAATGCTGCCTTAGAACAGGGTCCACTCTATAGCAAAGAGGTGCAGGAATGGATCCATGACTGTGGGCTCCACTGGTCCTATCAAAACTGCATCCATCAAAAGCTTCCATCAGGAAGAGGTGAGAAGGCTTTTTGAAGGCACAATTTGAGACACCAGCTTGGTGATGATACCGAGAAGATGGGGTGTTGTCCTCTAGGTCACAGTAGAAATCCCAAATTAATGGCCATTATGTAGTGCCATGTCCCCAGGAGGTGGAGCCCATGAATCTGAGAACCAAGGGCTGGAGCAGGAGTGTCCTGCTTGCTGGTGACCCTATTGTGGAATTTGTGTGGAATTGTCCCCGTGATTCCGGGCTCCATGGGGTTAGAGCAGTGCAACGAATGTTTCCACAGAGCGAGGCCCATCCAACTGTGAACTGTGACTGCAACCTCATCACTTGTCATGCCAAGAGGTAGCAGTTGAGCAAAGAGACCATCTGGCAGGAATGTCGACACAGTCATCAGGAGGAGATCAGGCTGATGTTTATATGGGGCAGAAAAGAATGTGTTTGGCACTCAGGTGATCTACTTGGGTGTCTCTTGGCATTTCCTTTCCCAATTTTGAGGGCAGATGAGCCTGGTTGGAGTATGGGACCTCTCAGGGATGAGGGTCTGGGTCCCCCACCAGATGAGTCCCCTGGACCAGCACAAGTGTTAATCCAGGGACAAGGGGAATCTAGAGTGAGGGGAGAAGGGAGGGAGTGAGTATCAGCGGTGGGCAAAACAGACCAATCAGAATCCTTGGGAAACTGTTCTCAGGTCTTACGATATGAAGAAAGTAGATCTGAATGGCGCAAGGAATGGTCTTTGGTGGGTTCTGTGGCACATGGGCCGATTCCCTCTTTGAGACCGAGGCACTCGTTCTCCAGCTCCTAGGACTTTTGGAGGCCGATGGGTGTCAGCTGAGCTCCTCTCCAGCAATCACCCTCAGGTGAGCAGAGCCTCCTTGTCCTGTATCTCACACCACCTGGAGAAGGGGGCGTGCAGCCTGCATCCAGGGACTTTCTGATGGGGGTGCAGCAGACGGGGGGCAACTCTGCAGGGCCAAGCTGGGTCCAGAGCTCTGGGTGGGAATTCCTCACCTTCCTCTGCCTACTCTGCCTGCCTCCACTCCCCTGCCAGTGTCCACCGGGCACTCCCCAGCCAGCCTCCTGCACTCATAGCTCTGTCCACAGCCCACTAGCCAGGGAACCAGACCCAAGACCGACACTCTCAGCCACCGTCTAGCTCTGTGAAATTCACTTTGTGAGTCAGGGAGTGGGGACCCCCCGCCTCCATGACATTCTCTCTTCATCGTGTGGATGGCCCCTCTCTTCTCTTTTTGTGGGCTCACAAGCAGTCGTGGGACTCCCCCCACTTGCCCAGAAGGAGCAGGTGTTCCTGAAAATCTTGGCACCAAGGGAATCTCTTGGCTCCTTGCCTCAGGTCTCAGCTGAAGAGAAGAAAAGAAAATTCCATAAATCTAACATATCAACCGGGGACAGGTGAAATGCAAGTTTTCTAAGTGAAAAAAGTAATGAATCGCATATTATTATTCAGAGGCTTTGGCAAATAATAATAACTAATTTCTGGAGTCCATGGTAATAATAGAGAAGAAATTGGTAGCCAAATCGGTGCTTTGATCCACCCCAGTCCAGGATCCTCGCCCACCGCAGTGCTGGAGGAAGACACCCACGGTCCTCACACATTTTCATTTGAGCTGTACCAGGTAACTCAGATGACTGTTTTGTTTTCTAAACCAGTGTTTTCTCCACAGGGGGGAAGGGGGTTCTGACACGGGGAGATCACTCGGGAGCTGCTCTTACCCGAGCTCCATGCAGACCCCACGCCAGGCACCGAGATGCCAGGGTGGCCCCGGCCTTGCTCTGGCAGGGAGGCTGCCCAGAGCCGCAGCTTTAGGGTGGGATTGCCCACCTCTGTGTCCTGGGACGATGGGGGGCCTTTCTGTTCACAGGGCACGGAAAGTACTTTCCTTCCACAATGACTCTTGGGGAATCTTTAAAGTCAGAAAGAGCTGAATCAACCCACTGATCTCCCAGCACAGCAGTCCCTGTAGGACACAGCTCTCAGTGACTGCCCTGGATTTTACGCTGGTCTAACATGGGCAAGCAGAGGACCTTCTGGAAGTAGAAGCACCAACCTCTCAAAGCTCTTCTTCCTGTGTAATCCGGGGAGGGTGGTTATGGAGAGTCACCCTCCCTTTCCGTAGGCCCCCTCTGGCGCTTTAAGATCTTTTGCAGTGTCGTCAGGCCGGCAAGGATCCATGTCTTCATTTTATTTCTGTTTTGGTTGAAATTTTCATATAAAAGGAATAATACTGCCTAATGTAACTGAAAAGTCCAAAGCACCCGGCTATGGCCACGGCTGGATCCGGGACCCTAGTGATGTCGTTAGGAAGTGACTTCTCTTCCCCCTCTCAGCCCTGCCTGGCTCTGCTCTGGCTGCACCATCGGGTTTTACCCACATGGAGGAAAAGATGGCAGCAACCGCTGGCTTCCGTGGTCCATTGTGCGTCTTACACCTGTTGCTTCTGGCACCTTCCTGATCCCTGGTCTTTGGCTTCTTTTGAATAACGATTTTGTTATTTCCTACACCAGATCTCATAATTTATCTTGACCTCATGCCATAATCCCAATGGCCTTCAGACTGGGTCAGACAGGTCCCTGGGTCTCTCTTTAATTTGGTCCACTGCTTTAAGTTGGATACATGGGAAATTAGCAATTACAGTTCCTCCTTGCAGGAGAAATCCCACTTTGTTCTTTAACCATGTTTGCTCAATGCAAGAAGTCCGTATTCTCACAGGCACTGTTTGAAGTGGGAGTGGAAGGCGGCGGGTGGATTTGAAGATTGAGGGGGTGGATAGTATGATGTGGGTGCTGCCCTGGTCTTTGCTCTTCCAGCGGTGTGCCCTTTCCTACGCAAAAGCCACCGTCGTCTGCTGGCTGGCAGATCAGTGGGTGACATTGTACAGGGACTGGTATTTGTTTAAGAGAAATCTCCCCGACTGACCCAATTCCTGTAATGCATAAAAAAATGACAGAAGTAATATTTTTGTTCTTGTTTCACTTTCATTCATCTTATTTGATCAGGGCTGAGCAAAACTGACATCTCATCAAACTCCAAAGTGTGTTTCAGCACCAGGTTCACCGGAGGGTGGCATTTAAAACACAGACATTGCAGGAACAAATGTATTTGCCAATCCCGTCCAGCAATGTAAACCTGACCTTTCTCCTGTAGATTTGTTGACACGAGCCTGTTTTGTATCATATTTCATTATCGTGCATGGAAGGATTGAAAGTTCTTCTCTTGGAAAACAACTCAGTTGAAGCCAGAGTGGCCAATAGGCCTTTCCTTCACAGAGAGAAAGAGGGAATTAGTTAATCCTAGCAAGATTAACACAATTCCTCAAAGAGTGTCTTTAATTAAAAATACCTGGTGCCAGCAGTATGGGCCAGGAAGAAATTTCCATTTGGCACGTGGCAGGAGCAGAGGAATTGCATCCGAGGTTGCCGTAACTTACTTGTGGAGCGGACATTGCAGGTTCCTCGCATCTGGGAGCCCTGGGAGTGTCCCCCTCCCACTCGGTGCAGAAACCCGAGCCTGGTGAACGCTCGCTCCGCTCCGTCTGTGCTATGCGCCATTCGGTGTTGAAGCCTGTCACCCCACCTGGCCAGACACTGTAGGAATTATCCATCTGTGCGTGTGTTTGATAAAATACCTATGAATCTGGACTCCCCAGGCAGCGGCCGCACAGCAGTGAACGCAGGAAGCGAGATCCCTGTTTTCGAGGAGTTTCAATCTTCCGAGGGAAGATGGTCTATAAGTTAATGAATAAATGAACAATATAAATGTGCTGTTTTAGGAAGCGAGGCGTGGCGGTTACTGTGAACAATAGGGGAGGGTGGGAGAGAATGCCCGCGGGTGGTGGGGTGATGGCCGTCTCCGCGGGAGAGAGCCCGGGCCTCTAGGCCGAGACCGGTCGGAGAGGGGGAGCTGCCGTGTGGGTCTTGGCCAGGCGGCAAAGGCCTCCAGGTGGAAATGCGGCTGGCATTTTTGAGAACCCGGGAGAAATCTAGCTGGCGTGGTCAGAGCTTCAGGAGTGCGGGGGGCGGCACTGCGGCGAACCCGAGAGGGGCAGAGACAGGTCAGTGCGCCCACCTGGGAGATTTCAGCGGCTGCAGTGGGCGCCGTGCAGGTTATTAAATGGGGCGGGGATAAAAACTCATTTACACTTTTAAGTGGTTATTCTGGCCGCAGGGTAGGGACTGAATTGTAGGGGACAAGTACGCAGTAACAGAAGCCAGTTGTGTGGCTGCTAGAGCCACTTCTAGCAAGAATCGATAGCGTCTTGACCCCCAGGACGACCTCAGCCTCAACCTGTGTCTGTGTAAATTGGTCCCGCCCTGCCCCCTCCCGTGCCACCCATGGAGACGGAGTAAATCCAGCCTGTCCTCCCACTTGGTGGCAGCGTTCTTGATTCCTCATTACCTTCCCCGCTCTGGGCAGAGCAATCCCGTTTCTTCCAACTGTGGTTCCTATGACACCGCGGCTCCCTCCTGGCTGTTCCCATCGCCCATGTCTCCCACCAGACACAGAGCCCAACGTGTACCCACACACCTCGTGGTCTGGGTGTCACTTTGCAGCCAATCTCTGCCCTAGTGAAGGTCCCCTCCCCCTGCTGTCAGGCCCCGCGTGTCAGTGGCGTGGACCCAAGACAGAACCGCTGTCAGGCCCCGCGTGTCAGTGGCGTGGACCCAAGACAGAACCGCTGTCAGGCCCTGCGTGTCAGGTGGCGTGGACCCAAGACAGAACCGCTGTCAGGCCCCGCGTGTCAGTGGCGTGGACCCAAGACAGAACCGCTGTCAGGCCCCGCGTGTCAGTGGCGTGGACCCACAGCAGAATGAGTCTATGCCAGTCAGTGTGTCCCCTCCCGGCCCCCCGCTGTGACGGGTCCTGAGAGGACCCCACTTTCCAGTCCTCGTCCTAGAGCTGCCAGAGGACTGGCTGGGAATCCTGGGCTGAGAGGCTCGTTCTTTGTCGCTGAGTTCAGCGTTAAATGTGGGGTCCTGGGAGCTCCCAGCAGCAGTCCCAAGATTGTGGGCAGAGGCTGTCGGAGAACAGACACCCACAGACGTCCACTCTGGTGAGTAGAGCCCAGAATGATGAAAAAGAGAGGGGAGGAGGCCTATCATTTGCACGCTGGATCAAGCAGTATCTAAAGTCTAGTTCCGGAAAATTCAATGAGTCAACGCATTTTCCCTTTTTCTGCTTAAGACGGGTGGGTCAGGACAGTTGCTATGGACAGAGTCCCAACTGACAGACCAGCTGGAGAGCAGTGGGGCCGTGGCTTCCCTGGGAGGCGTCACTGTGTCCCTTTGACGCAGCGTCAATGTGCCACTGCTGTGAGCAGCTGCGTGGTCTTGTCAGTGTCGCCTGCTTCAGCTCAGAGCCCACGAGAGCTCACGCTTTCCTGTTCCGCAGTTGCCTTCTTCATTTCCCTCTGAGACATCCTCCGATGGTTTATGTAAAGCCCTTTTATGAATTTAGTATTTATTAGGGCTCCCTCTCGCCCTTGACATGTATCCATTTTTGCGTGCGATGCAAACTCCCGAGGACCCAGTATTATGATTCATTCGGGGGAAACAGCAGAGAGAACCAATAAAACCTAACAAAGCTAAGTCTAATCATTGCCAAAAACCCCCACTTGCCTCCCTGATGGGCCAAGACGGGGCAGTGATACCTCAGTGCTTTCGCCTCTCACGGTCGCCCCTGGTGCCTGGGAGCCCCGTTAGCCACACAGCACTGCCGTTTTGCAGAGGCCTCTGAGGGTCCTGGCTGTGCCGAGGCTTTTGCAGCTTAACTGGCCTGAGTCGGAGAGCTCAGGCCCGGGCCAGGTGCCGTGAGGAAGGTGGAGCCTGCACGCCCAGCACTCAGCCCTGCCGACAAAGCGGGGCGTCCCTGCAGACGACAGGGTGAATCCAACTCGGACCTTAGACAGGGCTTGGGAAATTGATAGGGATGGTGCCAGTAGCTGGCTTACAGCACCCAGATATGAAGGGCCAGCAGGACCCTTAGGGAGCCGCTAATCGTATTGGGGAAACTGAGGCCTAGAGAGATAAGAAACTTCCCCCAAGGAGGTTCAGCGAGTCAGTGCCTGAATGATCCTGGCTCGGAGGCAAGCTCTGCTGATACTCAGCCCGCTGTGCTTCCCCGTGTCGGGGCCGCAGAGGAGCTAAGAGACTCGTGACGGAACATCTGAGCCTCTCTCCGGTTGCAGGGGCAGGTGGGCTGGGCCGTTCTGTGGATGGGGAGGCTCCACAGTTCCACAGGGGACCCTGGAGACAAAAGTCCTAGGGACGGGATGGGGGGTGTCTTCTGGCTCAGGAGACAGATCAACATTCTAATCTTTTTTTTATTTATTTTTTTTATTTCAGCATATTACAGGGGTACAGATGTTTAGGTTTAGGTTGGTATAATGCCTTTGCCCCAGCTGAGTCGGAGCTTCAGGCGTGTCCATCCCCCAGACGGTGTGAATATACCCATCCTCTCCTCCCCACCCAACCTGCCTGACACCCCATGAATGTTGCTACTATATGTGCGCAACAGTGTTGATCAGTTAATACCAATTTGATGGCGAGTACATGTGGAGCTTGTTTTTCCATTCTTGGGATACTTCACTTAGTAGAACGGGCTCCAGCTCCACGCAGGGTAACACAAGAGGTGCTCTGGACAGCATCACTCGCGGGGCAGCGCGGAGCAAATCACGCCACGTTCAAGCCTTGCTGCATCCGCAAAGCATGCACGCTTTGTCTCACGCGTCAGGGGCTGCTCTCTCGCGTCGTATTTTGAACTCCACAATCCTTACAGTAATTCTGTGAGATATTTGCTATTATCTTCAATCTAAAGCTCAGGAAACCGAGGCACAAACAGGTTAAGTAAGTGGGCCCCAAGAAGCCAATTCAAGCCCACGCAGTCTGGTGCCCGAATCTGCTGTTCGCCTCTATCGGCTTTGCCAAAGGGCAATGATAACTAACAGTAAAATAAAATCAGTAAACAATCAAAATAAAGCAATGCATCTCCCACAGGCTTCTCACGAAGATTCAATGAAATAAGTACATTAAGGACGTCTTTGATTTTCTGTATTCTGATACTTTGACGTCTGGGGTCTCGTTGACCCTGAGGGGCTGCCCTCCCAGGGTTAGCCAACCCCGAGGGGCCGTGAGCAGTGCCCCCGGGGTGTGCTTTCCTTACACAAATGTACACACCCAACGATCGCAGTCCACAGCCCCCCCACCTCCTTTGTCCGGTCCTCACACTCCAGGTCACTATCCTGCCATAGTCAACCCAGGGCCAGGTGGGTACTGGACAACCAAGGACAGTCCTGCGCCCCGGAACCTGCAGAAATTATTCAAACTCGCCAACCCGAAACCTGTGAGTCCTGCCGTGCCTCCTCCTTGCCGTGGAAACCACAGTCCAGGCTCCTGCCACTGTGCCCCTCTTCCTCCTGATGGGCCAGGTGCTTCGCTGAGTGGCTGCTGGGTCGTGGCTTGTCCCCTCCTCTTGGCAACTGTGAGTGACAAACTACCCTTTTAATGGCAGTCATCTCCTGACCTGTTGGCCCGGCCATAGCTCACGTTTTCTGTGAGTGCACAATACTTAGAACAGGAAGTGAGAGTTCTACACACAAGTAATAGTGAACCAATGTACGTTGTCATCCACCTACCCCCGAGGAGAGAGATGACATGCACTGAAGACTTACCAACGTTGTGCCGGATATTTTACACACACGATTTCATTTCATCATTGCTGTTGTTACTATGAAAACTAGTAATTATCATACCTACTTTACAGATAGGAAAACTGAGGCTCACGAGATATAAGCAGTTTGGTTGAGCTACCCAGTTCCCAGAGGGCAGTTTCCAGGCTTGAATCCTGCTTGTTTGATATGGAAGCTTCTCTCCTCTGCTCCAGCCAAGAAGGGGCTGGAAGAGGATGCTACAAACTTCATTCCAGGAGCAGAAAATAAAGAGATTTCAAAAGCAAAGCCCGCTGCTGCTTTTCCCACCGTGCTGCCTCCCCTTTCGGCTGTGTCTCACGAAGATTTTCTCCCTAAAGAACTCTCTGGCCTTATACCAGCCTTTGCTTCTTCATTTATTAATTCCTTCTCCAGCTCGTTTTTAAGACAGTGGGGAAAGCCTGGCTTTTAAATAACACATGCTTTAATTTCACCTTGGCCTGGATCAATATTTCCACTTGTTCCAAACTGGCAACTTGTCCTCTAGTGCCATCCCTGTGGCCTTTTATCCTCCTTTCGCTCAATGCCCTGGGTGAGGAGAGGCAGGTCGTTAGGCTCAGCCTCTGCTCCCGGGCGGGGGCAGGGCAGGCTGTTGGTGTGGGCACCCCACATCCAGCTCCCCAGGGGTGGGGCGCCCTCGCAGTAAACAACCCTTTGGTGTGAGAAGGACGTTTGAGGACAAGGCTTAGGCGTTTGCACTCTGGGGCAGGAGGGGGTGTGATACCATCCCCGGAAGTGGGGTGAGGGACGTGCTGCCGCAGGGGCCAGAAGGGCTCAGGTCTCCAGAAAGGGGGGAAGGGCTGTCATGCGGCGGTGCGCAGAGAGTGTCCACGTACACAGCAGAAGCATAATATTTAGCACACAGAAGGTGGTGGTCATGGACATCAGTGTTTCACCTGCCCTGTGTCCTCTCTGTGGGCTTGGCAGCCATGTCCTCTTCTTGGGGACCACTCTCAGTGCTGTGGTTTCAGTGGGGTTGACACCAGCCCCTGGCCCCCACTTCCCTCAATGCCAGAACCAACAAACTGGACTAATGGCAGTTTCTTCCTGGTAGGCACAGGGTCAATTCCAGTCCATGAGAATCCACCCTGGGAATCTTAAAGAAATCACTGGGGAAGAGGTGCCCTTTCCTTCGGAAAGGGTCAGCTGGTAGGAAGTGGGCATGGAGTTGCTGGTGGCCCTATTGGTGCCACGTGGGCATAGCTTGCCTGAGAACAAAGCCAATGACGAGGAACAGCAGAGGGGATGGAAGACAGTCCTCCGGTTGGCCTAGTTTAAACACCCAGATGTGATTGTGCCTCAAATTAGATGCCCTGCGTGACTCTCAGTGGTGTGAGCCATGACTGTCTTTTGTGCGTAAGCCAGTCTGCATTGGGTCTTGCCCCCTGCAGCCAAAATAGTCTGCACTAATCCATGGCCAGGCCCCCTCCGAGCTGCACACGGTGGGCCCTCCGTCTGCTCCAGCCACACCGGCCCTCGTTTTCCTCTGACTGCTCCAGTCTTGTCTCTTGAAGCTACCTTTGCTAGGAATGTCCTCCTCCACGCCCGTTTTGCCTCGATAACTTCTACTCGGTCTCCAGGTCTCAGCTCAGACGTCACGCCCACCAGGCCAAGGTGGGCCCTTCTGTTTTACACTCTGTACACCCTCATGCTTTGCTTCATGAACTCAGCACAGTTTGTAGTAACGTATTTTTGGTAGCTTTCTAGTTGTCCACTTCCTCCACTAGCCTGCCAGTCCCAAGAGGGCAGAGAGTTGTTCCTCAGCAGGTCCCCAAGGCCTAGCACCTGGCCCAGCACACAGTGGCAATCAGTAGATCTTTGCTGGGTAACCCGTGCGTGTGATGTGAGGATTTGACTCCCCTGTGAACACCCACCGTGAGTGGACACACCGGAGTGGGGCCAGGGGAGACAAGCCGGCGGGTGTCTCACCCCTTAAGTCCTAAACTAGAACTTGGGGACGTGGGACGGCTGCCATCCGACATCCAAAGGGCGGCGATTCGGGTGGCGGGAGGCAGTCTTGTTGGTTTCCACACAGAGTGAGCTTCAGACAATGGGGACAGTGCCCAGGAGGCAGGCCCTGCCTCAGCGTGAGAATGGATTTGCTAAAAGCCAAGCTGGGGATTTTGAGGATGCGTTCGGTAAAATTCTATGTATTTATGAAAGTTTCCATAAGGAGAGTTTGACTGGTTGTATGGACCTTTTGTTCTGTGCGTAAATCTCAGAATCACAAACGTGATTCTTGTTCTCTAGAACTGCAGGAGTAAGGACTGCCACAGAGACCCAGCTCCCTGCCCTCTGTCTCCGCACAGCGTGACCCAAGGCGTGATGAGCAACGCCCGCCTCACCGCCCTGTCCGAAGTGTGGGTCCCCTTCCGCTTCCCTGAAGTTTCCCGAGTAGGGTGTCTTTTGGGTAATGTCTGAGCTGTGTCCTCAGAGCCCTCTGGCTGTCTCGCCTCTGCGTGGTCAATAATCCGCAAGGTGTCAATACCAGCCTCATAGCTAATATTGCTCAGAAATGGGATTTTTGACAGAGACGTTGCTGCTAATAAAGACGGGCCTGCCGGCAAACTAGCTAATATCGTGGCTTCCACCAGGCCTTGCCACCTCCACGCAGACGGCGCCAATGAGATAAATTACTTTCCCACCGATATAAACATGACTACAATCAATGCAGTCAGTAAATAACATGATTTTCAGAAGAAAAGAAAATGCCGATATTAAACACATTCCCACCGATGGGGAGCCAGGTTGGTCTCCGGCGTGAGCGACGCGCCCAGCCCTCGGGCCTGGGGACAGAGGCGCAGAGCCGAGCAGCCGCCCGCGCCGGGCGTGGCTGAGGGCACACCCTCCCCTCTGCCCCGGGCTGAGAACTATGCCAAGGAGAGTTAGATTTTTCTAGAAAAATGTTCTTCATGGTCTCAGATCTCTTTTTGTTGGAGGCTTGACTTCCCTGCTCTTCTCTTTCCTTGGGTTCTAGAGTCTTCCACCAAACATTTTGCTCCTCAGGGCTTTCTTTGAGTCCTCTACTGGGAAGGAATAATTTCCCCCGTGGAAGCTCCCTTGAGATGGGGCCGTAAGGATCTGAGGAAAGAACTGGAACAGCTCTGGGAACCATAACGTGCTGTCCTCCCGGCGGCCCTGGGCCTCCTTCATGCTGATTTTACAGCGTGGCTGGGACAGAGGGGCCCCATTTAAACTTGTCCTCAGCTTCCGGGCTGAAATTTGGCCAGAGGCTGCAGGAGGAAGGCTGCTGAAAGAACAGAGACTGTAACGTTATGACCTCAACACCGTCACGTGTTTACCGAATACTCACTGTGGGTTGGCCTGTGTTAAGCATCTTACATCAATTATTTCCTCTAATTCTTGCAACTGTTACGCACTATTATGATTCCTGTTTTGCAGAGGGGTAAGCATAGCAGGAGTGGGTATAAAAGAACGAAGAGTGCTCTTTTAGGAAGAGAGGACCTGAAAGGCTTCTCTGAGGCCTGTATTTGCGACAAGAAGTGCACCAGAAGCGGGCAGTGAGGCCTGCGGACAGACATCTGAGAGAGGGCATCCCGGGCAGAGAGGAGAGAACGTGCAAAGGCCTGGAAGCAGGGCTTGCTCAGTGTGCGTGGCAAACATCAGAAGGCCAGTGTGTCTGCAAAGAGTGAGGCAGGGGAAGAAGTGCGGGAGATAAATCAGACAGGTAGATGGGGTGAGATTTTTGAGCTCTTGAGGACTATGGTAAGAAGTTTGAATTTTATTCTAGTGTGAATGTGGTGGCTGTGAGAATTGAATAATGGGCCCAAAGTAGTCCGTGAACTGCAAAACGTTAAACTGACATGGTGTGCTGTTTTAGACCTCATTCGCTCAACACTCCCCCACCACGCTGGTCTGTGTCCAGGGGGCTTTATTCAAGGAGTTCAGATTCAAAACACTTGCACTACTTTCTGGATTCCAGACAGACTGGTAGTGGACCAAGCCCGTCCTACAAAGACTTGTGAAATAAGAACTGATCAGGTGGTAGAAGCCCACACAAGGCAGTCCTGGGAATCTCCCCGATTCCTTTCCAAACTGACAAGCCATTAAGAGAAGACCTGCTTTCTGGTGTGGGGAACTGGGCAACGAGTCTTTGCAAGACAGCCATGACCGCTTTGAAGAGGGACTTGGGGTAGTTCCAGGGAGAAAGGCTCGTTTCTAATCAACCAGAGATTTCCTCTTGGAAGTTAGTGTAGCCTGGAAAGAAATTACATTAAATACTCTTTCTTGGCACCAAAGGGGAAACATGGAACAGTGAATTTACAAGCTTGCTAAGCAGAGAACTGAAGATTTGCACAGCCCCACATCGGGCTGCAGGCTCTGACTCTGGGTTCACTCTGTGAATACATAAAGGAATAAAGCAATAAAAGCACAACAGAGGCATAAAGTAATTCACAGTTGATGGAGCCAAGAAGTGTCCAACCTAGGAGGGAATTATTGGGCCGTCACCCAAATCTGGAATCCTCTATACTTAAAAAGTAGGGGAGAAGAGTATGCCTTCATTATTCTCGGTCTAGGACTTTATAATTTTGCCAATCTAATGGGTTTAATAGTTTCTCATGGTTGCTTTTATTTTGGTTTTCTTGATTACAAATAAAGCTGAGTATATTTTTTAAAAGAAGGAAGGCTATGTATTTGTAAATAATGACTTTAAGCATTGATTATAGCAGCATAAAGCAGATCATCTTTTGTGCTTGTGGTTTGCCTTTGGCTTGATATTTTCTCTTCTTTCTGGAGATATATGAGTAGAGGTGAGATATGTTATCAAAAGTAATACCACTTAGCAATATACATGCCTGTTGTATTTTGTCTCTTTGTGTGTTGATTCATTCAACAAGCAGGACTGAGACACCACTTCTACCAGTCAGAATAGTGAATGCTGGCTCCTCCAACAGAAACCTCTCCAATCTCAGTGGCTTGACGCAGTAAAGATTTATTTCCCACTCAGACAAAGTCCTGTTGGGTTAGATGGTTCTCCTGCGTAGTTATTCTGCAGGTGGTGACACAGGGACCCAGGCTACTTCTGTCTTATGGCTACGCCATCAGAACAAGGAACTTCCAAGACCATGGTGGCAAGAGAAGAGAAGGCTGAAAAATTGTGTGAACTAAGCCCCCGTTGACCAAATGGACCCTCTCTTGGCCAGGCGGACCCAGAAAAACCTTAAAACTGAGTTCCTAGCCATGAAGGGAAGGGAGGTTAGACATGCTTCCATTGTACCCCCTCCCTCTGGAGTTTAGATGCCATTGGCCAGCAATACTGTTACAATAGAGATCACAAAACTAATAAAATAGACTCTTTATGACGATAAGATACTAAATTATTAACAGGACCTAAGGCCATGCGGGACAAAGGTTAAATCACCTGCAGGCCATCAATGTGCTTAACAGATCACTTGAGTCAGTATATTGTGGCTTGCCTCTGATTAACAGAATTCCTCATCTTAACTCAAAACATTCCAAGCCTTTGGGCAAAGCTTAATTTATTTAACCAATTACAAATCAGAGAATCTTTAAACCCATATATAACCTATAAGCTTGTCCCACCTCCCCTGCTTTGATATATCCCACCTTTTCATGCCAAACCAATGTATATATACCTTCCAGGTATTGATTTATGATTTTCCCTGCAATTCCTGACTCCATCAATGCATAAAAGCAAACTGCAACCCAGCTGCCTCAGGACCACTTGCTCAAGACTTCTTGGGCATGGCTCCCCAAGCTGTGGTCACACGCATTGGCTCAGAATAAATCTTTCTAAACTATTCTACAGCTTGGGATTTTTCCCATTAACAATTGTATTGGATGGTTTTAAGAACTTACCTTGGTAGTGACTTGCATCACTTTTACTCACATTCTCTTGGTCTGAATCCAGTCACATGGCCTTGCCTAGCTGCACGGGAGTCTGAGAAACGCAGAGGAGAAGCAGACGGATATGAGCACCCCGGTCTCTGCTGTGCACTCGTGTGGCACCACCTGTGCTTGTTAGGGAGACAGTTTTATGGGTGAGTAAGATATGGACCCGCCCACCAGGGAACTCACAGTCTAACTGGCGGAAAAAAGGCCGACAGAATTATGCCGTACTGCAGAATAGGATAATGAAAATTATTGATCAGGTGCCACAAAACTCTCCGCAACTTAGATGGCAGTGCAGGTAGAGTGAACAGCAAGAACAAAGGTATGGAGGCCAGAAAGCATGAGGTGTATCTTGGTAATTGTGACATAATACTTTAGTAGAGACAAGGACATGTGAAGGGGACAAGTGGAAGAAAATAAATCTGAAAATGTAATTTGGGTCCTGATCAAGGACAGGCTAAGGAATTTCAGAAGCCATTGACTACTCTTAAGAAGGGAAATAAAAGAATATTAAGTAAAGCAACTAATTAACAGTTCAACCAAGATAGGAAAAGTCTGTAATGATGCTGTACCTGTGTTTCCTTATCTGTAAAAGGGGGATATTAATATTAATCTTTACTTTTTATAGTTGTGAGGATTAAATAAATAAATACGTGTGAAGTGCTTAGAATCATGCCTGATACAGCAAGTGGCCCACATCAGTATTAGCCAAAGAGCATGCAGTTCTGAGGCACTAATCTCTCCACGGGAGGGGCCGTAACTTAAAAGACAATCTTGACCAGGCCATTAAAGAAATTGCCCGAATGGGTTGACACCAGGGCAAAGGAGTAAATATCCACGGCAGGGGTCAAAATGATTTCCTGGGAGTTCCAGTATTTCAGGAAGGCTGCACCTCCTCCGTCCCCCTCCATGCGCTCTCTTGCTTTAAGAAGAAGAGTAGCAAGTCGCATTTCAGATCAGCTGGGGAGCTACCCACAGATCTTGGGCAAAACCACATGGTGGTTAACAGGGTGAGTGCTGGTCAGAGTGTCTGGGAGTGAATTCGGACTCTGCCATGCACCGGCTGTGTGCTCCTGTACAGCGCATTTGAAATCTCATCAAGTCTAAGTTTCCAGAGCCATAAAATGAGGGCAACACTTACCTCGTGGAGTTGTTAGCAGAGTCAATGAGATGATATGTGTACAACATTGAGCATGGTATCTAGTTTTCACTAAATGGTCAATAAATGCTGGGTTTTATTTTTTATTAATTAGAAGACATAAAGCACACATTAAAAACTAAATTCTGCGGCCAACTCAAGAGTCAACACAAATTCAAATATCTGGATAGTTGCAAACTATTAAAATGATTTGCAGATTTATTTCTATTCATATGTTCAGAAATGTTTAGGTATCAGCCTAGAGAAGTGACTGTATCTGGTCAGTTGTTTCCTTCCCTGGTGGAGAATCTGTGAACATATTGCTGACTTCGGTGGCAATTTAACCCTTACCTTAATCCTGGTCAGCAAACATCTTACGGTTGAGTTTTGTCCCTAAATTCCAGTGTGACTTTATTTTTCTGTCTTAATCTTGGGTCTTGTGCTCTTGGAGGAAATAGAGCTATGTCTGCTCATTTGGAGAGAGCTCTGTGGAGCATTCAAAGAAAGGCATGTGTGTGTGTGTGTGTGTGTGTGTGTGTTGTGCTTCCTGTACCTCTCCAAAGCCACCCCTCGGGGTCCCGGGCAGGGCTGCCTCCTGTGCACAGGTGAGGACAATGGCCCTCTCCTGACCCTGCGCCTTCCAAAGAGCAGCCCTGCTCGCACCAGTGACTCCTCTAAGACAGAAATCTCACTCCAGGTCAAAATCCAAGGAGACAGGTAGGTTCATGGAGCCACCGTTTTCCTTGCTGTGTCCCACTGAATCTTCCACAATCAGTTTCTCTATTTGACACTCCCTGCTTCAGCCAAAAAATCCCAGCAGCCCCATTTCTAGTCAGGAGAACAGTAGCGTATCATGCTATTAATGCGCACAGTCTGGACTCAGTGGCCCCTGCCCCAACCCTACCCCTACGGTGTGAAGGACTAACTCAGGGAGGATAAAGGAGGAAGAGCGTGGAAAAGTTAAAATCACTGTATTTAAATTAATTCTGCAAATACGTGTTGAAGCCTACTGCATGCTGGGCCCTGTTCTAGGCGCTGGGGAAAAATAAAGCCCTGTCAATGGCCTTAAAGAGCACAAGCCAGGTGGGACAGGTGAAAGATTAACCTAGCAAATACAAAGTCCGCATGGCAGGACAAGCACGATGTGACAGTAATTACCATGTGGGCACCAGCACAGTGGAGGGGGCGTCATAAAAAGCCTCCTGGGGGACATGACATTGGAGCTGGGTTTCCAAAGTTGAACAGGAGTTCTGCAGGTGCAGAGAGGGGTAGGGAAGCGAATAACAGGGAAGAAGTATCCTAAAACCTTCCTGCTCAAATTGTGGTCCACACACCAGCGTCATCATCGCCACTTGGGAGCTTGTCGGAAATGCACAATCGCAAGCCCCATCCCAGACCTGCTGAATCATAAGCTGCTCTTAACAAGATCCAAGGGCTCATTAAGCCCTGAGAGCGCTCGTCTAGGAGGAGTGAACAGTCAGAGCAAGGAGGGAAGGACAGAAATCTGGGCCTGCTCAGGGAGTTCTGAGAAGCTTGGACCAGCCAGGAAGCCCGCCAGGGGCAGTGATAGAAGCTGGGGAGGTGGATCCCACACCCACACCACATGTGCAGGGAGGAAAAGACCCTTTTAACTGAAACTCCTCCACTTGGAACCTCCAGACCTTTCCAATAGCAGCAGGGACCTCGCGTGGGGAGCTGGCGGCTGGACTCTGGCATCTGTCTCACCTGAGGCCAGAACTGACCTCTGTTTGCATTTCCTCCTCCAGGCGGGGTCCGTCAGAGCCGACTCGGCTCTTTACCTCTGCCCACATCCCAGGCTGCTCTGATGCGAGCTCATACAGACCGATCCATCAGGCCGACTTCAATTAATCCTAATTGTCCTGTCGGGATTCCTTGCCAATAACTAGGAAGGTGTGGTGAGCCGCAGGCGTGACTTCATCATGGCTTTCGAAATCCCCATAGATGCTGGCGGCAGCTCACTCCTGCCCTCGACTCTGCAGGCCTCTGAGCGCAGTGGTGTGCTCTGTGTGCGCGCGCGCGCGCGTGTGTGTGTGTGTGTGTGTGTGTGTATGTGTGTGTGTATGTGCTTGTGTGCATGTGTGTGCGTGTGTGCGTGCGTGTGTATGTGTGCATGTGTGTGCTCTGTGTGTGTGCGTGTGCGTGCGTGTGTGTGTGCGTGCATGCGTGTGCGTGTGTGTGCACGTGTGTGTATGTGTGTGTGCATGCATGTGCGTGCATGTGTGTGCGTGTGTGTGCGTGTGTGCGTGTGTGTGTGCATGTGTGTGCGTGTGTGTGTGCGTGTGTATGTGTGTGTGTATGTGCTTGTGTGCATGTGTGTGCGTGTGTGTGCGTGTGTGTGCGTGCGTGTGTATGTGTGCATGTGTGTGCTCTGTGTGTGTGCGTGCATGTGTGTGTGTGCACGCGCATGCGTGTGTATATGTGTGTGTGCGTGTGTGTGTGTGTGCGTGTGTGTCAACACTCATTGTGCAGCACACCGCAGAGCTACTCAGACCAACCAGTCGCCTCCCTCCTTTCTGTGGCTTCTCCTCTGGGAGTAAGGGAAGATCCATCAGACAGATTAAAAAAATAGACACTAGTAACAATCTGGAACCTTCTTTCCAAGAATCTAAGGGCAATCGCTTGATCTCTTAGGCCTCCTTTCCCTGCCCGCTAGGCACAGTCATGGGGCTGCTTCCCTCATCCCTTGCTCCTCCATCCTCATCCCCAGACTCTCCGTGTTCCTTCACGTGGCTTCTGCACATGCTGTTCCCTCTGCCAGGAATGCCCTTCCCCTTCTGCTGTACGCCCAAAGCACCCTCTGCTCGAGTCGTGCCTCCTGCCTGAAGCCCGCTGTGACCTTCCTGGGCTGAGTTTGCTGTTCCGTCCTCTCTCCGTTCATAGTTCACAGTCTAGGCCTCCACCTGAGCACTTCTCGGGCTGCGCTGAGGCTGGGTTTGCGGGACTCCTCCAGGGCACGGGTTATATGACCATGTTTGTCTGCACCCTTGCACCAAGCACGTTTCTTAGTATAGAGTAAGTACTCAATAAATGTGTCAGGAAACTTCTACTCTATCGGGACCGACATAGTCCAAACACATTTTTGTGAATAAACACAGTCGAGAAATAAGGGTTAATTTTTATTAAGTGTGCATAATGATTGAAAGAATACAAGGAAAATCTATAGCCCCAAATCTTTCCTCAACGCTTGAACATCTGCAAGTGAAAAGTGGACAAATGATGTAGATTGGAGTATCGGGAGGAGAAAGAAAACTTAGAGAACTTAGCAATTCTGCAAAGGCCGATCTAACAAGGATCAGTAATGTCTCTCCCAGGGCAAGGCTGAGCCCCAGAAAGAGGCCCCTAGAGCCTGGCCAATTTAAAGAGCTTTTGTATCCCTTTCTCAGCCAAAAGAGACCCTGTCCATGAACAGTGAGGCGTAAATGAGGGACTGAAGCAGTCAGGACAGAGAGGGCCCAATCCAGCCACAGGCTCCCACGAGCAGCAGTGAGTGCAGCGCCCGCTGACTGGCAAGAGTAAGGGACAAGGTGATGGCGAGCTCCTTCACGTCCCTGGACTGGGAGCAAGGTCATCTTCATCGCATTGTCTGGGGAGTTCAGGGTGGCGGGGGGAGAAGGCGGGTTACGAAGTTGGCACAGGAGCCAGACAAGCAGGGTTCATATCCAGGCTCCACCACCGACCCCAGCGTGCAGCATCGTGTTGTGCCAGAAAGTAAGAAAGTATTAACAACAAAAAAAAAAAAGAAAGAAAGAAAGAAAAAACCGCAATGATGGGAATATATCAAAGGGACACAGGATCCAACCGAAAAAGCTCCCAATGGCCAAATTGGGAGCAATTCGAGCAAGAAAATAAAGTAATACCGGATTATAACTCAAAGTATAAAATGAGCATCCATAAGTCCATACTGATATAAAAACATGATTAAATAAATAAATACATAAACAGGGGAGAATAGACAAATCTCCCATGCAGAAAAAATTCTAAACTCTTTTCCGGTGTGATCTAGCCCCTGCCTACCTCTCCGACTGCGTCTCCCGCCACTCTCCCCTCATCCAGTGTCACAGCCACGGTGCATCCCTTGGGGGCTTTGCTTTCACCTCCCTTGGCTTAGAACATTCTGCCTCCGATTCTTCACATAGCTGGTTGCCTCTTGTCATTTGGGTCTCGGCTGAATGTCACCTCCACAGAGAAGTCTTCCCTGATCACCCTCACCACACCCTATTCCTTTGCCCTGTTTGATTTGCCCTGTTGAAAAAATGAAACATGAGAATAGTAACCTTATTCGTCTTTTCACCACAGGGTACCTGGCACATAGTAGGTGCTCAATAAATATTTATGGAATAAATGAATGAAGAAATTAATGCTCATCGGTCTCAACATTCTTAGAGCCAGGCACGGTGCCTAGCACAGAGTGAGGATGAATGTTGTTTGTGTGCATGGATTAACAAATAAATGAATTAATCATGGATAAATGAGCAAAGGAAACAATGACTGAGTATGAATAAGTGAGTATAGCATGTTTATAAAATCCTGGGCTGGCCCCACATAATGCATTAGTTGTGAATTCGCCCACCAGGTGAATACCGCAAAGCTGTCCTGCACATTTGGCTACAGAAAGGCGGCCTGGTTGGAGTTTATGGGTAATTTGGGCTTTAGCTTTTGGAGATGCCTGTTTGAGGTGGGGAGGAGAGGAAGCCTGTGAGCTTCTCCTCTCCAAACATTTAATGAGGCTTTTGGAACAGATCATTTGGAGAGGATGCTGCAGAGATGAGGACTAGGGTATAAAAATAGATGGATTTCCTTATTGAAATGACTCCCAGTCATATTTTCCCTGTGTCACGAAATGATTAAAACTCATAAATTACCATTAACTGTGAAGTGAGCAAATAGTGAACCTGCAAGTATCTCTTCTGCTCCAGAGCTGGGTCTCAGGAGCCCTCGGGGAAGGTTCGACGGCTGCAGCAAGATGCTTTACCTGCAAGTCCAGAAGCCACATCAGGGAAGAACCCCAAAAGCCCCATGGTCCCCAGACACACAACAAGTGCGTGCACCTCCTAGAATCTGTTCCTGCAGGACAGGGCCCAGAGGAGTCGTCTCAGATGACATCTTTTCTCAGATTCTGTGGCTACAGTGTGCACAGGGTTTGAGCGTGGAAGGACCCTCCCCCCCACTAAAGCAGCAGCTGTCTAGGGCAATCCCACGGAAGGCATCCAAGGACCTAGAGAAAGGGCAGATGCCTTTCCTGCCCTAATGTGGTCCCAGGGGGGCTTAGAGCGGTGAGTCCCGAACTGGGTATTGAATCAGCATCTCCCAAAAGTCTTTACCATGGAAATTCCCAGGTCCCAGCCTGCACCAATGAGCCAGAGCTTCTCAGGGTGGGGCCCAGGGTGCTGCGTTTTAAAAACTCACTGAGCGCCTCACTTACCTTCCCGCCGTCATCAAAACAGACATGGATGAAATTAACGAGGCAACAATTTCCAGACCCTGAACCAAAGACAGTGCAGAGTCATGGTCCCTGGGAGAAGGACAGCGTTCGAGACAGCAGCGCCAGCTCAGCTGGCCGCCCAGGGGCACTTTTCAAAGTGCAGTATGGGGAGGGCAACCCCGATGCAGCCCAGGGTCACACTGAGCCAGCAGCGTTTGGAGCGTGGGCTGCCGAAGCGGCTGGAATTCTGGAAGGCAGGTACAGGGAAGGAGAGCTGCAGAGAGGAAAGAACCAGAAATTTGTATGACCACGCCCTCTGGGTTTTTGGTTGAAGCCTGGGGCTTTGAATGACAGAGCAAGACTCGGGGAGGCTGGATGGAGCGCAGCTGCCAATGGCCGGAGAACTGAGTGGAAATACAGACACTCTGCAGGGCTGGGAGTTCCGGCCCAGCTAGAGTGGAGAAACCGTGGTGAGCACCTCGGTTAAGGGTGCAGAAGGGCCATGCACTGGGAATCAGGGGCATGCTTAGGGCCACGCTTCTAGGGCAAGTAAGGACTTTACCCTACAGCAGGGTTTCCTGACCTCCAGATCCAAAATGTCTGTGGACATTGCAAAATACCTCTGGAAGTGGGGCCAAAAATCACCCTCAGCTGAGAACAGCTGCTCTAGAGTAAGGGCCACATCTTATGACTCATGATGAAACGAGCCAGTCCTAACCAAAAATAAATAAATAAATAAATAAAACAAAGCCTAATAGGATCAGGAGAATTCACCCGTACTTTACATGTCTGCAATTCCAAAACTCACAACATTTAAAAGAAAACGACATAATCCAAACTCCCTGCAAGATGTCACCCACAATGTCCCACGTACAGGAAACCATCGGTAGGCAAGTGAAGCAGCAAGACGGGACCCACAGTCGAGGGCTTGGCAGTCGATAGAAACAGCCATGTAGACGGCACCGGTATTGCAATTAACGGAAAGGCTCTGAAAAATAGCCCTTATAAATGAAGGGTCAGGAAATGTGACGCTAGATCAATAGAAATTGTTCAATCTGAAGATCAGAATAAAAAGAGCTTTTTTAAAATGAACAACCACTACTTATATAGTCAATTGATTTTAGATTAATGTGTCAAGATTTTCAATGGGAAACAAAGTCTTTCAGCAACTGGTATGGAAACAACTGGATGGTGATATAAGAAGAACCCCACACCATTTACAAAAATCACCGTGAGATGAATAAAGATGGTTCATCTTTGAATCTATGGTTTGGTTTTAAACAGAACATCTAAAACCATAAGATGCTGAAAGAAAATGCAGGAGAACGTGAGTTTGTGTAAGCTAAGGTTTCTTAAGTAGGACACAAAGAGCAAACAGCAATAACTATAAAAAATAATAAATTTAGTATTATCAAAATGAAAACCTTTTGTTTCTCAAAAGACACTGTTAAGAAAATGAATAAACAAGGCACAGATTTGGAGAAAATATTCTCAAAACACACATTTCACAAAGGATTGGTATCCAAAATATAAAAAGAATGCATACAACTTAATACTATTTTTAAAAACTCCAAATTTTTAAAATAAACAAAAGATTTGAACAGACATTTCACAAAAGGAGGTACATAATTGACCAATTAGCACATGAAAAATGTTCAACATTGTTGGTCATTAGGAAAATGAAAATTATGATGTGTATAAGTACATCCAAAGTTGCTAAAATTTAAAAAACTGACAACACTCAATGTTGGAAAGTATACAGAGCAATCAGGACTCTCATAAATTGTTGGTAGGAATATGAAGTAGTACAACCACTTTGAAAACAGTTCTGATAGTTTCTTATAAAATTAAACAAACACCTGCTCTATGACCAAACAATTTCACTTCTAGGTATTTACTCAGGAGAAAGGAAAATATATGTCCATAGAAAAAGACTTGTACAAGAAGATTTATAGAAGCTTTATTGACAACATCCAAAAGCAGAAATCAGCCTAGATGCCATTAATAGTAGACTGCCTAAACAAAATGAGGTATCTTCATACAATGGAATATTCTTCAGCCATAAAAATGAACAAACTCCTGTTATATGCAACAACATAGATAACTCTCAAAAAGCATTAAGCTAAGCAAAAAAAAAAAAAAAAAAAAGTCTTCCAAAAAAGCAAGCATATCGCATTATTTTATTTATATGAAATTCTATAACCATTGGTGAAAATGAAAAATACAGCAGTGATTGTCTTGGGGAGAAGGGATTGACTTGGAAAGTGTATGAGAGAACTTTCTGGAGTATTGACAATGTTCTATGGCTTCATAGGGGTTTGTGTTATACAGGTGTATGCATTTGTCAAAACTCAGCAAATGGTACACTTAAAACTACATATTTGTCAAAACCCGTCAATGATACATGTAAAATCTGTATGTAAACCTGTATGTAAAAAAGAAACCTTAAACAAATATTAAACTCTCATAATAGCATCCATACTAATGAATTCAGAGATGAATTATATTGATGTCTACAACTTACTCTGAAAGCCGTCCAAGAATTAGATGCATTGATGGATGGATATAAAAATGAACAGATGGACAGACATGTGATAAAAATGTTAATTGTGGAATCTTAGTGGTGAGAATATGGGCGTTTAGTCTATAATTTCTTCAGTTTTTCTGTATATTTGAAATATTTTATAATAAAAGGTTAGAAAATAAATGAACGGAAACTCAGTAACCTGTGGATCACGATCAAGTCGGCCGCCATGTGCGCGTCCGGAGTGTCAGAAACGGAAAGAGAGAGAATGGAGGGAAAAACTGAGGAAGAGATAATTTCCAAAGTGTCTCCAAATTTGGTGAAAAACATCAATCTACAGATTCAAGAATTCCAAAGAACTTCAAGTTGGATAAAGAAAGCAGTATCTAGGCACATCACAAACTGCTGACACCAAAAATAAAGAGAAAACTTTTAAAGCAGCCAGAGGGAAAAAGACACATCATATATGAAGGAACGATGAGTTGAATAATGACTGATTTCTCCCAAGGAAAAAAAAATTGAGCCCAGAAGACGGAAGGGTGACATTTTTAAAGTGCTGGGCAAACAATGTCAATGCACAATTCTATGTCCAACACCCCCCGCCAAAAAAAACAAAACAAAAACACAAAAGCAAAACACGCTTGGAAAACAAGGGGGTTATAAAGTCTTTCAGAGAAGCAAAGCCGAGGTAGGCTGTCACCAGGGAATTTGCACTGCAAGAAATGCTAAAGGAAGTTCTCAGGCTGAGAGAAATAGAAACAAATATAAACCAAATCTATTGTAAGGAATGGAAGACATAAGACATAGTAAATACACGTGTAAAAACAAAAGACTCATTTTTATTTCTCATTTTATTAAGGAATTTACTTTAAAAGACACCCAATTATTTAAAGCAAAAAATAACATTGTGCTGTGGAGTCTATTTTACCTAGAAGTAAAATATTCGACAGTAATGGCACAGAGGTTGCTGGGGCGGTAAAAAGAATTATACTGCTTTGGTTTGGCGATTTATGTGGAGCAGTACAATATTACTTCTAAATAGACTATGAGAAATTAAAGATATATATTTTGCTCTTTAAAGCACCCACACAGAAAATAATGCAAAGAAGTATAGCCAAAAGCCAATTGAGGAAATAAACTGGAACATTACAAAATATTTAATTAGTATAAAACAAGGCAAGAAAGGAGAACCCAGAACCCCATTTGGAAAAACAGCAAGATGACAGATTTAATTGTATCAATATTTGCATTAAATATAAACAGATGAAACATTCCCATTAAAAGACAGAAATTGTCTGAGTGGACAAAAAAGCTAGCCACAACTACGTGCTAAGAGACGCTCTTTAAGTACTAAGATACGGGTAAGTGGACAGACACATGGAGCACGTGCCAAGGCAGAAGCGAAGACAGCAATGTCAAAGGATGCAAGGTCAACATACAAAGATCAACTCTACAGTAGCAGCATACAATGGGAAAATAATATTTAAAAACAATTCCATTTGCAAAATGTAAAACCATAAATACTTAGGCATAAATACAACAAAATATGTTCCAAGCCTTTACACAAAAACCATGAAACATTGCTGAGATAAATTAAAGAAGATCGAAATAAATGGAGAACTTTACAAAGCTCATGGATTGGAAGACTTGATATTTTTAACATGCAATTCTTACCAAATTGATGTATATTTTATTAACATATCAGAACCCAATCAAAACACCCATGGGCTTTTTCTTAGAAATTGATAATTTAATTCTAAAATTGCTGGCCATGGGAAGGACCTACAGAGCTAAAGCAAGTTTGAAGAACAAAGTTGGAGGACTCACGCTACGCTGACTTAAAGATTTATTAAAAGCCCACAAGCATCAAGACAGTGCGATATTGGCATAGGATAGACACATGCAACAATGAAGTAGAATTAAGAGTCTAAGATAAATTTACACATCTACAGTTAATTTATCATCAATAAAGATACCAAGGCAATTCAATGGGGGAACAGAAAGACTTCAACAGATGGTACTGGAACAACTGAGTAGCTGTATGGCAAAAATTTAACCTCCTCCTTTATCTCATACCATACAAAAATTCCATTTGTACTAGATCATAGACCTAAATGTAAATGCTAAAACTCTAAAGCACCTAGAAGAAAACATTTAAGAAAAGCTTCACGGCTTTGATGTAGACAAAGATTTCTTGGACAGGACCTTAAAAGCACAAGCCATAAAAAAAAAAAAAAAAAAACTGGTAAATTAGGCTTCATCAAAATTAAAAATGTCAGCTTATCAAAAGACATCATTAAGAAAAAGAAAAGGTGAACCATACGCTGCGAGAAAAGTATTTGTATATCTGACACACATCTGATAAAGCACTTGCATCATATATGTAATTCCTGTAATAATTCAAAGAAATATAACACCCTCTAAACATGAGCAGAAGACGTGAAAGCTCACCTTAGGAGAGAAGATAGATCATATGAATGGCCAATATGCTCATAATAAGGTATTCAACACCATCTGTCACCAGAGAAATTCAAATTATTAATACAGTTGCAATGAGGCCCTACTTCACACCCACTAAAGCGGCCAACACCAGAACACCTCCCATCGCTAAACGCCGAGAACAGCGGGAGTGTAAAATGTTACAAGCACTTTGGAAAACTCTTTGCCAGTTTCTTATAAAATTAACTGTACAACTACTCTACGACCCAGCACGTCTCGTCCCATGTTTAGCCTCACTGCTAACGGAGGAGGAGTGAAGACAGAGGCGGACAAAGAAGGAAACAGGGTGATTCAGACTGTGGATGCGATCAGGCATCTTTAACTTGCTGAGTGAGGTGGTTGCCGTGGTGGCTGCTGTTGTTCTCATCATTCTATAAGATCCCTGAAGGCTGAGGTGATTCTGAATCATTCCTAGCCTCTAGCACAGTGCCTGGGGACATTGCTAAAAAAGTGTTTTGTGTGGCTGAAAGGAATTAATGAATCAATGAACTCAAACCATAATTAAAAGAAAGCATGTAAACCCCAAATCATGAGATACTTTTGACAGGAACATGTGCTTAGAGCAGGGAGATGGGCTGGAGAAGTCTGGGAAGGCTTCCTGGAGGAGGCAAGCTCTGAACTGGATCTCCAAAGAAGGAACAGCAGCTGACAGGTGAATAAGAGAGCTGGACTGAGCTGTAAGGGAAGATTCAGGTGAGGAGGAAGGGACTCTGGAGGGAAGCCTGGTTGGAGCCACATCATGCTTCTGTGTGGTCAGTAGTCATCTCTGGGGACAGGTGGAACAGAAGGCTCTGCTGATGACCACGTGCAAGGAGAGGGAGGTCTCAGGCCCGCTGCCAGGGCTCAGCCTGCTCACCACTTAGCAGCACTCAGTCACCCAAGTCCTGCAGGCTCTCTGAGCAGCGGCCTAAGGCGTTTGTTCCGTCTGCTCAGCTCCCCAGCCCCGGGGAAGTGTCTGGCCCATCACTGGGCTGTTTTCGGAGTGCCCTTGGCTGACCTCCCAGCAGCCGCTGGTGGAGAAGCTGGTATCCGCGGTGACTTTGCAACTGCAGGGGTGGGTGGAGAGCAGGTGGGGCAGGACCACAGTCAGTCGGGGCCCTGACCCCAAATTCAAACTAGCTGCACTAATTTGTTAAACCCTAAAAAAAGAAAACCAATTTTAAACCTGAATTATAAACCTAACCAACCTAAAAGATCGTTTTTAAAATACCAACGAACCATTTTAAACTAGAAACATATATTTATTAAAAATTAATGATTTGGAACAGTGTTTTCCAACATTAGGGAACATCAGACACCCCTAAAGGGCTTGTTAGAAGACAGATGCTGTCCCCGCCCTGTCCCCAGGGTTTCCCATCCAGTGGGTGTCGGGGAGGCCTGAGAATTTGCATTTCTAAGGAACTCCCAAGTGCCTTGCTACTGGTCGGGGTCACACTTAGAATCACCGACCTCAAATTATCTAAGACCATCACGAAGGTCTCCAAACCACGTGACATTTTTGGTTCTTCCTAAATCCCTGATTTAGAGTGACAGCTGTTAAAACTGCCTGAGTGGCTACTCTGATGCTACAGTTTTTAATCTTGGTTGTTTTAAGAAACCTCTTGGAAATCTGATTTTAAAAATTATATAAGTTCTCTCCACAGAAAAACACATGCGCACAGGTGCACAAGGGATTTTATCTGCATTTTTCTGCAACTGAGTCCAAAGCGCCCTATTTCAACCGGTCCATACTCAGCCCTGGACCCCAGGTTAGGGAAATCTGCTAATACAGCCACAGGCTGCACCTGCAGTCAAGAACAAGCTTTCCAGGTGCTGCCTGGCCCGGCTGCGTGACTTTAGGCCAACCGATTACCCTCTCCGAGACCATAAAATGGGGCGAACTATGCCTTCCTTTGGTTGCCTCTGGAGAATGGGTCTTGGGAAGTTGGGGAACAGACCGTTAATTTTTATTTGATGTACTTCTTTACTGTTTAAACTTTAAGCTGTGTGTAAATTTAAACGCAAACACCCCACACAGTCTTGCATTTTAGTTTCTAAATATGTACATACATTTTTTTTCATAAAATCCAAATCGATAGCCAATTAATAACCTTTGACACCTTTGTGTGGTGCATACAAATGAAATTTTAAAATTCTGCAGCCATGGTTGTTTTTAGTTCCTGTGTAGGGGGCAATGAAATCACACTAAAATGGTGAATAACTCAAGCTAAATAAATAAATGTGGCATAAATATGAAATATGCCCCATCCTCTCTGGGTTATTTGAGACTCAGTGGGGAAAAGTATGTGAAAGAACTTTGCAAATGTATTGTCCGTGTTTAAAGACTAATTAAATATTATCGCTACGGCCATCATCCTAACATCGAGTGGGCTGGAAGCCTTCCCGGGGCTTCCAGAAAGCCCCCTTCTCTCTGCCGGCAGCTGAAACCGGTTCCCTTCTTCACACCCAACTATTTTCAGGAAAAAAGGGCAGGTGGGGGCTCTTCTTAGAAAGAAGCTCAATTCTTTAACATCCGCATTCCAGTGTGCACGTGTGCGCCCGGGCAGGCGTGTGCACACGTGGTGGGCGTGGGTGGGTGAGGTCTTTAGCACGTGCTCCCATTCCTCCTTGATGAGAAAATACAAGCCTGGAGCTGGCTTTTCTCGGCCAGCAGGCCCGGCCCCACGGCGGCCCTCTCGCCTGCCTTCCGGAAGTCATCAACAGCTCCGGAGTGTTCCGGGGAGCTCGTTACCGTGGCCCCAGTGGCCAGTGAGTGCCGCCCTGCCAGTGCGGTTAGTGCGCACCTCACACGAACAGCAGCCCCTAGTGCGTTCCCGGCCCCCGGCCCCGTGGTTCTCCTCTCCTGCTGCTGGTGCAGTCCAGGCCGCCCTCATGGAGGCAGTGGCAGGCCCTGCTGCTGGCCGTCCTCACCTGACACCCACCTAGGTAGGCTGAGTCCGGGGGTGGACGAAGCCTCGGCCTGACAGTCAGAACACGAGACCCCAGCCCCCCTTTGCTTAACTCAAGAGCCCAGGACAGGTCACTTTCTCTTTCCGGGCCATGGTGTCTCCATTTTACAAAATGTGGACAGTTCAATTAGACCAGAGATTCTCAGCCTTTTGGGATCTGAGGGGCCCTTGAGAGTCCCAGAAAGCAATGGGGGCCTTTCTTCAGAAGAACGTACATGAACATACATGCATAAATAATGCACATGTAATTTTCGGGGCTCAGAAGTCTTCTGTAACCCCTCCATAAACCACAGGGGAGCTGTGAGGTTCCACCCAGGCATGGCAACTGCACAAGGGGGTGGTACGCTCCGCTTTCTCCCTGTCTCTCGCCGGGTTATAGGTATCAGAAGAGGCAACGCACAGGTAAGTTCCTCAACGCCTGTAAAGCGCTTCCTACTGCTAACGTGCAGGCTGCTCTGTGCCTCTTTGCTGACCCCGTGGTGACAGCGTCAGTAGCTCCCACCCAGTGAGCGCTTGCGGGTGCCGTGCTGAGAGCTGCCCACGTGTCCTTGCATTTCACCTTCACAGGGATCCTACCAGGTGGGGCTAACATTACCCCCCATTTTGCTGATGAGAAGGCTGATCACAAAACGTTGAATTCCCTTGTCCAAGATCACACAGTCAGGAAGTGGCAGAGAACAGGTAAGTCTGATTGAGGTAAAGTGGCCAGATAACGGGATGCCCAGGCTGTCAGCCACATGGTAAATCTTAACCACTGGAGGAAATGCTGAAAGTGATCCCTGGACTGGAAGAGCAGGGCATCCACTCAAGGACACACACACACACACACACACACGCACAGACACACAGATGAACACACACTGAGACACATGCAGAGAGACACACACACACACAGATGAACACACACTAAGACACATGCAGACACACACACACACACACACACACAGGGCCTGAGAAACCCAAGACAGACCAGCATCGCTGGATGTGGCGGTGGGAGCCGTCAGGGGTGAGGTATCTGGAGAGAGCAGGGAAAGAGTTAATCAGGGCACTTCCTGGAGGAGGTGAAACTGGGGTACGTCTGAATGAAGGGAAAGGCGAGAGTGAAAGAGAGGCCTTGCAGGCAGCAGGAGCCGCTGCGTGAGCACCGTGGGGGTGCAGGAGGGACGCAGGGATGCCGGCCTGTGCGGCTCAGGCAGTCAAAGGTTTGTGAAGAGCCCTGGTCGTATTCAGCCATGTAGCAGCCACGCCATGGGCCACACCAGCTGGCCCTGGGTTTGGGTTCCAGCTCTGGCACTGACTATGTAGTGAGCGTGTTTCTTAACCACTCCAGCCTCAGTTTTCTCGTCTGTAAAATGGGAGTAATCACAGGATCTGCCATGTAGAGTTGTTGAAAGCACTAAAAGAGATCATGCATGCAGAGGGCTTAGCGCCGGGCTGGCAGAGGGTAAGCTCCAAGCAAGCGGTGGTGACTGTTGCTGCCCTTATGACTCTTCACAACTGTGACGGTGTTGTCAGCGTGACGCTGGCACACACTGGGCACTCCAATGTCAGCTTCTCCTCCCATGGCTGCTCCCTGCGCCTGTTCAGTCAAGACAGAAAAAAGAGTCTTTTACAAAGCCAGAGCGGGAAAGTGAAGCCTCCCTTTGCTCCCCGACTCATGTCCAGGGAGGGAACCGCACGGTCCTTTAGAAGAGGGACGATGTGCTAATAAACTGCACAGATTCTGAGAACTGGGCGCCCAGTAACCACAGCTCACTAGCTCTGACAGGTGAAATTGGACACTCAGAACATTTCACTTGATTCCTTTCAAACGGAGACCGAGACGGCCCGCACCTCTGCTTTGTCCTTAATTGGTCACATTTTGAAGCATGCTGTTTACTCGTGACCCTGGAGTTAATAAACAGCCAGAGACCTCACTGTATTGAAACGCAGTTCACAGGAAAGAGATGTGCTTGGTGCCAGCAATCATCTGCTAGGACTTTAGAGTAAATTACCCATCCGTCAATTTCTGTCTTCCTGGGAGGTATTGTTTCACGCCAAGGGTTCCTTGCTAGATTGAGACCAAAAAAAATCAAATTCATCCCAAAGGCACCTAAAACACAACATGCCATAATGCCCCCAGCTGGTCCCATGTTCTAACCCTCCTCCCTGTCCCAAGCCAGTCTCCCTTCGGCCTTGGGTGGTGGTGCCAAGCTGTGGACCAGACATCCGCTTTGTCACCACCCTCCCTCCGCACCTGTAATCAACCAATCTGATGATTTTCTTTCTGAAGCGTCTCTCCACCCCAGTCCCACTGCCCCAGACCCTCCTCTACGGGACACCAGCCATTGTCTCCTAACTGCCACCCCAACACCATTCTTACTCCCTTTCAAGCTATTCTCCATGTGGCTGCAAAGGAGATTCTTCTAAAATGCAAATTCAATCCCATAATCCCATCAAGCTCTGGAACAAAACTTTCCAAAGGCTCCCTGTTAGCATCAGGGCGAAGTCTCAGCTGCATGTGACAGCAAGCAGAGCCCTTCAAGGTGGCGCCCGCCTGCCTCCTGCACGCTGGCTCTCTCCTTGCTGCACTATGGTGGAGGCTTTAGCAAGACAAAAGCAGGTGAGGCCCTGAAAGACTTACTGCGCTGCCAGCTACGCACCTGGCCCTTCTATCCCAGGACACCTGCCTTCCCTTGTTGGCCTGGAAAACTTCATCCCTTCCCCTCCTTTGCTGCTCAGCTCTGACATCACTACCTACACGCAGCCTTCTCTGACAGTCCCCGCTATAGAAATAGAGCCTCTCTTGGAACAGCATGAATACATTTCAATTGTTGAATGCATCTCATTGAATTAAAGTTCCCTGTATTCAAGCCTGTTCTCTGTTTCCTACTGGGAACAGGCTGACGTCAGTGCCCTTGAGTCCTGAAACCCCAGTACCAAGCACAATAGGCTTCTCGTGGACGATTTCATTTTGCCATCACCATATTCTGTTAGGTAGGTGCTATGCCTATTCTCATTTTATAGAGAAGGAAATTTAGACTCAGAAAGGTTAAGCAGCTTGCCCAAGATCACACAGGCAGTGTCAGACAGACTTGAACTAAGATTTAGTGACCCGAAAGGGAAGAGGTGCTCCGGAAATACTGGTTTCTTCGTGGAATGTGAGTCAGGTGCTCATTCTTTTAAATCACCACCTCCCCTTATCCTGAAGATACATTTAGAACAAGAACCTAAAGGATCCTAATGAAAAGGTGTGTACATATACTTATTATGTTAAAGGGATATTACCTGGATAGCCTCTTCTAAAAGAAAACTCCCTTGCAAACGGGGTTATGGAAAGAGCTTGACTTTAGAGAACCTGGGGTCTTTCCCAAAGAACTCTGATCATTTACTTGTTGCACAAATTTCCTCAGGCGAAAAGCTCTGGGTGCTTGCGGTTGGTGTGCATTGGACACTGGATACCAAGGGGCTGTGGGTGGGGCAACCACAGTGTCTGTTACGAACAGTAGCAATGATAGTAACAAGGTTCCAGCCACTGAACGCGGACGATGTCCCAGACACCGGACTGAGCCCTTGGCAGGACTGTGCTCTCGGATAACTTGCCCGGGGTTGCACACTGCCCGTCAGCAGCAGGGTGGGACTGTAACCCCATGGCTACTGGGCCAGAGTGCATGCTCTGAACCCTATTCCACTAATACTACGCTCTGCTGCATATTATGGTCTGCTGAGACGTATGCAGGCTCAGCAGCTGGCGGAGACTGCCAAGGCAGAGCTGCCCTGGTCCGCACGCGCTGACCAGTGCTGTGTGAACAACACGGCGTGCACGTGAGGGGCTATGAAGACCACCACCACTAGACAGCAGGTGTCTGACTACCTAGGAGAGTCTGGAGTCTATTCTCTCCGTACTAAAACACTCTCCAGAAGTTTCCCTGTGCTAAGACGTCTCAGAGGGTCCAGGAGAGTAGAAACAACAAAGAGGTCAGAAACAGGAAGCTCCTACATCCTCGACAGCCCCCTCCCCACCCGCCCCCAACACACCCCAAGAAAAAATCCCGGCGTATCTCCCAGCCTGGCACTGAAAGAGTTACCTGAAACTGCTTCCATGATGAATGGCTATAATACTGTCTACGTAATGGGTTTCCTATTTAAATTTTGTGAGGATTTAATCAGTTGGGCACAGCTGTGCAAGATGCACCATAAACTATGTTGAAAAATATGTAGACATATACATTTATCTGCTACAAATTAAGCTCACTTAGAGGTGGTCTTAATGGCCCATGTAGCCATCATTACAAGCATAAATTCTAAACTGTCTGTTTCCAGTGAATTTGCTTTGAGAAAAAAATTAATGCTCATCCTTAGCAGAGCATGGTAATAAATGAAAGGACCCTTAATTTGCAAAGCGCTAATAGCCAGGCCATTTTCCATTAGGAACCCCATGCTGGGCCGTGTATGGCAGGGTAGCTTCGTGGGGGATTCCGGCGCCCAGGCTGGGGGCGGCGTGGGGGCTGGCATCTGGAGGCCCACTCTGTGCTTTACCTGATCCCCTCAGGGGGGCTGCAATCCCTACTCTAGAGCAAGGAGGGGAGCCTGCGAGCAAATCCTTCAGTCTGGGCTGCACCCGTTCATCCAGAGACGCACATTCATCCTTGCTCTGGCCACGGCGGCAAAAGCTCCTCAGCACGAGGATAGCCCAGTGGTGAGCACACAGCTGGGTGCTAATGAGAATGCACCGCAAATGGGAAAATGGAAGTTCTCCCACTTTCTTTTAGGTCCTAGCAATGGAAAATGGTAAAACAAGAAAACAGAAAAAGAGCTGGGTTTGAATCCCAGCCCGCTTCCTTGGCACAGTCTGATCCTGGCAACGTGCTTCTCCTCTTAGTCACCAAGAGCTGCCGGTTTGCAGACAGTCTCTCATTTCTCTTCTCACTGTCAGTTAATCCTTGCCTTATGATAACCTTAGGAGGCAGGTGCTGCCATTTTTCCATCTGAATCCAAGGTCAGGGCGTGCACGGGGCAGCCAGGGGCACAGTGTAAGGAAGCACTCACTCTCGGTCATGTAAGCGCCAGCCCGACATTTGCACCACCCTGAGAGTTAGAGCTTCCTTACACTTTACTCCTCAAGTGCCTCTCTTGCCACACCCAGCCCTGAATAGGGACCCAAGGCACAGAGAAGTTAAGGAATTTGCCCAAGGGCACAGAGGTACTAAGCAAGAGAGCTGGAGACCAATTCGTAGCCGTTTATCTCCAAATTCCATTCTCTTTTCTACATGCCCTGGTGATGCCCTTTGAATTGAGCAGCTTGGTCCATTCAGCAGAAGTTGGGCATTTACCGCGGGCCGAACTTTACAGCAAAGCTTTCACATACTCTCTTGTCCCCTCTTCTTCGTGGCAAATTTTACTTTCAGAAATAATCTTACCAATCCATTTTTAAAATTTGTTTGTGGCCTGCATGCCTCACCGAATATTCACCACTTTGTCTTCAGGGGCTAGAACAATGCTCGGCACACAGTAGGTGCTCAACAAATATTTGTTGAATGAATTATCTTATTCAGCAAACATTTAAATGAGAAGTTGAGGGAAACTAGCCTGGTGGTTCTCACGCCTTGTCCCGTCTACCTCCTGCCCTCTGTGTGTCAGGTGTCCCCACACTCAGCCGTCCTGGGGGAGGGGCTGGCGACGGAAAAGGCAGTCATATGAAAGTTAAAATCTGGGCGGGTTTTGTCCAGTTCTTTTCCCACAATCAGAAATGCAGAAACATTTTCACCAGTGTGTTTGGTGGCAAGAGTTGGCAAGGTACTAGAAAGTGGTAGAAGGATAAAAATGTGGAAAATCTTAAAGAAAATTTGGCCTGTGGAAACCTGACCAGTTGCAAAGACACCAGCGACTGCGGGAGTCTCGGGAATATCTTGAGAAGCGCCCAGAGCCCTGTTCGCCTCCTGCCGGCCCAGCCTCCCCGTCTGAGACAAGGCCCCTCCCAGCCACCTCTGGGTCGCTCTCGGCTGTGCCCCTGCCACTTCCGTAGAAAGCACCAGGGGGAGAAAACAAATCTGTACATATCTGGCCTGCAATTCTACACGATTTAACAGCTGACAAGTGCGGGAACAGGAAGAGTCGCTATTGCATTAGCAGCACTGTGCTGAAGCAGATGGGATTAGAGCTCGTCCTGCAGGCCGAGTCCGAGCCAGGTGACCAGAGGAAGCCGCACTCGCCCTGCCCCACGCAGGCTCCTCTGGGAGGAGACCACACAGGGAAGTTCCAGTGGGGGCTGGGCAGACCGGGGGAGGGGTGGCCATCCAGTGCAATACTGGGGTTCACACAAAAAACGCCAGACTGAATTCCTGACTGGTCACGGTGATAACACATGCAAAGTTAAATAGGTGACCAGACACTTCACATATACTATAATAATAATAATAATAATTATTTTACAGCTAGTAAGGGCAGAGATCTAATCTGAATCCATGCTCAGGACCAAAGTTAGGGACCCTGCGTCTGCACTAACAAGCTTCTGAGCCAGCTTCCTTCTGCTGTGGAAGCCCAGTCCCCCAAATCCCCATCCACACTTAGTTAGCAAATACCACTTCCTCTAGGCAGCCCTCTCTGACGTCCTACCCTGCTCAGACGGTCCCTGTGTCCCTGGTAGCATTCTCAGATCACGGGCATGTAGAATCTACCCCGCTCTGGCCTTCCCGCACTTGGTCTGCCTCTTGGGCGGCCCTGGGAGGGCAGAGGCCACGCTGCCTTGTCCACTGCTCATTCTCCCCCCCTCCCCTGGCACAGACGCGAGCCCCTAGCAGTGCTTGTAATAAACGACTCAGTGGGTCTGCAACGGTTACGCCAGGGCATTTCAAACACTCAGGTGCAGAACAGTCATGGGGAGAGCGTGTTAGCCTGCAGGTTCTGACTCTGGGGATTTGCATTTCCAACGAGTTCCCGGGTGAGGTCTGTGCTGCTGTCCCGGGACCCCACTTTAAGTAGTGGGGGCCTAAGCTACCACACCAGACGTGAGCGTAGGCTATCGGGGGCACAGGGCCGTAGAGCTCTGCCTCAGCTTTTAGCTAAAGAAGCAAGTTGGTCAGGCTGCCAACACTCTTAATTTTTTCGGAGCAGATGGGCAGTCAGCATAGACTGGCCCTTAAAGAGCATTTGCTAGGGGCTCTATGTGCGTGATCAGTTTTACCCCACATGGGAGGCCACTGTTAAAGTCTTTCCTAACACACAGGTGGGACTGCCCTGAACACCGGGCCAGCACAGCCCTACCTCGACACGCCTGGGCTCTGGAGTCCAGCCTGGGTAGGTTTGTGTCCCGACTCTGCCACGGACTGCCTGTGGGGCCTCGGGCAAGCCCGTCAGCCTCCCTGTGCCCCAGGTGATCACGTGGGGGTGATATCATACATGCATCACCGTGTTGCAAGGGCTGAGCAAGAACGTATAGCAGTGGGGCCCTGGGCACCGGGTGGGCGTCAGCTCTTCCTAACGGTTGCTTAGTGTGCACAGGAAGGCACGTGGCGGCTGGACTTTGACCCAGAAGAATAATTTCAGGGCAGCCGCCCAAAGCTCAGACTGGAGGCTCTGGAGGCCCAGGAGAGAGCTGCCACCCAAAGTTTATGATTTAAATGGGATAGAGTCGTCTGCCGGTAATAAAGCATGTTTTAAACAAGAGACTTGTTCACAGGGTGACACATAAAGATGTAAATTCAAGCCGTAAATCTCGCCCACAGCCCGAGTGCCAGAGGAGCTCAGTGGTGTCCGGGTCGCTGGGCAGACGGTCCTGCTTGGCCTGGCCTGGCCTCACCCTCTGCAGGGCCCCAGGACCCCGGCCTCCAGGGGACCCACACTTTCCATACAGCTCCATCTCCCCACAGGGTCTGTTTCCTGGCTGCAGCAAAGTGGTAGGATTATGAAGCCGAGTGCTGCCCGGTGGACAAAGGCTTCAAAAAGGGATGAATGAATTGTTCCCAGAGTTGCACATTGAGCTTGCTTCAGGGTCAATGTCATCGAGTCAATTAAGCTGAAATACATGGCATCTCATTAAGCCTTGGGAAATTTTCTTTCTGGAATGCTCCGGGGAGAGACCCCTGGTTACCCTCCAGCACCCGCCCTGGCTCCCAGCCCCATGGACCCTCTGGCCCTCCTCTGCGCAGGGCCTTCTCACATGCCGGTCCCTCTGTCTGAGTCACCTCTCTGTCTTCGCATAGCTTGCTCTTCTCCTGAAGGCTTCACCTTGGATGCTATTTTCTCAGAGAGGCTGGACCTGATGCCAGAATCTAAGGATGTGGCCCTCGTCATCATCTCACCGCGAGCAAAGTCACAATTTCTAATTACACATTTTTGCTTATTTGTTTTTACCCGTCTCCCCTGCTAGACCACACCCAGCATGAGGACAGGGCCACGTCCACGCTACTCACTGCTCCATCCTGGCACCCTGTCCACGGTCACAACAGCTACAATGAAACGTCTCGATCACTCCCTCCGTGCTTATACTTTTCTAAGGGGCTTTGTCTTCTCCTTTCCTCACAACCCACTATAGGTGAGCACCATCGTTAGACCCATTTTATAGATAAGGAAACTGAGAAACAGAGCTCTGATGTCAGCCCGGCTCGGATAGCCCATGGATCTACGCTGTCACATAGCAGATGTGCGGAAAGGATTTGGTGACTGAAGAGATGGTCAGAACCGCTCAGTCCAACACAATCCCATCTAAACCCACCGAATTCAGTCTGTTCCATTCGCTTGCTAGTAAGTCCTTGGCAGTGTGCTGGGTGCTTCCTGACCCTCAAGGAAGCTCACGGTGGCTGTGGTGACAGAAGCCAGGGTGTGAATGACCTTGCCAGCTCCCCAGGTTCTCCCCCGCCTCGCCTGATTCGCTCAGCAGATGCCCTTGGGATGCTGGAATCTCACGAGTGAGGCTGAGACGCACACAGCATCCCATGGTGCAAAACATGCGATGCCTCCACCTCGCAATCCCTTAGTTACAGACACGGACGCCGAGCCAAGAGGGGTTAGCCACACAGCTGAGCGGGAGCAGGAGGGTTTGAATCCCTCCAGACTGTTCTGGAACCCCCGTTACACTACACAAAAACTGTAAAGGATACACTTTCTCATCAGTGCCAGCTTGGTCACGTGTAGCTGGAGACAGACCGAGTCACCACAGGAGGCGGTGATCTGTCTGCAGTGGGACAGGCGGGGGCTGGGGGGCTGAGCCGGGACCCTCAGCCCAGCACAGTCCCCAACAAACCTCCAAATGTGCGTCTGCAACGAGCACCATCCTGCCTCCATTAGAGCAAGATATCACCAGTAGGGGAAAAAATGGATGTGTCTGTTAGAATACGTACTTCAGAAAGGATGAGACCAATGCAGGCACACAAAAATGAGCTCGAGTTCAGCATCTTTTTCCGGAAATTCTCCCCAATAGACTTAGTTCAGCCCTTGAAGACATGTATGAGAAGCAGCAGATGCAAAGCAGTAGATCCTAAACTCTTGCCGTTCCCACTGCTATCTTCTGGAGTTTTCTCATACCCACAGACCACCTACACTGCTAATGACTGGTACTTTGTCTTAAATAAACTCACTTAAAAAAACTTAAATAGAATTATTTTTAAATCTATGAGAAAATAGTCATTTTTAAATAGTCATTAAGAAACTCTAAGTAGAAAATGAATAATATTAGGCGGTATCATTAACTATAAACACAATGTAAACAAAGCAACGTTATTAAATTCAAAGCAGATACTGTTTCCCGGTCGCCAGCAGAGGCCTGCTCCGTGTTGCAAAGGGAGATGAACACGGTTGCAGAGGCATGAACTTCATGCGAGCAGCAAGCCAAGCCTGCTCCCGACGCAATCGAGAGCAAAAGAAAATACAGCTGGGAAGGGAATGATTTTCTCTCTGGATGAGTCAGTGCCACTGGGTGGGGGCCCTGGAGCAGGGTGTCCCGTCCTGTCTCTGCCACCCACTCGCCCTGTGACTTTAGGTGAGTCACTTCTTTTCTCTGGGACTCAGTTTTCCCACCTGTAAAATGCAAGGTTAGACTAGAATTAGTTACCAGCTGGTCTCTCGGGTCCGTCAGAGCCTCCGGTTCTCTGACTCAACACCGGGTGAGTGCTGTGGCCCCCGCAAACTGCTGCACACTGCACTGGGAATGTGTCCTCCCAGGGAAGGTCCCACACGCCACCGTTCCCACTTAGGGCTCATTCCTGGGCTGAAATCAAGTCTCAAGACTTTCTGGAAAGGCCTCCCGCTTTGGCAAGGGCCATTTGGATGTGTGGGAAGGGCTGGAGGCTTAGGCAGGAGGAGAACTCAGCAAATAAAAGTCTGTTTGAGTTCAGAAAACCAGCCTCCATGAGCAATCGGAGTGGCTCACTTTGGTTAGAATATTTTGTAACCAGTAGGATTATCTGCAATGATAAAATTCATACCTCCCAGCCTTCAGATAAAGACGTCCGCAGGAGGGTATTGATGGCATCATTGTTGTTGGAAAGAGAAAGAGAGAGTGGCCTGGTGATTCCATTGTGTGTGGAATAATAGGGCCGGGAAACAGATCTATTTTCGTATCAGCTGACTGCGGACCGTTGCCCCCCAGCTCGATTCATTCTTGGGCCCAGCAGCCCCCCTCCAGGACGCCGGGTTGTGTTTCCAGCAAACACACACAGGCTTGGACACTCCCAGGGCCGGGGCCTGATGTGGGGGCACAAAGACATGCGGCTCCTACGGCTGCCAAGGCCTCGTTCTCTGCACGCCCAGGCCCGCAGCGGCCGCCCTCCCGCCCACTGCTTCTCGGCCGCAGCAGTGAGTGGCCTCTTGTCATTCTGCTCTGCCTGTCAAATTGGCTCTGGTCACCACTGGGGACACAGTGAACTAAAGGACCACACGTGGCCCTGCCCGAGGATGAGGACCGGCTCAGGAGCCACAAAACCAACACCTTCATTCCCTGGGACTGAGCACTAACTGCTCAGGTTTTCCAGAATCAGCCTGGGGACCCGATGTTCGATGGGAGAATGCCCAACAAGGACATAGAGTGGGGACAGCTCGCTTCCTTGGCACCTGTACGCCAGATGCTATTCTACGAGCTCAGCCTGTGCCAACACACCTATTTCTCACAGCGGCCCTGGTGTTGGTGCAAACCCTGTGATCCCATCGTGCACACGTGGAAGCCGAGGCACAGCGAGCCCAGTGGTTTTCTCTAAGGTGAATCAGCCAGGAGGTGCCAGAGCCAAAACTTGAGCCTTGGCCGAGCGGCCAGCGTGGGCTCTGAACCGCTGTGCCGGACTCTGACCACGGCAGGCAGCCCCGTGGGGCCGAGAGCTCGGCTCTGGAAGGCCAGGGATCCTGGGTTTGAGTCAGAGTTCTGCCGCTTGCACCTTCATGAGCCTCAGCTTTCTTGTTTGTAAAATAAATGGGAGCAAAAATCCTGAGGACCTCAGAGTGTAAAGAACAAATGACATGAAACCTGTTCTGCCCTCCGCACAGGGCCCGGCACAGGAAATGCCCAGGAAGTGGCAGTGATTATTGCTGTCAGGATGACGACGGCCTCCGCGTCCTCTCTGCTGCCCCCGGTCCTTGCCTGGGCTGTAACTCAGAGTCACCTGGCAGCTGCTCCCGGCACAGAAGCCATTAAAACCCCCACATCTGCTCTCTGCAGCAGCAGCAAATCAACACGGGCCCGCCCTCCTCCCCCAGCAGGTCCAAGGGCTTGGCCGCCGTCGCCACTGCGTCAACGCTTGACTTCCAGCCCCTCGCCCCAGTCCCATCCGCTGTTCCCCCTCCGTCCCCATCCCCTCTCTCCTGCCCTCTCCCCCCACCCCACCCCGATACCCTTGCCTCACTCCTGGCCACAATTAAGCCAGAGAGTGAGGCCAGATGTAAAAATCACTAAAAACAGTTACAGATTCATCACCGGGGTGGGTGAGGCAGAGCCCAGGCCTCACCGAGGAAGTGACTCCCCACCTGCTCCTGTCCTTCGGGACAGTGGTTCTCAGCGCTGGGGGGTCTCAGAAGGGCTAATGGGCAGGCCCCACCCCAGGTGAGGAAATGAGCAGCTCTGTGGTCAGAGCCAGGGTGGGGCTATTTTAAAATATCTTTCCAGGTTATTCTGGTGCACAGCCATGGCTGAGACCACAGGCTAGAAGCCTGGTGTGTGGGACAAAGTGTCGTCAACCACGCCCCGGCTGCAGAGGCCTCCCAGCCACCGGCCTGGCTCCGTCGGCACCGCGGCGTTGTGCCCGGCTCTGGGTCAGACTGCCTGGGCTCCAGGCCTGCTTTCATCGCGTGCTGCACAGACGGGGCAACCTCTAGGTGTGGTTTCTACAAAAGGTTCCCCAAGGCTCTTTCCTCAACTGCACGATGGGCTACAAAGGCACTGACCGGACGGTGTTATTGAGGAATGAAATGAGGAATGTGTGTAAGAAGCACTTGAAGCCATGCCAGGCACACAGTAGGTCTGGAGGAATGTGGCGACTTTGCCATCCCAGGGTGCCGCCGTGCACTGTCTCCCCAGCCTTTTTCCAAAATGCTGCTTCGGAATGAAATGCGGTGACGGTGTCAGAATGAGCTGGTCGTGCTCCCGTCGACGCTGCTTGCCTTGCTCCTGGCACGTGATGTGTCAGCCAGTGAGCTCGGCAGACACGGGAAGGAGGCGGATGCCAAGGATGGCGTTGAGGGCGTTGCTGCGAAAAACGAGGAAAAGAGAAGCTTTCCACCTCGCAGCAGTTGGAGCAAGATCGCAATGATAGCCCTCATTGTGTTTTGGTGGCTGTAGATTCTTAAAAGTGCTCTAGGTTTTTAAAAAATATGCATTAATGCTCCAGATTAAAAGATACATATGCAATTATGCAAATTGGGTACAAACCAACGTTTTTAGAACTCCAGACGACAGCCCTCATTGTAAAACCCGACGACGAATTGGGGCCTATGAGTTTGACCCTGCTGCAGTGACACTGCCTGCGTGCAGGGTGCTCGTTGTTTGAGGGGCTCCCTGCCCCAGGGTCTGGCACTGCGCGCAGCCTCAGACGGGGGCTTCAGTCTGGCACGTGAGGGCGTCCTTTTCCTGGTGGGGTTCCCCTCCAGCCCTTCCCCATGGCGTCAGGGGACGAGCCGGGAAAGCTGACCTTCGAGTCCGAGTTTGAGCCTCAGGCCTGTAGGTACCAAGTCACGGTGACTTTCAGAGCCTCGGTTTACCCCTCCGTGAGATGGAGATAATGACATGTTCCTCACTAGACTATTTTGGGAGTTAAATGAGATAACCTACGGATGAAAACGCCAGTTCGCTACACAACACGGAGCAGACACAGCTCGAACGAGCTCCTCTTCCTAAATCCTTCAACCTGGGCGTCACAGGCCAGCTGCTCACGCCTCCACGGGAAACCTGGATCTCTGGGAGCCCATTAGCTGAGCCGAACATCCAGGCGATGAAGGGGCTCTGGAGCCTTTTCAGAGCACCCCCGTCCCGGCGATGGTCGTCCCGGCGATGGTCGGGGCCAGATGGCTCGGGAGGTGGGGCGGGGGCGAGGCAGCGCGGTGGGCCAGGGAAGAGTTCACCTGCCCCTCCCGCCGCCCAGCCCTGACAGATGCGCAGTCTGGGAAGGTTTCCAGCTGCAGTGGCGGGAAAGAGGGCAATTAACCCCATGCCAGCACCTGCTCTGGCAGAGGGGGAAGCAGGTGAGGTTGCCTTGGTGCGTTTATTCTCTTCTGCTCATGTTTCATCACCCTAAACCCGTGACCCTCGGCACCTTCCAAGGTAAGCACCTACTTCAGTCTGGCAGTTTCTCTCTCTTTTCCTCTCTCCAGCTCCCTCAAACCTTCCCCGTCCTCCTTCCATTCTTCTCAGGGCGGTACTGGCACCTGCCGAAGCAGTTGTCAGCGGCAGCGGTCCACGCCGGTGCTGTGCGCCCCGCACCTTCTCCCGCCAGGACCCTCCATGCCGTGCCTCTTGCTGCTGGCAGGGCTGCGGCACCGCCACGGGTCAGGGAGGGAAACACCGGTGGTGGCTTCTCACATCGTTAGGGAGGGTTCCTGCTGTGAGGCGACAGGGCACAGAGAGAGCGCCAGCTTTCGAGGAGCAATTAGCCTCCCTGGGCCTCAGCTCTGAGCACCCAGGATGACGCGAAAACACGAGCGCGGGACAGCAGTGCCGTGCGGTGACCTGGTGGCACTAGCAGGGACATCAGGGTGAAGCATTGCAGGCACTTGTCACAAAGCCCTTTCCCCCTCTAACGGTGACTCACATCCGGAGGACGGGGCTAGGCCAAGCATTTCACTCGTGGGGACACGGAAGAGCATTTACAGCAGTCCGGTTTGGGGGTTTACACGAGTTTTCTGGGGCTGCAGTAACAACATACCACAAACTGGGTGTCTTAAACCACAGAAATTTATTGCTTCGCCGTTCTGGAGGCTAAAAGCCCAGCAAGGCCTCAGCAGGTCTGGTTGCTCTCGAGAGGTGGGAGGAAGCGTCAGCCCCAGGCTGCTCCTGGGCCTGTAGGTGGCCATGTTCTCCCTGCGTGTCTTCATGTCACCCGTCCTCTGTGAACGTCTGTCTCTGTGTTCAAATTTCCCCTTTTATGGGGACACCAGTCATCGGATGAGGGGCCCGTGCTACTCTGCTAATTACATCTGCAATGACACTACTTCCAAACAAGGTCGCATTCTGAGGCACTGGAGGTTAGGACTTTAGCACATGCGTTTTGGGAGGGGACACAGTCAAACCCGTAACAGAGCTAAGCGCGGCCTGAACCCAGTGACACGCGGCCTTGCTTGGATGAGCCCTTCCACACGACTGAGCCTCAGTTCCCGCGTCCACAGATCATCTGCAAAGCACGAAACCTGTGAACTGGGAAAAGGTAAGTCTTCAGGGACAAGTTGCTCTCATGATTACTCTGCCCACGTAGCCACGTGGGACCTGTCCACTGTATTCAGAGACCAGGACGCCTTCATCCACGGAACTGTGGGAGGAGAGGCCAGACCCACACCCCAGCCATGTGGGCCCCTGACCGAGTCTCCCATAGCCCGAGGCTTAAGGAAATCTGTGTTGAAAGAGAACAAAGATTTCCATTGCAACTAAAATTTCTTTGGTTAAAGAAGCGAATGATTTGTGGGAGCAAAGAGTGTGAAGCAGAATTAATCACTCAGATAATAGCAATGCATGCTATTTTATGTTTCTAACAAAAATAAGATTTTTTTAAAGTATGTTCTTTCTTGAATCTCAGCTTCTTTTGTCTTTGGAGGAAATAGGCAGCTCAGAAATGAAGTTCTGGAAACTTGGAATCATTCACTGGGAATTCTTCTATTCTTCCCATTTCACAGTCATTTTCAAATATTGTCAGGGAGCAAAAGGGAACAGATTTCTACTTAAATGCGTCTCCAGGCTCCCAAACCTAAAGGTCTCCTGTCTGCAAGAGAAAAGCACCACAATAGCCATGTCCCTATCCAATTAGGAGCCTGAGCTGATAAAATATTTCCTGCCAAGAATAGCAATTCAAGAGAGAGAGAGAGATTTTTTTCTTCTTCAAAAGTATGGAAAAAAGGCTTTTAATCAGAGAAGCAGATCTTTCTTTTTATTACTGAGGATAATATGATATGAAATTCTCCTCAAAACTGCACATAATGAAGGTAAAATGAATCATGGGAAAATTCCCTTCTGTTACGGTAAAATTCTGATGAGGATGGGAGAGGTTAGGAGTGTTTTAGTTAGTCTGAATCAGTATCTACTTCTTCTCAAAAGAAGACATTCTCTTCTTGTTCAAAGAATATCCCCAGGCAACTGTGGTGGGCTGAATGATGGCCCGCAAATGTGTCTACACCCTAATCCCTGGAACCTGCCAATGTTACCGTATGTGATGGGACGGTGAACTCTCTGTGCCAGCTTGGCTAGGCTATGGCACCCAGTCGTTTGGTCAAACACCAGGCTAGATATTGCAGTAAAGGTAATTTTTAGATGTTATTAACACTCAAGTCAGTAGACTTGGAGTGAAGCAGATCACCCTCCATCACGTGAGTCGCCTCATCCAATCCACTGATGGCTGTGAGAGACTGGGGTCCCCTGAAGAGGCCAGTGTTCCGCTGCCAGACTCGAGGCTGCAACATCAACTGGCTCCTGGTCTCCAGCCTGCCCTGCAGATTTTGGACTTGCCAGTCCCCACAATCATGTGAGCCAAGTCCTTAAAATAAGTTTCTATCTATCTAGCTAGCTATCGACTTACCTATCAACCCACCCCATTGGTTCTGTTTCTCCGGAGAACCCTGACTAGTGTGTAGGGCAAAGAGAACTTTGTAGCTGTGATTAACTTAAGAATCCTGAGGTGGGGAGATTAACCTGGATTACCTGGGTGGGCCCAGTGAAATCACAATGATCCTTATAAAAGGGAAGATATATATAGAAGAAGTCAGAATCAGAAGGAAAGATGCCATAAATAGAGGAGCAGAGGGTCAAAATGTGCTTCGAATGGAAAAAAGATGCCACAAGCCAAGGCATCCCGGCACCCACTAGAAGCTGAAACAGGTAAGGAGACAGATTCTCCACTCGGAAGAAGGAATCATTCCTGCTGACACTTGGACTTTAGGTCTTCTGACCCCTGGGGATAAATTTGTGCTGTTTTGAGCCCCTAAATTTGTGGTGATTTCTTACAACAGCAAAAGGGCACTGACACGGTGATCTAGAGCTACCAAAGAAAACTTAAGCATATGGAATGAAAAGTGCTTTTAGAGCTCTGTATTTTCAAATATTTATAATTGTTATCATTCAGGGTTATTATTCTATGTAAATAGCTCTTATAAATAAATGTAAAGGCAGACATCTAAGAGCAAAGAGAATTTATAAGAAATTCAGAGAAGAGGAGATGGCAACATCAAATACGTTCCATAAATATTTTGGCCTAGCTGATAATCAGAGACCTGTAAAATAAAACAATAACATGCTATTTTTTTGCCTACTTAGTATAATAAATGTCTTGAGTGATGAGGCTCACTGAGGATCAGACTGTGGCAAGACAACACATTCAAACACAGCTGGTGGAAATGTAAATGAAAACGATCGTTTTGGAAATTATTTACACAACATATATCATGAGCCTGGAAAATTTATATCCTTTCACCCATATGTTCGCATTTAGAAATGTAGCTTGAGGACACGATCGGAGACGTGAGCAAAGGCGAGTGTACAACCTATCTGGGATGCGATGGAAAGCACTGGAAGGTGTCCACCGATGCGGTGGTGGCTGAGGAAGTCACGGCGAGCGTCACGCAGGCATTAGATGCAGTGTTCATAAAGATTCTGTGAGGGAGTGATGCCAATGAAAGTGCTCAATTAAGGGATTCCAAAAGTCCACCACTCCATAAAAGAAAAGAAAAAAACTAGCAAAAATGGTCACAATCAATTTCTGACAACTGAACCAAATAAAACCTAACCACTTCCCAGCTCAGTGTTAGCCTTGAAAATAACATCCCATATTCCCATTACCAGTACAAGAGGAGCAGAACAAGCCTCAGGAATTGTAATTATTAGTTTAGGACTGTGTGGTGGTTTCCTGGTAGACCAGCTCAAAAGGCTTGCCTTCCCCTTCCCTATCTCTGTACTTACCCGGCACTACAACAGCTACCTGGGGAATTTGTCAAAAACACTTACAGATAAAGTATCTGCTAATGTCTGAGGCAATGGAGAACAGTTGGGCCAAGCAATAGACTAACCAAAAAGCCTCGCAGAAAGACTGGGGAATATAATGCATTGGGGAATAAGGGTTTTGCAAAGGTTCAACTTATTCCTGGGGCTCTAGAAGGCCATGTGCATTCTCAAGGCTGTGCATCTGCCTAGGAAAGAACTAATAAAGCCCTAAGCTCTCATGTCTGGCTGAACTTGAAATTCTGTGCAAATAAGGAAGCAAAGGCTAAAGCACATTTGTAAACTGCCTGGCTGATTGTTGAAGGAATGTCCCAGCACACACAGAGCGCATCTTCAAAGACTGGGAAACTTTGCTTCCGGGCATTAACAAAATCTCTGTCCAGTCATTAGCGGACCATTAAGCTATGTCAGTGGTCATATATTACAAAGAATATAGACTTTACAAAATTAGTTTGGAAAAGTCACCAAACAAACAACAGCTACAACAAGCAGCGAAACAAATCATGTTATGATATGCAAAATGTCCAGTTATCAACCAAAAACCACAAGGCTTGCAGAGGAACAAGACAACATGACCCATACAGAAAAATAAAGCGATCAATTGAAATTGTCCTTAATGAAGCCCAGACACTGGACTTACACCAATCAAAAGGCAGACACTAGAATGAATTTAAAAAATCATTTAACTATAAGCTGTCTATAAGAGACTTAGTTTAGACTCAGACACAAATAGATTGAAAGCAAAACAATACAAAAAATACATCATGCAAACAGAAACCAAAGGGAGCTGGAGTGGCTATATTAATATCAGAAAAAATAGACCTTAAGACAACAAGTATTACAAGAGACAAAGAAACACATTATACAGTGATAAAAGGATCAGTCCAACAAGAAGATATAACAAATATAAACGTATATGCACCTAACAGCAGATCCCTAAAATACGGAAAGAAAAAAACTGACAAAATTGAAGGCAAAAATAGGTGGTCTAACTGGTCATAGTTAAAGACATCAACATCTCACTTTCAATAATGGGTAGAACAAGTTGACAGAAGATTAAGCAAATAGAAGACTTGAACAACACTATAAACCAACTAGACCTACTACTAGAATGCTCTACCCAACAACAGCAGAATACACATTTTTCTTGCAGGCACATGAAACATTCTCCAGTATAGACCATATGTTATGCCACAAAACAAGTCTCAACAGATTTTAAAAGATTTAAAGCTTACAAAATATCACGTATGACCTCAGTGGAATTTAGTTGAAAATCAACAGTAGAAGGTAAACTGGAAAATTCACAAATATATGAAAATTAAACAACACATTCCTAAATAATCAATGGGTCAAAAAATAGGTTGCAAGAAAAATTAGAAAAAAAATTGAGATTAACAAAAATGAAAACACAACATAGCAAAATTTATGAGATGCTTCAAAAGCAGCGTTAGAGGGAAATTTATAGCTGTAAATGACCATAATAAGTAATAGCACATTGTATATTTCAGAATTGCTAAAAGAGCAGATTTTAAATGTTTTCACCACAAAAAATGACAAGTATATGAGGTGATAGATTTGTTAATTATCTTAATTTAATTATTCTATAATGAAACATATATCAATATGAATCAATATCATATATCATATAAACATATATGTACCCCATAAAAATATACAATTATTTTTTGTCAACTAAAAGTAAAATATAAAGCTTGTGATGGTTTATGAGTAGAGGACAGAAGGAATTTCAGAAATTCTATTCTAAGACTTTAATGTAAAAACAAAGTGAAAAAAATAATGATAATTTTTTTAAATGTCTACATTAAGAAAGAAGATATTATAAATAAATATCTTAACCTTCAACCTTAAGAAAGTAGAAAAATAAGAGCAAGCTAAACCCAAGGTAGAATAAAGGAAATAAAAAAGATTAGTGTAGAAATAAATGAAAGAGTATAGAAAAACAAGAGAGAAAATGACAATAAAAGTTGGTTCTTTGAAACGATCATTAAACTTTTAAAACAGAGTCTAACGAAGCAAATGTTTTATCATCCCTTTTCACAGAGGAACACACGGAAGCGCAGAGCAGCCCATCCATCCATTCATCAATTTAGCAGTTAGAAAGCACCTGCTTTGTGCCAGGAGCGGGGTCGGCACTGGAAGGACAGCGGAGAACAAGACACACGCTCGGTAGCGCACCTCAGGGGGGCAGACACAGCAGAGTGTGGCTCTAAAGGCAGGCCTGTGCTGGTCTGGGGTTCAAGAAAACCTTTCCAGAGGAAGTGAGGTGCAAATGAATCCCAGATGGCTTGAAGGGGGCCCTGCACATGGGGTGCTGCTGAGCCGAGCTTTGGCTCATGGGGCCCACCCAGGTTTGGCCTGCAGAACGGGCACAGGGGCCTGGGCCTGGCCATCTCTGCCACACGTGCACAGGGTAGCTGGCCTTCCTTCCTGGGCCTCTGCTCTCCGTGTGGAAGTCCCTTCCTCCCTTCCCCCCACTGTTGCGGGAAGGAGGCCAGGTAAGAAGAGCTCTCTCTTCCCCAAGGTCTTGGGTCCTTTGGACAGGTCCAGTTGCCAGAAGACTGAGAGACCCATTTCTGCCAGGCCTCGGGGGTGGGCATGGAGCCCTTGTGACCTCGCAGCTGGAGCAGGTGCCAGGGCAGCAGGGGAAAGGGATGGCTTCTGCCTCAAGGTCATGGCCTTTGGACACAGAGTCTCCTCACTCAAGGACTAGTGGCTGGAGACCCAAGAGCCAGGGCTGTCCCCCTACACACTCCTTCTAACGCAGTGTGGAGAGCTGAGGCTGGCCTAACAGCTGCTGGCAGGTGGATCTGTGTTCCAGTCCTGACTCCACTGGGTACTAGGTCTGTGGCCTTGGATAATTCACTCCGCACTCTGAGTCATCTTTAAAACGGCAGTCATGAGAGTATATACCTTACAGAGGTGTTTAGGCATCAAATGAGATAATGCACTTAAAATGCTGAGCATGGTAGACAACAAATGTTCATTGTAGAAAAAAAAATCAATGCAATTGACAAGTCTTTAGCTAGACTGACCAAGAAAAAAAGAGAGAAAACTCATATTACTGAAATCAGGAATAAAGGTGAAGACATTATTATTGACTTTACGAAAATACAAAAGGATTATGAGAAAATACTATGAATAATTGTATGCCAAGAAATTAGATAATTTAGCTGAAATGGACAAATTTAAAGAAACACAAATTATCAAAACTGACTCAACAAGAACTAGAAAATCTGAATAGATCTATAACAGCTAAAGAGATTCAGTGATAAAAAAAAAAAAAAAAACCAACAACCAACTTTCAATAAAGAAAAGCCCAAGCCCAGAGTTTTAAAGTGCAGGTGTCCCAAAAGTAGCCATACATAGGGAAAATGGGAAATTGTAGCTAAATGTACCTTATTTACAAAATATTCATTACAAAATTTTATAAAATTTTTCCTTTGTATGGAGACTTTTGGGACACCCTGTAGAATCAACATCAATCCTTCTCCACTTCTTTAGGAACACTGCCTAACTCATTCCATGAGACCAGTTTTATTTACCCTGATATCAAAGCCATACAAAGTCATCACAAGAAAAGAAAACTACAGACCGATATCCTTTATGCATATACCCTCAACAAAGATCCTCAACAAAATATTAGCAAAATAACATTCAAAAATCCTTAACAAAATATTAGCAAGCCAAATTCACTAGCACATTAAAAGCATTCCTCACCATGACCAAGCCAGATGTATCCCAAGAGTGCAAAGGTGGCTCCATGCAAGAAAGTCAATCAACGCAGTACACCACATTAACGGAGGAAAAGATTTCAAAGCCCTACATGATCATCTCAATTAATGAGAAAAAGTGTTCAACAAAATTCAATACTCTTTCATGATAAAAAAAAAAATCACTCAACAAACTATTGAGTCAAGTATTGAATAGAAGGGAGCTTTTCAACCTGATAAAGGGCATCTGTGAAAAACCCACAGCTAACATCACAGTAACAAGAAAGACCGAAAACTGTCTCCCTAAGAGCAGGAATGAAAGGATGTTTGCTCTGTGTTTATTCAAACAGTACTAACAGTTCTGTTCAGGGCAATTAGGCAAGAAAAAGAATTAAAAAGCAACTAAATTGGAAAAGAAGTATAGCCGTCTCTATTCACAGGTGATATGATCTTATATATAGATAATCCTAAAGACATGACAACAAAGATATTAAAGTTAATAATTGAGTTCAGCAGTGTTGCAGGATACAAGATCAATACACAAAAATCTGTTCTATTCCTATACATAAGCAATAAATAATCTGAAAATGAAATAAATAAGATAATTGCATTTATTATAGTATAAAAATAATAAAATACTTGGGAATAAGTTTAACCAAAGAAGTGCAAATTTTGTATAATGAAAACTACAAAGTACTATCTAAAGAAATTAAAGATGACTTAAATAAATGGAAAGACATTCATGGATTGAAAAATTCAATGTTGTTAAATGTCAATGCATCCCAAATTAATTTACAGATTCAAGGTACTCCCTATCAAATTTCCATCTATCACTTTTGCAGAAATGGACAAGCTGATTTTAAAATTCACCTGGAAATGCAGGGGACTCAGAACAGCCAAAACAATCTTGCAAAGAGAACAAAGATGGAGGACTCACGCATCCTCATTTCAAACTTTACTACCAAGCTGCAGTAAGCAAAACAGTGTGGTACTGACTTGAGGATAAACGTATGTGTCAATGGAACAGACATAAACCATATTTCTGTGGTCAGCTGATTTTCTACAAGAGTGCCAAGACCATTCCATGAGGAAAGGACAGTCTCCTCAACACATGGTGTTGGGAATACTGGATATCCACATGCAAATGAATGAATTTGGGCCCTTACTTCATTCTATACAGACAGATCAACTCAAAATGGATGAAAAATCTGAATGTAAGAGCTAAGATTATAAAACCCTTAGAAGGAAACATAGGTGTAAATCTTTGTGCCCTTGGATTAGGCCAGGGTTTCTAAAATATGACAACAAAAACATAAACAGCCAAAGAAAAAATAAATAATTTGGACTTCATCAAAATTAAAACTTCTATGCCTCAAAAGGTACAATCAAAAAAGTGAAAGGACAATTCACAGAATGGAGGAAAATATTTGTAAATTGTCTATCTGGTAAGGATCTAGTATTTGGGACATATGATGAGCTGTTATAACTCAACAACAACAGGGCAAATAACTGAATTGAAAAATGGGTAAAAGACTTAAATAGATGTTTCTCCAAAGAAGATATACAAGTGGCCAACAAACACATGAAAAGGTGCTTAACACCTTTACTAACAAGGGAGATGCAACTCAAAACCACAGTGAGATTTATTCCCAAGTATTTTATTCTTTTTTTTTATTCATGCTCACTAAAATGGCTACAATCACATAAATGGAAAATAACAAGTGTGGACAAAGATGTGGAGAAATTGGAGCCCTTATACACTGCTAAAGGGAATGCAAAGTGCTGAAACTGCCTTGGAAAACAGGTTGGCAGTTTCTCAAAAACTTAAACATAGAGTTACTGTATGATTTAGCAATTCCACTTCTATGTACACACTCAAGAGAATTAAAAACATATGTCCATACAAAAGCTTCTACACAGATGCTCATAGCAACATTATTTATAATAGCCAAAAAGTGGAAATAACCTAAATGTTCTTCAGCTGATGAACGCCTAAATAAAATGTGGTATATCCATGCAATGAAATATTATTTGGCAATAAAATGAAATTAAAGTTTTGATACATGCTACAACATGGATGCATCTCAAAAACATTATGCTAAGTGGAAAAAAAGCAGTCACCAAAGACCACCTATTGTATGATCCCATTTATATGAAATGCCCAGAATAGACAAATACTTAGAAAGTAGATTAGTGGTTGCCAGGGGCTGGGGAAGAAAGGAATGGGGAGTGGCTGCTCCACGAATATGGGGTTTTCTCAGGTGATAAAGTTGTTCTAGAATTTAGATAGCGATGACGGTTGCAAAACACAACTGAATTATGCACTTTAAAATAATTAAATTGCTGAATTTTATCTCATTAAACACTTTTAAAATAGTAAGTGTATAAAAGTAAAAAAGTGTCTTGTTAAATACCTTATTTAACAAAATCAGGATACAAAATTATAGCTGTGTCCGTTCCAAGGTATGTAAAAAACTAATGTGAGAATGCGTGTGTCAGTAAGAAAAAGATCAAAAGAAACATGCTAAAATGTTAATGGTGATTGTCTCTGGGTGTTAATTTATGTATTTTTTTCCTTATAGCTTACCTACATATCTGTATGTTTAAGATCATCTAAATGAACATTATCAATTTTTATTTTTAATTATACAGGTAACATGAATATTGTCACTGTGAAAAAAAAGTCAAACAGTACAAAGAAAGAAAATTCCCCTTTATTTTTCACCTGCCAGCTAATCAGTTAAATCTCAGTTTAATGAGTTTGGTTCATGTCTTTCCAGATCATTTTCCATTATTTTATAGCAGTACATGCACATTCAGAAAAATAAGGGGTTTTCTTTGTACTTTTTTAAAGGATAAATAATACATGGACCATAATATGCCTACTATTATGCCAGTTGTCGTCCCTCCTTTTAATTCTGTGCCTTGGAATGCTCTCGGTGTCCTCATGGAGATCTCGCCCTACCTTTTAAACCACTGCAAGCAACTCCACAGAAGGGTCACGCTACACCTACTCAGCCATTCTCCTGTTGGATAAAACGCTGGTCATTTGTGATTTTTTGCTCTACAGACAAACTTTCTTGTTTGTGCCTCCGGGTGCCTAGGCAAGGACCTCCTGGGGAGAGCTATCTAAAAGGGGCAATACTGGTCACAGTTACGTCCTCTTAAAAATTACAATAGATTCCGCCACCCTGTCCTCCAGCTGGCACGACCTCCTACAAAGGGTGAAGTGGCCTGCTTTGCCATCACTGCCGTTATCAGTACTATTTTTTGCCACATATTTATTTATAATTAGAAAATAATCAGGCCTTTCCAGCATATTTCCTTTTAGCCTGGGCACCAGTAGCCAAGGCAGGCACCATCGGACAGAGACTCAAGAGAAAGCAGTTTCTCGCATCCGTCCTCCGTGGTCCTCACCTGCAGTGAGGGCAGAGTCACAGCTGTCCTTGCAAAACGGTAGTGCCTGATACTTGTGTATCTGTTTGCAAAGTGCTTCTGATCCACAAACCACCCCGTGCGCCCCCGGGCCCTTGAGAAAAGTGGCCACGAGGTGGCCAGGCTGGCGTCCAAGCCTGGATTTGGCAACCTACTACCACTGGGTGATGGGGGCCCACTGCTCAGCTTGTGTGTGCCTCGGTGTCCCCGCCCGTGGAAAAGCAGGGGTGGCAGCAGCGCCTGCCTGCTCAGGGCTGCGGTGTGGACGCACCGAGATGAGATGCCCAGCGCACGCCTCAGTCAAGACCGAATTGTGCTGGGATGTCAGCAGCACATGATAGTCAGCTCGTCCTACTCTGGAACACTCGCTGTTTCCCTTCCTTTCTTCCTGCTTCGATGCAAGAACACGACGTGGTTGGCCCTCACCTCACAGCAGATCATGCCCAGTTTGCCCTCAAGGGAAGGGGAGTACCACCCCCTGCAAACACGCATTTGTAGAAGATTTGGTGGCTGATGTTTCTGGTTTTGAGCTTGATGGGCCACCAAGTTCTGGTGTGACAGCAGCAGGTGAGAGGAGTGACAGGCAGAGGCTCCCAGCCCAGCCTCGGCAAAGACGGAGTCAGGCAGCCCCAGCTTGGGAGGGCAGAGATGGAGACCGTCTCGAGGGACCACGAGGGCTGGGGCGATGGGCCTCTCCACAGAAGTGCTCCAGGGGGTGAGTTTAAGGGGGTCTGTGATTTCTCGGGGGCTTTGTAAGACCCCAGCATATCTGCACGGCCAGGGACGGGGGGAGGGGAGGTAGACACACATCTGCCCCTCCAGCTGGCCATTGCAGGACAGGTATGGTTAGGCCACATTTTTGTCTTGCTTTTATTTAGTTACTACTTCGTTTATCACAATGCTTTTTCCGTGACGAATTGTCCACCAATTCAGTTATAAACTCAAGAATATCATCACAAAGTTATTACAAATTTTCAAAATTCTGTCAGTTCTCTGTGAGGATGCTCTGACAGATTGGAGTCCAGTGCATCCCAAAGCACGGCACACGGGCCACAACAGTAGCTGAGGTTACTGGAGGCCCACAAACATTTCTTAGTGGCTACTTAATTTAACATGCATATCACATATGCATTTACATGGGTTTTCCACGCATGATAGTGGTGTGAAGGTTCCTCTGTAAATGCATTTATTTAAATAGAATTAATTAATTTAAAGTGAAAAATATTAATATTAGGTGAACAAGCGGCTCTAAGATATGGCAAGAATTGTGCAGTGATTAAGGTTTGGGAAACCCTGTTGCAGGCAAAAGCAATCCGTCACATGTGTTGGTAGGTGCCAGAACCTGTTCTTATTCCTCTCCGGGCCATGGAGAAACAGAACAACAGTCAAAGTCCCTCCACTTTGCAGCCATCTCTTCACAGACTTTCTCTTTGCCACGTGGCAGCAAAGTCCTCTCTCACGTCCCATACGATCCAGTCGCCTGTCTCCTCCAGATGAATTTCTTCAGGAGAAGATGCGTGGTGCCCGGGTGTCTCAGGCCGTTCAGGCTGCTACGACAAAGTACCCTACACTCGGTACCTGACAACCAACAGACATTTGCTTCTCACAGTTCCGGGGGCTGGAAGTCTGAGGTCAGGATGCCGGCATGGTCAGGTTCTGGTGAGGGCCCTCCTCTGAGTGGCAGGCTGCTTAGTTGTCCCTGTGTCCTCGCTTGGCAGAGAGAGGCTAGGAGAGCGCTCGGCCCATCCTTGCAGAGGCACTAATCGCATTCATGAGAGGTCCACCCTCAGGCCTGTCCTAATCACCTCCCAAAGCCCTCACCTCCAAACACAGTCACGCTGGGATTAGGGTTTCCACATATGAATTTTGGGGGACACAGAAACATTCAGTCCATGGCACCCAGACGAGGTGCTCACCCACCCCAGCTCCAGACACCAGTGTCCCCAGAGCACTCTCGTTTCACGGTCCCGGCCTTGGGGGAGAGCTCTCGGCTGAGAGTGTTCAACTCTCTCTCATTGATATACCACTTATATAATTTTATCTTCTCTCCCTAGAAAAATTAAAATAATTTACCTAGCACGTGCAAATTGGCACCATTTGCAGATACGGAGGAATGTAACTCATGGACAGTGTTTGATTTTTACACATTACGGTTTTAATTAGAAATGTTAATTAAACACATATGCTAACTTGAAGCTGCCAGAAGGAAAAAATAATATTTGTAAAGAATAAGTTACCCAGTGTTTTGTTATGTGATTTGGCACAGATGTAACTATCCTGGCAAAAAGCTCATTTTTAATGGCAAACACTGGTGCCTTGGAGTTTGGAGATGGGAGTTTTGGGCCCAACTCCTGCTCAGACCAGATGTACTTATAGGAAAACAAACCAGTTCTCCAATCTGTGCCTCAGTTTCCTCATTTGTAAAACCGTGGAGCTGTGGTCTCCTTCAGGAGATTGTTGAGAAGGTCAGACAAGAAAGCTGTCAGTGTTGTGCAGAGTCTGAGGCATTCTCCGATGCCTCCCGCAGGCTCCCAGCCCTCCTCGGTCCCTGGAGCCGGGCTCAGAGGTCACCATGAGCAGATGAAGGGTTTGCATCCTCGAGCTCCAAATGGAAAAGCAAATAACACACAGCAGGGCTGAGAATTCGAAATATTAAGACCCTTCCTGTGTTTGTCGCTCCTCTCCAGTGCTTGGCAATAACGTAAGGCAAATATCAGGAACTCAGGGGGGAATTAATGTTAAAAAAATTAAAAGTCCTGGTGTGCTCTGGTGTAATTAAGCAATATAATTAAAGTCCTCCTCTTGAAGCCGGCTGACGGGGGACACAGGTCACCATTTCAGAGACAGTGAAGGTGCCAAAGTTTGTTTGCTCCTTCTGAGGTTTATCCATATTTTATGGTTTTGGGTCATCCTGCCCGTGTCAGAAAAACAGGAAAGTGTGTGTGTGTGCCTGTCTTCCCTACCAGTGCGTAATTGCCTTGAGAGACACCGCCGTGTCTCGTTCATCGTTATCTCCCTCCGGGACCTACGACAACCCTGAGAGGTGACTCGCGTTCACGCCGGATTCTTCCCCAAACTCAGGAAGGCTGAGCATCTCCCGGTAGCGGGAAGTCCTCACCGTCCACTGACTGTGAACACTTCTCTCGGGCAATAGGAATGAGTTCCACAGCTATTCTAATTTTAAATGAAATACATTTCCGATTCATTAATAACTTGGTGCAGCAGTGCCTGGCAACAGGAATCTCTTGAATGCCCCCAGGACCCACTCATTCATTCCGCAAATATTTGCTTGGAATCTTCTACGTGCCAGGCGACGTGCTGGGTACAGGGGTGTGGCGATAAATAAGGCTGCCTGGGTCCCGGCTCTGCTAAGCTCACACTCCAGAGAGGGGGACAGACAGCGAAGAAGGAAACACGCGCCGTGTGCTGGCAGCTGGTGGAACGTGTGGCGGGGAACACCGGCGCCGGAGCAGACGACGGCTGGGGAGTCTCTGTCCGGGGAACAGAGACTCAGGGAGGTGAGGAAGGAAACAACACGCCCCAGACTGGGGGAGGAGAGCTGGCTTCACATGGGCTAGAACAGAGGAATGACCAAGTTTGCTAGAACACAAACAGGGAAGAGCGCAGTGGAGGGAGGTCAGAGGGCCGCATGGGCCACAGCGCAGAGTCTTATGCTAACAGGAGGGGCAGCGTGGGGATCTGAGCCAGGGGGGGAGGCGATCTGACCGGCCTCTGTAGACGATCTGTGTGGCAGCTGTGTGGTCAGATGACCACGGTGGGGAAGGAGCGGAATCTGGCGGTTGCCTCCGGAGGCTGGTCTTGGAGGGAAATGACGGCCTCTTGGAACCAGATGGTGGAGGCGAGGATGGAAGTATAAGAATACACACGAGTCCTGTCCGGGTGAGAGAGGGTGGACCAGGGGCTGCCCTGTTCCCTTCCAACCCTGAGGGGTTACTAGTTTAGGTTTCACAGCTCTAAGATTGTATGACTTCGTGACTTCTGAGTTCAGGGCCTCATTCCCCAAGGTTGGGCCCAGCGGTTGGTCTGACCATGTGTCTCAGAGGAGCATCCTACAGGGGTGAAGCCTCAAGACCCTTCCCTGTCTCAAACCTCAAACAGAGTCTCTCCTTGAAATAGACACATGGGTGTCACGATCACAAATCTACCGCCTCAGGTATGCAAGCAGTATGTCTTTGCCCTTAATTTTCTTTATTTACCTGAATGTGGCAAGCAAAGTAACGGCCCCTGAAGGATGTTCACATCCTCATCCCGGAGTGAGGACTGCGTGGTGAAGGGGCCGAAGGTTGTAAGTGGAATTACGATTCCTAATCAGCTGCTGTAAGATTATTCTGGTTCATGCAGGTGGCCCTATCACAAGGGTTCTTAAAAGTGGAAAAGAATTAAATAGAGAGGGAGATGTGACCTTGTAAGAAGCTCGGAGTGATGACATGTGAGAAGGACTCAACCCAGCGCTGCTGACTTTGAAGAAGGAGGCAGGGCCCACGGGCCCGGGAGCGGGGGAGGCCGAGAAGCAGGAGACGGCTGGGAAGCGGATTCTTCCGCAGACTTCCCGGGAGGAATGCGGCCCCGCAGGCGTCTTGATTTCCGAGCAGTGAGAAACCGTGCTGGCCTTCTAACCTGCAGGACTGCGAGATAATAAATGTGTGTGTCAAGGCATGAAGCTCGTGGCATTTGTTACAGCAGCAATAGGAAACAGATACCCTGCACTCAAATCATCATTTTGTGTCCCCATCTGACTAGAGAGCAGAAACACACACTCAGTCGACTAGAGATTTTCTCTTGCCCCAGGACGGCCGCTGAACCCTGGGGGCAAGGTTTACGGGCAGCAGGAGGTTGGCGCAGGAGTGACTGGTCCTTGGCTGCTACTGCCCGTGCCTGTGTCTGCAGAAGTGGCACATGGCGTGTCCGAGTCTCGGCTGCGGAAACACACAGGCTGCGTGTGCGCCGTCCTGATCTTCCCGCCTCTCCAGCCTGGCTCCTGCTAGCGGGTGTCCGCATGGCCCCCTCACAGGCGGGGCAGGGACACTCCAGCCGTAGCCTGGAATCCCAAGAGATGCCGGGAGGCCGCCTCATGCCCCTTGGGAAAGCCACGCGCTTTCCCACGTGGCTTTCCCACGCTGATTCCATTGCCCTCGGATTCTGGTGTGACTCCTCTCTCCTGAAGACCAGACGGCCCATGGTCCCCTGCTCCCCTGGGAAGGGTTGTGAGACGACAGGAAATACCCGTGGGGAGCACCCTGATTAATTCCTGCAGAGATTTTCCCTCTGTCTCAGCAGTGGTGTCGGCCCCTCACCGTCACCCCTGACCCATTGCTCGGGGGGCCGGGCAGTATGAGTGGCCAGGCTTGCGAGGAAGCTGCTGGCACGGGCATCCGGCGGACCAGACTGTCCCAGTCTGGATTTTGGATCAGGACGCAAGGAGCAGCCCAGCTGGCTACTGGCGGGGGTAGAGACAGGACCCTAAAGGGAGGCAGCTGCGAGGCGACCAGAAGTGAAGACTGCAGGGAAAGAGCCACCGGCTCCTGCTGTGACGGGACAGCCGGGGTACTTGGCCCCGCAGCCTGCTGGCGCCCAGAGGGTGGAACCACAGCCTTTTTTGGACGCCGGGAGGTTCCTGTCCTTGGACTCGCGTGGCTGTACAGACAGTCCCATCATTCGAGGCAGCCAGATTTCATTTCCTTGACTCTAAAGGCCTCATATGGGCTGAATTATCACCTTCCCACCCCAAAATTTATATATTGAAACCCTAACCCCCAGGACTTCAGCATGTGACCTCATTTGGACATAAGGTCTTTAAAGAGGTAATCAGCGTTAAATGAGGTCATTCGGGTGGGCCCTAATCCAGGATGACCGGTGTCCATACAAGCAAAGGAAATCAGGACCCAGACTGGGACAAAGGGACGACCACATGAGGACACAGTAATAAGGTGGCCGACTACGAGCCAAGGGGAGAGGCCTCCGGAGAAATCAACCCTGCCACGCCTTGATCTCAGACTTCCAGCCTCCGGAACTTGCGAGAAAAGGAACTTCTGTGGTTTAAACCACCCAGACTGGCATTTCGTTATGGCAGCAAGAGCGAGCTAACCCAGGCCTTAGACCCTTTGTCCTGTGACCTTATGGTCCACGGTGAAGGGCTCCGAAGGCAGAATGAACTTCCTCCCTGCCGGCTCCTGGGAGCTACTTTGGGAAACATACCCCTCCCTCTTTCCTGAATGAAACCAGGGCCCATCTCCCAGCCCCCACGCCCCGCTCTGTGCTGCGGTTTTCTTCCCAGCCACGCCTGGGGAGACCACCTCCTCCATGCCCTGAGTTCACATCCCCCTGGCCACACATCTTGTCCCCCTCCCCCAGGTTTCTCTGCAGGAACACGCTCATCCCACTTCTTGTAGCCTGGTGTCCCAGAGGGATCACACCTTCAGCACCGCTTGTTCACAGGACGGCTTCGGGTGGTATGCAGAGAAACGTTTTCCACGTGGAAAGTTAGGTATTGATTTTAATGTATAGTAGAAAAAAAATAAAGCCGGTACATACGTGAAACCTGTGATTTCCGGTATTATGGCTCAGGCAGAGGCTAGCATGGGTGTTAAAATGTACTGCACCGAGTAAATACTGAGACGAGGGGTGCGGCAAAAATCAGGACAGTGGTGGAGAATGACCAAAATGTGGGGGGCCAGAATTTTCATACCGAGTGTTTGCAGCATTGATCTGTGGGAGAATGCCCCGGTGGGGAGGCGCTGGGAGGCGGAGGCCCGTGAGTCAGTGGTACGGAGGATGCTGGTCTACCCTGGCACCTCTATTACTCTCTCTCTAAACTGACCCGGAAAACCGGACCCCCGATGTCTGTTTCATAAGGCTGCAGTCCGCGTGGAAAGCTGCCCGGGCTCGTAGGAAAGCCAGTAAGTCCCCAGGAGCTCAGGCTACCGTGGGAGCTCTTGCTTCAAGCGATGGGCATTTCACAGGCAGCGTGGGGCTGCCTTCTCCCCAAGCTCCCTGGCCTTGTCGGAGGCCAGCAGCTTCAGCTGTGAAATGAATTCGGTCCCCCTGTTTATGTGTTAGACAAATGCAAACCCTTACCTGAGCCCAGCCACCGCACGGCGCCTGCAGGGAGACACAGCTATCCAGACAGCAGATAAAGGGCCCCCCACCCCCACCCCAGTGAAGCTGCAGGTGGCATCCCAACCACGGGCTGGGGGTGCCTGAGAGGCATTTGCAAACGGTCAGTCTGCTGGGGGACATGGACACTCAGGCAAGCATGGAGGTGTGTGTCCCCAAACACAGGTTGAGTCACAGATGACACACCAGCAGCCAGGTAGGGAGGCCAGAGCTGCCTCTCTCTGTGCAGCTGAAAGACACTGAGCTGCAAATGGCTACGATTCTCATCTGACTGAATTTTAGCTTGTTAGTTCTAAGTAGCCTTTAAAAAATTGAGTATTATGGGAAAGCGTGCAACTGTGTGGGCCCTTTCTGATGTAACCGTGCGTCTCCGGCTATATTCATCCAATGGCATTTAAGGCTCATTAAATTTTGAATCCCGTGTCACCTGCCTTAGGCTCAAAATAGTTCTCCTGTGCCTTTTGTCTCCCAACTCCATTTTAATGGAAATTGTTTCCATTCACCCCTCTATTCCCTTCTTCCTGCTAGCAACACCCGATCTTTAATAATCTCCAATATAGAATTATTCAGTCTGTGAACCTGTCATTTGGGGGAATACGCTGGACCTTGACTGATGTAAACAGCTGCCGGTAGGATGCTAGGAGCACTATTAGAACCGCCCTTCCCCTCTGTCCCTGCGCTGGCTGTGCGTGAGGACGCCACAGCACCCGCTCACCCCCACCCTCGCCGTTGCCCATGGCTGGTGGCTTCATTAGACTCTCCACAACGCACTCCCTGTTGTGTCTTGTGTCTCAACCCAGGAAGGCCCCAAGGTCTAACACAGGACCAGCAGCAGCCTTTAGTCACAATAAATAAATCTTACATAGCACTTAATAAGTGCCAGGCTCTGTTCTAAGTGCTTATAGCTGGGTGGTGGGGGACGATCCCCTTTTTTTCTAGATAAAGAGACTGAAGTACAGAGAAGTTAAGTAAATTGCCCAAAGTCACACAGCAATTAAACTGCAGAGCTTGCCTTTGACCCCAGGCCATCTGAAGCCGGCCGCCATGTTCCTGCCGACTCTGCCACATGCACTCCTGGCCCCTCCCACTGGTGGTCGCCACACAGTAACGTCAGGCAGGCATTTCCAGGTCTTCAAATTTTTTTCAGAGAAGCCAGAAATCTGGACTATGTGAAATGTTCCAATTTTTAAAACTAACAAGTAAAATCATTTTTGAGGGCCAAACAAAATGTATGTGAACAGGAACTGTTTTGTACGCCATCCAGGTGAGACCTCTGGTTTAAACTCACTCTAAAGAAAACAAAGAGACCATCAAATTCAAACCCTTCTGCACCAACAAGAAACTTCCTTCAGAGCTGGGCAGAGCCCCAACAGTAGGCGGAATTCGTTCCTGGGATCCAGGCTGGGTACTCCGAAAGCCACCGTGCCTCGCAGAGCAGGCAACTTCTCCAGTCGCGACCATGAAGTTGCTTTACAGAAAGGTTTAGGGAAACTTGCCTTGTGGTTGGTTGACACCTGCACTGCGTTCAATCAATGCAGCCAGTGTAGCAACCAGCACAAGAAATGTCAGCTCTCATTAGCCTGCATATAAATCTGCCTCCACGAGAATCGGCTTTAAAGAACGTTGGGGAAAATGCCAGGAAGCAGGAACATATGTTGTTCACACAAAAAGAATCTCCAACAATGGGCGTCTTCCTCCACAGTGGGGGCACCTGGAACAGGGAGGCTTTGTTTTACCTTGGCCCCTCCCCGCCCCCGCCAACCGCGGGCAGCTGGGAAAACTCCATCCCTTCATCAACCGTGGTAGGAGGCTCTGCTAAGTGCTCGCTGACACAGCTGAACAGTCCTAAAACGTCATAAACAGTAAACGACTTGATAATGCAAATCAGTAATTAGGATGTGGTGCATGTTTATGCTATTTACATATTTTAACACCCTGATATTAACGAGTCTTCCTAATAGCACATAAATGATCTAGCCTTTGTGCAATTCGTCCCCCACGGCCACAAACAGGCAGTCTTTCAAAGCAGATGCCCATTCCCCCTTCTCTGTCCTTATTCTGTCCCTGTATACCTGGAAGCCCACCTGGCAGGAGGCCAGGCAGAGCAGTGGGCAGTGGAACGCCCTCCCCGGGACGCACAGGTGTGAACGTCACTGGAGAAACTCAGGAGAGAAGGGAGCTCCCTCGGTGAGGTCTTACCACAGGCTGTCTGAAGGAGTTAAGGGGAAATGTGCTGATAAATGTGTAACCAGCTCTCAAAAAAAAAAAAAATAAATAAATAAAATAAAAGAAAAAGAAAAAAAGGCCTTGATTTGTAGTGTTTGCCAATTTTCAAGAAGTAAATACTCAACTATGGCCAACATAGGGTGGGAGCTCCCAACATAACTTCACCGAACAGAGCGTTGGGGAGCGATGCACACGGCCGGCCCTCCGCAGCCAAGTGTCCCTGGCGCGCCCTTAGCCGGGGTCACGGCGCTACCTAATTGGCCTCGGTTATTGCTTTCACCGCCATCTACGTGCAAGGCCATGGCTACAGAGCTATACTCTATTCCAGGTATTTTCCAGGATGCCAGGACCCAGATCTTTTGCGGTGCAAACGAATTTTGTTGGGGAGCTGGTAAGAAGTCACTGAGCCCGTGGCTGGAGCTGCACACACCGGAAACCGCAGCCCAGAGTCGGGGAGAATTTATGCGAGGGCTTCTAGCAACCCACGCCTGCTGGAGCCAACTCCCTGGTTCCCAACCCCGTGCTCTCGGCACGCGACCCTTTTCCCCTGCGTTCCTCCCCATTCCTGCTGCAGCCGCACGCTCCACTCTCCCGGTGCTTCCGGGTCTCCCCCTCACGGCTCCTGAGTGTGTGTGTGTGCACGTGTGTGTGTGTGTATGTGTGTATGTGTGTGTGTGAGTGTATGTGAGTGTGCATGTATGTGAATGTATGTGTGTGTGTGTGTCTGAGTGTGTGCGTATGTGCATGTGTGTGTGTGTCTGTGAGTGTGCACATGTGCGTGTGTGTGTCTGTGTGTGTGGGGGGGTGTGGTGTATGTGTGTGATGAGTGTATGTGTGTATGAGTGTGTGTGTAGTGTGTGTGTGCCTGTGTGTGAGTTGAGTGTGTTTATGTGTGTTTGTGTATGAGTGTGTGGGTGTTTGTGTGTGTGCGTGTGTGAGAGCATATGTGTGTTTGTGTGTGTGTACGAGTGTGTGTGTGTGTGTGTATGAGTGTGTGAGTTGAGTGTGTGAGTGTGCGTGTGTTTGTGTGTGTAAGTTGAGTGTACGGGGTGTGTGTGAGAGTGTGTGTGTGAGTATGTACGAGTGTGTGTGCTTGTGTGTGTGAGTGCGAGAACGTGTGTGACTGTGAGTGTGTGTTTGTGTGTTCATGTGCGCATGCGTGCTGCAAGGCCGGCGGCAGGCGAGCCGCCTGCGAGCAGCCAGCGGTTGCCAGGTAACAGGAAGGCCCCCCCCCCCCTCGGCGGGAGGCTTCCTTGGCAGGTGCGGGTAAATGGGCGCAGCGGGGCACGGGGCCCCCCTGGAGGAGGAGGACACGGCCATGTGTGGGGTGAGGGTTCTGAGTCAGAAACGGGGTATGAAAGCCAAGAAGAAGGGGTTGGGGACATCACGGCTCACGGGGACTTCAGAGAGGAGCCGGGCCGTGTCCCTGTGTGCTCCACAGGGAACCGAGACCCGGGCTGGGAAGCCACTCGCCCAGGGTCACACCATGGGATGGTGTCCCAGCCAGGGCGGCCGGAGGTAGATGTGGTGGGACCGGGGCTCCCGCTGATCCCCACTGAATATGGCAGGAGCCTCCCAAGGCCAGAGTAGCCCCGCGGGCCGCGTGCGGGTTTAACGTGAGCGCCCGGCTGTGCCCCGGCTGCCACCACCGCCTCCCCCCGCGCCCCGGGGAGGGAGCAGCCCGGCCGAGGAGCGGGGATGATGCTGACGTCACGGGGCGGGGGGGCCGTGAAATTCCGAGGGTCACCGGGCTGAGCAGATGGCGGGCAGATATTGGTTTTAACTCGCACACGGTTGAGTAAACAATGTTTAAGTCCTCCTCGCGGCCTGGGGAGCCGACAGATCGCAGAGTGGAGGCACCTCCACCTCCCGCCCGCATCATCTGCTCTTCCCGGGGTTCTCATTTCCTACCCTGCTTGTGCTTTAGGGCACGGCTGGCTGGTCAGGAAGCCGGCGCCCTCGCAGGCGGAGCGAGGCGGGCCGGGCTCTGTTGCAACTGCGCCTGGGCGGTAGCTGTCAGGCAGAATCACCGTCAAGGGCACCGCGGGCAAAGTGCCTGGGGCGCTGGTCGTGCTTTAATCCTCGATAACGAAGAAGCTCGTCCCAAAGGGCCGAGTCTGCTGAGACTTTGAGGTGGCCTCCTCAGTTCTGATCCTGACTCGCCACGCACTGGCCTTTGGCACTTCCCCCAACTCCTCTGAGCCTCAGTTTCCCCGTGTGTCCAGCGAGGATGTCGGCATTGGCCTGGCCATCCTCGCGGGCAGAGTGTTTGAGTGAAGGATGCCCGTGCGAGTGGGAGGGGGCAGACCCAGAACGAGGTGTACGCGGTGGGTCAGGCTGACGGCGCTGGCACGGCCGAAGGGAGTCAATCAATCATTTCTGAGCCCACAGTGAAGGAGGGCTTGGACATGGGAATGAGCGAGGCACGGGCACCGCCCCCAAGGAGCTCGCCTCTGAGTAGGGAGCCAGGTAAGGGAACAAAGTCACCAAAGTGTGTCAGTGGGGCAAGCGTGGGTTCTGGGATCAGACTTCACATTTCTGTCTGTCTTCTAAAAGCTGTGTGACCCCTGTGCCTCAGCCCCCTCATCTGTGAAATGGGCATCGTAATAGTAGCTGCCTCACCGGGATGCAGTGAGGATGGAGAAAAAATGCAGGCGAGGACAGTGAGCAACACAGCGCCCTGCCACACGCAAAGACTCCACACGTGGCAGCCACCGTTGCCGCCACCAAGTGCTGCGCGAGTGATGATGGTCCGGGAAGTGGGGGCGCAGGGGAAAGACTCACTCCCGCCCCGAGGATGAGGTCAGGGAGGACGAGCCAGGAATTGCTTAGCTGAGTCGTGAAGGCCAAGGTGAAGGCCAAGTTACGAGCCAACCAGGAAAAAGCAAATTCACTCAGCAAGTGCGTCCTGAGCAAGGACATGGGTCAGAACGGAGAGTATGACAGGTCTCTGCTGCTTATGCCTCTTGTTCTAGACCAGAGGCCGCAAACTCTTTCCAGAAAGGTCACCTAGTAAATATTTCAGGCTTTGCAGTCTACGCGGTCACTGTCACCCCACTCAGCTCTGTCGTAGTGTGGAAGTGGCCATAGTCAGTTCAGACATGAATGAGCCTGGCCGTGCTCCAATAAAACTGTATTTTTGAACACTGAAATCTGAATGTCACATAATTTCCACAGGTCATGAAATATGACTTTTTTCACTTTTCAATATTTAAAAATGTAAAAACCCATCTCACCTCTTGGGCCACAGAAGGCTGGCCTTGTCTCACGGCCTGCAAACCCTGCTCTGGAGCAGCACTAGGCATGGGATCGAGAGAAGCGTGGCAATTTTGGACAGTGGCCAGGGCTGAGACAGTGACTCAGTGTACCGTGATGCAGTCACGAGGGCGAGGGTAGCAATGTAGTTCAGGTGGCTGTGGCAGGCTCTGCAAGGAGGTGACATTTGGGCTGAAATCAGAGCGATCAGATAAACCAAAGTCGGGCCATCGGAAGAACACAGAAAAGATGGGCTCAAAGCCTCGGCGTGCTAAGTGCAGAGAGAAGGTCGCTGCGGCCGGAGCGCAGGAACTGCAAGGGAGGGACGGGAATGGGCTGGAAAAGCGAAGGAAGGTCCAGAAAAATGGAGAGTGAGGGCTTGAGTTTATACAAACCTACATGTGACTAATCCAGTATCTGTGGAACTGGCCTTGGTTTGATTGAAGGAAAATATTTGAAAAGGGATTCACTATGTAAATACCTTTTGTGATTTCTTTCAACATGTAGGGACAAAAGGAGGGAATGCATTGAAGCGTGCTGGAACGCTGGGTCCGTGCTGGGCATTGTTATCTGCCCACCCTAATGAGGCTATTTCTTGCTCAGAGGACGAGACCAGGCGGAGGGCCCGGCACCCCCGGCACGGAGTGTGTGCGCCTTCTTGCGTGCCCTTAATGAGTTGTTTCCCGCTCACGGCAGTGCAGATGCGGGCCTGTGTGCAGCCACAGCCCCCGGCACCCGCGTCTACTCATGTCTGACTTAGCTCCTGGGTAGTGTCACCACAATAAGGTCAGAATAGAGATCTGGTCAAAATGTCAATTCCAAGGAGGGGGGAGGGGTTGACATTTGATGCTCTTGGTGATGACACGGGTCCTGGTCCCCTTCCCTGTGGGTGCCCCTCACTGCCCTTGCTGCTTTGGCAGGAAAGAGAATTAGATGTCTCAGAAAAAAGTTTTGCAATGAAAACATCTGTCAGAAAGGCTTTTCTACATATCCCCGGGGTGAGGAACCGGGTGAAGAGGAGGTCTCCACGCTCGGCAGTTGGGCCAGATGAAACTCTAGGTTCTGAGAGCGGGAAATCTGGAATCCCACTCCTCCCAACACACACATGTCACATGTGCACACATGCAAATACAACACGTGCACACCACACACATGCACACACATGCTACATACACACCTCACACCCCTACACACCACACGTGCATACATGTGCACACACATGCACAGCCCACATACACATCATACACACACCACATGTACAACACCCTCCACACACCACACATGCACACACCAACATACACACTGCGTGCACGTGAATGCACACACGCGCACTGCGGTTCACGTAAGTTCTAGCTGTGTGGTTTGCACAGCTATGCCCAGTTTACCTCGAGCTTCCTCAGTTAAATAAGTGCCTCCGTTTTTGCCATTCCGCAGCTGTTGCCGTCTGCCTGATTTCAATCAATTAACTTTTACTTAAAAACATTAAATTTCTTAATGCAGCTGCATTGGGCCAATTGTACGGTAAGTTGTGAGTGTGACGGAGACAGCTCACTCGAACTTGTGTGCCCATGGGACAAAGCCACCACTGGGGCCACATCTTCCCAGGAACTCCAGGCATCAAGTGAGGCAGAAGCTGCTGAGGGATCCAGGGCTGGGAGCTGGGGGCGCAGGGGGGTTCCCCGAGGACATCCTGGCCACACAGGGCCCATCTCGGGAGCCGGGGTGGGAGCATGCCGTGCCGAGCCGTGTGGGCACAGTGGGGCCTCCGTGGAGAGCTGGCGAGGTTGACTTTGCATCAGAGTGACAAAGGAAAGTGGGGAGCTGGGGCAGGAGGGTGGGCGCTGGAGAAAACCTGCGGGAGGGCGGGAGAAAGGAGGGTCATTAGGAGTCTCGGAGAAGAGCTGGCCCCCTGGTCTCCACGTCTTCAGCTGTACAGACTAAAGTCAGGCCACAGAGGGGACCTGATCCCACAGCTGGGGGAGTGCAAGGTCTTCACGTTGACGCTCAATGCCTTGCCACGCTCTGCAGCCCCCGGAGCCCCGCCCTGCCCACCGCTCTGCTCCGGCCACACTGGATGTGGAGATATTCCATGACCGCTCCAGAAAGTTGCCTCAGGGTAGAGCCTTTGTCCCTTCTGCTGTCTCTGCCTCCAGATGACCGGCTCCCTTCCCAGCATCCAAGTCCGGCTCCTTCCTCTAAGGAGCACACGCCAGCTTGTACTCACATATTTATCTCCAGCTAAAATGTCACCTCCCATCTGTCTGTTCACCACTGAATCCCCGGGGTCTGAAGCGGTGCCCAGCACATAGTAGGTGCTCAGTAAATGTTGAATGAATAAATGGAACTCCTCAGCCTGGCATCCAAGCTTTCAGTGATAACTGGCCTCCACTTTGTGGCCTCATCTCCAAGGACTTCATTTGATGTCCTTGTGCTCTGACGGAATGGGCCTCCCCTCATCCCCAAACCAAACGTGGGCTGCCCATGCCTCCCCCTGGGCTGTCATGCCTCTCATCCCTGCTCCATCCCCCACATGAATGCCCTCCCTTTCTCCTGCTTGCAACCCCTAACACACACATGCACACGCACACACATAATCATGCTTGAGTTTCTCCTCCTCCAGGAAGCCTTCCCTGATCACACCAACCTCCAGGAGTGGTTTCTTCCTCTGAGATTTAGTACCGCGAACTCTCCGTCCCAGAGGATCTCCGTGCTGATGGGTCATTGGCATTACCCTGGAACCTTCTAACAGTCCAGACCCTAGCACCCTCTCCTACAGACTCAGATTCAGGAAGCTGGGGTGGGCATGGGTATTTTTTAAACTCTCCCGGTGGTTGTCATTGTCAATAATGTTTGGTTTAGTGGTTTTGCTTGGTCGCCAGATCATTTAAGTCTCCCAGTGAGACAATAAGTGGCTGAAAGTATTCTCTCCCTCCCCAATATCCAGCACATTCAAGCACACAGTAAGGTTTCCATAAATGCCACTTAAGGAAACACAGGTCACCGGGAGCCAGCAGGAGCCTCCTGCCCGTGGGAGAGTGGAGTGCCGGGCACAGCATAGGCAGCGGACGTGGCATTTGGAGTCGAGCAGACTTGCGCTGAGTCCTAGCTTTGACACCTCCTGCTAGGGACACTTCTGGCACCAGCTATCCTCCCTAACTTCACCTCCTCCGTCATGGACTAGAGATAATAGTAGCCTCTACCCACAGGGCTCTGGTGAGGATTTGGTGCCATTAAGGACAGTGCCTGGCACAGCGGCCAGCATGCAGTAAGTGCTCCATGAATGGGAGCCTTTCTTTTTTGGAAAAGCAAGGTTTTTGCAAAGAGGCAGAAGGCTCCGAAGCCCTGTGTTTGTCCAGAGCTGACTCAGCGGCCGAGGCTACGGCGTTAGCTCAGCCCAGCCCCTCCACCCTCACCCCTCCTCCAGTCCCAACTCCCAACTCCCAACTCGGGCTGGGGGGGACTCCGGCAGCTGCACAAGTGTGCCCCCTGCCTGCCTCCACCCCCACTCCACCTGCCAATCATGCCACATGGCCGCCCCCTCGCCCGAGGAGCCCGGCTGCGCGGCAGCCTCACGGCACACGCAGGGCTCACACATGCTCACCCGGCCGCCCGGCATGCAGGCCCGTGTGCTGCCATGGCATGGTGCCCACTCCTGGGCACGGCCAGGCCAGAGCACGGCCTGGCAGATGGTGGCAGGGTGGGGACCGGGAGGGGAGAGAGAGCTCCTGCCGGGGTCTGAGGTAAGGGTGGGGGAGGCGTCGGCAGGGAGAGGGAAGGAAGCTTGGCGGGCGGGCAAGAGATGCCGTAATGGCTTGTGCCTGCGGAGCGATTCCCGCACTGAGGCTTCTGGTTGGGTTTTCCCGGAGGCTCGGCTCAAGCCAGGCCTGGCCACCACGGCAAGGCCGTAAGCGGATGAGCTGAAGCCTGCAGATGAGATTCTGGGGCTGAGAGTCCAGGGACACTATAGTCGTCTGTCCCCAGGTCTGAAACCCATCCCCATGCAATGACTCCAGTCAAACTCCGCAGTGCTCTGGGGGGATGTCGGCTGTCGCCGCAGGTGCCAGGAGCCAGCATGGTGTCCGTCACAATTTCTGGGCTGACGTCAGAGCACGCAGGACGGGTCCCAGCCCTGCACCGCACTGGCCGTGCCTCAGCCTCTCGGAGCCTTGGCTGATGCCTCGGGGGCAGCGGGGGTGACGGTGATGGTTAGGTAAGATGTGCGTGGCCTAGGCAAACCGCAGGACGCTTTAGAAATGGTGGGATTAGCCGGATGTCTTTAAGGAGAGAAGCCGGAAACACAAGCGTCTGAGGGGCATGTCGCGCTTGGAGGCGGGAAGGAGGTGCCACCTGGGCAGAGCTGAGGGGGCTCAGAGGAGGGAGGAGTCTGTCTTTTATATTGCCATGTTACAGTTGCACATGTTTCGGGTGCACTTGGTATTTTGGAACATGTATACACTGTGTAAGTATCCAGTCAGGGTACCTGGGATGTCTATCACCTCTAACATTTATCCCTTTTTTGTGTTGGGACATCATGATTCTTCTCCTTTGGCTATTTTTAAATACACAAAAAGTTATCATTCCTATAGTTTCCTTCCTGTACTATGGGATACTGGAACTTACTCCTTCTATCTAACTGTATTTTTGTAACCACTAAACATTCTCTTTTTCCCCGGAGGGGAGAATTCTTACAGAGACCATTGAGCAAAGCGGCCATGACCCTGGCTCCAGAGTTGGACACATCGTGTCTTCAGTTCTGGCCTTGCCCAGTGTCAGCCGTGGCGCTGTTAGAGGCCAAGTGACTTCTCTGGGCATCACTGTCCCCATCTGAAAAGTGGGATCAGAAGAGCTCTGATAGCCAGGGTCCTGAGGGTTTAGCAAGACCAGCAAGGACAGAGCCTGGCACACAGGAAGACGTTTTCACTCCTGCCATCATCCCAAAGGACTGCAGGAATCAAGAACTCACTCCTCCAGGAAGCCATCTTAACACTAAATAGCTGACATTCCGTTAGCCATAACCAGTGACCAGCTAATGTTTATGGAGCACTACCGCATGCTAATTTTCATAACCCACTCTGGCATTGCACCCGCATGACAAACCCAAAGGGTGGGTATACTATTACTTGCCTTTTACAGATGGGGGAAAAATGGAACCCAAGTTCTGTACCATACCCAAGACTGCATCGTTAGAATTTTGAACGTGGAGATTGTAGCATAGTTTGTCTGACTCTAAGATTCTTTGATCTTAACTACCTTGTAATCTACCCCCACCCCCGCCCCCTAGAGAATGTTTCCAGGTAAATCTCACCCAACTCCCTGAAACCAGCAGTGGCGCGAGCTTCTCTAGGGAGCTGGCACTGCGCTGCCTGCTGGGGTTCTGGGAGGGGACAGAGTGGAGGCCCCTTTCTCCCTGAGGCTACACAGCCCCTGCGATCTGGCCCCTGCTGCCCTCACCGCCTCCATTTCTCCTCCCAGTTCACTGCGCTCCAGCCCCTCTGGCCTCCTGCCCTTGCTCAAACTCGCCAAGCCCATTCCTAGCAGCCCCTCTCAGACAGGGCCTTTGTCCTTGCTGTCCCTTCTGCCTGGGGTCCTTCCCAGTCTTCATGGGGCTGCTCTGTGTCTAGTTCTCAACCTACTTGTCAGCCCTTTAGAGATGCCTTCCCTGACATGTCCCCAATCAGGCCACTTAGATGTCCCGTAGATCTGAAAGGACCTTGCTAATCTGTCTCCTGCTTCCTAGCTACCTCGCGCAGGAGCATGTGAGCTCCAGGGGGAGGAAAGGCTTTGTTGGCCTGCCGGCCGGGGGTGCTATCCCCATGCTGGGCACGGTGCCTGGCCCCAAACCAGTGCTCCTGAAGCCCTGTTGGATGACTGTCCCACACACTCAGAATCAGAGGACAGTGGGCAGGGGCACTGCCCCACCGCTGGTCCAGAGCAGGCTCCCCCGGAGAGCTCTGGGTCTGGAGAGAGGAGAGAGGCTAAGAGCGCACAGCTGCCTGCGCCATCCCTGCTGCCTGCTCTGACCACAGAGCACAGAGTCTGGGTCAGCGTGACCTGCGAATGAGTAGAAGTGCCTGTGCCGACAAAGTCTCTTCCAATGTGAGTTGTCACTGAGTCACCGTTCTTCACAGAGATTCCTGCAGGGCTCCCAGAACTCGGAGAACGAAGCCAACCGAGTGCCAGGGCCACGCGTGAGCACCGGAGCCCCTCGTCTTAGGTCTGGGCACGCGCCAGCAGGGAGGCCTCCAGGGCCCTGACTGATGCTCCCACCTAAATGCCATCTCTGGGCCCCAGGGACCCTTCCTCCTCAAAGGCCCTCTGTCCAAATTATGCACTCACTGAACTGGAGGCAGGAGAGGAACAAGGCCCTCTGGAGAAGCCAAAGGTCCTCGAGCCCAAAGACACAACTCAGGAGAGCAAGGGCCTCTGTTGGCCCCTACGGGCTCTCCCGCACAGCAGGGTGCTGTCTCGCCGGGCGTGGTGTGGGCAGCCGGGGCCTGCTATGTCCCCCACGTCCCGAGTTCCCAAATCACTGCTGGCCCGGAATCAGGCACAGGAGAACCACTTGGAATTTCAACTCACCTGCCTTCACCCCCACATGGGCCCCTGCCCCCCTTGCTTCCTCTCCCTCCGTGCTTTTCCTCTGCTCCAGAAAACCCTGGCAGAGCGTAGATTCTAGTTAGTAGCTGTGTGGTCTTGGGCCAGTTACTTAACCTCTCCGTACCTCAATTTCCTCACTAAGTGGAAATACTAATAATGTCTACCTTATGTTAATAGAATTGTGGTGATCTAATTTGATAAAAGGCATGTAAAGCACTTAGAACAGTGCCTAATGCAGAATAAGCACTTAATAAATTCCTGTTATTGTTAGTTGTAGTTAAGGAAATGATATCTGTGTAATAAATCTCAGAATCTCAGTTGCTTAGCAAAGTCAGGTTTGTTTCCTGATCACATCCCAGTCCGCAGCAGGAGTCCCCTCCACACAGTGATTCAGGGATGGAGGCTCTTTCCGCCACATGGCTACAACCTCAGCATCTCACTTACTCAGCTGCTGAAAGGAGAAAGATGGACGCTGTGGCGAAGGAGAGTTGGGGGAGCCAGGTCTGGAAGTGCATATGCCCCACCCCCTGCCCCATTGGCTCCATTGGCTGGAGCTCAGTCACATGGTCTTGCCTGCCTGCAGAGAATGCTGGGAAATGTAGTCCAGTGGAGTGCCTAAGAGGAAGGAGTGGCTTTGTGGACAACTGGTCTCCACCACAGTTATTCTTTTTGGTTATCACACCATGCTTCCACTCAGAAACTGTTCCATAATCCCCCGACCTCACAGATAAAGTCCCCACACTGCCCTGCATCTCTTCTCTCCAGCACATACCTGCTCCAGCCAAACCAGAAACCTGCACATCTGATGAGGGTACAAAATATAGGAGCCACTTTACTGGGACAGCATTTCACTGTGGGCAAAAGCTATGCTAAGTTTACCTTTGCTTTGCCACCTCCTAACATTGTTCCAGGATTAAAACCAGGAGCTAAGAAATGATAATAGAGTGAATCGATATCTTTATTCCAAAGACATTCTGAATTATTTGATAACTGACCTGGCCAGCACAAGCATAATGATAAACAGCGCTGGCCCTCGGCTTCCGCAGCAGGAGACATTTGGGAGTGCTGGGGGCTGCGGTGGTCTGCAGGCGCAGGCACACACTGAATAGACAGCCGCTACTCCCTGCCGGCTGGCTGTGGCCATTCAGGAGCCAAGTGTTACCAGCTCTTGTTTTGTCCTTAAAGCAAGGATGTAGAATGTTTATGTGCAGTCTCCTGGCTTTTTTAATGTAAATTTAACAACGCTTTAGCATAGTATGCTAAAAGCAACTGCAAAAATACAAGGTTGGAAGAAAAATCCACAGTGTGGCCCGCACAGAACACATCTTTAGGGCAACACTAACCCAAGCCATCACTTTGAGATCCTGCTGCAGACCGTATCTGCAGATGAAAAATGACATAGCAATTTTATTCACCAAAATTGCTGTGTATGAAAACAAACAAATAAAACAAGAAATCCGTGGAGAAAATAGATCTTGACTCCTTGATGTTTCAGGTAAGAATGTTGGATGTTTCTTCAAGCTCCTTCAGAAGCCACGTTTTTGGGTAAATCATCACTTTTTCCCCTAACTCATGGGGACTGTATTAATGAGGTTTCAACAGAGAAACAGAACTAATAGAATACATGTGTATCTTTATGTATGTGTATATGTGCATATAAAGAGATTTGTTGCAAAAATTGGCTCATGTGATTATGGAGCCTGAGAAGTCCCAAATCTACAGTCAGCAAGCTGGAGATCCAGGAGGTCCAGTGTGTAGTTCCAGTCCGAAAGCCAGCAGGCTCAAGACGCCAGAAGAGCCGATGTTTCAGTTCGAGTCCTAAGGCAGGAAAAGATCTGTGTCCCAGCCTGATATAGTCGAGCAGAAGGATTTCCCTCTCACTCTGCCTTTTACTCAGGTCTGCAATTGGCTGAGCAGAGCCTGCCCGTATTAGGGAGGAAACATTCTTTACTCGGTCCACTGATTCAATGTCAGTCTCATCCGGAAACACCCTCACAGACACATCCAGAATAATGTTTGGCCAAATGTCTGGGGACCCTTAGCCCACTCAAGTTGACACCTAAAACTAGCCATCACGGGGACCTACCAAGACCCTTACATACTTTCAAATACGGAGATGGTGTGTACAGCCAGTGCTCTGAGTTCGTACCTCAAGCCTGCCACCAACTTGCTCTGTGACCCTCAGGTAAGTCTCCTAATCTCTCTTCTTCCCATCGTTCATACCTGTGAGGTGAGAGAGTTGAATTCCATGGCCCCTAAGGTCTTTTCCAACTTAGCACACTCTGTCTTATACAGACCTGGAATCGAAACAGACCCCATTTGCCAGACACATTGCTTGTGACTTTATTGAGTAATTTGTATAAAACCTCCAAGAATAATTTATTCACCCAGCGGTGTGAGACAAGGGGAAGAAAATCAATAGAACGGTGTCTCAGTCATTTTTTATTTTCTAAACCACGAAGAGATTTATTCCTTTTCAGAGAACTCGCAGGCACCTGACCCTACAATGTGTCTTCATGGCCAACTTTTAAGAATCCCGAAAGAGAATCATTTCAGGAACTGAAAACCCTCACCTCACCCAGGAACCACAAGAAAGAGCCCTCCTGGGGAACAAACTTTCCCAGGGTTTTCATGACACTTGAGAGATTAGTGGAGAAGCAAGAAGGGAGAGGGTTTGGAAGGGAAGCAACATTCCCTGTCTCTCAGACTCATCTCGAAGTCATTCTCGGAAGAAATTTAAAGGCCTCTTAGCTCAAATTCAATTGCTTTCAGTTGTTGTTGCTTCAACAACTTAAAGTTGTTATGCTCACTCCTCTTCCATCAAGGTAATGGGTAAACTGACACTTTGCTTAAACAGACTCATTGCCCTGGGTGGCTGCGGGGAACGAACATAGATTTTCTGCAGAAAGGGGAGCTCATTACCAATCCTGAAGAAGTGCAGGGGCTTCTGCTGTTTCCTGGCCTGCAAGCGAACTGGGAGGAAAAAGCCTGGGATTATGGAGACCTGGGTCTAGTCCTAGCACCATCACTGACCAGGCTGGAGGAGGAGACTTAACCTCTTCGAGCCTCAGTTTTCTCACCTGTAAAATGGGGGTCACACTTTCTACCTACTTTCCTCATGGAGTTCTATGAGGATCACATAAGCTAACATCCGTACTTGCTAGGTTTTTTGGTGGCAAGCAACAGAAACCAACTCTGGCTGCCTTCACAAAAATAGATCCATTGGAAGCATAAAAGAGGCTCCTGGGGTCCACAGGTCACTGTAAAGCCAGGACCGGATGTGCATGGAGCCAGGGCTCTTATGCTCAATGGCACACCTCCAGAATCCCAGCTCCACATCCACCTCTGCACTCCGCCCTTTCCAGACTATACCCCTCCTCTCGGTTCTTCCGCTAGAAGTTGCTAGAGGGGGACTTCCCTCTCCCCACTATGTCTCAAATATCCCTCTGGTTTTTCTCTTATAAGGACACCTGCTGTTGGATTTTGGGTTCATCATAAATCCAGGACGATATCATCTCAAGACCCTTCACTTAATTACATCTGCAAAGACCCTTTTTCCAAATAAGGTCACATTCACAACTTCTGGGTGAACATACCTTTTTTGAGGGGGCACCATTCCACCCAATATAAATAAAGACACTTCTTGTACTTTCTGACTAGTTGCTCAATCCTTCACCTTTGTATTAGTAGAACAGATAGTCTCTGCCTCTTAAGGCCGCCCCCATTTATGAATTGTCCAGGAATCCTAGGGACTCAATGCAGTCCAGAGGGAACAGATGGTCAATCCAGCTCTCCCACATGGAGAAAATTCCAGGGACGGATCAAACTGCCGCCGCTGTGGACCATCCACCGATGCGCTGAGGGCAGCTTACGCCTGGAATGCTGGTTAGCTGCCCCTGCGATCTGTCCCTAGTCTAGATCACTGTAGAGACCGTCTTGTTCCTGAGGGAGAGACAGCAGTATTACTCCTTCAGTGCCAAGCTTGGCCCAGGGGTCCCTAGAATTGGGCCTGCCTGAGCGCAGCTCATGTTTCCTCCCCCCGTCCCCCACCGCTTTTAGGGATCCAGGCAGCTGCGGGGATGCTGAGTCAGCCCCGGTTCCGTTTCTCAGAGCCAACCAACTGGGAGCCACCAACCCCGCCTCCCAGGGATCCTCTCTATGGGACAGGCAGATTTCCCTCTTCACCCTCAAAGCACCAGGGTCTGAGTACATCACCCTTATCCAGGGCCACAGCTCTTCCTCCTGCCGAGGCTCCTGGGTGAGTCCAAGTTATCCACATCCACTCTTTGGAGGACGGGGAAGAGGACTGGCAGCAATTCCACGACGATTTTCTGGCTCTGAACAGAAGGAGGAAATCTCACGAGTTTAGTCTCTGGCAGGGCATACTCTAGTGATTACCTGTTATTATGTGAAAAATCAAATTGCAAAATAGCACAAAGAGTGTGATCCTATTTCAAGTAAATAGGTGTAGATCTTAGAATGATATCCATTAAATTATTTACAGCAGTTCTCTCTAGGTGATAGGATTACAGACTATTTTTATTTTCATCATTTTCTTATCTGCATTTTCTAAGTTTTCTCCAATGAGCATATATCACTTTTGTAATAAGATTTTTAAGGTTACACAAAAAATAATGCTAGCACCTCGCAGTCACATAGTGCTTTGCTGCATCTCACATCTCTAATCTAATTTCCTATCTGCGAGGTCAGAAGGGCAGATATTTTTATCCTGTTTTGCAGACGAGGACTCTCAGGAGCAGGAAGGGTGAGATGTGATGCCCCCCAGGCCTGAGAGCGAAGCCTGGACCAGGACCGTGCCTGGAGCGAGCCAGCTGCGGCTGGGAATGCTCAAACAGGGGCCCCAAACTGTGACTTTGTGAAGTCAAGACACCACCTGTGCCAAAGGCAACAATGACCCTGGTTTTGGCCAGTCGGGAAATGACAGGCAGGGAAAGAAACTGCAGGATTTGGGGAGAAGCAAGGCAGCGGATTCTGGTTTCCCAGAGTGGGGGTGGGGGGCCGGCCCTGACGCTCAGCAGCAAGGAGCGGAGAGGGAGCGGGTGGCTCCTGCCGGGGTAGTTGTCACACACAATGGTGAGCCTGAGCTGGGAGCTGGGAGCTATGAAGTCTCCAGGGAAACCCACTAAGTCACCGTGCAAGGTAGGAGACTGCTATGTGGACACTGTCGCCTTGACCCATCTGAAGTCTCAAGAAACGACAGGTGGGTAACGCCCTCCTTCCCCAGGTGTTCCTCCTAGTTCTCCCTTGAGGGAATGAGGATGAAGGCAGATGAAAAGGAACACAAGTTTTCAAATGCTCTGCATAGATGCACAGTGCCAGATCCGGGGTAGCCACTCAGTAAAGGTGAACGCACGAGTTCGCTCGCCCAAGCACACAGTCCCACGTGAGAAAGACATGACGTGCCTTATCATCTCCCCTCTGCCAGTGAGGAAACCGAGGCCCAGCTCCACATTAGTGCACACAGTCAGGCGGGGGCTTCGACCCTGGGCTCCTGTCTCCCGATTCAGCATGCTCTCTGCTCTGCACGTTGGCTACCCTCAGAGGGCCACTTCAGAGACACCGGCATTTGCTCTTTGGCTACTAAATTGTCCTGAGGCAACGTCACGGAAACATAACAGGAAATGACTCCAACTGCACTAATTAACTCCCAGGGACTGAGCGTCCCCCCACCCCGACACCAGGTTCTCAGTGATCCCACAGCAGATGCGGGAATGGAAGGGAGGACAAAGTCACGGCCAAGTTCCGAGGGGATGCAAAGGAACAGGAGAAGGGGGCGTCTGAATGGTTGCTGCTTTGATCAGAACTCGTTTCATCGCAAGTGAGAGAAACCCAGCTCACCTCTGCTCACACAGAAAGGAGCATGTCTGAGAAGGAGGGGAAGGGACCTCACGTAACCTCGGGAGGCCCCCGCTGGGCGTCGGGCAGGGACATCTCCAGGGCTCACTTGCTCGCCACCCCTCCCCCTTTATTTATTTCAGTTCCTCATGCGTGTGTTGGTTTTATTCTCTCCAGCTGCGGACCAGCTTCCTCCACCTACGGTGGAACTTGGTACTAAGAGTTTCTCTTGGCTTCTACCTGCAGAGGAGGGCTGACCTCCTCCCCTTAGATCTAGTTTTTATATTTTAAATTTATTTTTTAAAAGCCCAGGTGAGGAACTTGATTAGTTAACTGGAATTAGGTGCTCAAGCCAACCCAGTCAACAAATCTGGCCTACAGACTCCTCTCACTGGACACGCCACAGGGGCCTCACGTGTGAGGCTGGGGGCGTCCAGACGAGCGCGTCATCGCTTGGCTTCTGATTGGCTTTCTCCCGTTTGAAGACCAGCTTTGTGTTAGGATCCTCGAGGGCTCATCCTCTGCATGATCCATCTGTCTTCGCAACTGGCCCGCGGAGGAGCTATCCTCACCCGATTAGCAGAAGAGAAAGCTGAGACCCAGACGAGCCATGCAGCTGGCGTGTGACGGAGGTGAGATTTAAATGCATTTCTCCTTGGTTCCAAAGCATGTTCCTCTTCCTACATCAGACTGGCTCTTTAAATTAATAGGCATTTACAGAACACTTACTGTATGCAAAATCCTGTAGAGCACACATAATAATCCAAACTGGTGCTGCCTTCTAGAGTCCATTTGGGATGACCCCATTCATCCTTAAGTAGGTGTAACGGCAGCAGAGTAGTGACGAACATGGTACCGGGTGCCACATACTGTGGGTGGGGGGGGAAGGAAATGGGCATTTACTGAGTTCTGACTGTATGCCAGACCCTGTGCTAAACATCTTCACATTTATCCTCTAGACCGGACCATCCAATAAAGTAGCCATTAGACATGTATAACTATTTAAATTTAAATGAATTAAAATTAAATGCAATTTACAGTGCAGTCCCTCTAACTACCACCAGTCAAGTGCTTGGTCACCACGTGTGGCTGGTGGCTACCGTATGCGACAGCACAGATAAGGAACATCTCTACCATCACGGAAAGTCCTACTGGGCAGCACTGGTCCAGCTAGAAGGCCCAGGAGAGCAGGCCCCGGGCTTGCTTTCTGCCGGCCTTTTACCTGCAGCACCTCCAGAGTGTCTGACACGGTGGGCACGCAACAGTTGCATGAATGAATGAGTGTATATTTTATATGTATATTTAGATTCAGAGACAGCTTCCTTTAGAAGATTTACTATATATTTAATCATAACTTTCTGTAAAAATATACCAAGGAAAGGAGGCAGGGGAGTATGCTTGGATTCCCTGCAGGCAGCGCATTTTGGGGGCAGGCCGGGGTAGGGGAGGGACAGAGCCATCACAATAGCCATCCTGTATTGAGCACCTACCACTGTCCCGCCAACTTATTACATTTATAATTTCGTTGACTCATCTCAACAATCCTAGAAAGTGAGATTATTATCCTCATTTTATAGATTAGGACAATGAGACTCAAAAATGCGAAGTAGCCCACTTAAAGTCACACAGCAAGGAAATGCCAGAGCCTTCAAAGCCCACCCTGCCACCTACCACAATGCTCCCATCCCGTTTCTTCCCTGTACAGCGGGAGCCTGCCTTGCTCCCGGCATAGAGAATATTCAGATTTGGGGTGAACCTGACTCCCGAGCAGGCAGATGTTCAGTGCCTCTCCAGGCTCCCCAAGCCCAGCAGGCCGAGTCACCAGTCAGCCACACCTGGCCCAGAGGTGAGGAGCCTCGCGGGTCCACCTCTCCGCGCAGAGGAAAATGACTTTCTCACGCCCCCTGGTGGCCAGGTGAGGCATGGGCTCAGAGAAATGGGGCAGCCCTTATTGCAATCCGACGCAGGAAACCGCCACGGTGGTCTTGGGGTGTAGAATCAGTGAGCTCTTCCCTGTCCTGGGATGTATGGGTTGGGGGTGGTGAATTATTTTATCCAAATGGCCCCGTTTGCAGGACCACTGTGCACTCTTTACCTATCTGTGCACTTTCACCCAAAGAAAAAAGCAAATTACCTTTCCCTTCAAGAGCTCTCATCTGGAAGCTTTCAGGGTGTCTTTGTCTAACAGCTCTTTTCTTGCTTATTTATTTATTGTCCGTATCTGATTAAAACATATTATATTCTCAGGTGTCCCCCTCTCCCCAAAGGTCACTTTCCACAGGCTCGATTTAATTAACGAGTGCTGACTTGAAGATGAAAGGTAGGAAACAAAAGGTCTCCCTTATCCAATCTGAGCCCAAATAAAATTATATTAACATTTCACCTTTTGTTCCCGTGCAAGAAAAGCCTTTGGTGCATCGTATCAAACATTATTGAAATCATTAGGAAGGAAAGAAAGAGAAGGAGTAGACAGCTGTGGCAATGAATTTGGATCCTCCCCACCCAGGGTCCTAACAGGAAAGGAAAAGGAAGAAAGAGAGAGAGAGACCTGGAACGACAATGCTATATCCTAAGCCTTGTTTTAAAGTCAAATTAGGAAGAGACGACCATTCTGCACAAAAGCTTGCGAATATCCTAAAACTATTTTCCGATGGTACGCGAGAATGGAAGCTCTGTGAGAATGCGGGACTTATCTGTTTGCTCATCAGCATCCTTCAGCCTCTAGAAGGAAGCCTGGCATGTGGTAGCAACACACTCGGTGTTTGTCAAATGCCTTAGTAAACAGGGTCGGGGCAGGCTGGGCTCTCACCGATCTGCCAGGTCAGGGCTCCCGCTGAGCCTGAGCAGCGCCATCTGCACGCGGAAAGACAACACGCCTCATCCTGCCGCCCTGGCAGGAAACCGCAAGGACAGAACATAGGAGTGAGGCCCGAGGAGCGATCAGGCCTCACGCAGACAGGGACCCACCGCACGAGTGCCTCCTCGCGTGCCCCAGCGGCCGAACCACAAGCCCGCCGCCCCTTTCACCAGCACGGATGAGAAACCCAAGGAAAGAAAGAAATGAGATTATAATCATTACTGCAGAGGAATGGGAGAGAAATAAACACCAGACATGAACAAACTATTCCCGTCATCCAAAGGGGAAAGGTGGCTGGGCCGTGTGCTTTGACGTCGCAAATGCTTACCGAATGGCAGCAGGTCTCTGCCTTCCCGCCTGGAACTCGCAAGGCAGTGAATACACAGTGTGTGACACCTAGAAGCCCCCACACAGGGTAAAGGTCACCAGGTGTGAGCTGCTGCAATGAAGAGTTCATTAAAGCCCTGGCAGAGGAGCCTTCCCACGGACTGAGGGCTTGTCACCAAAGAGTTCCCGCACTGTGCGTGGCCCAGGTGTCTCGACAACCCGGCACAGGCTCTCAGCCAGTTGGAGAGGGCTCTCCTCCCCCAGTCCAATTCCCTTTGCTCACACAGGTATTTTCTCCCCGACAGTGGAGACTAATTACAGATGCATCTCCTGCCTGCAAGAGGGAAGTGAAGTGTGTTCCTAAGGTTGCGTCTGACAGTATCTACGGGATGAGAAAACTGGATTCACCCCAGCTAGGAATGGCAAGAAACCTCGACGAGCCTTCCACTCTGGTCCCCTGCACCTGAGACCACAAGGGCAAGCCCAGGTGGTTCTGTGTGTCTTGATTTGGGCCAAATTCTCTGGTTCAAATCCAGCAACCAGGGCAATTTATGCTTGCTCAAGACAGCCTCTGCCACTGCCATTCAGGGAAGTGAGAAAGAGCCGGTCCTTCTCCCGTCCGTGGGCAGCCAGGGCTTGGAGATGTGGTCTCCGGGGCTTCCCTCCCAGGAACATCTGTGGACACAACGGAGCAAGGTCCCTGCCCTGTGGAGTCCAGATTCTACAGCAGGAGACAGGAAATCAACAACAGGTATAAGAAACCAACAAATTATGTAGCTTGTTATAAGGCGATACATGTTGTGAGGGTCCCAAAGGCACCAGGATGTCGGTGGCGGGGCAGGGGACAGATGGCAGAGTGGACTGAATCATCGGGACGGGAGGAGAAGCAGCCAGCCACAGGTGGGGCGACGGGGAGGGAGCGCAGGGCCAGGGCAGCTTTGGGAAGCAAGCGGGGGATGCCTCCCTTGGCCGGGACAGCTGGCCCACGGCATGGAAGACAGTGGCCCTGGACGGTTTCCCAGGCCTGAAGAAATCAGCTTCGGTGGGACTAAGTCATAGACTTGGGGTTATTTTTACTGCAGCATAACGCAGCTTCGGTGACTCACACGGGACCGCCGCAGAGAGCCCGGGTTCCTCACCAGACAGATCTTACTCCCGGAAGTCGGGCAGAGTTTCCCCGTCTCCAGGCCATTCACGGCACTTTCCTCGTGCCCGGCCAGCACCGATCTATTCCCCACCTTGCTGGGTTCTGCCAACAACTATCTCTAAATAGGCTTGATACTTCCCTGGAACTTTTCAAAACTGCTTGAATCTCCTGCCTCACATGTTCCATCCAAGAGTGTGGCAAGGTGGGCACAGAGTGACCCTGGGAGCTCATTTTGCAGGGACGGAGTATGAGACACAGACGAGCCAAACGGCACAGCCAGCGTCGGTGTCTGAGAAGACCCAGGGATGGCCTCGAGCCCAGGCCTTCTAGGCCATTGCCATCCTGTCCCAGGACCTGGTGAGGGTCTCCGTGGGCTGGAGAAGCAAGTGGGGGATGTTCTGAGTGGGAGGCCACAAATTTCTGACCATTCTTTGGCCATAAGGGTGACCCTGCATCCTCCTCCCCAGGCTGCAGCCAAGCCAGAGGGAGGGAGGCTGGGTAGGTCTCCAACGGCCCCTTCCCCAGAGCCCTTCCCCACCTGCCCCCACCCTCCATCTGCCCCCGCCCCCCATCTGCCCCCGCCCCCCATCTGCCCCCGCCCTCCATCTGCCCCCTACCCTCCATCTGCCCCCGCCCCCCATCTGCGCCCGCCCCCACCTGCCCCCGCCCCCATCTGCCCCCGCCCCCATCTGCCCCCGCCCCCCATCTGCCCCCTACTCTCCATCTGCCCCCGCCCCCCATCTGCCCCCGCCCCCATCTGCCCCCGCCCCCCATCTGCCCCCGCCCCCCATCTGCCCCCTACCCTCCATCTGCCCCTGCCCCCCATCTGCGCCCGCCCCCCATCTGCCCCCGCCCCCCATCTGCCCCCGCCCCCCATCTGCGCCCGCCCCCCATCTGCCCCCGCCCCCCATCTGCCCCCGCCCCCATCTGCCCCCGCCCTCCATCTGCCCCCGCCCCCCATCTGCCCCCTACCCTCCATCTGCCCCCGCCCCCATCTGCCCCCGCCCCCCATCTGCGCCCGCCCCCCATCTGCCCCCGCCCCCCATCTGCCCCCGCCCCCCATCTGCCCCCGCCCCCCATCTGCCCCCGCCCCCCATCTGCCCCCGCCCCCCATCTGCCCCCGCCCTCCATCTGCCCCCTACCCTCCATCTGTTCCCGACCTCCATCTGCCCCCGCCCCCCATCTGCCCCCGCCCTCCATCTGCCCCACCCTCCATCTGGCCCAGGCACAGGGCCCAGGGGACAGCCTCACTAGCAGGTTGGGCTGCTGCTGCTTCACGACTTCTCACAGGGGGTCCCCAGCCTCGAGAATTCTGTCCCACGCTTTGTTGTCTATTCCATGTCAGCTCTTACTCATGCTTCTCATAGTGGCCTGTATGCCACCTCCTCAGGGTGGTCTTCCCTGATCCCCAGGCCTGCTCCCACACTCCCCGTGTGACCTTCTGACATCTGTTGGCAATGTGTTCACTTTGGATAATGCCCGCCCTTCCTTCTCGGCTGTAAGCACCCTGAGGGTAGGGCCTTTTCTGTTTTCCTCGTCCCGGGGTTCTGCACTTGCTAAGCCACACTGAATGTCTGCAGACGGCATGAGTAAACTGTCGAGAGCTTGTGCAAACAGAACGGATTTTTGTCTGTCTGTGTTAAGTGGCAACTGCACTTCCCCAGCTTAGGCAGGATTTCGCGGATCCTCTCACCATAGGGGCTTGATTGCATTTTAAATAAAAAGACCCAGTCCCCAGACACCGCGGGCAGCCGCGTTGGAGCCTTTCCCAGGTAATGAACTCCGGCATCGCTGCTGCATTAGCTGCGTTAATCAAACGGGACGTGGGGAGCGGTGTTCCTCCCCGCGCACCCCTCCCGGGCTTACACGCGCAGCGGGAGAACGAAAAGGCCCACGCGAATCAGAGCCCAGGACGGATCAAAGCATAGCAGCAGTTTTGATTTGCGTTAATTTTGCATGTACGAAAAACCCTCCTCACGCCTCTTTATTAAAAAGAGGCAGAAGCATGACAAGGACAGGCTGTCGAAGAGCAGCGAGCAGAAGCGGAGCGTTTTGCTCAGCCGCTGAATAGGCGGAGGGACAGGAGAGGCGCGCAAAGGCGACACTGCGCCATCTCTGCGTCTAAGAACAAAGCCTGGCGCCAAACTTCCTTTGAAGGATCCAGGATTTCAGGCCTGTGTGGGTGGGCGGGAGCCTTGCTCTCCCCCTGCTCGGAGCAGCTGGCAGCTCAGGATTCAGTGAACTCACCTCATTCCTTCTTAACAGTTGCTGAGCCCTGCGCGGGGTGCAGAGGGTGCAAAGCCGTGGGCGCTGCTCTCAGGAGCCTCCCATCCGGCAGGAGAGTGGACGTAGAAACAGGTGCTGGCACCGCCAAGGAGAGAGCCCGCTGTGACAGAGGAAGGCCCCGGATGCAGGGGGTGGGGCACAGGGGAACCAGCGTGCGCTCAGCAAGGGGGCTGGACACCCCGCCCCGTGTTCACACTGTCCTCCCACCGAGCCTTGGCCCGTGGTCGGCCTGGAGGACCAGATTTTGAAAGTCCCCTTCAGAGTCAAGGGGTCTTCCAATTTCTTGGCCCCAGAGAAATTTCCCCAAACATAAATGTCTTCCAGCAGCTTCCAGCGTCAATTGACATGCTTCGTTCCAAGTTGACAAAGCTCCTTCAGAGCAAATCTGGAGCCAGGTGAAAAGCCCCAGTGCTGTCTCTTATCCCAGAAGGTGGGCTGGAGAAGCTGCAAGACCGCACCCATCCTCGGGACTCGCCTAAGACTGTGCAGGGTATTGAAGAAGGAAGAAAGGACAAGAGGGAAGCCACACAGGCAGAGCAGGCTGGACACAGGTAGAGCTCACCTGGATTCCACCGGGCACTCCTCCCCTAAAGGTGGAGAAGCTTAGAAGGGAATTTGGAGCATCGTTGTCAACCGGGACGGTTATATGACTACCCCCCCCTTTACGGAGCCCCCACTATTTTCCAGGCACAAGATGCTCCCCATTTCATTTCTAACATCACCTTTAATGCCCAACAAGTCCTATGTCACAGGTGACGCAAGTGATGCTCAGAGAGATTCAGTCATGTGCCTGAGTTCACGCAGTGACACAACCCAAATCCCTGATGGGTTCACCCCCAAACACATATGTATTACTTTCACTGAAGCCTGCTGAGGGTTGCTGAGTGCACTGGCAGTATTTTATGTGGTTTTATAGAAGTTAGAGAATAGCAGAGCACAAGTGGCCCCGCTGCCCAATATTTTTAAAAAGCCATTACATTTTTCAGACCGTCGGTTGCTATGGCAGACGGTGCCCTTTTGGTATTTGGGAAATGCAGGAACCTGTAAGGATGTGGCTCCGCTGTGGCATTTCACGTGGCAGTGGTAAGCGAGACACCTCTGACAGCGGCCCACAGCCGCGGGTGAAACCGGGGGGCCCCAGATGCTCCAGGGCAGCTGGGAAGGGGCACAGAGGGGAAGGACACGAGGCTGGGAGCGGGAGGTCCTGGCCTGACGCCCACCTCTGCATTAACTTACCCTCAGGGCAGTCACGTGAGTCCACGTTTGTCCAGGAAAATGAGCTTACTTGTACCCACTGGTTGTGAGGATGTTGTGATTAGTGATCAAAGATGACGACTGTGGATGCCCCTCAAACAGAACTTGCTGTTTGCTCCACAAGTGTCGAGGAGTATGAGGGTGTCAGCTGAAATGGATCTGGAGCGAGTCACGGGGAAAAGAAGGGAGAAAATGCTCATCACTCAAAAACAGTGTGAGGAGCGAGAGTGCAGCTCACGTAGAAAGAGCAAGACCCGGTACACAGGCACACATCCCCCCTAAATAACAAAGCAGGCAGGTATGCTTCTCTCCTACTTATTTACTTACTAAGGTATTTCTGAGCATTTACCATGTGCCAGGGCCTAAAGAAATAGCAATAAACAAGAGAGACAAAGTTTGCTATTTCATGAGGTTACATTCCAAAGTGAGTTGACAGATAATCACAAACTTACTAATACTTCACAGCTCCTTCCCATGCCCCTCCACATTGCTCCTCAGGGTAAGTTTTAATGACTGCATAATATTCCACTATTTAGATAACCATAATTTAGCTAACTAGTCTCCTATTACTTGGCATTTATGTGTTTTCAAATTTGAGAGATTGTACAAATGTATGTGTGCTTTCATAAATATTTCCTTAGGATGTGAGCAACGAAGTAGGAATGTTGGCTCGAAAGGTATGAACATTTCTGTGGATTTTGCCATAACTATCCCCAAAGCTGGCCCCAATTTCTATTGATATAAAATACAACATGTAAAAGTTATGAGATGCAGCTGAAGCAATGCTTAAAGAGAAATGCACAGCATTAAATGCTTCTATTTTTAAAAAGAAGGTTTCATATTAACAATTTCGTATTTTATTTAAAAAAAACCGAAGAAGAGAAAAATAAACCCAAAGCAAGCAGAAGGAAAGGGAGATAATGATAAGAGTGGAAATCAATGAAATTAAAAACAGAAAAATGGAGAAATCAATGAGAACAAAAGTTGGTTCTTTGGAAAAATCAATAAAATTGATAAATCTCTAGCTAGACTCTCAAAGAAATAGAAGACACGCAAATGACCACTATTTGCAGTGAAAGAGGGAATTTTACTGCAGACTGCACGGACACTAAAAGTTTAATGAGGGCACACACTGGACAGCACCATACACATAGACTTGACAGCTTGGGTGAAATTGTGCGATTCCTTGAAAGCCACAGATCACTAAACCCACCCAAGAATAGATAGATAACCCAAGTAAGTCGTCCATTATCTGTAAAGAAATTGAAATTACAGCTTATCCCCTTCTGAAAAAGTAAATTCCAGGCCCATATTGTTTCTCTGTGAACTCTACCAAACATTTAAAGAAAATTCTCTACACAAATTGTTCCAGAAAAATAGACGAGGAGGAAACACTTCCAGCTTATTTTATGAGGCTGGCTTTACCTTGATTCCAAACCAGGAAAAGATAATACAAGTAAACTACAGACCAATACCTCTCATGAAGTGAACACAAAAATGCTCATCAAAATATTAGCAAATCCAGTCAGATGTTGTTTATCCTAGGAATGCAAAACTGGTTCAACATTTCAAAACTAGTCACTTTAATCTTTCATATTAACAGATTAAAAAAGAAAAACTATGTGATCATACCAATTGATATAGAAAAAGCATTTTAAAATACTCAACATCCATCCATGAGAAAAATTCTCAGCAAACTAGGAATAAAAGGGAACTTCCTTAATCCAAGAAATGGCATCCACAAAAAAACCTATGCGAACATCATATTTAATGGTGACAAAAATGCATGCTTACATCTTAACATTGGGAACAAGGATGTTCACGCACATGAGTCCCATTTATTGTTACACTGAAAATACTAAGCCAGGCAATAAGGCCACAACCAAAAGAGACACAGAGTTTGCAAAGGAAGAAATAAAACTCTGTTTCTAGAGAACATGACTATATACATAGACAATCCCAAAGAAATCTATTTAAAAGGCAAAAACAAAAACAAAAATTACAACTAGAACTATTAAGTGAGTTTAGTGAGGTCAGGAGATTCAAGGTTAAATATTTTAAAACATCAATTGCATTTCTATATAACAGAAATGAGCAGTTGAAAACTGAAATATTAAAAATTAACATATACAAAAGCTCCAAAAAAGAGACAGCAGCTACATAGATATGAATCTAACAAAAATGTGTGCAAGATCTGTATGCTGAAAACCACAAAACGATGATGAAAGAAATCAAAGGAGATCGAAATAATTGAAAAGACATGCTGTGCTCCTGCATTGGAAAACTCAGCATAGCTGAGATATCAATTCTCTCCCAAACTGATCTAGATATTTAATGCAATTCCAATCAAAATCCCAGCAGGGATTTTCGTAGATATAGACAGATTAATTCTATGCTTTACATGAAAAGGCAAAGGAGCTAGAGTAGACAAAACAATTTTTTAAAAAGAATGAAGTTGGAGAACTTCATACAATCTGATTTTAAAACTTACTCTAAAGTTACAGTAATGAAGATGGTATGGTATTGGCCAATGGATAGATATATAGGAACAATTGAACGCTTCCATGCCAAAGAAAGAAAGGAAGAAAGAAAGAACAAGCAAATATTTAAAAAGAAGGAAGGAAGGAAGGAGGGATGGAAGGGGAGAAGGAAGGATGTGGATATATACCTCACACCTTATTACAAAAATTAATTCAAAATGAACCATAGATATAAATGTAAAATATAAAACTATAAAAATTTTACAAGAGTATATAGAAGAAAACTTTTGTAACCTTGGGTTAGACAAAGAGATCTTAGGCTTTACAACAAAAGAACAACCCATAGAAGAAACAAAAAATAAATCGGACACCATTAAAATTAAAAGCTTTTGCTCTGCAAAAGACACTGTTAAGAGCATGAGAAGATAAACTATAGAATGGGAGAAACTATTCACAAATTACATAAGTACTTGTACCCAGAATACATAAAGGACTCTCAAAATTCAAAAATAAGGAAAAAAACTCAGTTAAAAAGTGGGCAAATATTTGAACACACTTCACAAAGACAATATGTGGACGGCAAGTGAGCACATGAAAAGATAATCAATATCATTAGTCGTTAGGGAAATGCAAATTAAAACCACAAGGCAACACTACTATATCCCTATTAGAATAACGTGAAAAAAGAAAAACACAAACGTCAACCTGATGATACCAATGGCTGCCAAGGATCTGGGTAACTGGAACTCTTACACATTGCCGATTGGTATGCAAACTAGTGCAGGCACTCCGGGAACCAGTTGGACAGTTTCGTACAAAGTTACACACTTTGATCCAGCAATCCCGCTCCTAGGTATTTGCCCTAGAGAAATGGACTTGTCTTCATGCAAAACCTTATACGTGGGTGTTTACAGCAGCTTTATTTGTAATCACCCCAAACTGGAAACAACCTAAATATCCTTCAGGGAGTGAATGCACAGAGACATCGGCACATCCAGACCGTGGAACAGGACTCAGCAGAGAAAAGGAAACGGAGCTGGTGCGCGAGCGACATGCGTGGCAAACGCATTGTGCCGAGGGAGAAAGAGCCAGGTGCCGAGTTTGCAGACCGCACGATTCCAATCACACTGTGTCTGAAAACGAGGCTGGAAGGCCGGGGAGCAGTGGCCGGGCGACGGGGTGGTGAGGCCTTCACTGCAGACAGCAGCGTGAGGGGATTCTGGGCGACTGGAGTGGTGTCTGCGTGTTAAGACTCATAGAATTGAACACGCACAAAAAGGGGTCTGTTTTACTGTCTGTGAATTTCTTTTTAAAAAAATTAAGCCTCCTGCTCCGGTCTCCCTGCCACCACCTACCCTGTCTCCGAAGAGGCCAGGCGTCACTCCCAGCACCTGCTGATCCTTCACAACTTCATGTGACAGAGTATAACACACAGCTGTTCAATTTCGTCTCCAAGAACCAATTTTCTCCCTCAATTACAACTGCATTCTTAATTGCAGAAGCCTCGCTTTGCCGTTTCGGGTGTTCTGGGCGGAAGGGTAGTTGATTTGGGTCGTACGAACGCTGCGCTTCCTACGCCCGCTCCCTGGTCCTCCCGAACTCCCACGGTCCCGCCTGTTTCCAAGCCTTGTCCCAACACTTGTTATTGGTTAGGTTGCTTGCGGTTGCAAATAACAGCCTTCTGAAACTCATGCGGAGATTGCATTATCTCACGTGACTAGAAGTTTAAAGGTTTGGCGGTGTCAAGGTTGATTAATTCTGTGAACACATGCGCTAGTCGGGGCTCCACCGTCATGGAAAAAGGCCATGGGGAGATGCCTGGGCGCCGGGCAGCCTCTTCCACCCGCCCTAGCAGCCTCCTAATGAACTGCCTTTGCCTAGACACGCTGCTCCCGTCTCGGAAGCTTGTAAACGAGAACCCGAACCGGTGGTCAGGCGGGACGAGATGCGGCCTCCCCGCTGGAATGTGAGACCCTGGCCACGGGAGCCCGTCTGAGTGGTCACCACTGTACCGTGCGTCACCTAGAGCACTGCCCGGCATCCAGAAATGGTCAAAAATTGGATTGTCAACCAACCAGTTGACGAAATGACTAGAATGTAGGTTGGATGAGGGCACAGATTTTTGTTTGTTTTGTTCACTGCTGAGTCCTCAGTGCCTAGCACATGGTTGGCGTTCAGCAAATGTTTGCTGAGTAAATGCATGAATATTCGGAGCATCTGCAGTGGGGCTGGCTCTGCCCAAAGTCTGGAAATACAGCTGTAAACAAAGCAAAGAAAGAAGCCCTGACTCCCCAGAGATGTCTGGGACACACGAATAATTAGCCTTAGGAGCTTGCTTCTAACATCCACTCTCAAGAGCAGGGAACACTCGTCTGAGAATCCAAGGGCAAACCAGGCCACTTTCCTCAGCACTGGTCTGCCCTTTCTCACTGCCATCTGCTCCCTTCAGGATGCTCCTTGGGAAAAGGAAAGAAGAAGAAGAAACCAAATAAAATTAAAGATGTTGCCAGATGCTCCCAGCAGAAGTAACATCTTGGGTGAAAATTTCCCAGGCCCACAGCTATGCTAATTGGTGCTGGGAGGTTGGGGACACTAGAAGGGGTGGGTATAAAACGTGCTTTTCGCGAGACAGTCTCCAGGAGGAAGGACTCGAGGACTCCAGGTAGAGGTCACAGCATCACTGCTGGAACATCGGCAAAGCATGTCACCAGTCTCAGACTGCTTAGCTGGCACCTTCCCTACTCCAACTCTTGGGCTCCTGCAGGGCAGAATCTGTGGTTCTTTCCCACACGCACGTTCTGTGGCTGGTGAATACCCTGCCCTGTCTGTCTGCCCCCGCCTGTTCGCAGGTAGCCCTGGAACCTTCCAGCAGGAGGTCTGGAGGGCGCTTCAAAGTCAACACGTCTGAAATGCAGCTCTCGCCTTGCTCCCCTCCAGCTCCACCAATCAGCACTGCCTGCACTACGCGGCACGGCGTCCAGTGTCCCCAGGCCTGGGTCATGTCATCCCCAGTCACTCCACCCCCAAGCTAGGGATTGCAGCCGTCCCGAACCCCTCGTCTTCCCCACGTCCTGTCCTAGCTTCTGCGTGCCTGTGCCACCCGCCCTGCAGCCACACCCCTCGCCTGGCCGTCCCCATCTCTCACCTGAATGACCTCAGCCATCTCCCCTGTGATTACCTTGCCTGACGGCTCTGCCCTCCCCAGTCACTTCACACGCGACCCCCAGAATTCTCTTTGCGAGGCCCCACCCTGATCTTGCCAGTCCCCGCTCACAAACCTTGGATGGACTCTTTGCCTCCTTCTCGGGGCATTGAGTGCCCAGCCCAGTGCTCCCTCCCCTTCTGCTCCTCCTCTGCCCCACACACCCAGCACCCCTCCCGCGCTCTGTCCTACTGGGGCACAGACAGCGTTACCTGACAGTCGTTCACGTGCCCGTCCTCCCCCCACCCCCCGCCAGGCTGTGACTCTGGGCAGTCCAGGACCAGGACGGCCTCACATGCGCATGTCCCTCCCCAGCGCCTCGCTGCTTCCCGGGCAAACTGCTCCCGGCTCAGTCTTCCTCCCACGTGCGTCCTCCCCACGCATCCTGCTGCTCCTGCTCCTGCCTGCCCTTGCTAGCCCCTCGTCTGAGTCCTACTCTTGTATAAGCCCACTTCATCCATGCAGCCTTCCCTGATAGCTCCTGCACTTTCTAGTTCCCTCTGTTTTCCCAGAGTGTGAGCTCCATGTGGGCAGTTGTCTGTCTGTCTGCTTTGCTGCTCCGTCCCCACTGCTTAGAACAATGCATATTTTCTAAGTTGGAGAAAGATGAGAAAAAGTAAAGGAAGAAAGGAAGGAAGGAAGATAAGATGGAAGGGAGGGAGGGAGGGAAGAAGGAGGGAGGGAAGGCAGGCAGGCAGGCCCGTCTCTCAGCACTGAGATTTTGCTGTATCCTACTCTTTGTTCTTCGTGTTGTTTTTGCGTTTTTCTGGTCTACATTGCGCAAGAGGTCAGAGAAGGGAGAAAAGTCATCATTGCTTGGCGTGATCAGAGGTGGTTCCGGGCATATGCAGGACCTGCCATGCACATACTAATCAACAGGCGCTTACTGAGCACCTATTCACAGTGCTGGACACTAGGCACAGTGGTAACCAAGACACACGCATGATCCCTGACATGAACGAGGTGACAATTCCGTAATCAGGAATGTCGGGATACTCGGAGGAGCAGATCAGACATTTAGTCGGGGTGCGCTGGTGGAACTGTATTGGTTGTTATGATATTGAAATAAGTCCAGACTCATTTTTAAGTTGCTGTGACCCTGGGCTCCCCGAAGAGCCCCTCTGCCACCTCAGCTGTCTTGGGCCATGTTCTGAGAGTCTCAGATCTCCCTGCAGCCCTGAAGGCCTCTGGCAGGGCGGGCCCTGGTGCTTTCACTGACTGGCATTCGTTCTGGTGCCCTCACCATATAGGCTGTTAAGTATTTTGAATGTTACCTCTAGGTAGAAGGACACCTGGGAGGGCAGGGCAGGTGAATCCAGTGTGGGTGTGGCCCTGTTTGCTGAAGGGACTGTCTGGCAGAACCCCGGAAGGGAGCGGTTGAGGGTCTCCACCTCTGAGGGAGCTGTTGTAGGTCACCCTCACCACGGAGGCTGGAAGACAGTGTGAGGGACTCAGGGACCCCCTGAGGAAAGGGTCCACCCTTGGAGTTCACTTTCACTGACAAATTCCTTAGTATGACCTCAAGCTCCTTTATAAGCAGGTTGCATCCGACTCCTCACATTAGAATTCAGTTTGCATTTTTTTTGTTTTTTGTTTTTTTCCAGCTTGTTTTTAACTTTAAGTTTCTTGGCAAATTTTATGTCTTGGTTATCGTGGTAAAGTCACCTCACCTTTGAGTTCTTGCTTCCCGTATGGAGAGGAGGTTAAACACACACATACTTGGAAAAAGCCCAACTTTTGGAGCTTTGATTTTATTTTCATATCCATGTCAATATCCTGCTTGTGACATTATGCCATAGTTTTGCAAAATGTTACCACTGGGGGAAACTGGGCGAGTGTACTAGTGATCTCTCTGAATTAGTTCTTACAAATGCATGTGACTCTACAATTAGCTCAATAATAATTTTTATTTTATGAAAGCAAATTCAGTAGCCTCCTCTCACACGGAGGGCCCAGTCAGAGGCTGGCAGGGGCGTCTGCCCATGTGGTGGCAGAGGAGAGAGGGCGTGGGGGATGGGGAAGGCCACAGCTCCTCCTGCTGACAGGGCAAAAGAGGCCATTGGTGGCTGTCAGGGCACCCCCACCTAAGGCTCCAGCAGGCCAGAGTCAGGCCCCGGGTCTGATGTCCCCCCTGCAAGGACCCGCAGCACGGCGGCCCCTCCAGAGTCCTCACTGGCCCTTTGGGTCCACAAGGGATATCACCAGCTTTTGTCAAATAATCCTTCCGTCCTGCCACAGCAAGCTGCCCCATTGCTGAGCTCCCCCTTGCCCACCCCGCGGGACTCTGGAGCGGCCACCAATCACACTGCCCTCCCCGGTGGGTCAAAGAATGGGCTTATACACACGCCTGGCTAATGCCAAACTCCCTCCCCACAGACGACAATCACTGGCCAGGACTGGCCTCCTGAGCAGGGCTGGGCCAATGTGTGCATCATGGGTCTCTTCCCTCCAGTCGGGCTGGGAAACTCCCTTCCTTTCACATTGCTGAGCTAGATGATGCCAAGCCTGGAGCCGGACAAGCGATGCTGCTTGCCCTGTGCTGCAAGGAGAGAGTCCATCGGTGGCAGGGAGATCAAGGCCACTGGGGAGAGAGTCCAGGAAATGAGAGAGGGAAGTGGGGAGAGAGAGAAAGTGCACGCAACTTCGTCCCAACCTCTGGAGGCCACTCTTCAGCCTCCAGCTACAGGAGGCAGCACGTCCTTTGTGCCTGAGCCAGTGAGACTTGGGTTCCTGTCACTAACCCATGGCTTCACCCTTCATGAAGTGGGCCTGTGACCTCACGCTGCTGTCCTCAGCTCACAGCCCTGGCCCGCTGGCCGCAGTGAAAGCTCTCCAATTCCTTCCCAACGTCCTGCTGCTGAAAACAGAAACACGTTTCCCACAGTGACAGTCCGTTAGTTCCACGGATGACGAATGGAGCGAGACTGTAGAAGGACAGGGCTGGGCTGAGACGCAGCAGCCAGCTCTCACACGCACGTGGACCTGGAGCTCAGACCCTTGAAGTCCTTCCGCGGGGCCGGCCTGGCTATTCCAAAGATGAATGCTGTTTGCATGAGCCATTAGCGTCGGTGCAGGATGGGACGAGCCTGGCGGAGAAGATCTGATGTAAAGATCTTTACAAGCCCTGATGTAAAGGGCTCCGTCTTGATCTGGGGTGTGGGTCACTGCGCTAGACGCTCTGGTTGGGGAGAGTTTGCCAGATGCCTACGGAGTGCCAAACAACACTGGCACTGTGGGGATGGGGAGCCGAGCAGGACCAGGTCTTTCCCTCAGGAACTTGGGCTGTTTGGGAAGACAGGGACCGACAATAGGTGTAGTTCAGCGAGGCTGAAAGCAGGGCTCGGACTCAGAATGTCTGGGTTCAAAGTCCCAGCTTGGCCCAAAGTGAGAGCAGCCAGGAGCCAGACACAGACATCAGCTGCTTTTCTTTAGCAAGCGGCCCAGCCCCTGTGGCTTCGGGCCTCGGTTTGCTTCTCAGCGAGGTGAGGGTGACAGCGGTGCCCGCCTCCGCGGCGTGGTGAGCACCGAATCAGGCAGTCCGTGCAGAAGTCCTGGCAGATAATCCGCGCCTGGAAAACAGCACCTGTGCTGCTGTCATCGTCATCAACGTCATTGCTCTCGTTATCAGCAATGCTACAGCGAAGACTTTGGAATAAGCCAGGGAGGAGACCAAAGTTCCATGGGAATAAGGAGAAAAGAACTTAATTGGGGGCTCCCAAGCGGCTTCCTGAAGGAGGTGACCTTGGAGCTGGACCTGGAAGGAGGGGGGTGGTGGGGAGGATGTTTGCAAAGCTACAAGTCCAAGAGGCATCAAGAACGAGAGCTGGATCAGTCCTGCTGTTCTAACCACCTGAGCTTGGGTGCAGACCATCTTGTGGAAGAAGCAAGAGAGGTGCCCAAGCACCCAAGAACCCAAGATCTGATCCTCATCGTTGCACATGATCTTGGCCTCTCCGGCAGGCCTACAGTCTGGTCCTGGAGGCTGGGAGAACTCATGTCATGTCCCCAGCGCCCTGAGCGGGAAGTCTGCCACTTCTCTCTGGGCCAGAGCTTCAAGCCCCACAGAACTGCGCCCCCAGCCACACGGCCCAAGCCTGTTCTCTGGAAGCCTCGCTGCCCAGCCTGGACAGTCTCAGCCAGGACAGCCCTAAGCATGGTGCCTGGCACGTGCCAGGCTCTCAGCACATGCATGATGAATCAGTGAATTTCTGGAGCATGCTGTTGTCTCAACCCTGAGCTAGAACCGTCATGGCTGGTGACACACAAAATCTTGGGGGACCCATGGGCTGTCTGACTCAGCCCCATCTGTGGGTAGTCAGGTGCCCAGAGATGGACATCAGGTCCTCTGGGGATATGCTTTCTCCTCCAGGTAGTTTCCCTTCTGTGAGCCTCAAGAGTCTCCACAAAGAGGTCTCACTTGGTCACATGGTTCTAGAAGCACTTAGAGGGCAGTTCTTATCAGAGGAAGGCTTAGGTGATGGCCATCCGCCCACATCTTCACTCAAACACACACCAAGTCTAAGATCACCCACTGGGTATCTGAGGGTTCTGCCTGCTCAGACTCATTCTGCTCTTGTTCTGGCAGCGGCTACTTCTCTGTCCTCTGAAGAAAAACGTGCTCCCCAGTCCTCATCCACGCGGTTCAGGTGCGGCTGGCGCCCATCCCCACTTATTCCCGGTGGGCATTTAACTCCGTGCCCCGTCCCCCCTCACCATGTGATGTGTTCAGGGTGAAGATGTGATCCCAGTGGGTCCAATAATGGTAAGACCGGACAGTCTGATGGAACTACCGGCACTAGAAGCTCTCTTCACAGACGTGGCCCAGCAGCCAGTGAGGAGAACCCAGCACAGAGCAGAGCTGGGCTGTGACCAGGGAGCGTTTGCATGGCTGGAGTTAGCCGTGCCTGAAGCCAGCCTAACCCAGTAAGCCAGTAAACTCCCTGTTTTACTTAAACCGACTAAAGTTGGGTTTTCTGTCACTTGGGACTGAAAGAGTCCTGATGGCACAAATGGGGCAGTGGGAAGGCCAGCTCATGTGTCCAGGAAAACCTTGCCTTGAACCCCAGGAGATCAAGGAGAATTTGTCCCTGGGAACTTGTCTTTTCTGCTCATTCAACAAATATTTGTTGGGCCCCCATGAGAGGGCCTGGGAATTGTTTATCTGCACAATCACAAGGGTGATTGATGCGCTGTTATCAGGGTAGTGAGGGGGTCTCTGAGGAGGTGAGTGGCACACGAGACTTGAAAGAGTGGAGAAGCGTGCAGGGGTCTAGGCAGACGGGAGTGTGTCGCGAGGCCTGGGCTGGGCTCTGGCCGTACCGCTCACCAGCACTGTGGTCGTCTCGGGCATGTGCCCGGCACCTGGAACTCTCTGGCCCCAGTTCTCTACCTTTAAAACTGGGATATTAATATCTGTCCTGCTGAAGCCACCCGGTTGTTGTAAAAACAAACAGACAAAGAGAAAACAAACAAAAGCCATGTATTTTTGGATGAGAGAAAATCATTGTATGAACTGACATGAGGCACTTGAACTTCTGACCAAGGTAGAGTAACAGAGACCGGATTTTCCCCCCACCTTAAACAGCTGAAAACACCAGACACAATATATAGACTGAGTCGCACACGCGTTCATGATGGCTTTGTTCACACGAGCTGGAACATGGCGGCAGCCGCATGTCCGCGGACAGGGAGAGGCTGAGCGAAGTGCGGTGCGCACATTCCAGGGAATGTCCTTTGGCTCTGAAAGGGAAGGAAACTGACATGTGCTGTCACCTGGGTGAGGCCTGGGGACACTGTGCCAAGTGAAATAAGCAGTCAGAGAGAAGCACTGTGTGATCCTACTCATGTGAGGTAGTTAGAGCAGCCAAATTCACAGACACAGAAAGTGTCACTGGGCTGCCAGGGGCTGGGCGGCGGGGAGGGGACGGGGAGATGGTATTTAGTGGATACAGAGCTTCAGTTTTACACGATGAAAAGTGTCATGGAGACAGACAGTGGTGATGGCGGCACGACATTACAAACGTATTTAATACCACTGACCTGCACACCTAAAAATGGTTAAGATGGTCAATTTTATGCATGTTTTACCGCAATAAACATATTGCAAAAAATATGAAACAACTGTTTTCAGACAAGTGGACTACAGGCAATGCAGGATTCCTAAGAAAGCAGAAACAAGGAAAGTGAGCGCTTCCGTTCTGCCGGCCACTGCCTGGAGCGGGTTCCCAGGCTGCAGTGCAGGGAAGGAGCCGGGGCAGAGCCCCGTGGGCTCGCTGAGCCGAAGGGATGGAACTGGAAGCTTGGGGAAGGCAAGGGAGCTGGAGTTTGCAGGGCATAATGCCACAGAAGAGAGATCTGTGCAGAGAGGGGACTCCGGAAATTCCTCCTTTAATATTCTGCAGAGGATTGAACCACAAAGTTATGTAAGGAGACCATTCCGGGCTAGGAAAAGAACCACTGGAAATGAGCACGCAGAACAGTTCCTAGAGCTCGTGTAGAACTTGGAATAGTTCATGTTCCCAACAGCCAGAATGGAAAAACCTCACAACACCTAGGCCATGGGGAGAGATCTCAGAAGGGTGTCGCCTCACTCACGAGCCCGAATGAGCTCTCCGTTGAAGACTGCTCTGGTGCAGCCTAACGAAGCCGCAAAGCAAATCGTGACAGGATCAAACTGCTTCCAAGTAACGTAGCTGGGTCTCAGAAGAAAGTTCACAGACATTGAAAGAAATACAAAAACCCAGTTTACAAGAATATAAAATCCATATTCCGTCATATTATCAGGACAAAACAACCCATAATGAAAAATCAACCAATAGAAACAGACACAGATGATATAAATGACAGAAAAGGACATTAAAACAGCTGCTATAAATGTGCTCCATATGTTCAAGAAGGTATTATAGAAGAAAGCACGGGCCGATTAAGGACAAACGTGGACAATATTAAAAGAACCCAGCTGAACTTCTGGGGAGGAATAATACAACATTTGAGATGGAAAATGCACCAGACGGAATTATGAGTAAAACGAACGGGAAGGAGGTGAGGAGCGTGTTTGTTGAGGGCGCTTTGCAAAGACGGAGGGAAGCAAGCTGTCCGGGGCCGAGCGGCGCGATTGCGAGGGGAGCATCGGCAACGCTGCAGGCCCGCGGTCTATCCACCGGGCATTTTGTTTCGGTGGATTTTGTACACTTTGTACCAGTGTCATTATCTGCACGGCCAACACAGTGGCCCGTCTGAACTAGTGCAGTAAGGGAGAGAGACTGTCACAGGCCTCGGGAATCAGTGCTGCCTGAGAGACCCACGGCCTGAACCGCAGCTCCGGCTCTGCCTCAGAGCACTGTCACCTGCGTCCAGGAATCGGCGGAAACCCACCAGCTCACAGCTCCCCCTCCCTCTCTCTCCATCACCATCTCCGTCACCCAGGAGTTAATCTCACATGGGCCGAAAGCAAAGGCACGGTCCTCCGACACACACAGCCGCTGAACGTACCTGGGAACTGTGTGGACGCAGGTCCCCCTCTAATGAGAATCGATGATTAAAATTTTTTAAAATGAATAGAAAAATCTGTCCTGCTAATGGTCCCGCAGCAATAAATAGCACCAGAGATTGCTGAGAATCTACCCAGAGAATCTACTCACTCCACATTTGCCAAGAAGACAGGCTTGTTCGGATTCCGTTCAGCCTGGGGGCCCCAGGGAACGTTCAGAACCCCAGAGACAGAAACAATATAAAGACAGTCATTTCTCTCTGAAACAACAATTTGTATTTTCATATCTTTGATACACAGTCTAATACTCAATCAATAGGCCAATGGAGATTCACCTAGCGCAAGTTTAATAAGGAAAATAGTTTTTTGGAAAAAAAAGGTTTGGAAAGCTAGAGCTATTACCTGCAGCTGTGTTAGATTGTGGAGGTGGGGTTAAGTTGGCTCTTTCTGTTTCCCCCGGTGTAATGAAACAGAGAAGCCAAACCTCTGAGTTGATTGTAATCATAGAGAAACGGGAGCTCCTGGCTCTTTTCTGCTCCCCCTCACCCCCTCCTACCCTTTCCCCAATCAATACAACAAGTTTTATCTTCTCTGATGAAAGCTCAACTTTTTTTTTTTTTTTTGTAATTTGGGCTTCCTCAAGCCTGGTCTGGCTTTGCAGTTGGAAAAATCAGCTTCCAAATCGGAGGCGTGGGTTTTAGAAAGCTGAAGCTAAGGCCTGTCCCAGAAGGCGGGTGGGCAAAATGGAAGAAACAAAATGCAAAACGCAGGACGGCTGACAGGGCTGGGGAGGACCAGAGAGGCTGGGCCCAGGTGGGGGCTTGTCCTTGCAGAGCTCTTTCCTCATCCCAAAGCTGTGTCTTCCTGCTGGTGGTACCACGATTCCTCTGATACCAAGGTCAAGCTCAGTTCACCAAGACAGTGGCGCCTGCTCCTTTAGAATAAAAAGTGTGGCCATGAATGAAGCCTTCATATTAATGTTCTGATTGGAGCAACCGTGTTGTAGGCTCTAGCTATGCAGTAAATACTCACTGAGTACCTGCTGTGTACCAGGCACTATTCCAGGCCCTGAAGGAACAGCAGTGAGCACTAGAGACCAGCCCATGGAGCTTACCTTCTGCTAGGAAGAAGCAGAAAATAAACAAGTGAATAAGATAATATTAGATAGTGAAAGTGCTACAATGAAAATTTTAAAAGGGCTACTAAAGATTGGAAAAGCATTTCTGAAAAAAGAGAGAGAGAAGGAGGAGGAAGTGTTTGAGCTGAGATTTAAATGTAAAGAAGGAGCCAGCTCTGCGAAGGCCTGGGCGGAAGTCCTTCCAGGCAGAGGAAATGGCAAGTACTAAGGCCTTTGGGTGGAAATATATTTCGGCTGGAAGAATAAAAACAAATGGCCAGAATGTGTGAGTGCAGGGAGGGTGGTAGGAGATTGTTAAAGAACTAGTCAAGTTGAATATCATGTAGGAACTTGTGGACTTTTATAATAAGAAATTGTGATGGGAGACAATCGCTCTGATGTACGTTTCGGAAAGGTCTTTCTGGCCACCGCACAGGGGATGGACTCCTGGGGTGGGGAGGTGTGGAGGGGAGGAAGCAGAGAAAACAACTGGACGGCTACAGCTGTGGGCCAGGCTGGGGATGCTGAATACCTGAGCCAGGACAGGAGCAGAGAAAGGGTGAGAGGTGGATGGAATTCCGGTGTGTTCCGGAGGTGGCGTTAATGGGACTGGCTGATGGTGTGATGGGGGAGAAATATAAACAGAGGATTCAGAGGCGGCTCCTAGATTTTGACTTGAGCAACTGGTTGATTGGATGTTGTGCCCCCTCCTGAGATGAGGAAGACAGAAGAGAAATCAGAAGTCCTGTTTAGATGCCTAACGTTTGAAATCTTTATTTGACACCTGAGTGCAGATGTCGGGAATGCATTTGGGCACAGAGGTCAAGGGCTCGGTTGTAGGAGCCTAAATTCTCTGGGCCAGTCTTCTAACACCTACCTCTGCCTCCTGTTCTGTCAGCGGCTCTCTGCTCACGGGTTCGGGAAACACCAAGCAGTGTCTACGGTACTCTGGGCCTAGGCGCAGTGCTCAGGTACAATGGCGTGACCTGTCCCCAAGGACAGGACGCGCAGTCCCAGATCCTTGGTATGTAATGGGACCCTCTCGATTTTGCTTTTGCTGCTGAACGGCCGTCCCAGTGAACACCAGTGCTTTACTGTTTTTTTTCCAGGGCTTCCCAGTTTGGTGTCCCAGAGCTCACTTGGGACGGGATCTTAAAGGGTCAGTATTCAGATCTCCGGTGACTGTTTGCCTAGACTGTGCCCGACCCTGGCGGTGTGGCACCACTCCCTGTGCTCCGGGAAGAGTTCTGCTGGGTCTCTGAACTGGATTCTCTGGGGAGACAAAAGGCGTGGGGACAAATTGCCGATATTTGCAGCTAAGTGGTAAATGCGGAGATTGTAGGCAGCCGGGAGGCCTTTGTGGTGCTGGGGAGGGTCTGCCCCGGGGCGTACAGCAGTGGCCCTCTTCACCTCCGACCAGCCCACACCCAGGAACTGCGGGTCTCGGTGACAGCCGCAGGGTTTCGGGAAGGGGGTCACTAGGGCCGGATGTGTAACTTCAGCCCAGAGATAATTTTGCTCACGTTCCCAGGTGTGTGCAGAGAGGGGCCTTGGTGAAGATTTAGTACCTTCCTGAGACTGGCAGCGCCACATACACACCCACAAGCTTTATTTATGGACTTTCTTCTCCGTATGGCCAGAAAGAAAACAGTCCTATCTTCACGCCTCCCTCGACGGAGAGAAGGGAAGTCAGTCCTTGGACCCATCCTTGGTTCCGAGGAGGCCTGCCTGGGCCCGTCCCCATCCTGCCCGAGAGGTGTCAGCTTCTCCCTCACCCCCCTGACCCCGTGTCCCCTCCTCCTGTCACGTCTCAGCTCTCCTGGGCCACCCGAGCTTTGATTTGTGTTAATCTCCACTCCTGGCTCAGGTAGGCCTGGTGGCGATCAATCAAAACGAGGACGCAGCTGTCAGTAATAAAACAGGAGGGACTTGCAGGTCTCATCAACTTTATTAGCAGCGAGTCACAAGAAAGTCTCCGCAGCGCCGCGCCCCACCCCCTCCTCGGGCCCCCAGTCCTCACGGAGTTGCCAGCAAACACATGCCACCGCTTGGAGGAGGTGGGAGGGGCTGTGACAGCCACAAATACCCGTCACAGGAGGGACGCAGCAGCCTGGCTGCTTCAGGTCAGGGGTGAGGGGCTTCTCCCCCTGAGGAGGGGGGACCATTATGGTTTAGAGGCGCAGTTTATAACCTCTAGAACTCTGGAGCTGCAAGGGAACGGCCCCAGCTAGGCCGACCCTTTGCTGTGGGGCAGGGGAAGATCTTTATCAAGCCCTCCCAGACCACAGGGAGTGTGCCCGTCGCAGAAAAGCGGCCAGCACACCTGCAGGCTCTGCAGCTCCGGGTCCAGACTGTGCTGAGACCTGGCCACACTGCTGCCTTGGGGTGTCAGCTCTACGTCCTCATAAAGCATCTTCCCTTTTCTGCTGTAGTAGCGTGAGTAGTTTTCTGATTCTTGCAACCCAAGCAGTCTTGATTGAGAGACTATAAGAAAGTACAGCATTTTGCAACATGCACGTACTGAATAAGTCTCCAGTCTGAATTTTCTCTGAGCCTCAGAGCTATACATCCAACCGCCTGGTGGACTTCTCCACTTGAGGTCCTGCAGGCTCCTCCACTCAACAGCAATCACCCCGTAAACACCCAAACGTTACAGAGAGGACCAACGTCCCCCTGAGCCCCAGCCCATTCACTCCAGTCTGCTTTTTGGAGGACCGTGATGATCGGTTTGTCTGGTGCCAGATCTTTCCCAAGGCATCTGCAGATGCACATACGTGTTTAGGTATACAGGCACGCGTGTGTCTGTTTTCGTTTACTTAAATCGTATTATACTCTACATATCATTTGGCAACTCGCTCTTTTCCTGCTCAGGATGTCTTGGCCGTCTTTCCACATTCAGAGTATTTGCCCCGGTCTTTCAAACTGCGGTACAGCACCCCACAGGCCGCACCGTAATCAGTTTAGCTAACTCCATTGGAGGGCATTTATCCCACTTTTGTTTTTTCAGTTACAAACAGCACTGCAGGGGCCTTCCTTGTGGTGGCCCTTTGGGACACCCACAAGGACCCCTTGGGGACAGTCCTGAAAGCTGGGCTCTGAGGAATGCAGCCACTTTTACCCTCCTTACCCATCCCCGAGCCCACATGATCCAGAGGTCTTCCTCGCCCTTCCAGCCAATCACTGGCCTGGCTGGGGTCCCTGCCTTGCCTTCCAAACGGCCTCCTCTCGTCAGTTTCACTGCCCCTGTCTGCTTCAGGCCCACGCACACCCTGCCTGGGCTGTCACCACCACAGTTCCCACTGCTCACCCCTCAAGCGCAGTCCTGGCCCTGGCTACTCTGTCCCCACCCTCTGCTCAAGAGACCTGCTGAGGATGGAGACCTGACGGGGCTGTCCACTTCCTAACCACGAGCTCTCATGTCCCCGGGGAGTCCGAACCGCTCCCTGTGGCATGCAAGGCCTTTGGGGGTTGGCTTAGTCTGTTCTGTGCTGCTAGAGCAGAACGCCCGAGACTGGGTGATTTGTCATGAATAGAAATTACTGGCTCACGGTTCTAGAGGTTGGGAAGCCCAAGATCAAGCGGCCAGTCTCTGGCAAGGGCCTTCTTGCTGCTTCATCACGTGGGGAAAGGGCAAAGAAAGAGCAAGAGAGAACAAGAGACCCAGCTCGCAGCCGGAACCCTTTTTAGAGTCAGCCTTCATACATTCATGGGGGCGGGGCCTGATTCATGGGGGCGGGGCCTCCCATCAGGCCCCGCCCCCACAGTGTTGTGCTGGGGATTGAGTTTCCAACACTTGCCTTTTGGGGGACACATTCAAACCTGTGGTCCAAGCCTGGCTGCCCAGGCCAGATTGTCTCTGTCACTTCTGCTGTAACTCCCTAATATCAGGGAACGGGCTGCCGTTCTCCACTCAGCCCTACTCTGCTCTTTCTTGACGCCTGGCTTTCGCTCACGCTGTGACTTCTGCTGGGGACACACTTGCCCTTTCCCCTTCCTCAGATTCACCCCACTCATCCTGTAGGCCTCAGCTCAGGTGCCACCTCATCCAGAGAGCCGTGTCCAAAGCAGGGTCAGGTGCGCCCCATGTTCGCCCAGAGCTCTCCGCCCCCTGGGGCTGCTCTTCCCACCGGCACCCTGGCCACTCACGCGTGTGTCTGGTCTCCCCCGGCCTGCGGGCTCCGCGAGGGAGGACGTGTGGCCCCAGCCATCCCTGGGTCCGCGGAGCACACAGTGCCGTCTCTCTCGGTCTCCTGGCCCCAGTCCTTTTGAGGGGTCTGGCCCCGCTTCCCAGCTCCAGGGGGCTGCAGGGTGACCCGGCTATAGGAATGGGCGTCAGGCCCAGGGCGCTTTGTTCCAGCTGTTGGGAGGAAGGGCTCTCTTTTCGGCCCAACTTGGCACTGTGAGTATATAAAGCTGGTGGGCTGCAGCCACCATGCCACCTTTAGGAGTTGGCCCATGGGACAACGGGAGACAAGAGAAGGAAAGAACTGGCACACTTGTGGCTCTGACTCAGGCAGGGCAAAGGTAATATACGTAACCTAGACATTTGTGCCCCTGTAGTATTCTGAAATAAAAAAAAAAAAAAAAAACGAGTTTGATGACATCATTTGAGCCCCACGATGGGGCCATCTGCACTTCACCTTCGTGTAAGCCAATACATTTCTTTTCATTTTAAGTTGCTTTGAAATGTGTTTTCTGTCACTTACAACTGAAAGAGTCCGGTGGACATGCAAAGGACGGGCAGGCGTGACATCCCTGTGTGGTCTCCTCTGTGCAGTAGAGCTGACAGTGTGACCAACAGGAGACTGCAGGAGACAGTGTGTCACTCCCAAGGGTAGGTCACAAAGAACCTTGTAGCTTCCACTTTGCTCCCTCTGGGGGAGGCCAGCCGCCACGTGGTGGAGACACCCGCGCGGTCCTGGGGCGGGGCCCCCGTGGGGAGGCGCTGAGACCTCCGCCAGGTGTCAGGCAGGGCAGGGACACGCCGAGGGAGCAGATCCCCGGTGTCGGTCACGTCTCCAGAAGGCCGCAGCCTCGGGAGGTGCCCCAGGCTCACACCCAGGCCCCTGGCCCGCAGTCGCTGTGAGAGGATCAATGAGTGTTGTTGTTTGAAGCCACTGAGTTTGGGGGTGATTTGTTACACAGCAGTAAAAACCAATTCACCTCCCCAATCTGCTGCCTCGACACGGAAGCCCCGGCCCTCAAAGCCCCTCAGCTTTTCAAAGCTGCCAGAATTCGCCCAGCTGTTCAGGCCAAAGAATAAAAAAGTAGGAGTCATCCTGGAATCCTCTGGTTTCCTCACAAGCCACAGCTCGTTCAAGTACTAATCATGCTGGCTTTGCCTCCAATACACCCTGCATCAACTGTCCCCTCCACTTCCACCTCCGTGACCCCAGCCCGGCGACCGTAATCTCTCGGCTTGTCTGATGCGATGGTCTCCAAACTGCTCTCTCCGCTTTGCTCTTAAACCCAAATAAGAGCCTCTTCCTGCGGCCAGAATTATCTTGTTAAAATTCAGAGCAGATCCTGTCATGCCCCTGTTTGAAACCCTTCCATGGCTCCTCGGCCCAATTTAAATAAAATCCCAACTCCCTACCTGGGACTAAGGCCCTGCCCTCCGCCCCCCTTGCCAAACCTGTCTCCTGTTGTCCTCTGTCGTCTGCTGTTCTGCCACCCACCCTCCCTCCGTCTGCCCCCAGACACGCAGGATGGCTGGGGACGGGGCCCTCGCCGGACACCTCCTCCGCCAGGGCCACACACGCCATCCCTCCTCATGGTTCAGGCTGCAACCAAATGTCACCAGCCCAGAAGGTCATCACTGCCCTGCTTCAGCAGCCCCTGCCTCGTCTGTGCCAGGAGCCTGGACTTAGTGTCTCCTCCACACCATTCATTCTTACCTGACACGGTGCGATTCTTTCCAAGGGTCTTCCTGCCCCCAGCCCCTCGCTGGACTACAAGCTCCGTGAGGGCAGAGGCTTGTCTTGTTTGGGGCTTATTCCCTAGACTAGTGTCTGGTATATAGCAGGTGCTCAATAATGCTGTTGTCTGAACAGCTAACTCGTGTTCCACAGGATAGACTTCGGGAAACACTGAGCCCAGTCATCTCACGGGGCTGTCGCAGCTGCTAAAGTGATGCTTTTCTTATTCCCCCCGATTCTGCTCTTCCCTTTGCCAAATGCACGTCTTATGCAAGGGAGAAAGCCCACCTTGTCTTTGCAGCCGAAGTTCTCTCAACATCTAGGCAAGGTGGCGCAGCCGCGACAGGGCCGGGCGTTTCCCGAAAGCTGCACAGCCAGCCCAGCACCAGGGCTGGGAGTTCGAAACCCACTCCGCCACCCTGAGGAGCTTCGGGTGAAGGGGAGAGGGAAGACAGGGCTGGCGCAGTCTGGTTGCTAACGGAAGTGAAACCACAATGAAGCTGGGGAACCCGGGGTCCCCACGCGCACGGCCTTCCGGGGCCCTGGGAGAGACACGAGCGATGCGTTCACGTGCTTAGATGTTTGTGTACGACATGTCAAAGTAAGATACTGAGCCACGTCAGTGAAGACTGCTGTGACTTTGCCCTGCGCCTCGCTCCTGTCAGGCCGTGCTGGAGGACTGTGGGTGTCTGGGGAGCTGGCCGAGAAGAGGGTGTGTCGGAGTCACACCTGGCGTGAGTGTCACGGGGCACACCACATGGCTTCCAGCTGGTCTCACGTGGCGTTGAGCTACCGCCAGCTGTTCTGGTGCAGAAGTGGCTTCCAGGGATAGTCCTGCTGGCTCCCCCGTGTCACGGCACGAAGACACGAGGCCAGAGGTCACATCGCAGGATGAGCGTGCCCTGCGGTGCCCGCGGGGATGCAGGTGAGGTCTGAGGCGGGAAGGGAAGGCGCTGGCTGGCGCGGACCCCACAGCAAATGGAAGGTTTCTTCCGCGACAGAGGCTTTGCAGATTCTCTGTCAGAAACCGGTATTATGCACTCATCCTGGTGTAAAGAGGCAACCAAGCCGGACAAAGCCAAAACAGGGAGAGAATTAACAAAATATTTTAGAGATGTGTCAGCAGTTACTACAAATATTACGTGATTTTTCCGGATTTTCTGATGTTTGTGGTGCTTGTCAACTTTTTATAATTGTTTTATTCATTATGATTTCCTTTTTCAAACTCTAAATCAATATGCACTTTATACCTAATTTTGTGTTCTTTTTCCTTAAAGAGGATCCACAGTTGTGCAGGCTTCCCCACAGCACCCCACAGGCCCTGACTGGCCGCAGGGACTGGGCCGGGGTGCGAGGTCTGCGGGGTGCGAGGTCTGCTGGGGGGGAGGGCGGGGGCGCCAGGTCTGCAGGGTGCGGCTGAAGCATCTGCGGCGCAGGGTGGTATCCCGGGCCCCAGGGGCCACCCTGGCCACACAGAGAAGAGCCTCGCTGTGCACGATGAGAACAGCTGCCTCCTCCTCCAGCACCGCCCCCTCATTCCTTCCCGCCCCGTTTGGCTTCCGGAGTGTTCTGTTTATCAGCGCTGTCACCGTGACGATGGCAAGAGCCACCCACTCAACAGAGCAAAGCAAACACACTCCCACAGACCCACCGACAGCCCCAGTGCGGCGCCCGGGTTTCATTTCCCCATTCACACGTCATTCCCAGCCAAGGCTGTGAGCTGCTCTTCATCCCATTGGGTTTGTGGGCAAACACATCACCCGGCCGCGGGCAGCAGCTCCGGGGAGGGGAGAAGCGGGTTTGGGGGGGCCCACCTCGCGGCCATTGCCGAGCTCGGCGCGGTGCCTCTGCGCCTGCCCCTGCCCTGTCCCTCTGCCTGCTCAGAGCTTCACGGGCTCGCCTGCTTCTCGCTTCGCCCGCCCGTGGGGAGGGCCCGGGGCGGGTGCTGTTAGTGAGACAGCCTGTTCAGGGCGGTTAGATCGGTGCGGCCTGCCCCTTCCAGAGCCTCCTCCCGGGGCTGGATCCTGGAGCTCAGGCCCAGCCAGGGAGGGAAGGGGCTTCGCCTTTGCAAGAAGCACGCGGAGGCTCCAATCGCTTAACGCGCCGTCCCGCCACCAGCCGTCTGCTGTCGCGAGCTCCGCATTGCGGCAAGTCACTCTTGTCTCTGGGCCTTTGTCTCCCATCCGAGAAAGGGAGCTCGAAGTCTCGTAAGGGCGGTTCTCACGCCAGACCTGGCCAGCAGATGTGCTCTGAGCGCTCTGCACAATGCTCTTGTTTTTAATATTTGGATTAGTTGCCTACACTTTAAAAATGGGGAGAGTCATCATTTTTTCACATGGAGATTTCAGGCTTTTTTTTTTTTTTTTTTTTTTTGCAAAACTCAGAAGATCTGGCACTACTGGGGACATGTGCCAGCTCAAGAAGAGGAGCAGCTGTCCCGCAGAGATGGCCCTGTGCCCTCAGGTCACCACAGGCCCCGCTACTCCCTATCGCCCTGCCCAGCCCGCCTGGCCCATGCCTGTTGCCAGGCCCCTGAAGGCAAAGTGATGGTCGTTGTTTTGGTTTAATATATTGTGGTTTTAATTCTGCATTTCATTCTTCCTGAATATTCTTAGCTCATTCCACAGGTGTTTACTGAACCTGTCTTGTGTTCCTGGTTCTTTGCTAAGCACTGAGAAATGCACAAATGGAATGAAAGTCGTGGTCCCCCCCTCGGAGCTCTCAGGGTGTAGTCGCAGGCGCACGGGACTGGCTAGATGGGGACCCTTGACATTGGAGGAGCCTTTCCCCCCACGAGGGGAGGCGAGACCAGTTTAAACCCTCCCCTTGCCCCTGTCCGGCCACACGACTAACGTGTACATGGCACCCAGTGGTTGCCACGACCCTGTCCCATCTCTGAGATCTCTGAGTCCTTCCCACATCAGCTATCCTTTCCGATGCTCACAGATGCCAAGTGGCTGGCTGCAGTGCTCCACAGGGTGTGTTTTTAACACTTGGCACCAACACACCAGACATGATTTTAAAATGGCTCCTGCCACTCTGAGTGCCTGGAGTGCTGTGCCCACCACACTTTTGCCCCGGTCTTTGTGTCCCAGGAAACAGCCCTGGCCCACAGCCTAGAGGGATATCGGAGAAGGTCCGTCTCAGTGAGCCTCTGCGCGGCACCGAACTCTTGACTCCCGGTTTCCCCACGTCTGCTTGTGCCGCCAGCCCGCGCTGGTCAGTCTCCTCGACTTCCTGGGGTCCGGCAAGCACACACCTCGGCAAGCCCTCCCCGACTGCTGGTATGTGCAGGACAGTCACATTCCACTCGCGCTCTGGACGAGCAGAGAGTAAGTGTCCTGGGTGTTGGGAACCAATGCTACAGATGGTAACCAGCCGTGGGAGAGGCGGGGATCAGAGCACACAGATACGAGAGTCCCTCTCCCTCTGAGGACAGGACCCTGAGTTCTCTTTCTAGGCTCCACGCCAGGGTCACAAGCTTGTCCAACCCTCGGTGACAGTGCTGCGAAGGCACATGAGTGGTGCTGGCGACTGGGGAGCCCCGACAGGCAGCCAGGGACACCCCAAGGCAGCCCTCAAATTCCTGGGCATGTTTGATGCTCCTCCTGTACCAAGCTTCTCCCTGGTTGAAAGTAATAAATCTCTTCTTATTTAAGTGACAGATTGCTGGGATTGTTTCCTTCGGCTTTGGCATAAAGGGGAAATGTGGATCCAACGTCATCTGGAGTAGAAGGAAAACATCAGATCGAGGGCTGGATTTTCAAGCTGGGTGGGACATAGGAGACAGGCCTGGTAGGGACTCCAGGTTACTCCCCTGGCGGATGGTGTGGTCGGGCCACAAAGCAAGGCCCTTGGACCCCAAATCACATGTCATTTTCTGCGTCGTGCTGTCCCATTCTTCGCCGCTGTCTGCATGCTCCCCACCTCCCCTTAGGGGCCAGGGTCCACCGTCACCATCACGCCATGGAGCTGCCTTCGTCAGCACCCAGACACCAGACCTTGCCTCTCCCTCCCCATCGCCCAGATGGATCAGTCCCGTCTGAGTGACACACGCGGACACACCCCCAGCCGCTGATGGCTAAAGCTGACCACAGAGCCTTTACTGACACGTCACACTTTTCCAGACCCTTTCTCACCCTTCCCGCACGGCGTGGGCCTGGAACTGGCTAGGGCGGGACACTGGACAAAAGGACAGACTGAGATAAGCTGAGGGGGGCTGTTCCACCACACCAGGGACCAGAGGGGCAAGCGAGGACGCTGAGGTCAGAGGGGGCACCAAGCCCGAGCCCTCACCCAGGGCCTGACGCCTGCTGGGAGCTCGCTGTGTTCCTTATCGACTGACGGAATGGATGGATGGATGAATGCCGGCGCGATGGGCGAGGCCTGACACCTCGGGAGGAACGCTGGGAAGACCCCCGACCCAGGGAGCCGTGTGGGAGCAGGGAGGGCCGAGTAAGGACCAGCACAGAAGGTCGGGGTCAGGGTGGGGAGACGGAGCCTGGGGCTGCCACATTCCCTTGCTCTGGTCGCAGACCTAGGTTTGCTTTGGAGAAACCGCCCTGCTCCTCATCGCATGCTGTGTAGTCGGGCTGGAATGCCACTCGGGTCACTGTCAGAGGGCCAGGCGCATCACAACCAGGCCCGTTAGTCCCCCTGTCATGAATGTCTGAACTTGGGCAGGGGAGAACACAAGGACCAAATGGCCCGGCTGATGATCTGCACTAGTGTTGCCTTGAGCAGACGCCCCTCGTCCCCTCGCCCACCAGAACCAGCCCGATTTTGTCCCCACCAAGCTCATTGTCATGCTCTTCCTATGAGCAATCCCATATCTTTGTAAGAATTTTAAAATTTTTTAAAAATTGAGATTAGCCAGAGCGATTTCTGTTACTGGCAACCAGGTAACCCTAAATAATCAGGTCGAGAAGTTTGTAGGCTGCAGGGTTTTAGGCAGTTTCCTGTCTACCTCCTACAACCGCGGCTCGCCATGCGCTCGTTGGCCGCGTGATGTGTGGGGAATTTGTCCAGGATTTTGCGACCTGCAGATGCGGGACCCAGTTCTGCCCACAAGGCTGCATCTGCAGGGTGGGACAGCCAGGAGCGCTCTCCCCCGGGCGGCTGCGGCCCCAGGCTCAGCCCCGTGGGCACCTCGCTGTCCTGGGCCACTCAGGAGGCGGCTCTGATAGGACAGAAATTCCTTCAGTGCCATGAACACAATTAGAAATCTTCCTCCTGCCCCCACCGGAGATGACAGCCCAGCCGACAGGGCAGGAGGTTGGGACAAGACGCTGCTTGACAGATTTCTCCAGGAAATTCTCTTTCCGGCTCTTTATCAAGCAAATCCTCCCACACCTTTGTCAGGCAGCTTGTGTAAAGAGTATCGCGGCCTCCTTGTCCCACCCCGAGCAGCTCTGAAGTCTCGGTTGAGGGAAGGAGAGAGACGGAGACAGAGCAGGGGGAGGGAGGGAGGGATGGCCGAGAGGAGCAGGTGACAGGGGAAGAGGGTGAGAATCTGAGAGTCACCTCAGGTCTCCTCTGATGACAGGCTGGGCGGGAAGGGCACAGCAGAAGTGATTCAGCTGGACAGGGAGAGCGGGCAGCTCACCTAATGAGCTGAGGTCATTAGCAGAGTCCTGGAAGCACGAGGCGCGTCCATTTGGCTTTTGGTGTCCAGGGCTGGAGCGGCGTTCCGGCCCCGCACGGAGGCTACCAGGGTCCGTGTTAGGACACCAGGCGGAGCAGGGGAGCTGACCAGCCCCTCCAGGACCCCAGACGGACAGGGCGGGCAGGGGCAACCCCGGCACCCGGACTCTTACCATCCCCTCCGTGCGGCCATCCTGGACTCCCCAGTCCCAGTGTCCCTTGTCCCCATCCCGAGAGCCCACTGCATTGACTCCTCTATGCTCCTTCTGGGCTCCCCGATTTCCACGGCCACCACCTCTTGCCTCCCCTTTGTCCTATTGCCATCGGCCTCCACCCTTCTCGTGAGGCTCCTTGACTCACCCCGCCTCCCTCTGCTGCCTTCTCAGTCTCCACAGCTCAGGTTCAAAGTCTTCAAAAGACAGGCTGTGGTAGATTTGCCTGTGCCACCCGCTCTAGGAAGCCCTGGGTGGCAGAGCTTACTCACCAAACTTTTCTATAGTCTGCTGGCCTGCGTGGGGACCGGCCTGCGTGGGGACCGGCCTGCCTGGGGACCGGCCTGCCTGGGCACCGGCCTGCGTGGGGCCCGGCCTGCGTGGGGACCGGCCTGCATGGGGACCGGCCTGCGTGGGGCCCGGCCTGCGTGGGGACCGGCCTGCGTGGGGACCGGCCTGCCTGGGCACCGGCCTGCCTGGGGACCGGCCACCCCTGGCTGATCCAACCAGCCATGAGGGTTGTGTAACTGGAGGCCAGTTTGTTCCACCCACTGTCGCTGTCAGCAGAGACTTCTGAAGGTTCCATCCAGGCAGCATCTGTCAGCGACACCAGGGACCAGGAGGGCCGCTGCGTGGGAGCAGGAGCCAGTGGACCATTTAATAAAAGAGGTTCCAACACCCAAAGAGAGCTCATCATCTGAGATGTCAGAACCTTCGGAGACCAAGAGGACTAGTCGGGCAAATCTCAAATTAATCACAGGACATTTGAGTCTTGTGATTAGACAAGAGAGAGCACCAGGCCGGAGGGTCTGCTAGGAGCACGCAGGTGATGACAAGAGGCTGCCCGTCAGGCCCCAGGTCCCCTGCGTCTCGGGACTCTGTTTCCCGTCTCTACAACAGGGTGGTGACTGGCAGTGCTGGCCACGCCCACCTGCAGAGTGGATCTCGCGGACGCTCCTGCTCGGTCCGACCCGCAGCAAAGGCTCCGTGTGGCTAGCTTTTTAAACATAATTTTTAGCCATATGAAAATGACTTTATTTAAGAGTTGAGGTATTTATTAAGATGGTTATTACCATGAACCAGGTCTTTCTCCCAGAACTAACCTGGGCAGAGCGAGAAGCGGCTCAGGAAAGTCACTCTGCCGAGAGAACAAACGCGCTTTGCCGTCCCACCCCTCCTTTGTTTGCACGACAAGTCCCCCCAGGTTTGGGGCCCGAGAAAAACGTGACAAGACGCACGCTGAGAATTATCAGTCCTTTGTCTTCAGGGTTGCACAGTAGTTCTCTCCCTCCAGCCGGGTGGCCGGTGGCCGGCCTCTGGGGGGGCCCTTCCCCGCCGCAAGCCCAGCCCACTCCTCCGAAGACCAGCCGCCTCAGGCCACAGAAAGGCACACGCTGGAGGCCAGGGGTCCCTCCTGCTGGGCTAAAAAGTGCTGCTTCTTATTTGACCAGAAGATGACGGCCACCGGCCACCGACGCGTGCTGGGTGGGAGGGGAAGCAGACCCGAAGCAGCACCGGGGCTCCCGGGGCGCAGAGCTGCTCAGGCCGGGCCTGCGGACGTGGAGCGTGGCCGGTCTCCCCGCCAGACTGAATCGGAGACCCTCGTTTAGGAGGACGAGTTTAGATTCATTATTCCTAATCCTAACCCTCTCTAAAGGAAAAACATTCTTCCTCAAGATGGTCTCTCTGCGAAGCCTAGTTAGTCCCTTTCTTTCCTCCTCCTCCTCCCTCTGTCCCTGTCCTTTCACATCGTCTGGTGTTCAGCCGAGTTCCTGGTCCGCGGGCCTAGCAGAGTCGGGGAACGTAAGGGTGAGGCCTCCTCTTCATGCACGAGACAAGGTCAAGGTCCCGAGCGGGGAAGGGACTTGCCAAGGTTACACAATGAGTAGTGACAGAGATGGGAAGACCGAGGTCTCTAGGTGCGTCCCCATCCCAGGTTCTTTCCCAGCAGCAGAGCGCCCCAGGTGACTCCCCCATAGCGCTACTGCTGCCCAGTGCAGACCAGGATGAAATCCGAGTGAAGGGATCTGTGGTCAGTGATCATGGGGAGCACTAGGGTGAATGAGGATAAACATATTTCCTTGATGCAGGACTTCTCAGAGCCTTTGCTGTGCTATGGCACATAGGAAATCCCCTGGGGCAAAGGAGGGGCACTAGGCCATGCAATACTTTCCAAACCTATTTGACTTTTCTTTTTTCCAAGGACCACCCTGCAGACTAACGTCCAGCAGCGAACACGCTGGACAGCACCGTGCCGCATGAGGCTGCCTCAGACCCAGCCCCCCGCATTGTCGCCCCTTCCACACTGCGCCCAGCAGAGAAGCGGCACCTTCCACACCAACAGACCGGGCCGTGTTACTGAAAACACGAGGCTTCAAAAGCGAAGCTGCAACAAAAAACAAATTCAAGCCAACAAAATCCCCTTTCTCTCATCTTCGGTTGGTTCCCAAACTCTACGTTTAATGAAATATTTCAGGATGGAAGGGAGTGAGCAGAAACAAAATGTTTGCCCTGATCTCGAGCCTCGCCCTGTCACACTCGGGCCAGAGCAAGTTAAGCCGGGGCCCCTGTGCCGTGGGGCAGAGACACTCAATGGGTTCTGCCGTGAGCCGGGCCGGCCGTGGCAATAAAACAGTGCGTGGACGTGGAGGCTTTGGAACAAAAATACCTTGTAGCTATTCTTTCCATCCGCACACCACCTCCCCCATTCTTTTAATCTGGAGCCACTGAGAATCTGTATTTTTTCACCTTTGTAATATGAGAAACGAGTTAATTAAAATCAATCCTGACTCTGGTTGCAGAACGTCCCCGCTTTGGCTGCAGATCTCTCAACAGTGTGTTTTGATAGCAATGCACAAAGGTGGTTATTTGGAGACACTGATAATTGCATTAATTTAGGAGGCATTAGCTAAACCCAACAATTAATTACACAGGCAGCAGACAGAGCTGTAGCCACCAGATAGCTGCAAGGAAAAGAAAGAAATGACAACTCCCTTCTACCCAGATCCAAACACCGAGAACACTTGAATAACCAGAACTGCGTTTATTGCTCGTGGATGTTTATAACGGTGACCATGAGACAAATTCAGACCTCTATAAGGTCTTTCTAAATCCTGAAAGAGAGATTAGAGAGCTATTTGTATAATGTTCATTTAAGGGAATTTTACTGGACTCTTAACTTTTTGAGAGCTGGCTATTTATATGGGATATTTGTGAAATATCTTCTGGAATCAGAGTTCCTAGTTAATTAATTTTGATCCTATTTCTCCATTCATTGACCAGTCTGAAATAAATGGAAATTCTCTCTCTCTTTCCCGTTATTCCCGATACAGACACAGATTAATATATATGCACATATCTTTCCTATAAAGACTACGCGCAAGGATATACATGGGTAAATAGTTTTAAAAATGGGAAAACAAATAGACTTAGCCTGAAGGGAAAAATTTAAAAAAATAAATAAGGCAGAGGACTACATGGGGAGGCGGTGGGGCGTGCTTTGCTTCTCACATCCTGCGCCCACAGCTCCCAGCCCCCCACCTGCAGAAATCGTATCCATTTCTCCAGGCCCAACCCAGAGCCCTGCTTTTCCTTGAACCGTTTCACAAATGCCTGGTTGGGATGCCAGAGTTCTGGGCCAGTGCCTGAAAAGTGCTTCAGGCAAATTTTAGGCATATTATCCTTAAACGAAATGTGAACTAAGACTACTGTGGGCTTCTGGCCTGGGTGTGTTTTCAGAAGGGGACCCTGAGATGTTTGTCGACCCAGTTCTGCAGATGAGAGACCGAAGCTCAGAGAAGTGAGATGACTCGTGCAGGACTCACACCTGCCTGACGCCAAAGCCTGGGCTCTTGGCCATTGCTCTGCCCACTCCTTTGGGCACGGGGACTCTTGGTGTCTAGCAGGTAAAGGACAATTCGGTTCTGTGCGGCTTCCAAGATCCCCTTTCTCCATGGAGCCATGGAGACCCACTGGGGACCACTGAACCATGTTCCTTTGGGTCCAGCTTGATCACTGAGTATGGAAAGAAAACAATCTTTATTTTTATTACTCAAGTAATATTTTTATTACTCAAGTAATATGTGAGTGTATTAGCATTATAAAGGATTCAAATGATCAGAATATGCCAGAAAATTCCAAATGGTCCATCCTCTACTCTCTTTCCACCAGAACTTACTGCTACCAAGAGTTTCACTTGTACATTCTCCTGATCATCTCTGTGTGCATTTGCAAAATTCAGAGTTTTGTCCTGTTTTGTTATCACACCACGTTTTCTAAGATACTTCTTTAATCACATGCTCTAGACATTTGTCCATGATGACACATACAGATCTATCTCCTTTTTTAATGCATAGCATTCCAATTTTGCTTTTGCCAAACCACCTTACAAAATCCACTTTTGTGCACACATGCAAGTAAATCTCCAAGCTAGATTCCTAGAAACAAAATTCCCAGGTGCTGTGGGTTGAACTACGTCCCTCCAAAATTCACACGTTGAAGTCCTAACCTTCAGCACTTCAGAATGTGAACTTATCTGAAAATAGGGTCTTTGCAGATGTGATTAGTTACGGTCAGATCATATGGTAGGCCTTAACCCAGTATGACTGCTGTCCTTGGAGAAAGGGACAATTTGGACCCAGAGACATGCCCACAGAGAGAATGTCACATGAGGAGAAGGGCAGAGATTGGGGTGATGCTTCTGAAAGCCAAGAAATGTCAAAGATGACCAGCAAACCGCCAGAAGCCGCGGGAGAGGCATGAGACAGACTCTCCCTCACAGTCCACAGACCAAACCAACTTGGCCCCCTGGAAACCACATGGGCGAGCGTTGGGGAGGGGTCAGGCTGTGAGGGGCTAATAAATGACGTCCTGCTTTTCCCTGCCTGAGTTCAAAACAATTGACAGAGAGACAGGGTTAAGCAGATTGAGTGCAAAACACCACAGTTACTACTGGTAAACTCGTTTTGTAGATTGGAGCTTCATTGTTCAGCAGTAGTTAGCTTCTCGATACTAAAATCCCAGAACAGCCTCTCACAGGCAGACGTGGCCAGCTGCAAGTCTCCCCCTTGGGCCGCTGACTCTGGTAAAATGACGCTTAGAAGGCCAGGAGATCCGTGTTCCCCGAGAGGGGAGTGGGAGCAGGCTGAGCAGATCGTATCTAGTTCCTTCCCTCAGAAGCACCACATAGATGCCACTCTTCTCCCCGAGGAGGCTGAGGGTCAAGGGCAAGGCCAGGAGTGTTGCTCTGGTGGAGGCGTCTCCACGGGGAAACCAGAAGAGTAGGGACCAAAGCCCCACCTCTTGCCGTGTGACGGATTATAGTCCCCAGCCTCCACTGCAAGCTGGAAAGCTGAGCTGTCCCCACCCATTTTCCTTCCCAAGGACGCCAGATCCTCAGTAGTAATGCTCAAGTGCATACTGACATGTTCACACGTGCAAATGGATACACACTGCAGCCTGACTTTGAGACCGTCACAATCTCAGTCTGTTTATAAAATCCTCTTTTGTGAAAAATCAAAAGCCAAAGCAGTATCAGTCATCAGCGTGGTCTGGGGTCAAGAACTAAAAATCACAGGTGGCATCACAGAGTCCTGGACACAGAGTCACAAGCTCGGCTCCAGCCCTGCTCGGCCTCCACCGCCGTGGGGTCCTTGGGGAAGGAGCCCTCCTGAACTTCAGTTTCCTTCTAGAATGAAGGTTCTAACCCTGTTGACCAAGCTGACCTCATAGCGTTGTAGGGATCCAACAGTGCAAGAGAGGAAATACGTTTAATAATAATGACGGTTAACATTTTAAGCAATGGCCATGCTCCAGGCACTGTTCTAGGAGTTTCACCTGTGCTCACTCCTCCGGTCTGTAAAGCAACCCTACGGAGCACAGTCTGCATCATCGAGAAGAGGAGGCGAGGGCAGAGGTTGGGACGCTTGTCCCAGGTCTACGGGGCTGTAGCCGCAGCTGCAGTCACAGACAAGGTCGCGCTGTCGACGGGCAGAGCTCAGGGGCGTGGCCTTGAGGAGGGGCAGTCGGGCAGACAGGGAGGTGGCCTCGCTGGCTCTGGGCCTCTTCACAGTGCAGAGGTTTCTGAGCAAGAGAACCTTGAGGCTGAGGCACGGGCGCGTGGGCTGGACACGGCGTAGAGATGTGGGCACGAGCTTTGTCCACGTCTGGTCTAAGCGTGGGAGCAGCGGGAGGCGTCAGCTCCAGAGTCGGACAGGGGCTTCCGGCCTGGCACAGGCAAAACCCTGGGGGAACGTGATCTGAGCATCAGGACCCTGGCCCGGACGCCTCTAAGCCCTCTGCTCACAGGTCAACCCTCGCCTGGTGCCCCTCTTCTTGAAATGAGGAGACGGGGTGGGGACGCCATGGCAAGGCACCCTTACCCGGGACTTGGGAGGAAGAAGTCGGCCTTCCGCACGGACCTGCTTGCCTTTGTGGGAGAAAAGCCTGGCTCTTCTGCCCAAAGGGACCCATGGATTTTCTCAGCAGTTATAATATTAAGGCTGGAACAGTCTTTCTATTGTGGCCTGTGCTCTCCAGAGAGAAGGAAGAACATTCTTCACCAAGGCCTGCTGGCTCCCCAAAGACAGGGATATAGATGCTCCCTCTGGCTGGGACAGTGGAAGAAATCATTTTTTAGCACCCGTCCGAGTGGTGGCATACTGTATTAGATGATTCGACTTTGCATTTCAGCCTACATTTGGTTTTGCCCTATGATTTGTAGTAAAGCTGTAAAACAATGAGTCACCGTGTTTCCTTTGCCCACATAAGGATGGCGAAGGGCTGCCACACACAGCCCTGCCTCCCCTCCCATGCCAGCGGCAGACATTGCTAATCAATCACAATGCTCTTCCCAATGGCCCCAGACGTGGCCTCAGAGCCTCAGTGGGGCTCTCCAGGCTATCCCAGCTGGCACGCAAGATGAAAACCATTTGCTATTCCTGCCAAAGAAGGAGGAGAACCTGGGAAGAACAAAAAACAACAGAGGAGACAGATGTAACATCAGGTGACTGGGGAAAAAATACAGAAAAGAGAGTGAGCTAGCTGAGAGCTTTGCCAAGTAGATGGTTCCGGGGACAAGTGAAGGAAAGAGGCGAGGAGGATTTGAGAGAGCTGTTGATAAGCTGTAACTCTGGTAACCAAAAGGAAAGTGTTAATGTGACACTTAGCACATGGGCGGTGACTCGTTAAGAGCTGTAAGGGGGCCGGAGACGTGGGCAGACACTTGTCGCATAAGCATGGGAATGCTTGGCCCTGGACTTCCTCGCCATAGAAATAGCTGCAGGTACAGATGCACGTACCTGCAAACTAGCCCCTTCTAAGAGGACTGATCACAGTTAACACGTGAGTGTCCATTATGTACCAGGTGTTGTGCCAGCTGTTTTTCACGCACTGTGATACAGGGACTATTATCCCATTTTACACGTGCAGCAACTGAGGTTCAATGACTTATCGAGATCAAACAGCTAGAACACAATAGAATCAGGGTTTGACTCTAGGCAGTATGGCCCCGGCACCTCGCTAAATAAACAACTGCATACCTGTGTTAGAACCCTGCGGAGAGTGGCAGAGAAGCTGGCCCAGGTTTGTGCGTGTCTGGGGCGTTTCTGTTCTTACGCGGACACTGTTTGCTCGTTCGTCCTTCATTCCCCTACTCACATCCAGCACGTCTGCGCTGGGTGTGCGCGTGTCAGGCTGGGGCGGCGCTGCAATTGCCAGATGAATGGTGAAGGGCCCTTAACTCGCATGGCTTTGCTGCCCGTTCCCTGAAATTGAAGGATTGTGCAGCAGCCACGGTAACTTAGACCTAGCCCTTCCCTTCACGGCGAGGAAAAGGGAGCAGGGATTTGGGGACAGAGAGGACAACCCCTGCCCCGCTCTGAGCTTCCCAGAGTCAGCTCAGCCCACCTCACGCAGGCTCTTGCCTTGGCCAGGGTCAGCCCCTCCCGGAATGGCGCTGAGAAATCCAATTGCTTTTCTGATCAGAAAGAGATTCCCCTGCACCTGGCGATTCTGATGTGCAACCAAGACCGAGAGCCACGGGGCCAGAGGAAGGGACCACCAACACACCGGTCCGAGGCGCAGAAGATGGGATTGCCCGCCACCTGGGGACCTCGACCCCCACTCTCACGTGAGGGCGATGGGGCACACGGGCACCCACGGCTCTGTGACCTGCAACGCTCCCTGGAGGGGACAGGATTGGTGAACGGTGATTCAGCGCCCGGCCACCCCTTGGAAGGCCTTGCGAAGAGGCACGTGCAAACGGCACAGATGGCTCCCGAGGCCGCAGGCCACAGGTGACACCAGGAAACCGGCTCGCACGGCCCTGCAGCAACTGTTGTTTGGGTTTATTTCAGAGACTATTTTGAGGATCTGGCTCAAAAGCTTCAGACAATTTTTAAGTTCATTATAAGTTCAAACTGGCTCAGTGCATGTTAAGGTCTTCTGTGGATGCTAGAAAAGAAAAATGACCTTATTGGTTCCTACATCTATAAAGAGAACAAAACTGACTTGGTTCTTGGTCTGAAAGCAGCGCGGGCCTGTGCGGGTGAACGGATGTTTGCAGCCCACGGTTCCCTGGGCTCAAGCCCCTGAGGACAGCATTCATGGCAACGTTAGTCCACTTGTCCCAACCGGGGTGGGAGGCTGCAGCGGCCGTTTGCCTGGACCCCCAGAGTGAGGAACGTTCTGTGGAAGGGAGGTAAGGTCCCCAGAGGAGAGAAGGGCGACTCCCACCGCAGAGCCCCTCCCAGTGTGACTGAGCCCCCCGGCGTCCCCTGGGTCCCAGGAGTTCCAGAGGATAAATGAAGCGCGCACACAAACCCATCCCAGCAGAAGGTCAACCCAGACGGTCATAAAACGGTGCCTGGAAATGCAAAGAGGAAAAGCAGAGCACTAGGAGGCCTCGGGTTACCTTGGGCAGGTGACAAAAGAGGGTTGAAGGCTGCCTTCTGCTCCACTGACAAGTGACCTTGCAGGGCAGGTAGGTGACTTCACCACCTCCCCCCCCCCAGAGCTGAAAAGCACGGTCCTCCAGGAAGGGGAGGGCGAGCGTGCCCTCCCTCCCGCCCGGGAACAGGGAGCTGGACGAGCCTTCTTCCCCCTCCCACTGGGTTTCCTTAGTCTGGCTGCTGACTCTCCCCTCCTGGGGACTCCCGGCTGGCCTGGGGACAGAAGTGTCCATAGGGGACAGGCACCTGGAAAACCTGCCCTGAAGGGAGACCCAGCGGTGTGTCAAGGAGACCGTTTAGCCCACGCGAGGAAGCTGCCCCATCACCCCACCTGAGTTGCCGCTTCCTAGTTCCTCCCCATCTCATCACGCTGGATGAACTTCAAGACTCTTGTCACAACCTTCTTTATTCACTGGTGGCCTGTCTCCCAGCCCTGGACACACGCAGGGGCCCTCTTGGGTGCATTTGCTGCCACAGCCCCAAGACGTAGAACAGATCCCACCCACAGTGGCGCTCGAAATGTGCTCAACTAAACGAACGAATGTCTGAGGACAGGGGTCGATAGAGAACGATCCAGAACTCCACTCAGAGTCACAGGGTTGATGAAGAGGGAGAGCTGTAATGAAGGGTCTGGGCGGGAGAGGGAGGATGTGACCAAACAGTGTCTGAGCCTCCTAGCGGGGTGCCCTGTGCCCAGGGGGTGTGGAGGGAGGGGCGGCAGGAGCAGGAGGTCGTGAGGGCGGCAGGGCGCAGGCAGGGAGGAGGGCGGGGGACAAGAGCAACAGGGGAAGGGAACTGGCGAGCTGGGAGGAAGAGTGGGCTGAGAACCTCTCCTGAGCAGGGTAGGGGTGTCATGGTTAGGCGCCATCTCCCTGGGATCAGACTCGCCACCTTGAACCCAGCTCTGTCCCTGGGTGACAAGGCAACCTTTCTGAGCTTCAGTTCCTCGTCTGTCTGACGAGGCAGCAACAGTCCTGTGTCTTGGGGCCACCATGAGGATTGAGAGAGACCGTGTGGGTGGGAGCCCGGCACAGGGCCTGTTCCTTTCACGTCAGAAGCTGCGGCTCCAAGCCAGCCGCTCTGGGGCCTTCCCGCATCCCCAGCACACGTGAGTCATCTCCACTCTGCACAAGCCTCTTCCCTGGAGAAACTCCCTGCAGGAAAGAGCTGGTAAGAGGACTCGCTCCGCTGTCGGCGCTCTTGGGTGTGGCTGGGGAGGCTGAGCCCGTTGTGGTCCACCTGCACAGATCACAGGAGTGTCCCTGCACACAGGAGTGTCCCTGCACACAGGAGTGTCCCTGCACACAGGTGGCTTTCTGCCTTCTTCATGAGTCTGCCACAATGATGAGCATTTCCCAGAAACCCAGGCTGCTCTCCCTGCCTCCTGCTGTGCCTCTAACGTCTGGGGCCAGACACTGACCTCGGAGCAGCATGAACAAACCCACAACACCACAGACGAGGACCCCATGGCTGCCTGGAGAGAGCCGCCCCCAGCGGGTGGTCTGGGAGCTTGCTCTGCCGGGTACCCTGGGGTCGGCTGGCCAGGCTTTGCCTCCAAGGGTGTGGGCTGAAGCAAGGCCTTGATTTTTCACAAACACGTTAAGCATCTGTAAATTTTCAGCAAGCAAAAATGTCACTCCCAGACAGGCTATTCCGAGAGCTGTTTCAAAGTCAAGGGTGCTTAAAACATCCTATGATCCTCCCCTGAGGAGCTTCCGGGATTCCTGGGGTGTCTCGCTCCCCACCTTCGGGTTGGGCTGCCCCAGCCTTCGGTGGAGAGAAGGCTGTTGACTGTCCCTGGGAGGAGTCACCCACCATGGAACAGGCGAGGGCAGGGAAAACAGAGGTGAGAAACAGGCTCATTCAAATGAGCTCGGGTAACAGGGATTAGAAAAGGTGTGACTGGCCAAGGACGGGAAACCAAGGACACTCTGGCCACAAGGGGTCTGGACCGGACAGCCAGTGTCCACGGCTGCGTCTGTCTTTTATGGGGCTGTCCCTCGCCTCTCTCTGCTCTGGAGCGTCTGCTCCATGCCCTGGCTGGAGAAAACGCAGTCTGCCGTCGTCTGCTGACATGCGGCCTCTCTGCCCTTCCAAAACGTCAGCTACGAGGTGGCTTGGCTTGGGTTTCCACCACAATGGAGACAGCACCGACTTGGAGCCAGGGACCGGGCTTCGGATTCCAGCCGTCCCACTTACCGCCTGTATAGACTTGAACCCGGTATGCCTCAGTCTCCTCCCCAGTTAAACTGGAATGACAATATCTCTGTCTCAAAAAGCTACTGTGAGTCTTCAGTGAATTGATCCATGGAAAACACGCAGAAGAGCGCCTGGCGGATGAGCCCTTGAAAGCATCAGCTCTGGAAACTCCACGGGGGTGCAAACTCGGACGCCCACAGGGGCTACACGGGTAGCACGGACCCCCGAGCCCGGCATCCAGGGATACAAGAGGGGTCGGCGGGGACCTTGCCCTGCTGAAGAGCGCGTGCCCCAGCTGATTTATTTAGTCTTAATTTAAAGATAAAAACCACCAAGCCAGCAAATCTATCTGCAGGCCTAGGGGGCACCAGTGTGGACGGTGGAGGGGTTCCTGGGGTCAGGCCTACCCCAACCTAATCAGCCGGGTCCAGGGGTTTGGCGAGGAAGGATCCGGCACAGAACGAGCAGGGCTAGGGAGGGGTCTGTGGCCAAGGGTAGACTCTGCAGAAGGGATGTGACCGAGGCCAGCTGTTAACAGCTTCTCCTGCTGTGCTCGCAGCAAAGGGGGGGAGGCCCTGAGCCAGCCACATGCCTGCACGCACATGCTCACACACGCACACACAGGCACTCCAGCGAGGACACACCTACACGCACACACACAGTCACGCACACACAAGCACGCCAGTGAGGCCACACCTGCAGGCACACACAGTCACGCACACACAAGCACACACACTCGGTGCACATCAGGAAAGGGAACTGAGCAAAATGGAATTCGTCTGCTCTCACTCCTGTTTCCTTTTTAGCTTTCATAGACTCTTTGAATCCAAGAGTTGGAAAAGACCCCAGAGGTCATCCCTCTCTGCCTCTCCTTATTCAACAAACCTCTCCGTAGCATCCCAGACCAACTCCCTGCTAGATCCAGCATGTGTTTAGTTCATCCGAACACTCCCAGCCAAGGGGACTCCCGAAGTCATCTGAAAAGCAAAATTGGCCCATTATCACCAAAAGAAGAGGTGGATAAGGGCCAAGAAATAAAAATTACAATTGTCCATCCCAAGAATAGCACTATTTCTAAAGAACATTGCTAGACATTTCTGTTATTAAAAAAAAAAAAAAAAGATTCTCCCTGATATTCAAATGCATCCTGCCTGGCTTTTCCACCAATTCTATCTGTTGCTGAAAACTCTATCCTTTGAGAGTCAAGAGGAAAAATCCTGCTGTCAGTGTGGGTTTGGGGGTCACTCAAGTCTGTATTTGAACGGCTTTTGCCTCTTGCAGTGTGACTTTGTGCAAACTACTCAACCTTTCCGATTCCCAGTCTCCTCGTCAATGAAATGGAGATACTGGCGCGGCCTGCCGGACGTGACTGTGAGGAGGCAGCGGGGCGCGCCCACGCCAGCTCTGGGAGAATTGGAGCAGACCCCAGCATCCACTCCCCAAGCCCTTCCGCCAATCCTTGGCTAGACACTGCCCGTTTCGGGGGATTTGTGCTGGCCTTTGCCCGCCTGCCCGGAACGTGTTCCCTCCCCTTACGACAACGGCCCTTGGTGTTGTTTGCAGGAGCCGCTTTCCCCATTGGACACAGCCTGGGCGACTGTCAGGCAAAGGCCCTGCTGTCCCCCCGGGGGCTGAGCCAGCCAGCTGCCGTCCCTCGGGCCTCCGTCCTGAACCGCGTGTGCGCAGACCCACGTGACCGTGACTGAGAAGGCCGTGACTTCCCGCCACCTCAGTGCCTTCACTGCTCACATCCTCCAGCCCAGTGACAGCAGCACACAGCAGAGGATAATTTCTCTCCTGTTTGTTAGCGTGCATCCCGCTGCGTCTGACCACGGAACGCCGATGGAGCGTCCCGATGGAAAACTGGGCTTTGTGGAGGAGTTACGCGTGTTCCTGTGGGCAAGCTCAGCAGACGAATTCTGTGGGTCCCATGAGGGGGGAGCATTGGGGGGGAAGCCTGGACTGAGACTAACTGGGAGAAGGACCTCACTGAAGGAGAAAGCCCATGCCTGTGTGGTCTGGTGATGCATTTGGAGACGGTGGGATTTTAGGGAAGATCTGTCCAGGTGACCACCTTTGAGACCCATCGCCAGGGCGCCAGCTGCCAATACAACACCACACCTCGCATTGAGGGGGCACGAGAAGGTTTTTCTCACTGGCAGGACTCCCAGGCTTTGAGGGAGAAAGGGAGAAAAAAGTGCTAAAATTTGCTTCTTCCAAATGTTCTGGAACGCAGCCAGGCACACCCATAAAAGAAAGTTGGCACCCACCTCAGAAGTGAGGCGATATATTTCTTTAAACTTCAGTCATAACTCCTAATGGAATGTCTCTCTCGAAAACTCATGGCACGGAAGACTGAATTACTAAGTAAATAACATCATAAATGAGGTTCACCACGGAGCTAATGGCCGCACTAAACGGCTTTCAGTTGTGCAGACGTTCTCGGACAACTCCCCGACGGTCCAGCGGAGCTGTAGCTGTGTGTAAACTTCCAGAAGGGTCCCTCCACCCAACCAAAACATGGTGCCCCCTGCTCTTTGCTCTTGCTCTTTGCGGAGTGGGGTTTTCTACCAATGAAGACAACTCAATAGCACAGCTTTCTTTTCCCCGAGATGAGCAAACTTGGAGGCGGCCCCAGCTTGACTGTGTCTCGTCCAACTGTCACTCACGTGCTCCAGGCATCAGCTTCCGCGTCCCTGATAGCCTCTGACAGCTGTGAGTCGATGTGCCACTGAGACCCCCAAATCTGATTTGGATTTCCACAGAGTTTGATCAGTTTTTTAGAAAGTTCAGCAGATTTCTTCCACAACCTTTAGACGTATGCCCGAACTCCAGAAACCAGTGGCAGAGACGGAGACTTTTCAGCGAGCCTCATTCTGCTCGTGCCGACGGCCCGCAGTTCTCAGCAAACAGCCAGCGAGCTAGCGCCTGACTCTGTGCCGGTCAGGGCCCTCTACGGCCAAGGAAGTGGGCACTGTCCCTCCCTCCGTGGTCGAGCAGAGGCCACAGATAAAAACAGATAAAAACAGCTGGACAAATTGGGATCCGTATGGACCATGAAGGAAACAAAATTAGGTGGCATTAAAGGAATAACAGAAGAGATCCCATTTGAGGTGGGGCGGGGGCTAGGAGAGACTTCTGTGAGCGAAAGCTTCGGGAGCTGAGAGCTGCGGGTGGGCAGGTGCGGGAGGGCAGAGGGGAGAAGGCGGGTGGGGCCACGGAGCCTCGGGGGAGTCGCGGGCAGCTTCTCCTGATGGACACGCAACGAGGCTCAGCCAGGTCCTCTGAAAGGGGACCGGCCCAGCGCCCCTGAGCCACTGTCACCGGGAGACACAGAGGGGCCATGGGAATGATCCTGATCTGGAAGTCGGAACCCTACATTCTGCTAAAACAAACCAACGAGAGAGAGAGAGAGAGAGAGAGAGAGAGAGACCCTCCCAGGGCTGTGGCGGGGGTTTCGGGGGATGAAGGAGGTGGAGGCTGACTACGGGGTCTTGTACACGGGAAGTATCAATAGACCCAGTCCTGGCTCTGTGGGGTGATGCTAAGTACCTTCTTTTCCTTGGGCCACGGAGTCTGCAAACGAAGAAATGGGGTAAATGTCCTGCCAGCTCGCCGTCTGCAGAATTTGGTGGGGGGTTGTACGTGTGGGAGGGGCCTGGCCTATCTGGACTGCGGGGTATCCCTGGGTGAGGACCGTCCATGCTTTGTCCTCCCAACAGCCGCGGCCCGTCCGACCCGGCTCTGATGCTGGGCACCACAGCCCAGGTGCCCGGCTGATGTGCCGGAAGATGGCTGGGCCTTGGCGGGGTCCTGGCTTTTGCTGGACGGTCAGCTCAGTGAGTTGGGGGAGGACCCTGCTAGATTAACAGAACCTCCCGGGGCTTCATCTCTAAAGTCCACAGAAACATCCTTAATCTCAGAACAAGTAACGTGGACTTGACTTCTCCCCGGCCTCCCCACCTGGACCCATCCCTGCTCCCCATGGCTGGAGTGTCCCCAGATTCTTGGGGTATTTGAGGTCTTCACCCCAAACCCGAAAATACAGGGGCTGAGAGCCGTACAGGCTCAGATGGACCTGGGTTGGAATCCCAGGCACGATCGTGACCAAGGCCCCTCTCTGAGCCCGTCTGCTCATCTGGAAAATGGGGCTGCAATGGTGTCAGTGGTGTCTCCTTCGGGACTGAATGAAGTAGGGCACGAGGCTGCCTAGCACGGGCCCGACTCGCAGCATATTTGCAGTGTAGGCTAGTCGCTGTCATCGAATTACTATCTTGGAAATCATTATTATTATTAGCAGCAGGGTGAATTCCTAATGAGAATAGTGAAACTGAGAGCAAAGTAGGGGGTGAGGTCATCACAGGTCTCTGAAGGTCAGAGCAGCCAAGACAGGGAAGCAGCGAACCCAGACGCTCGGGCTGGCTGGGCTTGCGGAGGCGGCAGGGCAGAGGTGGTGACAGAAATGTCACAGATGCCTCCCGCTCTGGGGCTGAAACCCAGCCGTCCTGGTGGCCCCAGGCAGGGCTCCGTGGGGCTTGAGGGCACACGCTCTGGAAGGACAGCCCGCTAAGTCAGCCGCGTCCCCTCTCCACACCTCCAATCCTCTGCAGACAGGCTGGAGAGTGCCGTGATGCCTCAGGAAGAACTTGCAGGCTGTCCTGGCAGTGGAATGCCCAGGACAGCCGCGCATCCCCACGGGGCTCACACGGCTGCTGGATCCGCACCAGCCTTTGTCCTAGGTGCTTTACAGGAGTTAAGTAATCTAACCTTCAACACAGCCTCGCTATGTGCTTTCTTTATCCCTGCTCTATAGAGGAGGAACTCGGGCTTGAAGATGCTTGTCCCAGGTCACTCAGCGGCTCTGCCTGACCCCCAGCTCAGGCCCTTCGCTGCCAGGCCAGAGAAACAACTCACCGCCAGGCTGCCGCCCCTCTGCCGGCCCCCCGGCTCTGCGTTGCTGTGCTCAGACCGGGACCCGCGCGCCAGCAGTTGGGCCTCAGACTCCACTCTCGGTGCCCTGCTGCCCCTCCAGGGAGTCCGTGCGACAACGAGAAATCTTCCTGAACCTGACTGCTGATTCATGAGTTAGGGAACTTCGGCCAGGACTGATTCCCCCGTGGAATGTGGGCTCTGCCTCTTCCACCTCCCAAGGCCAATCACCCACCTGTCCCACAGAGCTTAGGGACAGGAGCAGTGCCTGCCTCGTGCGACCTAACCCCGCGCCTGGCACGTGGCTGCTGTTCTCGGCTCTGCCCGGGGCCAACGAAGCCAGGTCAGCTGCGGCTTGTCCCCACCCAGCAATGGCACAGACCACTTTACAGAGGTGACATCCAAGTCTCCTGGCAACACAGTTCCCAACTCGTTAGCCATCTATGACCTTTGGACTTTCTTGTAGTCATTCAACTCAAGACTTAGTCCTGAAGACATTCACTGCTTTTACTTGGATGAATTAAAACACATTTGTTTTAGCCACATCCAGCTCCCTCCATGTGAAGCTGGAGTCTCTTCGGACGACTGAAGGAAATAGAAAGGCTTCGCCCGTGAGTCCACAGGCAGCATCCCAGAGCTGGAGCTCGGAACGGAACACAGGGCCCTCTCTCCCTCCCCTCCCCTCTCCTCCCCTCCCCTTCCCTTCCGCAGGCTACTAAACGGATCAGTAACTGAAAGCAACGTGGTCCATGGCTCAGGTAAGACGGAAGCCCAGGCAAACCTCTGGGTTGTCTGAACGGGTGGGGCCGTTGTGCGGGCTCAGGCTGTGTGTGCCTTTTGTTCTCGGCTCCACAGTGTCTGCCGGAGGAGGCAAGACCCAACCCTCTAAACCGAGTTTACAGTTAGCATTAGCTTAGCTACAGAATTCTCTTCCAGAGTGTCAGAATTGTGAACTCCTACAGGAAAAAAAGAGGGGAAATTAGCTTCTTAGGATGGTTCACGTGGAACAGTGTGAGAGGCTGAAGGGAACAGCGATGTCCATTCCGAGTCCCTCAGACTCCAGGGAGAAAGAATGCATCTGCTGAGGCCACTGTATAAACTCCCTTCCTGCGGCGTAATTGACACACAAAGAACTGCACATATTTATTTGTAAAACTTGATGAATTTGGACATACGCAGACACCCACAACCCAAGTAACAGACATAAACAGCACCTCCCAAAGTTCCTTGTGTCCTTTGTGTTTTTGTTTTGTTCTGCTGCTATTTTTATTTTGTGGAAAGAACACTTAACATGAGGTCCACCCTCTTAGCAAATTTTGAAGCACACAACACAGGACTGCTAGCCACAGGCGCTGCGCTGCACGGCAGATCTCTGGGGCGAGTTCATCTCGCACAGCCCAGCCTCTGCGCCCGGTGAGCGGCAACTCCCCGTCTCCTCCCAGTCCCCGGCAGCCACTATTGTGTTCTCACTTCCGTGAGTTTGACTATTTTAAATACCTTATATAAGTGGAATCACACAGTATTTGTCCTTCTGAAACTGGCTTATTTCGCTGCCACTTTTGAAAGGTCCAGCAAGATACCAGCAGCCATACCAGTAAAACAATTTAATAGTCTTGTTTGGTTTTTTAAAAAGTCCTCTCCAGGAGAATACTGAGTTTACCTTTTCAAAGCTCTTTCAGGGCTGCCGAAGCTCTCTCTGATCCCACCAGGCAAATGCCTTCCTTTGTGTTTCCCTGGTCCTTTGTCCTGCAATTACGGCATCTATTGCGTTGCATTTTGCTGTGGCCACGTGTCTCTTCCTCTCTGCTAGAGCAGAGCTGAGAACAAAGGCCAGTGCCAGACTCATAGCAGGTGCTCAATAAATGTTTCTGCGGGGAAAACCACAAATTCCATTTCTATGTCACTTTCATTCTGATGCTCGGAATGAAAACCAGCCTGGCTTTTCTGAAAGAAAATTTGGCAATTTGGCAACACATGCAAGAGCCTTGGGAACATGCATGCCTTTGACTGTGACCCTCTTTCTGGAAATGTACCCTGAAGCAGTAATCTTTCCTGTCCCCAGGATCTGTGTTTGAGGACAGTCAGGGCACCATGGTTCACAGTGGAAAAGAGCTGGGCTCCCTAGGCCAGGCACGGTGGCTCACGCCTGTAATCCTAGCACTCTGGGAGGCCGAGGTGGGCGGATTGTTTGAGCTCAGGAGTTCGAGACCAGCCTGAGCAAGAGCGAGACCCCACCTCTACTAAAAATAGAAAGAAATTATATGGACAGCTAAAAATATATATAGAAAAAATTAGCCGGGCATGGTGGCGCATGCCTGTAGTCCCAGCTACTCGGGAGGCTGAGACAGGAGGATCGCTTGAGCTCAGGAGTCTGAGGTTGCTGTGAGCTAGGCTGACGCCACGGCACTCACTCTAGCCTGGGCAACAGAGTGAGACTCTGTCTCAAAAAAAAAAAAAAAAGAGCTGGGCTCCCCAGAATTGTCCAGCAGAAGGGGGTTGGGAGGAGCAGTCATGGGTCATCTAAACAAGCGAATGCCGTGCGTGCAGCCACTGCGCACCGTGTGACAGAGGAAGAGTTCGGGACACACAAAAATGCTCATGACACAGTGTAAAATGTTCGTATGTGCAAATGACAAAATGTTATAGGTACAGGTATTAAAATATATATATATGTACATATAAAAAAGAGTAGGTTAAAATATGCCAAAGTCTTGTTATATGTTGTTTTGCTTAAAGAACCTACCAATAACAGTTTCCAAGAACCTACCAATAACAGTAAGTGAGGACTCTTACCATATGTACACAATGAGATACTACTCAACCTTTAGAAAGAAGAAAATTCTGGCATTTGCAACAACACGGATGAATCTGGAGGACATCATGCTAAGTGAAATGAGCCTGGCACAGACAGACAAATGCTGCATGATCTCACTGAAATGTGGAATCTCTAAAAATCTAAAACCATTAAACTCATGGAAGAAGAGAATAAACTGATGGTTACCAGAGGCTAGGAACAGGGGAGATATTGGTAGAGGGTACAAAGCTCTAGCCAGGAGGAATAAGTTTTAGTGATCTGTTGTATAGCATGGTGACTATAGTTAATAATAATGTATCGTGTATTTCCAAATTGCTAAAAGAGTAGATTTTAAATGTTCTCACCACAAAAAAAAAAAAAAAAAAAAAAAAAAATGGGTATGTGTGGTGCTGGGTATGTTAATTAGCTGGATTTAGTCATTCCACACTGGATACATGTGTCAAAACATCACATTGCACCCCATAAATATATACAATTATTATGTATCAGTTCAAAAATTTAAAAAAAGCTCCACTCTGCCTCATCTGGAGCCGCACCGTCCGTGCTGCGGCCGGTCGTGTGTGCGCGGTTCCCTGTCTCAGGACCCCGATGGGGGCAGAGGGGGTGTGGGGCGTGTGTGCCCCCAGGTCCCCTCCAGCGTCTGAGTATCACAGTGCTGGCACGGGAAGCCTTGCTCAGCGGCGGAACGCGGGCGGGGAGACAGCGTCGAAGGGGACTCAGAACTGCAGGCGCGTCCCCGCATTCTTTGCAGTGGTGGCTGCTGTTGTAATAAAATGTTCAGATGCTAATCTGGTGCGGGGCTTGCTGGCATACGAGGTAAAAACAGGCTTGCCCAGCTCCCAGCTACGGACCAATTAGTCCCGACAGACAGGAGGTGCGTGTGTCGGAGCACCGCGCAGAGGGACCTGTCAGGCCCCAGGAAAGCAGCCCCACGGCCACCGGGCGCGCCCCGGCGTCCCCTCCCTCAGCCTGAGATGGAGCTGCCGTCAGCAGCCGTGGCCTTTGTGAAGCCCTGCACCTCTGAATGGGGCTGGGGGCGGTTTCTGAGAGAGGGGCTCCGCGGCGGTGCCGGGGCCACGGCAGGGCCCTGAGAACTCGCCGCAGAAACGCTGTCCCGTGGCCCTTCTGAGCTCTAGTTGCCTTGTGTGCAGTGCCCCGTGGGATTTTAACCCTCCTCCTCCCAAGGGTCCAGGAGACCCTCCCCACGGACTCTGGCGGAATGGGCAGGCAGAATCCTGGAGCCCAGGGTTGGGAAGGGCCTTCCCATTTGTGTCAGTTGCCTCGGGCCACTGTCACAAAGGACCCCAGGGTGGGTGGCTCAAACAGCAGAAATACACTGTCTCACTGTTCCGGAGGGCAGAAGTCCAGAGTCAAGGAGTTGGCAGCGCCGCGTCCTTCTCAGGCTGTGGGAGGATCCGCCCGCGTCTCTCTCCTGGGCTTGTGGGCAGCTGCCCTCTCCCTGTGTCTCTTCACATGGTCTTCCCCGAATCCCCCTTATAAGTCACAAGTCATAGTGGATTATGGCTCACCCTATTGACCTCCTTTTAACCTGATCACCTCTAGAAGACCCTGTCTCCAAATAAGGCCACGTTCTGAGATACGGGGGTTAGGACTTCAACGTATATGAAAGGGGACAGGTACAATTCAACCCATACCACCACTCATCGAGTTTGAGGGTCACAACGGGGGCCAGGAAAGTAACCTAATTGAGTGGCCTCCACCTGGGTGGGAACTGTGTGCTCCTTCAACAAGGACAGTCTCAGCTCCAGCTAAATGTGACTGTTAGACTCCTTATGCTCCCCGCCAGCGCCCCCCACCCCGCCCTGTGCCCAGGAGGCCAGTGTTTGTGGACTGAATCCAAGGGCACCCTTGCCCTCTGGCTTCCAGATGGTTCCGCCTGTGCTGTATGGAACAGCAGCCACTAGCCACACGTGGCTATTTAAATTTACTTCTAGGCCGGGCACCATGGCTGATGCCTGTAATCCCAGCACTTTGGGAGGCCAAGACAGGAGAATCGCTTAAGGCCAGGAGTTTGAGACCAGCCTGAGCAACATAGTAAGATCCCCATCTCCATACAAACAAAGAGAAAAATTAGGTGGGTGTGGTGGCATGCACCTATAGTCCCAGCTATTCAGGAGGCTGATGTAGGAGGATCACCTGAGGCTAGGAGTTTGAGGTTGCTGTGAGCTAGGCTGATGTCACTGCACTCCAGCCCAGGCAACAGAGCAAGACCCTTTCTCTATTTTATTTATTTTATTTTTCGAGACAGGATCTTGCTCTGTTGCCTGGGCTAGAGTACAGCGACATCAACCTAGCTCACAGCAACCTCAAACTCCTGAGCTCAAGGGATCCTCCTGCCTCAGCCTCCTGGGTAGCTGGGACTACAGGTGTGCACCACTATGCCCAGTTAATTTTTTCTATTTTTAGTTGCCCAGCTAATTTCTTTCTATTTTTTTTAGTAGAGACAGGGTCTTGCTCTTGCTCAGGCTGGTCTCAAACTCCTGACCTCAAGTGATCCTCCTGCCTCGGCCTCCCAGAGTGCTAGGATTACAGACATGGGCTACTACCCAAGACCCCATCTCTAAAAAAGAAAGAGAGAGAGAAAGAAAGAAAGAAAGAAAGAAAGAAAGAAGGAAGGAAGGAAGGAAGGAGGGAGTTTAAAATTATGCAAAATTAAATAAAATTTAAATTTTAAATTTTGGTTCCATCACACTAACCGCATTTCAAGTGCTCAGTGGCCAAAAGCGGCTAGCTGCTACAGTTTTGAATAGTGCAGATACATGAAATTTCAATCATCCTGAAGGTTCTGTTGGACGGTGCTGGTTCAGCCAGGAGAGGCACCAACAGGAGACGCAGAAAAGAAAGAGTCAAGGTGTGTATTCCCGGCTTCTTTCCTGCAGGCTGCTGGGCTGGCGGTGACCCTGCTGGGGGCCACACCTCCCACCAGGAGGCCCTCTCTGCGAACTCCTCTCTCCCTGTGCCCCTTCAGGCCTGGGCTTGGTGACAGTTTTGCCCACTGTTTTCTTTTTGGGGAGTTGCCTCATTTCTCTACACCCTGGACCCGCACCTTTGTAAACACCCAGACCTCCCCACATACCTTGTCTGACAAGTCACCGTTCCTGTAACAAGACCCTGCCATGTTGGAATGCCAGGATGGTGTCCCCAAATCTAATTTTGCAAGAAAAGCTGGAAATCAAGATTTTTATATTAAATCTTGATCCCAAACCATGGCAACCCTCTCAAAAACAATTTGCAAACATTGTCTGAAAGCAAGACAAGACTTACCCACCACTGAACGCAGCCTATTCTGTGCTCCTTCTGCTCTCCTCCAATGCCAAACAACCCAGCCATCATCCACTCTGAACACCTCGCTCAGGTCAAACCTTTCTCCCCAGTGACCCTGGGGGTTCTTACGATGTCTCCTTATGATAGCTACCACTTTCCTGTTTCTACATTGCTCAGAGACAGGAAGGGTTGTGGCGTTCCGATCCCCACATGTGACCTCTTCTCTCTGTCTGGCCTCGATGTAATAGTTATCCAGTGCTGTGTAACAAATTACCCCAAATGTAACAGCTTCAAACGAAAGCATTCATTATGTCACAGTTTCTGTGGCTTAGGCCTTGAGCTTAAAATGGCCAGTGTTTCTGAGCTGTGTGATCCAGCTGGAGCAACTCCTGGTTAAACTTGAACTCGGGAAGTGACCCCAAGTGTAGCTGAAGTGTGCACTGAATACCTTGCTGGTACAGACGGTGACAGGGGAGCTCCCCCAGAGGTGGCAGGGAGGATCAGACACTTGGGATGTGAAGCAAAGCCTTGGCCTAGTCTGCAGGGAGCACTGATTCCAACTCAGAGTTCCCAAGAAAGGCAGCCAGGCGTGGATGGAAGGAGAGGTAGAAAAGAGTCCAGAGGGGCTGGGTTAGCACCTGAAAGGCTGCCTTGGAAGCCGAAGCGAGAGCTATGGGAGGTGCCACATTGGAAGGGAAAAGCGGGGTCAGGTGCTGGGGAGACCTCAGCGTGTCCATAGTGGTCCCTGCAAATGCAGAAAGGCCGAGTTTTGTCTTCCTTCCGTCGGCTCCCTCCTTCCTACCCCGAGGACCTCTAGCGGGTGGAGGGGGGCAGGGTGGGTCTTCCTCAGCAGCCCCTCTTTGCCTAGGGAGCCAGTGCACAGCGGGGCCCTGCCTCCACCAGCCCAGCGCCTGCTGTCTGTGAGCTCCCCGCCAAGTTCAGTTCCTGCAGGATCCAGCTGGTGACCGTCCACTTTCCCGCCAGCCCATTGCAGGCTCTCTGCAGGGCAGGACCTGCTTCCTCTGCTCTAAGTTTCCTATGAGGACTCTGGCAGGCAGAGGATGAGAGGCAGGGGCTGCTGCTTTGCAGCCCAGCATGCAGTGATGCTCAGGCCTGTGCCGGGTCTTGGGAAACCCGAGATGAGCAAGACGCGGACCCTGACCTCAGGGAGCTCCCCAGGCACCGAAGCCTGGGCGCCGAGTGGGGGCCCAGTCCAGGCTGAAGCTGGAAAGACCTGAGCTTGCCTTTTGGAAGGACACCCTTCATAGCACGCATGCTGGGATCCTCTCTCCCTCCCTCCACTCTACTGGAACAACTCCCCTCCCTCCACTCTACTGGAACATCTCCCCTCCCTTCTTTGCCCTGATTATCCAAACCCTCACCATCCTTCAGGTCCCGCTCAGGGTACTCCTCCTCCATGAAGCCTTCTCTGACTGCTCCAGCCCCTAGAGCTCTGGGGTTGCAAGAAACTTCAGACCAATGCTCTCATTTTAATGCAATTTAAGCCACAATTATTATTGCTAATGTAAATAGGATAATATGGATAACAGTTACTGAGCAATACTATTTTTAAAAAAGGCTAACATTTGTTGAGTGCATACTATTTGAAAGAATCTGCGCTTCTTTCTCACATCAACCTAGAAAGAAGATTTTATGATGTGCTTATTTTATAGATGAGAAAATGAAGCAGAGAACAGGGTTTCAAAAGCTCATAAGTAAATGATAGAGTTGGAAGTCTGATTCAGGCCTTTCTGGGTCCAGAGCCAAGCTCTTAACCACCTTGCTGTCACCGAGTAGTTGTGACACCTGTGCGTGCTGCCCTTCCGAGTTGGCTGCAAACTCTTCGCAGATACACTCCAGGCCTGTGTCACCGAGCGGACAGCCGGTGCCCAGTACCTGCCGACTGGCCGGTTAGCTGCTTCCGAGGGGGCTTTCTAAACATGCTGACGTCAGGCCAGTGGCATGACTTGCAGGGCTGGTCCTCAGGGACCACACAATTCCAGCAGAGGGTCCCTCTCCCACACCCTGCTCATGGCTGTTTACCTGCAGCATCTAAAGGTCAGGGTAATCATGCTCAGTCATGAACTTTTCATTTCTGCCAAGATCGCAGGTATTACAGAGGCAGGGGTGTGTGTGTGTGTGTGTGTGTTTGTGTAGGCGAGCACAGCTGCTAGCACACTGGGTTTACTCCAGAGTGTCTGTTTGTCCCCAGCAGGCTTGGCAGGGCTGGAGCTGACTGGGGATCTCCTGTCGAGGTCTCTGCAGGAACTCCAAAACCCAAGTGTGCTTGGTCATCCAGCGTCTGGACTCCTGCACCCTTAGCTGTGCACGAGCCATCCGGTCTAACAGTGAGTTCTGATCTTGCCTTTCACCACTTCCTGGTGGTTTCAGGCAAGTCTTAACTCTGTAACTGGATCAACCTCCCTCTAGGAGGTGGGCAGAGGCCTCCGCACCCACTCCTGGGTGCCCACAGGCTCCCACACATTGGGGGACACAGGGAGATGCTCAATGAGCAGCTAATGAGGAGGGAGCCTTGTTCCTACATGCTCCGGGCAGCTCACAAGGCACAGTCCTGGCCATGGCCTCCGTGGCCCTGCTGCTGGGCTGTGGCGTGGGGCTGGGGAGCGGAGAGGGGCGGCCAGGAGAAAGGCTTCTACTCAGGGACAGTCTAGGAGTGGGGCATTTTTAAGGTGTCAGGTTGGCATGATCAGTTGTTAAAAATATGACAAAGAAGACATTAGAGGAAGCAACAAAAACACAACAGTCAATCTGGTCCATGAGACACGTCACTGTCCTGCCTACCACCTCCCACGACAGCACCAAGGATCCACACTCCTCACTCTGACCTGCCAGGAGTGGCCTCTCTCCCTCACTCACTGCACTCCAGCCTCAAAGCCTCTTCCTGCTCCCCGGTCACACCAAGACAGCTCCCACCCCACGGCCGGTGGGTCTGTGAGTGTTGACAAACGCATGACCATGTATATGCACATACCACGCTCCAAGGTACAGAATGTTCCCAGCACTTCAGAAGGTTCCTTTGTGATCGCAGCAATCAACCCTCCCAAACGTAATTGTCCTGAATGCAGTTGCACCTAATAATAGAACTTCAAAATACATGAAGCAAAAACTGTCAGAAATGAAAGGCAAAAAAGACAAATGTACAATTATAGTTGGAAATTTTAACACTGCTCTCTCAGTAATTGATAGAATAAATAGACAGAAAATCTGTAAGATACAAAACACTTGAAGAACACTCTCAGCCAACTTGACTGGCTGACATTTATGAGACACTACAACCAATATGAGCAGAATACACATTACGTTCTTTTAAACATTTACCAAGATAGACCATATTCTGGGCCATTAAAAAACAGAAAGCCTCAGCAAATCCAGATGGATTGAAATCAGGCAATGTCTATCCTCTGACCACACGAAATCAAATTAAACATCATTAACAAATAAATATTTAGAAAATGCCCAAATAGTTAGAAACTAAAGAACACACTTCGAAAGGACCTGTGAGTCAAATAAAAATTCACAAAGAAAGTAAGAAAATGTATTTGAACTAAATTGTAACGTAAATACAACATATCAAAATTTGTGTGGCGCAGCTAAAGTAGGGCTTAGAAGGAAATGTATAACTTTAAATGTTTATATTAGAAAATAAAAAAGATTTAAAACCAATAAAACCAACAGCCAGTTATTTAAAAGATAAATAATATTGATAACTCTACAGCCAGACCGATCAGGAGAGACCAGGGAGAGAGGGGGTGGGAGGTGGGCGGGTCTCACAACCTAGCACGACAGAGGAGACACGGCTGTAGGCCACACGGAAGCTGAGAGGACAATAGGATACTGTGGACAACTTAGTGTCAATAAATTTAAAAGCATAGAGGAAATGGACAAATTCCTTGAAAGATAAAAATTATCAAAACTCCCAGAGAAAGAAATAGAAAATCTGAGTAATCCTATATCTATTCAATAAATTTGCCACAGAGAAAACTCCGAGCCCAGATCGCTTTACTGGTGAATTTTATCAAACTTTTAAGGAAAAACTTATATCAATTCTACGTAAACTCTTTCAGAAAATAGAGGAAGAGATACTATTTCCCAACTCATTTTGTGGGTTTGGTGTAACTGCAATACCAAACTTGATGATAATATTACAAGAAGGTGAAACTACAGACCAATATTTCTCATAAACTGATGGAGACACTTAAAAGGATGGTGTGAGGCTATACTTATCGTATGCAACGTCACTCAGATTTCAGAACACTTTATAGCTATGACTCTATTTTATATGCATTTATATGTATTTACGTATGTGTGTATGTAGACACATACGTGTTTCTACGTGGAGATAGAGGGGAGAAGGGGAGGAGAGGATAAGAAAACAGGAGGCTGTATATTAAAATGTTCCCAGTGAAAGGTGAGATTTAAAGTAATTTTTTGTTTTGCTTTTTGCTTATCTTTTTTTTTCTTAATTTATTTCTGAAATAAACATTGTAGGCCGTATGTACCCTTTAACATTTTTGATAAAAGGCTAAAATTTAAAAACAACTATCAATCCAAAATAGAGGGATGACCAGTTCCGGTCCCTGCGTAGTGTCACAGTTGTTGTCATCAGAAGCGGTCGCGATAGCACAACAAGGTGACCATGACCAAGGATAAGTCAGGGTATCAGAACAAAACGAAAAAGGAGCTGTCACGGCCAACACACCCTCTGGGGAAGGAGGTGACCCACGCCACTCGCGATGCTTTCCCTTGGCAGCTCAACAGCTGTTGACTGGACGGGTCATTATCCGGGGACCCTCTCTACGCACCCCCTTCCCTAAAAGATTTTCAGAGGTTAAAGAATGTTCAGCTGTGCAAAAACCATCCCTGTCTGCATCGCACTTCCTAAGAGAGGCCTTCCTGACCCCACAAACCAGACCCTCGCGAGACCAGAGGCTCCCCAGGGGGATTGCACAGATCTACCCTGGCCTCTGGGAAAAGTTAACGGTTGATGCCAGACGCTTTCGGCAGAAGTGGCTCCTCCGCCACGTTCCCCAAGGATGCCTAGTTATCAGGGGACAACAGCGGGCGGAGTTCCTGCACCAGCCCCAGCCGGGCGCAGTGAAAGTGAGCACGTGCAGAAACCGTGTCTTCATTAGCATCCCGGCTTCCGATTCCAGACCTCCAGTGCTGTGCAAAGCTGGTGAAGGCCTCCCTGGCTTTGATTCCTCAGGGTTGTCTTTTAAACGCTTCATTTCTGTCAGGTGAGGTGAAATTTCTAAATTCCAGCCTCACAGAGAGCCGCCCCATTCTCTCCCAGCCCCATTCTTCAGCGACCTCCAGGAACGTGTGCTCTTTAAAGAGACGAGGTCCTCACTGACATCTCTCTGTAGAGAGCTCCATCAGAATCCTGCACTTGCCCAGTGTCCTTCCTTGGCCACTGGTAACCAAGGAAACGAGATACTATGGTAACACGGGGACGACAGGAAGGGAGGCATCCTGGCGCTCCTCCTGGCATCCTTTCTCCTCCCTCCTGGAGTCCAGGCAGCTGCAGGACAGAGCGGACGCCTGCTGGGGTGGGCTCCTGCTCTCCGCGGCCCAGGGAGAGAGTGCCGGGGTACCCACGTGGGTGGCTGAGTGGGGGACACTCAGAGCTTCCCATTCCACAGCCTGAAGTCTGGCGCCCCAGAAGGGCCCAGCCCACCCTAGGGCCCATAATACATAACTCCCCAAATGCCCAGAGGTAAATCTTTACGTATAGATGTTTATTGAAATGAGTGAACAAGAAACAGATTGGGATCATGAATAAGCAAAGCTCTAAACATAACTGAAATTATGATACATGACAAGTGTTTGCACAGTCTTCAGCAGTGTTGAATTTACCTCTCGCTTTTGCTTGCCTTTCTGCCTCCCCGTCAGCCCTCCCCGAGCATCCCCACACTGCTTCTCTGACCCCTGCAGGTCCCCCTTGGCCCGTCCGCCCTCCCGCCTGCCTGCAGCCCCTCTCCCTCTTGCCCTCCCCGCCGCCTCCTGGCCGCCTCTCCTGGCACGCTTGGGACGGAGCTGCTGACAGAGAAAGGTTCTCTGTGTTCCAGCACCAAGGCCACCTACGCCTCTCTCCACGTGGAACCTCATCACTCACTTGCTGTGACCTTCCGTGGACACGCGTGGTGTTGGGCGTGGCTCACGTGCAGGTGAGACAGACGGGCCCCGCCTGAAGGCCAGGACGTTACGGCTTGTGTGAGTGTCGCAGCGCCACACATGCTCCAAGGGCTGTGCTCAGGCGTGAGGACAGAGCTGCCTTTTTGTCACCCATCCTTTGTTTGTTGAATCTTCCTTTACATTCGTGAGATTTCTCACTGGAGTCTTTAAATCTCTTTTCTGGTTTCTTCCCTCAAACCTGCCTCGGCCGGAATCGCCTGTTCCCATCTTCCAGCTCCGACGCCCTCCTTGCAGCGGGGTCCCCTGTCTGCTCACACGCCCCCGCCAGGCACGGACCTCCCCGCAACTCGACAGTGCGGGTTTATTTGTAAATCGCATCATGGACTACAATACCCACGTTCTGCACATGACAAAATATACACAGCAGTGGAAATTTAAAAGGCAGTGATAACTTGTTACGATATCGTCTTCTCTAACCCGAATAGACCGTCTCGTGCCCCCACGTTAGTCTACCCAGTGCCTTCAGGCGCCCTCGCGCCTGCCTGTGTTCCTCGGTCCGCGGGTCGGGGCCCTGCAGAACTCGGGAGGACCGGCGGGAGGACCGGCGGGAGGACCAGAGTGTGACGGAGTTCCTTTGTCAGGGCTGTTCGCATTTCCTGCTGGAGCAAAGGGCGGCAGACTGAGCGGAAGCAGCAGAAAGGCATTTCCTCGCAGTGTGAGGGGCCAGAAGGCTGAGGTCAAGGTGTCACAGGGTTGGCTCTTTCTGAGGCAGTGAGGGAGAGCCGCCCCAGCCCCTTTCCCGGCTGCCGGGGGCCTGCTGCAGCCTTCGGCACCCCGGGGTCGTGGACGCCCCACCTCTGGCTCTGCCTCCCCTGCACGAGGCGTCCTCCCTGGGCGCGCGTCTGTTCCATCCCAAGTTCCCCTTCTGTGATCAGGACACAGTCGTTTTAGACTAGGGCTCACTCTGATGATGTCTCCTCAACTTGATCATCCTACGTCCACATAAGGGAACATTCACAGCAACGGGGGTTAGGACTTGAACGTCTTTTGGGAGACACAATTCAACGCACAGCAAGGCTAATGGCAGAGGGAATAGCAAGCGGGGTCTTTAGACTGAGTGTAGGCATGAAGCTTCTCCAGGTGGGCAGAGAGGGACAGCCCAGAGAGGCAGGAAGGGCCCCTTTGCCAGGGCTGCTGCCACCCAGGGATGGGAGACCACCAGGCCTCAGGTCCCCTCCCAGCCACGGGGTTCTGGTCAGCACTAGTTCTGGAAAAGTCTCCATTCACCAAAGCGGTTTCACATTGTCTTTTACTCTGAGGTTCCCCAAACACCTGCAGCTGTTATTTCTAGAAGGAACTGCTGCTCTGGAAAACATGAACCGTCTACATTTGAGACAGCGCCACAGCCAGGCGGCTTCCGGAAGGGCAGGGACACACCCTTCCAGCGCCTGACTGTCACGAAGCCACATCATGGCGTTTGTTTCCTAAACAGGAACTGAACGTTTGTCACTTGTGCTGGTTAATTATGACTCCAGAGAGTTGCTAGCATTGCACATTCTGTCTGTGGTGCCTGTTTAATTTGGGTATTAAAGAGACACAGTCACCATATAGTTACCAAGTAACAAGTGTTAAACCTCAATAAACAGCATTTTTAATAACAAGGTTCTGAAATGCATAGATCACATCTCCCTGTTCATTCTCTAAGAAAAACATTTTAATTATCTATTGACACATATCGCACATGGAACAACCATCTTTTTAAAAGATAAATGGGTTTATAGGCGAGTCGGGTTAATTAAAAGCCAGTGGAGTATTGCAAGTGTATTTACTGGGGATATTCACTGTAGGAGAACGGCTCTTACACAGTTGTCAGAATTCTATGAATGTATTGTTTAATAACCACTTGGCACTTAATTACAGTGCGATGGCGAGAGCTTAAATCTACACTGAGAGCACGTTCCAGTTAGCTCTTCGCAATGGCTTCTCCTCGGTGACAGATTTTCCAGGCCGGACCGCACCGGGGCGGGGCGGGATGCTGAGCGCAATTGCTGTTCAGAGGCCCCGGCCCCGCGAGCCTGTCCCGAGAGGGCACCTGCCTGATCCTGGGTTCCAGCCCGGAGGTGGGGCCTGTTCTGAGCCAGTGTGTCTGCAGGGTGGAGTCACAGCCCACCGTGAGCTCTGTGCCAGGCGTTCGCACCTCTGCCTGCTTTTCCAGAGGCATCCCTCCCCTCCCCACACGCCCCTGGCTCTAAAACCCAACGTGCGCCTCGCAAGCCCTGTTCCCTCACCACAAGGAGCGCATAGTCCAGGGTCCATGGGCTTGATCCCATGGGAAGGATGAACAATGAGCAGCCACCAGCCTATGACGATCACACGCTAAGCAAGAAATAAACCCTGGTTGTCTGAAGTCATGAAGAGTTGGGGGTGTTTGTCATGCCAGCATAACATGGCCTATCCTGACTCCCCACGCCCCATAGCCCATCCCCAGCACGCCTGCAGCGGGCACTGTGGGTGCTTGGTGACACATGAACGCACAAGCCAGCCAACACGCCCTCTCTTTCTTCCCCCGGAATATTGCCCGGTCCTGGGAAATCCTACTCCAGCCTCCTGGGGACTTTAAGAATCTCCCCCTTGGTGGTGTGAACAAGACCCGCCCAGAGGTCAGAAGCCTGAATCTTGGTTTCTACTTGGAACCGGGTGCAGTGCGGACCCATGGTCGTTACTGTGAGCAGCTTGGCTTTGTGAAGGGTTTGGGGAAAGTCACAGGGAACCACGAAGCACCGCGCTAACGTGTGTGTGTGTGTGTGTGTGCGCGCGCGCGTGCCCTTCCCGTCTCCCCATCATCCATTCTCCTACCTCTGGTAAGGGCACCCCAATCTTTCTTTGGGGGACCTGCCCTCATCCCCGCTCTCAGGTCTTGCGGTTTGGGTAGCATTGGCCACACCCCCAGTTGTAAAAGTAGATATAAATTGTCCAGGTCACAAGGCAAAGTAATGATAGAGCCAAAACCGGAAGCGAAATCTCCCAAGCTTGGGTGTCACTCAGTCACCTCGTGACTATTCAGCGAGCTCCTGCTCTGCTCAGCGCCAGGCTGGGGTCGTGGTGAGAAAGCCGGGCGGGGCGTGTCCATCAGAGCGCGTGGAGTTCAGCCTGACACTCCCCACCACGGCCTGGCCCTCCCTCTCCACCCAGAGACCACCTCCTCACCACCCTCTTCCCGCAGGCCTCCCCCGACTGCCTCAAACCTTGCTGACCCTCTTTTCTCTTAATTCCTCATGCCAAAGTCCCCAGCACGTGAACAGGCACGGTCAGACAAGTCGCCCAAAGTCACTGTCAGCCAGGGCTGAGGGCTCCACGGCCTAGAAGAAGAAGGAGCAGCAGACGCCCTGGGGTGACCCACTGCTTCCTGGTGCCCGAAATCCCCTGGCATTAGAGCTGTGTGGCCCTGGAGGGCCCAGGGCGCTCGACCAGCTGTCTCCTTCTCATCCGGCTCCGGCTGGTGCACCCCCGCCCCCCGGCCCCCCAGCCACCAGCGTCTGATCAGGTCCTAACACCTGGCTCCCCACCTCCACAGAAGAAAAACAGAGAGTCTTGGAAGTGACAGGGCCCTGAACCACTCAGTTGGAAACAAAGTCACAGGGAGAAGGACCGGGCCGCGAAGCTGATTGCATTGCCCCTGGCAACCACACGTCCCAGCAGGTCAGTCGATACTGCCGCGCTCGCTGGGATGCGGTTTCCTAAAGCTCACAAAAGAAATCTATATTGTTCTCAGGAGCAACCGGCCTCTCGCAAGGCAGCGCCTGTCCCCTCCTATCCGTGGCAGCTTAAACAACACAGACACCAAGCCCAGAAGGTGGCTAAGGCTCAGTCCCCAGACTGACAGCCTAAAAGGGAATGTGGCATTTTACCTGCGTGCTTACCCTCTGCCCACCCCAGTGCCAACACCTTTCAGCCCACAGTTGCAATGGACTCCAAATTGAGATGTGATCCTTTTAGTCTCTCTCCTTTCCGGTCCACCCTAGCAATAGCAGCTAATGTTTATTGGGCCCTTACTATGTGCTAGACTGCTAGAAAATACTTTGTTTGTATTAGCTCATTTAATCCTCAGAAAACCCAACCCCATGAGGTAGATACTCTTAGCATCCTCATTTTGGGGGGTTGGCGGTGCTGAGGAATCTGAAGCACAGAGAAGTTAACTTGCCCAACATCACACAGCTTGTTAGTAGTAGAAATAGGCAGTCTAGCCCATGATCATCACCACCATGCTCTCCCACCCTTCCAAGACAGGGGTTTGGAACCAGACCAGTCAAAATCAAAATTTCAGTTCTAGCCCTCGCTGGCTCTGTGACCTGGAGAAGCTACCCAACCTCTCTGATCCTCATCTGTAACACGGCCCTGATGACAGCAGTCCCTATCTTTTGGGGTAATTCCAATCAGAGGATCCACCACCCTTTCTGTCCGCACTGCCCATCCTACTCTGAGCCCTAGCAGTGCCAAGTGTCATTGTGCGTGTGACTCTGCACCTCTCTGCCCCTCTGACTGGAGGGTTCTACCCGCGCCCTTGTCCGCGCAGCTCCTCTCACCTGTCAGACCCCGGCTGGACGCTGCCTTCTCCGAGAAGCCTTCCTGACTGCCCGCTGGGCACTGCCGTCTTCTCAGTGCTGTCCCAGAGCCTTGCTCATCCCACCACGGCACCCATCACGTTCCACTGCAGCTGCCCGCGGATATGCCGTCTGCTCCAGCAGGCTGTGAGCTCCGCAAGGACAATGACAGTGAGCCCACCCCATCCTGCATCCACCGTGTCTAGCAAGGTGCCTGGAATAAAGATCAGTAAATGTTTTTGCACGAATAAGTAAACGGAAATTTCTTTTTATTTATATTTATATTCTTGCTGAGTCCCTCCTAACAGATGGCAAGAGTCCTGAAGGCAACAGCCATGTCTTCTTGTTTGTCACTGAATTCCCCACCACTCCTGGCAAAAGCTCAGCTGGGACTAAGGTGAGGTAAGCATAGGGCCTGGGGCACAAAACGTAAGGAGCAACTAGCTCAGCCTCGTGTAAGGCGGCTGGGCGCAGGAGGTCCTCCATTCATAGCATCTCATTTGAATGAATGGCTAACCCAAGAGTTGGGTTATAAATCTCTATGTGTGCCTGGAGTTCTCAGATTCATGACGATCCATACTCATTGTCAAAGACTTACAGAGCCAAGCCCAAAGACTACGGCTTCCCTTGGGCCCCTCTCTGGGCCACGCTCCTTGTCTGCTAGTCATTGCCACTGAGCTCGGGACGGCTGTGCTGAGTTGGGCTGTAGGAGGGAAAGGTGTTAGAACAGTAGAGGCTGAGCAAGGCCCTGTTCCATGAAGACCAAGGAAATGTAATGAACGATCCATAGGGATTGGATGGAAATCAGGCAGGGAGGGAGACAAGAACGTTCCAGGCAGAGAACTGGATGAACAAAGCCAGAGAATGCCAAGTTCGTCAGGAGCCCCAGGGAAACTCATCTGATTAGAACTCAGCCCGAGTGCCAACGAGCGCAGCCAAGGAGAGCCACCCGCTCGCTTTTACATAAAGTCTGCAAAGCATTGTCTCACCCTTTGTTTCATGTGATCCCCACAACAAAGGAATTATAATTATTCCCATTTAATTGTTGGGGAAACTGAGGTGGTTTGCTCATGGCACACAGCTAGCACGGTTGGGTTTGAAGCCTTGCTTGGCTACTTTGGTGTTCCCACCCCAACAGCTTAGGGGTGGCATCCATTGCCCAAGTCCACCATGCTGGGTGCCACCCTCTACCGCCTGTGGAGAGTTCCATGGTCCAGAGTTTCCTGTAACCTGGATTTCAGGTTCTTTTTCAAGAGTGGCTGTGAAACACGGATTTCAATCTTTCTCTCAAGCAACTGGGCAGAGGTCTGCGGGGACCAGAGGAAAGTGGCCTGTTCATTACTCTGGCTTCTCGTCCAGCCCCGAGATGGAAATGGAATAACTCAGGCCTCAAAGGCTATGCTTCGGCTTAAGTGAAAACAGCGTTTCAAAGACTCTCCGGCAAACAATGCGGACAGCATGTCACTGCTCTCTGATGTGTCATCCAGACCACGCTTCGTTCAGCGAGGGAGGACTGTGCCTGCCGCCTTTGTCCGTGTGGACGGGAAGAACAAAACAGGATGGATTAGCTAATCCCCCGCTGGCGGTGAGATGGGGGCTTGAAATTCAGCTCCAAGGACTCCTTGGCTCTGGGGGTCAAGAAGTTAGCGGTGTCCGGAGCCAGCCCTGCACGGCGCCGGTCGCTGACAGCTGGCCACGTGACCCAGATGGGCTGGGGGGAGGTCACAGCAGGAGCGTTTTCATGTTAACCCCATTGTTTAGCCAAATGAAGCCAAGATGCTCCTGCTCCCCGCTGGAGAAGTCTGCCCGGCTTCAATAATTTCTGAGTGCTGACAGATAATTCAGAGATATTGGATATTTCGCCACCTGGGGACTGCCCTTCACTACGGCGGCAATCAGTTACTGCCCGGCAACCAGGGGCCATGCCGAGGCCCCGGGCCCCCTCACGCCTTTACGATCAGGCTCCAGCGTCTTGGAAAATATTGCTTGAATTTATTTATATAATCACGTTAGGAAGGCGGTGAGTTATTGTGAAGTCAGCATTCTTCCATCTTCCTTCCCGCTAATCCTTTGTTTGAGATTCTGCTCGAAGGAGTCCGATTACTAATGCAATTACACGCCACCTGGTAAAGGGTAATCCAAAAAAAATTAAACCACTTCACATATTGCATTTTTCACTCAGAGCCACCCTTCTCCTAAAACTGAGTGCCGATGTAAATCAATTAGCTACTGCTTTTATGACTACCTGAGACTTTTGGCATCGCCCTCCCAAGTGGTTAAGTCATCTTAAAGCTAAAGGCACCTCTCCTCTGGGGCACTGGCCCCCAGAAATCTCCGGGTAATTCCTCCAGAAATCTCAGGACCAGCTCTGATCCTGGCTCGTTCTAATGACAACAGAACACGAGGCTGCCACCAATCTGGACGAGATAGTCATGTTTTATCCTGGTTATCGGTACAAACAAAAGCTTCAGACTATCTCCTTGATATTCACAGGTTCCTCTCCATGCACCAGAGAATAAATGTGAAAATGAGGAAAACGGTGCTATAGACTCTAAGAATATTCTTTTGCAGGGGCACAGGAAGCATGCCATGGATCCCACGGAGAAGGATCTATAATCTTAGGATGCTGCTTGGGTCTGCAATGAACAATATTATAAAAATCACTTGAACACTATTTGGGGGTTCAAATTTTATTTTATTTCATTTATTTTGGTTTCAAATTTTAGATCAACCTAGAAACTAACCACACAGGCTTAGCTATGGTTACAGAACAAAATATAAATGTTATCCAACTCAACAAAATAAAAGCAAATACAGGGCCCTGGAAGAGGTGGGGGGAATCCAGAGGGAGCGGATGACAGATGATACTGTCTGTGACGGATGAAAGGAGAAAGGGAAGTTCTAGAATGTGGCTGGAGTTGCACAGATGACCACCGAGTGACAAAATTGAAAACAGTGATTTAATATTTGGAGGAGAGAGGCTGGAAGGTGGGGACCGCTGTAAGGAAACTCAATCTTTTGTCGTGGGAGGAAGTCACAAGACTGTCTCAAATTGATCAGTTGAAAAATAACTGAGTAATTATATTATTTAGGTATACGGAAGGAACCACCGGAGGAACTAAAGACAGGAACCATTACATTGGTGGCTTCAACTTACTCTGTGGTGCGAGAGGTCAAGACAGTGTGAACTCCGGGAGGCGGGGTCAGTAGTGGCTTCGGGAGGCCAGTAACGCTCCGTTTCTTGATGTGGGTGCTGGTTACAGGAGAGTTCACTTTATGAAAATCGTCAGGTACATACCTATGTGTGGCATGTGTGTGTTTTTCTGTTTGTAGGATATATTTCAATTAAAGGTGTCCTTAAATAAAATTAGCCTCCTCCGGGGAGCAGTTCTGGGAGAAATCAAGGGAGAGCCACCGTTGTTTTTCATGATCAGCCCAGCTGACGGTTGGGTTATTTTTGGCCACATGCGTGTACTGCTTGGATGAAAATTAATTATTTTCATGCTGTGTCATACTGGACCCTTGGGTGACTTCTCACGTATGAAAAGTTTCATGGCCCCTGAAGGCAAAACTCTGAGTGCTGTGTTTAAGCTTTAGAGAGATGGATACCAGCTGATTTGAGGAAGTGACTTCCTTCCTAAACATCAGAACCTCCAACAATTTGGGTAGTGAGTTCACTGTCATTGGAGGTGCTCAAAAGAAAGAGATCAAGAAGGGGCCTTGCCCAGGTGACCGCAGAGGCAGTTTTGTCCTTTGCTGAGACTCTGCAGCACATTCAGGGGGCTGCACGCACTTCCGTCTGGGGCAGAGGGAAGCAACCGCCAGAGGAACCGAAGACAAATGTTCCTGCCTTAGTTCATCAAATCACTGATTCACTGAAGTCTCTGAGGTTTTACTGAGGAAAAATTGTGATTGGCCCCTAATCCTGCTGTCGTTTCTGAAGACGAGTGGGCTTTTCCTTAAGCACACCTCATCCCCTCTGCTGTGGCAGGCACATGTCTCTGTTCTGATTCTAGGGGATGCAGCCAAGGAGAACTGCCCTAGACCCACGTCAAGCTGCGGTTTGACAGCCTCGGAGACAGAGGCAGGAGCAAAACTCAGCATTGACAGATTCCTCAATTATTGGATAAATTGAACAATTGCTGTGGCGTATTGCTTGTTTGGCAAATCGATTTCCTGTGAATTGAGTCTTGCCAGCTTCCAAACAAAGCTCAGGCCCGAGGCCAGGCGTGGGACCCCACTCTCTCCGGGATTCTCTGCAGCAAATTGGAGCCAGGGAGCAAAGCCAGGCCCCTGTGGAGGCCCCAGTCCCTCAGCTGGGGCCTGCTGGGCTGCCCACGAGCTTAGCTGGCGACTTTGAGCCTGGATGTCACCTCCCTGCAGCCCGGGGTCTTCTCCGGCCAGCCTGGTGGTTGTCTTGGAGACCGAGAGCACCGGGGAGAACGAAGGTGCTTCCAGCCTCCCTGGGCTTCCCTAGGGAAAAAGGAAGCTTTCCTCAAGTGGCAGGTCTGTTACCCAAACAGTAGCACAAAAAATGGCATTTGCCAGATAAATTCATCTTGAGAAAGTTGTTTGAGGACAGCTGGGATCTCAGCCCACCGCCCGCCAGCCCCACCTCCACCTTGGCCCCTGTAGCCATGAGCAGCGAGTTAGGGGCGGACGACACCTGTTCTCCTCACCTGCTCGCAGCTGAGTTCTGAAATCAAACCCCTGGATTCAGATCCTGACTCCTTACGTGCTAAATCTGTCACCTGTGTGAATGATTCACTCCTCTAAGCCTCAGTTTCCTCGCCTGTGAAACAGAGATTTTTTTTAAGTATCTAGTTTAGAGAGTAGCAAGGCGTCATTGGGATCATGCATCACACAAAGCACTTGGAACAGCGCCTGCCCCAGAGCGGCAGTAAACACTCTGCTATTACTGTGGTCTTTGCGGGGACCCCCTGCCAGCGTAAACAGGAGCTGCTGGCTGAGGGACGAGCTGGAGCTGGGAGCCCAGCCCCCCCACCCTGCCAAGCCTCGGGGTGCAGATGAGAACCCGGCGTGGTCAAGGGGCTGGTTGTTTTCTTGGCTGGTCCTGATGACTTATTAGACCAGCCCCTGGCAAGGGAGTAAAAAGGAAGAAGATAAAAAATCATAGCATCGATTTTTCCAGCACGTGAAACCAGCGATATTATTTCTAGATCCATCCTTTTTTGAAATTAAATTAAATAAAGTTTAGCTCAGTTTGTCAATTTGCTGAAAACCATCTCCCCCCAACTTTCTCCTCGGCGGTGATGGGCCTCGTGGAGGGTGTTTTCCCGGGGAAGCATTATTGCATTAGGGGAAGGGAGAGCCTGTGATGATGTTCCAGAATTTTAAGAGCTTTTCAACCCAATGAGGTGTCAATTTGCAAGGACGTTTTCCATAAGCATTAGGTAGGCACTTTAGCAATCGCAGCGGAGCACAGAGGCCCCCAGGGGGGGTCACAGCGGCAGGACTATACTCTCACTCAGAAACACAGTCCCTGGGGTGGTGGCACTGTCTCCCTGCCTCCTAGAAACACTTCTGGAAAACCAGAAACATAGTCCTCTTTTACTTCAATTATGAGATTTTTCCTTCTTTCAAAAACAATAAACATGCCGGTTATTTCAGGGGAGAAAACACAATCTTGAGGCTGCCTCAAGGAGAGGTGTTTTCCAAGCCCAAACTTGCCCAGGTGAGGGGCTAATAAAAGCCTCCGGAGGGGCCAGGCAGGGCCACAGCAGTAATAAGTGGCCTGTCAGTCATCCCGGCCAGCGGGGACCGGCCCGTGGGTGGGGGAGAGGACACGCGGGTAACTGCTGGAGCGGGGAGGGCTCATCGGGGCCGGGCTGCGCCCTGCTGTGTTGTGAGAGGCCCGGCCGTGTGTCCCCGCTGCCTGGACCTCGGCCGGCCCCAGGACTGATCGCTGCAGAGTCGGGACCACGGCGTCCGGGAAGAGGTCAAGGCGGCCGAGGGACCAGTCTTCTATCAAACGCCATGGCCCCAAGGACCTGCGCCGTCCCAGGTGACCTGAGTTGTTCAGGGCCTTGGTCCTGGGCTCGGTGAAATGTCCAGAGTGGCTTCAACAGGCCAGCACCTCAACTCAGCCTCTCAGAATTGGGTTCCCATGTGTTCCACGCTGCCTGGATTCAGTGTCCTCACCTATGTGAAGACATCCCGTCTTTCTGAGACAGAATTGGCCAGGGTCCCCTCCTTCCTCCCAGCACACTCCGCACACACCTCGGTGAACACCCTCCGGCAGCCAGGACAGTGACTACCTGTGCCCATCCGGCCTCTCCGACGGGGCCTGGCACCAAGGAGGGGTATCCAGGAAATGCCAGCCGATTGCATGGAGAAAGGGGTCCCAGAGAAGCCCCTCCAGGGGATAGTGACGACAGTCTGTCAGAAATTCTGGCTGGAGTTCGTTACGGAGTGTTTGTGGTTGGGGGGATTTGGGAGAGTTGGAGGCACTGTCTGAGCACGTCGTGCAGGGCCCATTGGACAGGCCGGCGGGCGCGACCAGCAAGGCTATGGGAGGCGGCTACTCGCTGCTTTGAAAAGGCGTGTGCGATGCGTGGTTAGGTGGGAAGAAAACAGTCTGTGTAACGTGAGTCCATGTGTATCGGGGGGGAAATGTTTCTCTCTCTCTCTCTCTCTCTCTCTCACACACACACGCACACACACACACACACACACGCACCTGGGTTTTATCAAGAGGAGTGAAGGGCCAGACCACAGGAGCCACAGCTGAAGTATCAGATTTCCAAAGGACACTGACGAGGTGATCTTTATCCAGAAGAGGGTGACTGAAACGGACAAGGATCCAAACCCCTGTCATTTGAATAAGGATCGAGAGCACCGAGAGTTCTGCTAACAGGGATAAGAAGCCGGGGGCTCGGGCTGCAGGGTGCAGAGCCGGTGACGACAATCCCCGCGTGAGCCAAATGCGGCGGGAAGGGGGTCAGGGACATTACACAACAGGTGCCCTGTGGACCCGGCTCGGAACTTCAGAGCTGAAGGCAGCGTCGCCCCACTGGCCTGCCAACTGCACCATTTTGGCATTTCTTGGTGCCTCTGTGTGACTATTTACTTAATATTTTTCCTTTAAATTGTTTTGTTTTATTTAAAAAAAATATGTTTCAAAAGGTAATGTTGTTTCACTAATTATACAGAAAAGCCAGTATTACCTGCCACAAACGAAACAAGGCAATCACAAAAATGCATTTTCAAACATTCCAAAGTTATGTTGGTGGTGGGAAGCTTGCTCCTAAGAGCTGGTTCCTCTTCACTATACAGGAGAGACCGGCAAGTATGATAAAGGCAGTAAAGACACACCAAGACCCCCCTGTCCTGGCCAGAGAAGCGTGAGAGGGGACCAGCCTGCTTTCCCACCGAGGGCTGCAGTGTGTTGTAGAGCAACCCCTGGTAGGCAGGAAAGAGCAAGGTCAGGCTTCCGGGACTCGGGCAGAGTGTGCAGGAGGGCCATGGGCTCCCCCAGCCGTAGAGAGGGCCGTGGGAGACGTGGAGAGACAGGTGGGCCCTATCGGCACAGGTGTGTCCAGGAACAAAGCACACATCGAATATAGACAGGTAGGTGGGGGGTGATTTCTCATTGTAACCTTGTCATACAGCTTTGATTTCTGTGCTTTGTCAACGTATCACCTATTCAAACCAAAAGATACCGTGTCACGCGTACACACACACAAACACACACACACAATCCCTTGGACGACCATATGTGGACCAGCCTTGGGGACGAGCGGCCTGGGGTCAGACCACAGCCCTCCTGTGTCCTAACAGTGTGGTCTCTCGAGTCTCGGCCTTCCGAAGCCTCGGTGTCCCCACCTGCGCAGCGGCCATGTGAACAGAGCTCGCCGAGCTGGGTCGCAGGACGCCCTGACACGATGACCAACGCACGCCACCGCCCCTCACGGCGTTCCACGATCACGTTCCCTGTCTCTGTGGTTCTTTGCTTATTCCAAGCACAATGTCTACGTGTATCTGTCTCTGTCTCTGTCACCCTCGTTCCCTTCAGGTCTAAAATAAAACGGAAGCATATTATATGCCATTTATTATGTGTAGTTAATAGGCTGTTCTTTTCCCTGCTCTTAATTTTAATAAGCTAACAAGGAGAATGTTCCCATTTCGAGAAACAAAGAAGCTGCCTATATAAACTTCTTGGGGCTTCCCAGTGGTTTCAGGAGTGTGGGCTGGTGACTTCTGATGGCAAAATTGTTCCCCAGCCCTGGTTCCGACTGTGAGTCTACTCATGTGTGAGTACTCAAAGAGACAGGCGTGTGCACACACACACACACACACGCATGCACACACATACACACACACACACGCCCCACACACATCACAGAGAGTGCACTGGCAAGAACAGGGCACCCTCCCAACCACAATGGCAGCTGAAGAGCCCCGGAAGATTGAAATGTTTCTGTTGAGTTTCGTTTCTTTGAGTATTGCTGCTGCAACCCTTTATAGAAGTCACTAAATCTCGGTTCACCTGCCGCTGTTTGACGGGGGAGGGCACGAGGAAAGGTGCAAATAGGTCGGGCCAGCTCCTGACGTGTCCGTCACAGACGGCTCCAAAGACACCAAGCATTTGCTCTGAGTCTGCAGACACCTGTCAGTTCTAGCACTCTGCACCCTCCGCCATCCGGGGCTTCCGAAAGACAGACAGAAGGTTCCTGCAGGATGCCAGTTCTTCACTCATTAGCGGTGATCAGTAAACCCTGTGGTGTTCATTAAAATGTTTCTCTGCTGCACAGCAACAGCATTTTTCCTTTGAAAGCCAACTTCAGCTGCTGTGAGGTCAAAGAAATATATAACAATTATGAAGAAGGTAATCTCCACCGTATTTTTTTATTTTGAGTACATCCTGGAGGTGGGCGAGCAGTTGTGATTTATTTCCAGGCACACCCACGAGCCACATTTGAATAATGTTTGCTGGGGCTATGCTCAGCTCCACAGGGGACCATGCAAATACCAAGCAGGGTAAACAGCCAAAGAGTGACAACCCTCTATACAGAGGAGCCGGTGACTTCTGACCCTGTCCGGGCTTGGTTTTATGACTTTCATATCCTTGAAGTTATTTAAAAGAAGATGAAATATGACAGGTGCTTGGGTTGGCAAAAGCAGCCAGTTGATTGCATTCTGAGCTGCCAGTGGGAACCCTCTCCGAACGTGGTCAGCACATTTGGAGGCGTTCGCTTCCCTGCTGTCCTCTGCGTTTCTCGGCGAACCTGCACGCAGACAGGTGGAACTGGACATTTGCTTTACTGGCCAGCTTCTCTTTCAGGTATTTCTCCACCCCCCAGTCTCAGGCCATGGGGTTCAGACTGGGCTGGCTCCCCCCAGCTCCTCGGTACCCAGGGATAGGCACGTGGTGGCCAAGTCTAGCCAATCAGAGCACCCCATTTCCTCCACAGTGATAGCTCCAGAGATAGGCATGTGACCTACAGTGGGCCAACGAGAGCCTTTTCCTGGGCTTTTGAAGGAACTACGCTCTCTCCTTTTGCTATGGACAATGTAGCATGATATAAACCTAGGGCCACCGTGTGGGGAGAGCCTGCATTGTGGGGGAGTCCAGCGTACCAACAGCAGAGATGAGAGATGAAAACAGAACTCGGAGGACATTGTTTGACACCTGGATGCAGCCATGCCTGAAGCTCCTCTTAGAATTTGTCGTTAAACTGAGGCAACAAATTCCTTTGGATTCAGACATATTGACTTGGGTCTCCGTCACAATCAAAGGATGCCTGACTAGTGAAGACAGCTTTTTACTATAACTTGAGAAGCACAGAGAATATTCCCTGCTCCCTAAAACCAAATCATACCCCAGCATTTGCCATTCACTTACTGTTTCTCCTGAAAGTGGTTTAAAATATCACTTGCACATGAATTCTTACCTGTCTGCTTCTTGTGACCCCAAACACGAGGATTAAATGAAATAATTCATGGAAAGTAAGTTCTGCATTATATACGCTTAATGAATGTTAAATATTATTGTTGTTGAGTTAGTAGAAGAGCTTGAAGCAGAATATAATTTCCTAACATCCAATCCAATATTCTTGCAACCATGCCAGTGTTTCCTAAGATGTCGAAGATCTACCAGAGTAGATCAACAAAATGATTTTAATTGTTAGGAATTTTAATATTTTTCAGAGTTGTGTAGTTATGGCAAGTAAATGCAGTTTCCTGTGTCTGATAGTGATCACAAGGTTTCTTCCTAAATGTCTTTAGGTTCTAAATATGAGTCAAGTTTTAAAAAGCAAGTCAGGAGTACCCCAAGCTTCAAGGACGTATGGCAAGATGGTGGAGGTGGTACAGAAAATTTCCCCACCCCACACCCTCCACCAGCCCAAACCTCCCTGCTGGGGTTATGGGCGCAGCCCAGGTCTTGGAGGGCCCTGGCGGAAATGAGTGGGGGCAGAGCTCGCGCTGTGCCCGTCAGCCTGCGGCACGTGCTGCCCCTGGCTCTGCAGGCCTCGGGGAGAGCGGAGGAGGAGCAACGGGCTGGCGAGAGACACGCGGCACCTGCAGGAGCTGGAAGGAAGGATGACTTGGGTGCCTCCTCCCGAGAGGAAGACGAGTGAGAACACAGGCAGTGAGCAGCGCAGCCCAGAGGCCTTTCCAGGCGGGGTGGGGACGCCCCAGGGACTTCGCTGAACGAGGCTGCTCTTCCTTCCCACCTCGCTCCAGCCCTGCTCGCGGAGACACAGGCGTGTTCCAGAGCCAGTCGCCTTCAAGTTCCGGTGCTCCAACTAACTGTGTGACCTTAGGCCAGCCACACAACATCTCTGAACCTCTGTTACCCCATCTGTAAAATGAGGAGAGTGATTTCCATGCTGTAGGAGGCTGGGCAGCAACATAGATAGAGTCATTTGCAGAGTTCAGATGGCCCACTGCCTTCTCTCCTGCCCTGACGGGGACAGAAAGCCCAGTGTCACCCACAGCTCACCAACAGGTAGGGTGCAGGGATCGGCTTCCTCCTCGTTATCCGTGTGGACCTTTGGCCCAGCCTCAAGCTCCCCTGCAAGGAAATACACCAGGCCCCTTCTAGAAGATGTTGCTGGTGCTACCCCCAAACCCCTCACTGGACCAGTTATAAACCGTGTCCACTGCAAGCCGGGACTGCTCAGGGCTCATCGCTGTAGGCTTCTCTGGAGAATTCCCTTGACTGACGGAAACCACCTTGTCTGGAGGAGCCTGCAGGGCCAGACTCGCCCACACTTGTGGCCTGCAGTGGCCCTGTAGGCACAGACAGGCACAGGGGCCCAAAAGCTGGTCGGTCACCTTGTTTCAAGACGACACCACTGTTCACATTCTGGGGCCTCCTGGAGGGATCGAGCTGAGGGCCGATGTCAGCGGGAACCACATCTTTTCTCCACCTGCCCTGTCCTGCCCGCCTCACTCCCTTACGAGTTTCTTCTGGGCGCGCTCCCTGCGGAGATCACCTGCGCGAGAATTCCCGTCCCAGGCTCTGAGTTTTGGGAACCTGACCGAAGACACCCTTGTGCACTAAACGAGATGTTTTCGGCAGAAGGAAGGACAGGCTAGCGTCTCCCTGAAAGAAGGTGGTCTGCTAGACGTTATGGAAAGGGGAAGGGGGCTGGCTCTCCCGTCACACCTGCTGAGGAGTCAAACCCTGGACAGCTCCAGGGACATCGGCGGCAAGGAGAGTCCTTCTCCACAGAGCTCTGGCCCTAGTAGAACTCAGCTCCAGCTGTCCAGAGCCCACGGGATAAATGGCGAATGTTTCGCTGTGGCCAGCAAGGCCTTGAGGTCCACCCCCGCCTACCTCTCCAGACCCGTTTCACATCAGTGCCTGCCCCGCCGGCCCAGCCCACCAGACTGCATTCGGGCCCTGCACACCACCGTGTTGCTCTACCCCAGGGGGTTCCTACCCCTTCTTCCAGAACACACTTCCCCAGTTCTCCCCAGGACTGGGTCTCATTTGGGACTTAGCTTAGACGAACCTTCTTCAAGAAGTCTCCTCTCATCACCTGGTCTTTCTTGGCCACCTTGTCCTGTTTGATTTCCTTGGTAGCAGTTATCATCGACACTTATCTGTAGTTTGTGTGCGTGCTGGCAGTCAGATCCACGCTGGCCTAGACTGGTGCGAGTCCCCAGCCCGGCCGTGCTCACTGCACCCGCTCCTCGGGTGCTGGCCCCCTCCCCGACGGGACTGCGATGGTCCCTCTGGGCTTTGTGTGCTGGAACCTCACTCTGGTCCCTGTCGCCGGTCTCCCCTCGCTATCTTTGACTATCCCCTCTCCAGCGAAAGGGGAAGCATTGGAACTCTGGTCGGCTGGCTCTGACCGGCCAGACACTGGATGTCTGCGCTTCTGTTTCCTTCGCAATCGCCTCACGCACATCACTTCACCTAGTCCTTAACTGCCCTGTGGCATAGTCGGGACAGAAATGCACCCCCTGGGGTGCTGAGCCGGAAGGTGGGAGTGTCCGTCTGCCGAGGATTGGAGCCAACACACAGGAAGCAGAGTGAAGCGACGCGGAGACGGTGCCTGAGGATGTTGTCTGAGCCCCCGTCCTTAGCCAGCTCTACACAGACCATTCAGATATATGCACCCCCCAGATATATATTAACACATGTATTTAAATCATGTCAGTTTGAGTTGAGTTTCTAGCACTTTCAACTTGTTAAGCCCAAAATGAAGTCCCTGTCAACCTGATATTTTGGGGCCTGCTTCCAGCGATACTCAGAATTTTAGAAGCGTCTGGTTCTGCCCCTAAGCTGCAGGGCGGAGCCGCCAGCCTGGTTCGCATGTGCCCGGGTGGGAGACGGGCAGGCGCTGGAGACAGAGCGCCTGAGTCACACCCTGGTTCTTCCACACGTGAGCAGCGTGACCTTGAGAAACGAACCTGACCTCTGTGACTTCAGTTTCGCATCAGGCTAGGACAGGCTGTGCTGTCGTGACAAACAATCCCAGAATCCCGAGAGCAATGCACTGAATTTCTCTACTCACACTCTATGTCTGTCATGGGTCGTCTTGGGGCTCTGCTACTTGTCCCTTGGGACCCAGACTGTCACAGTGCTTGACACATGGAGCATTGCCAGTCTCTGTGACAGACACTGGCTCTTACAGCCTCCACCTGGAGAAGACACTGCCACTTGTGCTCACATCTCATTGGTCAAAGCAGTCACATGGCCCTGCGCAACTTCACAGCGGCAGGAAACCGCAAACGCATTATGCGCTTAGAAAGACAAACAGCACCAGTAACCACCACAGTCCCTTCACGTAATACGTGGATAATAATTGTACCTACACTATGGGTTTGTTCTAAGAATTAGATGAGCTAATTACATAAAGCCCTTAGGACAGTGTCTGACACATGCTAAGGACGCAGCAAATGTTACCTATAGCCACCACTCTGCCTCTGGGTTGCACAGCCACCACGCACACCCTGTGCGAGAGGAGGCTGGCACCGCCGCAGCTGCGTCCCCCGCCTACCGCAGAACCAGCAAACGTCTGAGCACGTCACATCTAACCACCAGACAGGCTCCGGGAGGCTCAGAGGGCAGTTGCTAACTTGATTGCAAACCACAGGGCGGGTTGTAATAAGCCACCACCAGCACTTAAATCCTTCCAAGTCTGGAGTAAAGGAGCAGACCTGCTCCCTACAGATGAGCAGCTCTTGGAGCTGACCGCGTTGTCTCTGCTCCTGAACCCCACTGCAGTGAGACCCAACACCGCAGCACGGAGACAGGACCGAGCGAACACTGATTGTCTCCAACAAAACACTTCCGCATCTTAGGGGTAGAGACGTGTGATAAAGGAAATTCTTTTTAAATCCCCATGTGGAGCTTTAAAATAACATTATCTCTAGGAATTTATCCTAAGGATATGCTCTCAAAGATGTATGTTCAAAGGTGTTCATCACAGCATTGTTTGTACAGCAAAAAGCTGGGATGGCCACCAAAGCCACATGGTTGAACACGTTAAAGGCGTTAAAGGCACAGTGAACACATTAAAAAGAAATAGGCTCAAACAGAAAAATTTAAGAGAATTAGAAATGAACGATAGCACTTCAAAGAATTAGAATTAATAGTACCTCCATTAAAATAAATCAAATAGCTCAACATGTGCTAACAGGTAGACACCTATCAGATACTAAGGGAGAGGGCAGAATGCAGAGCTATCAGTGTATTACACCCCCATTTGTAGGCTGGCAGAGACCACAAGAGATTATTAACAGCAGGGATATTATTAATATCCCTGGGGAATGAAATTCCCAGGGGTGGGGAAGGAGAGAGACTGTATATTCTCATGATGAGGGAAGGAGAGAGAGGTTTGTCGTATTCCTGATTTACCTTCTTAAGGTATCTAAATTGTTTTTATCGTATGTTGGTGTTACATTTATATTTAGAGCTTATTTTAAAGTTTTAAGAAATAACAATAATTTTGACCATGCACGAGCAGTAGTTACCATCTCTGGAGAGTCCTGGCAACATTTACTGGAGTCGGAGACTGGACTTGTCAAGCATCTCCCAGGGTGGGAGCGGCCCCCCCCCCCCCCGCCTCCTGCAGAGAGTGGCTCCACCCGGGGTGAGGGAGGCCCCCAGGGGTGAGAGGCACCCAGCGGCCGAGTGTGTGAGCATGTGAGGCGGACTTTTTCTAAGCCACTGCGTCAGGGTGCTGTGACCATGCGTGCCCAGCTCTTCCCTGCTCAGGGATTAAAGGAACAATGGCCACCCAAAAATATGGGCTCCATGGGGGCAGCACTTGCCCCTGGGGTTGGGACAAATTCATCACAAGCGCCCCCAGAGGGGTACATTTCTGGCCTGCCCACCTTGCAGGGGTGTTTTAAGGACTAAAGGAGGCAGGATGGAGGGATGTGAATTGGAAAGGAAATAGAAGCTAGGTACTGCCAGCATCATCCCGTTTTTACAGATAGGGCAAATGAGGCAGGGTAAGGAAGAAGCACACCCCAGTTCTCACGGCTTGTAAGTGAGGGAGTCAGATGCAAAGGAGACTGGCCCCAAGCCTGGACTCTGAAGCCATGCAAGGTACTAATCTGTTGCTTCTCTGGATGCCTGACAAAACTTAACCCCCTCTGTGGGCAGGGACCTTGTTTGGGACATTCTGAAGCCCATCCGAGCTGCAGAGCTCCCACGGGATCCGCTGAGGACTCACTGAAGCTTCAGAGCAGCTTCTCCTCGTCCAAGCCCACAGCCCTCCCCGCAAAGGTGTTTCTCCTGGGGGCTGTGCTCAACAACCTTCTGCGCACAGATCTCTCTCTCTCTCTCTCTCTCTTTCTCTCATCTGTTCCACAGGGAAGCTGACCTAAGACAATTAGTGAAACCACTTTTTAAAAATTAAAAGATATTAAAAATAATAGTTCATTAAAAATATTTGAGGAGGGCAGAAACAAAAAGGAAAAGTAAACATCATAATCCCACCCTAATAATTCAAAGCACATTCAATTGTGTACTGTTAGATTCACGGGACAGTGACAGCCCTCACAGACAGTTTGTTTTATTCCTTTCTTCGTCCAATGTGTATATTTTCATAAAGTTATGATCAAACGATTTCATACGTATAATTTTCATCCTGCTGCTTTTTGCTCAGCATATTATGGTTTTATCAATGTTATTTGAGTCTTTTGAAACATTTTTAATAGTTGCATCATAAGCCGCTGAGTTATTGGTCTTTTTCCCTACTGGTACACATTTACTTTGATTCAAGACGTTACATCTTAAATCATGATGTGATAGATATGTCAGGGATATAACATTTTTCATATTTAGAATTATCTTCTTGGACTAGACTCCCAAAAGTAGAATGATTACATGTAAACCTAATTCATTTAAAATTGTTTTTACAACAGATAGACCCTTTGACCTAAAGTCAGGACAGTCGAGTTGGATTGGGTTCTTGCTTTTGCTTTTTTAGCCTTCTGATCTTGGACAACTTACGTGACCTCTCTGGTCCCCAGTTACCCCATCTGGGAAGTGTGGAGAAAGAGAGGGATGGAGTGAGGGATCCAGCACGAGCTCTGTGAAGTTCACTCCGTGCTGAGACTCCACCGCTGAGAACGACCTTCGGAGAGACAGAGGAGCCGCCTGGCCCCGGAGAGTCTCACCTGCTGGCATGTGAGAGGAAGGATTTGCCGCTTAGAGATGGGCTGTAATGAATTCACCTCTCTCCTTTCAAGTCATTGGAAGGTTTATGGTTGGATTAATAGTGTTATGAATTGAGTTAAACAAGGCTTTCCTTCCCCCAGGACTTCAAATAGCGGAAATCAGATGAATCATAATTCTCTTCCACATGCAGCAACTTCATTAAAATCTATCTTAGGATAAGGAGAGGGGCAGGCTGGAGGGGGTGGGGTGGGGAAAGCAGAGTGGCCGTGGGCGGGAGGAGCTTCCGGGCTATGGGGCAGAACCCCTGATGCCAGTGAGGGCATCAGTGTTAATAATTGCTTAAGAAACAATTTTTTAAAATTAGAAAATTCAGATAAAACTGAACTCTCTTTGTCATCCTCCCAAACCCAGCTCCCACTCTCCATCAACAAGCTGGGATTGGACAGCAAGTGGTCAGAGTGACTTTAGCCACGATATTCTGATGCTTTTAAGCTATTCATTTGGGGTGTCATTATGCACCTTTTTTATCCTTTACCAGGAGAGGGAGAGAGACAGAGAAAGATTTTCCCACAGAATACATGTGACATTATTTTATATCAATTTCTTGGCATAAATGGGACCCCATTTTATATATTATTCACTATCCATGTTGACACATGAAGATCTAGGTCTGTCATCATGACTGCTCGGTAGTGTTCAACTTCTACATATATCACATTTTATTTGACTATTCCTGTATTCCTGGACATTGAGGTTTTCTGCTGTCCTTTGCTGATAAACATTATGGTGCAAAGAGCATCCTGGGGTCAATATCCATGTGCCCATGTGCGCCACGTCCCTGGGGTGAGCAGTCACTGAGTCCTCGGGGATGGCATTTCCCTAACTCTCTGGGACGTCAGGAGCAAACCAGACCGCCAGTGGATCTAAACGCAGGGTCCGCCCATCCAGCCTCCTGTGTGCAAGCAGGCGAGCCAGTGACCCCACTGTGCAGACAGGCTCCAGAGGGGTAAGGTGGTTTGCCCAAATTCACAGAGTCCCTACATGGTGGAGACAAACCATGAAGTGCTCTAGTCAGAGGGCGGTCAGGGGAGTCAGGGCAGGAACCGGCTTGCTGGCTGGGCGGGGGCGGGGGGAAAGGAGAGGATCCTCCCCAGAGGTGCTGGCCTCGGCAGCGCCAGGGTTGTCTAACATGCCCAGAATCCCGACAGAAAGGACTCCAACAAGCCCTCGCTAATTGCTATCATCTAAATGAAGTGATTCATAATCCTTTGCCCATGCATAATTAGCTAATAAATTACAAATGAGTAATGGTGTCTCAGGAGGCAGCAGGAAGGAGAGATGCCACCGTATATAGACCCTAATGTCCCTCTGGGACTATTGCTAAATCATGACTCCCTTTGCAACCTCAAGCAATTCTTTTCCTTTTCTGTTACAAGGTTGTTCTTGGCTTTGACACATCAGGCCTTCTGAAACCACCAAGCCAAGCACTTGTTTTTCCACCTACCTCCTTTATCGGGGCAGAATTCTATGTGTGGTGACACACATCCAGTTTGTGAGGTGACCTTCAACAGCCCTGCTGTCAAGGAAAAGACAAGAAAATGTAACGGGAATAGCCCGCCGAGTGTTCCCAAAAGCAGCCCTCTCCCAGCCACCGGCAAAGTCCGCGAGAGCTGCCAAGGTCCTCGTCTCAAAGGCAAACAGCTGCTTCAACCTCTGCATCTGGGAATGGTTTACCTGGACCCGAGGTGTGTCCTGTTGGAGAATCCCCCACCCTGAGACAAACGGACAAGGCCGGGGCATCTGTGCGTTTAATAAGTGCCACAGAAGATGCCTGGTTTGGAGTCACTTGGTTGAGAGAATGAACATTAATTCTTGTTGAGCTACAACAGTTCCCCACGGTAGTAAGGGAGCAGAGGTCTGTGGATGTGGTCCCACATTTCTGAGCACTCTGGGTTATCATCCTCCCCCTACAGAGTACCTTGGGGTGTCTTCTCTGACTTCTCTGAGCATCATCACCCCATCTCAGAAGCCCTAGGGCAGGGCTTTCCGCAGACAGCCCGGCAGCTGCCCGGAAGCTCAGACTGCTCTGATGTGTTGACACACCTGAGAGGCAGAAGGAAGTCATTGCACTTTTTCTCTCTCCGGGGAGCTGAGTTGCACTGTACTGAGGAGGCTCATACACCTTCCGGCTCTTGGAAGCTACAGAAATGCAACCCAAGTGGTTTAAGTCCTTTTGCAAAATAAAAAAGGTCTGGAGATGGGTTGGGCAACAGTGTGAATATACTTAACACTACTGAGCTGTAGACTTACAAATGCTTAGGGAGGGGCGAGGATATAGGGAAACTGGAAGGCTTGTGGGGATGTAAAATGGTGCAGTCGCCATGGAAAATAGTAGGGAGGTTCCTCCAAACATTAAAAGTAAAACTGCCACGTGATCCAGCAACCCCACCTCTGCGTGTGTGAAAGAGGGTGTCCAAGAGGCATTTGCACGCCCGAGCTCATTGCAGCATTGGTCTCCACAGCAGAGGGGGAGCAACCTGAACGCCCACCGGTGAATGAATGGACAAAGAAAACGTGGTGTGTGGTGTCATTGTTGGGCTTTAGAAAGTAGGGAAACCCTGTCACATGCTACACCACGGGCGAACCGTGAGGACAGGACGCTAAGCACAACAAGCCAACCACAGATAGGCACCGCACGGTTTCTTACACGTGCGTTATCCACAGTGGTCAAACTCGCAGAAACAGAAAGCAGGAAGGAAACTCCCCGGGGAGGTGGGAGCCGTTGTTCCGGGTGTAGAGTTTCAGCCGTGTGGGCACGGGGTGGCGGGTGCTCCTGGGACCTGCCGCACAACAATGTGCACGAGGAACAACATGGTATCGGATGCTCGGAAACCGTTGGGAGGATGAACTTTATGTTATTTTTTGCCACAACAGAAAAAGAATAAAATGTGCAAATATTTCCATGTCAATAAATACTGCAACATCAAAAAAACTGGTTAAGATGGTAAATTTTCTGGTACGTGTATTTTGCCACTATTAAAAACTTTTTTTTAACGGTGTAAGCCAAAAGGAAAATTTAAAGGCTTGTGTACTGAAAAAGAATTATCTCTGGTGATAGATTTGGGGAATCAATCATGTAAAATACTAACTGCCAAGAAATTACTTGTTCCTTAGAAGAGACCAGAAATCTAAAGCCACAGATTGCCACATTCCCAGACAGGGAATCCCAAGAGCGACCAGGAGGAAGCTCAGGAACCAAAGGTCATTCTTCTCCAGGGGGCCATGCAAGGCCCTTGGCTCCTCCTTCTACCTTTGAACTTGGGCAAAGAGGCTCCTTGACTCTCAGTGCCTCGGTTTCTCCATCTGGGCACGTGGAGGCTGGAGCAGTCGGTTGATCTTCATGGCCCTTTTCATCATTAACCTTGCATGATCCTGTCTCTAGGTTTCTTTTCTTTTATCCTTTTTCTTTTTTACTTCCTTTGTTTTGGTAAAGTTCTGAAACAAAGATAAAAACCTGCACACTCTCCATATGGTGCCCTTCCTGGAGGCCGGCCAGCTCCCGCTCCCCAGGGCTGGGCCATGCATATGCATGGCCGACACGGCTGTCCAGCCACCCGCAGTGTGATCACAGCCTGTCGCCAAGTGTGCCCGTGTCAGCCGGCCCCGGCACCACCCTCCCGCCCGGTCTGTCCCCAGATCTCCACTGCACTGTCAGGCCTCTGAATCAGTGGCACTCAAAGAGATTGTGCGAGCCCACACGAGCACACGTCACGGTGGGTGCGGGGGTGGGGGCGGGGGTGGGTAGGAAGAAGTACTTGGCAGCTACATAGTCACAGACGTCCTCAAACTTAGACTCGACATTGTCACCTGATGAGATTATTCATAAAGCCATAGCAATTCACAAGAGGACTGAAAGAAGACACTCATCTTCTAGCTTTAAATGTGGGTTCCCTCAGCAGACCCCACTGCCTGGCGTGTGCTGTGAATGAACTTTTTAGAAATAAATCCTGTCATTACCTTGTGAATAGCAAATTGCGTTGCAGGACATTGCCACCTGTGGTAGAACACTGAACACAGAATGAAGTCGAGAGATTCCGGGTAGTTATCATTCAACCCATAATTGCTACAACACTCTCTGTTTCAGCAGAAGTTCTGAAGTGTCATTATTTTGCCATACACGTTCTGACACCTTTCATTAGTCAAAATCATTCAGTCACGTAGTCCATGGTGCAGACTAGTAAATGACTGTGGTGTGTATGCTTTAGTGTTAAAGTGTTGATTTGTTCCAAAAAATTAAAATATACAATACTATTTGCTGTCTTGTTTTGTCATTTCTTCATTTTGTTACTACTCAGAAAGAATCAAGATATGGAGGTTATTCCGGTGTCTCTTAACTCCCGAGAGTCTTGTCACTGTGTGTGACGTGCTCCAGGGAATCAGGGACGAATCGCACATGATCCCTGTCCTCAGAGAACTCGTGGCATAAGAGGGAGAGGAATGTGCACAAACAGCCAAGACTCAGGCAAGACGAGAGGCGTGCAGGCCGGGGACACATCGGTGGAGCCCTGAAGGGTGAAACTAAGTGTAGGATTCAGGATCCACCAGGAGCCGTGGAGCCATCTAGTCCCACCCCCTCCCGAGGTGCCAGCCGAGGCACAGGCAGAGGAGGGACCTTTCCAAGCAGCATATTGACATCAGATTCACAGCTAGACATGAGGAGGTCGGAAGTGAAAGCAGACAAAGGCGGACGACACTCGGGTGGAAGAAATAACACAAGCAAATGTACCAGCCAGAAAGGTCAATGTCAGCGTCGGCCCCTTTAAAGGGCATTAGCTTTGCTCCCTGGCCTGGCCCCACACTGACTCCATGTGCTCACGTGACATTGACCCAAGTCCAGTGTAGGCTCGTGCCCCTGTTTTCCTGAATCAATGTACTGTCTTCTCCCAGCCCCCACGACTGGCTCAGAGATGGGCATGGAACCCAAGTGGGTCCAACCACACTCAGCCTCCAGAACTTCACCACAGCAACCAAGAAAGCCGTGTAAATGAGGGGCTGCCAGGGCAGCATTTGGGGTCACCTTGCTTGAAAAGAGTGACCCTGGAGGAAAGGAAGGCTGAGAGGTGGAGAGAGAGCATGTTCTGAAATCAACGTTTGCACCCCAGACTCCTGTGTTGAACCTACAGTTGGGCTTCTCAGTTGCATGGGCTAATCAACTTGCTTTGGCTCAAGTGGATTTGGCTCAAGTCTCCATCCCTGGCTTCAAAAGAATCCCGACTGCTCCACTGCAAGTAAAGGATGGCTTGATCCCCTAGGAGGAAGAGTCCTCACTCCCCACTGGTACAGCAGCATGGGCTAGTTTCTCAGGTTAACTGATCCCGAGGAAACCCCAAGAGAAAGACACACAGGACAGTGGACCCTCCAGGAGGCTGGCTGACTGGCCCTTCAAAGGGCCTGGTGGCAGAGCACAGGCATTTTGTACCTTCCTCCTAACCCCTCCTAACCCCTCCTAACCCCAGCCTCGAGTTCACTTAGGGGAAGGGAGGCCCAGGCAATCTGAATATGCAGCCAGTTTGTGAGCCACCGGTGGGTATTAGAATTCCCCTTCCAGGGAACTGTCTGTCGATCCCTGTTTCTCTGTCCTTCCAAAGTTCCTCTCCCTTCCTCTCAGTCATCGTGTCTCTGGTGGCTGAAACCCCAGAGGACTGAAAGCCTTTGCTCAGGTCTCATCACAAGCAGGTGGAAGTACAAAGCAGACCAACTACTGAAGGCCAGTCTCCAAGACACACCTCCAAGCCGCCCACAGTCCCACCAATTCAGCGTCCCGAGAGCTCAGCTCTGCCAGAGACTGAGTCAGTCTGAAGCAGCTAGCAGGCAGGGGGAATAGAGTTGAGCAAATTACAAGATCCAAAAGCCCAGGCAGTGGGCAGGGCACTTAGAGCCTGCCCCAAGGTCGTGTAATCAGGCCGGCTGCATGAAGGTTGGCAGGTCCTGGTGCCGGGAGGTGATGCTATCGCCAATGACCTCTCCAAGGGCCATGTCCGCTGGAGGAGTGGGGGCACCGGGGCTTAGCTGGTGCAGGAATAGCCACTGAGCCTGAACACGCAGGGGAGTTAATGAGATGTCCAGAGAGCCCAGGACAAATGACCACACACAAGGAGGGTGCAGGGAAGAGGATGAGTCGGGGGAGACCTCGGGGGCCGTCTGTTTTAGGGACGCAGTGGCCACATGGAGGGAGGAGCGATTCTCTGAGAGGCCTCCCAGCATTGGCAGGATGCGCAAGGAGCCTCCTCTCTCCCGTCTGCCCTGGTACCAGCATCTGCTGGCCGACGCGGCTGCCCTCCTGGCCAGAACAGGTGGAGGACACATTGTCCCGACTGAGAGGAGGGGCCAAGGTCAGCCCTCCCTCACTCCTCCTGATCCCCAGAGTGCTGTCCGGCTCGAAGGTTCTAGCCGTGCCTGGAAACCCAAGCGTTGTGTGCGGGCCTCTCACCCTGACCCCAGCGCCGGGCCCCTCCCAGGCCCAGGCCCGTGCACAAATGCCCTTTGCCTTGGTCTGGCTTCTCCCCCAGGGAGACACACTCTCTGCTCCCTATCCTAAGAAAAGCGGAGAGCCCTGGGAGTGGATTCCAGAGGGGCATGATAGGAAGAAGCCCAAGCCTTGGGTTCCAACCCTGGGACCTGCTGGCTGGGCATTCTGCACCCTGCCCCATTGCCTGTGGCAGCCTTCCACCACCTGGAGTACCCCCCCCCCTCGGCCCAGGGAAGCCCTCCGCCACCCACGGCAGCCCTGCACCCGGTCAGTCCTCCATGGTTTGGAGGAACACCTTGGAGCAGACACGTTACCGACCTTGGGACTGTCTGGATCAAACCTGCAGCCCTGGCCCTGAGCAGAGGGCCTGCCAGTTGGGAAGGGCTCATGAAGTGTGTGTGACGTGAACCAGCGGCCATCACGGGACACCAGGGAGAAGTACAACTTCCTACTCTCAGCACCCAGAGACCAGCCCCAAACACCCTGTGACAGGCTCTGGAGTTTAGAGCAAGTTGGTGGTGATTGCGGGCTTTGCAGTCAGACTGAAGTTTCACCAGACCCGGTGCAAACCCTGCCACAGCCACTTGTAAGTCACGCAACTCTGCTTAAACACCTTAAACTCTCTGAGACTCAGTGCCCTTAGACAAATGGGGATCTCTGGGATGATAGTCGTACGCACCTTGGAGCATTGCACATACATGGGCGGGCTGCAAGTGTTCAAAGGCGACTTGGACCTTGAGCACCTGCCAGTCCCAGGACAGCCCTGTGAGGCAGACCTTCATATTTATCCCCCTTCTACAGACGAGAACGCTGAGGCTCAAAGAGAGAAAATCCTTTCCCAGGCTCGTAAGTGGCAGAACCATGACTTGAATGCAGGTGTGTCTGGCTACCTGACTGTGCCCGTCCCACTGTCCCCCACTGCCCATCCCTCTGTGCCTGGCACGGGGGAGGGGTTCAGGGGAGGTTGCTAAGCTGTCTGGAGGACGAGCACGAGGAACTGGAGGACAAGGTACCGGAAGGCTGGTGGTGACGAGTTACAGCACCAGGGCACAGAGCTTACCCAGGACGGAGGATGCCACCCAGGCTCCAGAGCCACCCAGTGCCTGCAGATGCCCACAGCTCCCCTGCACAGTCAGCCTGCCGGTGGCCACCGCTGGGTGGCATTCACAGGGTGGGGGTGGGGTGGAGCCGATGGACGGTCTTCATCCACTCGGTGATCCACGCAACACGCATCTATCGACACGTGCCAGGCACGGGCGCAGCAGTGTGGTGGTAACGGGGCAGTGATTTGAAAGTGGCTGTGAGCACCCCAGGGGTGCCCAACCTCTCTCCTTGCTGCAGGAGGGAGGTAGAGGGGAAGAGAGGGAGAGAGAGAGAGAGAGGGAGAGAGAGACACCCCACCCCTGCAAAAGGCTCCCGAGGCCAATCGCTAGACGCCCTTTATGGCTCTCACCCCCTCACCCCCAGCCCCCCCTGGGGACGCAGCCTCGGAGCCCAGAGAGTACTTCACTGTCAAGCACCCGCCGGGAGGGAGGGTTCCAGGTCACACCTGAAATGACCCCACGCCCCCTGCAAGGGTGGCCAGTGCCCACGGCCCTCCGGCAGAATTGCCATGCTGGCCGGCCATCTGCGGCTGGCACTGACGGTGTGGAGGGGACAATGGGGGTTGATGGGACTGTCATTCATTCACCGGACCAATGTTTATCAAGCACTGCCTATGTGCCTGACACCAGGCAGAGGAATGGCAGCAATGGGGCAGTGACACAAAAGTGGGGCTGAGAGCCCCGAGGACACCGAGCCTCCGCCTCACTGAGGGGGGCTCAGGGAGGGAGCGTGGGCTCCCCTGGGATGGACTTCTGAGGCGCCCCCAGGGTCCTGCCTGCCTCTCACCCCGCCCCCCGGTCCCCATGCAGGCATGGGGGTGCAGCAGCACAGGGCACTTCAGCACCTGTGGGGACCGTCCCGGGTTGAATATGAAACAGGTGCCCGGCCCCCAAATGTCTGCAAATGCCCACTGCCCCCCACGAGCCTGCATGCTGGCTGGCCCCGGGGGTGGAGGTCGCCTTGCAGACACGCGTCAGCAGCCCACGGCCTCGTTCCTGGGTGAGACGTTTGCAGGGAGCCTTCCCTGCTCTCTGGGCCTCTGCTGCTGCACCTGTGCCCCGGCCATGAGGTGGTGAGGGACGAGACCCGGAGGCCTGCCCTGCCGGCGGGGGGGGGAGGGGGGTCTTCTCACAGGTCCAAGGGGCGTATGAACCCTAGATGACCCCGGGTGGGGGATCCAGTCCAACCCTCCCATTCGACAGATGGGAAAACTGAGGCCCAGGGTCCCACACCAATCTGTAACCCCATCCCCACATCCAGTACCCCTACAGGGTCTCCTGCAAGCCAACCCCCCCCCCCCCCCCCGCCGTAGCCTCCAGTGCTAGAAGCATCCTGGAAAGCAGCAGAAATGCTTTTTCCAGAAGTTGACGTGCTTGTCTGTGTTGCCATTTGACAAGTAAATCCAGCAGTCAAATCCACCGACTCCTCACAGGCTCGCTCCGGCGTCCCCCAGACCCTCCGCCTTTCTCCGCAAACGCACGTGAGAAATTGAGACTTAATCCCTGGCAGATCAAATTAACCCTGCAAATTAGCCACACCACTGCTCTAGCCTCATCCCCTGGGACCGGGTGACGGAGCGAGGGAGGGGGAGGACACGCTGCCAGACAGGTGGCACAGTGCAGGCGAGAGCCTACAGGGCTTGCTCATATTTAAAACTTCCTTTCATATATTTTTAATAAAACAACTGATACAAATTCAAAACCAACTTCATAAATCAAACATTATTCGATGTTGGCGGCTTCAAGGTTTCCCTGGCGCTTGGCTGGGAGCAGACAGCTCTCCCAGACGGGGGCTTTGCACTCGAGCGCTTGAGGTTTTGTGAAAGGTTTATTGGATTTCATAGTCCCTTAAGGGGAAACCCTTTAAATGTCTTTGCAATTATAAGTCTAATAACACTTTCAGCCCTTGGACACAGCCTTGACTTGACAGAGATAAGGAACTCGAAGTTGCTCCATCAATACCAAGCTATTAATCTCTGTCACCTCGCTGTCACCGAGGCTCAGGAAAACAATGTCGTTTCTTGACCTAGGTGAAGGCATGGAGTGATTTCATTCGGAATGTCAGCATTCATCAACCCGGATTTTGTCACCCCCCACTCCCGTGAAGAACTCCCAGTTCTTCATCTGCCCGGTGTTGACACCCTTCCAATAGAAAGAGTTCCTTTCAGTCCCGGCCTATTATTATTATTTAGCACTTACTCGAGTGGAAAAAGCCTTTAAGAATAAAGTTTTTCCTGCCGTAAAGAGACCTGGCAGATGAATCACTTTGAGGCTGCTCTTTGGCGACCCAAGCCAAGGACGGCTGGAAATTACCAAATGCCATGTTTGTTTACATATTCAAATGAAGGTTAATTTTTATCTGCCTTGCGCTCAAATTTGATTAGGGTGGGGCTCTCCCCCGTCCCTCATGGCATATTTATAACACCATCCTCCTCCTCGACCTTGAAAGAAACCCAAGAAATTGTTTAAAAGAGAAGCCAACAGCAACCCTGATGGGAAACTAACAAGGAAGTATCAGAAGGTTCCTGGCAGCGCAGCTGGTGCTCCTGAGACCGCGGTCAAGGGTAACAGGAAACGCCTGTTTTTGCTCAGCCGGAGTGGGCACCTGGGGCACTGGGTGGGTGAAGCGGTGCTGGTGGGCACCACCCCCACCCCCCCGAAGGCACAGGGTGCTGTCCCAGCGAGGGAACTGCCGGTCAGACTTCCACAGGCGCGTGTCTGTGCTCGGGCAGCAACGCAGGGCCAGGCCTGGAGACGGTCACTCCAGAGTCTCTGTGCCTCCGTGGAAAGCCTCGGAGGCTTTGGAGGCAGGGCTAGAGGATCAGACAGGGTGCCAGGCTCCTAAACCTCTGACTGCATCTGCTTCCTATAGTGTCCTTCTGAATCAGAGTTTCTTTGGATTATGTTGGAGCCCGCAGTCTTGGGTTGGTCTAGAGAGCAGCCATGGAAACTGCTGCTGTCTTTACAGAAAATTAGCACTAAGCACCTTCTCCTGGTGTCAGTAAGTAGTTTCTATCTGAGGGTCTCGAATGGATAGTAATGTAATTTAAAAAACAAAACCAAGCAAAACAAGAAAAACAAAACCCTCATGTCTCCCCTGAGAAAACTCTGAGGGCTTTCCTTTCTTACTATGGGTGCCAGGAAGCTCAAGCCCAAATTACCTATTAAAGCTGGCATATTTGCCTTAAATTTTGATCTCAATTTTCTTCTGCTGCTTGTATTTTGGCAACTCATTATCGTGTCCTTTGCTATATAGGTCACTTTGAATCTGTTTTCCATAGCGACAGGGTTTAAATGAATAAATAAACATCCATGAGCCTGTGGGCTGAGCCCAGAGCTGGGACTTGATAGAGCAAGGTGTGGTCCCAGCTCTGCCTCTGACTTCCCTGAGGTCTGGGCAAGTGTTAGCTGGGCCTTCGCTTTCTCATCCATAAATGAGAGGATTAGGTCAAAGCTAACTCTGATTCACTCATCTTTTCTTCCAGGTGCCCCCAGTGGCTCGTGCTCACAATGAGCAGAGTGTGGACATAGCCAGAGCCGGGACTCTGAGCTAGACCTCCCCAGGCAGAGGAGGAGCAACTCTGCCCAGTGTACCTGGGACTTCCCTGGTCTTAGCACTGAAAGTGCCACGTTGCCGGAAAGCCCGCAGTGCCAGGCAGACCAGGACGATCGGTCACCCTGCAGGTCCACTGCCCGTTTGCCATTACTGGCTATGTCACTCTGGGCAAGTTACTTCAGGTAATTGTACTTCCATGCCCTCAATCTTTAAAGTGGGATAACAGACAGAGCTACCTCCTGGTGGTGTTATAAGTCTTAAGCATGTTCATATTTGAAAAGCACATAGAATAGCGCTTGACACACAGAATACATTATGTGAGTGTTTTTAAAATGAATGCTACAGCCGTTTGCTTCCTGCTCAAGTCGGGGAGATTTCCCAAAATAATTATTTACCGAAAAGCCTCCCATGAGACATATGGGGGCAAGAGGAGTTGTCCTGAGAGAGGAGGCTGTCTCCGAGCCACCGGGGATCGAGCGCAGGCACAGCTGTCAGGAGAGCCAGGGCTGTGTGGCTCAGGGAAACCCCTCACCCTGGACAGAGGGACAGAGGCCCCCACCCGCACAGAGACGCCAGCAGGCCAGCCGTCCTCCATGCTGTCTTGGTGCCTATAGTTGTCAGGGTAGGAGGCTGATCTCTGCCAGGGACCTCAGCCAGATCGCCGGCTCTGGAGTGGCAGGGAAAGCAGTTAAGTCTGGGCGCCACTGCCCTTCCCAGCTGAGAGCCAGGGCAGGGGCTGCTGAGTGGGCGCAGGGTGGAGCCCTGGGTCTTTCTGGGACTGAGCCAGTATCTCCACGGGGCTTTGCTCCTCACCTGAGACAGAGCCAGCGTTCACGTCCCCAGCGCTGAGCTGAGGAATTCCTGCCTTCCACACCCACAGCCGTGCAAGCTGCCCGGAGTGTGGAGCAGGCACCTGACCGAGGTGGTATCCCTCAGGGCGCACCTGTCTTCGTTAGGCGACTGTGCGCTCAGCCCGGCCGGGAACTTACCCGCTACTCAGCAGACAAGACCAACGGCGTCTGCAGTCCCTGCACTGCCTGGGCCTTCATTGCTTCCCCCTCTGTCCTCCCCAGTGAGACGTGACACTCTTCCAGGGTGCGGAGCAGCCACTAACCCCTTCCTCCTCATGCATCCCGTGCAGAACAGGGCAGGCCCTTCAGAAACCTTCAAGGAAGTCCTCTCGGGCACGAACCGATGTGGTTGAAAAGGTGGCTGAGAGCTGTGCTGTCCAATAGGGCAGCCGCCAGTCCCAGCCCAACTATTCAGATAAATTAAAATTAAGTTGGAAATTCAGCTCCTTGGCTACATATACCACATGCGCTCCGTAGCCACACGTGGCTAGCGGCTGCCGGGCTGCGCGGCACGGATGTTCCATCATCACGGCCAGTCTTACTGGGCTGTGCTGGTCTAGAACGTGCGAAGACAAAGAGGGTTGTTAAACCAGGACCCGTCCTCTCAGAAGCCGTAACCCGAAGGATTTTAGAATTTTTTTATTTTTTTGAGATTAAGACATAGACCAAAATGGGCCTGGCAGAATCAGATTCTACTGATCCAGAATGTCTTCCATGTCCTAGGGGTTACCTAATGTCACCGGTAAGGATGAGCATCAGCTCCCACCCCCTAGTGTGACACGTTATGACGGGAAGGAGATGGCAGGAGAAAGAGACGGGACGGGGGACACCATCAGGGCAGCCCCTGTAAACCAGCTCCCCGCGGGAACTCCCTTCCCCCCTGAGACCTTGCCTTTTGTCCTGGGGTTCTTGGCACAGTCTCCGGCAATCCCCAAGTGCTTCTGCGGACGAAGACACGGACCTCACCAGCCCTCTGGCTCTGTGGGTCTCTCTGTGGGCCCAGCGTCACTCAGTCCGTCCTGAGTTCAGGAGAAAATTCAGGAGCCCGTATAAGGGAAGTAAAGTAGAAAGCTGAACTCCGCCTAGTCCTGCAACAGCCAAGACTTGGGACTCTGATCTCTGAGTGGGGAGTCGCTGTCGGGCCCCAAATACGCCATCGGAATGCCTATGTGCATCTGAACCAAGGACAGCCCCAGGATCGAGTCCTGCAGACTCCCTCTGGGGAAGCGCCCAGCTGCAGGAAGGTTCAGACTCGGTCCCTGTCCCCGAGGCTGCCAGGTGTCTGGAGGCCAGGCAGCAAGACCTTGTGTGACGGAGGCAGAGGGTTCTGAGAGGCGTGTGCGTGTCTCTATTCCGCAATGGATGCACCTGGAAAACAAATACAGACCTTATTTATAAAATGACAGCAACAGCCAGCTTTTATACAGGAACTTGGCCTTTATAAGAAACTTCTGCACATAGAAGGAACATGTCTTTCAAGATCCCTGGGAGGTAGTTGCTTTTCCTGTTTCATAGTTACAACATATGAGGATCAGTTTAAGTAAAACATCTGTCCTAAGTCACATGTTTAGAAACTCAGCAGGACTTTGAGTTCCAAATCACAGTTAAATAACGAAGGAAATTCAGGCTTGAGAGGAAAGCTGGTAAGAACACTTTTAAGCAGTACTGGTAATAGGCTACATTTCTTGAACATCCATTGCGCACCCCGGGCAGAGCTACGCACGCCGCGTGCATTGCCTCGTTTAGTCTCTACCGCGGCCCTGTGAGAGGGAAACCCTGTCCACCCCATTCTGCAGACATGGAAGCCAAGGCTTGAAGAAGATCAGTAACTTGCCCATAGTCACACAGCAGGAAAAGCAGGAAAGACAAAGATTTGGTTCAATTTGTAGCTATAATGTGGGTTTTTAGGCCACATTATAGGGTCATAGTCTTTTCAAGTTTGAATGAGGGAACTAAAAATTCAATAGAAAATGTCAAAGAACAAATTAGCTTCTATAATAACTTCTAAATGGCCCAACTGAGCGGCTCTCTGCACACTCAGATGATTAAAGATGTGGTCGAGTGTTTCCTTTGGCAGTAGGAAATTGCCTTTGTCTTGAGAAACATTTTCTCTCCCTCCTGCTCGCTGGGGCGAGACTGTGGCTGGAGGCCTGGTGGGAGACGTGAGCGCGGGCAGGAGATGGTTGAGGAAGAGGCGTCTTGGACTGGGTGATGCGTCAGCACCTCTGGCATCTGTCCCCAAAGGCAGCCCACGGAGTGTCGGGCCAGACAGAGCCCTGTTCTGCCAGCTGCAGCTACGGCAGGGCGCGGGCCCATGGCACACCGCCCATAAATCAGCTCCAAGCCGCCGCACCATTGCGGTGCATCTCTTTCGAGCAGCTCTGAGGAAAAATGGCTCCATCTGCTCACTGCTAGGTAATAAATAAAATGGAATTGGAGCAAAATGGATGGAAAGCAGTTTTGGGGAGATGAATTTCCAAAAGAGCTGGCCACCGTGTATGCACCTCTTCTGGTGCTGGAAATGGCTGGCTGGGACCCTCCCTGGTCCGAGAGCCAGGGGAGACACGAATGCTCAAAAAGGAGAGAAGACAGGTGCTTCCCAGGGGCAAGGGCTGGCCGGGGAAGGTTCTTGCAAAGGACTTCCTCCTCCTCTTTGTCCTTCTTCTCCATATTCTCCGTCACTATCTTCATCTTCATCATCACTGTCATTATCACCATCATCATCATCATCATCATCAGGGTTGATCGGTTAATTGGCTTCCTGAGGCCACCCCATGTGCCAGCACAGTGCTGAAGTTCGTATGTTTCTATGGGAATCACCTCTGTTCGCGTCCATGGCAGCCGCCCTGACCGCACTGCGTAAGACACAAAGCCCCTCCCATGGGCATTCTCTGTGGTCCCACTTCGTTTTATTTTTCTCCATAGCTTTTGTTAACTTCTAACATGCTCAGTAATTTACTTAGTCTACTCATCGTCTGTCTTTCCCATCTAGGATGGATGTTCCCCACGGTGGGGAATTTCTCTGTTTTTTCTCCAACTGTATCCCCAGTGCTGAGAATAATTCCTCACCAATAGGAGGCACTCAGTAAACAATTGGTTGAATAAGTGAATGAATATATGATCCCCTGGAATTCTCACACCCCTGTGACACACTCTGGCCTGGGCCTGGCTCTCCACACTCATCTCTTGCCTCCGGCTCTCACATTTCGCACACATCCATCTGGTCACGACTCCTCCAACACCAAGGCTTCTGGCCCCACCCTTGGCGCATGCTTTGCCGTCGTCTGATCTTCCCAGGTGGCCCCAGCTGCTCCTTCAGATGTTGCTTCCCCACCGCCCAGAGGTTATTATTCTGTCCTTGTTATTTTTCTACTCCTTGTTCAGCTCTCGCAGAGCACCTCTCACACTCTGTGACTACAGGTGTTCCTTGGTGAGCCTGGCAGGTGTATGTCTGCCTGAGGTCTCCCGGGGTGTAAGATCTGGCTGGGTCCCCAATGAAAGCCCCAGAGCTCAGCACAGAGGGGTTGCTCAAGAAATATTCTTCATCCCTTTTATAGATAAGGAAATTGGGGTAAAGAGCTAGGATCTGATACCAGCTCTAAATCCAAAGCCCATAAACTTAGGCACCACCCTACGCTGTTCTCTGAGTTTGGTTCTCGGCGAGGTCAGCCATGTCTGTGCCCATGATCTGCCCTGCTGCCCAGGTGGCCCCTCAGCACCCCTCCCAGGTGATCCTTCTTTGTTCCTTCTTTCAGCGACTGCATATTGAGCACCCCTGGGCCAGGCACTGTTCTAGAAGGCATAGTCGAGAGAGATGAGATCCCAGCTCCTTCATTCTAGTGAGGAAACAGATAATAACAAGTAAGGAAACAAAGCACAAGGAAGTTTAGAGCAGGAGAAACGCTGTGAAGATAGTAAAGATGAGCATCGTGGCAGAGCGGTGGGGAGGGGAACGGCTTGCTGTGGGTAAGGTGTTTGCATGTCGTTCTCCTGTATTTTCCTTTCTTGCAACCAGAACAGAAAAACCTTAGACATCTCCCTGCTTCACAGGTGCTTTTAAGAGACTCTTTCTGCTTAGGCTAATCCTTTGCATTAGCCCAACGAGGCCCTGTGTCCACCAGAGCAAGGATGAGAAAACAGGATCCCTGCCAGGACTGGGTCGAGCTCACAGTCAGGCCTTGTGTCTGTCTCATGTGCTGTAAATCCTAGTGTGGCTGACGTGCCTGAGATAGATGCAAGCCCAGGGTACGTCCACAGCAGATACGGGGGCCCTCGTGATCTACCGCCGCTGCTCCCTGGGTCATGTGCGGATAATTTAGAGCTAACTGAGGTGTTACCTCTAATTTCAAAGCCATATATCAGAGGTGAGGCTTTTTTCAATGGCAGTAGATGGGGCTTAAAATGCATCCACATGTGGCTGAATAGTCAGTTTGTCTAAAATTTCACTGAATTGAGCTGCTGTTTTAATAGAGCATAAGGAAGCATAACTTTAGGGCAAGGAAAATGCACCAAATGTTCCTCTGGAAATGGAGACCCAACTGCCTGTCCCCTCCCTCTTCCTTAGCCTAAACTCACCAGTCCAGACGGGGGGCACAGGGCCCTGGAGACCTGGGTCATGAGCTGGCTCTATCACATTCTTGCTTTGTGACCTTGACATGTCTTCATCCTCTCTGGACCTCATATTTTCTAGATGTATAAGGAGAAAGCAAGCTTTACCTTACCTTCTTCATAGGGTGCTATGAGGCTGTGAACGTTGCCCTCATAGAATTTCTCCAACCGTCCCCTGCCACTAACCCACCCTACACAGCGTGGTGTGCGCACAATGGAGACCTCAGTAACTTTCCTTGAATAAATTGGTGGGTAGATGGGTGGATGGATGGATGGGTGGATGGGTGGGTGTATAGATGGGTGGATGGATAGATGGGTGATTGGATGGTGGGTGGATAGATGGGTGGATGGATAGATGGGTGGATAGATGGGTGGATGGGTGGATGGGTGGATGGATGAATGGATGGATGGATGGATGGGTAGATGGATGGGGTGGATGGATGGGTGGATGGATGGATGGATGGATGGATGAGTGGATAGATGGGTGGATAGAAGGGTGGATGGATGGATGGGTGGATGGATGAATGGATGGATGGATGGGTAGATGGATGGGGTAGATGGATGGGTGGATGGGTGGATGGGTGGATGGATAGGTGGGTAGATGGACGGCTGGCTGGATGGGTGGGTGGAGGGATGAATGGACAAATGGAGCCCAATCACCTTGAAATGTTTTAAGCTGGCTTTCTGAAACAGATAAATTGAAAATAAGGGGCTTGATAGTGACTGGGAAAAGCTGGAGCGATGCTCTACTTAGGCCAAGAAGCCAGGTGGGTCATCTCCCTTCTTCATGTCATCTTTCCCGTATGAAAGGGGCACAGGACTGACCAGAGTGGAACTTTTGCCAATAAGAGTAAAGGATTACAAAAATAAAGTATTAACAAGAGCTATGGTTCCTCTCCTTTTCCTGAGGTGGGGGATGGAAAAAATTGTTGGACATGAGAGATTTCAAATGGCTTTTCAGAGGTGCAGAGATTTCTGTGCTGTAACGGCCTCTCTTTCTCTCTCCCTCTCTCTCATTCTCTCTCTCCATCACCCTCAGATGGACTTTTGAGTCTGGGCTCCATACAAATATCCAGCATCTTTGTGGAGCAGGGGGAGAAAAGGTCAGCAGAGACAAACTCAGAGTGGAAGCTGAGACAAAAATATAATGTGCTTATTTCAAGCCTAATGAGGCAAGCCACACTTCAGGAAAATGGCAATTATAACTTGACGGTAACAGATTGGAGAGCCATTGCTGCTGCCGCATCCCACAGACAGTGCTGCTTCCGGGCCTACCTGTCGCCAGGAGCCAGCAGCCTGTGGGAGACCAGGCTCAGGCAGCAGGGGACAGCCCTGGGGGAAGGGGACGCAGGCCACTCCCCGGACCCCAGGCCCTGCCTGGGCCCTGCTGACGCTGCACTCCCACCCTCACCGCCTGCCCTGCCCAGCTCTGTTCCCCTCTGTATGGTCCAGGGTCTACTGACATTTACATGCCATCTTTGCAGTTTTTGCTGTACCCACCTACCATCTGTGCCAATTATTTACTTTTTTTCCCTCAGTCTGATTTATTTTATTTACTTATGTATAAATATTATAAAAAGCAGCTTTACCTACTTGCTACACATGAAAAACTGGATCACCTATCATAATTAATTAGAATGAGCACATAGCTAGCAAAGTGAAACCCCTTCCTCCGTGTGCCACAGGGGCACACTCGCGAAAGCCTTGCACACTCACCGGGGCCCCCATGCCTCACCTGGAGACTCGGTGGTGAAAATCAATCCTGGGTTGATTTGAATTCACCTCATTATGACTCTCAAGACCTGAGGTTCTTTTGGAACTAATGAGACCTTCCCTATCAAAGTCTCATCACAACCTAGCGCTAGCCATGCATTCATTAATTCCACAGGTAAGGATCAATCACCTACCACGTGCCAGGCACTGTGTTAAACACTCGACATGTAACAATGAGTAAAACTGATGCAAACATTTCTGCCTTCTTGGATCTTGCATTCTAATGGGCAAAACAGGCAAGCTATAAGCATGGTAAGTAAGGGACTTATATGAGGAAGTATACGTTCTCCAGGGTGGGGAGATTCTGGGACAAGGGATTGCAGTTTCACATAGACGGGCAGGGTGGGCTCCACTGAGAAGGCGAGACGGGAAGGAGGTGAGAGGGAGCCAGCTGGTCATTCTGGGGCAGAGCGTTCCAGGCGGAGGGAACAGCCATGCAAAGGCCCCAGGGGAAGGAGCAGCAGGGCGGCCCGTGTGGGTGACGTTGAGAGTAGCAGGAAAAGAGGTGAGAGAGCTGACGGGGGACACATTGTAAGGACCTTGTGGCCCGTGGGAGAATCGGGGTTTTACTTTGTGGAAAGTGGGGAGTCATTGAGGGTTTCGGAGTCAAGAAATGATCTGCGTTGCGATGTTGAAGAATCACTGGCTGCCACGCTCAGGACAGACTGTCAGGAGCCGGGGCTGGGGGTGACTCCGGGATAGAGTAGGGAGGCGGTTACCTGCCACCAGCAGACGACTCACATAGTCCAGTAGCAAGGCGTTGGCAGGTGGCTGTAGAGGAGATGCCGGGAAGTGGTCAGATTCTGGATATATTGTGAAGATGCAGCCTGAAGAGCTGAATGTGGGCTGTGAAAGAGAGAAGTCAAGAATGACTCCAAGATTTTTGTCCTGAGTCACTGGGAGTATTGCGTTGACATCAACTGAGATGGAGAAGCTAGGGGGGAGCAGGTTCACGGAAGAAGGAGTTCTGTTTGGGACAGGATGGGTTTGAAAGGTCTGCTGGGCATATCCAATAGACTGTGCTATTGTTCACAAATCCTTGCTGTACTCCCCCCGCCCCCGGATTGATGTCAGGATTGACCATGGAACTTGATTTGACCAATAAAATGTGAACAGAAGTTTAAAGAACCATGGTTTGTCATGTTTTCTGTTTTCCTTTGCACCATGATCAGCAACGTTGCAGATGGGAGCTGCTCCACCAGCCTGGGTCCTGGGGTGGTGACAAGAGTGTAGAGCACGGGGAACACATAGCAGGAGTGAGAAATCAACCTTTTCGTGATATGCTGCTGAGATCTGAGGTCACTGTCAGCAAAGCACAACCTAGACTCCCTGTCTGATACCGCATCCTAGTGGGAATGTCAAGCAGTCGTGTCCTGAGTCACAGAGAGGTGCAGTCTGAAGGTGTGTGTTGAGAAGTCGCTGGTGTATGGATGATATTTGAAGTCATAAGACTGGATGAAACCCACAAGGGAAGTTAAAGAAGAAAATGAGGTGAAGGTCTGAGCCTGGGGCGCCTAACATTCAGAGGTGGCGAGAGGGGAAGGAGACGGCAGAGGGAGCTGAGATGGAGGGGACAGCGTGATGGGGGGAACAAAGAGTGCTGGCAGCCGAGGGAAGGAAATGCTCCGGAGAAGAGGGGTGGTCAGGGGTGACCAACTGACCGATGTTGCTGACAGCTCGGTCAAGACAAGGACTCAGAATTGGCCACTGGGTTTGGCAGCGTAGAAGTCATTGGCAATCCTGCCAATGGCAATATTGGTGGACTGGTGGAGACAAAAGATAGCGTTTGTTTAAGAGAAAAAAGGAGGAAAGGAATTGGAGACAGCAATACAGACAAGTCTGCAAGGGGTTGTGAAGCGGTTAGCAGGGAATGAGTTGGGGCTGGCGGGGTAGACGGAGTCAGGGTATCACGGCAAGTGGGGAGAAACAACAGAATTGCTTTCATGCTTTAGGGAGAGGTCCGGTAGGGAGGAGAATCTTGATGCAGTAGGAGCTGGGACGGATTTCCGGAGAGATGTCCTTGAAGAAGGAAGGAGGGGTGGGATCCGGCGCACGACTGAAGGGACTGGCTTCCCGCAGGGCCCTGCCAAGTCTTCTGTGGTGACAGGTCGGAAGGCAGGGAGTGTGGACATTGAGGCTTGCTCATTCTAAATTCAGCGTCACCAAGGACACCGGGGTCCAATTCCGTAACTTTTCACCCACTTCTGGTTACTCAGATAATAGTGTTCCAATAATGCAGGCTCCCTCTGGTAAGTCAGGTTTTCCTTCGGTCTCAGACTCGGTTCAGCTCTCCTCTTGCTCACTGCCCGGCCGGGCTCCGGCTACGTGGAGAGGAGAGAGGAGAACAAGGCCCAGCTCGGAGACATCTCCTCTTTCCTCTTCTGGACGCCAGCTCCTCTAGCTTGGGGACAGGGAAAGGGCAATAGGCAGATCTGCCGGTCCGTGGGTGCTGGGGGGCCGGTGCAGGCAGCTCTCTCTGACACCAGCCTGCACCACCTACGTGTGCGCAGAACCAGGGTCGGCCTCGCGCTGGCCGCCAGGCGACCGAGAATCTCCTTTGAACAAACCTGCGACATCTCCCATCAGCCCTGGTGGTAGAACCACCTTCCACCCCTCCTCTGGGTCAGGCCCTCCGGGGCCCGGCCCCACCTGCAGCGGAACACAGGGCTTTCCTTCTGCCAGCTCCGCGCTCTGCCGGCCCGTCCTCCGCAGCCCCCCGAGCCAAGGAGCCCCGACTCCCTGTCCTCCCTGCTTTCTTTTTCTCCACAGTCCACCTACATTTTCACCTGACTCCCCCGAGTACTATGTATTGTAAAAGCCATGAGAGCTGGGGATGTTTGTCTACTTGGTCAGCTGTGGAACCTCCTGTGTCCCTGAGTGCCCGGCACCTAGTTGATGCTCAATAAATATTTGTTAAATATGAATGAATGAACAAAGTAGGAATTGCACCCAACTTCTTTCTGAACACATTGTGGAAGATTATCATAGTAATAGTTCCAGTGAGTCATGTCCCCTTGTGTTCTCCACCTGGTGTGGGCCCCTCCACGTGGAACCTGGGCTTGGCCAGCTGGACGCCAGCAAGAATGGCCTAAGCAGAAGATGGCACATTGGGGCTCGTCTTCCTTCTTGCTGCCTTTGGGGCTCAGCCACCACACAGGAAAGTCCAGGACGGTCTGTAGGGGAGTGTGGCCCCCCTGACAGCCACCACTCATCACCAGACACCTGATGAGGTCATCTGAGACCTCCCAGCCCCAGCCAAGCCACAAGGTCACTACAGCCACAAGCATCATACCAAACCAGTGACCCACAGAATAATGGGCAAATAAATTGATTATTGTGTTAAACCACTAAGCTCGGGGCCAGCCTGTTACGCAGCAATACATAACTGTTACAGCATGTGACATTTTTGTCCCCTCTCTCCTGCTGGCACAAGATACTCTGCAAAATGAATTCCCAGACAACATCCCTCTCTTCTTCCCAGCAGTATCCAAACTCAGGAATCCAGAGGATTCGGCAAAGCCCAAATTCCTCTTTGTATGTCCCTAATCCCATTAGTCATTGTAGCAGCTGATACGTTTTTTTTTTTTCCCAGAAACCAAGCCCCTTACCCAAGCCAACCTTCCCAAAGCAACCAGGGGTGCTAGAGCACCCCTCTGCCTGAGCACGGGAACGGGAGAGGTGATTTCTCCTGGACCGTCTCAGGGAATTCGTGGCCGGGGAACTCGGAAGCCTTTCCCAAGCGGGAGTGGAAGAGGCAGAGCAAGACAGCTTCACGGCGTGAGCCCGGGCCAGTGTGCTCCAAGGCTCGCTCAGCCCCCAGTGTCCCCTGTGGCTTCTGAAACCCCCACCCAGAGTGCACTGCTGGGTTTCGTTGAGACCTGTCACGCATTTATTTCTCCCTCAGTCCCCCAGGTCCCTGCTGTTTCCTCCCACCAAGCAGAGACTGCCTGGCAAGACTCGCCAGGGAAATCATCTTCTAGTTTCCTGACCCCGTGGAATTAAAAACCTGGCCTGCTGCGTTAGCAAGGCTGAGTGGACAGACCTGGGATGCTGCCTCGAACACCTACAGTCCGGCTCCCCCAGCCGCAGGGAAGGTGTAATTAAGGGGCACAGGACCAGATGTGCCCTCGTTTTGCACAGGCCACCGAGCCCGGAGCCTTTGAAGCCAAGCATCGAGGGGCCCAGCCAGGACTGCCTTCCCCTTCCAAGACTGCGCTCACTTCCAAAGCAAGCCTCCACGGTCCGGGCGTCAATCATGTATACTGAGTGGGAAATACCTGGAGATGGTGGACGTCCAGGGCGGGGAAGACTTACGCCCCATCCAAGGCCCCACCCAGCCTTTTCCTCTAAGAGCTCCCCAGCTCCAAGGGATGGCTCTGGACCCACCCAGGAAAGCCTCAAGCTTTCTCCCGCCCCCAGGACCACCCAGGATGACTCAGCCCCCTAACTCAGAGGTCAGAGCCCCTTGCCTCCTTCCTCCACTCAGCCCCGCTTTCTCCTCCCTCCTTCCTCAGAGACTGATCCCTAATAAATACCTTGCACCCCAGACCACCCCGGCTTCGGCTTCTGAGAAACCCATCCTATGACAGGGACCCAATTCAAGGAGTGGATTTGTAACGGAACTGAAAGCCGTCACATTTGGAGAGCCACCGGTCCCGTCGGTCCTGTGGAACACTGAGCTCAGGGACCACAGTTCCAAGGTCTCTGAAACAGAAGGGGAGCCACGGTCTGGCTCGGAGAACAGAGTCCTCTTGGGACAATTCCTCTTGCAGATTGCTCCAAAAGAACTTGCGTTAGATTGACTTCCTGCAAAAGTGGAGCCCAAGACGAGGATTTGGGGACAGGGGGTCTATCTGGGAGCTAATCCCAGGAAGCAGGGGTGAAGGAGCAGGAGAGTGGCCAGAAAGAAGGAAAGCCACCGCAGCGGGGGTTGTTACAACTTCTGCCGTGGACAACCGGGCTCCATTCCATGGGACCTCAGAGAAGTGCCCAGACCACCCAGAACCATCCACCAGCATAGCATTCACCCACCCGGTCCCGCCCCAAGTGGCTGAGGTCACCCCTAGGCAGTAACCGCCCACTTGTGGGCTCTGCTTGGGCCCTGGCCGAGCTGGCTCACACACTGTCAGAGAAGTCCCTTGGACACAAGTGGAAAGTCATGGCCCGCACAGAGAAGCTGGCAACGGCCATTAAAGTGAGGTGTAAGACACAGTAGTGAAAGAATTTACAAGATACAGAAACAGGGTAGAAGACGGTGTAGTTAAATCTGGTGGTGGGAAGTCGGAAGATGGCTACATAAAGGAAGCTAGCTCTGAGTAAGGTTTTGAAGGGTGAATAGGAGTTCACCATATCAGTAAGGTAGACATGGAGGCAAGACTGCACAGTGTGTTTGAGGTGCTGTGAGTATTTTGATATTTCTGGTCCATAAAGATCAAGGAGAGAGGCACCAAAAACAGACTGATGAGGAAGGCAGGGGCTAGACCTCAGAAGCTATAATACCATTCCAAATAATTTAAATTTTTAAACAAAGAGTATTTTTTTTTATTTTTTAAGTGATATGGTAAAATTTACTTTTTCTTTTGTTGTACAGTTTTACAAATATTAACATATGTAACCACCACCATAATCAGGATACAGGACAGTTCCACAGCCTCAAAGAACTCCCCTTATAGTCACATCCTCCCCCTGCTCCTAACCCTGGCAATCATTAATCTGTTCTTTATCACCATGCTTTGTCTTTTTTTTTCTTTAGACAGACTCTCACTCTGTTGCCTGAGCTAGAGTGCCGTGGCATCAGCCTAGCTCACAGCAACCTCAAACTCCTGGGCTCAAGCAATCCTTCTGCCTCAGCCTCCAGAGTAGCTGGGACTACAGGCATGCACCACCATGCCCGGCTAATTTTTTCTATATATTTTTAGTTGTCTGGCTAATTTGTTTCTATTGTTAGTAGAGATGGTGTCTCACTCTTGCTCAGGCTGGTCTCAAACTCCTCATCTCGAGCAATCCTCCTGCCTCAGCTTCCCAAAGTGCTAGAATTACAGGCATGAGCCACCACACCCAGCCTGTATTCTTTTTTGTTCTTTATCACTATATTTTGTCATTATATATGTCATATAATGGAGTCATATAGTATTAATATGTAACCTTATGAGAATAGCTTCTTTCACTCAGCATAATACCTTTAAGATTTATCCAAATAGCTGCCTGTATCAACAGTTAATCTTTTCTACTGCTATGCATAATGGTATTCCATCATTCAGATATTTATGTGTTCCCTGTTAGAGATCATGTGGGTTGTTTCTAGTTTGGGGCAATTATAAATAGAGCTGCTATAAACATTTGTGTACAGTTCTTTGTGTGAACATAAATTTTCATTTCTCCAGGGAAAACACTCAGGAGTAGGACTGCTGGATCATATCTTAAGTGTGTACTTAACTTTTAAGAAACTGCCAATCTATTTTCCAGAATGGCTGTGCCATTTTGCGTTCTCACCAGCAATGCTGAGAGTTCCAGTTGCTCCGCCTACTCATCAGCACTTGAATGTACCTTTTATGTCACCATTTTAATTTATACACAGCACAAAGGGCTTTAAGAAAGGGTCTGACATGATCGAATTAGGGAGAAAAATTAAAGGCAGGGATCCCAATGAGGAGAGTGATGCAGTCATGGAGACAAGAGACATGGTGGCCCGGACAGGGTAACAGCAAAGGGGATGAGGTGTACACGGGAGAGACTGACGCTAGAGAAGAATCAGTGGGTCATGGGGGCGAGGTGACCTTCAGGTTTCCGGCTCATCAAGACCCCAGGGTCCCAGCAGAGGGAAGCTGGAATCCCCCTGTGAGGAGCTGGGGAGAGTGGGGGGAAGGGGGAGCAGCCTCGCTCCCCTGCTGGCTGGGAATCCCCAGGTGGGTGACTGCACCAAACAGCTTGGCTCCATTTACTAAGGAAAATTTATGTCCCACTCTGTGGGCGGGAGACGCGCTATCTGCCAGCCTGCATTTGCAAATTATAAACCTGCCAGCAGCCCACGATCTGGGAGCGACCTTCACTGGTCATAAACAGGAAGGCAAACGTCCTGACAGCGAATCGGGTCAGGAGCCCCAAATGTCGCGCAGCCGGGGTAGGAGGCAGAAACCCCCCCTCAAACGTCCAAATTACTGCTGCCTCCTTCCTGGGGTAAATGAATTTCTCTTGTCTGCATTGCTGCTGAGTTTGACGACTTGTTTTTCTGTTGGTTCCAGTTGTTCTTAGAAACCCGGGTGAGGTGATAAATCTTGAAGCCCCAGATAAAATCCAATGTGGATACCAGGAAATGGCAATGCTAACTAGAGCTGCCACTTTGACACGGTATTTGAGGCTTGCATTTAATATGGGCTTGGGTGAGCTGGGTGCTCAGGGTCTGGCTACCAGGGAAAGGGAACTTTAGAGAAGAATCCCCAAGGCTTCCTCTTAACAGAGGGATCTCGGTGTATCCCGACTGGCCCAGTGCGCAGGTCCCAAGCTAACGGAGCCCGTGCAGAGCTGGCCTCCACCGTGAGGAAGGGATTCTGAGGAGCTCTCCAGCAAGTTCCCTTCCTCTCATCTTTGTAGCATCCACCCTCCTCTGAGAACCCCAAATATTGTAACTTACTGCAGAATTTTCAAAGTCCCTTCTTATCCTTGCTTCTATCTGAACCTCACAAAAATTCTAGTGTTATTATTCTACCTTTTCATAGAAGAAATTAAGGTTCAGAGAAACTTATCGAAGGCCATACGTTAGTTAGGTCAGTGGTAGAATTAAGATCAAAACCCAGGTCTTCAGATTCCACATCTAGAACAACTCTACAGGGTTGTTTCATCACTATATTTTCTTTGGGATGTTACTTCAAATCCCAAAGCAAATTGGATGTCCTCACAGTCTGGTTAATCTGTACAGCACACATCTGTTGGATGTACAGCAGCCATGTTTGTACAATGGGATAGACACTGCTCAGCCCACAGCTGATTGGCCCACAGTAGACACCTGACCGAAGGTGAGCCAATCAGAAGCCCTGCCCTGGGAATTTAGAGTTGTAACTGAGAAAGGAAGAATAGATTCTCTCTGGAGGGCTGTAACATGTGACCTTTGACCATATCTTTCACTAACATGGAATGGAAAACAGAATGCAGAAGGAGAGAGAAGATTGAAGCTAAAGTACAGAGCAGATGAGAGAAACAGAGTTGGTGGGGTAAGTAGTTAGGAGCCTTCTAGAAAAGAGTCTCCATTGAAGCTGGCTGCTGGGGTCCCAGAGGCTGTCTGGTTCTTGTATTTCCTGAGGTTTCAGCGTTCAGCTCTTCTTTGAACTTCATGAGACTCTAATCCCGCCTGTAAACATCTGCTCCTGGCCCCCTTTTAGCCTTAAACTTGTCAGAGCTGGTTTCTGTATCTTGGGGAGGAAGAAAAGGCTGGATGAATGTAGATCCTCTTGCTTTCTTCACAAAACTGGTCACCGTCTAAAATCATCTCATTTACTTGTTTGTTGTCAGCTTCCTTCACTGGAGTGTCAGCTCCCTGGAAGCAGGGACCTTGTCTCTCCGAGCTATGGCCCCAGTGCCCAGCATTGCACCTGGCACACAGCAGGCTCTCGAGACATAATTGTCAAGCAAATCAATAAAAGAATGGGTTGGATATAGAGTCCCTTAGAAATCATCCAGTCCTACTGCCTCATCTTATGGTGGAAAGTTGAGGCCTGAGAAGGAGGGTGTTGACTAAGGTCCCCAGGGAGTTTGCAGCTGACCTGGGACTCGAATGCAGGCATCCTCCTTCCCTGTCCAGTGTTGGAGGAATAAGCTGTCCAGAACAGCAGCAGTAAGAGCCACAAGGTGTCAGCCGGCCCCTGAGCAGCTGGTGCCAAGCTAAGAGCTTTCCTCGTGCTGGCTCAGTTAAGCCTCATACTTGCCTGGAAGAGTGACATTAAGACTCCCATTTTGCAGATGAGTAAACACAGGCCTTGTAGGCATTGCACAACTCTCCCAATGCCACACACTTGGTATGTAGCACTATATTTTTCCCATCTCCCTTTGTCCCTAACTTCTACTTTTGCTTGAAAATTTTGCATGCACTAGTGCCCTTGTGTTTACCCTAACGACTCAGGATCCCCACTCCATCAGGACTCTTTCTTTTTGGGCCACCATCTGTCTCACCTCTCAACATGTATCTGTCCGATGTCCCATATCCTTGGATCCTTGCAGTCTGTCACTCCATCTAAAAAGGAATCTGTGCTAAGGTAACAATTCCTGGGAGAAGTTGATGGTGGCTCCTTTAAGAAGTCTTTGCATTTTAACACAGGACTTCCAAAGACCCAACTCCTCCTTCGCTCCTAGGGATCACTCTCCTAATGGGAGTCCAGCACTGTGGCAGAGCAGTGGGTGTGGCAGTTTGCAGCTGGAGGCCTTCTGGACCCATCACGTCACGTCCCGTGGATGAATACTTGTTCCACCTGTGTGGGTGGATAGTCAGGCTCGTTGCCGGGATACAGGAAAGATCCTGAAATGGAAAAAAAAGCATTAGCCTGGGATCAGAAGACCTGGGTTTAAGGCCCAACTCCACTCCTCACTAGCTTTGTGACTTTGGATTAGTTACTATAATTCTATGAATACCATGTAGTTTTTTTTTTTTTAAATGAGGATAATAATAATGTCTTACAGAAGTGTCATGCAGCAAAATTCTCGTAATAAAAAATAAGTGGGAAATAACTGCAGTAGACTCTTTGGACATTTATTGGCAAGCATTTATAGTAGCAAGCTCCTACTATAAACCAGGCCTGTGCTAGAAACCAGCCCAAAGCTGTTGTCTTTTCTGCCTTTGAATTTGAAAAGACAGAGACCAAAGCTTCCCTTGTGAGTGCTGCTGGACTCTGGGAACAAAAGACCATCTCAGCAAAGGTTAATTGGTTAAATTTATTAGTCACTAGAAGAGGAATTTCCACTTGGTAATTAAGTTTGCAAATATTGTACAACCTTATGGAGTGTATTTCTCCAAATTGATGTGCTCTTTTTCATGTAATAATCAATTAGTGGGTGTTTCAGTTGCTTAATTAGCTCTGCATGTAAATTAATCTGTGCATATTGAAATTGCAAACCTAGTCTTGTAATGTTGGTTTGTTTCTAAGATAAATCAAATTACTGCAGCCCCAGCAAAGGTTCTTGGTTTTAAGAGTCACCAAAAGCCAGCAGGTCCCTTTAGCCGCCTGAGTGTGGGGGCTTAGGGAGGATTTGGCATGTAATAGCCAGGCTAATTATATTTACCCATAGAGAAGACTCCGTGTCCGTTCTTATTTCCGCTCTTAGGCAAAACTGCCTGTTGAATGATTAAATTCCCTGAGACATTTAGGTCTCATGCTCGAGTCTTGATATTACTGAGGAATAAAAGATAACGTTTCCCACTCCCTGGGCACAAGTGAGAGCTGGCAGGTGGGACCCATTCCTCGCTTCGTTAAGGAGGCTGGAAGGTGAAAGGAAGGGTGAGTTCATGACCAGTTCTGACTCCACAACCCAGGGGAAATTCCAGCTCCGCCCAGAGCCCCCTCTGACTATGCCGAGCTACGGTGTCACCTCCCTATCTCCACATCTCTCTCCCTACGAAGGCCAGAACCCGGCTCTCACCTGTTGCATGCCGTGGGGCAGGTGCATGGCATGGGCACCCACTTAGAATCAAACATCAAACAGGCTTGGGTTCGAATCCTGACTCTGCTCTCTACTAGTTGTGTGACTGTCCTCATGTGTAAAATGAAAATAATAATATTCCACCTCCTCACTCAGCCCAAGGGAGGTTCAAATGAGAATGCCATTGTAAAGATTTTTGGTAAATGGTAAATGTTACACGTGGTATACATGTGTACGTGGTGTACATGTAAATAGTTCTTTTTGTGTTTCATGGTATTTTCTTGCACCTTTCAAAAGCAGGGGCTGCGTTTCTGCTTCTGCCCTCTTGGGTCCCCGGCTCTGCCTAGCCCGGGACTAGTTTGCAGCAGGACACAGGGAGACGGGGCATCTGGCCTTGGCCAGCCTTCCCTGGGATTTTGTTGTGTGGTCCCTGAACCTGAACTCCCTCTTTGTTTGATTCCCTGTAGGCTATTTTGAGAAATTTAGGAGAAGTAAAATCCTATCTCTAGAGCCTCCAGATTCTTGGGGCTATGGCGACTGGTCTGCCCACAAAATCAGATGTCAACTGCTTCAGTCGTTGCCTTTTAGACACGGTCAATTAAAACAACGTGCGAGAACTTGACCTTCCCCGTGTGACTCAGCCAGGAGAAAATCCATTTTGGGGCCAGAACCATCGCATTGGCTCCCGCAGGGGCCCAGTCCCCAAGGCATGGCCACAAGGCCCACGGACCCTCTACTAAGCTTCCCGGTGACTCCAGGAGCACCCAGGACCCCTTCCTGGACCCGCAGTGACCAGCGTTCCCACAGGGGCACCACCCACAGCCGACCGCCAGAACCCTGCCCACGCCGCCGCCATGGATTGAGGTCACGCGGGAGGGGTCTGTCACCCTGTGGGAAGGAGTGGTCCCCAAGGCAGGGACCCGTCTGGCCCAGAACACTGGACACAGCCCTGAGCACATGGTAAGTGCTCAGCAAAGGAATTCCTCTCCCCAGCAAAGAAACTGCACTAATAAAGGAATCAGTGAACCAGTGAACGCATAAGAATAAAGGAATTAAAGAGTAAACGAATAAATAAAAAAATAAAAGAATGAGTGAGAGAATGAAGAAAGGGATGGATTTGAATGATCCAAGCCAAGAATGGAGAGCCCCGCCTTCCTGCCCCCACCTCCTCTTCTGTACAGCACATGCTTCCAAAAGCTCAGAGCTTCCTGGAGCCGAGCAAGAATGAAACCACTGTTTGTTACATCTAGGAATGTCCCTCGTCCTTAAGGCCCAGGACGTGTTTTCCAGTCATTGAGAAATTAGTCCTCACACGTGTTTATCTGCTGCCCGGGAACACGGGCTGCCTGTGTCTGGGATCTTCCTTCAGGGCCGTGCAGCCCTCCCCCGTCCACACCATGGGGGGACAGAACTTCCTCAAGGGACTGTGGATTCCGGAAACAACCACCCAGAGCCTCCATGAGCACATCGATGACTCGAAGTGACATTTATGTGGGGCAGGTAACTGAGGGCTGAAGTTTTTCACTCGAAGCACAAGAAGAGTAAACACTCTCCAGCCCCAACCGCCAACTCCTCTCCTCCCACCTTGGAGCCAGGTCCCCCTGGCCCGGTGTTCCCAAAGCCCTGCGTTTTTGCTGTACTGTGCATGTAGCACCGTCTACTAAGAAATTCTGCCAAGGGACATAGTAAAGGCCTGGACCAACTTAGCTGGAAGCGTGCGTGGAAGGGTCCAGCCGGCGTAACCCAGAGCAGCCCACCACGCACGCTGCGCAGCTGGGCCCGGGGTTTCCGGGGAAACCGTAAACAGTTCAGATCATTTGCTTTTCCATCCCTGCTCAAGGACGGATGCACAGCCCAACCTCTTTTCTCAGCTGCGAAGTGATCAGTTTATTTCCTCTCCGCCCCACCCCCAGGCACCCCTCCCTGGCCAAATGCAAACAAGATTCCCTACTCCTGGATTCCCTGCTGGGTTTTGCCTGTCTCCTCTCTCCATTCTCTCTCATAAATCATGTGTATGTGTGTGTGTGTGTGTGTGTGCGTGCATGTGTGTGTGTGCGTGTGCATGTGTGTATGTGTGTGTGTGCGTGTGCATGTGTGTGTGTGCGTGTGCGTGGCTGCAGTCCACTGCTTATTTTCCCTCCATAGGATGGGAGGGAAGCCTAGGATATTTTGCCTGAGGCTGAGGGACAGTTCCTGGAATGCTAGATTTTCAGGTTACAAAAAAAAAAACTAGACAGTCCCAGGCAAGCCAGGACAAGTTGGTTACCTTGTCACTCACACCTGAGAAACCTGTGTGCAAAATCAGATTGTCTCTACATCACTGCTTGAAACTACTAAACACGTGATATACTGAAAACATTCACAGAAACATAGTGAATGCCCAACAAATATTAGCTGCTAATATATTCAGGTTGTGCAGGTACAAAGCCACTCCCACCCCAGAGGTATTCCCCCCGTCCTACCTGTGACCACAACTCAGCAATGATTTGTGATGGGTCTAGTGGCATCGTTTTAATTCAACAGAATTCGCCGGGTCTGTTCTGTCCCAAACACTGTGCCAGGTGGAGATCCGACAGCAAACGCCAGGTAGGGCTGCTCTGCCCGCGCAGGCTTGCAGCTCGGTGTGGACGACGGACACCGAGCTAGCATACGGTCACATGCTGTGGCGAGAACCAAGGAGGAGACTCGCAGGGTGCCGTGGGAGAGCCCAGCAGGGGAAACCTGACTTGGTCAGAAAGTCAGACGAGGCGTTTCTGAGGAAGTCACGTTTAAACGAAGACAAAAAGGACAGTGAGAGGGAGATGACCGATAAATGGTAAATTACCCAATTTGAGAGATATAAGCGACTGCAAATTTTTGTTGTTCTTCAAGTTCTTTAAAGGAATGAACCAGAAATCTAACTACTCAAAAGAAGTCAATAGCAAAAACCATAAAGTTAAAGACTTTCATGTAGCATAAATAATATTCTGCATTCAGCTGTTTTGCAGAATTGTCATATACATGTGCCACAATTAGCACCCATAAAACTCTAGATTTCTACGAGAGCTGGGTCACGAAGGGAGTGTCCTTGCTGTGGAAAGGAGCCTCTGCCTTCCTTAGAGGTGTCCTGTGTATATTAGGATCATAGGGCCGTGTGGGGTAAGGAAACAGTTTGAGGGTCAGGATCAGAGGCCCTGGGGCCAAGCTCTCATTTCCCCTTACCAGCAATGTGCCCTGTGGTGGTCATTTATCCCCCTGGGCTTCATGTCCTCTGTCCTTAAGTGGATACCTTTCTCCACCCCCAGCTGCCTTCAGGGTTTTTATGAGGAACTGTTTGCATCTGCCTCTCCCTCCAAATTGTGAGCTACTTCAGGCCAGGAATTACATGTACCTGGAACATAGCAGGAGACTGGCGGTGTCTAAGGAGGAGGTGAATTAAGTCAGGTGATGCTAAGAGGTAGAATGATGATACAGGTTCTAAATTCAGAAAAAACCTAGGATTAAATCTGCACCCTGCTGCTTTCTAGCTGTGTGACCTCAGGCTGGTTCTGGAAACCTCTCTGCCTCAGTTTCCCCAGTAATATGAAGGGGATAATATTGCCCACTTTTCAAAGCAGAGCGGAAGAATAGTGAAAATAAAGGAGCTAGCACAGCATCCAGGTACCACTCTCGAGCCACAACGCTTAATCCAAGCTCTTTCCTGCCTAAGAGTCTTTGCACATACTGTTCCCTGGGCCTGGAGTGCTGTTCCTCTAGCTTCTCCATGGCTGGTCAGTCCTTACCTTGAATGTTCCCTCTGTGAGGCCTTTCCTGGCCAGCCCACTTAAATAATTTCCTCTGTAAATCTCTACCAGAAAACTGTGTTTGATACCTGCATTAGCAATCTATTCCCATGTAAAAAAAAAATTACCATCAAATTTAGTAGCTTAAAAACAAACATCATAATCTCACAGTTCCTGGAGGGTCAGGGATCCAGGCTCAGCTAGCTGGGTCCTCTGGCTCAGGGTCCGTGCCCGTCATTTCAAAGCTGGAAGGGTGTGGACCCACGCCCAAGCTCAGTCTCGAGGCCGTGGACAGGCCCAGGGTCCTCGCTGGCTGTTGGCTGCAGACATCAGCTCCTTGCCACGGGGGCCCTCCACAAGGCTGGCGGGGACGTGATAGCTGGCGGGGACATGGTGGCTGGCAGGGACATGGTGGCTGGAGGTGATGTGGTGGCTGGCTTCCGGCTTCCGTCAGAGTGAGCTCTCATAGGGAGAGAGAGAGTGGGTGGAGAGAGTGGGAGGGAGACTGGTGACAAACAAAGCAGAAGTCACACGTTCTGTCTTGACTACCAGAAAGCAGAATCACTGGGAGTCATTCTAGAGAAAGCCCACCAGGGTCAACTTTGTAACACTTTTCCCAATTCACTATTTCCCATTAGTTTCTCCCACTTCTTTTTCAGTATTTTCTTTAAATACAGGGGTCTCACTATGTTGCCCAAGCTGGTCTCGAACTCCTGGCCTCAGCCTGCCAAGTAGCTGGGATTACAGGCGCGAGCCGCCGCTCCCAGCTTATTCCTTCCCTGTCCACAAGACCGTCAGCTCCGGGAGGGCAGGGACTGAGAGCCAGACTAGCGGCAGGAGCTGAATGAATAAATATTCGCTAAATGAGTTAATAAAGGAGGACCCACTGTGTGCCCGGCACCGTGCGAGCAGACAGCGAGACCCCGGCCTCCCCCGAGCGAGCAAGACAGGTGAGAACTGGACGGGCCCGGCAGTTCATGTCTTCGCTGCTCTGTTTTTTTAAACCTCACGAGAGACCATGACTCTTGCCTCGAAAAATGACTGAGAAATTTCCCAATTTCTGCAGAAGGATTTGTTTTGCCTTCTGGGTCCCTGTCATAATTTCCGACATTGTGCCAACTCATCCCTGTGTGTTGCGGGGACCGGGAGGGGCAGCAGGGGAGGCACAGACAGACAGTGGCAGGAGAAAAGTTCTGCAGGGCACAGTCATCCTCTGAAAGGCTTGACGAGCCGACTGGCCGGGCCCCGAGAGCTGACTGCCCGCTGCCCTGTTTGACGAATCGTTTGCCAAAGAGCCCGGCCAGCGGGAGCTTTGACCTTGGAGGGAGAGCGATCTGTCTTCATGGAGACACACTGTCACAAGCACACGTCTCAATTTCGCCTGGGAAGGCACCGAGGCTGCGCGAGAAGAGAGCCTTGGACGTGGCTTAAGGAGGAAAAATGTGTGGCCACCCGGGGACACGGAAGCAGCTCGAGTTAACCCGGAGTGGCCCTGGAGAGCTCGAAATCAGCAGCGTTCCCTCGGGTGGTGGTGTGTCCTCGGCAAGGCCACTGCTTCCTGGGGGAGCTGAAGTGCCCCTCACCTCCCATGATCCGTGACCCGGGTCTCCATCCGTCACCAAGGACGAGGGGCAGGGACAGAGCTTTGGAAGCAGCACCCTTGGCATCTAGAGCCCTCAAAGGAAAAAAAAAAAAAAAAAAAAAAAAACCATACCCTGGCCTCTGCATCATCCTGAAGGTCAAGGAAGTGACGCCCTAGGGGACAGGATGGGTGATAAATCTGGCGTCCCCACGGTCGCCTCCCTGAGGACCCGGCTGAGCCATTCACCTCCGTCCGCGCTGACAGCGCAGGGGGAGATTTATCTGCCGGGATCTGGGCCGCGGCAGGACCGGCAGACTCATGAATCTGGAGAGGCATTGACCGAAGCCCGGGGTGTGCTGATTAAAGAGGAGAAGGGACAGGAAGAAGAGCTCGGAGCTCCTGCCGGGCCCGGTTTTGAGTGACACAGGATTGGGGTATTATGGGATGGCTGGGCCTGGCTATTTCAGGATGAATTGGACAAACAGATAATGTTCGTGGGGAGAAAATGAAAGCCAGAGGTGCTCTGGGAAGCTTATCCTGGGCAACTAATAAAGAGACACTCGCCGGGGAGGGAGAGGCAGGTGAGGGTTTCTGAGGGCCAGGCCGGGGCTCACAGCCCAAACGCAAACCACAGGGCTGTGCCCGCGGAATGATGTGCTGTCCCCTGCGTGTCTGCGGGGACATTGGCGGAGGGGCAGGGGACAAGGCCTGGGTCAGAGGGCAGGTTTCCATCATTGTGAGGCGAGGCCGGGGCCAAGGTGCCTAGAGGCAGAGGGCTGGACAAGATGACCTCCGATGAGATTCTTCTGGGAGAGCTGTGATTTATCTCCCAATTTTTTTGTGTGTGGTTGTTGTCTTTTCTTATCTCTGTATCTGTGTGTTTGATTGCTTGCCAGAGCCATTTTTAGTCCACTAAATATTGGGAAGCCAAAGACCCAGCCCTGAGTTTTTAAAAGGGCGATGTTTTATGTATCTAGCGCTCTTTCATCTGCACATTGCACGAGGTGGAGGCAGACGGGGCAACCGCCAGCCTGGCCGCAGCGCAAACCAACTGCTCAGCTCTGGCTGCAGCCAGAGACAGGGTGGGGCCCACGTCATCTCCACAAAGCTGTCCCCGGCCCTAGGGCCCTCGGAAGTCTGAGGAAGAGAGCGTCCCGTGACTAAGTCACAGGGGGTCATTAAGGAATATAAAAGAGAGTTGAGAACAACCCAAAACAGCCCCTCGATATGAACAGCTTAACACACAGTTACCAAGTATGACCCAATAGCTTTACTCAATAGCTGGTAATAACCGAGTATTCTCCAATGTCACCGTTAGAGCCAAGGTAACAGCCGACCAGCCCACAGACTCTCCTCCGAGCCTGTGTTTCTGCTCAGCACGACGTCTATCATCAGCTTGGTTTTACCCCAACCCAGGGTGACATTGATCTGGTCACTCTACTGTGGGCTGGAAAATCATTTTTATTCCTTGGGTGAGGGTGTCCTCACATTCTATACAGGTTTAAGACCAGAGTATTGATGATCTGTGAACAATGGTTAGCTAGCTATTGATGTTTCAAAAGGAAATAACACTTTGAAGACAAACACTGCAAGGGACAGTGTCCTGTGAATTGGACTTCTATTTTGGCAAAACCCACCAAATTCTTCTTCCGCCTTTCTTTTGGCATCAGAAAATGGTGTATGCTAGTTAGTCAGTTTCTGGTTTCATAAGGTTGCATACATTGCCAATGTTCAACAAATTGGAAAAAAAAACTAATACACTAACACTCAAGTTTCGTCACCAGATACTTATGGCTCTGTGGGCTTGGGTAGCCAGATGTCCCGCTGCATCAGGGGAAGCCATGCATCTGGGTTTTTATGCGATAGCCCCAATTTTAAAATGTGAACAACTAAAGTTAATATTTGACATAACCACGGAGGCGACGTGATTGCCACGGAGAAGCGAGACGGGGCTGCGTGCAGCTTCACTGGCGAGGCTGCTGCCCCCGATCGGGGTCCTGGAGTTCCGGAGCGATTCACTGTGATTTTAGTTTTCTAGTGGCTTGCTTTCTGAACTCACTGTGTGTTTTTACATTAAATGGTCACAGAGAGATGGCAGGGGGGGAGAAGGGAAGGGTTGAAAAGGAAACAGCATACCCCTAGGCAAATCCCTTCCCCTCCTTACAGAAGTGCTTTGATGAGCTCTTAGATGTCATTCAAAGCATGAAGGCTCAGTGACAGGCAGATTGCGAGAGAGGAGCAGGGAGAAAAATGGAGACTGTTTGGCTGGACTGGGGCCGTGTGTCCTCCTGACACCCCCCAGAGACCCTCTTTGAGATGTCAGTTGTGTGTCCTGCAGAGGTTCCCGTTCTGCCGGCTGGCCATGAACAGTTGCTGACCTGCTGGAAGAAAGGTCCTCAGGTCACCCTAATCCATGTCCTACACACCAATCAATAATAAGGGAGTTACGGCCCCCTCCCATAAACATGTAACTCAATCAGCACTGTGAAGACAGGGGCAAAATTGGCCCCTGAAAGCGTGCTGTGAACAGCAGAAAAGTGTGGGTGATTTCATTATCTGAGATTGCTTTGTCATGTTTCTGCTGAACCGAAGGATAACTGAAGTGAACATTAATAATTCAGCACCACGGCCAGGGCCAGGGCTGCAGACTCTCTGGGCCCTCCCCGCCCTGGGCTCCTGAGTTCGGGCGTGGGAACAGTCCGGACCCCCACAGTGGGACCGTGGGCAGTCTGGGAGGCCAGGTCTGTGCCACTCCCCACAGTGACTCAAACCCACGTCTGCAGACCCCGCAGGAGCTTGAGTCCTCGTCGAGCAGGGATGGACCCCACCCCAGACGCAGCCCTTGCTCAGGCCCCCTGGGCAGTGTCTGGTAGCTCGGGGGCCGCAGGGCTCCTCCAGGCCAGGGTCTCCTCCTTTCTTTGGATGTTGCTTCCGTCTGGTGCCCATGGGTTTTCTTTCAACCCCGGGGACGGCTGCGGTGGATAGAGCAGAACTTTTCTTCTTCCTGGTCTCTTTCCTACCTCCCTGTCCTCTCTCGCTTTTGCCTTTTCCTTTCCTCTCTTTTCTTCTCTCTTGCAGCTCCTGTTCTTCTGTTTAATGCCATTCATTATGCCTCTTGTTTTAATAGAATCCTAGCATGCCAAAGCCACATGTGCCCCTAGTGGCTTCTGATGCCAGACTGGCAAAGCCCGATGCCGTGGGGCCAGGCAGGTCACGCAGACTAGCAAAGCGGGTGGGCACCGAGTGCTGGTGACAGTGCTGCTGTGGACAGCTGTGCTGTGTGTCCCTGCCTAGGTGCTCTCACACTTTATGTTTCAGACCCAAATGCTGGCCCAACAAAACACATTTGGGGCCTGATGTGGCCCGTGGGCCCCAGCTTGAGACCCAGTCCAAGCTGGACCCCTGCCCTACAGAGGATGAAGTCAAGGATCCGAGGAAGGGAAATGACTGGCCCAGGACCACGCAGGGGCAGAGTCTCTGGGCTTCCAGCTGCGGCCCTTTCCAGAACCCGAGCTGTGTCTCTGCACACCCTTCCGTGCCTCTGTGCACTCGTTCAGCAGGGCTCCTCCCGGCCCCAGGCGCTGAGGACCCGCAGGAACCAGCCAAGAGCTTTGCCCTCCCAGGACCCTCGGCCTGTCCTGGGAGGTCACATGTGCTATTCAGTGTAACAGGGGCCAGGGAAGGGTCACAGGCTGTCTGCCTGGGATCCCCACAGGTAGCAGGGAGACTCCCTGTCAGGCCTCAATCCAGGGCTTTCCAGGCCACCTTCCCTCTGACCTTGGACTGTCACCTGGAAACCCTGGTTCTTATGCCCCGGCTCCTGAGTGATGAGCCTGAGCAAATGTGACCACCAAAACGTCCACTTGCTGTCCCCCCTTGCAGCAGGCCTGAGGACCGCCTGCATGCTGGGTAGCGAGACTGCCCTCTCCCCACCCGCCAGAACAGGACTGGATGAAGCTGCCACCTCCCCATTGTCCCCTGAGCTCAGGCCTCTGACTCCCAAAGGTCCCGGCTGGAACGAAAATCACAATGTGGCCTCAGTGTGGCAGGAACCTGCCCCAAGTCCAGGCTGGAAGGCCACTGGCCAGGTCTTTGTTTCCCAGTCCACCGGGTCTCCATGCTTGTCGGGAGTGAGCCACAGGCACTTAGAAAAAGTACAAGCTCACTCAGTCACTCACTGGGACATTTGTTCAACAAGCATCCGCCAAGGGCCTCCTTGTCGTGGGCCTGTAAGTGGAGACCTGGACTCTGCCGCCAGCACCCACTGTGCTGGGGGAGATGGCAGCCACCAGAGCTCCTCCTGTGAGGCTGAGAAGACCAGGGCCCTGGGGCTTCTTTCCTGCTTCCTTGCTTCCCCTTGAGGATTGCCTCACCTCGGGTCTCATTCTCCAGTTTTGGTTCTAACTTCATTTGGAGTCTCCATCTCCCAGCCCTCCTCAGATTCCCATTCCTTTAGCTCCTAGCTGGAGGAATACTGGGTTGCGTTTAGTCCCATCTCGCAGGTGAGGAAACTGAGGTCCAGAAAGGAGAAATGATCCACTCAGTCGCAGGGGTGAGAGGTAGAGCTGGAGTAGGCCTCAGTTTCTCCTGACATCCATGGAGAAGGAAAGGGTGGCATTTTGGAAGCCTTGGAACCCAGGTACATCCTCACCTCTGAGAAAAAATAGCCATGACCTTGAGGCAAAGACACAGGTCCACAGGTGGGTCCAGTATTCTATTGTCAGAGCCTGAGGACAGTCGAGCTAGTTAAAGTCAAATAATCCCTAACACTAATTGAATACCTGCTCATTGCTTGGTATTTACTAAGTACTCAGTACTGAGTTCTAAAGAGTTTACACTTAATCTTTATAACAACTATGTGGAGGTTGGGAGGACTTTATCCCTACTTTGCAGTGAGGAAACTGAGGTGCTGAGAGGTTTCTCACAACAGGAGGGGACAGGCGGGGACGAAGCAGGGACCCGGCTCCAAAGCCCACACTCCGGGCCGCTGTGGCACGCAGCTTGGCCAGAGCGCGCCTCCCCATTTCGAAGGAGGGGTGTTGATTTGTAAAGAAAAGAGGGAGGTAACAGAGATCGGGCATTGCCAAACAAACGCCCGGGAAGCCATTCAAACGGATGTCAGCATGAAGAGCTAGAAAGTGGACATGTCCTGCTTCTGCAGGACAGGACGGCTGGGCCGGGGGTGATGGCCAGTGGTCACTCCCTTTTTCAGAGGGAGCAACCGAAAAACAGAGATGCACACACTGAGTGCAGGAGTGCTCTTTTGGCAAACCTCAAAAACAAGCTCCGAGAGCCCTGCAGTTGCTCCCATGAGCGGTCCCTGTCCTGCCCCGCCCGGCCCGGCAGTCACAGATGCGCAGCTGTGGTTAAGGGGCCGTCACCTGTTAACACCTGCAGAGAAGGCAGCTCACCAGGCCTCTGTCAGTGTGCAAGTTTTCTACTGATGATTTAGTGGCTTCAAACAGGCATTTATTATCTCACAGTGTCTGTGGGCTGGACCCGGGCGAGCTGAGCCGCGGGGCACCTCTGCTCCAGGGCCCCTCCGGAGGCTCCAATCAAGGTGTCGGCCACCGCATCCAAAGCTCACCCAGGAAGGATCTGCTTCCACACTCATGCGGTCACTGGTAGGATTCAGTTCCTTGCGGGTTGTGGGCCTAAGAGCCTCTGTCTCCTGCTGGCTAGTTAGTATCCAGAGGCCGACCTCAGCTCCTTGCCACATGGGCCTCTCCGCAATGAACCCTGCACCAAAAGTGTGCAAGCCGAGAACGCAGTCAAGAGAGTCTGCTAGCAAGACAGAGGTTGCAGTAATCTTTTGTGACCCCATTATGGAGGTGACATCCCCTCGACTCAGAGGTATTCTGTTGCTTAGAAGCAAGTTACTCCAGGGGACAGGACGACACAGGCTGCGAATACCGGGAGCCAGGGATCACTGGGGGTCATCTTAAGAGCTGTCTACCAGAGCAGTCATTATTATGTCAGCACAAATTAGTTCATCAGCTCTTTCCAGCAAAATGGTTGGGTGATGGCAGGGGGATTTCCAACAAAAGAAAACAGGAGGGACAAGTTTGTGATCTGAGCTCTGCCCTGGCTGGGTGGGCCTGGTGAACAAGCTCGGAACTGACAATAAACCAAATGTGGGTTTCCCTGAGCCTCGCACCCTTATTTGTAGACAGGTGGAGGCAGAGAGAAATGAGCCAGTCTCTGTGGTTTTTCTATATTTATCCCTGTGCCATAGCTTTGGTACTAAGTCAAAAATTGCATATCCCATGGTGGTGAGATTGGCACTATCCCTGCACCGTCCCCGTCACCAAAGCATCCTCCCCCTCTATGGCATAAAGGACACCCAGCTCTAGCTGCCTGCGCATCCTGCCTCCACAGCACGTGCCACAGTACTGAATGGCTCCTTGGGTCTGCTCTGAAACCCCAGGCTCAGCGTCGCGGGGATTAGCCTGGCCACTCACATTCTGCTCTTTGTCATTCCTGCACTTCCAAAGCCACAGCATTCTCCCCAGAGAGGTTATAGACAGGAACACTTACTTCATTAAAAGACCTATGACAAAGACACATCATTAGTCAAGATTGGCTTAACAAAAGCTTAATAAAGACAACAATGAGGAGATATTAACTCATTTGGCTTATATTTGAGAACCTGACACATCTTAGATGTAGGGCTGTTTTTTTCAGCGTCAGTGATGGATCAAATTTATTTGCATTGGAAAGTAGCTAATGTGCTGATGCCCCAGAAATCTTGTGCTAAAGCCAAGAAGACATCGAACCTGTCTAAATGCATAAACTACCTCCTTACCCACAAAGCTCACCACCACCCAGCCAGACCCCTCTGAGGCTGACACATGTTGCACTTGGAGCCTGGCGTCTGTTCCATTCCCCTTACATTGCAACTTCCCGTTCTCCTTCATTTGTTTTAAGCAAATTATTCAGCCTAGTTGACAAGCATGAAAAAAACATGACCTGCCCTGGGCTTTTCAAAAGAGATTTTCTCCTAAATACGATTCATTGTGCTCTGATCTCTCACTGTATTTTTATCAAATGTTCCACTCCAGCTCTTAAAAGGACACTGCCAACTCTGTGGTTATGGCTGATTTCTTTAACTCTATTGTCAGATGAATCCCTTATCAACCTGTAACAGAAAATTCCACCATCCGAAGTCTCTGGGAGTCTAGAGACAGACCACAAAGACATTCAATCACAAACATGTATCGGGTAACTACGATCGGGCAGCCCCTTTCTATGCAAGGCTTACGTGGTCTCTGATCTTACAGAAGTTGCATTCTAGAAGAAGAGATAGACTATAAACAAATAAAGAATGAGATAGATAAAATAATTTTGGATAGTGATAAGTGTTATGAAGAAAATACAAAAGGCGGATGCAACAGAAAGTCTCCCCAAGAAAGCTCCATTTGAGCAAAGCCCTGAGTGAAGATGGGTGAGCGTAGCAAGTTTCTAAGGGAAGAACATTCCAGAAGAGAGAACAATGGCTCTCCATCTCACATATCATGGATGCCACCAATCAAGCGAGGGCAAGTTGCTGCCTTCAGGGTCCGTGTGCCAGGAAGCCCAGCTCTTCCCGGGAGCAGAGAGGAGCGGGCAGACCTGCAAGGAGGGTCTGGGAGGTGGGCTCCGTCCTCTGCAGGAAGCATCAAAGGTACTGGCGGCAGGGAACACTCTGTCTAGCTCAGAATCTAGCTCAGGGAGTAGCCCAAAGGAGGTGCTAAATACAGTTAGTTGAATACGAAAATGAAGGGTAAAGGGGAGAAAAAAGGCTTGGGAGAATTACGACTAGCCAGCCAAGAGGTCGTAGATGAATGATTCTTAGTGCACAGGGCCAACTGGCTATGGCCCACCTTACTTCCTGATAATTATTATTATAAATCTCCATTCATTTAGCACCTATTATGCTCAAAGCATTCATTGACCACTTTAGTAAACAATTTGTAGGCATGACCTCTTTTAATTCTCCCAAAACTCTTCGAGGGAGGTATTATTTCCTGTTACACAAAGATATTGAATCACAGTGATCCACAACACTCTGAGTGGATGTGGAGAATGATGGAGGATGAAATTTGGGGCATTTCGGGACAGTTCTGTGTCCCACTAGACCATGACTCCATCACACTGTTGGAGAAATCTCAGGAGAAATTGTTTCTAATGGCCTCGTAGGTGTTCATGGTCCTGAGTTGGTGACTCTGTGGCTTTCTCAGAAAACTGAGAAATGCACATTTATTTATCCATTTACTCAAATATATTTATTGAGCATCTACTATATGCCAAGCACTGTACTGGAGATATATCAGTAACTAAAGATTCTAGAACTACGGGCCTCCTCCCAGCAAGAAGTAACTCCTGGCACAAGGAACAAGAAGAACAAAGCCGAGACTGGCAAAACCACAATCCACGTCTGGTCTTTCTTCTCCTCCCACATTCACAGCCCAGACATCTCTCACACACACGGCATTCTTTAAACCAGCAGGACGTGGCCAGGAGACAGGTGGGTAAGAAATGGCCAGGAAGCTCACCAAACACAAACACAAGATGAAAAGCAAAGTCTAGCCAGTGCCAGGGCTGGCCTCTTTGTCCACAAGAGGTAAGATGCCACAGTGGCCGGTCTCCTCCGAGGCCAAAGGTGGTGACTGGACTCTATAGCTGGATCCAGCACCCGCGGGCACAGCCAGCCTGAAGCACCCCTCTGTCTCATCCTCCATTCGCTTCCAGTTCCCCCCGACCTCCCCGGCCATCCGTCAGCCTTGCCTTTCTCAACTGTCTTCTCCACGTCGCCATGGATTTCTCTCCCAACTCTCGCTCGTGTCGTAAGGGCAAGAAAGGAAGGTTTCCTCCTCTGTAGGGCGGCTAAGGAAGTGCTGTCTGTCCGGCAGAAACGGCTCTCCTGCGAGGGGCGGGGGAGGACACGGGGCTGGGACGACGTGGCCGGCAGCTTTCTCTCCAGGTGCCGTCCACCCCCTGGGCAAGCTGTTCTTCGCGGGGGTCACGTAAGATCCCTTGCTTCTGCCAAGCCGCAGGCACAGCGTGTATCCTCATTGCACTGGGCAGCGTCCCCTCATAGGGACCTCATAGCTGTCTCGGGGGGGGGCCTGACACCCACGTTTCCTCCATCAGTTCTCATGCTGTCTCAAGGCCCCTCAACTCCACCAGGTCTTTAGACCTCGAACAACTCAAACACCGTGGGCCTGTACATGTTCTGCAGCTTTGAGGCCTCATCCCGACAGCCTGTCATCACCCCCTACGGGCTGGGTGGTCTTGGGTGAGTTACCAAACCCCCTGGGCATCGTTTCCCTCCCTCCATTAATCAAATGGAAATAATGCTACTTAGCTCATTCAAGGTCTTGAGAGCGGGTGCAGATCTCTTTGCACAGTTCTTGGCACATTGGAGGCATGAAGTTGGTGGTTCTCAGCTGTGGGTACTCATGAAAATCATCTGGGGAGCTTTCAATAAATTCTGACTCCCAGGCCCCAACTCAGACCCACAAAATTGGAATCTCTGGGAGTGGGAGCCTGGGCATCAGTATTTCTTAAAACTCCCACAGTGATTTTAATTTGCAGCTAGGAAAGACAGCCCCTTCACTGGATAAAGACAGCTATCGTGATTGCTGCTGTCACTGTGTTTTGCCCCACACTGTCCAGATGCAAACCCAAAGGTACGTGGAACCTCTAGGAGAAAAGACTCGCTTGTATCTAAAACTGGTGGAGTGTCTGTGGTTCTCAGCCGAGCCTCTCTCGTCTTTCAGAGAGAACTCAAGGAACCTCGGAAGGCTCTAGCCTGTGGCACAGTGTCGTGGGTAAAAGGCACCTAATCAAAAATTTCAGGGATAATTGGCGAATTGGCTCTTCATAGGAAGGCGGTGATCCGCATTAAGCACCACGAGGCGGGGAGAGCCGCCATGGCCCCGTGCTCTGGGCTCCTGCCACGTCTGCGAAAGTGAATCAGTCCCAGGGACACACGTTCCCTCCTCATGTGACCCTGTCGGCGAGCCCCGCTCCACGGCTGAGATCCGCGGACGAAGGCGGTAACAGGGGAGCCCGCGTGGCAAGTTCGAATCCCAAAGCCATGACGGTCTGATCTGGAGGGACGGGAGCGAGAACCTTGGGCCCGCAGAGCCGAGCAGGCAAGCGCGGAAGCGAATCCCGGGAACAAAGCATCTGTGGTCTGACTGGAACAAGCTGCCCGCTTGGTGACACCGCTGCCTTGTGGTGGGATTTATGACATCGATGCCTTCAAAGGCCATTAAAAAAAAAAAAAAGGAACAGTCTCCTTTTCCTGCGTCCCTCTACGTCTGAATTGGAGTCAGAGCCCTCGTTACTTCATTAGCTTGTCTCGTTCCCTCGGTGGCAACTGAGTTCACAAGCATTTGATTTAAGCTGCAATTAAAAGCCCCAATCACAGAAATACATTTTTAGAAGATAATTGGGTGCACCGTGCCAGCCTGTTGGCCTATTAGCCAGCTCTAATTGTGGGCCCGTAAATTAAAAGCAAGTGCAAGTAAATAGTTCATGCAAAGACACGTGAAAGGGAAAGATGCGTGTTCCCATCGATCAAGGACTCTGCCCTCTGCCCTCAGCAGGGATCCTGCCTTGGCGGGGGCCACACAGCCGTCGCGCTGGTCCGGACGCCGTTTGGGCGCCGGGCGCTGCGGTTGCTGTGCGTACCTGAGAAAGAAGACGCTTGAGAGAACGGTTTTCCATCTTGCTCTTTTGCTTCCACATCCTGCTTCTTTCTTTCCTTTTCCTATCAGTGAAGCCCCCAAAATGAGCCTGAAGATCTTTATTTCTTCATTGTTCACCCCTCCTTTCATAGCAGTAGCTCCCATACTAGCGACTTGAGCTAAATAAAGCTTTTTCATTTCTTTTCCTTCCGGAAGGCTGGCAAAGATAGAGTAGGTTGCCTCTGCGGGCTAGAGTTCCCCTTCCTTGGGGGAGAGAGGGTAGATTGTACCTTGGGCAGTAGAGAGATTTCAACTATGGAAGGGAATTGTAATATATCAAAGCAGGCTGACTGATCTTTGCCATTCCTCCAGTAAATTCCACCCTGATTTTCTTCTGGGACAGCTGCCCTCTCTCCCCTGAGCCCATGGGGAGTTACGGTCGACCCCAGGGATGTCCGCGAGCTCTCGGCTCTGTCTCCACGGGAGGCGCACACTCCCCAGCCCCGGGGCGCTGTCCTAGCCGTGTGGCCGACCCAGCCAATGGCACATGAGTGGTCATGACACAGACCACGTCTACGAGGACACTTTCAACTGATTGCGCCTGTGATCTCCATTCCTGCTCTCCCTGTCTGTCTCAGAAATGGCCTCAGCACACACAGGGGCTCTGCAGAGACACGTGCAGCCCACCCGCAGCTGACCCACAGCTGTCAACACGCAAGGAGTGAGGGAAACCCGCAGCCGAGCCGGGGAGCTGTGGGGCGTCATCGGGGCCCCGGGAGGAAAAGAGACGCGCTTCCCCCAGGCTGAGAAGCTGGAATTGGGGAAGGTGAAGCTGCCACCGCGACCTGCCACCACGTAGCTTGACAATGAGGCCCAGACGGGGAGGAAACCCGGCCCGAGACACAAGCCAGGCCTGCGGCGTCCTGGGGCGTCAGCCAGGCCACGTGGACAGTCGATCCTCCCCTGGACGTTTGGGCTACGAGACCCAGGTTCCTCTCGCGCTCAGGCCTGTTCGCATTGGGTTTTCTGTCACATGCAACTGGGAGAATTTTCACTGAAACGGATTCCAAACCCGAGGTCCTCACTCTCTCAGACCACCCTGGGTGTCTCCTCACGAGACAGAGGAGCCCAAGGCCTCAGGAGCAGAGGGACCTGTCCCCAGGGCCTGGGTGCTCGCCAAGCCGGAGAACCCACCCTGCCCTGGAGTTATCCGGGGCAGGGATTTGAGGAATGGATTCCGGAAGACTGAGCTGGAGAGAAAACACTTTTATAAAAGCCCAAGGGAGACTGGATATGTCACCCATAGCCTTGGAGCTGCAAACCGAAGCCTTCTCCTCAGCCCTCATCGATCCTCAGAGCAACCACCGCTGGCCAGTAAGACTTGGCTAAGACTATTCTAGAGTTTTATTTCTAAAAGCATCGATGACAATTTGATTTAGATGATTAATTTCTTCACCAATAGCCATTTCTTCCTGATTTAAGTCAGAAATGAAATAATACAAACTGACTGAAATATCATTGCAGAATCAATAAAACATCCTCAACAGATAATTACAGCATTAATGCACTTATTCTCCGGTTGGTGCATCAATCATAGTTAATGGGGATAACTTGAAATGATTTTAATTAAAGGCATTTGTGTTTTCTGTTGCCCTGAATCCCAGAAAACTCAATGCTGATTCAGAGGAGGCCTAAGAGACCAGGGCTTCTCAGACTGGCTTTGCCTGAACCCTGGGGGTCTGGAGAAGGGCTCCTTGGGCCCCTGTAGGAAGCAGCCCTGGGATCTCCAGTCTCATTTTAAACAGAATGTCTCTGAATGTGAATTTATTTGAATGATTTTAGGTACCATAGTTAAGAGAAGAAAAGGAGGCTGGACATGGTGGCTTATGCTTGTAATCTTTAGCACTTTGGGAGGCTGAGGCAGGAGGATCTCTTGAGGCCAGGAGTTTGAGACCAGCCTGGGCAACATCATGAGACCCCAATTCTACAAAAAAACTTTAACAATTAGCCAGATGTGGTGGTGCATGTCTGTAGTCCCAGCTACTCAGGAGGCTGAGGCAGGAGGATCGTTTGAGCCTGAGAATTTGAGGCTGCCGTGAGCTATGATGGCACCACTGCACTCTAGCCCAGGCAACAGAGTGTGACCTTGTCTCAAAAAAAGAAAAAAGAAGAGAAAAGGGTAAAGAAGGGAGTAAATAAGAAAAGAACAAAGAAAGAAGAGGATGAATTTAAAAACCACTGATCTAGTCCAACCTCCTCATTTTTCAAATGGGGAAACTGAGGCTCAGAAAGTGGGAGGTATTCATTCGACGGCACACAGATGCTCGACGACAGAGCAGAGATGGAAATCCAGGCTAATGTGTTTCCCATCACTCCAGCCTTACGCATTTTAGATTTCAGAGACAACAGATATATTTCACGGGGGCAAGGACAATTGGGGCATGTTGCCCCAAGACATCGTCAGGAAGGCCTCCTGCCCCTGGTCCCTCCTTCTTAATAGCTACACATGCCATGCCTTGTCCTCGGCCTGAGACTCCAACCAAATTATTCTACTTGAGTTCTTTCCCAAGTGATCTAAAGTCCACGCCCAGCAACTCTTGGTGAGGAAGCTCCAGCCTGGACTGGTAACTGCTTTTGCCAGTCGCCATGTTTTCATTCACTGACGTGCTGCTTCCTGTGCTGAAACACTATGCTGGACACTCAGAAGTTGCAGGAAAATAAGGGCCTGTGGCCACACCCTTATAGTCTGGAAAAGAAGGTAAAATTAATAGACCAACAGCACAGTACAAGTTTCAGTTGGCGTTTCTCCTCTGTCAAACCATAACATCCACGAGGCAGGCATGGCTTATATCATTCACTGCTGGATCTCCAATGCCTGCAGGATACTGGGCATATAGTAGATGCTGAATAACTATTTTTTGGATACTTTAAAACAACAATAATAGAAGTTGACACCTACCATGCACCAGACCCTATTGGAGGTTGTTGTGTAATAAAGTATTCAATCTTTACCACAGCCTGCGATGTAATGATATTATTATAATCCATTTTATAGCTAAGGCACAGAGGAGTTAAGAATATTGCCTAAGGTCACACAGTCAAGAAGTGACAAAACTGGCATTTGATCCGAAGCCATTTCCAAAGGCTTCACTCTTTTTCTTTTCTTTTCTTTTTTTTTTTTTTTTTTTTTTTTTTTTTGAGACAGAGTCTCACTCTGTTACCCGGGCTAGAGTGCTGTGGTGTCAGCCTAGCTCACAGCAACCTCAAACTCCTGGACTCAAGCAATCCTTCTGCCTCAGCCTCCCAAGTAGCTGGGACTACAGGCATGCACCACCATGCCCAGCTAATTTTTTTCTATATATATTTTTAGCTGTCCAGATCATTTCTTTCTATTTTTAGTAGAGACGGGGTCTCGCTCTTGCTCAGGCTGGTCTCGAACTCCTGACCTCGAGCCATCCTCCCACCTCAGCCTCCCAGACTGCTAGGATTACAGGCATGAGCCACCGCGCCCAGCCCAAAGGCTTCACTCTTAACGATATTAATACCCCTAAAAATGTCATGGGATCTCAGAGGAGAATTTCTATGAACAGTCAAAGAAGACTTCATGGGGGAGGTGAAAACTAATCTGTGCCTTAACAAATGGGTAAAAGCTGGACTTGAGGGTGTGGAGAAGGGCATCCCAGGGAGAGGGGCAGAGGGAGTAAAGGCATGGCGGGGGGAGGACATGGACACATGTGAAAGGCAAGTTCAATTTGGCCGAAGCATTTTCTATGCAAAGGAAGCATAAGGAGGTGTGGCCGGAGGAAAGACTCAGAGCCAGGTGTGTGGAGGCCATTAGGAGCTAGTGAAAGTAACATAATCAGAGCTCAGTTTTGGACAGATTTCCACCAGGCCTACCACACAGGTCAGGGGTGGGGTGGCAGAGGAAGGCAGCAAACCGAAGGGCCAAGTGCAGGCCTCCTTGACAAATGGATAAAATTTGGGTGCGGGACCCAGGTCCTGGACGTCTCACTATAGGCTGATACCATTACTTGAGCAATTGGCCTAGTCAATTTCACTCCTATTGACCCTGCCTGATGCTCTTGACCTCAGAGCGACCTTAGATTGAGCTATAATAACAATACATCTGGCGGCTAGATTTCCAACCTCACGTAGAAACAGCTTCTACCTGTAATAGTCATGAATCCAAATGCTGATCCTATTGACAATATCTCTGGCCCCAAAAGATGCACATTTTTTAGGTCCAGATATAAACACGCATTCAGACACCTGTCTCCTCTGGAAATCTTCTCAATCGAAAACCCATAAATTCTTTAAATTCCTGGAATCCTACTGCAGAAAGCATACAGCCTAGATTTAGCAAACACATTAAGGCCACACATACTGTAAAAATAGCCTTTAACTTTGTGCAAAAGTATCATTGCCAATCAATTTTAAAGTAATTGATAGTTATGCCTATTACTTCTGGAAACCTGAAATCTAAGACTGTATTTTGCAGTCATGGCCCCACATTGACTCCATCGCCCTTGACTCTAGTTCAAGAGTGTGTCCGACGGCACCCGGCGTGCCAAGGGCTTGGCAGTGTTGCAGGTAACTCCAGCGAGGGCAGCACTGGGGAGGGAGCTTAGGAAGGAGAAGATGGGGATGGGACGTAGACCTCTGAAATAACTGGCTATCGGGGTGATGGGGGGAAATCGCAAAGTTAAGGAATGCAAATTCTCTCTGGGAAGCTCTAGATCCGCTGTGGCTATCGAGGCTTTGTAAGACCCTCTGTTGGCCGCTGGCATCACGGGCCTGGCTTCTTTCCCTCTTTGTACCGATGACCTTAGCAACGTGACTTCACAGTTCTTCCCATTAAGAGGTGAAGTCTCTTTCTTTACCCTGGAAATCTGGGCTGGCCTTTGAGTCAGGGCTGGGTCTAGGGTGAGGCAGTCACTTGGGCTTCAAGCTTTACAGAGGCACTCACTCTCAGCTACACGCAAGGTCGACACTTGAGAGTTAGTGTCTCCTTAAAATTTGTGCCCTGGGGTCCTCACTTCCCTCGGCCTAATGCTAGTCTTGCTCGTGACTCGCTTTGGTCAGCAGAGCACGCAGGGCTGTTGTGCTGGTCTGCACCTGGCCCCCCACGAGCAGCACGGCTCCATTTGTAATCCTGGAACCTGCCGTTGCCGCGAGAGCGAGGCTGGGTTAGCCCGCCGGAGCGTGTTAAGGAGAGACACGTCGTCCCAGCTGAGGCCATCCTGGACCAGCCATGCCCCAGCTGACCACAGACGCACGGGCCAGCCCGGCCGAGCACAGACCAGCAGACGCGCCAGCCAACCCACAGGCGCATGAGAAGTCATGAATGGTGGTTGTTTTAAGGTGCTTTGGGGGTGGTTTGTTGGGAGCAGCAGATGACTAATATATGTTCTGCTAATATTCCTACTATTCCCGCTGCTATAACAAAATACCACAGACAGGGTAATTTATAAATAAAAGAAATTTGCTTCTCGCCATTCTGGGGGCTGGGAGTCCGAGATCGAGGCGCCAGCAGCAGAGTCAGCGTCTGGTGGCGGCTGCTCTGCTTCCGAGAGGCACCTGCGGCTGCGTCCCCCTGTGGCAGGAGGGCAAGAGGGGAAGAGGCGGCAGAAAATGGCCTAGATCGTTCCCTCGAGTCCGTTTACCAGGATGCTAATCCCGCTCCTGCGAGCAGAGCCCTCATGACCTAAACACCTCCTAAAGCCCCGCTGCTTAATACTGTCACGCTGGGTCTTCGGTTCCAACACACGAATTTGCAGGGGACGCTTATGTTCAGACCACAGCACTACTTACCAGTGTTTGTCTTCACCCAAGGAACTTACTGAAAGACTAATAAGTTAATGATTCTGGATCCAGTGATGTACTCAGACAAGTGTAAAAGCAACTCAAGTTACCAGAATGCAACACGAAAAGAGGAGTTCTTCTCTGTTAATTCTGCCCAGTAATCTTGAACAAATCTTCTTCCACCTCGGGGAATGAGACCCTCTTTTTAGAAATGAGTGGTTTGCTCCTGAGCAGGGGCAACAGGTTTGTTAAACATGCCAGCCCCAGTCTGCCGGGGACAGCCGTGTACTGGGGGCGGTTGAAGGGCTCTGAGACGAAGCAGGAAAGAACGCTGTTACCAGTCAGGGGCGTCTGCCACGATCAAACCCAGCGGGGAGAGGGACAGGGGCGAGGCGCTACAGCAGCACCCGTGGCCCACAGTTGTCCTAACTGGACAGACCCTGCGAGGATGCTGCCAGCCCCGCAAGAGGGTTGGTCCTGCCGGACCAAGCCAAGCCGTGAAGACCTGTTACTACCATGGACAGCTCTTTACTTCCTGCCTTCTGCCCTTCAGCCCAAAAGCAGCAGTTTTGTTTAAGTTGTAAAAACAAGGACACAAAGCCTGGGACGGTGCTTGTGTCCCTGTCCTGGATGGCGGGCAATGTATAGCACTGGACAGCTTTTCTCCCAGGTGACGCCCCCTCCGGTTGCCCCGGTTCAGTTGTCTCTGGAACTGGAAGCCACAGTGCGAAGCAGAAAAACCACTCCGGTGGCTCCACATGCAAATCTAGGGCCTCACTTTCCCTCTCTTTACGGAAATTTACTTTCAAGAATGTCTCTGTTCTGTGAAGCACAGGACATTCATATTAACAAGGTCACGGGAAGGGCCCCTGGGGCGAGGGTCCTTCCCAGCACTGGCGTCTTCCCCCCAGCTTGGACCACCACCTTGCCGCCCTGCACCCGCCCACTGGCTTAGCTGGAAGATGCAGCTCACCTGTATAAAGACTCACGCCTTCGGGTCTTAAGTCCTGGATGTCCTCATTCACCAGAGGAGGGTAAAAATAGTTCTTGGCATATGGAAATCACTTCACAGCTTACAAATTGCTTTCACAACCTTAATTTCATTTGATCCTCAAAGCAGCCCTGTGATGAGAAAACTGAGGTCCAGGCAGGCTAAGTGCTAAGCGCCAGGGCAAGCAGGAAGGCAGAGGAAGAGCTGGGACCGGAACACGGGTCTTCTCATTAAGATCCTGTCCTCTCTCCACAGCACAAACCTGCGCCTTCTTATCCAAAGCCACCCCTGTGGCCACACGACTGCTGCCAACAGCATTACCAGGCCACCAGGGACTCCACCTCCCTAACGACCAGGGGCCAGGCAAAGACATTTGTCAGCTTCCCGAACTTCTGCTCCCCCATCTCCACCGCTCACCGAGCCCCCTCTGTTGTCCGAATCTCCCAGCAGGGCGGTTCTAGCTCAATGTTTCCCACACAGGGGAGGCAATGTGGGTGAAGCTCTCAGAGCAGGCAGATGTGAGCACAAACACTGACTCCACCACTTCCTAAGAGGATAACATGAGCAAGTGACTTGACTTCTCTGACCCTCAGTGTTCTTTTCCATAAAATGGGAATAATAATGGTAATACCCCCATCATAAAATTTCTTTAAGAAATAAGCAAAATGAATAAAATAACATAAAGGAGTTTAACAGTGTCTGATACGCAATGAGTTCAATAAATGGTGCTAGTACTAGTAGTATTAATAGTAACTAAATAAAAAAAACAAACAACAACAATAATAATACCTTTAAGCTAAGCCAAGTAAACAGGGGCAAACCTGGTACCTAACGTTCCTTTCCCTGGTGTGTGGCCATTGTTTGAAGGTCTTTCCAATTGTGCAGAAATCGGAGCACACACCCGGAAACATCCCCATGCCCCATTCATTACCCCTAACGAGAGCTCTGCGTCAACGCCGGATTTCTTGGGTGTAGGATGCAGACAGTACATTGGGGGAGGAGGAGTGGGTTGTATAATCAGGTGTGTGATTAGTCATGCTAATGGCAGTTATTATACTGCAAGTAGAACTAATTTACAATAATTTAATCATCAACAAAAAACTGCAGGAGGAGGAATCTGGGTTGCTGGATTTTCAGACAAGGGCTCTTGACAAACAGTTCCAGTGTGACCCTGAACTTATGTAATTCTGGAGGGAAAGAGGGGGCCTGAGTCTCCCTGTGTCTAAAAGAATGATGACTAACATTTGCATAGCAACGCTGGCGTTTACAAAGCACCTACATGTTCCAAATCTCCTTTGACTCTTGGGACAAACTTTCATGGTAACGCATTCTTTGAACTTGATTTAAGATGACAAACTAGGCTGAGAGGTGAGACGGGATGGATGCTCGGTAGGACTCGAACCCAGGTCTTCGGACTCCAGATTTCACGTCCTTTCCAAACCAGTGGTGCTCATTCAGAGCAATGCATCTGGAGCACCCATGAGAACTTACCAAAAAATAAACAAATCCCTGGGCCCCAGTTATATTTTTATTATGATCCGATAATTCTGGGATGAGGCATGAGAGTCTGATTCAGAAACATGCTCCAAGTTAAAAACCACTAAATCGCAGGATGAAAAGAAGAGACACAGCCCAGGGTGCTGTGAGAGACTGGGTTAGAGTCTTCGCTACGTATGTTTCAAACTTGACCAGCTTTATCAGCTGTGTGGCCTGAGTCAAGTCACTCGACCTCTCTGGAGCCTCGGTTACCTCATCGGCAAATGGGGCTGATAACATCTACATCCGGGGCTAAATGAGAAAATGTAACCGAAACCCCAATAACAAAGGAAATAGTGTTAGTTCTCCTCCATTCTCTTGGATAGTAGATATTTGAAACAAGAACTCAAGGATGTGATTGATACTTCTTTTGTTACCAACAGCTATTGTTCTCTTGAATCAAAATCTATTGTAAATTTTAAAAACTTAATGCTTAAAAATCAACTACAAAAAGACACAAACAAGACAACCTGCTCCCCAAAGAACAGAGCGCTCAGCTTTTCCTGCCAAAACATGCGCCCCGGCGCACGTAGGCAGCTCTCCGGACGCCCAGTCACTGCCCAGCCACCCCGCTGCGTCCGCGGCACTGAGAGCACACGCTCCCCCTCAAGCCGTGAGGGGAGTTCAGCTATTATTTTTGTTTTTGCTATTTGAGAAAAACAAAAGGGTCAAATAAAAGGCATTCTCTTTCTGCCAGGAAATCCCCAGGAAAAGGAAATCAGTGATTCCCTCGCTGCTGAGATAAACGCGTTGCAGATAGTCCAAATCCCTGGTGCCCTGGGACTCAGGAAAGGACCTTTTGAGTTCTCAAACTTGCTGTGACTTGCTGAGGTTTCTGCTGGCCTGCGGGTGTTCCCATCCTGGATGATGACCCAGACGCTCCTGCTGGTAGCAGCTGGGACAGCAACCAGAGGTGGTGTGTGGCAAAGACTCACAGCAAAAAGGCCGGCAGCAATTGCAGCCCCAACGCAATCCCGGGGTGCTTCCCCCGTTTTAAGCATCGTAAGTCCTGACCTCCCAGTGCCATTCTCCACCTTCGGCATCCTCTGGCCAGACCCGTTCTCTGCACGGAGGGAGGTGCTCTGAGAGCCGGTCCCAATGCCCCGGGAGGCCATGACTCAGCCTTCTGGTGTCCTCCCGTCTCAGGTCACAGGGAATCTCATTACCGAATCTTAGGTGCTCTCAGTTGACTCTGGAGGAAAAAAAATCTGGCTTCGGCCAGCCTTGGAGTGCTTCAGCTGTCAACGTGGGAAGCTTAATGAGCTAGTGATGGAGAGAAAAATGCCCCATCTTTTTCAACCGAGGCTTAATCCTGGCTGCCTAATTGTGCCCAGCTGTTCCACGATGCCCTCCCAACCTGGTTCCAAACTGCCCACGAGAGGGCTGGCCGGCCACACAGCCAAGGCACAGGAAGGCCAGCTCCTGGCCCAGCTGGACCTAACACTCGGCACAGAGAAATCCACGTCGTCTGCTGTGTGCCCACAGACGCTGGCCCACAACCCAGAAGCCCACCCTGGAAGCTCTCAGGCCGTGTCTGGCTCAGAAAGATGCACTGCATTTAACTGGAGTTTTTGTAGTGTTATCTAATCGTGTAATTCTGGATAGTTAGAAACATTTACTTCAAAAGATTTCACCTTAAAAGCCCAGATTTCTGGTTTCTCTTAGAAAATCAGGTCTAGCCCCTAGGCCCACGTTCAGCCAGACGGCGTGGCACCGCCCCTGCGAACAGGGTGGGCTCGGGGCCACCGCAGTCTCCAGCACGCCCGCCTGCCCCTCAACGCTCGGACCGTGGAAAACCTTTGTGTTTGTGACCCCTGATGACTGTCATCTGACATGGCTTTGGTTTTTTTCATATGTGCCATGACAGGGTTAGCCAGGAGAGACTCTGTGGTCCTTCAGAAGTCCCACCTGGCCCCAACGGCCCTCTTGAGTGCAGGGTGCGGGACCCCTGGGCTGAGCCAGAGAGCAGCGGCAGTGAAGTGAGTCACCAGGCTACTCCTCTGGAGGTGCCAGAGGAGAGGCCATGCCCTCCTCTCTGGGCAGACGGCCACCCCTGGGGTCCATCTGTCACCGGCCTCCCTCACGCGCCAGCTGGGGCAGGCCTTGCCCTCAACAGCTCCAACTCGGGGAGGCTGGGGCACACTGCGGCACTCAGAGCGGTTGCTCCTTTGTCGTGTTCTACCCTCTCTCCCGTCACTGCTACTCCAACCCCTTCTGGTGGCCAGATTTAATGAAGAAGGACCGAGAAGAAATGTGGCATGGCTTGGAAGAGAGGGGCTTGGGGATGGCCTGCTGGGTGCTTGCCCGGAGCTTGCTAGGGCAATGGTGCCCGGTCAGGAAGGACAAGGTGAGCCTCCGCCCGCCCCTAGTCGCACATCCCATTCTGCCCGCTCCGCTCAGCCAACCCGCAGAGCAGCCCGACGTTTAAAGATTACCAAGGCGCGTTCGTAACGCAGCCGCTGCCTCTTTGTCTGTCCTTGCGCCAACAGCAGCAGAAGGGGTGCTAATTAGAGGGTGAATTATTAGCTTCCCATGGTGCACTGCAGGGACAGTAAAAATGAGGGGACTTTGCTGCTTGCCTTTTAGATGGTTAGTCTTGGTTTAATATATTCGTGTTTCTAGGTGAGCAGCAGGGGACAGTTTTTATGATTATAATTGTTGCATAATTACTGGCCTAAGGTTGCCTATTGTTAAATAAAAATGCTGAGATACTAATGTTTTATTGAACAGTACAAGGAGATAAAATTGTAATATCTTTTCCTGAGCAATCGAAGCTGCTCATTTGCAGCCTGGTGACAACCCTCAGTCGTCTGGGGAAGAGGTGGATGGGTTCTGCCCAGGCTAGAAGTCAAATGTAGAAAATTCTCCTGGAAAAGGACAGGAGCAGGACAGGGAAAGGGACGCTGAGGCGTCTTGGACGGGCCCTGGCCGTCTCTGCGTGTTGCAGGGGCAGGGGCCGCCCGGACCTGGGTCAGTGGCCTGCAGTCAACAGGAAGGGCAGCTCTCGGCCAGCTGGTCCGTGGGCAGGAAAATGTCACGCATGGCCTTTCCCATGAAGAGTGCCCATTCCTGCAAGAGAAACTAAAGGGACACTGAGGCAGAGGTACCGAGGTCTGCTGGGATATGGCCACCGTCAGATGGCCCAGTGGGGACCAACATCCCTTCTTTGGGCACTATTAACTCTTCAATTCTTCCAGTCACTGAGAAATTATCTGGAACTAGCCAGGCAATAAACCTTTAATATTTTTTCAAATCTCCATCTCTTACTCCTCACCCCGCTGACCTACCGTGCCCCGAGTGGCCATCACCGCAGCCTCCTGATGGTCTTCCTGCCTCCAGCGTCTGCTGCCCGCAACCCGTCTCGCACAGCCCGCCGAGACTGCTGCAGCCGGGCAGGGCATGATTCCTGCCAGGAGCCAAAAAATGAAGGAAAAAAAAATGCATTTGCATCCGATCTGCTGCCTCACCTGGCCGGAAAAGCATAATGAAGAGTGGGAAATGCCACTCAATTTGGAGAAAACAGTCAATGCCTGATCAGTTTGGGATGACCCCTCAGGGGTCCCATTCCTCGGAGGGATGAAAGAAACAGATCACGGATTTCACCGTCCATGCGGGTGTGCACAGCGAGGGAAAGTGGGCAGACAGGAGGCAGAGCAAACCTGACTTCAGACATTCAAAGAGCGGAATGGCACTCCACTCTGTCACATGCTCGGACGGGGACGCTCTGCCTTACAGCTTTGTGTCATCTGCAGATTTGTTAAGCAGACCTTTGCTGTCTTTGATGAAAAGTATTGAGCTGACAGTATGGACTCAAGGAGAATCCATTGCATCAGAGAAAAAGAAAAACGCTTCCTTCCCAGATGGTCCTTGGGGCCTTCCTAGGTCCAGCCCAGTGAGACTCCTAGTTCTTGGCCAAGACTTTCGCAGCACGGTTTCCCTCTCGACAGGTATCCCTGCGGTTCATCTCAGGCAAACCTCAGTCTCACGGAAAGAGCCCTGGGCCGGGCGTGAGGAAGCCTGAGTCGGGGGCCGGGCTCAGCCATGCCCCTGCAAGGACAGGTCACCTCCACCCTCATCTCCGGAACAGAAGTCACATCACCAGGATGCCTGCCTCACACAGCTCACGTGAGGACGGAATGGACTTCAAGGAATCAGGGGCTGTCAGAGTCAGAAAAAGCTCATCTGATTCAATTTCCTTCCAAATGCAGGAAGTCTTTCCAGAGCATTCCTGACAGATGTTCATCCTCCCTCCGCACAAGGAGAAAGGCAATAGCGGGCTCAGAGAAACTCCTCCCTTTGTCAGACAGCTCGGACTCTGCTTCTACACATGAGCAGAGATCTGGCCAGCCCTGGTCCCACTGCCTTGAGGTGTACCTTGTCCACGTGATGGGCTCGCAGGAATTTGAAGACAGTGATTTGCCAGCTCTTGGTCAGCGATTTTCAGGACAACTATCCCAGGTTCCGCAGCCACTCTTCATGTTTCAAATCCTTTATCATCTTCCTTTTCTAGACTCTCCCCTTAGCTAACCTACCCATCCTACACCAGAAGGGCACACACTCTATATGCAACCTGGCCAGTCCAGAATACAGTGGCCTCCCTCACCTCCCTCAGTCTAGTCACTATACTCCTACTAATGCAGCCTATGACTGTAATAGCTTTCTGGCAGGCACATCACATCATTGGCTCATATTGAGCCTATGCTCAACTAAATCCTCTACCTCTCTTTCACATAAATGGCTTTCAATTGAAAAATGAAAAGTCTCACCCTTCAATTGATTATTTTGAAACTAAATGTATGATTTTATATTTCTGTTTTGTTTCAATATGTTGGTTTGGATCTATCTTTCCAAGCTATGATAAATCTTTATAAATCCTGCTTCTGTCACCTCATGCTTGAACTGGAAAGCTCTGCCTTACAGCTTTGTATCATCTGCGGATTTGTTAAGCAGACCTTTACTGCCTTTGATGAAAAGTATTGAGTTGACAGTATTGATCCATGGAGAATCTATTGTATCAGAGAAAAGGACACTATCAAGACTAACAGAAATAAAATTAGTTAAGTTAGTACATTGAGGGAAAAGTGTACAGACCACAAAAATCTTGGGGTTAAAAATAGACAAAAGAAGGGGGGAAACACCCAATGCTTACATTTGCGAGTCTACCACAAGGGGAGTCACGATCCCAAGATCACAATTGGATTTGACCAATTAACATTAAGATTATGTAAATCTGAGCGATTTTTACATCACTGTTTCCCTGGAAACAGGGTCCCAGTTTATGAAAATGATGCAACAATGAGACAAACTACATATAAACAAAGAAACACACGATCTAGTCTCTGCATCTAGGTGAAGTCAACTCCTAGACATAAGGAAACATTTAAGTTACATATAAAAGAGCTAAAATGAGTTTTCATCCCACAAAGCCTCCAGACCTGTTGTTTTCCCTGTGGGTTGAGCTGCAACCTGTACCAATAAATCAAAGAGTTGCACATCTGTGTCTTCTGCCATTCAGCAGAGCTGTCTGGAAGGTTGGACCAGGAAGTAAGTGGTGGCTCTGTCTTCCACATAAGGCGCTGGAGATGCGGCGTATATTGCTCTTCCTGTCCTCAACCTTGCTCAGGAGCACAGAGATCCCCGGAGGGCAAAGCACAAGTAGAGCTCAGTGCCTTCCTTTCCTGAGGCTGCTGTAACCAACTATCACAACACGCAGGCGTCAACCAGCAGAAGTTTATTCTCTCACAGTTCTGGAGACCAGAAGATCAAAATCAGTTTCACTGAACTAAATCAAGATGTTGGCATGCCCACATTTCCTCCAGAGTCTCCAGGGGAGAATTCATTCCTCGGCTCCTCCAGCTTCTGGGGGCTGCTGGCATCCCTTGCCTTGTGGCCACGACACTCAGCCTCTGCCTCCACAGTCACGCTGCTGTCTCTGCTGTGGGAGTCACGCCTCCCTCTGCCGCTGTCTTATGAGGACACTTGTGATCGGGCTTAGGGTCCACCTAGATATTCCAGGATAATCTCCTTATCCCAAGACCCTTAATCACATTTGCAAGGACCCTTTGCCTTTTAAGATAACATTTACAGGTTCCAGGAATGGGGACCTGGTATTTTTTATATTTTTGTTCTTTTATTTTAATTTTTTATTTTTTCTAACCCCAATAAACCTCAGGGTCTTGATATTTTTGGTCAGCCATTTTTCAGCCTACTATACCCAGTGTCAATTAAAAAAATGTTGACTGGGACAAAGTTAACACTGGAACCCCACATGGGCTAGGATCCTCCATCCTGGGATAATCACTTCTTAGTCAGCATCCTGGGAAAGCACATACATCCAGCTTTCAAGAGCTGATTGGAAAATCACCCCAGGAATGGATAAAATGTACAAAATCTGTCCAGGAATGTATTAAATGTTATTACCAGTTCCCAAAAAAGAAATGACCCAGGGCCTACACGTGGAAAAAAGAAGCCATTTAAATCTCCCAAAGGATGTTATTTTTATGACACTCGTCCCTATAGGTACTTAGTGAGTTCTGGGTCCCCTCAACACAGAAACAGGCGGGCATGGGGGCTACAGGTGGGATTCCCCAGGAAGAAGATCCTGATATGGAGTTTGGCATGCAATGTGTCTATGAGGGCGTACCCTTGGGACAGACACCAGTGGCGTGGGGGCAAGGCAGCAGGAGTGGGCAGAGGGAAAGTCTAGCTGCAATGTAGACCCAACAACAGCCTTGGCTAAGCCCACAGCTGGAATGACCCTTCAGAGTTGTCCAGAGTTGGGCCTACATGATCAGGCCTTTATAGGCACACATCACATTAGTCATTGGATGTGGGCCACCCAGGGAGAGGTGCGACTTCAGGCCAGGCAGCTCTCTGCAGCTGAGATTGTCCCTTCAGGGGCTGACACCTGGAGGCCATCTGCTGATCGTATTTCCAGAGCTGAGCACGGCCTTCCTTGAAGGAGGATCTCCGCCTGGCACCAGGGTCCCCATTGTTTCAGGAGGACGCGTTCTCTTTCATCACCAAACACTGAGCACCACAATGGAGAGAACTCAGGACGAATCAACCATCCAGAGTCAAATGGGGATGGCTACAAAGCGTCACATTTAGGTTTCTTTGTTGTTTTATTGAGTATTTTGTTTATTAGTTTTTTCATTTAAGATGTTTTCAAGAAACTTGCCATTCAAATTCAGTTTCCTTCAAAAAACACTTATTACCAGGAGCAAGACAAAGATGTTCACTCTCCCTCTCACCACTCCTATTCAACATTATACTGAAGGTTATAGCCAGGGCAATTAGGCAAGAAAATGGAATAAAAGGCATCCAAATTGGAAACGAAGAAGTAAAACTATCTTTACAGTAACATGACCTCAGACATAGAAAATTCTAAGGAATCCACACACAAAAAAGTTAGAATTAATAGTGAGTTCATCGAGGTTGCAGGATACAAGATCAATATACAAAAGTCAATTATATTTCTCTACACTTGTGATGAACAATCTGGAAATAAAATTAAAATGATTTCATTTACAAAAGCATTAAAAAATAAAACACTTTGGAATAAATTAAAGAAGTTTAAAACTTATACTCTGAAAACTACAAAACAATGCTGAAAGAAATTAAACAAGACCCAAATAAATGGAAAAACATTATATGCTCATGGGTCAGAAGACTTAATATTGTTAAGATGTCAATATTACCCAAAAGCATATACAGAGGCAATGCAATCCCCATCAAAATTCCAAGGGCCCTTTTTGTAGAAATGGAAAAGTTGATCCTCAAATTCATAGGAAATTTCAAAGGCCCCAAATAACCAAAACATTATTGAAAACAAAAAAAAGAATAAAGTTGAATGACTTATACTTTCCAATTTTAAAATGTACTACAAGTACACTGTACTACAAAGCTACAGTGATTAAAACAGAGTGGTGCTGACATAAGGACAGACATCAAGACCAAAGGAATGAAACTGAGACTCCAGAAATGAACTCGTATATATACACCCAGTTGATTTTGACAAGGGTGCCAAAAGCATTCAATGAGGAAAGAGTAGCATCCTCAACAAATGGTCTGAGGCAACTGACTACTCACGTGCAAAAGAATGAGGTTAGTCCCCTACATCATATCATACACAAGAATTAACTCAAAATGGATCAGGGACCTGAATGTAAAAGATAAAATCATAAAACTCTTAGAAGAAAACATAGGTGTAAATCTCAGTGATCTCGGCTTAAGCAATGGTTTCTTAGATATGACAACAAAACATCAGCAACAAGCAAAAGTAGATAAATCGGACTTCTTCAGAGTTAGAAGCACTGCACCAGCATCTGCTTCTGCTGAGGGCTGCAGGGAGCTTCCCATCAGTGAGGAAGGTGAAAGGGGCAGGCGTGCCACGTGGTGAGAGAAGGAGCAAGAGAGAGAGGAGGAGGTGCCAGCCTCCTTTAAACAACCAGCTCTCATGGGAACTAATAAAGCAGGAGCTCACCCATTATCATAGGGCGAGCACCAAGACGTTCCTCCAGGATCCACCCCCGTGGCCCAAACACCTCCCACCAGGCCCCACCTCCAACACTGGGGGTCAAATTTCAACTTGAGACTTGGAGGAGCCAAACATCCAAACCACCTTATCTTTTACTTGTCTTTTATTCTCAGTTGAGAAGAAAACACTTCATGGGAAAGTCACTTTTGGTTCTCCAGCCCCCGGAAGCCAGCAGGTCACCTCAATACAAGCCCACATAATGCCTGTAAGTCTTCTTCCAGGCACCAATCACGTTTGTCCCCAAATCGTCATTTGTGTAATGTCGCCTCCCTGCTGTACCATAAGCTCCATGGGAGTAGGGGTGTGTCCATTGTGCTCACCTTCTTTATCCTAACATTGCGCCCGTCACGGAGAAAGTACTGCATAAATACTTGCTGAATGAATGCATGAATGAAGTGTATGCTATGTACTACGTGAATGGGTCATACAGAAAGTACTACAAACATGTAGACAAGAAATCTACCTCTTGGAACTGACAATTGAGAGGACTCTCTGGAAGACAGAGGACTCAGAGAACAAGCTTAGACTCTCAGAGGCAGATGGAACCTTCAAAGTCATCTTGTCCATTTTCCTACTTTCTTAAGCTGCACTCAGTTTGAAAAATGATATTACTCCCATTACTTAAGAACAATATTTATGGAATAAAACTCCAAGCTTCTTGTCATGGGATACAAGACTGGATAATCTAGCCAAAGCCTATGTTGTAAACCGTAATTATCGCTACGAACCACAGTAAATGGCATCCGTTTCCCAAATAGGTCAAAATTTTTTTATCTCATGTCTTTGCATACATTGTTCCCTCTGCCTAGGATGTCTCTCTCCTGTGTTAAAAGAAAAACTCTAGACAAATTAAATTTAGCAGAGTTTATTTGAGCAAAGGGCCATTCATGAACTGGGCAGCCCTCACCCAGTGGAGGTTCAGAGGACTCCACCCAGCAACAGCGGCAGGCAGTATTTATGCACAGAAAAAGGAAGTGACTATAGAAACATTGCAGCTGGGCATTTGCCTGACTGGGGCACGATGTGATGAGGCATTTGCCTTACAGGGACATGGTCTGATCAGTTGGCAGCCTGGGATTGGCCGAAGCTCGATTGCTATGAGTGGCTGAAACTCAGTTATTTTTTACAAGAAGTTACTCTTAAGTTAGGTTGCAGTTTGTTTATATGCTAAGTTAGGTTACAGTTTCCTACATAGGGACTCAAGGTAGGATGACAGTTTTAGGCCAAATTTAATTTGATTTAACACTGCATTATCACTTCCATGCCTCTAAGTCTGACAAACCTCTACTTACGCCCTGCAGAAATTTTGCCTCCTCTGGTAAGTTTTTCCCAGCGCTTTCAAGACAGTCACCACTTCCTCCAGATGGTCCAGGTACTTTCTTTTAGATTTTATAACCAGCACATTACATATCACGTGAGGAATAGGTTGTAAAGTCATCACACAAGACAAAAATCGTGCAGGGTCAAAATCACCCTTGAAAATCCACTAGAAGGTACAAAGACATAGAATATTTCTCAACCAGTTCAATACTCTATTTTCCTCCAGTTTGGGAATAGATAACTCTTTTTTGATTTAGGCACTAAATGTAATGGTTGGCTTGTGTTTAGGATCCATGTTGTATGAAAAATACACACGCACAGACACACACACACACACACACACACACACTCTTTACTCAAATCGAATTCGGTGCAGGAATCTAACACCGTGAGAGGCGTGTGAAACTCAGACTGGCTGAGAGGACACAGGTTCACACCCTCATTCGTGCTCCCTCGTGGCGTACTGGGTGGAAAGGCCGACAGAACCACCTCAGTAGCTATATCAGCCTTTTCTCCTCTCTTTATCTCACCAAGCATATTATAATGCATGCATAGAAATTACTACTAATAAGAAATTAAATCTATTGCATGATACTTATGACCTGTGGCTCCATGTAACCCAGGCTTATAAAAATTTACATTAAAAAAAAAAAAAACCTCAGACAGAGGTCAGGCAGAAATTCCTTAAAGGAATATCAACCTTTATTTCTTCTACTGGAATGTGTCAAAAATGATCTAGCACATAACTCACAGCCAGTCTACAAAATCCCCTCCCCCCATTCCCACGTCTCTCGTACCTGACTATTGCCCTAGAACGCCTCTCAAGCGACCGCGACTCTCACTCTCCAGCCCCGACACACGGTGTTTCCTTCTGTCTCTGCGGCTTCCTCATTCCCAGCCCTCCTTGTACAGATGGGCGCCGCGCCTCTGACTACGCTCCCGCCTCTGTCCTTCTCTCCTGCAGAGATGCTCAGGCCGTGACTCGTGGCCCAAACCTGGTGTGCACATACAGGAGTCCTGGCGCCATGGTCTTAAAATACGTATTTGAATTAATTGTCAACTGAGTAAGAGATCGGCATGTGTAGAAATCCAGATTTCCATCTTCTCTTGAAAACTCAGGAGATGGGACAACACGGGGCCCACCTTCCCTCGTGGAAGCAGGGGGCTGTTGCTGATGAGCGGATGCCCCTTTGGATGGGACTTGCAGTCGCCAGTTCCCTGCGTTCCCCACCTGGCCCACCTGGCCACTCAGGTTTCCTGCCTGGGCCCTGTAAGCATTTGGGCCAGTGTCCCCTGCTCTGCCCACAGGTCCTATTCGGCTTCTGAGACCTGACACCGGCCCTTCTTTAGTTGTGGGGCAGAGTGACAAGCAAGGAACAAGTTAAATCAAGTCCCCAACACACAATCACACAGCAGACCGAGTTTCCTACGACGGAAACGGCAGGATCGAATTTATCTCTGCACCCCTGGCACAGACACGGCACCTGGCCCAGAGCGACACTCAGAAAACCATCGTCTCACGTGGGACAAAGCCAAAAATAGTGGAAATTCCTCTGACATAATTGAAAATGTCTATTTTCATTTTCATTTCCCCCCCATTGCCTTTCCCCCCCCTCCCTTCTGCAGACTTACTGACTCCCCCAGGCCCAGGCCCGGCTTGGATGTGGGTCAGGGAGCAGCTAGAGAGCAATGGCAGGACGTGGGGCCGGGGTACAGGACAAGCCGAGGTACAGCTTCCAGCCCGAGGCCGGTGGCAGGGACCCCAGCCAAGTGCTGTGTCCTTCCCCCGCTGGTCTGGCTCAGCAGCCAGATGGCAATGACTCCTCCGTCCCCTCGGCCCAGGCAGGCTGTGAACAGGCACCGTCAAGCACAGTCCTCACCGGCCCGGCCCCGGGGCCTGGAGCTGCCTTGTTCCAGCAAATGACAACTTTTTAATTTTGAGCCTTTGGTCCCTGGTGAGAGAGGTGAAGAGAGGGGTGAGGATGGCATCTGGATCCTGCAAAATCAGAGAGACCGTGGCCAGGGAGCAACCTTGAGAGGTCGTCTGCCCTCTGTCTGGCCAGATTCCCTCCTTTGACCAAGGCCCAGCCCAGGCCCACCTCCTTCGAGAAGCTTTCCTGGGCTGCCCCTGTCCTCACCTCTCTCTCTCTGCCCTCCAAACACCTCCAAAATATTCGGGTGAATCTCTGCTTCTTAGCAGCAGGCACCAGTTGAACTTGGAGCCAAGCAAATACATTGGGTCTTGGCTTCAGTTCTCACAGTGGATGCGTTGCCTTGGAAAGGCCACTCGGAGTCTCTGAGCTGGTTTCCTAAAATGGGGACAAATCTCTTTCCTGGTTACTAACAGGGTTGAGAGAGTTGAATGAGGGAAAACAAATCCTTTATAAGGTTGACATAAAAGATCAAGGAAGAGGATGCCATCCCACTTTCTGTCTCCTTACCTCTCCTCCTCCGCAGAGTGGGCCCCTAGGAGCAAGCCCCGGGCTCAGGACTCCCCGGGAATCCACGAAACTGGAGCTCCTTAAAGGCAGCGATTCTTGTCTCCTTGTGCAAAAAGCCAATGACTGCCCCACAGGAGGTGCTCAGGGAGTTATCAGGGTGACCACAGGGGCACAGGAATCTCAGGGACAGGCCTGTGTCTGGATCAAAGGGTGCTGACATCTGAGGGAATCTCAGATGAGAGGCCATTCCAGTTTGCTCTCTCCTGCTCCATTTTTGGAGGGTGAGTATTTGGCATGTGTGCTCTGGAAGTGCAGCCGCAAAGATGCTGCGTGGGAGAGCTGGAGGAAGCTTGGGGGCCTGTGTTAAGGGCCAGTGCGGTGACCCTGGTGTGCCGTGACCCTGGTGTGCGGTGACTGCATCCAACATGGGAAGATGCGCCCTTTGGGCTCTGGATGCCAGCCGGAGTGGAAGGGACTCTGCTGTCGGACGGAAATTCCTGGCTTGTTGGGGGCCTGGGCTGAACATCTTAGGAGATGCTCAGACCGCAGACCGTGGCAAAAACCACAATAATTTTTAAAAATACATTTCTGGCATTTTGCCAGGCCAGTCTTGGAACCCCTGATCTCCCGGACTTTGGCCTCCATTCTACTTGCCCAACTAGAGTTGATCGCTGCCCTGACTGGGAGGCAGGGCGAGACCAGGCTCTGACGGTTGGGCCAGCCCTGGGGAGCCCACCTGCCCACCCGGCCCGTGACAAGATCCAGGTCTCAGGGAACACCTGGGCACGGCTCGCCAACCGGGCACCGAGGGTCTCACGCCCCTCCTCTGCTGTAGGTCTAAGGAGCTGTGCGGCCCGTCTGCCTGGAAAGGTGGGCAGGGGAAGGCCTGAGGCAGACTTCGCTGCAGAAATGAAATTTCTGTTCCTGGGGGGAGGAGGGGATTGAGTCAAGTTTTGAAAGCAAAATCACCAATTTGTACGTCGTGAGTGAGAGAATCCAGGTTCTGCAGTAGGAGGCTTCCAGCCACCCGCACACCACGCTCAGCCCGAGACGGGGGCTTCCCGGTCCCGCCTGGGCTCATGCTGCGGGTCATGACTGGCGTGACCAAAAGGCCCTGGGTTGCTAGAAGGATGCGAACAAGACTCTAAACGGCTCACTAATTTTCCTCACACCACTTCAACCTGTTTTGTTACCATTTTCCCCACATGCTGTCCAATCTTGTCCTCACAGTAACTGACGGGAGAGTCGGGGCCCAGAGCCGTACATACCCATTGCGCAGATGAGGGAAAGAGCTTCCCACGGTAGCCCACGCCCCAGGCAGTGTGATCAATCTAGCTCTGATTATAACTGGCCAGCAGAAAACTTGGTACAGATAACACAGAGAACACTAGAAGTCAGTTAGTCTCAGGTTAAAACCCAATGTAGCCATTTGCTAAACTTCAAACCCTCAGGCAAATCACCGACCGTCCTGATTCTTATCTAAAATCGGGGACCACAGTGCCTGTCTTACGGGGCTGTTTGTGAGCATTAAGCGGGAATAAAATGTAAGGTGTCTCCAGCACACTGCGTGGCACGCGCTATAGGTACTCAGTTTCTGGTCCTGTTTGGTTTCTAACTTGCTCACTCCCACAGTAAATGTGAAGCAACCTGTGAAATTTAGCACAAACCTGATCTGTGCGTGTGGCAGGGATGAAGCAGGCAAGGTAAGTGGTATCAGTTAAATTATCACATCATTTTTTAAAATACATTTTTAAACAAAAGAAAATCACATAAAATATAAGGCAATGATGCAGAAACAGTTTAAAAGGGATAAAAATAAACCAGTAAACGTGACCGGGCATCACAGGATGGGAAGCATTGAGTGTGGGCGTTGCTTGAGCACACCCGGAACCGGCTGGGTTCTGACCGGCCCGCAGCAGGCAGCAGGCAATGTGCAGAGCATCCCTGCTTGGCTGCAAGGAGTGACTCCCGCAAGGACCTTTACATAAGCCACACCAGGTCACAGAGTGAACTGTGATTTTGCAAAAGGCAGAACCACTGTTCAAGAATGTTTCTCGTTACAGAGGTCGCACAGGACTCTGGCTGCCTGTCCCCAGGCCACACTGACCAAGCGAGCTCCACTCCGCCCAGAGAGCAGGGCCAAGCTGTCAGGGCCCCTGCGTGCACCTCCGTGGTGCCGCCCACACCTGACTCCCCGCACGGGCTGCTCCCCTCACTGGGCACGGGCTCTCTAATTGCTCTGGCATTTAGGCGTCTCTGGAAGGGTCTGAGACCCTCCTACCCACCCTCTTCTCCCCTCCTCCCGGTTCTTTAGCATCTCCCGCCTCACTAATGATGACATTTTCACCAAGTGGCAATGACAAGAGAAATTAGTTCACAGCCCTTGGCAACTGAACATTGAGCATTCAGATTAAACTTTCAAAGGGAAGATATAATCTGCGCATGCAGAGAAATCATTGGTATTTGGGAAAGACTTCAGGGTGGAACAGTCAGCACAAGCCACAGATCCTCCAGGGGGCAGACGGGGAGGGCACCAGGGGGGCCACGAGAAACAGGCAGAGCTGCACACCCAGAAGCATGCGACTGCCCCCACGCAAGGCGGAGGGTCCATGTCTGCTCTCAGCTACCACCAAAGCCTGTCAGAGAGCGCTGGGCTTAACGAGCCCGTCAGGCCGGGGACGCACAGACTGGAACATTCCGGCTAATTGGCCGCAGCATTTTTCTCTCATCGGTTTCCCTCGGGCTTCCACACTCACCATCCCCCTTTCCCGGTCACGGAGAAGGATTAAGACAGCTTGGCATTAAGCAGGACATGGCAAGGGTCTCCTCCAGTGGCCTGGACTCTTCTCTCTGTGTCTGCAGTCAGGGAGATAGACCTCAGGACGGGCTGTCCCTGCGAGTGGACTGCACGGACAGACAGCCCCGTGACCAGCCAGACTCCCACAGGGCACAGGCACTGTCTCGTCCCTTCTGCGTTCCCGCACACAGGACCAGGTTCCAGGTTAGGAATAGCTATTTATTGACCCCCAGAGCTGCCACAGTGTTGTGCACTGCACAATGCTAGAGTGTGCCTTTCACACCAGGGTCTAGTGATCCTCATAGAGCTGGGCAGTGTAGAACCTGCACAACCGTTCTTAGCATCCCATGAGCTCTTACACCCGAGTCTGTTTCTGCACAACACGGCACCCACAGCACCTAGCGCGGTGCCTGGAAATTTGGCTTTCCACGTGGTCTTCCCACTTACCTATATGAATACAGGCACTGCTCAAAAAACGTTTGAAGAGTTTAATTTAAAGTCCGATTTTCAGTTTTTCTGGGTTCCTTTTTCTCCACATCAGGCTGAAGTGGCTGCAGACAAGGAGCCCGGATTCTCAGGCTGGCTGTGGCTCTTGCTAGCTTCCTGGTCTCTAGATCTTGATTTCCACATCTGTTGGACTTGGACTTCTAAAGCTCCTTCCAGCACCAGGATTCAGGCTGGAAAGACAACGCCCCCTGGCTTAGGCCCAGCCGTCCATCCACAGTGGAGTATGGATGACTGATCCCGCTTCCTCTCCTGCTCTCACTCCTCTGTATTGGACCCATTCGCAGCTAGTTCACTTCCCCGTGGCAAAATGCTGCCAGGAGCCCCAGTCCCTGGCAACTGCAACAGAAAAGCACTTGTATTTCACAGCAGCGTAAAATAAAGTTCTGAAATTCAGTCTCCTTGGGAAAATGTGATCGCATGCCTATCTTAAGGGGAGTCTGATGTTCTGATTGGCCATCTGGGTCCAGGCCTGCCCCTACCACAACTTAATGGGCTAAGAGTTGGGAAGAAATGTTCTCCAAAGGAAATACCGAAGGGAGCGGATGCTGGGCTTCCCCAAAATAAGGAACGGCTCCAGGGACCTGAGAGGTCAGAAAAGGCCAGATTAAGTTCATTTTGCAAGGATTCTAGTACATTGAAATAAATGAATAAATGTCAAAAGATGGTTCCAAAAATTATGAGATATTCTTAATGTACCCTTTCAACAAACAAATATTTTCGGATGAAGAAACTAACACAATGTAATAGTGCTAAGCACAAAATAAATACAGAGTTGATCTGAAACATGATTTCTTAGAGCACTCCAAGCTGTGCGCTCCATTAATGGTCTACGCATTTACAGTGAGAGTGTGTCTCCGTGACTGTGCGCGAAGCCTCCAGGGGCACTGTTGTCCTCATAGCTATTGTTGATTTGTCTGGTTTTCATGACAATTTTCTGGCCATTGGCAGCAAAGTATCTTACAGAAGAGAGGCCTTTCTATAATCACCCTAAGTTGTTCTATGAATTTACTACAGGGCTTGTGTGTGTCTAATCTTGCTAGAAGACTATATCAAAAGTCTAATTTTGAGGCCCTTTTGTAAAAGTGAGGCAGAGGCCAAACGGCTGTCTGGCCCCCACCCATCACACAAACTGTAGTAGTAGCCCTCAAGTTCAACAGGCACTAAAAATGGGGGACCGAGTAGGCGGAAAGGAGGCAGGTGGTGCACCTTTGCGCCTCTTGTCCTTTCACCTCTTGTTTTAACCACTAATGTTGCGGTTCTTGTTTTTGCCTAATTTTTTTTTCAACAAAGTCAGAAATAACCCAGGGCAGGGTAAGGAAGCAGCCAGGCACTTCTGGGCCAAACACAGGAGAGGCCCCGGTAGGTTAGTCGAGGCATCCTTCCTAGCGTGCAAAAGCTGAAAGGTTTGCAGACAGGGAACAGCTTGGTCTAAGACAGGAAGAGCCTGAAGCTACTCCAACTCCAAGAGCAAGAGAAAGGCAGCTTTAGCTAAGTGTTCTGAGGTTTTCAGTGGGGACATATTTGGAGATGGGGTTTGAACAGCCTGAATTAATGGCTAGTAGAAAAATCTCCATTGTATTTAATAACAAGACATCTCTTTGCTGACGAGAGCAGACAGAACACTTTGGAAGGTGAGCTTGCCTGGAGTTGCGTGTGGTTTCTCAGCTAGGCAGTGTGAGCAGTCCCTGGACCCATCAGCACTTTTGAGGAATCCTTCCTTTCTATGAGCTTCTGAAGGAAGAGCATTCAGAGGGCAGGGGTGCCAGGGGTGTGTACACAGCCACAAGGGTGATTTGTCAAGGTTTTGGGGATCTAAAAAGAAGCTCTCTCCTCACCTTTGTGTTCTTTGAATTTCTCTGGCTGCCTGCAGACACGCTGTTACTGATTTTCTCTGACAAAGACTCATTCGACACAAGCTCGAATGAAAACATTAATAGTGAACCCACGGGTAATTAGAGAGCCTGAGTTTAATTCTGCTGACATTATCCTGATTCTATTTGAAGGGTTGAGAGAGTCTTCCCATCCTCTAGTAAGCAATTACCCGGTGCCTGGGACCAGCAGTTCTGCCTGGGAGGCTGGCCGCAGTCTCGGACTCAGGCAGGCAGGACAAGATGGGAGGGGAGGAGGAAGGAGGACAGTGGGGGGCAGGGTGAAGCTCAGAAACAGTGGCAGGGGGACCTCGGGCCAAGGAGGTCGAAGAAGTCGCCTGTAAGAGTTGCGGAGGGGACTTGAGCAAACAGAAAGGAGCGGGGAAGGCAGGTGGAGAAGAGGGAACTGAGAGATGCCCAAGGGAAAGGAGAGGGATGAGGAGACCCAGCGGAGGAGGGGCGGGGAGAGCATGAAGGACAAGAACAGAAGACCCAAGAGGGGACAGAAAGAGGGAGGGAGCGGAGCAGACAGAAGCAGTGAGGCCAGACAAAGATGGAAAGGGAAGGGGGGCCTCAAGAGCGCTTGTCCTTGCTGTCGGAGCCCTTCCCAGCCCCGCACCTCCATCACCGGCCTAGGGCTGCCCTGGGCCGCTCCACGCACCTACCGGGCCCGGGCAGAGGGCAGAGCCCGGCCGAGCTGGCCCGGGGAGGGCGGGTGCCCAGGCGTCTGCTCCCCCGCGAGCGGCCTGGCTGCCCCTGCAGGGCGCGGCGCCCCGTGAAGACCGGTGTCCCCGTGCGCCCCGGCCCGAGACACATCGACCCGTCTCCGGCGGGCGTCCGCCGGCCGCCAGGGAACGGCAAGGCCGGAGCGCGGCGGCCCATTGATCCGGAGGCGGGGGCCTGGGTGGGGGCCGCCATCGACCGGCCGCCCGGCGGCCTCTGATTGATGACAGCGGCTTTTCCTGGCGGCCGGGCCGCGCGCTCCCCGCCGGCCCGCGAGGCCCGGATAAGTGGGAGCAATTGGGCCGGGCGGCGCCGAGGCACATCTGCCCCGCGCGGGTGCCGCGGCCGAGCGCCTGGCAATTAGGGCTGAGTGTCTAAATCGACCAAGTCCGTCGGCGAGCATGTCCCGAGCCTGCTTCACCGCCGAGACGTGCTCGGCCCGCGCCCGGGGCGCCTGCGGGAGCCGCGGGGAGGCGGGCGCCGGCTTCCTAGCCCGGCGGTGGGCGCGGGGCGAGGGGGAGGGGCGCGCGCCCAGGCGTGCAAACGGGGACTAGCCGGAAGGAGAGGAGAGGCGTCCACGCGGCCCCCACCCCATCCCTGCCCACCCTTCCTGGGCCAGAGGACAGCCAGGGGTGGAGATTCTCTCCTCCCACCCTCGCCCGGCTCTGTGCCCCCGGGTGGGCGCTGGGCCTCTCTGAGCCCGCTGCGTCTCTGATTTGGGGGACAGTGGTACTGCTCGCTCCTCGGTTGTTAAAGGACTGAATGGGACCTTGTATACAGACGCTCAACACGGAGGGCATCAAGACTGTGCCCTCCCCCAGGCAGGACCCAGGTCTCCCAAGCAGACTCCCGACAGCGAATGCGCGCTTGGCAAATGTGTGCTCAGTAAGTGAAGGAATAGGACTCCCTAATAAAACTAACATAACCCTCATTTATGGAGCATGTCTTACACGCTGGCACATAGCTCGTCTCACACACCATTTATTAATAGTATCCGCTCATGAGATAGTGTTATGCTTATTTCACGGTTGGGGAAACTGAGGTTCAGGAGGTTAAGGACGGGGCTCCAGGTCCACTGCTAATACATGGAGATCCGGGATTGAACCCTCTGGCTTTAGCCGGTTCCCTTGGGCTCCCTACCACCACGCTCGGATCTGTTTCTATACAAGATCCAGGGGAAATTAAACATTTTAGCCTACCAAGCATCTTGGTGAGGGGAGGACTATTTCACCTAAATCAGTCTTCTGACTGATTCTTTTCTTCCATTCACTTAGCAATAATTTAGTGGGAGGAGTGTGTGTGGATGTGTGAATGCCTGACCATAAACATGGTCCTGGCTCCAACCGGTTCCTGCCTCCCGAACCGAACCTCCCCTCGCCACGCAGACAGACTGAGCCAGCAGGTCAGTGAGGAGACAGAGGGACAACTGCACCCCCACCCTTGACAAGAGCTAGCACGGAAGAGCAGCGAGACTATGGGAGCCAGAGAAAAGAGGGGCTGACTTGTGTAGAGAGGGCTGTGGAGTCAGATCCTGGAATCATAGCAGGGTAAAGTCAGAAGAGACGATATGATCTGCCCATCTCATTTCTCAGGTGGAGAAACTGAGGCCCAGGGAAGAGAAGTCAGCACTGCAATGCAGGAACACCCATTACAGATGGGCACCACTTTTTTGTACCTTGGCCATCAGGTGCTGTCCCCTGAAAAGATCAGAGCCAAGGGCCACGACCTCTCCGTCCATCACATTGGGCTTCTCCGGGAGGGGTGACCAGAGGGGGAGGGTTGGTGGCCCTGAAAGAATAGAGCTGACTGCAGGCAGAAAGAAGGAGGGAAAAGAAGGCGCACCCAGTCCTAAGGGAGAAAGGGAGCCATTCTCCCCATCAGGATGAAATTCCTAAGCAAAAGGGAAGCAGAACTTAAAAACTTGAAAAATTCTCAGTCTGGCCCTTTTGGAAAGAGAGAAAAGACATATTTAAGGAGAATACCAAGGGTGTGGCCAAGCCATTGTTTGCGTTTGATAATGAGATTGGCAGGGATCAGTGGAGGCCAGGTGCTATTCAGCAAGGTAAGGGAGAATGACTCTGAAGGCATTTGGGAGACCTTACCGGGCTGCTTCACCTATCACAGGCCCAAAACCCCAGGGCCTGGGGAACAGAACAATTTCAAGGTTTTGCTCCCTGAATGCAGCAATCCTCCTGGTGCAGCATCCTTGGCAGCGCCAGGCATGGCTCAGGCCACCCCCCTGGCTGGCACAGGTGATAAACCTTGGCGGTGTGCACACAATGCCATCTTCACTGGCACGCAGAGTGCGCAAACTGTGGAGGCACTCCACACATCTACCTGTGCCTAGATTTCAAAGAATGCCCCCAAAAGCCTCAGGGTCCAGGCAGAAAACTGCCACAGGGGCAGGACGACCACTGAGAGCTGCCACCAGGGCACTGCCCAACTGAACTGTGGGGACAGGTCTGTCCTTAAGACTTCAGAACTGTAGAGCCACCAGCATGCCACTGCAGCCTGGGAGAGCCACAGGCACGTGACTCCAACCCTTGAGAGTTGATGTGTGCACTGTGTCCGGCAAAGCCATAGCGGCAGGCTGCCTGGAGCCTTGTGGGCCCAACCCCCACTCCAGTATGTCCAGAAGGCAGAACGTCGAGTCAAAGATTTTTCTCCAGCATTAAGATTTAATATTGTTTGCCCTTTTGGGTTTGGGACTTACTTGGAGCAAGTTACCCCTTTCTTCTTTCCTGTTTCTCCCTTTTGAAATGGGAATGCCTTTCCTGTACCTACCCCACTATTGTATTTTGGAATCCCATAATTCATTTGACTTTACAGGTTGACAGGTGGAAGGGAATTTGCCACGGGATGACTCACACCTTGAGTCTCACCCATATGTTAAACAAGCTGATATTTAGATGAGACTTTAAAGTTGATGTTGGAATGAGTTAAAACTTTGGGGATGGAATGAATGTATTTTGCATGTGAGAAGGAAATGAATTTTGGGAGCCCAAGGGCAGAATGCTATGATCTGAATGCTTGTGTCCCCCCAAAATCCACATGTCAAAACCTACCCCCCGCGGTGATAGTAGCAAGAGGTAGGGCCTGTGAGAGGTGTTAGGTCATGAGGGCTCTGCCCTCAGCAGTGGGATTAGTGCCTTTACGAAAGAGACTTGAGGGAGCCTGCTGTCCTTTCACCCAGTGAGGACACCTGTAGGGTGTCCACCCATGAGGAGGAAGCCCTCGCCAGGCACTGAATGTGCTGGCGCCTTGATCTTGGCCTCTCTAGCTTCCAGAACTATGAGCTGTAAATTTCTAGTTTATAAGTTACCCAGTCTAAGGTATGAAATATTTTGTTATAACAGCCCAACAGACTAAGACAACGAACCTACGTTGACACATCGCTGTCACCCAAAGTCCATGGTATATATTAGGGTTCGCTGCTGGTGTCCATTCTGCGGGTTTGGACAAATGTATAGTAATACGCATCCACCCGTACAGTATCATACAGAGTAGTTTCCCTGCCCTCAAAATTCTCCACGCTCCACCTCTTCATCCCTCCCTCCCCCATAACTCCTGGAAACTGTTTATCTTTTTGCTGTCTCCATAGTTTTGCTTTTTCTGGAATGTCATATAGTTGGAATCACACAGTATTATAGACTTTTCATATTGGTCTTTTTCACTAAATAATGTGCATTTAAGTTTCCTCTGTGCCTTTTCGTGGGTCAGTACCTCCTTTCTTTTCAGTGCTGAACAATATCTCATTGTCTGGCGGTACCACGGCTTATCTATTCACCTACTGAAGAACATCGTGGCTGCTTCTAGTTCTGAATAAAGCTGCATAAAGCTGCTGTAAGCGCTCTTTTGCAGCTTTTGTGTGACCATACATTTTACATCCCTTTGGTTGAATACTGAGAAGCATAATTGCTGGACTGTATGGTCAGAGCACGTTTAGTTTCGTATGAAACTGTCAAAGTGTCTTCCAAAGTGGATGTACCATTTGACATTCCACCAGCAATGAATGAGAGCTCCTTTTGCTCTACGTCTCACCGGCATTTGGTGGTGTACCGTTCTGGGTTTGGGCCATTCTAATAGTTCTGCAGTCGTATCTCGTTGTTGTTTTAATTCGTCTCTCTGATGACATACGTTGTGGAACATCTCTTCACGTGTTTGCTTGCCGTATGCACATCCACTTTGATGGGTTGTCTGTTAAGGTCTTTGGCTCATTTTTAATGGAGTTGTTTATTTTCTTATTGTCAAGTTTTAAGAGTTCTTTGTATATTTTGGATAACAGTCCCTTATCAGATATGTATTGTGCAAATATTTTCTCCAAGACTGTAGCTTGTCTTTTCATTCTCCTGACAATGTCTTTTACAGAGCAGAAAATTTTAATGTTAATAAAGTCCAGCTTATCAATTCTTTCTTTCATGGATTATGTCCTTGCTGTTGCATTTAAAAAGTCATTGCCAAACCCAAGTGATTGGGTTATTTTCCCATATTATCTCCTAGTTTTATAGTTTTGTAATTTACATTTAGGTCTGTGATCCATTTTAAGTTAATTTATGTGCAGCGTGTAAAATCTGTGCCTAGATTTATTTGTATGTCCAATTTTTCCAGTCCCATTTGTTGAAAAGACTTTCCTTTCTCCATTCTCTTTGTCAAAGAGCTATTGATTATATTCATGGGAGTCTATACCTGGGTTCTCTATTTCATTCCATTGATCTATTTCTCTATTCTTTTGCCAATACCACCACACTCTCTTGATTACTGTGGTTTTATAGTAAGTCTTGAAGTCATGTCTGGATCTTTTGCCTTTTATATAAACTTTAAAATACATTTGTTGGAATCCACAAAAAAACTTTCAGGCATTTTTAATGGAATTCATCTGCATCTAAAGATCAAGGCGGGAAGAAATGACGTCTTGACAATATTGAGTCTTATTATCCATGAGCATGGAATATCCATCCATTTATTTAGTTCTTTGATTTCTTTTATCAGAGTTTCATAGTTTTTCTCATATAGACCTTGCACATATTCTGTTTGTACCTAAGTATTTAATTTTTTGTGATGCTAATGTAAATGGTTTTTAATTTCAACGTCCACTGGTTCATTACTAGTATATAGGAAAGTAACTGACGTTTGTATATTATCCCTGTATCCTGCAACCTTGCCATAATCACTTATTAGTTGCAAGAGATTTTTTTCTGTGTCTATTCATTCAGATTTTCAACCTGGAAGATCCAATCATCTGTGAGCAAAGACAGTTTTATTTCTTCCTTCTCAATCAGTATATACTTTATCTCCTTTTCTTAACTTATTGCATTAGCAAGGACTTCTAGAACAACGGTGAGAAGGAGTGCTGATGAAGGACATTCTTATCTTGTTCTGTATCTTAGTGGGAAAGTTAAAGTTTCTCAACATTATTGATGTTAGCTGTAGGGTTTCTGTAGATGTTCTTTGCGAAGTTGAGGAAGTTCCCCTGTATTCCTAGTTGACTGTGGGTTTTTATCATGAATATTGGCTTTGTCAAATACTTTTTCCACATCTATTGATGTGATATATGATTATGTATTAAATACCTTGTTTATGTGATGGATAACATTAATTGATTTTTCAGTACTGAACCAGCCTTGCACACCAGGGGTAAATTCCTTGCTCTTGCTCTTTATACATTGTTGTGCTTAATTTGCTAATATTTTGTGGATGACTTTTGTATATGTTCATGAGAGATATTGGTCATCAGTCTTTTTCCTCATGCCTCTGGGTATTGGGGTAATGCTAGTCTCATAGAATTAACTAGGGAGTATTCCCTTTGCTTCTGTCTTCTGAAAGAGACTGTAGAGAATTAGTAAAAGATTTTTCCATAAAGTTTAGTAGAATTTACCAGTGAACCCATCCGGGTCTGGTGCTTCCTGTTTAGAAGGTTATTAATCATTGATTCAATTTCTATATTAGATATAGGACTATTCAGATCGCCTATTTCTTCTTGTGTGAATCTTGTAAGATGGTGTCTTTCAAAGAATTGGTTCATTTCATCAAGATTATCCAATTTGTGGGCAGGGAATTATTCATAACCTTCTTTTATTTTAATATTCCTGGGATCTATAGTGATGTCTCCTCTTTCATTTATGATTAGTAAGTTCTGTCCTCTTTTTCTTTCTTAGTCTGGCTAGGGGCTTACTATTTTATTTATCTTTTCAAAGACCTGGCTTTTAGTTGTGTTCATATTTTCTATTGATATCCAATTTTTAATTTCATTGATTTCTGCTCTAATTTTTATTTCCTTTCTTCTGCTTACTTTGGATTTAATTTGTTATTCTTTTTCTGCTTTCCTCATGTGAAAGCTGAGATTATTGATTCTAGATTTTTCTTCTTATATATGTGTTCAATGTTATGAACTTCCCTCTAAGCACTGTTTTTGCACTAAACACTGTTTTTGCAGAATCCCAAAAATTTTGATAAGCTGTGTTTTTATTTTCAGTTAGTTCAAAATATTTCTTAAATTTCTCTTGAGATTTCTTCTTTGATCTATGTTTTATTTAGAAGTGTTTTTTTTTTATCTCCAGGTATTTTAGAATTTTTTGAGCTATCTTTCTGTTATTGATTTCTAGTTTAATTCAATTGTGGTCTGACAACAGACATTGCAAGATTTCCATTTTCAAAAATATGTTAGATTCTATGATGGAGAATATGCTCTATCATGATGAATGTTCCATTTGAGCTTGCGAAGAATGTGTGTTTTGCCGTTGTTGATTGAATTACTCTATGGATGTCAATTATATCAGGTTGACTGATGCTGCTGCTGAGGTCAAGTGTGTCTTTACTGATTTTCTGCATGCTAGATTGGTCCATTTCTGATAGAAGGGTGTTGAAGTCTCCAACTATAACAGTGGATTCATCTATTTCTCCTTGAGTTCTATCAGTTTTTGCCTCGTGTATTTTGATGCTCTGTTTTTATGTACATGCATATTAAAAATTGTTATGTCTTCTTGGAAAATTGACCCTTTATCCTTATATAATGTCTCTCTTTATCCCTGATAACTTTCTTTACGCAGAAGTCTGCTCCATCTGAAATTAGTATAGCAACTCCTGTTTTCTTTTGATTAGTGTTAGCATGGTATATCTTTCTCCATTCATTTACTCTTAATCTACGTGTGTCTTTATATTTCCATATAAAGACACATATGTATAAATATATGTAAATATCAATGTAAAGACATGTTTAGGGTTTACTTGTAGACAACATAGGATTGTGTCTTGTTTTTTGATCCACTCTGGCAAGCACTATCTTTTAATGGGCACATTTAGACCATTGACATTCTTTTTTTTTTTTTTGAGACAGAGTCTCACTCTGTTGCCCAGGCTACAGTGAGTGCCGTGGCGTCAGCCTAGCTCACAGCAACCTCAAACTCCTGGGCTCAAGCAATCCTCCTGTCTCAGCCTCCCGAGTAGCTGGGACTACAGGCATGCACCACCATGCCCGGCTAATTTTTTCTATATATATTTTTAGCTGTCCATATAATTTCTTTCTATTTTTAGTAGAGATGGGGTCTCGCTCTTGCTCAGGCTGGTCTCGAACTCCTGAGCTCAAACGATCCGCCCACCTCGGCCTCCCAGAGTGCTAGGATTACAGGCGTGAGCCACTGCGCCCGGCCTAGACCATTGACATTCAAAAGGATCATTCATACAGTTGGTTTACTATCCTGCTATATTTGCCACTATTTTCTATTTGTTGCCCTTGTTCCTTGTTCATATTTTTGTCTTCCATTCTTTTTTTTTAAACCACTTTTGTGGTTTTAATTGAGCATTTTATATGATTCCATTGTCTTGTCTTTCTTAACATATTAGTTATATTTATCTTTTTGGTTGTTTAGTGGTTGCCCTAGAGCTTACAATATGCACTTGTAACTAATTCAATTTTCACATAACACTATACTGCTTCATGGACAGTGTGAGTATCTCACAGTAACAAAATGATCATAATGTCTTCCTCCCATCCTTGGCATTGTTGTTGCCATTAGTTTCAGTTAAGCACACATAAATACATGTATATGTATATGTAAATATATGCATTCTAAGTGACTACATAGTTGCTATTATTATTTTGAACAAAACTATTGTTAGATCAATTAAGAATATGAAATTAAAAGTTTTTATTTTACCTTCACTTATCTTTTTTTATGCTCTTTCTTTCTTTATGTAGATCTGAATTTCTGACCTATGTGTTTTTCCTTCTCTCTAAAGGACTTCCTCTGACATTTCTTGCAAGGCCTGGTCTACTGACCACAAATTTCCTGAATGCTCTCTGAAAAAAAAAAAAAAATCTTTATTTCTCCTTTACTTTTGAGGGCTAACTTTTCCAGGTACAGAATTCGAGGCTGACGGAGTTTTTTCACTCAACGCTTTAAAGATTTCTCTCCACTCTTCTTGCCTACATGGTTTCTGAGGAGAAGTAGGGTATAATTCTTCTTCTAGTTCTTCTATAGGTAAGATTTTTTTCTCTGCCTTCTTTCAGGATTTTTTCTTTGTTTTTAGATTTTTTTCTTTTTTAATAAAAATTGTGTATGTTTAAGATATACAATGTGACATTTTGATATATACATATATACATTGTAAAGTGATTACTACAGTCAAGCAATTAATAATGAATGTATCCATCACCTCACATAGTTGACTTTTGCGTGTGTGTGTGTGTGTGTGTGTTGTGAGAAAACAGGAGATCTATTTTCTTAGCAAATTCCAAATATACAATATATGATACAGTATTATCAACTGTAGTCATGATGTTACGCATTAGATCGCTAGAACTTATTCACCCTACTTAACTGAAACTTTGTGACTTAGACCAACATCTCTCATTTCCCTCAACTTCTCTCCTGGTAACCACCATTCTACTCCCTATTTCTATAAATTTGACTTTTTAGATTCCACATATGAGTGAGATCATGCAGTATTTGTCTTTCTGTATCGGGCTTATTTCACTTAGCATAATGTCCTCCAGTTTCATCCGTTGTTGCAAATGACAGGATTTCCTTCCTTTTAAGGCTGAATAATATTCCATTATATATATGTGTGTGTGTGTGTGTGTGTGTGTGTCTACCATTGCTTTATCCATTCATCCATCAGTGGACATTTAGGTTGTTTCCATGTTTTGACTATTGTGAATAATGCTACAATGAATATAGAAATGCATACATCTTTTTGAGACATTGATTTCATTTTTTGGATATATGGCCAGAAATGGGATTGCAAGATCATATGGTAGTTTTATTTTTAGTTTTTGTGGAAATCTCATACTGTTTTTCATACTAATTTATACTCCCAATGATAATGTACAAGGATTCCCTTTTCTCCACATTCATGTGAATACTTGTTATCTTTTGTATTTTTGATAATAGCCATTGTAATAGATGTAATACCACCATTGCCGTGTTATTCTGTATTTGACCATACATTTACATTTACCCATGAGATTTATGTTTTCATATACTTTCATGCTGTTATTTACCATGTTTTATTAATATTTTAATCTGAAGAATTCCCTTAAAGTGGCAGTCCCCAACCTTTTTGGTACCAGGGACCAGTTTCGAGGAAGACGATTTTTCCACCGACTGGGGGAGGGGAATGGTTTCAGGATGATTCAAGCGCATTACATCTATGGTGCAGTCAAACCTCTCTGCTAATGATAATCTGTATTTGCAGTTGCTCCCCAGCGCTAGCATCACCGCCTCAGCTCCACCTCAGATCGTCAGGCATCAGATTCTTGTAAGGAGTGTGCAACCTAGATCCCTCGCATGCTCAGTTTACAGTCGGGTTTGCGCTCCTATGAGAATCTAATGTTGCCGCTGATCTGACAGGAGGCGGAGCTTATGTGAGTGATGGGGAGCGGGATGGGGAGCAAGATGAAGCTTCACTCTCTTGCCCTCCACTCACCTCCTGCTGTGTGGCCCGGTTCCTAACAGGCCACAGATTGGGGGTTGGGGACCATAGCCTTAAAGCATTTCTTGTAAGGCAAGTCTAGTAGTGACCAACTTCCTCAGTTTTTGTTTCTCTGGGGAAGACTTTATCGCTCCTTCCTTTTTAAAACATAATTTTGTCAGGTATAGAATTCTTGGTTGGTGGGTTTTTTTTTTTCTTCCCAGCACTTTGGATATATCATGCCACTGTCTTCTGGCCTAGGAGATTTCTACTGAAAAATCCACCAATATACTTATGGAAGCTCCCTTATATGTGGCATGTCACTTTTGTCATGCTGCTTTAAAATTCTTTTTGTCATTGATTTTTGACCATTCGATTATGATGGATGTCAGTGTAGTCTCTTATGTGTTGATTCTGTTTGGGACTTTTGAGTTTTGTAAATCTGAATGTCAATTTCTTTCCCAAGATTTGGGCAATTTTCAGCTATTGTTTCTGTCCTTTACTTTCTGTCTTTTCTTTCTTAAGTTTTCATAACGTGTATATTTTTTCACTGGTTTGTGTCCCATAAGTCGAATGGTTTTCTTCACTCTTTTCATTCTTTTTTCTTTTTTTTTTCCTCTATCTGGATAATTTCAAATTATCTGTCTTTGTGTTCACTTATTCTTTCTTCTGCTTGATTGAGTTTGCTGTTGAAGCTCTCCATTTTTTTTTTTTTTTTTTACTTTGGTCATTGTATTCTTCAGTTCCCAAAGTTCTGTTTGTTTTTTTGTTTGTTTTTTTAATTTTTCTATCTCTTTGTTGAACTTCTTGTTTTGTTCATGTGTTGTTTTTCTGATGTCATACAGTTGTCTGTCTGCGTTTTCTTGTAGCTCACTGAACTTATTTAAAACAACTATTTTAAATTCTTTGTCCAACAATTGTAGATCTCCATGTCTTTTGGGTCAGTTATTGGAGGCTTATTTTGCTCCTTTAGTGGTGTCATCTTTACCTGGTTTTTCACATTCCTTGCAGCCTTGCATTGTCTTTGCATTTGAAGAAGCAAACATCCCTTCCAAACTTCATGGACCGGCCTAGGTAGAAAAATACTTTCTCCCATGGGTGGATGCAAGGGCACCAGCAGGTTGAGGTGTGTGGTGACTCCAGGTCCAGATCCAGATCCAACGATGTACAGGGATGCCTATTCTGGGGGCTCACAAGGGTTCTGTCCTAGGGATTGGGTTTAGTGGGCACATGGGTGCACAGGTTCACTGCAAAAGCCTCCTGGTCCAGTGGGCGCATGAATGCATGTGCTGTGGCAGGCTAATAGGGCCAGGTCTGGTGGATGGCAGGGGTAGCTGTTTTGGGTGCCTGATCTCAGGGGCATACACACACAGCTGCAGTGGGCCCTGATCCTGTGGTCTCACATGAACAGCTGCAAAGAGTGCCCATTCCCATGGCACAAATATGGTGTCACCAGCAGGCATCAGGACAAGTGCACGGGCCTATACTTCACAGAGGGTGCTTGCCCCTGAGTGCAGATATGCATAACCTCATTGGTGCTGTGTGGGGGAGTGGTGACTCTGATGGGGGAGGGGTGGCCCTTGGTAGCTCCAGCTCCAGGGAACACAGTGACTCTGACTCCAGACAACTCTGACAGCTGGGGTCCACATCAGTGAAGACCATGGTGGTTTCTGTGGTGGCAGTGAGGGCTGCTGGAATCTCCAGTGGCAAAGGCAGCTGAGGTCTCCCACTCCCCTTTACTCTCCCAGGGGGAACTCACGGCTGAATGGATTCATCATGGTGCCACACCGGCCTGGAAGATGGGACGACATAGGCAGAATGCTTCCTACCCTTCTATGCAGCCGTCCCCAGTCTTTGCCCTCTTCTGTGTCACTGAAGCCCCCACCTGTACTCTGGGGTTCCCCCACAGCTATCCTCATCTGTGTATAGTTGACTGTGTCATTTTTGTGTGAGGGTGAGGACTAGGATCCACTCATCTGCCATCTTGCTATCATCACTGGAATCAAACAGTGTGTTATTTTTTCTCTTCATCTTATATTTTCTGTAGTTTGAACATAATATGCCCAGCTGTAGGTGTTCTGGGTTTTCTTATTTTTTTGCATTTATCCAGCTTGGTATTCTCTGAGCACCCTGGATCTGTGATTTGGTACCTGATATTAATTTGGGGAAAAATCTCAGTCATTATTGTTTCAACTATTTCTTCTCTTCCTTTCTCTCTGTCTTCTTCTTCTTCTATTTCCATTGTACATATTTACACTTTGTCCCACAGTTATTGGATATTTTTGTTCTGTTTTATTAATATTGCACTCTGTTTTCTCTTTGCTTTTCAGTTTGGGAGTTTTCCATTGAGATAGTCTCGAATTCAGAGATTCTTTCCTTAGCTAGTCTATCCACTAAGCCCACGGAAGGCATTCTTCCTTCTGTTAACAGTGTTTTTGATCTCTAGCATTTCTTTTTCATTTGTTTTTAGAACTTTCTTCTCTCTGCTTACATTGCCCATCTGTTTTTGCATGCTATCTACTTTGCTTATAAGAGTCCTTAGAATATTAATCATAGTTGTGTTACATTCCTGGTCTGATAATTCCAGCATATTCCTGCCATATCTGAGCCCGCTTCTGATGCTTGTTCTGTCTCTTCAAACTGTATTTTTTCCTTTTAGTATATATTATAAATTTTTTTTTGATAGCTAGGCATGATGTGCATGGTGGAAGGAAGTGTGTAAATCAGCCTTTAGGAATGAGGTGGTGAGGTGTGGGGGAGAATGCTCCGGCGTCCTGTAGTCCTGGGATCAGGGCTCTGTCTTTAGTGAGCCTGTGCCTTTGGATATGAACTTCACCAGTGTTTCTCAGGCCCCCTGCCAGGTGGGATAGGACAGCTTGCGTGGGCTGGGGCTGGGTCTTGCCCTTCCCCGGGGTCAGTTAGGCTCTGATAAAACCCCAGCAGATTAGGCTCTGGTTAAATAGTTCTTCCTGAGGACAGACCTTATCAAGAACAGAATGCTCTCATGTATTCAAAATGGTTCTCTTTTCCCTCCCCCTGCCAAAAAGCAGGAGGGGATTTTTCCCCAATATTCACCATGAGAATTGGAGATAAAATTCACAAAAACCTGGGGGCACCCAATGTCCTGGTCCCCCTGGAGCTTGTGTCTCAGACTTGTCCACACTGAGACCCCAGCAGTCTGTCAGTTACGCTCAGGTTTCCCTCCCCAGGCACTGGTTCCCTCAGAGGTTTCTACTCTGAAACGTTGTGATTCTCTGTGTTTTCCTGTTGTTCTCTCCAATCTGGGGAACAACAGCTTTCCCTGTGATCTCACTTCTCTCATGGACCTAAAAACAGTTGTTGATGTTTCAGTTTGTTCAGCTTTTTCATCGCTGTTAGGGCAAAGTGGTGACTTCCAAACTTCTTACACGCCAGACCAAAAACCAGATGTTTCCCTTGGAAGGATTTTAAACAGGAGGGAAGTGTGATTAGAAAGTCATTTTTAGGCCGGGCGCGGTGGCTCACGCCTGTAATCCTAGCACTCTGGGAGGCCGAGGTGGGCGGATCGTTTAAGCTCAGGAGTTCGAGACCAGCCTGAGCAAGAGCGAGACCCCGTCTCTACTAAAAATAGAAAGAAATTATATGGACAGCTAAAAATATATATAGAAAAAATTAGCCGGGCATGGTGGTGCATGCCTGTAGTCCCAGCTACTCGGGAGGCTGAGACAGGAGGATCGCTTGAGCTCAGGAGTTTGAGGTTGCTGTGAGCTAGGCTGACGCCACGGCACTCACTCTAGCCTGGGCAACAGAGTGAGACTCTGTCTCAAAAAAAAAAAAAAAAAAAGAAAGTCATTTTTACTTAATAATTCATCAAATTGTTATCTATCAGGTTCCTACTATGTGCCAGGCACTGACCTAAGCATACCAGTGAACAAAACGGGCAAATTTTTGTAAAGCATACATTTAAATGGTGGGGGGGGCGGACATGATAAAAAAAACATAGTCAATAAATACATTGTATAGCATGTTAGAAGGTTATATACACGGTACCAATGGAGTCTGTGGTGGGGAGGTAGAAGAATGGGGAGAACAGGTTGCAGTTGTAAATCAGGTGCCCAAGGGTAGGGCTCACTGACAAAACGCCATCTGAGCAAAGACTTGAAGATAGTCAGGGAGAGGGAGGCTGCTGCGCAAGCCTCTGGGGGAAGAGCATTCCAGGAAGAGGGAACAGCCAGTGCAAAGGCCCTGAGGTAGGAGCGTTTCTGTATGTTTGAGGACAAGCAAGGTCAGACAGCTCCAGCAAAGCTGGCAGAGGGGATAGTGGTAGGAGGTGAGGTCCAAGAAATAGGTAGGCCTCTCCAACGACCTCAGACTTTACCCGGAAGCCATGGGAGGATCAGTTTTAAATCTTAGTACAGTGTATATTTCTCCAACTTTGTCTGGAGTTGTACGTTATTCAGAAAGTAGTTTGCTGGTTTGTTTATTTTTTAGAGATGGGGGTCTCACTATGGTGCCCAGGCTGGTCTCAGACTCCTGGCCTCAGCGATCCTCTAGCCTCAGCCTCCCAAGAAAGCAAGCAAGCAACTTTTTCAATACAAAAACAAGTGTCATAGCCACAAAAATATTAGTATTTCAGATCTTAAAATACACTTTAAAATATTTCAATGGCACAGAAAACCAAAAGCAAGCACTGTGACCACTGAGGGCCAGGTCTGCACGCTGATCAACAGCTGAGGCCCTGGAACCACCGCCAGCCGTGGAACTCCAGGAAGGCTGCTTCTCTCTTTGTGCATCAGCTCCTCCATCTATGAAATCCAATTAGAGTCCCCGCCTCTTAGGGTGGTTATGAAGCTTACGTGAGATCACTGATGCTAACGCTTAACAAGATGCCTGACACATTGTAAGTTCTCGATGAATGTGAAGTATTATTTTCACACAACTAGCTATTAAACCTGAGTCCTAAGTCTCCATACTCCCAGCCCAGGACACTTTTCACTACCCTGGTGAGAGTAATAATAGTGGCTTATTTCAAGTATTTGCTGTGGGCCAGATATTGTATTAAGCACTTTATATAGATGATCTTACTGCCCTCATTTAACAGAAGAGGAAACTGAGGCTCCAGTAGAGGTGTTAACTTGCCCAGGGTCACACGGGCATTGAGTGGACACAACAGCCTTGAAATCCAGGTGGGCCTCCCTGCAGACCCTGCGTTTTTCACCATCGGCCTCTCCAGCCTCCCAAGGCTCCTGACAGCAACTTGGCCAATGGGGACAAACACAGACAAACTGCAGAGTGGTGAATCCACATGCCCCTTGGTTCATCGTGTAAATTAATTCAAGGTGCCATTACTGTGCCAAGTGACAAGCCAGAATGGGTCACTAGCCACCCATAGTGCAGACTGTTTCTGACAAAGTCAGACCTAGCAAGAGCTGAGGTTAGCAGCCAGGTGGTGTTTATCCTGGATTCAAAAGCCCATGTGACCTGGCACAAATTGACATCTCCCCTTCTCACAGTCACCTGTGTATGTGGGTGTCTGTCTGCATCACTTTGCTTAGTGGCTCCCGAAGGCATGAATTGCTCACGGAATCAGTCTCGGTGTCACCAGGAGAGACCTGCAAACAGACTTGGTTTATCCCTCCCACAGTACATACTTCCCGACCATCTCCTGCAGCCCGTTCCTCAAGTCAGACAGGCCTGGGGCTCAGGCTTGGAGGTGAGGAGGATGACGGAGCCATTTCTGGCCTTCAAGGGGCTCCTGGGTCAGCGGTGAGGCTGAGAGCCGTAGCCCAGATGTAACCTGCTTATCAAACGCGCCCAAGTGAAAACCAGTTTCATTGCGTCTCCTTCTTGCGTCAGAATCTCTGTGGACTCCTACTCATTCCTTTCTATCTCAAGATAAAATATCCTATGTGTCCTGTAGTTTCCTGGGTTTTTTCAGTCACACAATCTGTTTTGTTTTCATGACTACAAGCCACCATCTAGTGCACCAGCTCCCTGCTTGCCGGGCGGAATCGCTGGCTCTTCCAGAAGTACGTCCAGAGGAGGGAACACTACTGCCTGTGTCTTTGTGTGTCTCACTGTCGTCGTCACCTGGCTTTGGTGCCCTCAGAGTGGCCAGAGTGCGGTTCCCAACAGGTGCCGTCCCCGGCCCCACCCTCCCTTGGGGGCTCTGGTGTGGATTCCTCCTTTGGTTTAGGCGACGCCTCTCCCTGTGCTGGCCTGTCCCTCCTCAGCCCACACTGATTTCCCGCAGTAAACTCATAATAACGTCCCGAAATACGGCCACACTCTAACGCTCCCGAGAACCTGTGGATGTGTCATCTCACACAGCAACAGGGACTCTGCGGACGTGATCGAGTGAAGGGTCTTGAGACGGGGGATTATCCTGAGTTTCCTGGGTGGGCCTGGTGTTATCGGAACAGGGAAGCGGGTGGTCACAGTCAGAGAGACGTGAAAACAAAAGCAGAGGTCAGAAAGGAGAGAAGGCGCCACACTGTTGGCTTTGGGGGCAGAGGATGGGGCCACGAGCCAGGGAATGCAGGCAGCCTCGAGAAGCTGAAAAGACAAGGAAATGGATTCTCCCCTGGAGCCTCCAAAAGGAATGCAGCCCTGGGGACTCATTTCAGACTTCTGACCTCCAGAAATGTAAGAAAGTACATTTGTGTTGCTCTAAGTCATTAAGTGAGTGGCATCTGTTAAAGCAACTCCAGCAAACTCATAGATCCTTCTTCTAGGGTCCCTGTACTCTTCCAGGAAGCCTCCTGGACAGACCCCTTTTAAGATGACATCAGCTAGCTTCCTTGCAAAGGGTAACATCTGGTTCCCCAAAAGCCACCCCTTGGCCCCAACCTACTGAAAGGACAGCCTTCAACCAGTTGAGAAGTAGAAACAAAATCCTAAGCCCCTCAACTAGTTGAACGGACCCCCTTGTTGGCCAAGGGGACCCCAAGAAACCTTAAAAAGTGAGTTCCCTGCCACGATGGGATGGGAGGTCAGACACGCCTTGTTCTACCTGTCCCTTGATAATGGCCACTAGGCTTCCTCCCTGCAGGGTAAACAGGAGCCAACACTTCAGAAAGACTGGCTCCACCGCTGATTTCAGCCAACCACCTAATGCTCTCCTCTCCTTTGCGGCTTCGACACAGCTGACCAGCCTTCCTTCCTGATAAGAGACCCCTGACCGTGGGGGGTCCTGGCCAGTCTACCGAGGGTGTGCAGTGAGGATTTTCCTGTCCTCTGCTTCACCTTTTGATGTTAGAGGGCAGAAAACCCCATCCTTGGATCACACTAATGCCCTCATTTTTTGCACGTATAACCCATGAAAGGGCACGAAGCTCAATTGTGCATGTGTGTGCTTCTCCTCTTATAAATATAGCTCATTAAATATTTATATTTGGTCAGCCGCTTAGCCCAAACCCCTGCTCCTTTTACCCTTGCCTGGAAGTGCTGCTCTGGGCTTCGCCGAAGCCATGCTTCCCAGCGTGCAAGACGGCCGCCTGCAGGCTGCAACCTCTTAGGAAAAATAAAGCTGTCCTTTCCCGATTTATGAACCTCATCAGTCTTCAGCTGACACCAGCGCAGGCTACTCTCCTCTCAGCTGTAGGGACACAGGCTCTCCTTTTTAGACTCCTCGGGCACAAGTCAAGGACCAGGGAGACATACGCCACGCTACCAAGCGGTGCCCTTTGAAGTTCCTCCTAGTTGGCCTGAGTGAGGGGTAAGCAGGTGAGACCTCTCAGCTGAGGTACCTTCTCCAGACATTCCTTCCCCCACCTTCTCCACCTCACAACCTCTTCTTATGTAGCCTGGAGACAGGTGGAAGACTACGCTATCACAACCAGACTCACAATCACTTACCCATCTTACACAAGGGGCTCGCTTCCTGCATTCAGATTATGGGACCCCTGGCAGCTGCTGTGCAATTCTCAGCTTTTGGAAACTCTGCTGGGACTCGGAGACAAAAGAATGGTCACATAAGAGCTGGCTGTGGTGGCCTGAGAGAGGAGAACAAAGCACTGTGAAGGCTGACGTTTACGAGTGCTTACGTAGGAAGTGCTACGCCCAGCATGTTATATGAGATATGTCATGTAATCCTCACACCAATGTGCTATCACCCCCATTTTACGGAGGAGAAAATTGAGGCTGAGAAAGATTGAGTATTTTGCTTGGGGTCACAGAGTAAATGGCAGGGTTAGGAGGCAGAAGAAGAAAGTCCACGGAGCAGTTCGAGTTTGGAGGTAAGAATCCAGGCTGAATTACGCTGCTTAAGAGAAGAGAGAGAAATCTTCAGGGATCAGTGGGATGGGGATGCAGAGGGAGGAAGTGGCAATGCAGGCACGATCTGTAGTGAGGAGAAATTTCTGGAAGGATTTGTTTGCGTGTTTGTCGCAAGATTGCATGTCAAGTTCTGCAGTTGGGTTGGTGCAGGATGAGGGCAAGGTGTCGGAGAATGACGGGGCTGCTGCCACCACCTGGTGTTTCTGCTTAAAGCCATGGTTTTCTTCTATGCAAGACCACTTTGGTCATAGAGATCTGGCATTTTAGAAATGTTCTTTCATTCTTTTTCAATGTGCCTTTTAAGTTATTACTCAATGATAGCAGTTCTTCTTGTAGAAAATGTGGGCAAACTAAAAGGATAAAACAAAAATTGCCCTTGATCTCACTCACCATTAGCTTTTTTTCCCAGGCTCCCTCTACTCAAATATATTCTCTCTTAAGTTTTATTTTAAAACAGGATCATATTGTCATATGGTTTTTAATCTACTTTTAAAACTTAAGCTACTTTATGGGTACCATTTCAGGTAAATAAATAATTCTCCTTCAACTACATTTTAATATCTACATAACGGCCCATTCCATGGAAGAACCATAATGTATTTAATAAAAGTACTATGATTACTTATGTGTAGTGTTTCCAATATGTTGTCCTTACAAACAGTGCTCCAGCGAGCATTCTCATGGCCAAGTCTCTGTGTTTAATTGTTTTCTTAGAGTGAATTCCTAAAGTGGGATTCCCAGATCAAAACGACATGCACACATTTGAGGTTTCTGATACCAATTTCTTTGGCTAATTCTTGACTTTCCTTGCTGATGATGTTCTACCAAAAAGGTTAAGAACACAGGAGAGGAACTGCTCTTCAGGTCCTAATTCTGAACAGTATAAGAAAGCACTAGCTAGAGATGTAGAAGTAAGGCCATCCTGAGAGAATGAGCCAGAGCATCTTCGCAGCAGGGGCAACAGGAGCAGAGCTGTGCACCTAGGCAGGTGTCTACGCTCGACTTCAGAAGGGCAGCAGGGGAAGAAGAGTGGGAAGGGATAATTGAGGTCCCTTGGATGGAGATTGTAAGAGAGTGTAGATGGTATAGAGTATTTTTTAAAAGCATTCTAACTATCTTATTACAAAATAATCCCAGTGAAGAAAAAAAGGACATGGTACCAGAAGAAGACAGGTGGTGAAGCTACCCAGGGAAACTTATTATGCACTCAACTTTTAAGAGGAATATTTAAGGATTTCCTGTAACAGTTCTAGTTGAAATTATCTCACCCTTGGAGATATGAAAAGGAGAAGGTTCATTTATGCAGAGTCAAGGAGTGTAGTGGAAAAACACAAGAAACAATTTTTATTAGTTATTGCTGACCTAAAAAATGTCTTATTCTTGATATTGAACTGGGTTGAACAGTCACCGCCCCCCCCACTCATACTCCCCTGGAACGCCAGATTGTGACCTTATTTGGCACAGGGCCTTCAAGGGTTAATTAGTTGAGATGAGGACATACCGGATTAGGGTGGGCCCTAAATCCAATAACTGGCGTCCTTGCCAGAAGGCCGTGTGAAGACGGACGGACACAGAGGGAAGGCCGCCATGTGACACAGGAAGCAGAGATGGGAGCCCCTGCAAACCACGGGACACCAAGGATGGCCAGCAGCCGCCAAAAGCCGGGAAAGGGGCCTGGAAGAGATTCTCCCCCAGAGGCTTCAAAAGGAACAAACGCTGTTAACACTAATCTTGGACTTCTGGTCCCCAGAACTTTGCGACAATAAATTTCTGTTGTTTTAAGCCACCCAGTTTGTGGTTATTTGTCACGGCAGCCCTAGAAAACTAATGCGATGTTAATGAATTTTGTCTCCCTAAGCAAAATAAAAATGTAATGGCAATAATTATTTGGCTTCCATTTATTTCTAAGGAGTGGGTCTTCAAAGTGGATAAGCCATGAGAACCAAGCCCCACCTCCAATGGGAGAGACGGTTGGCTGCAGAACTGGCCCCTGTTTCTGACGGACGAGGTGAAACAGTGTAAGAAGACACCGGCATCAGCCGTGAACTGATGTTGTCCCTCTGCTGTGCAGATGATGCTGTGATACCCAATCAGCCTCTTAATTTTCCCCAAAACATGCACCCCTAGGAGGGGTCCAGCTCAAGCCAAACCATGCACCAAGGACAGCAGACAGTAAACCCACGCACCCAGAAAGAGCACCTGGGCTCAGAGGATCCTACTGCGAGCACAGAGCCATGTGTGGCATGGACCACAGTGGCTCCCTCACTTCCTCTTGGGGGTGGGAGAGGGGCAGTTAAGCACATGGGAGGCTGCCTGGACTTGAATCTCAGCTGTGCCACTTTATAACTCTGTGACATTAGGCAAATTATTTAACCTCTTTGTGCCTCAGTTTCCTTGTCCGTTGAATGAGGTTAATGTTGTTGAAAGTTTAAAAGAAATAATATACATAAAGCACTTAGCATGGTGTCCGGCATAAGCACTTAAAAATCTTATGTGTGTTAAGTGTGTTAAGCATCCTCTGTACCCAGTAAGTAGGTCTCTGCTGTCTTTTCAGTGCTGCGTTGAGTGCTTAATAGTCTTGGCGGGGGCGCGGGGGGAGAGGGTGCCCGAGATAAGCTGCTTCCCCTTTCCCCACTCATCCAGCCACTCAGGAAACACACACACACACAAAAAACCCACCAGAAAACTATTAAAAAGGACACAAAATGTGAGAGGAAGAAAGCATAACAGAACAGATACAAAAGGATGGAGAAACGTTAGCAGTTAGTGTTGGAAAGAGCTCTTCTCTTGAACAAAACTTGTGCATAACGAGTTAGGGAACATAAGATTTTGAAAACCATTTGGAGCAAGACAAACCCATTAGGAACACACTGACAACAGCAGGCTGAGGACACCACGTTCACACAGAAGAGAAGGAAAGCAGACAGATTCAACCTCAGCCTTGCGGGTCACAGGTTTGCTGCAACCCTGCTCCACTTAGAAACGGCGGAGCAATCATTGTTTGGCGGGAAACGAGACCTAAGTAACTCAGGAGGCTGTGAGTACCAGGCCCGGAGCAAAGACATCTCAGGGTCACGGGGAATTTCAGGCCTGGCCGCAGAACACGTCAGTGGATGGAGGGATCATGAGGTTTTGGGGTGCCGGGAAAGAAGAGACAGAGAAAAGTGCCCTAATGTTTGGAATGAGTGTAAATGTGCAAGATTCTTTAGCCTGGGGAACTGAACGACAAAAGCCTGCACGTTTTAGAATGTGCACATGTAGGAGAAAAAAATTTGATCATGTGGAGTAAGCATGAGTTGACCTGTAAATAAATCATCCCTTGAGCCCTGGAAGCCATGCTTGGTTGGGGCCACTGTAACCTCCACATTCCCTCCTCTGTACCTCTGCAGCCTGGAGGATGTTAGCTCGGGCTCCATCCTTATCCCCTGGTGTGATAGAATAATGACCACACAGAGATGTCTACATCCCAGTCCCCGGGACCTGTGAATACACGTGTTACACAGCAGGGGAATTTGAGACTGTAGATGGAATTGAAAGTGCCCCCCAACCTTGAGATGGGGAGGCTATCCTGGATTATGTATGTGAGCCCAGTTAATTATGAGGGTCCTTATAAAAGGGAGGCAGGAATTTCGGAGAGAGGAGACGTGAGGACAGAAGCAGAGGCTGCGGGATGCACGCAGAACGAGGAAGGGGGGCACGAGCTGAGGGATGCAGGCAACCTCTGCAAGCTGGGAGGGGCCAGGGAACAAGCTCGCCCCTAGAGCCTCGGGAGGAACACAGCTCTGCCAGCACCTTGATTTTCGCCTGTGAGACCCACAGCAGACCTCTGACCTTGTGAACTGTAAGATAATACATTGGGATTGTTTTAGGGTTGTTGTAAGCCACTAAGGTGACTTACTTTGCTACGGCAGCAACAGGAAACGAATACAGCTGGTTTCTGCATTATCTTATAATTGTTCCTGAATCAACTGACATGGGCTCTGTCTCCGCATCTGATCACTCTGCCTGCCTTGCTGCTCATGGCTCTCTCCACCAGACTGGAACGAAGGCGCTGGCTATCTCTGAGCTCACGTCTGCCAAAAAGGAGGGTGCTCTTCTCCTCCAGCTCAGAAGCTCCTGCGGAAGTGCCCCGATGGGCACGCCTTGGCAGGACCTGCCCACAGCACACACAGGAGTAGAGGCGGGAGGCGGGACCTGCCCACAAGCACAGGGATGGGAGGCAGGACGTGAAGCCGCTGCCGGAAGAGGGGAGCGCGAGAGCCACAAGAGGAGAGGCGAGCAGGTGTCCCCTGGCTGCTCTGAGCACAGGTCCTTTGAGGGCCTTTTCTGTCCTAGCGGGCTCAGGATCCCACAGCACAGTCAGCTCTCGGTGGATGCTCAGTTCCTGCCATCGGCCCACGGCTCGTGTCCTCGGTGGGCTACGCCGGCGAGCGCAGTTTGCTCCCAACAGAGGGGAGGACAAGCTTCGTCTGCAGTGGGCTGGGGTGGCTGCAGGAGTTCTTAACTGGTACCAGGAGGGGACGAGTTTATTCTCAGCACTGTATCATTCATCATTTTGAAATCAAGTAACTAATTAGGGTCATCCATTGGACCTGTTAAGCCTAGTAGTTAAAATCCCTGCAAATGTGTTTTAAAGAGAGAATAAACAAAGACTGCAAGGTGGGATTGGGGGTGGGGGTGCTGACTGGGGGGGAAGTCCACAGGATAATTTTTAGAAGTATTTTCTCATATGTTTCTATCACTCGCTTGCATGGAAACACCAATGGAGGGCCGTTGGGTTGGTCTCTCAGACGGTCCCTCTCTCATGAAAAGACGGCCTGTTTCCAGCGGCAGGGCCAGCAAAGTCTAGCTGGCGCTTGCTGGGCATCACCCCTGAGTCCACTCCAGGGCGCATCCCTGGGGACAGAGTCCGCCTGGAGCAGGGCCGGGGCCTCCCTGCCAAGCACACGTGGGCCGGAGGGAAACGACTGGCCAGCGATCGGCGGCGTTTCCTAAGCGTGTGCCTCTCAGCCGGTGAGGTCAGAGGTCAGAAGGGTTAACAGCAACGAAAGAACGACAGAGTCAGGCTTGCAGTTGAGGCCCGGCAAGAGAAAGGTGAGGAATACGGATCTGGCAAAAGGAAAATCTAGATCCGTTTAGGTCAACTATGGGTAGAGTAGTTGCTTATTACTGTTGTGTGCAGGGTTTTGCTTTAATCAAGGCCTGTTCCAGGGGACATTATAAGTCAACCAGAAACTCTGTAGATAGGAGTGGTGGCTTTGGCATGGTTCCAAGGCATACTTGCACGATCGCAACATTTTCTTTTAAAAGGACCAGATATTGTAGTTTTTACTGTGCTATTTAATAATTTAATAATTTGTCTTTGTTTCTTTCTCTATCTTTTTTGCCCTCATCCCTTCCTTCCTCCCTTTCTTCCTTCTTTCCCCTGCCTCCCCCTCCCCCTCCGCTATTCCTTCCACAAGTATTTACTGAGAATCTCTTTCACGCCTGTGTTACGATAGGAAGATTATGGTATCAAGAGCTTGGATCCCTCTTTGAATAGATGCCCAAGAGTGCCAGTTATTTAAAATTCAATACCTGTAAGCAGCTTGTGAGTGCACCATATTTTAGTGCCTGTCTGTGTTTAGTCAAATACTGAGAACATATGTCTCTTTGTAAATCTACTCCCAGGACTGCTAAGACTGATTCAGAAAACACTCTTCAATGTGCCAGCATCCATCTTGCCCCTCTAGTGGGAAGGATTCACTCGGAAAGAGCTCGCTCGTTCCTTACGGGACTCGCCCCACCTCCCTCCCCAGCATCTGCAGCCGGGCATTCCCATGCAGAGGGGACAGGGCCCCGAGCTGGCAGCACCCGTCCATCTTCCGCATTTAATGGCGAAGCTCGCAGGAATGAAGTAAAAAGTGCCATGTGGCACTGCAGAAAAACAAAGACACTAAAATTTAAGAGGGGAGTAAAATTTGTTTATAGACCTCACTAAAGCAAAGTTGCTGAGCAGTCTAGAGACCCGCGCTGCTGCTGTCGTCTGGGGTGTCCGGGCGTCGGGAGAGGGCACGTGCTGTTCTCTGGGGTGAGTGGTTGCCTGTTACTGCTGCCGCGTTCAGGAGTTTTGTTTTCATCAAGGGTTGTTTTCAGAAGATATAGTAATTTAACCAGGCTTTTAATCAACAACCTAAGAAACCCTAATGATGTAAAGACTACTTGCTTCAACAGAGCATTCTTGGAACTTTAAGTATAAATTTCATAGAATGCTGTAGCCAGAGTTTTATGGAATAATAATGATCATTTATTGAGTGGCTACTGTGTTCCAAGCATTTTTCACATATTATGGCATTTAAGCCCTAGAGCAATCCTCAAGGTAGTTAGCATTTTCCCCACTTCACAGTCAAGAGAGTTGAGATTCAGAGATAATAAATAACTTGTCCAAGGTCGTATTATGGTAAGTGGTGGAGCTAGCATGCAGATGCCAGTCTGTGCTCTTTCTATTTGCCCTACCACCTTCCCAACGGCGCCGTTCTGCATTTTCCCAGATGTTGTCATGGAGCACTCTGGTGGCCTCCAGATAGGCTGAAGAGGAGTGTCATGGACAGTGGCCCTATGAGATGGATCCTGACCTACTGCAATGGTCTTTCCCCAGAGAAGATTTACAGCCACTGTTAGAACACAAGAGATGAATTGCGTTGCTCTGGGGTGTAGACATTTACCCATGACACAGGGCCCCCAGACACCAACAAGGAGGCATGTACAAATATCTAGTTTATTCAACCTGGATCAAGGGATTTTTCCAACCCAAATTTTGCCATTTATCCTGCCTCAAAATGCTTGTTAACCTTTTATTCTTCCCTTTAGAAATACGGAATTGCCTAGCCAATATGACGTTATTTTAAGTATTTTTCATTTTTTTTACCAATTAATTTTATTTAACAATATTTTGGAGTGGATATTGACACATTCCTAGAATAGCAAATAAGTTTTATCTTGTCTCCTTATTCAAATAAAATTCATTGAGCATTAACCATATATCGGAAAATGTGCTAGGTACTATTCTAATCTCTGGATTTAAAATAGTAGGCACAGCAGATGTTTATGGTTACCCACTTCTATATAACAACTGCCCCCAAACTTATCAGCTGGATGAAGAAAAATTAAACAAAACCCAAATTAATGGAAAGATGATGTGCTTATGAATTTGAAGACATAATATTGTTACGATGTTAGTTCTCCACAGATTGATCTATAAACTCAATATAATTCCAATCAAATGTCAGCTGCCTTTTCATAGAAATTGACAAACTGATTCTAAAATTTACATCAAAAAGCAAAGAATCTACTATGACCATCTTGAAAAAGAACAACAGTGCTAAGGAACTCACACTACCTGACTTTAAGGCTTATTTTATAACTGCAGTAACCAAGACAGTGTGTTATTGGTGTAAGGATAGACACATACATCAAGGCAACAGAATAGAGCGTCCAGAAATAGATGCTCATTATATGGTTAACTGACAAATGTGCTAAGGTAATTCCATGGAGAAAGGATAGTCTTTTCAACAAATAGTGCTGGAATAATCCAAGTGCAAAAACATGAACCTCAGTCCATGCCCCACATCATATTTGAAAAACTTGAAATGCATCATGCATCTAAATATAAAACCTAAAACTCTAAAACTTTAGAGAAAATATAAGACGGAATCTTTGTGATCTTGGCTTTGGCAAAGATTTCATAAATATAACACCATACTCCATAAGCAATTTGATAAGTTTAACTTGAACAAATTAAAATCTTTGCTTCTCAAAGGACATTGATAAGAAAATGAAAAGACAATCTGCAGACAAGGAGAAAATATTTGCAAAACACACATCAGATGAAGGACTTCTATTGTGACTACAGAATGAATATTTATAACTCAATAATAGAAGTTTTAAAAACAGTAAAAAAGGAAAAAGGATTTGAACAACCACTTCAAAAAAGAAGATATAGGGCATGGTGTGGTGGGTTATGTCTGTAATCCCAGCATTTTGGGAGGCCAAGGTGGGAGGATCACTTGAGGCCAGGAGTTCGAGATCAGCCTAGGCAACATAGTGAGACCTTGTCTCTACAAAAAATTAAAAAATTAGCTTGGCATGGTCATGCATGCCTGTAGTCCCAGCTAGTTGGGAGGCTGAGGCAGGAAGATTGCTTGAGCCCAGGAGTTGGAGGCTGCAGTGAGCTAGGACCTTGCCGCTGCACTGCAGCCTGCGTGACAGAGCAAGACCCTGTCTCTAAAAAATAAAAATAAAAAGAAGATATAAACAGCATATAAGCCCATGAAAAGATACACAACATCATTAGTCATTAGGGAAATGCAAATTAAAACCACAGTGAGGTGGCACTACACACCCATGAGAAGGATGGATATCCAGAAGAGTTATCTTTAGCAAAGAAGAAGGAGGAGGAGGAGGAGGAGGAGGAATAAAAAAAGAACTGAGACATATATGGACTATTTCATCCAACAATAGCAGAATATTCATTATTCTTAAGCTCACATGGATATGGATAATATTAACCAAGATAAACCACATTCTGTGCCATAAAACCCACCTTAACAAATTTAAAAGAGCAGAAATCATACAATGTCTGCTCTCAGACCACAATGGAATTAAACTAGAAATAAATAACAGGAATATAATTGGAAAATACCAAAATACTTGGAGACTAAACAACATATTTCCAAATAACACATAGGTCAAATAAGAAATCTCAAGAAAAATTTTAAATTTTTAATTAAGAAAATGAAAATACAATTTACCAGAAAATGTGGAATTCAGTGAAAGTAATGCCTAGAGGGAAATTTATAGTATTAAATATATAAACCAGAAAAGAAGAAAGATCTAAAATCAATAATCTAAGATTCAACCTAAGGAAACTAGAAAAAGGAGAACAAGTTAAACACAAAGAAGGCAAAAAAAAAAAAAAAAAAGAGAGAGAGAGAGAGAGAAAGAAAAAGAAATAACAAAAATGGGAGTAGAAACCAATGAAATTTAAAACTGGAAATCAATAGAGAAAATCAATGAAAGCAAAAGCTTATTCTTTTAAAAGAAAAATAAGACTGGGAATCCTCTAGCCAGGATAACTAAGAAAAAAGGAAAGGGGATAGAAATTACTAATATCGGATATAATGGAGAGGACATCACAATAGATCCCACAGGCATTAAAAGGATAATAAAGGAATATTATGAACAACTCCATGCCCGTAAATTTAATAGCCTAGATGAAATGGACTGAGTCCTTAAAAGACACAATCTGCCAAAACTCACACAAAAAGTAATACACAATCTGAATAGGACTATTATCTATCACAGCAATTGAATCAATAATTAACCTTCTAAACAGAAAGTGCCAGACCCAGCTGGGCTCACTGAGGAATTCTACCAAACATTAAGAAAGAAATTATAACAGTCTCCACAGTCTCATTCAGAAGACAGAAGCAGAGGGAATACTTTCTAACTCAAGTTTGGGGTTGGAATCACCCTAATACCAAAACCAGACAAAGACATTACAAGAATGGAGAACTAGAGATCAATACCTTCCGGGAACGTAGATACAAAAATCCTCAACAAAATATTAGCAAGTCAAATACAACAAGGCATAAAAAGAATTATACACCATAACCAAGTGGAATTTATCTCAGGTTTGCAAGGCTGGTTCAACGTTTGAGTCAGTAACATAATCCATCACATAAAGGGCAAATTCAAGATGGCAGGCTAGATGCAGCTAGTACGTGCCTCCTACGTGGAGAGGAACCAGAATAGTAAGTACATATTCACACTTAGAACAGATCATCTAGGAAAGAATGCTAGGATTCAACAGAAAAGTTATGCAAAGTGCTGAAAGCAAGTAAAAAGAGGGTTTGAGGTACCTTGCCCAGCCAGGGACTGGCTGGGAGCTAGGAGAAGCTCCGGACATGAAGAAGGGTGAGAGAGAAACCCCCAGGGCTCCACAGTCCCACAACAGGCTTTTACAGTCTTAGTTATAGGAGAACCCCTTACCCATGCCAACCTCAGGCATAAGAAAGGGAGCTGCCTAGAGATTGCCTAAGGACTTTGCTCCAGAAAGGGACCCCAAAGACATCTGAGCTCAGAGCAGCTTCAGTTTAGTACCACTCTGAGAGCCTAAATTCTAGGATTTATGTCCTTCCCTGAAGCCAGTCTGATGTGGCCACTGCTGCCACCGGGCCAAGGGAGGACAGGGAAGAATAGGCATGCTCATGAACCTCTAAGACAATTCCCAACCCCTTGCTATGAGCTACTGTGAGATCAAGACATGGGCAGACTTCACTCCCCACAACTTCTTACCCATGCTGCTCACACGAGAGGGACGCTGCCCTCTCTGGTCATAGGCCCAAGCCAGTGTCTTATTGAGAGTTTAATGCTGGACTGCACCCTTCGCTGGGGCCAGGCTTGGGCTGATGCTGCTGCAGCCGCTGCCCAGCTAAGGAGGGAGAGGGGAGACCAGGCAATTCCATGGAGCCCTGTGACAAATCCCACTGTGCTGCTATCAGCTGCTGTGAGACCAAGGCAGGAGCAGGCTGCAATCTCCTCAGTTACCTGCCTATGCTGCTCCACATAAGGAGAGCCCCACACTCCCTGGTGGCAGGCCCACAGTACAGACACCACAGCCCACATCCAAGCATTGCAACAGTGGCCTGGGGACTACCCTGCCTCTGCCTGTCATAGCCAGTGCCTGAAGGCAACAACAGGGGGCCTGAGGACAAGTCTGCTGACCTGGATCCATCACACCAGTACTCAAATATGCCACTCAAGAGTGCAGAAAATTCCCAAGCCAGCACAACACTATTGTCACCTGATCACTCCTGTTGGGGTCTGAGGTTGAGCTGACCCAAACTACCAATACTACTACAGCTGACACCCACCCACTTGTGCTACCAGCATTCCAGAAGATTGCCCACCCAACATATCACAGCCACCTCAAACACCTGTATGGACCTGTGGGGTTCTAGTTGGTTGCTCCATCACCACTACTACCACTACCCGCATCACACCAGTTGCCCAGGGACCTGAAATGCACCCCATGCATCTGGTCCACTGCTGCCACTACAAGCATCCAAGCAATCTACCTGGAGGCCCAATAAATGTCCCTCTAGGACCCACTACACCAGTGCCAGCAAAAGCTGCTTGGGGCCAAGAACAGGCACACTCATCCCACTGCTACCACTACTGGGGGCCAAACACAGGTCCAATATAATCGTCAGCAAAATTCACTACAGCCTCAACTAACAACCATATCCTAAGCTACCAAGGAAATCACAGATAACATGGATCCTGTATACTGTATACACAGATAACATGGATCTCACACTACTGCAGACATCCAAAATCAAAGGCAAAGCATTCTACAAGCCAAAAACATACACAGCTTCAAGAAAAAATCCTAGCCTATGAAAGTAATTTCAAAAAACTGGAAGAAGTGGATATTACAACAGATGTGCAGATATCAATGTAAGGACACAAGAAACATGAAAAAGCAACGAAATATGACACCACCAAAAGATCAAAAAATTATCTACTAACATATCCCAATCAAGAAGAAATCCTTGAAATGCCAGATAAATTATTCAAAATATTGATTTTAAAGAAGTTCAATGAGATGCAAGAAAAATCTGAAAATCAATACAAAGAAATCATCAAATAAATTCAGGATATCAATGAGAAATTTATCAAGGAGATAGATAGCATAAAAAAAACAACAGAAATTCTGAAACTGAAAAATTCATTGAAGGAAATAAAAGTCACATTCAAAAGCATAAATTATAGACTAGATTAAGCAGAAGAAATAATTTCAGAACATGAAGACAGATCTTTGGAAATACTTCAGTCATATGGGAAAAAAAGAATAAAAAAGAAGGAATAAAGTATCTGAGATGTTTGGGACTACACAAAGTGACCAAACTTAGAAATAACTGGTATTCCCAAGAGTGAAGAAGAGACATCAAAAGTTTTAGAAAATCTGTTTGAGAAAATCACTACTGAAAAGTTCCCAAGCCTAACAAGAGAGTTAGATACAGATACAGAAGACACAGTGATCCCCAGGAAATACATTGCAAAAAGGACTTCACCACAGAATATTATAATCACAATATGTAAAGTCAAAATGAAAGAAAGAATCTTAAAATTAGCAAGAGAACAGCATCTAGTCATCTATAAAGGAAACATAATCACACTAACAACAGACTTCTCCACAGAAACCTTACAGGCCAGAAAAGAATAAGATACCGTTTTCAAAATGCTGAAAGAAAAAAAAAAAACTGTTAGGCAAAAATTTTATATTCAGCAAGAATAAGCTTCATAAGTGAAGGAGAAATAAAGTCTTTCCCAGACAAGCAAGCACTGAGGGAAACTGTCACCACCAGACTAGCCCTACGAGAAATGCTCAAAGGAATCTTAACCATGGAAATTAAAGTTTGACACTCACCATCATGAAAATACACAAAACTTTAAAAATCACAGGCTTTATGGAATAATCACACAAAGGAGGAAGAGAAAGGAATAATATGACAACATAACAGAATTCTACCAAACCACAAGGAAAAACAAAGAGAGAAAAATAAAGAAACAAAGAATGTATAAAACAACTGGGAAATAATTAACAATATGACAAGAATAAAACTCACATATCAATATTAAACTTGAACATAACTCCACTTAGAAGTTACAGATTGTCAGAATGAATTAAAAAGAACCCATTATATTAATAAACTATATGCTGCTTACAAGAAACTCACCTTACCTATGAAGACACATGTAGACTGAATGTAAAGGGATAGAAAAAGATACTCTACACAAATGGGAACCAAAAGTGAGCAGGAGTAAGCTATATATTTGTATCAGATAAAACAAATTTTATGTCAAAAAATTTTTAAAAACCAAATAAGATCATTATATAATGATAAAGGGATGAATTCAGCAAGAGGATGTAACAAATCTAAATAACTATACAGCCTATACCAGAGCACCCAGCTTCACAAAACAAAACTACTAGACCTAAAGAGAGATAGACAGCAATACAATAATAGTAGGTGATAACACTCACAGCATTAGAGAGATCACTGAGACAGAAAATCAACAAAGAAACACTGGGCTTAAATTGGACTTTAAGCAAAATGGACCTAATAGACATCTACAGAACATTCTACCCAACAATTAACTGAAGCATATACATTCTTCCCATCAACAAATAGAATATTCTCCAAGACAGACCATATGTTAGGCCACAAAATGAGTCTCAGAAAATTTTTAAAAATCAAAATTACATAAAATATCATCTCAGACCACAGTAGAATAAAACTAGATATCTATATCAAGACGAATTTCAGAAACTTTGCAAATACATGGAAGTTAAACAACATGCTCCTGAAAGATCACTAGGTCAAGGAGAAATAAAGATGAATTTTTTTAAAAAAATTAAATGACTGAAAGTGAAAACACAGCACACCAAAACCTGTGGGAAACAGCACAAGCAATGTTAAGAGGAAAATTTATAGTATTAAGTACCTATATTGAAAAAGTGGAAAGATTACCTATTAACAACATAATGTCACACTTCAAAGAACTAGAAAAGTAGGAACAAACCAAACCCAAAGTTAACAGAAGAAAAGAAATAAGAAAGAGCAGAGCAGAACTAAATAAAAGAGAGGCTAAAAGAGGAAAAGCATAGAGGATCAATTAAACAAAAAGTTTGTTCTTGAAAAGATAAACAAAATGGATAAACCACTAGCCAGACAAACCAAGAAAATAAGAGAAAATATCCAAATAAACAAAATCAGAAATAGAAAAGGAGACATTGCAACTGATACCACAGAATAAGAAAGATCATCAGAGACTGTTATGAACAACTATGCACTCACAAACTAGACAACCTAGAGGAAATGGAAAAGGTCTTGGAAACATATGACCTTCCCAGACTGAACCAGGAAGAAATAGAAAACCTGAACAGGCCAGTAATGAGTAGCAAGATTGAATCAGTAATAAGAAAAACTCCCAACGAAGGAAAGCTCAGAAGCAGACATTCACAGCTTAATTCTACCAAATGTACACGGTGAACTAATACCAATTCTGAAAAATATTTCAAAAAATCAAGGAGAAGGGAATTCTTCCTTCTTCTGAGGCCAGTGTCACCCTGATACCAAAACCGGACAAGGACACAACAAAAAAGGAAACTACTGACCCAATTTCCCAGATGAATATAGACATAAAAACTCTCAAGAAAGTACTTGCAAACAAAATACAACAGCAAATCAAAAAGATAATACACCATTTGTCCACCAGTGAGATGTTTAAAAAAGAAAAAATAAAAAAGAAGTTATTAAAAAAAAGATAATACACCATGATCAAGTGAGTCTTATACCAGGGATGTAAGGATGGTTCAAAATACACAAATCAATAAATGTGATACATCACATAAACAGAAATAAAGATAAAAACCATACGATCATTTCAAAAGACACAGAAAAAGCACTTGATAAAATGTAGCATATCTTCATGACAAAAACCATCAATACACTAGGCTTAGAAGGACGATGGCTCAAAATAATAAAAACCACATAGAAGAAACCCATTGCAAACATCATACTGAAAGCATTCCCTCTAAGAACTGGAATAAGACAAAGATGCCCACTTTCGCCACGTCTATTCAACATAGTACTGGAAGTTCTAGCCAGAGCAATCAGGCAAGAGAAGGAAATACAAGGCATTCAAATTGGAAAAGAGAAAGTCAAATTATCCCTGTTTGCTGATGATATGATATTATATCTAGAAAAACCCTAAAGACTCCATCAAGAAACTCTCAGATTTGGTAAATAAATTCAGTAAAGTTGCAGGATACAAAATCAACATACAAAAATCAGTTGTGTTTTTATACACCAACAACAATCTAGCTGAGAACCAAACCAAGAAGGCATTCCCACTTATAACAGATAAAAAAAAAAAAAAAAAAAAAACCTAGAAATATATTTATCCAAGGAGGAGAAAGTTCTCTACAAGAAGAACTACTAAAGACATCTGATTGAAACTATTCTAAAATTCATATAGAATCAAAAAAGAGCCCAAATAGCCAATGAAATTCTAAGCAAAAAACTCCCAAACCTGGAGGCATCACATTTTCTGACTTCAAATTATATCATAGCAACCAAAAACAGCATGGTGCTAGTATAAAAATAGACACATAGATCAGTGGTATAGAATAGAGAACCCAGAAATAAAGCCACATGTTTACAGCCAGCTGATCTTTGACAGAGCTAATAAGAACATACACTGTGGGGAAAACCCTTTTCAATAAATGGTGCTCAGAAAATGAGATTGTCATATGTGTAAAAATAAACTTGAACCCCCATATCTCACCATATACAAAAATCAACTCAGGATGATTAAAGACTTAAATGTAAAACCTGAAACTATAAAAAAGAAGAAACCCTAAGGAAAACTCTTCTAGACATTAGTCTAGGCAAAGAATTTGTGACTAAGACCTCAAAAGCATAGGCAATGAAACCAAAAATAGGTAAATGGGACTAAATTAGACTACAAAGCTTCTGCAAAGCAAAAGAAATAATCAATAAAGTGAACAGACAACATGTAGAATGATAGAAAATATTTGCAAACTATGCATCTGACAGGGGATTAATATTCAGAATTTATAAGGAACTCAAACAACTTAACAACAATAATAACCCCATTAAAAAGTGGGTTAAGGACATGAATAGACATTTTTCAAAAGATGACATACAAATGACAAACAGGCATATAACAAAGTGCTCAACATTATTAATCATCAGAGAAATGCAAATTAAAACCAAAATGAGATAGAATCTTACCCAAGTCAGAATAACTATTATTAAAAAGACAAAAAATAATGATGTTGGTAATGATGTGGAGAAATAGGAACTCTTATACACTGTTGGGGGGAATGTAAATTAGTACAGCCTCTGTCGAGAATAGTACGGAGATTTCTCAAAGAACTAAAAATAGAATTCAACCCAGCAATCCCACCACTAGGTATCTACCCAAAGGAAAAGAAATCATTATATCAAAAAGTTACCTGCACCCATATGTTTATTGCAGCACTAGTCACAATAGCAATGATATGGAATCATCCTAAGTGTCCATCAGTGGATGATTGGTTAAATAAAATACGGTATATACACACAATAGAATACTATTCTTCCATGGAAAAGAATGAAGTCATGTCTTTTGCAGCAACATGAATGGATTTGGAGGTTGTTACGTGAAACAAGTCAGACACAGAAAAGCAAATACCACATGTTCTCACTTATAAATGGAGATAAATAACGTGTATATGTGGATGTAGAGTGTGAAATGCTAGACAAGACTCAGAAAGGTAAAGGAGTGGGATAGGGAGTGTATGATGAGAGATTACTTAAAAGATACAATGTACATTATTTGGGAGATGGATACCCTAAAATCCCTGATGTTACCACTATGCAATATATACATGTTACAAAATGACACTTGTACCCCATAAATTTATAGAAGTTAAAAAAAAATAAAAAGATTTAAAAAACCCATCACACCAAAAAGCTAGAGAAGAAAACTCACACTACCATATCAATATTTGCACTTGACAAAATTCAACGCACATTCATGATAAAATTCTCAGTGAACTAAACATAAAAGATATCTTCCCCAACTTTATAAAGAAAGACTCCAAAAAAAGCTACAGCTGACATTATACTTAACATTGAGAAACCCAAAGCTTTGCCATGAAGATCAGGAACAAGGCAAGAACAACCCCTCCCACCACTCTTTTTCTAGATCATACTGGAAGTCCTGGCTAATGTAATGAGATAAGAAAAAGAAATTCAAGGTACACTGATTAGGAAAGAAGTAAAACTGTATTTGTTAGCAGATGGAAGGTTCATCTATGCAGAAAATCTGAAAGAATGGGCACACACACACACACACACACACACACACACAAATCCCAGGAACTAGTAAGTGATTATGGCAAGATTCCAAGATACAAAGAAAATATATAAAAGTCAATCACTTTCCTATATACTAGCAATTAATAAGTGAAATGAAAAACCAATTACATTAGCACCACAAAAAAAATGAATTACTTAGGTATAAACCAAACAAAATATGTGCAAGTTCTAAATGATAAAACCACAAAACTCTGATGAAAGAAATCAAAGAACTAAATATATGGATAGATAGACAATATTCATGGATAGGAAGACTCAGTTCTTTCCACCTTAATCTGTAGATCTAATGCAATCCCAATCAAATCCCAAGAAATTGTATGAATCTCAACAGACTGATTTTAAAATTTATATTAAGAAGCAAAAGAACCAGAACACAATATTGAAGGACAAGAACAAAGCTGAAGGACAGACACTATCCAAATTCAAGTCTTACTATGAAACTACAGTAATCAAAAGAGTATGGTATTGGTAAAATAATAGACAATAGATCAACACACAAAAGAGAGATCCCAGAGATAGATTCCTATAAATAAGTCAACTGATCTTTAGCAAAGGAGCAAACGTAATACAATGAAGAAAATAAAGTCTTTTCAATAAGTGGTGAAAGTCCCAGAAAGAACAGAAAAAGAGAAAGGGGTAAGAAGTTTATTTAAAGAAATAATGACAGAAAAATTCCCAAAGGAGAGGTAAATGAACATCCAAATTGATAAAGATCAAAGAATCTTTCAAATATTAAATATAAAGAGATCTTTACTGAGGCATATCATATTCAAATTCTCAAAAGTCAAAGAGAATTTTGAAAGCAGCTAGAGAGAATCAATTTGTCATATACAAGGGAATCCTCATAAGACTATCAGCAGATTTCTCAAAAGAAACCTTGCAGGCCAGGAGAAAGTAAGATGATATATTCAGAATTCTTAAAGAAAAAAACCTGCCAACCAAGATTACAATACCTGGCAAAGCTATCCGTCATAAACAGAAGGATAGAAAGAAGAGAGATAAAGACTTTCCCAGATGGACTGCCTCCCAGAGAGAGGGTCAGAGACGACATGTGCAGTCCTTCCTCCACCTAGTCCTTTATTCTCCCCTTTCCTTCCCCTACCTGCAGCTGCCAAAAGAAACAATTTAGCCACCACCTGGAGGCATCCACAGCCAAGTTGTTCTCTATAGTGTCAATTTACACTCCTGTCACCTCCATTATGAAAGTTTCCATTATTTCAAATCCTATACTGCATTTGAAATTTTAAGTTTCACATTTTTGTCAATATAATGGTGTGAAATGCTCACTAATTTTATCTTTCTTCCCCCAGTATCTGTATTTAAAGTTATAAATTTGTAAGTATTGCTTTAGCCAAATCCCACCAATTTTCATGTGTATTTTTTTATTGTTGTTTAGTACTAATTATTTTCTGGTTTCTATCTTGATATTTTTTGACCTATGAATTATTTTTAAATGTGCTTTTTAAAAAATTCTAAATGTAAAAGGTCAAGGGCTATTGTTTTATTATTGGTTGATAATTCTTTCGCATTGTGGTCAGGGAATGTGGTTTGTATAACACTGGTTTTTTGGTATATTTTGAGACTTGTATTGTGACTTAGTACTTGGTCAAGTTTTGACGTTTCATGTGTGTTTGAAATGAACGGGTATTCTCTAACTGCTGAAAAACTGTCCAAAGTCTATTGTATGCCCATTATATTCAGTAATCATTATAGTAAATTAAGCTAATTGTGTTGTTCAAATCTTTCATGTCTTAATTTTTTAATCTGAAAAACTAATAAATTAATGAGATGTATTAAAATATTTATATTTAATGTGGATTTGTCCATTTTTTCTTGTAATTCTGTATAGTTTTGTCTTGGCTTTGCCTTTGAGGCTGTATCATTAGGTTTATGCAAGTATAAGGCATATGCCAGAAAAAGATTCCTTTATTCATATCATAAAACTCTTTATCTTTAACAATGCTTTTTATATTAGAGTCTGATATATTTAGTCTGATATAAATATTGTTACATTGCTCACTTTGGGTTGATATTTTTCTATTATATGAATATAGTAATATGCATATGCCCTTTACTTTTGATAATTTTGGTCTGACTTTATGCATTTTCTATTTTAATGTGTGAATATCTGTCTGTCTTGACTGGTAAAAGTTTATTTACCATTATTATGATTAACAATATATTTCAATTGATAGCTACTATCTTATTTTGTGGTTGTCGTAACCTTTACCACAATTGTTTCTTATTGTTTTCTGTCTGAATACTTTCAATGGAAGTGGCTCAGTTTTCTTCTCACCCTTTTTTCACTCTACTAATTTTAAAATTAGTACTTTATTTGGATCATATTGGCACTCTATTTCTATTATTTTGGTGTTTACATTAAACACCAAATGATACTAGCATTTTAGAACATGTTAACACAATCACCAACCTCTCCCTTCTGACTTGTTATTGTCATCTGGCATTTTATGCACACTTTGTTTTTATACTCCCACAATTAGTTTCTGGTATTGTTCTTGTTTTTACCTAATTTTTATATTTACCTATATTTTTGCCAATATTTTTGTTAACCAATATTTCTTTTATTATGCTCCTTCCTTCAAAGTTTTATCCCTTTGTTCCTGAGGCTACACTTTAATAATAATTGTCAGTGATGGTCTTAATAAGTTTATTTGAAAACACCCCAATTTCACCTTTGCTCTTATTCCTCACGCTTACTCTTGGTTGAGTAAAAAGTTCTAAGTTAAAAATGGATCGAAGACCTAAACATAGGACCTAAAACTATAAAACTCTTAGAATACAACATAGGGGAAAATATTCATGACATTGGATTTGGCAATAATTTCTTGGATATAACACCAAAAGTTCAGACAACAAAAGAAAAAACATACATAAATTGGGCTACATCAAAATGAAACACTTCTGTGCATCAAAGAATACAATCAATGGAGTCAAAAGGCAACCTATAGAATGGCAGAAGATATTTGCTGATTATATATGTGATGAGGGGCTAATATCCAGAATATATAAAGAACTACCACAACTCAACAACAACAAAAATAGCCTGATTTAAAAGTGGGCAAAGAACTTGAATAGACATTTCTACAAAGAAAGTATACAAATGGCCAAGAAGCATAATGAATGGAGTTCAACATCACTAATCAAAAAAAAAAGCAAATCAAAAAATCACAGTGAGATATTATCATACACCATTATGATGGCTACTATCAAAAAAATAGGAAATAACAAGTATTAGTGAGGTTGTCTAGAAACTGAAATCTTGTCCCTTGCTGGGGGAGAATGTAAAATGGTGCATCCAGTTAGGAAAACACAATAGAGATTCCTCAAGTAGTTAAAAAACAAAATTACCATATGATTCAGCAATTCCACTTCTGGGTATATATTCAAAAGAATTAAAAACAGATTCTCAAAGAAATAGTCATACATCCATGTCCATAGCAGAATTATTCACAATAGCCAAGAGTTAGAAGCAACCCAAATGTTCATCAGTGGGGGAATGGATAAATAAACTGTGGCATATACATACAATGAAACGTTCTTCAGCCTGAAAAAGGAATAAAATTCTGACACATGCTCAACATGAATGGACCTTGAGGACACTGTGCTAAACGAAATAAGCCAGTCACAAAAAGCCAAATGCTGTATGATTCCACTTACATGAGGTAGGTAGAGTAGCTAAATTCAAAGGAACGGAAAGTATAACAGTGGTTGCCAGGGGCTGGAGGGATGGGGAAATGGAAAGTTGTTTAATGGGAATAGGGTTGCAGCCTTGCAAGATGAAAAAGTTCTGGAAATTGGTTGCATAACAATGTAAATATATTTTACATCACTGAACTATACACTTAAAAATGGCCATATGGTAAATTTTATGTTATGTATATTTTACCACAATTAAATTTTTAGTTTTAAAAAGAATTCTAGGTTGACATTTTCCCTACTAAAAATATATTGTTTCAATGTCTTCTGGTCTCTATGCTTGCTGTTGTGAAACCTACTGTAAGTCTGTAAGTAATCTGTCATTTTTTTTAATTTCCAAATATTAAGGAGATACAGATGTTTTTGATACATGGCTTGCGTCCGGGCTATAAATGTGCCCGTCCCCCAAATAGTGTTCATTGTACCCATTCGATGGGTTTTTACTCTTCCCATTCTCCTCCCTCCCCCTGCTTTCTTTCCAATCGCTTTTACTGTCCTCTGTGCACTTGTGTGCCCATAGGTTGGTTCCAATTTATTAGAGAGTACATGTGGTGTTTGTTTTTCCATTCTTGAGATACTTTGCTTAGGACAACGATCTCCAGTTCCTTCCAAATTGCTGCAAAAGGCATTAATTCATTCTTTTCATGGCAGAGTAGTACTCCATGGTATGCATATACCACATTTTGTTAATCCACTGATGAATTGATGGGCACCTGGGTTGATTCCACATCTTTGCAATTGTGAATTTTGCTTGTAATAAACATTAGAGTGCAGGTGTGTTCTTGATAAAATGGCGTCTTTTCCTTTGTGTAGATACCCCGTAGTGGGGTTGCTGGATCAAATGGCATTTCTTATTGGCTCTTTGGCTGCTGCAAACTTTTTTTGTTTTTGTTCTGCAGTTTCATTACACTGTGTATTCATTATGGTTATCCTGCTCATGACTGTATGTACTTCTCCAATCATGCCTTTTTACCAATACTAAAAAACTATTGGACCATAGTCCTTGAATATTGCCTCTTTTTCATTATCTATTCTCTTCTCCTGAAATACACACTATACCTCCTAATTCTATTCTTCATGTCTCTTAATCTTTTTTTTCATATTATTATGCCTTAATATCTCTGTGATGCACTCAATTTTTCATCAATACTTAAGCCACCCAAATTTTTCATCAATATTTAATCCACTCAATATTTATTTAGCTTTTTGTTTCAAAGACTATTTTTTCTAAAAGTTCTATGTGATTCTTCAAGTCTGGCTGTTCTCTTATAGTGTCTTTTTATATAAATTATTCTTACTTTTATATCTTTAATCATTTTAAGTATACATATTTTATAGTACATTATGAGTTTCTTTGTTAATTTCTCTGTTAAGCTAAGTTCTTGGTATTTTAATTCTCTGTATTTATTTATCTATTTATCAAGCAAACCTTATATAGGGCTGGGAGCAGTGGCTCATGCCTGTAATCCCAGCACTTTGGAAGGCCACGGCCAGAGGATTGCTTGAGATCGAGAGTTCAAGACCAGCCTGGGCAACATAGCAAGACCCCACCCCTACAAAAAATAAAAAGAATTAGCAGGGCACAATAGTCTCAGCTACTCAGGAGGCTGAGATGGGAGGATCACTTGAACCTAGGAGTTCAAGGCTGCAGTGAGCTATGATCACACCAGTGAACTCCAGGCTGGGTGATAGAGCAAGACCTTGTCTCTCTAAAAAACAAACAAGAACAACAAAAACCTTATACAGCACTTACTCTGTCCCAGGCACTTACAAATATTAAATTATTTAATATTGTTTTGTCTGTTGGATCTCTATCGTTGTTTTGTTTCATCATTTGTTTTTTGACTTTGGATTGTGGGTTCATCTTCAATTGTGCTTAATCTGTGCATCTCCTGTGGCATGAGAGTAATAGGAATGTTCCTCCACAAAAGTTGCGTATTTTCTTTTGCCAGGAATTCAAGGAATATTAGCTTAGGTGCAATTTGTATATTAATTCTGCAGTTTGGGATTCAGGGAGAATATATCTGGAAAGAATATATTTGGATCCTAACTTTTGATAAAGCACAGAATAGAGATGTTAATTTCTGATAAGTAATTAATTTTTTTCACTCAGAGCCGAAGCAACGATACGCTTCCCTGTCTCTTCTTGTTGATAGCTGGATTTTTCTTTCTCTCTACAGATCAGCTCTTCAAGCACCCTGGGTCATGTAGAGTTTTCAGGTCCAACTCACTGCCTCATTGAGACCCAAGACAGCATCTTCTACCCTTTAATTTGACTAAAAACTTAATTGCCAGGTACAGTAATACACTCAACCACTCATTCACCTTCCTCCTCCCAGGGTAGCCACGGCACGAGCTCATACAGTTTTTCTCTGTGCTTTTCATTTTTATTTCTGTTTCTGGCACTTGGTGATTTTCCTTTCTTTCCTACAGGATCAACCATGCATTTTGACTTTGTTGCTACAATTTAGCTAGAATGTCAAAGATATATAGCTAGAGATTTTTTAGATGACCTTAGTTTGCCATCAGCATGGAATCAGAAGTCCTTTAGAGGGTTTTAAGCAGAAGAAAGATACAATTTGATTTGTGCTTTTAAAATCCTTCTGATGAATTAGTAGAGGTTGACTACAGTGAATTGAGACTACTAAGCCCATGTCTGGACTCTGCGTGAAGAAAATGCCATGATCCCCATTAGAATTGTGGACCAAGGCACAGAAAGCAGAATGGCAGCATGCACATCATGTATCTTCTAACCCTGGTTGGTCTCTCATTTTTCCCTTGGAGAAACAGAGACCCAAAGAAATTCAGTGACTTGCCCACAATCACTCAGCTAGGAGTGTATTCCCAGGGTGTGCTTCTTAGTCATTTTATTTTACAAATGGTTTTCTTCATTTTAATTGCATTATTGAAGATGTCATTGTTTATATTGTCGAGAGTCAGATTCTAATTAATTAAACATTTCTAGGCACCAGAGGCTCTGTGCAGTGCTGCCAACAGAAAGATTAATAAGAATGGTCCCTACCCTTGAGGAGCTGACACTCCAGCAAGCTCTGAATAGCTAAAAGGGAATAAGGGCTCCAGCAGCTGATATGCATGGTGGTCTGGAAAAAAACAGAGAAGCACTTGCTTGGGGAGGTCAGGAAGGTGAAATTTAATCTATGCAAAATCTATTCTGGTTTGTTTGGTCGTACATCTAGTCCAGGAGTAGAATAAGAAAATGTTCTATATTTATCTCTGTATTCATTTATGTCATTCCATAAATATTTACTTAAATATTTGCTGAGTTCTCTCCTCACATCAAACTCCTCGTGGCAAAAGCCAAGGGAGAATGACTAGGGAAAAAATTCTATCCTGGGGGGCTACGGGACAGCTTCTCCCAAGACTATGGGCACCAGACAAAGCAAGGCTGATAGTGAAAAAATAAATAAGGATTGAAAACTTTGATTCACAACTACATCAGGCCCCCAGGATTCTTGTATATGTTTTTCTCCCCCTATCAAAACCCGATGTGGGGGGAAATATGTATATCTATCATTTATATCTCATTATGAATTTAAATTTCAATATATAACTCTCTCAGAGGCCAATGTAGTTTAAATTTTATAATAAATAAAATATTTTTCATATGCCTAGTTTTATATTAGAAAAAGTATGGATCTTTGGGGAAGACTAAGGGGTTTATCATGGCACTGTTCTATTGCCATCCCTGGACCCAACACCCAGAACATAGTCAATATACCCCTATTGCTTGGTCCATGTTTTGGGTACCTCCTGTGCCACTCTTTAAAATCCTCTCAACCCCCCCCCCCATCTCCAGTCACTGCTGAGAAACTGGTTCCGCCTGGGCTTTGATCATCGCTGTGTGGGTGCAATGAGATCATGCGTCCCACCCTGGGTCTGCGCTGGGTACCTCTCACTTCCTGCCCGGAGGCATCACTGATGCTGTAGCTTGGGGCAGCCACTCGAGTCTGCTCTGTGCTCAGCATGCATGACCTGGAAACACAAGTGAATTTTCCTTGACCAATGGGACCTGGAGCAAATGGACGAATGCCTTTCTCTTTGGTGCTTTTGGTAGACAGTTCTCTGGTACATAAAGCTTTTCAAAAAGCCCGAGCAGAATAAACCCCCCGTTGTGCACAGTGACAGCCAACTGAATGACGCACGTTGCATTCGCTTTCCCTCCACTCCTGGTCATCCCCGACCCTGTACTCCTGCTCCCTGGGACCACATCCCCAAACAACCCTAAATACCAAGCCTCTGTCTCAGGCACTGATTTCTGGGGAACTCGGGGTTAGAATGTTGAGTTTTTTCTCATTTTATTCTACCTTTAAAAATCCTTCTAATAAGCCAAAAGTTGCAGTCGTATTCAGTGACTAATCTAAAAGTTCAGCAAGAGTCCCAAAATGTCTTCTTTCAAGATGCAGCCACTTAAAATTAGCTGGTCAAAGAATTAAAACTGACCCTATAGATAAACTTGCACTTGCTCTTCTGAAATAGACCAAAGATTCTTTTGAGCTATTTCCAAATCTAATTTCTCAAGTTTTCTGATTGCAGATCTGCCCGGCAGCAAGACTGCCTGTGTGGATTGCTGGGGGAGGTTTTGCTTGTTCGATTTTTTTTTTTCTTTTATTGTTGTTTTGTCTGAAACACAGAGGAATCAGTTCAGTGACACCATTCATCATGACTACAGAAGCCGGTATGGGTCAAGTCACCCACACTACTAATAAGAGGACCGTACTTAGCTGGATGTCGACGATCACCTGCTATAGTCGGGTCCATGTTAGTGGGGCCAGAGAGAAGGCATGTCGGAGCTCTCTGCTACCCCCCATGGAGGCTCACAGCCTGGCTGGGTGGTGACGGCCACTGAGCAGGGTGGAGGTGTGTTGTTTTCACTCTTTCACTCACGCCTCCCCTACTTAATCCAAGAGTCCACCCCTGCACGTCCCTGGTTCCCTAAATCCACTTAACACATCCAAGGAGGATTCACCATGTCACATCCAGCTTTCTCAAGACATGGTTGGGCTTGTGGACCTGAATGTGGTTGGCACTATTCGTGAATCCTTGGAATCTGGGATATATACCCAGAGGTGGAATTGCTGAATTATATGGTATTTATACTTTTAATTATTGAGGAGCCTCTATTCTGTTTTCCTAACTGGATGTACCATTTTACATTCCCACCAGCAATGGACAAGATTTCAATTTCTAGACATCCTCTCCAATACTTATTTCCTTTTTTTTTTTGATAGTAGCCAATGTAATGGGTGTGTGGTAATATCTCACTGTGATTTTGATTTGCATTTTTCTAATGATTAGTGATATTGAACACCTTTCATTATGTTTCTTGGCCATTTATATACCTTCTTTGTAGAAATGTCTATTCAAGTTCTTTGCCCATTTTTAAATCAGGCTATTTTTGTTGTTGAGTTATAGTAGTTCTTTACATATTTTGGATATGAACCCCTCATCACATATGTAATCAGCAAATATCTTCTCCCACTCCATAGGTTGCCTATTGACTCCATTGACTGTATCCTCAGATGCACAGAAGTGTTTCATTTTGATGTAGTCCAATTTATCTATTTTTCCTTTGTTGCCTGTGCTTTTGGTGGTATATCCAAGAAACTATTGCTCAACCCAATGTCACTATGATCTTGATAAGTTTGTTTGAAAACATCTCAATTTCACCTTTGCCCTTATTCTTCACACTTACTCTTGGTTGAGTAAAAAGTTCTAGGTTGAAAATGGATCAAAGACCTAAACATAGGACCTAAAGCTACAAAACTCTTAGAATAAAACATAAGGGAAAATCTTCCTATGAAAGGCAGCACAAAGAAGCAAAAGACAGGCAGCCCGAAACATCCGCATTCCTGGGCCGGCTTGCCTGTGGTCAGCTGGGCACCAGCATCACTCCCGTCCGAGGCTGGGAGCTACATTTTCCAGAATCCCTTTTGCTGTATGGTTTCAGGTAAGAGTTTGCCAACAAAATGAACATACACAATTTGTGAATATCTCACACTCACAGCTCATGGAGTTCTGACTTATACAGCAACCTCTTGCTCAAAATTTTTGGAACCTAATATACACCGAGAGGGAATGGAAGGCATTATATATGAATGACACAATCTTGGGTTACTCAAAAATATTTCTTACTCACAATTAAAAACTCCCCCTGTGGCTTGCTTCTTTCACTTGGAGTGAGTCTCCTAGTTTGGGGGGCTCCCACCAGAGCTTTTGACCTTCTTCCTAGTTCAGGCATCTCCATGTGCCCTGGGGGATCTCACCATCAGTCCCAAAGGCCTGTTCACCACTTCCTCCAGGAAACCTCCAGATCTGCATGGCAGTAGAATTTCTGATTCTAGCTCAGAATCCCTGAAGTACACATGCAAATTAGAGCACACAATTTATAAGATGTGATCCTGTCCTTGAGGAATTTCAGCCCTAGATAAATGTTTGAGATGATGGACACTCCAATTACCCTGCGTTGATCCTTACACATACAGGTATTAAAATTTCACATGTACCCCCAAAATATGCACAACTATTATATAACAATTTTTTAAAAGAAAGAAAAAATAATTTCAGCCCTCAAAAAGGTGAACAGTGAAACAAGAGACATCACCAGGTAAGGTGGGATTCATGGTCAGAGTCATTGTAAAGGCAGCCAGAGCTTTGACAGTGCAGAGGAGGGAGGATGACTCAGGGCTGGGGTCACTGTGTTGGTCTCTGGGAGAAGGAAGAAGAGCTACTTCGGGGCCTCTCTCCAGTGCCTTCCATTAATATTCGGGGCTGCTCCCATAGAAGTTCCTCAGTAAATATTTCCTGTAGGTGCTGAATGTCTCCGGTGCTCCTTGGAAAATTCGGTAGCTCAGTGATTGTAAATTCATTAGTATTTGCCTTCATCTGCTAGCAACAGAGACCAGAAATCACAGCGGCTCTGCAGAGGTTAAAGAGGTGGCCAGTCTAGGGCAAAGTCATCAGAGATCCAGGCTCCTGCCAACTTTCTTCTCCCCAGTTTTTTGTACATGGTGTCCATTCTCAAAGTTACCTCGTGGTCTGAAATAGCTGCTAGAGCTCTAGACATCACATCTGTGTTCCAGGGAGGAAGCAAAAGAAAAGGAGTGAAGGGCACAAAAGGCACCTGCTATCCATTCGTTTGCTTCTTACAAGTCCCACCTGACAGCCTCTGCATATTTCTCGTTGGCCTCTCCTCGTTGCAGGAGGCCGGGGAACGTGGTGGTGCGGCTAGGCACATTGGCACCCTAAATAGAACCAAAGTTTTGCTACTAAGGAAGAAGGAGGAAATGTTTTTTTGACAGGTAGTCAGGAGTCTCTGCCGCAGCGGTTAAGAGCTTGGGCTCTGGAGGCGACCTGGGCTCCGGACCTGACTGTGCCCCTCGCGTAGCCAGGTGACTTTGCACGAGTCACCTAACCTCCCAGAGCCCAGCCCATCCCCCTGTGAGACAGGACGACTGGCCGCCGCAGGAGGTGACAGCAAGGATCAGCTGAGGCGAGCATTCAGGGCGACCCACCCAGCGTCAGGCTCGCCGTTAACGCCAGAGAAAGAACGCAGGACCTTTCGCCGTCGGGACCCCACAGGCCACCTGAAATCGCCGCACTTCTCTCCCGTGTCTGCGTCACATGCGCCCTGCTGAGTGTCCCTCTTCTGTCCCTTATCCTCCCCGCCCGCTAAGCCCACCACCTCCTGCTCACTTTGGGGGCTGAAACAAGCCGGACTGGCTCAGACCGGTTAAAACCGTAGCCCCGCCCCCAAGCAAGGCCCCTCCCTGCGGCGGAGCTGCGCATGCCCGGACAGCTCGCACGGTGCTGGGACAGCCAAGGGGCCGCCCACGAGCACCCGTGGCCCGCGGGCTTTCCCGCCACACACATGAGGTGCACCAGCTGGGGGTGACAGCCACGGGAGCAGCCCTCAGTGACATAAGGGCATTGGAGGGTGAATCCCAGTTCTGACCCGTGGTGGCGACTCTCAGGTGGATTGAGCCACGTGGCTGACCTGACAAACACGGCTCCTTTCCTGGGCTTCCTTCCCTTCGCGGCCTCGGTTCCCGCTTCCTCACCAGCGCTTCTTGGAAGCACCTCTCAAGCGACTCCTCCCGCTAGAGCCCTTGCCTGCGTCGGCCTCTGCAGGAACGCAGCCGAGAGACCACTCTCCCCTGCTGCTCAGCTCCACGGGGGTGGGAGTGGACAGGTCACTCTCCTCCTCCCCACATCCTCTCTGGGCTCAGCTCCTCTGGGTCTGCTCCCCGAGCCAGGGGGAGGGACCCAGGCTCCTGCCCTCCAAGCCTCTCCAGGGCCATCTGAATGTTGGCTTCCTTTAGGGTTTCGTGCGAGGACTCAGGAAGCCGCTGTACTTCCCCCTGGCCTGGGTGATGCCCTCCAGCTGACCTCTTTCATCCCCCTCTCAGACTTCCACCCTGGAGATCCCTGCACAGCCTCCCACTGCCAAGGTACCCAACCCGGGCTGGCACTAGAAATTCTCTGTAGTATTTAGGGCCAGCCTGCCCAGAGTTGGAGTGTGTGTGTGTGTGTGTGTGTGTGTACACATATTTATGTATGTAGATGATCTCTGGAATTTGTAATGGGAGGGAAACTGGCTGGTTGAGGAACAGGACTGCAAGATTCACATTAATCACAATAGCTAACACATATACTTACTGTAAACAAAGCACCATTCTGGGCACTGTGCATATTATACTTTTTTATTTTTATTTTTTTGAGACAGGGTCTCGCTCTGTTGCCCAGGCTGGAATGCAGTGGTGCAATCATAGCTCTCCAGCCTCCAACTCCTGGGCTCAAGCAATCCTCCTGCCTCAGCCTCCTAACTAGCTGGGACTACAGGTGCATGCCACCATGCCCAACTAATTTTTTTTTTTTAGAGATGGGGTCTTGCTATGTTGCCCAGGCTGGCCTCAAACTCCTAGCCTCAAGTGATCCTCCTGCCTTGGCCTCCCAAAGTGCTGGGGGCATGAGCCACCATGCCCAGCAATAATTCATTTAACTTTCATACAACTCTATGTGGCAGATATTACTATGCCTATTTTACAGACGAGGAAGCTTTGTTTTAATTTCTTTACCTTTCACTTGCATTATCTGTTTAAATAAATATTGAGAATGATGGATGGATGGAAGATGGATAGGCAGACAGATTTAAGCTTCTTTAGGGGAAACTAATTCAAATCCCCAGTTCCAACCCTCTGTCCTGAGATTACCATTCCCACCTGAACAGGTGCCAAGATCTTCCCGAAGACTCACGAGGAGGGCACAGGAGGTCAGAGAGTGCCTTGGACTCCTCCCATGTGCGATGAAAGCTCAACTCCGAGAAACTCAGTGCTGATGAGACCTGGACCGGCTGCTCGAGTGAGCACATTATTGTCTGCATCTCAATAAATCACTGTCTCCCTGACAAATGGCTCAGGGCTGAGGTCTGAGAGTCACTCTGTACAATGCCTGAAGAGGAGATGGGGCAACCAAGCAGGGCTTGGAGGTGCCAGATGAGCTCATGTACATTTTTTTGATGGGCCGTGGGAGTAGGGTGGTAGCGGGGCCGTGGCTTTCACTGCAACTTGTTTCCTAATAGGAATGAGAGAAGACACTTCTGCAGCAAGGTGACTCCACTCCCTCGCAGCTGAGAACAAATGAGATCATGTCTGTAAACTCCTTCAAGATCTTCCCAGAGAGTGAAGCGCCCTCCTGCTCACTATGAATTCTAAACTTGCAGGTGGATGCAAACTTTTCTCCCTCTAATCCAGCCTCCCTCAGAGCCGTCCACAGAATCAAATGCGTGAAGTCAGCACATCTCTCTCCTTGCTCAGAAATAACCATTACTCACCAGAGTTGATGGGTAGAGTAGGCTTCATTTACTTCAAGGACCACGGGGAATAGCTGCGTGACCTTCAGGAGATCCACTGACGGTTCTGGGACTGTTTGTCCACCTCTCACTCTGTTCATCTGCCAGCCCCACCTTCCTCTGCTGCCAGCCAGTCCTGGGCAAGCTCTTTCACCGGGGCGGCAAGATGAACAGGTTAGGTCTCCAGCCTAATCCCTGAGCATCCCCAGTGGGGAAAAGCCCTTCTCCCTTCCTGCTGTTTTAATAAAAGTTCCTAGACATCTTGTCATGGGCTGGCTTAGGTCGTGCCTCCTAACCTGAGCCAATCCATAAATGGACTGAGAATATCTAACCAGGACTAATAAGCCAGCGATACCCAGCCCGAGAGCCCAGGAAGCCGCGGGTCTGTCCCAGCCCAATAAGAGCCCCTGAAGGAAGTGCGGTTTGGATGCGGGAAGGTGCCAGGAACAGGCATCCACGGCAGGGCCTTCCTACTCTCTGGTTCTGCGGCTCAAAGTAAGACAATGGAGCCAGTAAAAACGCCAGGCAGGCTGGCCCCAGGGGTTGTCATGAGCTATGTGTAAAATCATAAAATGATAGAGCTAAAAGAAACGTTGGCAACCTTCTCACCCCACCCCCTCACTTTCCTGGTGAGGAAGCTGAGTCCCCGGGCGCAGTGCGGGGAGCTGGCACTCCGGGCTCGGGGGCTGTCGCTCCCTGGCAGCAAATTCTTTTAAATTCTCTTAAAAATGGGAGAGAGTCGATATCCTCATTGTGATATTGTGCTATAGTTTTAAAAACGCCGTCACTGGGATCACTTTGTATTATTTTACAACTGCATGGAAATCTACAATTATCTCAGTAAAAATGTCAACTAAAGGGCTGCGAGAGGACTGTGAAAATGCCATGAAATGGTGGCTCACAAACCACCCTCGCTCGAAAACGAAATGAACATCTCCCCAGACGGGATCCGAGCGGATCAGAAACCCTCGGCTGCAAGGGGAGCGGGTGGGGGCGCTGCTGGAGCCCCGGGTGTACTGCACGCTGGGTCTGGGGCGGGCGGGGACAGATGTGGTTGGGAACTTAATCCCCACCCGGCACAGGGACAGAATGCCTCCTGTTGGGACAGGCTATGGAGCCAGCTCACGACATGAAACAAGGGGCTGGACCCGAATTCTCTCATCCGCCCTGGGCCGTAAGTCCACACCCCCGGCCGGCGCGGATAACAAAATGCTGGCAGGTAACTGGAGAAGCAGAGACAGCCCGGAGTCCCCGGCTAGGAACAGGATCTGTGACACCCAGGCCAGACAAGAGTTCAAAGCAGCCAGTGTAAGAGTTGATTCTGAACTGCCCGCCCTGGAGGGATGAACACAGGGAGGGAAAACACACTGACACAATTCGCTTTCCTTCCCTCCCCTTCTCCAGTTTTTCCTCGGCCCTGGTATCTTCTCTTCACCAAGTGGACAAAATTCAGCCCGTCCCAGACAGCCAGCATCTCTTCCCCGGAGGTTAAACACAATGCGAGATGGTTTTGTCTCTGCCTGGGACACCTCTGTGCCTCCTCCTTTGAGAAATCCATTAGAAAAAGGCGTGTTAAAAGGTCCTTGGCATTTTCAAATGGCTGTTTTTCTCCAGAAGTTAATTGGTGTGGCCCTCCTGCCCCTGTGTGCTCAGAGGCCCCAGCGTATTTATTATGACGGGAAGGGTGCAGAGAGCTATCCTCCAAGGCCTCGGGGATATCATGCCTCCTTAGGTGCTTCAGTCTCTAAGGATTTGCTCCATTTGTATCATGTGTCCCAAACTCATTTGACCATGAGTCACCCCTCTGAAGAACCAAGGTAAGAGTTTCTGTCCTTATCTGAAAAAATGAGCAAGCACAAGAACAGAGAGGTCAAGAGCTGCCCCTGAGATCACACAGCCAGAGTCCTTTACCCAGCATGCCTTCCCCTACACCTCCAGGCCTCCTGTTGACATATTTATTAAATATCCAACGTTAGAGAGAAAGCTGCAACCCATTTTCCTTAAATTCCAGCTCAAGTCCAGAAAATCTCAACCTGTTAGCATGACATAATTAGAAGAGACTTTGATTTCACTCTACTTACCACAGCTCCAAGATTTAGATAAATTTTATGTTAAAAAAAACTTTTCATGGACTATGAATTGAAAGTGACCTTGGACATACAATCTGACTCCATTTCTCAGATAGGAAAACTGAGGTACAACGAGAAGGGATTTGGTCTAGTTCGTGGCAGTGCCCAGGACTCACAACCATAGCACCCAGCATTTCCTGAGCCCTCCCCCACACCAGGCGCTGAGCTAAGCAGCAGACACCCACCCCCTGATTTAACTTCACGACAACCTTGTGCAGAAAATACCCTTAATTTCATCCCCATCTTACAGGTGAGGATATAGAAGCTGAGAGGCCTCAGGTACTTGGCAAAGGCCACACGGTTGGTGAGTGGCAGTGTCTAGAATGGAGGTCAGGTTGGGCTAACTTCCAAGGCCACTCTCACGAGGACACTATGCTCTCCTAACCCAGGAATCAAAGTGTATTGCACGCGACAGATTTCCTTCTGTGCCCTGCCTCTACCGCTCCCCACGCAGACAGCGTGTAGCTGCTCAGCCACTCCGACGCGGTGGATCTTTGGAGTTTGGCTGAGTCCAGTTGTTGCGGTGCTGGCCACGTTTCTTCTGAGCCCCGTGACGGCTTGATTAAGATTTGTCCCACTTAACTTCCCATCTACATCTTCCGCTTGGCCTGCTTCCCTGGGTTTCTGCATTTGGAAGCTCTTTTAATTGTCTTTAAACAAAATCCCGTTCCAAGCTATCAAGCAACAAAAACAAAGGTGTTGGCTGTGGGAGGATATAAAAGCATTCTTTTCATTTACATGTCAGCCGTGGAGAACAACATGAAAGTGTTTTGCAAGCTTTCTTGAATTTGGGCTTCTAGTTTGATTTTTTTTAAAGTGCAAATCAGCATCTAAGCCCAAACCTTGGGGTGGCAGGGAAATTTAATTAGAATGTGGAATGTTTTACATAAATTTGTTTCTACCTGCTATTTTCTTAAGACTGACAGGATCACCCATCTGCTTAAAATATAATTGAGTGGGGAAGTGAGAAGGGAAAAAAAGACCTCATCTGAAAACTTAATTCCAAACCAGAGCCTGGGAGAAGCTGCTGACTCTGACTTTGGACAGGGGGTTGTTTGTACGCCAAAAATGACCCCTGCATTAGTCAGAAGAGTGTGTCATCAGCTTCCAGCCTATGATAGTCATGACAGATATTCCCAAATCTGGTTTGGTCTTCTTCCTTTTGGGCACAAGGTAGAATTGCAATTTCAATTCTCTTCCCCCTTTAAGGTTATACAGGGTCATGTAACTTGCTCTGGCCAATAAGAGGTGAGCAGAGATGATGTGTGTCACTTTAAGAGCCAGTGCATACCATTCCCTTCCCTCTGCTACAGAGACCATGGGACCATCTGTTGAGGTGGCCCCATGGACAAGCCAGCTTTCTGATTCCAAAGGAACAGAGCATCCCAGCCATCCCACATGGAACATGGAAGAAGAGCAGTAAATACATTTTTGTTAAATTAAACCACTGAGATTGAGAGGGGAAGTGTTTGTTACCCAGCATGATCTAGCTTACCTGACGGAATCACAGATTTAGAAACTAAGTCCATGACTTGTTCAATGTTTATTCATTCAATGAACATTTACCAAACCCTAGCTGTACACCAAACATCTTACTAGATCCTGAAGGCAGCACCCAGGACACTGTCAGGCACTAATATTTGTGCAATAAATGTTTGTTGAATAAATAAGTAAACACAGTAATTACTATTATCAGCATAATGCTTGGCATATAGTAAATAACCAATAAATTATGTATGTATTGAATTCTTCTAACAACTCTAGGAGGTGAATACTACCACCATGTTTATTCTTATGTATAAGAAAAATAGTGTTTAAAGAGGTTAAGTCACTCATTGGAAATTACATAACCAATAAATTGCACAGCCAGCATTTAAACCCAGGCTATCTCTGAATCCATAGTTTATGCCCTTAACCATTATGTTACACTGTCTCTAAACAAATAAGAGAATAAAGATGAGTATCTTTCTCTCAAGGTTTTACAATATAATGGGAGTGGGGGAGACTGACGTGCACAAACAATTACAATTCAAAGTAATCTGAGCCCGGTGGAACTGAGAAGGTGCTACACCAAGGGTGTCATTTGAGCTGGGTATGGAAAAAGGAGAAGTTCAGACAAGCTCTCAGACAAGGAGGAAAGGCCATTCCTGGCTAAGAGAATGACAATTCCAGGGCATGATGGGCACTACCACAACCAGCAAAGGGGCCACATGACAGGAATGAGAAATCCCGTCTGTCATTTCCTACACCCTGTAACTGGGCCAAGAAAGTCCTCCATTGTGACATCGTAGCCAGGAATGAGAGGAGAAAGGCAGGCTCCTTGCTGGCCACATGACTTCTGTAAGGGGACACCATTCCTTCTGTGAGTGTTTACCAAGCCTGTCAACCGAGCCTGGCGCTGTGCTGACCCTGGGCCGATAGCGATGAGCAGTTAAGCACTGCAGACCCCGCTACAAGCTTCACAGGCCGGTCTGCATCACGGATAAGCTGCGCAGACCAGCCAAGGCTCAAGAGGAAATCCTAGCCAGATGACTGACCTTTGGGAGGATTTTGAATAAGCAGCCAAATCCCTGGGGCAGAAATCCACCCTCTTCTCAGCCAGTCTTTGTCCTGGTGGGCAGCCAACTGTGGCAAGTTGCTTAACTGGACCTCAGAGTGTCCAAGAGAGGCTGGATCAGCAGATGCTTCATCCAAAGACGTGCTCACTGTCCTTACCCTTCCCGGGTACTATTATCGCTGTCGCTGTCACACTAGTATGGGAAGTTGTCTATGAAGCCTGGCAGCACAGCTGCGGGAGCCGCGGTGTTTGCAGGTTAGCTAAAGGGCTTCTGAGGCTTGCGAGAGGATCAAGTTTCCACGAAGTTTGTGTCTGCTTGGCTCTGCTTCAAAGGCCACTAAATTCCTGCCAGAATTAAAAAGAAAGATTCCTCAAAATCCTTTTCACTCGGGGTGTACCAGGATTAGGCAAGGATTAGGTCCATGATGTACAACCTGTCTTACTGTCGCTCTCTTTTTTCCCGGGGTCGAGCTGGCTCAGGGGTGTTCTGCCTGCTGCAGAGGGCTGGACGAGGTGGACCGAAAATCTGCATGAGCAGCTCCAAAAGGCTAAAGTTTTCAGACCTCCCTCCAACTGCACTGACCCTACAGAAACAGACCAATTTGCCAAAAACCAATTCATCAAAAGCCAACAAGCAAAATAACCAATTTTTCAAAGTCCAATAAACAGTAAAAACAGATTGCCAAATTACTACTTATTTCTAGATATGCATGCCCCTCAGCCTGCCTCTGCCTCTGCCCCCTGAACTGTCATTCAGTGAATTCATTCTCAGCTAACCAACCTGCCACACATTGATCCGTGACAGCCCCGCAACCTGGTGCAGACACAAGCTTCTGAACCCCTGCCCCAATCAGAGTTTGAGAGCCAGAGAGGGGTCCACAGTGCTGATCCTCCCAGCCAGGAGGTCTCTGTGTCACCATCCCCTGTGGGGGATACAGCATCCCTTCCAGGGTGGGAGGGAGGCTCTAGTGTTGAAAACTTGCCTACTGTTTGTTTACCTGAATTTGGGCACCTTCTCTGACCTCACTGGAAAGTCATTATGAAAGAGCAGGTTCCTGGCAGGTGTGTACGTTACAAGTGGCATGCTTTAAAAACACCTCGAGTAAATCAGATATTGCCATAAAATGGAAATTGCAGCTACAAATTGCATACTTATTACAGCCCTGTCTGATATATGAGGCGATGTTGACACTACATAACAGGTAGCCCGAGAAATAGAAAGTTACACATGGAGCATAAAAGATAATTATTTTTCAATCCGCAATAATACAATCTCTCTTATTTTTCACATCACAGAATCCTACATCAAAGCTGGAAGGGTTCTCAAGGCCATTATTCAAGCTCTTCATTTTACAGATAAGAAGGCTGAGGCTGATGAGGGGATGAAATCTGCCCAAGGTCACCCAGCCAGAGCCTGGCAGAGCCCCTGTCTTGACATGCACCCGCCACGTGGAGGCCCCAGGCTCTGTCCCCTTCCGTTACTGAGTCTGTAAGGACGGGGAGTCTACTTGAGTCTGCCCCGCTGCAAGGTCCGGGGCAGACTGGGAAGAGACGAGGCGAGAGACACCGGCCCTGCCGTCTGGAAGCCCACACTGGGTGCGGCAGAAATGCCAGGAAGCACTTCCCCATCGCACGTCCTCAGGCAAGTACTTTAACCTCACTAAGTTTCAGTTTCTTAGTTTGCAAGATTAAGCTGATTCCACCTACCTGTCTCACAGGCACACCAGGAAGCACTGAACAAGACATTCTAGGTGGGATTATTAAGGAAGGCGTCTAACCTATCTTGGGCCGCATTCAAACCAGGCTCTGCGGCGGGGCCAACTTTGCAGGCGGGTGTGGCAAAAGCACGCAGGAACCACAGCCTTTTCTGGAGCTCCTCTGTCTTCCAGACGTTGCTCCAGAACCGCTGCAGATCTGCCCCCTTCCGGGCACCCACAGTGGCACGATCATTCCACCCCCCAATTCAGAATTACTTCTGACTTCAAAAGTCTTCTGATTCCAGGGTCTTGTACCCAAAGGCAACTCAATGGTCCTTGCACACAGCTGTGAAGCTCTGCCACCACTAATCCTGTCTCCCAGAAAGTGAGCCGCCCGAGAGGTGGGGCGTTTTGGTCTTTCGTTCAGCAAACGTTCACGGTCAGCCTGCTCGACGCCAGACTCGGAACTAGGTGGTGCCGGTGCCGTGGCGCACAAGGAACAAAGCAGACAAACTCCTGCTTTAATGGGTTGGGACACGCAATTAAGAAATAGAAAAATAGGGGGGAAAAGGCGGGGACGGGGGGAGTAGAAAAAACACCAAGATAATGTGAGAGAGTGACAAGTACTCAGAAGGAAATGAACATCACTGGCTAATTTGCTCGCCGGGGAGGTGGCATGTGGTCAGGGTGGCGCTCTGCCGGCGGGCACATATGCTGTCCCGGTTGTGAGAGGCGAGCATCTGCTTGGATTACGCGGGGATCGTACCAGCCCTGTTGCTAGAAATGTTTAATGCCACCCCTGGTGTGTGGTACATCATTAGTCAAGGAAGGTGTCTTCAACAGTATAGTACTGAGCAAGATCCAAAAAAGGAGAAGTCGGCTGTGAGTAGATGTAAGGGAAGCAAACATGCTCCAGGAGACAAGACAGCACGTGCAAAACCCTTGCAGCAGGAGCGAGCTCAAAGTAACAGAACCAGAAAGAGGTCTTCCAGGGTAACGGGAGCACAGGAGTCACCGAGGTCAGCGAGGTGGGCAGGGGCCATCTACAAAATTTGGGGATTTTTCCAAGCATGCTAAGGAGGCATAGAAGACTTTTTAGGCAGAGAATGGGACTTGGATTTTCAGTTTTACAAGAGCACCCCAGCTGTTTGTGTAGGGCAGCAAGGTACATCCTTGGTGCCTAGAATCGTGTCTACCATACAGCGGGTGTTGAATAATCTCCTATCAAATCAAATAATGAACATGCCTGAACCTTCCCTGCTGTGAATGAAGCCATTTACAATGCGCGTCTGGCTTCTTTTAGATTCTCTCTCTATGGCCATTACTAAGGAAAAGCGAAATGTTCTCATAGACTCTAGCTGCTGACCATGCTTGAGTTGCTAGAACGAGCCCAGCTTGGACGCGGGTCCCTGAGGGGGTCCTCACGGAGCCCTTGCTGTGCTCCCACGCAGAGACGGACGCCTCAGACCCCCACTCACAACCCGCGCTGAGGAGCTGCTGTGTCTGAGTGGGTCTCGCGGCTGTGACGGGGGACTTGGACTGTCCGTCAGGAAGAGTGTTGCGCGGGTTCCTGTCAGCACGTCTGATGCTGTGGTCTGGGCTTTGTATTGATTTTCTCATTTTGCAGATTTTATCATTGCTTTTGATAGGTGTTTTTCATGACTTCTCTGAAGCAACTTTTCTTCTCTGCCCACTCCCGTCTGCCATCCCCTCCCGACAGCCAGAGTTCTTCGCTATCCTGCGGGGTATGTGGAAAGCTCTCTGAGGGGATCTAGCTGAGGCCATCAGAAAGGGCTAGCACCACCTGTGGTGGGCATTGTTTGTGGCCTAACCGACACATTTTCCCCTCTTCCTCTTCCTAAAAGAACCCAGATTTTGTCCGGGTATGCATGCGGCCAAATGCTTCCCGAGAAACTAAGCCCACCCCCAGCTCCGGGGAGGAGGCTGATGGCTTTGAAAGTAACCCTGGACCCCTTGCAATGATTGGCTCAGGAATGGCCAAGTGACCAAATGGAGCCAAAGAAGGATAAAGAAAAGCTTCATTTATTTATTCAAGAAATACTTACTGTGCACCTACTATGTTCCAGGCACTGCTCTTAAATTCTGGAAATAAAGAACTCACGGGAGAGAAAAAAAAAAAAAGAAAGAAATCATTACCCTGTGAGCAGAAACAGACAATAAACAAAATAAATCATAAAATATGTTTACTGTTTGACGGTGATCAGTGAAACAAGTAATGCAGAGAAAGGCAGGAGGAGAATCTCAGGGCTGCATTTTTAAATAGGGTCATCAGGGAAGGCTGCCTGCGGGAGGTGAAGGGTTGGTCATTGAAGTCTGCACGGAGAACACTCCAGGCAAAGGGTCCTCAAGCAGGGTGGGCTCAGCATGTTTGAGGAGCAGCGGAGAGGCCAGTGCGGCGGAGTAGAGTGGACAAGGGGGACAGGAGCAGGAGAGGAAGCCGAAGGGGGTGGTGAAGTAGACCCTGCTGGGCGCTGCCAGTTTGGTGAGGACCCTGGGGACCATGGGAAGGGTTTGGGGAGGACAGAGTCACAGTCTGACCTACGTCTCAGTGGGATCCCTTTGGCTGCTGTTTGGGGGAGACTGAAGGGACGTAAGGACAGGAGCTGAAAGAGTCCTTCCTCCGTCTTCTGGGAGAGCTTCCGAAAGCCCCCTGAGGTCCCTTGGTGTCGCTGTGAGCAGCTGTGGGACGTGAGGAAAGCTGCGGCCTCTCCGCACCACCGAGTATGAGGCCGTCAGTGGAGGACACGGAGCCGGGAGACCTGCAGGGGCGCACAGAGCTGTCCCGCCCACCCGGCACGGGAACCTGCGGTTCTGCACGTCAGTAAACATCCTCATCGTTTTGACCAGAGAAAATTGGCGTTTCTGTTTCTTGCACCCAAAACCTTTCCAGCTGATTGATCATCCAGCGACACTCTCCACCAACGCCGGGGGCTCCCACTGTGCGAGCTGCGGCTCCACAGGCCCGTTCACTTAATGGTGTGGAAGGTCTTAATTTAGACAATAGTGTCACTTTTTTCTCCGGGATGTCCTTCCATGGAATCCTCTGACTTTGGGGTCCACAGGCTGTCAGACTCATCACCTCTTCCTCACCACCTGTGTATTAATTCACCCAACATTTACTGAGTTCTGTACTGGGCCTTGCACTGTCCTGAGCGAGCAAGAGCAAGCCCAGCTCTCAAGGAGTCAAGAATATGAGAGAGACAGAGAGAGAGAGAGAGAGAGATCTTCTGATTACATGACATTGGATCAAGTGTTTAAAATAGCTTTTATTTAATGCAGCCCACGTGGCAGCTAATGCCTGAGCCTCTCTGGACCTCAGTTTGCTCTTCTGTAAAATGACCCTTTGCAACTCTGAGAGCCCAGGGGCCTGTGATTTATGGTAGCTTTCTTTTGCTGTTACTGTGGTTTGAGTGTTTGTGTCCCTCCAAAATTCACGTTGAAACTTAACCCTCAATGCAATATGTTACGAGGTGGGGCCTTTAGGAGGTGATTAGGCCATGAGGGCTCCACCCTCGTGGGTGGGATTTGTGCCCTTATAAAATGACTTGGGGGAGCAAATTTGTCCCTTTTGGCACTTGTGCCACATGAAGACAGAGCGTTCATCTCTCCCACCACGTGAGCACAGAGCAGCAAGGCGCACCCTAGAAGCAGACAGCCGCCCCTCGCTAGACACGGATCTGCTGGCACCCTGACCTTGAGCTTCCCAGCCTCCAGGGCCCTGAGAAATAAATTCTCATTCTTTATAAATCACCCAGTCTAAGGTCTTTTGTCATAGCAGCCTGAGCAGACTAAGACAGGTGTCAATCTCTAGATTTAAGTTTTTGTGACAGACAGTGAACAGAGGTCATAAGGAACTCTCCATGTTTTTTCAAAGCCAGAGTCATGGCTGATGACTAAGCAGATTTGGCAACACCGTGAGCCAAGGCACAATCTTCCAAATATGGTACAGTAACACTTTCATAATGCAGCTCCTCATACAGAGATACCAGTCCACTCCCAATATCACCTCCAGTTTCCAATTTCTCTACATTGCTCCCTTCTTAACTTCTTGCTTCAATTAGCGTCATACCATGGTTAAGCCCACCTCAGCTGGAACCAGACTGTCTGTTCAATGCCTTCATTCTTTTTTGACCTCCGTGTATCCATCAAGCGATCTTTCTGACCACACCTCCTCCCCTACTTTCCTTAAAATTCTTCACTGGTTGTGGTAAGACGACATCTGGGTGGCTCTCCTACAGCTCTGGAAGCTATTGCTTCTAAGCCACCTTGGTTGATGCTCCTTTACCCTTCACTGATTATCTGGGAATGCCCTGAGGTCCTCTCCTTGCCCTCCTCCCCCTCTAAGCTCATTCTCCTTGAGCATCTCCTATCTCATGACTAAGTCCCAGGCCTGAGTTTTCACACCTGCTCCTCTTACTTGTGCACCAACCCATGTTCTCACCCATCTCTTCTTCCTCCTTCATCTTCTATTAATGCATTCTGTCGTTAGGATTCTTCCAGCAAAATAGAACCTCTACTAGGTTTTCCAAACGGAAAGAACTTAATACAAGCAATTGCTCATGTGAGTGATGGAAGATTCCAGAATTCAAACAGAAGAAACTGAAGCAACCCAGAGATGAACCACAGAAAGAAGATGTTACCAGCAGTTGGGATGTGGGGGCAGCAAGAGGAGGTGGTGTTGCCAGCGCCTGGGAGCTGGAGCTGCCCAGCAGACCCAGAAGTGACTGCAGGAGCTGCCTGTTGGGGCTCAGTCCATGAAAAGAGAGGCTGTCCGGCTGCAGCTGGAATAAGGAGTGAGACGTAGACACTGCGAGACATACTACTAGCTTCTCGTCTGCCCCCACTCTCCAATCTTCCAACAGTGCCTCCCTGAGCTAGAGGTCAAGGGAGGCTGGTGAATGAGCTCCCTCTGACACAGCAGAATGGGGGAAGGATGGGCAAACAGCGGGACGGCTACCCGGCAAGATCCTTCAGTCAATTCCCACGTTCATTCAAGTAGCTTCTTTCCTCTGTTCCCTAAACTAGAACACTCAGAGTCATGCTCAACCCCTTCCTCCAACTTCTTGCCTTCTTTGCAGAATTTTGCCAACTCCTATTATATCTCCACTGAAATAAATTCCTGTTGACTCCTCCTCCCCAGGTCCTAAATGCCATTTCTCACTGTCACCCCCACCCAGCCCCTTGTGCAGAAGCCCAGGCCAGTTCACTCTAGCCCAGGGTGTAGTGACTGATGCTCTTCAGTCACCATCATCATCACCATTGTCATCATCATCATCATCATCCCCAGCTTCTTTTGAGCACTTGATATGTGTCAGATGCAGTGTCAAGCATTTGACATGTATTCTCTCTCTTTTTTAGTGAAGATTCATTTTGGACATGTATTATCTCTTTTAATCCTTGTAACAACTCTATGAGTAGTTACTACTATTATAAGTAACTTGCCTAAAGCTACACACTTGGTGGGAAAATGATGAAGCTAGGATTAGAACTCAATCAATCCAATTATAGAACCAACATTCTTAACCATGGCATCCTACTGCCTTTAAACAAGTAAGAGGCGGTTCATGGCTTAGGAGCAGGGGCCAGACTGACAGCTACAACTCAGCCTTCCCAGGACCTGGGAGGATCCCGCTGAAGGCCCAGCCAGGTCCCTCAGTCTGAGCACCCTTTACATTTCAACAAAAGTTTCGGAATATTTGGGAATACACAGATCGAATCGCTGCACATGACCTCGAGTTTATTGATGCCTGTTGGAGGTGAGAGACCTGTCCATGTCAGCTAAACAGAGAGAAGATGGAAGACTTATCTATTTATTTTGATAAATGTAAATGAATTCTATTACTTGTCAAAATGTTATCAAGACCCCAGTGAAATGAGCAGCGTTTTTTTTTTTTTCTCCTTTTCAGGGTGAAAGGAGGGAAGGGAGAAAGAAATGAATGCTCAAGACAGATTGCTTTGATTCGAAATGAAAACAAACAACTTTGGGGGGGAAAAAGAGCTTTCATTATTTTGGAGACCTTGGCATTCTTGCAGATACATTCATGAATTAATCATTAAAATCCTGAAATGTGGAATAAATCATGTGGTTTTCAATGCCAGCCCACGACAAAGGGGGCCTCAAACAGTTATTAAGACGCAGTGCTTTAAGCTGCTACTGCCTAGAATGACTTTTTCCAGGAATAAAGTGAATGAGGTGAGTGTGCGTTTGTGTGTGTGTTTGCGTGTGTGTGTGTGTGTGTGTGTGTGTGGCAGCCCCAGGCCCCAGGCTGGAACTGCGTGCAAGCCAGCTCCAACCGTGTGTCACCACATATTAGCACTATTTAATATCTGCTAATGGAATGGCTCTGTCTGCTGTCGACAGCAGGATCAAAAGAGGGCCATGCAGCTTTTAAATTATTAGCACTAATTAGGCAAATCAAAGAGGAGGAGAGCAGAGAGACCAGAGAACGCATTAGAAGGAAAGCAAGGGGATCACTACCTACCTCGTACTGTCAAGATCCAGCTACCAAACAGCCAATTAGTGCCGAAGACCCTTCCGGAGCGAAGAAAGAATGAGCAGGCTTGCCCCAAGTAGAAGCAGGATGGCTTCATTACAGTGAGTCCCTAATTAAAATGTAAAGGTTGCTGATCATTGCATAATTAAATAAGGTGGCAGGCGGTAGGCACCAGCTACCTAAGAGTTTCTGGGTCTCCTTTATCAAAGCCACCATTGTCCCCTCCTGAATGGCCCTCCCGCAGGCAGGCCTGGAGCTGTCTGTAGTCCTGACAAACATACTGACTTCTAAAAGGCCCCTAGAGCAAAAGGGGCTTTACTCCTAAGTACCCCATTACCTCCACCCCATTACCAATCCTGAGGATCATTCTGATTTTCTTTACAGCCCATTTTCAAACTAATTAGTCAAGAAAAAGATGGGGAGTAGAGAGTGGAAAACGACCAAGCCTAATTAACTCCCAGCCACCACAATCCGAACATAGTTACTGAAACTGAGGTTGTCCCTGTTGATGTAACCTTTATCTCTCTTCTTTTTTACTTGCCAAGAAGAAGAAATGCTTTTTTTTTTTTTTTTTTTTTGAGACAGGGTCTCACTCTGTGTCCCAGACTGGAGTGCAGTAGTGTACTCATTGCTCACTATAACCTCAAACTCCTGGGCTCAAGCAATCCTCCTGCCTCAGCCTCCCAAGTAGCTGGGACACAGGCTCATGCCACCATGACTAGCTAATTTTTTTTATTTCTTGAAGAGATGAAGGTCTTGCTAGACCAGCTCAGGCTGGTCTCGAACTCCTGCCCTCAAGCAATCCTCCCGTCTGGGCCTTCCAAAGTGCTGGGATTACAGGCATGAGCCACTGTGTCAGCTCTATTTTCGTAAGAGTCAGATTGGAACCTAGTCTCAGGTCTGACACAGAACCTATGGCTGCCAAGCACAATGCCATATCCAGGGTATCTGCAGCTGTTAAGAGGGTGACAGGGTAGCAGGCCAAATAGACCAGTTCCAGACCAGGAAAGAAGCATATTTTTGTATCAGAGGTTGAGTATGATAAGTTCCTGGAATTCATGCTAGGACAGCCTTATCTTCTCAGAATTGCAGGACTGACTCGATTTTGATTTTGCTCCTTCAGGTATTTTTATACACTCTTTGCCTTCTCTGTGTCCTCTCTCTTCTTTTGTTTCCTATCTCCTCTCTTATCCTTTTAGTTCCTCTTTTCTTTCTATCAGCTCTCCTCTTCCTCTGTCTCTTTCTTCCTTTTTCAATACTCTGCAGCCAGCTATCATATTACCACTGTAACTAGGACGAGCATGAAGTTTTCACTCTCTCACTCTTTGATTTTTATCTATAGACTCCTTAGCTCAGCTAATTTTTGTCAGAATGGTCAAAATTATCATTTTCTCTGCCAGCAATCTTCACCAAAGGCCGGAATGATGTTTTAGAGCAGACTTGCTCCTCAGCAGCCCCGGCAGACGCAGGTGTGTGGGTCAGAGCAGCCCAGGCTGCGGGCGCAGCAGACCCGTCGCGTTGATGCAATGGTTCGACACAAACAGGCTTCAGTTCTTGCTCACATAACAGCCCAACACAGGTCCGGGGTGGGGGCGTGGTCTCCTCCCCTCACCGTATCCACAGACACAGGTAAGAGTGGCTCTGACATCCTCAGTGGGTGGCTTCCAAGACAGTTAGAAACAAGTATAAGTGGGATATTTCTAAGGACCAGACCTAGAAGTGCCACACGCCACTTCCACGCACACCCTGCTGGCCAGAATGCATTCGTAGGCCACATAGGACTGTAAAGGACGTTAGGAATTATATTAAACCATGTGTCACAGCAATGAGAAGACCGATATTGGTGAGTCACAGGTGGAGAAGTCAAGACTGAATCAAGAGCTGTGTCCACGCAACAGCAGACATGCAAACCTTGACGCCGAGCCCGTCGTGGGAAAGCGGGGAGGCTGAGTTAGGCAGCCCCGGCCACTTCTGCTCCATCAGGGTGCTTTTGTCCGTGCACCCCACCCACTGGAGAGTCACTGCAGTGCAGGGGTCAAGGGCACAGGATGCAGTTTCTGAGTCAGGCAGACGTGGGTGGAAATCCCAATCCATGTGAACTTGAACAAGGAATTTCTGAGAGCCTCACTTTCCTCATCTGTGAAATGGGAGAAAAATAACACTTGCTTTATATGATGTCTCTGAAGATTACACAACATAAAAGATGCAAAATTCTTAGCAAGATGCCTGGCACATGGAAAGTGCTCTGTGGATGGTGATTATTGACACTGTTGCCATGCTCACCGCCGCTACCCTATTGCTGTTTTATAGTTTCTTCCATCTGCGATGGCCGCTCCCCACCTATTTCTCCACCTAACCCGGGTCCCCTCCTCTCCACAAAGACTTTCCCTTCTACCTAGTTCCCAATGACATGCTTAAAATCTATGCCACCAAATTGAGCACTCAATCATAGCTTGCCCACTGTGAATGAAGGCTCCATGAGGGTGCAGGATATTGGCTGTATCCCAGAGCCTAGGACAGTGTCTGACATATAATAGGTACTCAACTATTTTATTTGCTAAATGAACATTCAATGAATATGACATCGTTCTCAAAGCCGGGTCCTTGCCATCATTCATGACTCAGCTCAAACATTGCCCTTTCCAGGAGGCCCTCACGCACAGCACTGTGTGAACTAGCTCTCCTTCCGTTAGCCACTCGCTGTCTTAGGTTGGGTCCCCCAGAACCCAGACTCTGAGATGGAGACCTGTTTGCAGGAAGCTTCCGGGGACTCCCGTTGGGACCAGCACCCGTCGGGCAGCGAAGACAGCAGGACTGAGTGGAGGGAGGGGTGATGCCGAGATGCATTTACAGCAAAAGCCTCCGTGGAGCCCCCTGGGAGCTCCAGAGCTGGGTGGTCCTGAAGCAAGGGTGCTGGGCCTTCTGTGTCCCTGCAACAACCAGTCATTGGATGCAGGCTGCCCTGCGGAGGGGACGAGACCTTGGACAAGACAGCTCTCTTTCGCTGAGGCAGAGAGAGATTCAGCTGAGTGCTGTGAGCCCCCAACACACTCGGCGACTGGGAAAACGAGTGCCTCTGTCTTAAAGAGGATTGTTCTGGTGGCACATCATGGCTTCTGCTACATCCACCCCTTGTGCTACTCAGATCTACTGTCTTCATTTGATCAGTCCTGTGAACAGCTCCTCTTGGATTCTGGTTGGGTTCTTTTTCCAGGCAAATTTACAAGAGGCAGATTAGTGGGGTGGCCCCAGCCCCTGCCACCAGAGCTGACCTCATAGCCACCCCCCTCTGCTAGCATTCTGGAGCCCCCTCACCTTTCCCAACCCACTGGTCTTTACGTACCTGGCAAGGTGTCTGGCTCAGCAGAGAGGTGTGAGCCCTGGTTACTATGCATTTACCTATTTAATGATAAAACTGGGCAAGACATGGCCCCATGGATCACCTGGATGACGAATATATTCTCCCTGCCCCCGCTGTCCGACAGCAGCCCACCTCCTCGCAATAATCAGTCAATTCCCGGGGTCTGAAGTGGACAGGTGGCAGCCATAACTTAGATTTATGTCACTGCTGCTGTGTCCCCAGTGGCAGTGCCCCGGTCTGGGAAGCAGGGCCTCTGGGCACACCCATGGTGTGCATGTCTCAGCCGCAGGGGGGGAGGCCCGGCTGGCGATCCCCCAACTCTGTTAGGCTCCTTTCGAGTACAGCCTTCCTCTGTTTCCCTGCACAGCGCGCTTCTCACGTGCCACAGTTACCCTGCTGGGTTTTCTGGGGCGCATCCGCTTCCGGCTCCAGAACAGAAGCCCCACGGGAGCAGGGACGTGTTTGGCGTGTCCACGTCCCCATCCCAGCGGCTACACACCGCCTGCCTCCCGGTGGGTGCTCAGCCGATGTTGGCGAGTGCGTGGATGCCTGGGTGACTGAACAGGACAGCAGAGGGCGAAGGCCAGAGGGCGGGCCCTGCCTCCTGTCCCCTGCAGCCGGCACCCCGTGGCTCTCCACGTGGGAGAGCCTCCCTAACACAAAGCCAGGCTATTTTTAGTCTGTTTTCTCCTCTCTGCTCTATTATGGTGGCGGGGAGGAGAAGCTGGCTCCCTGGGGCTCGCAGTGGCACTAACGAAAACCAATCTTGCTCTCCGCGGAAACCCGGGAGGCGTCCCTGGTGCTGGTGGCCGGGCCCGACCGCGGGCTGCGTCTGCGCGGGCGCTGTGATCACACCGCTCAGGGTTCTGGCTGGAGGGACCGTGGCAGCGGCTACTGGGGGACACACAGTCGCGGCGTCTCCGGCCCGCCAGCACTCGGCCTCCTCCCCTCGGACCCGCCGCCCGGGCCTTAGAGGATTTCTCGGGTGCCGATGCCGAAGCCGAGGGGCCTCCTTCTGCTAACCGGGGCTGGAAAGCTGGCTGGGGACGCCTTTAGTAACCCCCCACTCAGGGTTTCACGTGCCCGTCTAGTTTGGATATTGGGGAGAAAATCATTTTCTTCTTAAACAGAAAGAGACAGCGAGAAAGAGGGCGAGGAAACAGGTTTTCTCCTTGAGACTCTGCGAGCACGAAGGACACAGCGATGCTGTCCCGCGGAGGCTCGGCGGGCTCCGGGAAGGCGGCCCTGAGTCGCGGGTCCCAACCCTTCTCCGCCCCGAGCCCCTGAGAAGGAGGACGGCAGGACGCACCAGCCCCTTTAGTGGCCGCACCCCTTCCTAGCTGTGCCACCGGCCTTGCCCATAGACAGAGCAGGGATTTGGAGCGTGCTGGGTTTGAATCCGAGCTCCACCGCGCACAGCCCTGTGCTCCTGAACACGTTGCCTGACTCTGTAAACGTCAGTGTCTCCATCTAGGTGTGTTCAGAGCATTCGGTTAGAAAATAAATGTAAAGTGCTAAGCACAGTGCCAGGCCCATAACAAATGTCAAAAAACAGTAGCTACTGTTATTATATTCCTAATCTATAAAATGGGGATATTAATAGAATTTGCCTCCTGGAGTTTATTATCAGGTTTAAATGAGATGATGTATGTCGTGTTTTGAGCAGTGCGTGGCGTAGTGTCTTAGTCTGCTCTGGCTGCCGTGGCAAAATACCATAGGCTGGGTGGCCTAAACAACAGAAATGTATTTTCTCACAGTTCTGAAGGCTGGAAAGTCCAAGATCAAGGTCCCAGCAGGGTTGGGTTCCTGAGAGGTTTCTCCTCCCGGCTTGCAGACAGCTGCCTTCTCACTGTGTCCTCACATGGCTGGCAGTGAGAGTGTGAGCTCTCTGGTGTCTCTTAGTATAAGGACACTAATGCTCTCAGACCCGGGCCCCATCCTTATTACCTCATTGAACCTTAATTACGTCCTAATGACCCCATCTCCAGATATAGTCACATTGGGGGTTAGAGCTTCAACGTGTGAATTTGGGAGGGCGGCAATTCAGTCCATAGCAGTATGCACTCAGCAAGCCTTAGATGCTGTGATTATTATTGTTATTATTATTGCTCAACAAAGTACATGGCTGTGCTGGGATCAAACCGATGTCTTCAGTCTGACATTTCAGTTGTCTTTCCACGTCTTCTGAATCCCTGCGCCAACTCCCAGCAATGCCCTTACTGCGCAGAACCCTGCTTGCTGCCTTTCAGCTGAGGCTGACACTGTTGGAGCTCCCTCCAAATCCCCACGAGGCATTTTGTCATTTCTGCACCCCCAGGTTGGGTGTGCTTCTGCCTCGGCGCCCTGGACCTGCACCTCCTCTCTCGAGGACTGCCACGGCGCTACAGGGGCTGGCCTGTCGGCTCAGACAGAGCTGCACATTCCTGGGAGCTGGCTGCCCCTGCGGTCAAGACAACTGTGAGGTGTAATTTACACTCCAAGGTTTACTTGGGGGTCAGGTAGGAGTCATCCTCCACGGCACTTTGTCTAAAATTGCCTTCTTGCCTGGTGGCTTCTCCTTCCTGGACCCACCTCCCCTTCCCAGACCCTCCTCCCCTTCCCACACTAGTTCCTCCAGGACGCCCGTCCCTGACAACCACTCACACTCAGGTCCTCATCTCAGTCTGCTTCTGGGGAAGCGGCGGAGACGCCAGCGCAGCCCTCAGTGCTGCTGTGGCACCGTCCCGGCCCCCTGAGCACCTTCACATGTGTTTGCCCGGTAACTCCGCATGGCAAACCCACGGGGCGGGTGCTGCAGCGACCCGCACTGGGCAGACAGAGAAAGGTCAAGGGCTTGCCCACCGCGCACAGCCCGTGAATGGCGCAGACACAGAACCTGTCCTCCTGCTGTCCTCTTGCCCCAGTCCTCGCCTACGTGGGAGCGCCTTAGGGCTATTGCTCTTGCTGGCAGCCTAACGCTAAGTGCCTTGTGGTGCAGCCCTGTGCGGCATGTTCTAGCATTGTCTCCATCTTGTAAGAGAGGAAACCGAGGATCAGAGAGCTCGGATTATCTCCCTGATGTAACCGAACAGGTAAGAAAAGGAGCTGGGACTTGGACCTAGTTTCAGCTGTTCCACGCACATTCAGTTAACCCACAGGTCATAAACTTGTGGCCATAGGCCTAAAAGGCCACCAGCTATGTTGTGTTTGACCTACATGGTGTTTTCCTCTTTAATTTTTTAATTAAATTGCCAACATTTAAGAATGTCTATTTCATCCTATAAAATCTGGATTTTTTAGCTTCTCTTGAAAATAATCAGAATGGACCTTGGAGCCTGCGTTCTCGCCTAGATGTTATTGGCTGGGGCCAAATCCAGGCTGCTCTGCAGCAGTGTGCCCAGCCCCACCGCTCCTGTTGCTTTCCACCAGGGCTGCTTCAGTCATTTGTTTGACCCTGTGGCCCCTTAGAGGGTTTGAGTTTGCTACCTCTCTGTCACCACTGTGCCAGACCCCTCTTGTCCTTGAGATGGCTCCTCCCACCAGGAAGGTAACAACGAAGCATTTAGATGATATGGATGACAAGGTGATGATGTTTCACATTTTACAAAGTCCTCTTGCATCCATGATCTTATTTATTCTTCAAAACCATCAACATTTCCTGAGCAACTGATCTGGGCCAAGGTCTATTGCCAAGCACAGGAGGGACAGAAGAGAATACAGAACAGTCTCAGCCTTCCAAAGCTCACCGCCCTGCAATGGAGGCAAACCACTGACGTTGAAGCCAGCATGGTCACAGAAGACATTTATTCCCAGCGCAAGGAGGGCTAGGGCTAGCAGCCCCGGTACTTAGTCAGTCTGGGCTGTAACAAAGCAAAGGCACACCCAACAGATACTGTGGGTTTGGTTCCAGACCACTGCAATAAAGCAAGTCACACAAATATTTTTGGTTTCCCACGGCTTATAAAGTTATGGTTATACTATACTGTAGTCCATTAAGAGTGCAATCCTATTATGTCTAAAAAAAAAAGAAAAAAACCAATGTACATGCTCTAATTTTAAAATGCCATCAAATTGGTACTAACTGATCAACACTTAGGTGCTCACGTGGAAGTAATATTCATCAGGTGCCGGGTGGGGGGGATGGGTAAACGCGTATCTAATGGGTGTAGAGCGCACTGTATGGGGGATGGGCTTGCTTGTAGCTCTGGCTTGGGTGATGCAAAGGCATTATATGTAACAAAATGTTTGTACCCCTGTAATATTCTGAAATTTTTAGAAAAGAAAAGAAAAGAAATAAATAAATTGGAAAAATAAAAATGACATCCATGAATATTATAAAACCAAATAGCCAAAAAAAAAAATACTTTATTGCTACAAAATGCTAACAATCATGTGAGCTTCAGCAAGTCGTAATCTTTCTGGTGCAAGATCTTGCCTCCACGTTGATGGCTGCTGATGAATCAGGGTTCTGGTTGCTGAAGGTTGGGACGGCTGTGGCAATGTTTTTAAATAGGACAGCAATGATGTTTGCCACATAAATTGACTCTTCCTCTTATGAAAAATCTCTCTGTAGCATGCAATGCTGTTTGATAGTAATTTTATCCACAGTAGAACTTTCAAAATTGGAGTCCATCCACTCAATCCCTGACACTGCTTTATCGACTAAGTTTATGTAACATTTTCAATCCTTTGTTGTCGTTTCAACAAATATTAACAGCATCTTCACCAGGAGTAGTTTCCATCTCAAGAAAACACTTTCTTTGCTTATCCATAAGAATACACTTTTTATCCATTAAAATTTGATCATCGAATTGCAGAAATTCAGTCACATCTTCAGGCTCCACTTCTAGTTCTAGTTCTCTTGCTATTTCCACCACATCTGCAGTTACTTCTTCCACTGAAGTCTTGAACGCCCCAAAGTTATCCTTGAGGGTTGACATAAGCTTCTTCCAAACTCCTGTTAATGTTGATATCCTCACCTCTTCCCATGAAACATGAATATTCTTAATGGCATCTAGAATGATGAATCCTTTCCAGGTTTTCAATTTTCTTTGCCCGGACCCATCAGAAAAATCCCTATGGCAACTATAGGCTTATGAAACGTGTTTCTTAAATAATAATATTTGCATGCTCGCTTCAGCAGCACATATACTAACATTGGAATGATGCCAAGAAGATTAGCTTAGCCCCTACACAAGTATGACATGCAAATTTGGGAAGAAAACTAAAAAATACAAACAAATAATAATAATAAGACTTTAAAGTCAAAACTATTCGACCCATGGGATGCACAGTAGATGTTATATTTGCAGGCATGAAAACAACATTCATCTGCTTGTACATCTCCATCACAGCTCTTGGGGGACCAGGTGCATTGTCAATGAGCAGTAGTAATATTTTGAAAGGAATCTTTTTTTTTTTGAGCAGTAGGTCTCAATAGACCTACTGTGCTATTAACATTCAGTAAACCATGCTATAAACATATATGCTGCCATCTAGGCTCTGTTGTTCCATTTATAGAGCACAGGCAGAGTAGACTTAGCATAATTCTTAAGGGTCTTCAGATTTTTGGAACAGTAAAGGAGCATTGGCTTCAACCGAAACTCACCAGTTTCTTCAGCCCCAACAAGACAGTCAGTCTGTCCTTTGAAGCTTTGAGGCCAGGCATTGACTTCTCCTCTCTAGCTATGACAGTCTTAAATGTCATTTTCTTCCAATAGACGGCTGTTGCATCTACATTGAAGATCTGTTGTTTAGAGTTACCACTTCCATCAACAATCGCAGCTAGATCTTCTGGCTAACTTGCTGTAGCTGCTACATCGGCACTCGCTGCTTCACCTTGTGCGGCTACGTTATGGACACGGCTTCTTTCTTTAAACTTCATAAACTCTTCTGCAGATTCTTCACCCCTCTTAGCCTTAATAGCCTTGCAGAGAGTTAAGGCCTTGCTCTGCATCAGGATTTGGCTCCAGGGAATGTTGTGGCTGGTTTGCTCTTCCATCCAGACCACCACCATTTTCTTCTTATCAGCAATAAGGCTGTTTCACTTTCTTCTCTTCCTGTGTTCACTGGAGTAGCACTTATAATTTCCTTCAAGAACTTTTCCTTTGCATCCACAACGTGGCTGACTGTCTGGCACAAAAGGCCTAGCTTTTGGCCTATCTTGGCTTTTGACATGCCTTCTAAGCATATTCATTGCTAGCTTTTGATTTAAAGTGAGAGACACGCAACTCTTTCTTTCATTTGAACACTTAGAGGCCATTGTAGGGTTACTAATTGGCCTCATTTTAACAATATTGTATCTCAGGGAGCAGGGAGGCCTGAGCAGAGGGGGAGAGACTGAGACTGAAGAACACTGGTCAGCAGAGCAGTCGCAACACACCCGGTCGTTGTCAGCCGTCTTACGTGTTCGAGGTTCACGGTGCCCAAAACAATTACAATGGTAACATCAAAGATCACTGATCACAGGTCACCATAATAGATACAACAGTAAGTAAAAAGTTTAAAATATTGCAAGAATTACCAAAATGTGGCACAGAGACACGTGGTGAGCGCCTGCTGCGGGAAATGGCGCCGACAGACCTGCCTGCTGCCCACAAGGGCGGCCACAGACCTTCAGTGAGTAAAAACCGCAGCGTCTGTGAAGCGCAGGGAAGCACAGCCCAATGAAACGAGGTGCGCCTGTGCCAGACTGGGTGGATTACAAACAATAGAAATTTATTTCTCACCATTTGGTGGTTGGCAGTCCAAGATCAGGGTGCCTGTAAGGTCGGGTGCGGGGAGGGCTCTCTTCAGACCACAGACTGATGGTCTCTGGTCATGTCATTTGGCAGAAAGAGGGCAAGAGCGCTCTCCAGAGTCCCTTTTATGAGGGCATTAATCCCACTCACGAGCTCTCCATCCTCGAGACCTAATTGCCACCCAAAGGCCTTGCCTCCTCATACCATCACATTAGGGGTTATGGATTTCAACCCCCGAATTTGGGGTGAACACAAACTCTCAGTCCATAACACCAGAGTAGCTGCGATGCTTCACACAGGTGGTATTTCTGACGCGCCCTGAGGGATGAACAGCCCCGTGCAAGGGGAAGGGGTGAGCGGACTCCTCACAAAGAAGCCACACTCTTCATTGTCAAGACAGGAGCTGCTGTTAAGACTGAGATCAAAGTCCTCGGCAGAGCCTTCGTGGGCCTTAAATGATACGACCCCTGCCCACCCTCCAGCTGCGCCTCACACCCTCCCCTGCCCAGAACCCTGCAGCCACGCTGACTGAGGAACTTCGAATGTAATGTTTCCTCCTCCTGGATATCTTTCCCTGCTGTCCCTCAGCTCTCATCCTAAACGTCACTTACTCAGGAAAGTCGTCCCTGGTGCATCTGATCAGCTCAGGTTTCTCTGTCACACTCAGGAACTCCCCTTCATAGCGTGTGTCATAGTTTGTAATTACATGTGTGTGGAACTCCATCTGTCTCCCTCTGTGACGAACTGAAATACGGGCCCCCATCCTTAGTCCCTCCCCGTGCCTGTCCCTTCTGCCCTGTGGCTTTGCAGTCTCCACTCCTGACCTTGGCCTCAGCCATATGACTTGCTTCCGTAATGGAATGTGGGTGGAAAGGAGGGGGTGCCAGTTCTGAATCTAGAATGTCAGAGGCATTTTGTGCATCTGCCATCACCAAGAGAAGTATATGCCCAGCTGGTCCATTGGCACAGGAACATGAGAGTCACGTGGACCAGATCAAGACCAACCTGAAACTTAGAAGTGCCCCACTGAACCCAGCTGGATCAGCCACCCCCTAGTCACCCCACAGGTGCATGAGCAAAATCAGTGCTTATTGCTGCATGGCAGGGAAATGTTAGAGTTCTTTGTTATATTCAATAGCTCATTGATACACACCCACCATATGCTGAGCTTTATTTAAGCAAGAATCAATTGTCTATTCAACGTTGAGTTCTTACCACCTAAACACATGTGGATCCTTAACAAATATTTGCTGAATGAACGAATGATTAGCAGACCAGGTTATACCAGCAGCGAGAGAGCCCTGTGCTACCAGAGGACCTTCCGGGTTTCACAAAGTGTAGTATACCTCCCATCAGTCAGTGGTCCAAGCTTCTAGGAGATAAGCAGAGAAGAAATGGGTAGATCAGGAAGGGAGTGTGAGTGGGAGCAGGGGATGAAGGGAGGTTGGTCAGTGGGTACAAACGTACAGTTAAATAGAAGGAATAAGTTCCAATGTTCGATAACAGAGTAGGGTGACTATAGTTAACAAACATATATTATATATATTTAAAATTAGAAGAGAAATTGAAATGTTCCCAACACAGAGAAATGATAAATATTTGTAGTGATTTATACCCCAAATGTATACCCCAAATACCCTGACCTGATCATTATACAATCTATGCATGTAACAAAATATCAAAGGTACCCCATAAATATGTGCAAATATTTGTATCAATAAAAACAAAAGAAAAGAAATGGGTAGAGAAGAGAGTACTTCTGTGCCTGCTCGTCTCTGAGACCTCTGGCTCTAGAACGTCAAGGCTTGGAGAAGGATCTTACAGGAGAGTGTGTGGACCCTTGGAAGTATTAGTACAGCCCTCCGGCCATCAAAGTCTGCTTATCAGCCCCCTGAGTTTGACTGGGTACCTAGAAATTATCTCCCCTGCTGCTCATCTGTATTTGGATGAACTCAGAGAAATCAGGAAAAAATTGATGATAATAATGATGATAGATATATTTAACAAAAGGGTAACAAAAGTGTGATGGCCACTGTGCCATACCAGATTATCTACTTTAATTCCTTGAAACAATTAAATGCTGTGTCCTGTTTTACAGACGAGCAATCTGAGCCTCAGAGAGGTCTGGCAATATGTGCCAGGGCACACAGCTCGCAAAGACCTAAGAGAGTGCAAAGCCGCGTGGTCTGAGTTCAGGGCTCAGGCCCCTGGCGATGACCCAGGAGCCCCAAAACTCAGTCCTGGCTCCGGCCCACGTGGCTGGGGCAAGGCCCTTCCTCTCGCTGAGTGCGGGTCCCTTCTTGGCAAAGAAGCCGGAAGGACATCCCGGCTGCCTCCTCGCCCTTCCCCCACACGCAGGTGCTGCCTCCGGGGCGTCCCTTTAGCCGCAGACATTGGCCTTCTCGGACCCAACCACAGGCCACCGGCTCGGCTTTCCTCGCAGGCAGGGACGCCGCGCATGGAACGTCTTTAACACGTTCCTAACATTTCTCTGAAAGAAGCATCCAAAGTGAGCACGAGGACTCACGGGCAGGAACGTTCACCGCGGCGCCAGGCATCGCAAGGGAAGCCCAGGAACAGCCGGGGAAGTGGCTGTCACCCTGCGGACGCCACGCAGCCTGTGCAGTGGCTCCGCGGTGTTACTCCTCACAGCGTTATTCAAACGAGCAGAATCTTGAGGAAAATATTCAAATGTCCACCAATAGTGAACTGGTTAAATAAACTGTGGTATATTCACAAAATAAATTACTGTACAAGTGGTGAAAAGAAATGAAGTTCTCTATATACTTGATATAGAAAATTCCCGGCCGGGCGCGGTGGCTCACGCCTGTAATCCTAGCACTCTGGGAGGCCGAGGTGGGCGGATCGTTTGAGCTCAGGAGTTCGAGACCAGCCTGAGCAAGAGCGAGACCCCATCTCTACTAAAAATAGAAAGAAATTATATGGACAGCTAAAAATATACATAGAAAAAAATTAGCCGGGCATGGTGGTGCATGCCTGTAGTCCCAGCTACTCGGGAGACTGAGGCAGGAGGATCGCTTGAGCTCAGGAGTTTGAGGTTGCTGTGAGCTAGGCTGACGCCATGGCACTCACTCTAGCCTGGGCAACAGAGAGAGACTCTGTCTCAAAAAAAAAAAAAAAAAAAAAAAAGAAAATTCCCCCAGATACATTAAGTGAAAAAATAAGGTGAGGAACAGTGTGTATAGTGTACAAACTTTTGCAGAAAAATAAAAACATATATACACACACATATGTATATATATTTCCTTACGTGATCATAAGAAGACTCTGGAAATAGACCCAACAAATGAACCAGTTATTGGTGGGAGAGCCAGTCAGATGGCGGACAGGAATGAAAGAAAAACTGCTTATACAAACCCTTTTATATATTTTTAACCATGAGAATGTATTTACCTACTCATAAAGTTAAATGTTAAAAAGTCTAAATCATGTTATAGAAGTATATTTAATTATGTGGGGAAAATGCTTATAATATATTGTTAAACGGAAAAAACAGTTCACAAAAGAGAATAAACAATGTGTTTGAACTTAACCAAGCCACGTCTCTCTGAGTCTCCGTTTTCCTACCTATAAAATGACAAAAATGACACCCACTTGACAAGGCGATGTGAGAATAAATGAAACCAGAGCGGGTAGAGTATTTGCTAACAAAACACACAGCTACGACTAAGCAGCGTGGCCGCTAATGGTCCCACCAAACAGTGCTGGTCTTAGACGCTTGCTACACATGCTGCTCTCTAGGTGATGGGATACGGGTGGTTTTTATTTTCCTCCTTGTGCTTTTCTGGATTTTCCAATTTGCCAAAAAGAATACACATTTCTTTTGCAACAACTTCAAAACATGGAAATGTTACTTGTAAAGTGACAGAAAGAGATATTTAAGTCACTTTCAAAGCCCTGCCTGCCCCGTTCCCAAGGTAACGAGAAGGCTCCTGAGGCGTCTGGGAAGCAGGTCGCAGGGCACCGGTGGCGCTCACTGTGCAGTCACTGAGCCACGGGGTCACAGGAAGCGAGGGCACCATCTAACAGTTCATCTGGGGGGAACCCCACAGCTAAGGACACGGACCCCTCAAGGTGGGGACGCTTCCCTGGCTAAGGCTCCCCTAGGCCACTCCTGGAGATGCACTTTCGGACCAGACCCAAAAATCATAACCGTCCACTTTCACAAAGACCTGCGGAGGGACCAGGCTGTTCTGAGGCTCTACGTGCATTGGTGCAGCTACTCCCCACGGCAGGCCCACGCAGTGTGACCCCACTTACAGATTAAGAAACTGAGGTCCACAGCACCTAACTAACCTGCCCAAGACGGCACAGCGAGTAAGGGGCAGAGCTGGGATTGGACTCCATTGGTCTAACTCTAGAGCATGTGTTCACGCTCTCTATGCACTGCGGTGCACGGTGCTCATTGGTGGTCGGGCTTTACGATTACATAGAATTTGGTTTTGGTAATGAGAGACAGACAGACAGACACTTGTGGTTAAACCCACGTGCCCTAGAATGTATAGGAACTGGTTACCTGTGTCAGCAACAGGCAGCCGGAATTTCAGGACTGGAATCGGACGACCGCTGGCAGAACCTCTCTCCCAATGCTGCCAGACACTCCCCCCACCCGCTGGTGCCTGCTCACCGCACTGCGAGGCGGCCCACGCCCACTCCAGGCATCTCTGGGAAAACCTGTAACCTTAGGGTCATTCAAGGAGAAACGCTCATTTGGGGTGTTGAAGTCGTCTTGATCTGTTTGTTAAAACATCAGTGTCGGGGGTGAGGTCCAAAGGAAAATAAAAACACAACCATCAGTGCCATTGGTTTGTGTTTTGCTGCGATGTCCAGCGCGGGAGAGGGCACACTCTGAATAAAACACGGCCCGCGTCTCTTCTTCACTCCCTCCCTCGGCAGCCAGACCTTGGAAAACGCACCCTTTCCTTCCATGCCTTGAGGATGGTGGTTTGGCAGCCCCTGTCTCTACAGCCCAGGGCCTTGTTCCCATGTCCCCACCCTACCTCTCCAGCGTCCCTCATTTCACTTTGAGGGCATCCTCTTAGTGCAAGCTCGTCAGCAGCTGTCACGGTCACCGGGCTGGCCTTACACTTCATTTTTTAGCCTGTTAAGTTTAATGCCCCTGTGCTTGGTGAAGTAAAGGGAACGGCCTCTCCTTGTGGCTGTGATGGTAGTTTTACTCTTCTCTCAGATTCTACCCAGATACCCGCAGTTCATATTTATTCACTGCACACAGTGCGCTCCTGCGTCAGCCAGCGCAGCCTAGTTAAATTTGAGGGGCTATCAAAGCAGGGATGCTCTTCCTAACTCGTCACTTTCTGAGTGCCTTTCATGGCAGAATACCCCTCAGTTCCCTCAATCCACGCCAGGAGTCAAGAAATCAAGGTGTCATCTTTGACTCCTCCCTCTCCTTGCCCCCCCACAGCCCACCCACCGTCAAGTCCTATTGGTTCATCCTGCAAAATATCTCAGATACCTGCACGCCCCACCCCACCCGTCTGTGCCACACCCAGCTGCTCCCCCCGAGACTGCTGCGAACAGCTCCCCGACTCGCCGCCTGCTTCTCCTTCCACTCCTGTCCAATCCATTTCGCAAATTGCAACCAGAGGAAACTTTTAGGTTATAAATTGGATCATGGAGTATCCCTCTCTTGCTTAAAACCCTTTGGTGGCTCCCACACACTTAGAATAAAGTCCCAGTTTCTTCCCATGGCCTACAGGGCCCTGCATGACCTGGCCCTGTGCTGTCTCACCCCCACCGCTACCAGGCGTCCTGTGCTAGTCACATTCCAGCCACTCTCTCGTGGGGTTCTCCCGGAAGTGGACCTGGAGACAAGGATCGGGTTCGGGTAGATAATTTGGGAGAGCATCCCAGGAAGCATGGTGAGGAAAGGGAAAAGCGTAACAAAGGACAGAGGGAAGCCAATAATGTGACATTAGCAAGTGGATCACCTCTGTGGACAACTGGGGCTCAGTTCGGGTAGGAAGCCCCTGTGTGGACGTGCCTCAGAGCTGTCCCTGCACGGCTTGAGGAAGTTAGGGAGTTTATCCACCAGGTCCCAGCCCTCACTGTTGAGCATCTTGCTGGGGACACAGCTTCCCAGAGCTCCGACAGAGCACCCATCAGGGGCTAGAGAACACTCTTAGGCAGAAAAATGCAGGAAGCCGTGACCCGGATAGACCGAGGGGATCTGAGTGGACCACCGACAGCTTCTGCCCCTTCAGCCCCCCGCAAGGTGTGGCCCAGCCACCCTCCACAGGACGTAACCAGTCTGTGATGAGATGAGGCACTTGGGCAAGAGTGTCAATCAACTGCATCACTAAGCACACTGCTCGGTCCCACTGACGTTTTCTTCGTAGCCAGACTTTCTCAGTGAAGGAAACAACACATTGATGCACATGCTGATGTGAGCTCCTCACCGCATCGGGGCCTGGCACTCTGGGTAGCCCTGTACATTATCCTCTGTCTCTTGCTAGAACACACTGGGCTTATTCCTAACATGCGGTCTCTGTCCTTGCTGTTCCTGCTGCCTGAAATTGGTTTACCGGGCTCCTTCCCAGACGGCATACGGCTCGCATGCCCCACCTCAGCGAGAATTCCCTGACACCCCATATGAAATGTCCACCAACCCATCATCCACTGTTACAGCATTCTATTTATTTTCTTCAAGGTGCTAATCACAAACTATTCTTATCTTATGCTGGTTTTTTGGCATATTGTCCATCTTCCCCGCTCGGATGTGTGTTCCATAGGGGCAGGACATTGGCCTGGCTCCTTCGTCATTATATATCACAGCACTAGGCATAGAGTTGGTACTCAAAAACGAACACTGAATCAATGAGTGAATAAATATGCAAACAACATCCATTCCAAGTTTCTTACGCGTCGTCCTCCTCCCGTCGGAAGGTGCTTAGTGCTGATGTGCCCTCCGCTTGGCGTCAAGCAGGAACACAATTCCCCCACGCCTACCATGGTGCTGCCACGACAGGCCCCAAATCACAGCTCACCCGTTGTGTTGTTCACGGCTTCGTAACAGCACTTCAGCATCCAACCTCCAAGCCCAAGCCTCCTCCAGCCCTGAAATTGGGTACCGATGCCTTAGGAGCCACCCAGCTGAGTAGGTAAGAGCACTGGCTTGGGAATTAGATGCACCCAGCCCTGCCACCAGTTGTGTGACCTTAGGAAGGTAACTTCATCCCATGAGCTTCGATTTTCTCATCAAGGTTGCCGTAAGAATTAAATTAGAGGCTGGTCGTGGTGGCTCACATCTGTAATCCTAGCACTCTGGGAGGCCAAGGTGGGCAGATCGTTTGAGCTCAGGAGTTCGAGATCAGCCTGAGCAAGAGCGAGACCCCATCTCTACAAAAAATAGGAAGAAATGATCTGGACAGCTAAAATTATATATATAGAAAAATATTAGCAAGGTGGTGGCGCATGCCTGTAGTCCCAGCTACTAGGGAGGCTGAGGCAGGAGGATTGCTTGAGCCCGGGAGTTTGAGGTTGCTGTGAGCTAGGCTGACGCCATGGCACTCTAGCCGGGGCAACAGAGCGAGACTCTGTCTCAAAAAAAAAAAAAAAAAGGAATTAAATTAGATAGCTTGTATAGAGTGGGGTTTCTCAACCTGGGCACTGTTGACGTTTGGAGCTAGGTAATTCTTTGTTGTGGGGAAGAATGGGCTGTTTTGTGTGTTGCAGAATGTTTAGTAGCATCCCTGGCCTCCGCCTATCAGATCCCAGTAAGACCCGACCCCCCCCCCCCCACCCCACGCACATACACGAGAACCAAAAATGTCTGCAGACATTGTCAAATGCCCCCTGGCGTGCAAAATCATTGCCAGTTGATAACCACTGGTATTGAGTCTTTTACACGGTGTCTGGCAAGTTACTGAGCCACTATGTACCTCAATTTCCTTCCCTGCAAAATAGGCATAAAAATAGTGCCCACTCATAGTTTGGTGAGAATATCAAATGAGATGATATGTGTAAAGGGCTTAGCAGAATACCTTGCACATTGGAAGTCTTTTTTTAAAAAGCTATTTTTATCACCAAAGCTTAATGACTATCATTTGTGTTGCAGCCCTCCTTGAATCCCTGGTCTGAGTTTAACCCAATCACCCACACGGCTTCCTAAGAGGCCCCACCAGTCACACGGCATCCTCCAGCCCTGGAGCACTTTTTCTAGTCCCCAGCTACCCTGGGGCTTCCCCGGTGTCCAGGGACCAGCTTGCCTTCTGCAGCAGCGTGGCTGGCTGTGTTGAGCACCTCGTGGAGATATTCTGCTCACCTTGGGAGCATTTTGGGTATTTCGTCTGGCCCACCTAGAGCTGATGACCTCAATTGGGTCAGAAGAATTAAAGGTTAGTGACCGAGCTTTCAGAATTCCCTGATTTACCTGTCCAATTGAAACTTCTTCATTTTTAAGGGCTACATTGGGCATCTTACCCAGCTCCAGTTGAAGTATTTAAAAGACATTGCTGTAAATAAATTCAATGAGACAGTGAGGGTGGTGAGCGCTCCTTTACATTTTCCCAGAGCCCCAAAGAATAAGAAGTGTGCTCCCAGTAAAGCAGGAGAGATGTGGCCAGTCATAAGGGAAGAAATGGTGGCTCTCTATCCTTGGAGACCTTCGAGAATTGGGCAGCATCAGATTTCCATGTGCTAGAAGGAAGGGCTGGTACTGCTGATCCTTCCTAGTTCCAGAGCTCTAGGCAGCCTCTCCCCGACCCTGCTGCTTCTCCTCAGCCCCTGTGCATAGGCGAGAGCACACTCCTAGCTGCCCAGCCTGCTCTGGCACCCAGCCCAGCTGCTTCCTGGCCCCCGCCCCGGTTGATCCTTCCACAGAGTTCAATCCTCCCACCATGGGTAGCCAGTGGCACGGAGAAGACAGGAAAGACGTGTTTCTCAAATATCAAGTTGCAGATTCATTTATCCCACCAAGCGGTGTCTCCTAAGTGCCTGTGCTGCGTGTGGTGCTCTGCGGGCACCAGGGATTCCGGACGAACATTCATCAATCTTTCCCTCAAACATCTCATAATCTAGTAGACTTAGATGTTTCACTGTATACATGCCAAATTATGTGATTGTGAGCTTACCTATGTGTTTTTATTTAATTATACTTGGTGGAAATCTTTCTAAGATTATTACAGATGTCATTGTCTCTTAAACAGCGCAGGTGGCTTAGCACAGTCTACTTTTGTCTGGAGCTCCAAGGCTGTGACTGAGAGCCCCGAATGCTATATGATCCTGTGGGGCAGAGCAACCTTCTGTAGTCCCTAATTTCATTATATTTATATTGTTCCTTTCTTTGTCACCATCCTCTGCCACCCACCAGCAGCAAGACTCTGCCTGCTTCTGAGAGGCCACCAAGTTCAATAAGCACATGCAATGCAGCAACAGCTGTAGGTAATTCTTCCCCACCCTCCGCCTCTCCAGACACACCCAGGGCACCCTCCTGCATTCATGAAGCAGGAATGCAAGGATGGTTCAACATGCACAAATCAATAAATGTGAATGCATCACATAAACAAAATCAAGGACAAAAACCATATGGTGATCTCAGCTGATGCAGAAAAAGCATTTGATAAAACTTAATGTCCAAGCAGAGACAGGGTGGCTGACTGGAGATAAGCAGCTGCCAAATCGTCTGAGAAAGAAGGAAAAGTTTTAGATGAAAAAGAAAAAACAATCATAGATCGGGTGTAATTCCAAGGGAAAAGTGCCAAAACCTACAAGAGATTCCACGGGAAGAAGTTGCAGAGCAGAACAAGAAGGAGCAAGGTATCGGCAGAGGACTTCCCCCGTGCGCTCTGGAGCCCAGCAACACAGGCGGGGGGGCAGTTCTTTCTCCCTCCCCCATATCTCTGGTGGTCAGCACACTCCTGAGCTGCTGGGGAGCCCCTCTACCCTCACAAACCCAAAAGGGAACTGGGGGCTTCCTGAGGATAAAGCACCAGCCTGCCATCCCCCTTGGGACTCTTCCTGTCACCACAGACCCAAGCAGAGACGGCAGGCACCACATTGCCTCTCCATCTACCATGCACCTTTGTCCTCCCCAGGGGGCTTCAGCCCCTCCGTTTTCATCTTTCTCATTCACACACAAACATTTCCCACCTCTGGCCCAGACTGCGGGAGCCACAGGGGGCTGATGGGTCTTGGGGATCTGAATGACCCAAGAGCCTGGACATTCTAGGCGGGCTGCCTTCTGGAGAGAGGGACAGAGATGACAGAGTGCTAGCTCTCCTCCATCCAGACTCTTTTCCTCCCTTCCCCTGCCCTGCCCATGGCTGCTGAGAGAGACGATTGAGCCAGGACTCTCAGGAGCTGCTGCTCCCTGTTGGAACACACACCACACTGGGGCTTCCACAGAAAGAGGGGCTAAAACCTTTCCTCTTAAAGGCCTACAGAGGACTAAGGGGTGCCCAGACTGTGAGCTTCCTGCTCACCGGCCCTCCTCAGTGCTGCTTACCCAGCTGCTCCATCAGAGCAGGGTATACCCCAAAGCAGAGAGACATCAAACCTGCCTAAGCACCCCACAGGCAACTCAGGATCAGCACACTTCTCCCTGGCACTGTCAGGGATTGATCTTTGGAGACCCAGGGACAGGCCCACAGGCCAGATCCGATTCCCAGGACTTGATAGTGTTGCTCGGGGGCATGGAGAGGAGATTTGTGAACTAATCTTGGGAGGTGAAGGAGTCCCCACGGGCAGAACTGAAAAGAGAGTGCAGTGAGTCCCAGCCACAGCACACTCAAGGAGCACACCTTCCCTCACAGGAAAGCCGTGGGAGATCCTGGACAGAGAACCTCCCAGCCTGTAATGCCATCATGGTGGAGCTCATCTAGTCTGAGCTCCTGCCTGCTGGCAGACACTGCAGGAAAACCACAGAGCAGGGGAGCAGGGAGAAGAGCAAAACCAGCTCCTGATAGCCAGATTGTGAATCTCAAATGGCCCCACCTCCACAAGCAGACTTTCTGGCTGGGTGGGGCCATTTCAACCCCACTTGGGTGGCTTTCCCCAGAAGATGGAAGCACACTTTTGACCCATGCTGAAACAGCTATTTTACCAGCTTTTGTGGAGCCTGAGGGCAAACTCACCCAACCCAGCCCCACCTACCCTCACTCCCCAACCCCCCACCACTGTGGCAGAGAAGGACTCATCTAGAAGTTCCGGGGCCCCACCAACCACCTGGCCACTCAAGTGCTTCTCCTGAGGGACTAGAGCTTGTCACAGATCCCCAAAATGACATTGTAGCTTGTTTTTTCTGGCAAGTACCACCTACTGGCAGGGAGGTCAATTTGCATGCTCTTTACAGCATTTACTGACCCAATTATGCAGGGTGTGGTTGATTTTTAACCACAAGCACCACCTACTGTCTTAGAGATTAAACTGAGCATGCTAATACAATTCACACTGTTAAGAAGAACACAGGGCTGGGACTTTCAAAAGGATTTCAAAGACCTCCATCCTCCCTCATCAAAGAGAGACAGGGAATCTGCCCACACACATAGTTCACCACTGCCACAACCTACAAACAACTAGCAGCTGAGAAAACCACCATACTAAGGATACCTATAACCAAGACATGCATCCAGAACCGAGATTGACATCAAAGGACCCACAAGCAAAGCCAAAGGTTCTTACCCAACATACGCCACAGACACTCCTCTACAAGTGTGTGTGTGGGGGGGGGGGTGGGGAGGAGGCCCCATCTAAACAAAGGAAAATCCAAAAATAAAAAGTGACAGTTCCCCCAGGTGAAAAGGAATCAGCAAAAGAACTCCTGAAGTATGAAAAATCAGAGCAAAAGGACACCCCCAAAATGGAATACTAGCTCTCTAGCAATGGATACCAAGCAAAATGAAAATATTAAAATAACTGATAAAGATTTCCAAATATGGATTGTAAGGAAGCTCAGTGAAATTCAAGAGAAAATGGAAAGCCAATTCAAAGAAACCAGAAAAATAATTCAGTAAATGAATGAAAAATTCACTAATGAGATCAACATATTAAAAAAAAAAAAACAAATAGAACTTCTAGAATAAAAAATTCATTTAAGGAAATACAAAACACAGCAGAAAGTTTAAAGAATAGACTAGACCAGGCAGAAGAAAGAATCTCAGAGCTTGAAGACAACCCTTTTGAATAAAATCAGTCAGTCAAAAATAAAAAACAGAGAAGTAAGAGGAATGAACAAAGCCTTCAAGAAATATGAGATTTTGTAAAACAGCCAAATATAAGAATCTTAGGCACCCTTGAGGCTGAAGAAGAAAAGGCACAAAGGCTAGAAAACATATTTGAGGGAATAATTGAAGAAAACTTCCCCAGTCTTGCTAGAGATTTAAACATCCAGGTACAAGAAGCTCAACAAACACCTGGGAGATTCATTGCAAGCAGGCAATCACCAAGACACGTAGTCATTAGACTGGCCAAAGTCAACACAAAGGAGAAACTCTGTGAGCCATGAGGCAAAAACTTGAAGTAATCTACAAAGGAAAATCCATCAGGCTAACTGCAGAAATCCCAAATGAGATATTACAAGCCAGAAGGGATTGGGCCCTTCTGGCCTTCAGTCTTCTTAAAGAGGACAACTGCCAGCCTAGAATTGGATATCCTGAAAAACTAAGTTTCGTAAACAAAGGAAAAATAAAGACTTTTCCAGACAAGCAAACATTGACGGAATTTGTCAAGACTAGACCTGCTCTGCAAGAAATACTCAGAACCACATTGTACATATATCAACACAATATCCCCCCACCAGTATAAAACCACCCAAAAGCTAAAGCTCAGAGCTTATATAAAAGAATAGCACAAAAGATCAAACAAAGCAATAAGGTACTACCCAACAGGATGAATAGGGCAATACCCCATATATCAATTCTATCAATCAATGTGAACGGCTTTAATGCCCCACTCAGAGACACAGGCTGGCTGAATGGATGAAAAAATACAACCTAAGTATCTGCTGTCTCCAGAGAACACATCTAACCCACAAGGATACATACAGACTCAAGGTGAAAGGAGAAAAAAATATATCCATGGAAACAAAAAGAAAGCAGGTATAGCCATCCTCATATCAAATAAAAATGACTTTAAATCAACAATAGTAAAGAAAGAAAAGGATGGTTATTATATAATGGTAAAGGGAGCAATTCAACATTACAATAACCAGATATAACAATAGTAAATATTACTCACCTAACACAGGACCACCCAGATTCATAAAGCAAACCCTACTAGATCTAAGCAAAGAGATAAACAGCAGCATCATAATTGCTAGGGACTTCAACAGCCCACTGACAGAAAAGAACAAATCATCCAAGCAGAAAATAAATAAAGAAACACTGGACTTAAATGGGACTCTAGAACAAATGGTCCTAACAGACATTTATAGAACATTTTACCCAAAAACTACTGAATATTCATTCTCCTTATCAGCACATGGAACATCCTCCAAGATTAACATGGTAGGCCACAAAACATGGCTCAAAAAATTCAAAAAAATAGAAATCATACCATGTGTCTTCTCAGACCACAGTGGAATAAACCTAGAAACAACTCCAAGAAACTCCAAGAAAAACACCTAATTCTACACAAAATCATGGAAATTAAACAACCTGCTGCTGAACCATTGTTGAGTCAATAATGAAATTAAGATGGAAATCAAAAAATCCTCAAACTGAATGACAAAGGAGACACAAGCCATGAAAACCTGTGGTATTCAGCAAAAGCAGTCCTAAGGGGAAAATTCATAGCCTTAAATAGCTACAGAAAGATCACAAATCAACAATCTAATGACATGTCTCAAAGAACTACAAAAGGAAGAACAAACCAACCCAATGCCAGCACTGAAGTCAGAGCAGAACTAAACAAAATGGAAAACAAAACAAAAAGACAATACAAAGGATCAGTGAAACAAAAAGTTGGCTCTCATCATAGCAACTAATAATATCTGCCACCTCATCCACACCATATCTCAGTCCATCACATGCCCTAAGAACTCTACCTGGCCATTGGTGACCAGATAGCAATCTCTCTGGGCATGCTGCTTACCATGGCTATGGTAGCCAGTGGTTATGCTAAGCCCAGCAGATGACCCCCTCTCTCTAGTCTTGTTTACATGTGAGTTTCCCAGAGTCTGTTTAGTCTCTTCAGTATAATAGAAGGGAAAATGTTCTTTCTTTCTTTGGGGAAAGGAAAAATAGTCACTAGAAGCATTGCTTCCTCCCCGCCAACCCAAGCCCAGAAAGCAAATAGCCAATCCTTCTAAGAATTTTCCTATTTCCCACTTTCAAAACTATCCCTTTCTGAGAACAAAGGGAAAGGGAACAAAAGATTGTGCTTCAAAAGCTACCAACTTGAATCAAATGGCTGTCATCCTGATGGAAAAATCTTTTGACACTTGTAATCTTCAAACTCTTTCCCTCTGGTCATCTCAAGCCACTTTTGTCTTGCTTAGTCCTAAATTTTATTAGGTTTTACTTTTGGTTTGATATTTGTCCTTTTTTAAAACTATGCCAGGCAGCATTTTAGGAGAAAATTATATAGTTTTTTATATATGAATGATATAAATTTTAAAAATGTGATTTTCATCCCCCTCTTTTCCATATATATGTTCTACAAAATTAGTTTATGGGCAGGGTTGATCTTATAAAACTGAAGAGACAATAAACTTTGTCTCCTGGGAAAAAAAAGTTGGTTCTTTGAAAAGATAAACAAAATTGATAGACTCTTGCTATATTAATCAGGATTAGAAGAGATTAGAAGAGAAAGAACACAAATAATCTCCATCAGAGATGAAAAAGGAGATATTACAACTGATACCACAGAAATACAAAATATCATCTATGAATACTATGAAAATCTCTACTCACATAAACTCGAAAACGGAGGAAATGGACAAATTCCTGGAAAAAAACAACCTCTCAAGACCCAATCAGGAAGAAATAGAACTCCTGAACAGACCAATAAGGAGCAATGAGATTGAGGCAGTAATATAAAAAAAAAACTTCCAACAAAACAAAAAACGCCAGGCCAGATGAATTCACAGCCTCACAGCCAAATTTTACCAGACCTACAAAGAGGAGCTGGTACTCATACCACAGAAATTATTCCATAATATTGAGAAGGAGGGACTCATTCCCAACTCTTTCTATGAAATCAGTATTGCCTTGGTATGAAAGCCAAGAAAAAGACATAACAAAAAAAGAAAACTACAGACCAATATCCCTTATGAATATACATGCAAAAATCCTCAATAAAATACTAGCAAGCTGAATTCAACAGTACATCAAAAAATAATCCACCATGACCAAGTGAGCTCATCCTAGGGATGCAAGGATGGTTCAACATATGGAAATCAATAAATGTGATTCACCATATAAACAGAAGCAAAAACAAAGACCATACTATCATCTCAATAGGTGCAGACAAAGCATTCAACCAAAGTTAGCACCCTTTCATGAAAAAAAACAAACCTCAACAAACTAGGCATAGAAGGAACATATCTCAAAATTATAAAAGCCACATATGACAAACCCACAGCCAATATCATACTGACTGGGGAAAAGCTGAAAACATTTCCACTAAGAACTGGGACAAGACAAGGGTGCCCGCTGTCACTACTTCTATTCAACATAGTGATGGAAGTCCCAGCCAGAGCAATCAGGCAAAAAAAAAAAAAAAATATCTAAATGATGAAAGAAGAGGTCAAACTATAGCTTTCTGCTGACCATATGGTATTATATCTAGAAAACCTCAAAGATCCCACCAAGAGACTCCTGGAGTTGATAAATAAATTCAGCAAGGTCTCAGGTTATAAAAATCAATGTATATAAATCAGTAGCATTCCTATACAATAACAGTCAAGCTGAGAGTCAAATCAAAGACTCACAGCATTCACAATAGCCACAAAGAAAATTAAATACCTAGAAATATACTTAACCGAGGAGGTGAAAGATTCCTACAAAGAGAATTATGAAACACTGAGGAAAGAAATTGCAGTTTACACAAACAAATAGAAAAACATATCATGCTCATGGATCAGTAGAATCAACATTGCCAAAATGTCCATACTACCCAAAGTGACTTACAAATTCAATGCAATCCACACCAAGTTACCAAAGTCATACTTCACAGATCTAGAAGAAATAGTTCTACACTTCGTTTGGAACCAGAAAAGAGCCTGAATAGCCAAAGCAATCTTAAGCAAAAATAATAAATGTGGAGGGATCACATTACCACACTTCGAGCTATACTACAAGACTATAGTAACCAAAACAGCATAGTACTGGCACAAAAATAGAGACATATACCAATGGAACAGAACAGAGAACCCAACTATAAAACCATCTAAATACAGCCAGCAGATCTTTGACAAAGCAGACAACAATACGCTGGAGAATCAAAGCCCTATTCAATAAATGGTGCTTGGAGGATTGGATAGCCACATCCATAAGAATGAAACAGGATCCATATCTCTCACCACTCACAAAAATTAATTCAAAGATTGATAAACAACTTAAATGCAAGGCATGAAACCATAAGGATTCTAGGAGACAATATTTGAAAAACTCTTCTAGATATCAGCCTAGGTGAAGAATTTATGAAGAAGACCCCAGTGGCAATCACAGCAACAACAAAAATAATTAAATGGGACTTGAGTAAATTAGAAAGCTTCTGCACATCTAAGCAAATAATCAACAGAGCAAATAGGCAACATACAGAATGGGAGAAAATACTCACAGTTTATACATCCAGTAAAGGGTTAATAACCAGAATCTACAAAGAACACAAGCAAATCAGCAATAAATAAACAAACACCCCCATTAAAAAGTGGGCAAAAGACATGAAAAGGAGCTTTTCAAAAGAACCTAGAAAAATGGCCAATAAAGATATGAAAAAATGCTCAACATCACTAATTATCATGGAAATGCAAATTAAAACCACAATGAAATATCACCTTATCCCAGTTAGAATGGTTTTTATTTAAAAGTCCAAAAACAATAGATCTCTCTGCTGTAGTGTATGCAGACAGAAAGGAATGCTTATACACTGTTGGTGGGACTGTAAATTAGTACAACCTCTATGGAAAACAGCATGGAGATTCATCAAAGAACTAAAAGTAGACCTACCATTTGATCCAGCAATCCCACTACTGGGTATTTACCCAAAGGAAAAAAAGTCTGCAAAGATATGGAATCAACCCAAGTGCCCATCAATTTATGAATGGATTAACAAAATGTGGTATATGTATACTATGAATACTACTCAGCCATGAGGAAGGAATTAAGGCCTTTTGCAATAATCTGGATGGAACTGGAGACAATTATCCCAAGTGAAGTATCTAAAGAATGGAAGAACAAACACCACATGGACTCACTATTAAATTGGAACTAATCGATGAGCACACATGTGGACAGAGGGCACTATAACTCAGTGGAAATCAAGCAGAGGAGGGGGGAAGAAAGGGATGGGCAAAAACTTATCTAATGGGTATAATGAACATTATCCAGGTGATGGGCAAACTTATAACCCTGACTCAAACATAGCAAAAGAAATCCACATAACCAAAAAACATTTGCACCCCCATAATATTTTGAAATAATAAAAAAAACTTAATATCCCTTCATGATAAAAACCCTCAACAAGCTAGGCATAAAAGGAACAAACCTCAAAATAATAAAGGCCATAAATATAACATATCCACAACCAACATCATAATGAATGAGGAAAAGTGCATTTCCCCTAAGAACTGGAACAAGACAAGTATGTCCATTTTTACCATTCCTGTTCAACATAGTCCTGGAAGTCCTAGGCAGAGCAATCAGTCAAGAGAAAGAAATTAAATACATCAAAATTGGAAAAGTGGAAGTCAAGTTACCCCACTTTGCTGATGATATGATCTTATATCTAGAAAAACCTGGACTCCACCAAAAAACTCTCAGATTTGATAAATGAATTTAGTAAAGTTGCAGGATACAAAATCAATGTGCAAAAATTAGTAGGTTTCTATACATCAATAACAATCTAGCTGAGTAAGAAATCAAAAAGGCAATCACATTTACAATAGCTACAAAAAAATAAAATACCTAGGAATAAATTTAACAAAGGAGATGAAAAATCTCTACAAGGAAAACTACAAAACACTGATGAAAGAAATTTTAGATGACACAAACAAATGAAAAAACTTCCCATGCTTGTGAAAAATTAATATTATTAAAATGACCATATTACCCAAAGCAATGTACAGATTCAATGCAATCCCTATCAAAATACCAACATCATTTTCCACAAAATTAGAAAACACAGAAAAAAAAAACCCTAAAATTCATATGGTAGCAAAAAAAAACCCAAATAGCCAAAGCAATCATAAGTAAAAAGAACAAAGCTGGAGGCATCATATTAACTGACTTCAAATTATATTATAAGACTATAGAAACAAAAGCATCATGGTACTGGTATAAAAATAAATACATAGATTAATGGAACAGAATAGACAGCCCAGAAATAAAGCCACATACTTACAGCCAACTGATCTTTGACAAAGCCAACAAGCACATACATTGGGGAAAGAACACCCTTTTCAATAAATGGTGCTGGAAAAATTAGATTTCATATGCAGAAGAATGAAAGTGGACCCCCATCCCTCACCATATACAAAAATCAACTCAAGATGAATTAAAGACTTAAATTTAAGACCTGAAACTATAAAAATACTATAAGAAATCCCAGGGAAAACTCTTCTGGGCATTGGTCTAGGCAAAGAATTATGACTAAAGACCTCAGAAGCACAGGCAACAAAAACAGACAAACGGAACTTAATTGGAATAAAAAGCTTCTGCACAGCAAAGAAATAATCAACAGGGTGAACAGACAACCTGAGGAATGAGAGAAAATGCAAACTGTTCATCTGACAGGGTACTAATACCCAGAATATACAAAGAACTCATGCAACTCATCAATGACAATAACAAAACACAAATAATCCCACTCAAAATTGGGCAAAGAACATGAATAGATATTTTTCAAAAGAAGGCATACAAATGGCCAACAAGTATATGAAAAAGTGCTCAACATTACTAATCATCAGAGAAATGCAAATTAAAGCCACAATGAGATATCATCTTACCCCAGTCAGAATAGCTATTAAAAAAACAAAAAATAACATATTTTGGCAAAGATGCATTTGTTGGGAATATAAATTAGTATAACCTCTATGGAAAACAGTACATAGATTTCTCAAAGAACTAAAAATGGAACTGCCATTTGATCCCACAATCCCACTACTGGGTGTCTACCCAACAGAAAAGAAATCAATATATCAAAAAGACACCTGCACTCAGGTGTTTATTGCAGCACTATTCATAATATCAAAGATACAGAATCAACCTAAGCATCCATCAATACATGAATGGAAAAAGAAAATGTGGTATATATACACAATGGAAGACTGTTCAGCATTAAAAAACAATAAAATCAAGTCTTTTGCAGGAACATGGGTGAAACTGGAGGTCATTATGTCAAATGAAACAAGTCAGGCACAGGAAGTCAAATATCACATGTTCTCACACATAAGTGGGAGTTAAAAATACATACACATGGACATGGAGAGTGGAATGATAGACAGTGGAGACTCAGGAAGATGAGGGAGTGGGAGGAGGATGACTGGTGGAAATTACGTAACGGGTACGATGTACGTTATTCAGGTGATGGGTACCCTAAAAGCCCTGACTAGACCACTGCACAATCTATACATGTAAAAAAACTCTCACATGTACCTCATAAATTTGCACAAAAAAATTACATAAATAAATAAATCAGATAGGAGCTATTAATACTTCCTATTGGGAGGGCTGGAAAGACAGTCTTTCCAAAGAGAAAGTGTGAATTTAAGTTAGGACACAAAAGGATGAGGAGAAACTATGTAAAAAGAACAGTGCTCCAAGCATACAGAAGAGTTTGTGAGAAGGCTCACGGGATAACATGCCTGGTGCCCCCCCGACTGTGAGCATCTTGAGAGAAGGATCAGGTCTCAGTCTGTGGTACCAGCACCTGCCCCGGGGTCTGGTGCACAGCACATGTTCAGGAAGAGGGAGAGAGGGAAAGAGGGATGAGAGGAGAGATGGAGAAATCGGTGGACAGAGACATAGATCAATCGCCCACCTCCAGTCAGGGCTAGGCACTTAGTAGCTGTTCAGTAAATAGCTGATTGATTTTGACAGACAAATCATAGGTCTCAATGAAACACTCATTGCTGTTGATCATAGTTGGGCGAGACCTTGAGTACCAGTTTCTGTAAGACACTGATTCAGAGTACCCCAGGACACCTCCACGGACATTTTTACCAAGTAAAAGGGTGACGCAGTAGATAGTGTAAAAAGCACAGGGACTGCAGCGCGGCCACTTGCCGGGTTGTGACCTCGGGGATGTTTTCTCAAGCCTCTGTCTCTGCCGATAAAAAGTGGGAATGCGTGTACCTACCCCAGAGAGGTGTGGTGGGAATAAAATGAAATACTATTTTTGAAAGCACTTTGGAGTTTTTGTTTATTTTGTTTGTCTTTTCAAATCAAAATGCACTTACTGAGGACCCGCTGTGTGCTCACCAGTGAGTGCCGCGGGGAAGCATGAAAACTGCTCTGGAGGACCTCACAGTCCAGCAGTCAAGACCGACCCAGGAAAGAAGCGTCATGGTTAATTTTACAAATCAGCTTGGCTGGCCATCATGCCCAGATACTTGGCCAAAGATTATTCTGGATGTTTCCATGAAAGTGTTTTTAGATAAGAGCAAGATCTAATCGGGTGAACTTTGAGTCAAGCAGGTTACCCTGCGTAATGCAGGTGAGCCTCATCCGCTCAGCTGAAGGCCTGAATGGAGCAAAGATTGACCTCGCCCATGGAACGAGCGATTCTGCCTAGCAGACACCTTCGGACCCCAACTGCACCTCTTCCCTGGGTCTCCAACCTGCCAGCCCCTCATCAGATCTGGGACTCGGCAAGCCTCCACACGGTTACGTGAGCCAATTCCTTAAAATAAATCTTTCTATGTGCACATCCTATTGTTTCTGTCGGGCGCCCTAAGAATGGTCCTTATGGACACAGGGCCCCGAGGGGCAGGGGTCAGCTGCATCTGGGGGGGGCGTGAAGCAAGACTTGGGCTGTTGCAGCTGGGCCCCGGAAGCCAAGTTCCTGTCAAGAGCTGAGAGAAGATCTCCCAGACGTCGCCCAACAAGACCATGCTCATTCCCTCCACTTCCTTAGTAGCTGTACGTACTTTCGTCTGATTCGCTCTCCAAACTTCTCTTTCCCAGACCATTCCAGCCTACTGTCTAGTTCGAGCACCCCCCTCTGGGACCTAGACAAAGCCCCTAATTTCTCTGAGCCTCAGTTTACTCCTTTCTGAAAGCCTATTTCGTGGGGTCCAGGAAGGCACTTCACACACTTCAAAGAACCGTTTATTAAAGTATTAGGTAGGTTCATACCCTAAAGGACATCGGTGAGTCTCTTCAGCCCTCTGTCCAAGGAAGAGGAGAAATGGGCTTACCATACCTACGCACTATTTAAATTAGCTTCCAGAAAAGACAAATATTTAACAAATTTAAATAATCAAATACTATTATGAAAGATTGTGGAATCTTATACCCTGGAATTTCATTAAAAATAGAGACGCCCCTAGGACATTAGCGTGCAAGGTGCAGGACGAGCGAAGAGACGGCATCTTGTGTTCCCCCAAGGGCCCAGTTGATACAAAGCCTTGATGACTGCATTTGAAATTGGCAGTCACGAGGGAAAGCATTAACCACGGAAGGATGGGGGGGGTCCTCAAACCCGCTCTCCCTGCTATTCAAAAAAGTAAAAATTAATGAAGACGGCATCTGCCTGGCCAGAGATCAGGACCATCCTGCGGCACCAGATGACGCTGCAGAAAGCCTCATGCACTTACGAAATCTGCCAAGCCCCGTCACAGACTCCTGAGAGCCAGGTGGTCCAATCAAGGTCACTAACAAGGAACCCACCGGTGGCTTGATGCAAGACTGCCACTCAGGGGGTAACTTTACCGGGGTACCCCAGGCCCTGCTGGGCCAAGATTCTCTTTCAATAATCAGTTTCATTGTCCAAGGATAAGGGAAGAATGCCCCATGGGAGGAAGAATCCAAATCCCTGCAGAATTCAGGTGGCTGCTGCATCCATTTAGAAGATTAAAAATGTATCAAGCACGAACGTATTATTTTCCTCTTGTGAGGAACAAGCTACTAACTAGACCACTCCGGGGATGTTCCTTAAGTCTCAGGCCAAATTAAAGTCCAGACACACATTAGGGAATTGAAAAGTTCATACTTCTAGAGCCTCATACTGGAAAACAAGAAAAACAAACAAAAAAAAATAAAAATTAGGTGAAAAGGCAAAACATTCATGAGCGTATTCAGAGCCCAAAGTGGTATCGTGGCAAGACCAACGGCCTTTTGAGTCCCTGAAACCTGGGTTCAAATCTTCGTTCTGCCCCTTAGTAATTTTGTCATCTCGTCTTTCCTCATTTATAAACTCTCTTTGCCGCAGTTTCTTTGTTTATCAAATCTAGTGATCCCTACTTTTCAGGAAGATTGTGAAGATTACAAAAGAGATGATGTTATTAGCTAGTAGAGTGGGCTTTCGATAAATAGTCACAGTTACTGTTATTTCACCAGAAATGGTTCTTTATGTTTGTGTTAAAACATATTAGATAATTGTTTTGTAATACAAACAGCAACAAGATTATAATTAAAGAAACAACACAGAGTGCACCATGTAGAACCTCTATTTCTGTGCTACTCTTTGGTTGCGAATTCAATGTTTTCATCTTTATTTTATGCCCAATGCAGAAATGCCTCAAGTTTATTTACCAAGTAGACACTAATGTGCATCTAAGTGAAATTGCCCTCGCTAGGATCCGTCTGTGGCCGTAAAATGTTAAATAACAAATCGCTTAGTGAAAGAAAAATTGTTTGCTTTTAAATAAAGACGAGAAGGACAGTAGAGTTCATAAAATAAGTCAGTCATGTCTGTGTTTGCTCTCAACACATCGCTGAAATCAAGGGTCTGCCTGTCCCCGTTCATCTTAAACGGAACCGCGGCGCCCAGCTCCCGGAGAGGAGACTGCAAATGATCAATGACATCTCGGTGCACAGAGCCAAAGGTCAAATGTGTTATTGCTCACCACAGGCCGACCCTAACCTCAGGATTGATGCTATAAACAAAAAAGGAAGAATACAGCTAGGCGGGTGGAGGCCCCAGCCTGCGTCTCCGAAGAATTACAAAAGGGAAAGGCTGACCCCTGCCGTCAGGAACGGACGCGGGCAGCCTGCGCTGGAGCCAGAGGGCCGGTGTGGAGGAGACCGGGCTCCCGCGGTGGCCTGCTCTGTACCGAGACCCAGCGGAGCAGGGGCCTGGCTTCCCCGGACACGTCTCCGCGAGCAGCGCGGCACCGCGTAGAGCCGGGCTGCATCCGTGCTTGCAACGTGTTTGCAACGTGTTTGCAACGTGGAGACCGAAGGAGCGCTGTCCTGGCCTTGGGCGTGAATCCCCCAGGCAGAATCCTCGCGGACAGTCTCGGTGCTGCCCGCCAGGGCCGGGTGAGGGCTGCGGGGGTCTGCCCGCCGCCCACCCTTCCCCCACACATCGGCCACTGCTGATGTCCCCGCCCGCCCCGCACTTTCCCACTCGGAGGTTCACATCCCCGGGGCAGACCCTACTCCAGTGAGCGTCCTCAGGGACAACTGAGGGAGACACGTCATCCCTTAAAGTACTTCTGGCAGGAGGAGAAATCCACGATGCATGACCCAGGCTCCGGGCAATCATGCAAGGGACGTCTGGAACAGACGGAGGGCGCGAAGCTGAGAGTAGCCACCGCCAGGGCCACTCGAAGTAACCCCCGCGGTACTCGGGGGTGCCGTGCCGGGTAGCCCTGGCTCTCCACTGTCCGGGCACACGCCGGGATCACACCTTCTGGCCCCCGGGATTGCACCAGACCACGCGGACAGCTCGGGCCATGCTTTCTGAGCGGAAGTCAGAGCATCTAATTAGAGGAGTCAGACCTTCCGGGGTTCTTTTTCCACAGTGAGCAGAGTTCCCCCAACCCCCCAGCTACAAGTGCCCCTGAACAGAGTAGCAAAATAAAACTTGGGAGATTTGAGGGGGTTTTGTGCCTTCATTGCTGGCCTGTCATGCGAGGTCGCAGGGTGGGGGACCCTGCGCTCAGAAGAACATTGAAATCCAAAGAGCATCTGTGGGCTGCGCAGGTAGCCAGGGTGTGGCTGCTGCTTCCACTGCGAAGGCCAAGGTCGCGCCGTCGCGGGTGCTGGCCCAGCAGGGCACTTCCCTGCTTGTTTCACGCCCCAGCCCAAGCAGAAAACGTGCAGGTGTTCTAGGGCAAACTGAAGGGAAACTGGGAACATCTACAAAAGCTTCAGTGAAAATGTCATTTTGTTTTCTTACCATTAAATAACTATAACATGCAAAATAACATGAAAAATTTTAGGGAGCATATTAATTTTTGGATTTGATATACTCTCCATTTGAAATCTTTTTTAAGTTTTTGATTGAGAAGCTTGGGCTTGCTTTGCTGGATATAACTTTTTTGCATTACACTTTATGCTGACACGGCCGTGCAAGTCCTGAGCAGGACTTGTTAATGGCGATCTCTTCCCATTCCTGGCAGTCACCTCCCACGGGAAAACGCGTATGCACAGGCAGTGATGAAATATTTTTAACATTTTTATAACAATTCCAAAATTGTAGAATTTATACTTAAAGAATCTAATGGGTCTTTTGAATGTGGAAGTTTCTTTTAATAATGCAAAGGAATCTTTAACTGAATCTAACTTTTTCATAGCGAGTGTTTCCAAAGTAACGATGAAACTCTAATTTGCCAAGCCGTCCCCCTGCAGCTCCCGTGGGTGCCACTGAGAGAGCCCATCCCACAAATGGAAGATACCCAGGTTTGGTGACATTTCTATTCCAGGGCTTCCACCTGCAGCTGTGCTTCCCAGCACCCCTGCTTAAGCTCCTCAACGCCACCCCACTCCCATGGCGAAGGCAGCCCTGCCCTGCCCCCCTGCCAGGCCCCCCATTGCTGCCCTGCTCCTGACCCCTCCATGCATTCCTGCCCAGGCTCCATGAACACGGGCTGACTTTCCACTTTGTGGCTCTTTCTTGCCCAAGACCTTCACGCAGGCTATGCCTTTGCTCTGCCTGGATCTCTTCCCCTCCGTCCTCACCTAGCCTCATCATGCATGTGTTCCGCAGAATGCCTTCCCTGACCCCCTAATCCAAATAAGGTCTCTCCATACTTGCGGTTTTGTATTTCTGTTTCCTTATCTGTAAAAATGGAAATTAAAATAAATTAAAATAAATTAAAATAAAATCATTTCAGAGGACACTCGAGCAACCCTGTGGAGAAGTCCACGTGATGAGGAGCTGAGTCCCCCTGTCCACAGCCAGCACCAGCCTTCCAGCCGTGAGTGTGAGCCACCTTGGAAGCAGACCCTCCAGGCCCCAGTCAAGCCTTCAGCTGGATTATCTCCCAGCTGACACCTTGACTCCAGCCTCACGGGAGAGCCTGACCCAGAATCGCCCAGCTAAGCTGCTCCTGACTTCCTGACTCACAGAACTGGGAGAGATGATAAAAGCTTATTGTTGCTTTAGGCCACTAAGTATTACAGGAATTTATTGCGTGGCAGTAGATAACTAATGCTAGGTGGGTCTTGAGGAAAGTAGGCTTACCTTGCAAGATGCCGGGTAAAGTACGACAAGATCTTCAAGCAAGGGAAGATTAGCCTCCTAGGTACCGGGGGGAGGTGCTGCTCCTTTCTATAAAAAAGAGGCTCAGAAAGACAGAGTTTAGGATCCTCAGTTTCATCTGGGTCCACCCAGATATCCTTATTTCTTCCCAATAAATGCCTTAACTGTCACGTATGAGACCTGGGGAGTCTGGCAATTCCACTCAAGTGGTAGATCAGCAACTACACAATCAGGTTCCAGGTTCGTTTTTGTTGAGACAGGATCTGCAGTTACAAGAAGTAAGAATTTCTGTTAAAGCTGCCATTAAAGCTCTCTGGGTCTCTGACCGTGACTCAAGCTGAGCATTTAAAGCACTGAGTTTTTCATTTTCTTAACCCCTTCAGTGCAGTGTGTGTCCTCGAAGTCATTGTCACTCCTTCAACAGGCACGTGTAGCAGCCACGTGGTCCCCAAGGCAATTGCTCTGGTAGACAATCTATCATGATCAATTGCAGATGATAACTGACTCATTATGATGCCACTGCCCACCACGGGTCACTGTCACTCACGTCCCATTTCTCAAGGACTCCATCACTGCATTCACGGCCAAGGACATGGCCAAACCCAATCCCAGAATCCTATATGTGAGGATCCATTTCCTGGGGTCACTTCTGGTATCAAATATTGACTCAGTCAGAGTCAAGTCAGGGAAAAAATCATGTTAGTTTTCTCTAAATTAAATGATCTCTTTTGAAGGGACTTAAGAGGCAAAAAGCAAACACAGAGATATCAAAAAGTGGTAACTACAGAAAATACACATTACCCTTTGGACTTCCTGTGGTTGGAACACGTGTGTCCTTCCAAAATTCACACGTTGGAACTAACCCCCAAGGTGATGGTATTGAGGTGGGGCCCTTGGGTGTGATTGGGCCATGAGGGCTCCACCCTCATGGATGGGATTAGTGTCCTTATCAGGGGAGAGAGTTCGTCCCTTTTTTGCCCTTTGGTCCCTGGCACCATGTGAGAGCTCAGTGTTTGTCCCCTGCAGAAGATGCAGCAACAAGGCGCCATGCTGGAAGCAGAGAGTGAGCCCTCACCAGGCACTGTGTCCGCGGGCGCCTCGATCCTGCACTTCCAGCCTCCGGAGCTGTGACAAATACATTTCTATTATTCACCAATTACCCAGTGTGAGGTTTTGGTGTAGCAGGCTGATCAAAGACAGGGTTTGAGAAAGACAGGTAAGAGGATGGGGTTATTGGAACCTAGATTCTTGGCAGAGGGGCCCCATGGAGCTGGGACTCAGAACTTTGAGAAGGACAAGTATATTTGCCTTTTTAAAATTTTATATATTTCTAACCTTTATATTCTAATACTTTCTGTTTTATCTTTAGCCACTACCCTGTTTCATGTGTATTTATATCTATAATATCATCTTCCTCATTTGTACTTTTAATATGTATACTGCCCCATTTTAATCCTCTTTAGTGCTATTAATTATAAATCCCAACTTGTTGGACAATAACTTTACCAGTTTTATTTTCCTTGGGTCTCAAATGCCTGGTATTTTTTGTCCACTCCTTTGTTTTCCTTTTTATTATTATTTTATGTGCTGCTGGGGTAAAATGCCATCCTGAGTGATGCCAGCAGGACTCAGCAAAACAGAAAAGAGCAAGTCCTTTCTCCTCCCTCGAGCTGTCCAATCTCCCTCAAGTGCCCTCTGTACCAGCAACGCCCAGCAGGGAGCGGCTGGCAGAGGAGGAATTAGTTTGCAGCCTCTCAGCCCCGCTTCGCAGAGGGGAGGGTAGAAGGCTGGACTGTGACAGGTCGGTAACCTGACTACTGGCCCCAGGAGCCCGTGGTGTCTGAAAGCCCTGATCGGGATGCTGAAGTGCTAAAATAACCCCACCATCAGGGAATTTTACTTAAGATTGGGGCTCCCCTAAAACATTGCTTCGAGCCCAAGGACAAGAGCATAGGAGAGATTTCAGGCGACTTTTGCTCCCCTCGCCAAGGGCCTTCCCACCTTCCTCCTGCTCCCAAGACTGGCTCTTCAGACAGTGCAGGCTCCGCAAGGGGGGCCACTTGGTTGCACCTCCACACACGCTTGACCAGGGCACACCCCAGTTAGAGCCCTGAAGGGTATACTGCATGGGACCATCTTTGTATCTGCTTCCTTTTTTTTTTTTTTTTTGAACTTAAACTTCCTCTTCTCATTAGCACAGTCTTCTGGAGAGAAAGAAAGGGGCAGAGGAGCAAATTAGAGACCCTGGGTGACTTTACCCCAAACCCCCCGCCTTTCCCAGACATCTGCCCCGCCTGCTAGAGACAGCCAGAGCCTGCTGCTCACCGACTTTCTCTTTTGAGAAACTACCAGAAAACATTTGCAAATAGATGTGATTGCCTTAAAAAGCAGGAAAGAAGCACATTTTCCAATTACAAGCCTGGGTGATTACTCCTGCTTGTTTAATTAATGGCGCGTGCATCTGTTTGCTGGGGCCCTTTTGAACGTGTTTTCTGGAGTTCCTTACTTAGTTACAAAAAGCTGCAGGTGTACTGGCAGGGAGAACAGTGGAGCTGGGATGTCTTCCAGAAGAGAGAATCTTTTTTAATGTAAATATTTAGTCGTATGATGATGAGGTTCATTTTAAAGTTCTCTTCCGTATTTGGTCTGCGTGCAGAGGTGTGGGGAGATATATTTGGGCTTCATTTGGATTGTTGACAAAATAAATTGAAATGGAAGAGACTAATTTTCATTATGACAGACACTTATATGCAGTTAGACCATTACCAGAATGACAAGTTATTCTCGTGTTGTCACCGTGAGGCGGCTTGCAAAGGGGATGAGGTGCTTGCATGCTAATTCTGCGGACTGAATCTCCGTGTTGCACTGTCACACGGGGGCCCATGGGGGCAGCGAGGGAGGCTGTGTCCTCACAGTAGGTGAAGATTGTTTTACACGTACTGGGAAGGTTTATCCTCCTGTAATAGTTTACAAGACGGGACGTTGCCTCCTACTGCAGTAATTACCACCTCTGGGTCTGAGATACGGGGCTACCAACTGGAGGGTGTTCCAGGCCGAGTTTAAAGAGTCTGTGACAATAGAATGTGTGGGTGTTGGAGGATGGGGAATAGCACACGCGGATCCACCATAGAGGGGTGGACAAACTGTGGCCCTGGGCCAAATTTGGCCCACTGCCTGTTCTATAAATAAAGTTTATTGGAATACACCCGCTCCCATTAGTTGAAGTATTGCCTTTGGCCGCTTTCGCCTCGATGGCAGAGTTGCGTGGTTACGGCGGTGTGGCCCGCACAACCTGAAATGTTCGCCATCTGTCTCTTTGTAGAAAAAGGACACCGTGGGCTACTGGACAAAGCTTGAGAGGGGCTCTGGCTTCTATTGCCTTCTTTCCAGGCCTCCATTTTTAGATCTGTATGTTGGAGCTGAAATTTCCCATTCTTTCTGAGACACAGTGGTTAAAAATTTTTCCGATGAAATTTTATATAATAATTTTTCCCTAAGAAACACAAAACGCACAATGGAGAAAATGGAAAATATGTTTTCCTTCTTTCCTTGGTGCCCTCTATGCTCTGAACTAAGATTGAGTCACCGGTTTAATTGCTGGTTCCTTGATGTGACTTGGGTTGAAAGGATGCCAATTTCATTCAACTGTTGTCACAAGTACAAAATGACAAGCCAATCATTTGCCTGTTTTCGGAGAGTTTGCTTCACTTAGGTGAGTTCTCTCTCTTTCTCTTTTAAATCTTTACAAAATTCAGTTTCCTCTGTTCAGAGGGATTTGCTCTGGAAACACTGTGGGGGACATCACGAAAGAAGTTAATATTTAAACTTTCCATGACATGTTTATATTTAATGTTCAATTTTGAATGCCAAAGGAAGGAGAGAGATTTTTTAGTGATTTTTATCAACAAAAGTGTCTTTGGCAGTTGCTAAGGGCTTAAAAATAGAGTTTAAAAGGAGATAGTTTTTCCTCCAATTGCCCTACAAAAACCCTACACTGTGCCCTCCTTGGTTGAGCTGTTTATGTTCATTTTCCTGAGTTTAATAACAGAAAATTCTCTTTCCATTATTTCATCTAGAAGCCTATATTTTGACATAAAACCAAGAAGCATTTCCACTTCTTACATTTTAGTTTCCTCACTTCTCAAAGCAAAAGTAGTTCAATTAAATATCATCCGAGGGCTCCTTTGAGGCAGAGACCTTTGGAAATTGCTCTAACCCTTTAACATTTAGAAAAGCATATTTATAGAAGCAGAATGTCTTTGCAGTGTGTGCTTGCTGTTCAGAGAGGGAAAAACTCCCTGCACTTTCCTCTGAAGAATGAAGTGATTCCATTCCAAGGCCGGCCATTAGGAGTAATGGAGAAGCTGCCCAGATGGAGCCTCGAGTGTCAGTGGCCCATCAGACCGGATTCATGTTCAGCTTTTAAATTAACTTCAAGGAGAGGGAGCACTTCTGTTTCCACTGGATTAAGGGAGCATCAGGGTAGAGATTTGGTGGGGGGCGGGGAGGATTTCTGAAATTACAAGAAGATATTTCCTCCATGCTAAGGGGGCGGGGGGGTTCCCGCATCCATCCTCTCATTTGCTTAAGTGTCCATCATTCATTTACCCATTCACCCATCCCTGCATTTATCCAGTGAAGTTTGCTGAGCACTTACTGTGTACCAGATGCTATGTGTGGGTGGTACAGAGAATAGAGAAACATGGAATCGAGAGAAACAGATTCAGGGACGGAAAGGGCCAGAGGGGAGCAAGGAGAAGGCAGGATGGCAGGGGGGGCTGGGGAGGAGGGCGGTGGCCAGAGGAAGCAGGCCAAATGGATTTGCACGTCAGCGTTTTAAGCTTTTTTCAGACTCACCCTCCAATGACTTGACGTGGTTTCCCTCCCGTGCAGAATTTTCATGAACATGGACATTCTCATTGGACGAATTCATTTATTCATTCAACAAATATACACTGATACCAGGGACTGTGCCAGGCCTTGGGTATACAGTGGTAGACAAAAAACACATGTGCTCTGGCTTTGTGGAGTTTAGTGTCTACAGGGGGAATGATTACACACAAATGAATATCTATTTACAGTTGCTATGCAGGCCACAAAACAAAAGCAAAAGGCCCCACGATGATTTACTGGACGTGCTGCGAACCAGGCACCGTTCTAGGTGCTGCTTGGAGGTGCTATGTCTCACTTATGGCTCAGATCCAGTACAGCATGCAAAGACGCCACAGTCCTAGCCCCTAGGCACAAGTGCATGGACAGGGTGGACACTAACCACACAGTGTCCCGGTGGGAAAAGCTCTACTAAAAAAGAGAAAGTGGAGTCCATGGAGCCTGTCAGATGCTCTCTCTCAGGGGTCTGATCTGGAACATGTGGTGGACAGAGTCCAGGTCCTGAGGCTGCCCGTAGCAGGGGTGCCTTGAAGAAGCTGGGGCTGTAAGCCAGCTGGAGTTTGCAGAAGCAGGGATTGCAGGAGGAGAAAGATACATGGGCAGGGGTGTCAGCTACAGCAGGGATGGTAAAGACGAATATTGGCAGGCGTTACATTACCTTAAGGTAGCATACCTGCAAACCCCTACTGAGGCCCAGAACCTTCCATTTCCTGAACTATGTCCCACACTGACTCTTTGAGAACTCCTGGGGGACAAGTTTCTCCCTTTTCGCCACGTGCATCCTCGTTGTAAACCTCCTTGCGTGGTAATCTTCACAATCTATTCCTTAAAACTCAGGCAGCCAGATGAACCAGAACTTGTCACCAAATAATGCACCTTAGAGTTTACACAGCTCTCAGCGCCCTGACATTCAATTCCTATCCCACAACAGCGTGGAGAGGGAGCACAGAAGGGGCAACTGAGGCTCACAGGGATTGAAGTAACTGGCCAAGGTCACCCAACTGGCAGGGTAAGTCAGGGTAGATCTCAAGTCCAGTCCCATCTCCCTGCCCAGTGCCCTTTCCGGGGTCACCGTATAACTACCACCGCGTGTGCACAAATGGACTGTAAGAGGCACTTGGCCACTGAGCACCCTCCACGTGCCAAACACTGTTCCAGGAGTTCCTAAAGAGCAGGGAGTGGAACAGGAAGTTCTGCTTCCTGGAGCTTCCATCCCGGTGTGTGGTCACTGAATGAAGTGAATCCCAGACATAGGGGGTATTCTGGAAGCCTGCCAGGAAATCTGCCTCCTTGTCCCATAACCTCAGCACTTCAGGGAGTGTACATATGATCATTAATTATTACATATCGTTTTATTTATGCAAATAATTGCTGTAATTGTCTGTCATCATTATAGTTCAGACACCTTGGACAATTCAAACCAGACTCCACGTATTGGGCATAAAACTTCAAGTTACTTAGCCTCATGCCTCAGCTGCTTCACCTGCGGCTGGGGACGACATGGCGCCCGTCTCCCAGTGCCGCTGTGGGATCAGGGAGCGGAGGTGTGTACCATGCTCAGAGCAGCATCGGCACGCGGTAAGTATGTGCTTCATCAGTACGAGGATGAGTGGGATTTTTATGGTTATTAATAAAATGATTATTGTTGAAATTTGTGACTGTTTTTCTAAAAGAAATCTCTGTAGCAGCTCTTGTAACTCAGAAACTCTGGCCCGTGATACCTTTAGAAAGCCGTCTTGCTTCCGTGTATAAGAGAAGATGTGTGTGCTCTGTGTCCACCTCCTCACAGAGCTGCATGAGCAGATGTGAGTTAAGGGCATGTACTTTAATGTGTTTGATAATTTTAATCACGTCATGCAAAACGCTCTTTAGTTCAGGTGACGTTTTTCAGCTAGCCAGCATTTCTCTATGGATGACGCAGCGCAGACTCACATTCAGAAGTGACCTCCTTGGTCTGAGTAGTGAAACCAGAAAGCTGTCCAGTCATGGCAGCTGCTCCATCCATGCATAAAGTGACACAAGATACCAATTCAGTTTTCCTGATATGTAATCATTGAATAGTTCTGCAGCCGTGGTGTTGGTGGGTAGCAAAAATGCACATAACATATCCTCACGCACATCCTCCTGAAAAATATATCACACAAAGTCAAGCACTGTTGTCTTATTGTCAACATCAGTAGACTTGTCAACCTGTATCGCACACCATGGTGACTCATTAATCCTCTCTGACAATTGTACCTCAATATCCTCTGCTACTTCATCAGTTCATCTAGTTATGGTGCTAGCCGAAAGAGGAACATGTGTCAACTTTTGAACTGCAGCCTCTCCTAAAAGTTCATGGCCAGTGTCCTTAGCAGCAGGCAGGATCAACTCTTCCCCAGGAGTAAAGGACTTCTTAGCTTTGCAATGCAGTTAGCCGCTAAGAATGATGCTCTCAGGGCAGACATAGTTGATGAAGTGGTGGCCTTCAATAATTGCTTCTGTTCTTTGTGTTCATGTCTTTTGTCTTTTGAAAAACTCCAAAGGCTTGTCTCTTCATGCAGGGTGCTTGGTCTCCATGTGGAAAAGCTGTTTTGAAGTTTTTCTGGCTTTGTTCACTAGCCAGTTGCCACATATTATACAAAGGGGGCTTGGAGAATGTGAATCGCCTGTTGCAATGAACTCGTAATTTAAGTAGGACCCTTGGCATTTTCTTTTAAATGCAGCTTTCATTTTGTTGGCAGTCTTAGAGTCTCCTGCTGTCTCATCACTGGGTTTTTCCCCCTTTTCAAAGAAGCTCTCCAGCAGCATTTGTTTTTTACTCATTTTTCCTAGGGTTAGTTTGTGGGCTTACCAAAACTGTGACTGAGACAAGTATGCAGTGCAAGAAAGAGGCACGGATGGAAGTGGTAAATAAAATAATGGGTGGGCCACATGGAGACTAAAATAAGTGTCGGATTCTGACTTCAAGCCTGCCACCATATGCGGCTGAACAATTGAAGTACATCAACTCACTTGCCACTATAAAGGCTGCCACCAGATGCAGCTTAATGGTCACTTGCCACTCACTGATAGGGTTTTGATATGAGTCTGCAAGCAATTGATTTATTATGTTCTCTGTGCAGTCAAACCCCCTCTGCTAATGATAATCTGTATTTGCAGCTGCTCCCCAGCACTAGCATCACTGCCTCAGCTCCACCTCAGATCGTCAGGCATTAGATTCTCATAAGGAGCCATAGCCTAGATCCCTTGCGTGTGCAGTCTACAGTAGGGTTCATGCTCCTGTGAGAATCTAATGCCCCCGCTGATCTGACAGGAGGCGGAGCTCAAGCGGTGATGCAAGTGATGGAGAGCAGTCAGGAAAACAGATGAAGCTTCACTCACTCACCTGCCACTCACCCCCTGCTGTGTGGCCCAGTCTCTCACAGGCCACGGGATCGACACCGGTCAGTGGCCCAGGGGTGGGGGGCCATGGGTGTAAGGCACATATAATTGGAGTCCCAGAAGTAGAGGTAGATAAAGGAGCACCAAAAAAATTGAACAAATAATTCCAAAAGTTTTTTGCAAATATGATGAAAAACACAAAGCAAAAGATTCAAGAAGTTCAGCTAATCCCCAAACAGTATAAATAAAGGAAAGCACACAAAGACACACCTTAATCAAATTCCTGAAAGCTAGGGAAAAAAAGGCACATTAGGTACAAAAGAGCAAAGGTAAAAATGAATTCAGATCTCTTCAGAAATCCAGAAAACAATGAAACATCTTTAAAACACTAAGAGGGAAGAAAATTATCAACTTAGAATTCTAGATACAGTAAAAATATATCTCAAAAATGAAGGCAAATAAAAACATACCCAAGGCCAATTGTGTTGGCTCACACCTATAATCCTAGCACTCTGGGAGGCTGAGGCAGGAGGATCGCTTGAGCTCAGGAGTTTGAGACCAGCCTGAGCAAGAGCGAGACTCCCGTCTCTACTAAAAATAGAAAGAAATTAGCCAGGCAATGAAAAATAGAAAAAATTATCCAGGTGTAGTGGCACACACCTATAATCCCAGCTTCTCAGGAGGCTGAGGCAGAAGGATTGCTTAAGACCAGGACTTTGCGGTTGCTGTGAGCTAGGCTGATGCCACAGCACTCCAGCCCAGGAAGAGAACAGAGTGAGACTCTGTTTCAAAACAAAACAACAAAAAAAACCATATTCAGAAAACAAAAGCTGAGGTAGTTTATCACTGGCATATCTGCACTACAAGAAATGCTAAAGGAATTTCTGCAGGCAGTGGAAAATTATACCAAATAGAAGTTTGTATATGAAAAAAAAATAAAAATGACTAGAAATGATAAATATGTGGGTAAATATAAAAGATTTTTTCTTTAAAAATAATTGACCATTTGAAGCAAAAATAATTACTATATATTTGGAGATTTGTATCATATAAAGATGTGAAATATATGCACAAAGTATGGAAGGAGAATATATTACTGTAAGATTCTTAAAATATACATTATATGTTATAATATTTGAAGATAGTCTTTGATGTTAATGATGTATATTTTAAATCCTAGAGCAACTACTAAGAAAAATACTAAAAAACTATCTCATTTATAAATATCAGAAATAAGATGGAATACTAGAAAAACAATCCAAAAGAAGGCAAGGAAAGGGAGGTAGATAAAAGAACAGATGAAACAAACAAAAAACAAATATCAAGATGGTAGACTTAAAGCAAACTTTTTCAATTATTACATTAAATGTAAATTGTCTAAATATTTCAATTAAAAGGCAGATAGCCAAATTAGATTTTTTTAGAAGCATGACCCAATTATATGCTGAATTCAAAAAACTCACTTTAAATATTAAAACACAGGGACAGGATCAAGATGGCTGACTAGACACAGGTAGTGTGTGCCTTCTCCATGGAGAAGAGCCAGAATAGTAAGCAGATTCTCACATTTTGAACAGATCATCTAGGAGAGAATGCTGGGACTCACCAGGGAAGTGACAGGAAGCACCGCAAGTGGGTAAGGCGAGGATTCAGGACTACTTGCCCAGGTGGGGACTAGCTAAAGCTGGGAGAGGCTCCTGGACGCAGTGAAACAGTAAGAGAAAAGCCCCCAAGGCTCCACTCTCCAAGATGAGCTTTTGTGATCATGGCTATAAAAGACCCCTCCAATCCATGCAGGTCTCAAGCCTAACATGGGAGTGCTTGGAGACTGCACAGAGATGCTATTCCAGAAAGGGGACCCCTGCAAAATCCCACAGGCATCAGACCCTAGAGCAGCTTGAGCTGGGCACCATTCTGAAAGCCTGGATACTGGGGAACCACAGGTGTTCCTGCAGCCACTGTGTGGCTCTGAGGACGGATACATGAGCCCAGATGCTCTCACACACCCCTCGGAAGGTCTCCACCTCCCTGATATGGGCTGCTTTTGAAATTGAGACATGAGCGGACAGCATTTTCCACAGTTTCTCACCCACATTGCCTGCCCGGGTGGGGCCCCAGCCTTTCCAGTGGCAGTTAAGGTACCATTCTGAGGGTTTGACACTGGGCAATGTCCCACCCTCAGGCTGGGTCTGGGCTTACAGCTTGCTGGGGAGGGGCGGAGAAACCAGGCTTTCCAGCACACATCTGGGATAGTGCCCACCATCCTACAGCTGGCTGCTGTAGGACTGAGCCCTAAGCAAACTGCACGCCCCACAAGTTCCTGCCAGTGCAGCCTGCCTGAAAGGGCCCCACCGTCTCTGGTCATAGGCCCAAGGTGCCATTTAGGGATTTTTAATCTGGGCAGTTCCCTGCCTTCAGTCCAATTCAGCCTGATCCAGCCCCACCCAGCTGAGGAGGGACAAGGGACTCCAAGCTTTTCTACCTACTCCTAGGACAATTCCCACTGCCCTGTACAAGCTGCAGTGTGACAAAGACGCAAGCGGACAGCAGTCCATGTAGCATCTTGCCTATGCTATTTGCCTAGAAGAGGCCCCACGCTCTCAGGTCACGGGTCCAAGGTGTCATTTTGGGTGTTTAAAGCTGGACAGCCAGGGAAGAGACGTGGAGACAGGAACTTCCCCTCCGCCAGCCACCCAATGCTGTGGACGTAGTCACCTCTGCTCCCGAGCATGAGCTTTTGGTACGAGTGAGCTGTGGGACACCAGTTCTGGGCTTCTGGAACAGGGAGGGCAGGTACACCCCAAATAGTACCCTGCTCACTGCACCTAGTTTCTGCACAGAGGACAGCTCATTTCCCTCCTTTCATGGACATTCAGTGCTTTTGCAGCTGTCCTGACCTAGGAATCTTAGCCTCTGGGTCTCTACTGGATGCACAGCCAACGCCTCCCAGAACCCACTAGGACCACAGCAGCCTTAGGGGACCAGTGGGTCCTGGGGGAACTGTAGGTCTTCCAGGGCTAGGGCATTCAGGATGGGCCACTTCCAGCCAAGAGGAGAGTGCAACATGCCAGAGGGCCCCTTAGAACAAAGGGGAGGAAGGTACTAGCTCCCCTCCATTCAGAGCCTTCGCCTCCTCCTCTCCTTCCTTGCTCAGTGTGGCTGAGGCAGCCATGGCTGTTTCCACTCAGGACTGGCGAGGGTTCCACAGGGGACAAGCCAGCCAGGGCACCTAGGAGTGGCTCTTCCACCTCTGACAGAGCACTTATCACAGCCAGGCTTCCGCAGAGCTTGCAGCGCACTCCTTTCCCTCCAAAAAGCAGCATCAAGCATTTTTGTGTGTCCCAAGGAAAAAATCTACTGCCTCTCCTGAGGTAAGGCAGGGCTGGCCGTCCTCTTCCTGAGCTGCCTTTCTCTTCTGGGAGGAGTCTACACTCCCTGGAAGCAAGTCCCTGGCACAACCACACGTGCCCCCCCGGAAGCAGTTCTGCCGCAGCCCACAGCCCACAGCCAGTCTGGTAGCTCTGCACACAGCGAGTTGAGCTGCCTCCACCACCTCTGCTGTAGCTGGGTTAGGGTGGGGGCTAGGAATCTGGGTGCCTTTGTGTCCCCAGAGGACAGGGAGAGACCACGATTACTGCCAAGAGGGAGAGGTATGAGTGGCTGTGCATCCCACAGCTGCCTGCTTCTACCAAATTCGGCAAGAGGGACCCACCCCTCCTGTCACAGGCTCACAGAGCATACGCCTTTCTCCTGCCTGAGCATTCTTCCAGAGCAGATCACCCCACCCCCTATTATCACAGGCAGGGCCTGAACTCAGGGACGCTTGAGGGCAAATTTTCCAGCCTGGCAGTGATCTCCATCTCATCCCCCCAGGACTCAAACATGCCAGCCCGGGACTTGGGAACTGGAGATTACCTACCCTACTCCACAACCACTGGTATAACACTCTCCCAGGGGTCTGAGGTTCAACTGACCTGGATTGCCAGCAACACCATAATGGGTACCTACCTGCATGAGCCAAAAGGTGGTATATCTCTCCCTTTACACTAAGCAGAAGACTTCCCAGCAGAGGAGAACAGGTGAACCACAAAGCTTTCTGTTTCGCTGAGGGAAAAGTTTCCAGATGAGAAGGAACCAGCATAAGAACTCTGGCAATATGAAACAAACAAACAAAAAAAAAAGCCTCTTTCAACACCTCCAAAGGATCATAGTAGTTCTCCAGCAATGGACTCAAACCAAAAGGAAATTTCTGAACTGTCAGATACAGAATTCAAAATATGGATCACAAGCAAGCTCAATGGGATCAATGAGAAAGTTGAAAACCAACACAAAGAAATAAAAAAAAAAAAATTCAGGACATGAGTGAAAAATTCACTAAAGAGATGGATTTAAAAAAGAAAGCATAACAGCTTCTGCAAATGAAAGATTCATTTGAGGAATTTCAAAATATAGTGGAAAGTCTTAATGACAGAGTAAACCAAACAGACAAAAGAATTTCAGAGCTTGAAGACAAGGCTTTTGAATTAACCCAGTCAGTCACAAATACACACACACAAAAAAAAAAAAAAATCAAGAAAGGAAATGAACAAAATGAACAAAATTTCCAAGAAATATGAGATTATGTAAAATGCCCAAACATAAGAATTATAGGTATCCCTGTGGGAGAAAAATTTAAAAAAAAAGCATGAAAAATATATTTAGGTGAATGATGGAGGAAAACTTCCCTAGCCTTGCTAGAGATTTAGACATCCAGACACAAGAAGGTCAATGAACTCCTAGAAGAGTCATTGCAAACAGAACATCACCAAGGAACATAGACATCAGTCTGGCCAAAGTCAAAGTGAAGGAGAAAATCCTACAAGCTGCAAGATGAAAGCATCTAGTAATTTACAAAGGAAAACCCCTCAGACTAACAGCAGACTTCTCAAGAGAAACCTTACAAGCCAGAAGGGATGGGGGTTCCATCTTCAGTCTCCTTAAACAGAATAACATTCAGCCAGAATTTTATATCCTGCAAAACTTAAGTTTCACAAATGAAGGAGAAATAAAAGCTTTCTCAGATAAGTAAACACTAAGGGAACTTGTCACCACTAAACCTGTCCTACAAGAAATGCTCAATAGTGCTCTAAGCTAAAAAGAATATTCAATACTCACCAGAGTAAAAAACACTCAGAAGTAAAGACTCACAGCTCTTACAAAACAGTAACATAAGAGAGAATACAATGCAACTAGACAACAATGAACATGATGACTGGAATAGTATCTCACTTATCAATATTAACATTGAATGTAAACAATCTAAATGCCCCCACTGAAAAGATATGGATTGACAGAATGGATTTAAAAAAACACAACCCAAATATCTGTGGTGTCCAATAAATCCATTTAACTCATAGTCACATAAACTCAAGGTAAAAGGGTGGAAAAAAAATTCCACACCAGTGGAAACCAAAAGCAAGCAGGAGTAGCTATTTCTTGTCAGATAAAACAGACTTTAAATCATAAACACTAAGACAAAAATGGTCATTACATAATGATAAAAAAATTAATTCAACAAGAGGATATAACAATCTTAAATATACATGCACCTAACAATGGAGCTCCCGTATTCATAAAACAAATACTACTAGAAGTAAGAAATGAAATAAACAGCAATTTCATAATAGTGGGGGAATTCAACACTCCACTGACAGGACTAGACAGATCATCAAGGCCAAAAACCAACAAAGAAACACAAGACTTAAATGAGACTCTAGAACAAATGGACCTAACAGAAATTCACAGAACATTCTACCCAAAAATGCAGAATATACATTCTTCTCATCAGTACATGGAACACTTTCCAAGATGGATCATATGTTAGGTCACAAAACAAGTCTCAGCAAATTTTTAAAAATCAAAGTCATACCATGCATCTTCCCAGACCACAATGAAAAAAAAAACTAGAAATCAATTCCAAGACTCTCAAAACTATACAAATATATGGAAATTAAACAACCTGATGCTGAATGATCTTTGTGTCAATGATTAAATCACAGGGGAAATAAAAAAAAAATTGACTTGAGGCCAGGCCTGGTGGCTCACGCCTATAATCCTAGCACTCTGGGGGGCCAAGGTGGGAGGATGGCTTGAGGCCAGGAGTTCAAGACCAGCCTGAGCAAGAGTGAGACCCCATCTCTATTAAAAATAGAAAAAATTAGCCCAGCATGATGGTGTGTACCTTTAGTCCCAGCTACTCAGGAGGCTGAGGCAGGAGGATCACTTGAGCCCAGAAGTTTAAGGTTGCAGTGAGTTACAATGATGCCACTGTACTCTACCCAGGGTGACAGAGCAAGATTGTCTCAAAAAAAACTTTTTTTAATTGAATGACAATGTCAACACAAGCTACCAAAATCTCTGGGATACAGTAAAAGTAGTGCTAAGAGGGAATTTCATAGCACTAGATGCCTACATCAAAAAGACAGAAAGACCACAAATTAACACCCTAATTCATACTTCAGGCCACTAGAAAAACAAAAACAAACCAAACCCAAAGCTAGTAGAAGAAAAGAAATAACAAAGATCAGAGCATAACTAAATGAAATTGAAACCAAAAAGACAATACAAAGGATCAATGAAATGAACAGTTGTTCTTTGGAAAGATAAATAAAATCAATAGACCACTGGCTAGACTAACCAAGAAAAGAAGAGAGAGGATTCAAATAAGCTCAATCAGAAATGAAAAGTAGGCATTACAACAATATCACAGAAATACAAAAGATCATCCAAGACTACTATGTACACAAACTAGAAAATCTAGAGGAAATGGACAAATTTTTGGAAACAAGAAGCTCCTAAGCTTGAATCAGGAAGAAGTAGAAATCCTGAACAGACTAATATTGAGTAGTGATATTGAATCAGTAATAACAATAAAAAAAATCTCCTAACAAAAACTAACTGAAAACCAGATGGATTCCCAGCTGAATTCTACCAGACCTACAAAGAAGAATTGGCCCCTATCTTAATAAAATTGTTTCAAAACATTTATAAGGAGGGAATCCTCCCTAATTAATTCTATGAAGCCACTATCACCCTAATACCAAAGCCAGAAAATAATGCAACAAAAAAAAAAAAAAAAAAAGAAAACTATGGACCAATATCCATCATGAACATACTAATAGGCACAAAAATTCTCAGAAAAATATTAGCAAACAGAATCCAACAGCACACCAAAAAAATAATTCACCATGATCAAATGGATTTCATCTAGGAATCCAAGGATGGTTCAATATATACAGATCAATAAATGTGATTCAGCACATAAACAGAATTAAAAACAAAACCATCTGATCATCTCAATAGATGCAGAGCAATAATTCAATAAAATCTAGCACCCGTTCATGATGAAAACCCTTAACAAACAAGGAATAGAAGGAAAATATCTCAAAATCATAAAAGCCATACATGACAAACTCACAGCCAACATCATTCTGAATGCAATTAAGTTGAAGGCATTCTCCCTAAGAACTAGAACAAGGCAAGGATGCCCACTTTCACCACTTCTATTCAATGTAATACTGGAAGTCCTAGCCAGAGCAATCAGGCAAGAGAAAGAAATAAAGGGCATCCAAATCAGATATCAGAAGGTCAAACTATCTGTGTTTGCTCATGATATGATCTTCTATCTGGAAAACCATAAAGACTTCTCCAAAGGACTCCTAGAATTGATAAATAAATTCAGTAAAGTCTCAGGTTACAAAATTAGTATACACGAATCTGTAGCATTTCTATATACTAATAACAGCCAAGCTGAAAATCAAATGAAGAACTCAACAACAATTACAATAGCTGCAAAAAAGTAAAATACCTAGGAATATATTTAACCAATGAAGTGAAAGATCTCTGCAAGGAGAGCTACAAGACATTAATGAAAGAAATCATCGCTGACACAAACAAATGAAAAACACCCCATGCTCATAGATTGGAATAATCAATATTGTTAAAATATCCATTCTGCCCCAAATGATTTACAGATTCAGTACAAATCCCATCCAAATACCAATGTCTTTTTTCACAGAATTAGAGAACACAATCCTAAATTTCTTATGGAATAAAAAAAAGAGTCTAAATAGTCAATGCAATCCTAAGCATAAAAAAACAAATCTGGAGACATCACATTACCTGATTTCAAATTATACTACAAGGCTACAGTAATCAAAACATCATGGTACTGATATAAAAGTAGACACATAGATCAATGGAGCAAAAATAGAGAACCCAGAAATAAAACCATAACCTACTGATCTTCAACAAAGCAGACAAAAACATACACTAGGGAAAGGATGCCCTATTCAATAAATGGTCCTGAAAAAACTGGAGAAGAATGAAACTGGATCCTATCTCTCACTATACACAAAAATTAACTCAAGATGAATTAAAGACTTAAATGTAAAAGCTGACACCATAACATTTCTAGAAGAAAACCTAGGGAAAACACTTCTGGATATTGGCCTAGGCAAAGAATTTATGACTAAGACCCCAAAAGAAAATATAACAAAAGCAAAAATAAATAAATGGTACTTAATTAAGCTAAAAAGTTTCTGCACAGCAAAGGAAATAATCAACAGAGTAAATCAACAACCTACAGAATGGGAGAAAATATTTGCAAACTATAAATCCAACAAAAGACTAATATCCAGAATCTAATAGAAACTCAAACAAATCAGTAAGAAATAAATATATAACCCCATTAAAAAGTGAGCAAAAGACATCCAACATTTTTCAAAAGAAGATAGACAAATGGCCAACAAATATATGAAAAAATGATTAACATCACTAATCATCAGGTAAATGCTGTCTAAAACCACAATGACATAGTCCTTTATCCCATCAGAATGGCCATTACTAAAGAGTAGATGTTGGCACAGATGAGGTGAAAAGGGAATGCTTATACACTGTTGGTGGGAATGTAAATTAGTACAACCTCTGTGGAAAACAGTGTGGCGATTCCTCAGAGAACTAAAAGTAAACTTACCATTTGATCCAGCAATCCCACTGCTGGATATCTACCCAAAGGAAAAGAAATCATTACATCAAAAAGACACATGCACTTACATGTTTATTGCAGCACAATTCACAATTTCAAAGATATAGAATCAACTTAAATGCCCATCAACTAATGAATGGATAAAGAAAATGTGGTATGTATTAAATACATATATATAAATATTAATATATGTATACACACCATGGAATACTACTCAGCCATAAGAAAGAATGAAATAATGTCTTTTGCAGCAACTTGGATGGAACTCTAGACCACTATCTTAAGTGAAGTAGCTCAGGAATAGAAAAACAAGTACTGCATGTACTCACTTATAAGTGGCAGCTAAGCAGTGGGTATACATGGTCATACAGAGTGATATAATAGACTTTGCAGACTCAGGAGGGGAGAGGGTGTGGGGGTAAGGGATCAAAAATTACCCATAAGGTGCAATGTATACTGTTCAGGAAACAGATACACTAAAAGCTCTGACTTCACCACCATATAATTTGTCTGTGTAGCAAAAGACCACTTGTAACCCCAAAATGTATTAAAATTAAAAAGCAAAAGAAGAAAAAAAAGAAAAGAAAAGAAAAAAACAAAATAAGTAAATCTGATGAATTAATGCCTACCACTCAATTGGTTCCAATCCCACAGAGGGACAAAGGTTTAAAGTAAATAAATACATATTAAAACACAAATAAATTAAGTATAAAAGTATAGAAAAATATGATAAAAATACTAAAGATAATAAAACTGGAATGGCTATGTTAATATCAGACAAAGCAAACTTCAAAACAAGGACTATCAATAGGAATACTTTATAGTGATGAAGGGCCAGTCTATCAATATATAACAATTCTAAATTTCTATGCAATCCATTACTGAGCTTTAAAATATATGAAGCAAAAACCAAAAACATTAAAAAATAAAATAATTCACAATTATAGTTGGATATTTTAACACTCTTGTTTAACAATTAATACAACAAGTAGACAGTACATTAATAAGGCTACAAAACACTTAACATTATCAACTGACTAGACATAATTGACATGACTGTTCCACCCAAGAACTGTGGGTGACACATTCCCTTTCAGGGCACATGGAACTTGGAACAAGATAGACTATATGCCAGGCCACAAACACACCCCAGTACATTTTGAAGAATTGAAATTATGCAGAATATATTCTCTGACCACAATGGAATAAAATGAGAAATGAAAAACAACAAAATATCTCAGAAATCCCCAAATATTTAAAAATTTTAAAACCACATTTCCTAATAATACATGAGTAAGGAAAGAAATTGAAACAATTATAAGTAAATATTTTAAACTTAATGAAAATGAGAGTCAGGCAAGGTTGCACACACCTATAGTCCCAACAACTCAGGAGGCTGAGGCAAGAGGATCACTTGAGGCCAGTTCAGTGCTACAGTTAGCTATGATCATGCCTGTGAATGGCCACTACACTCCAGCCTCATCTCCACAAATAAAAAAAACTTTAAACTTAATAAAATGAAACTACAAAATATGAAAGTTTGGGGGATTCAGCTAAACACTACTTACAAGAAAATTTGTAGTTTTAAATGCTTTAAAATCAATGATCTAAGATCCCACCTAAGAATCTAGAATTCCACTTCTTATTTGCTCCTGGATTTAAAATAAAAATAATTATAAATCTATGATGATGGATACACAATATATAAAGGTGGCCAGGCATGGTGACTCACACCTGTAATCCTAGCACTCTGGGAGACCGAGGTGGGAGGATCACTCAAGCTCAGGAGTTCGAGATTAGCCTGAGCAAGAGTGAGACCCTGTCCTATTAAAAATAGAAAAATTAGCTGGGCATGGTGGCACATGCCTATAATCCCAACTGCTCAGGAAGCTGAGGCAAGAGGATCCCTTGAGCCCAGGAGTTTCAGGTTGCAGTGAGCTATGATGATACCACTGCACTCTACCCAGGGAGACAGAGAAAGACTCTGTCTCACAAAAAATACATATATATGTACACATATATATATACACACACACACATATATCTCTATATACACACACACATAGAGATATATATGTGTGTGTGTAATTTGTGACATAAATAACATAAAGGTGGGGACAGAGCTGTGAGGGAGTAGTGTTTTTGTGTGCACTCAAATTAAATTGATATCAATTTAAAACACATTGTTATAAATTTAAGATGTTATATGTAATCTCCATGATAACCACAATGAAAATAACTATGGAATATACACACAAAGGAATCAAATTGAGTCATCACAAAAAAAATAAACACAAAGGAAGACAGTAATGGAAGAAATGAGGAATGAAATGCTGTAAGACACACAGAAGACAACAAAATGGCAAAAGTAAATCCTTCTCTATGAGAAATTACTTTAAGTGAAAATGAATTAAAGTCGCCAATCAAAAGGCATGGATTGGCAGAGAGAGTGTGTGTGTGTGTGTGTGTGTGTGTTTAAGAAAGCCATGTTCCAACCATATGGTATCTACCAGAGACTCACTTTAGATCTCAGGAACTCACAGGCTGAAAGTGAAAGGATGGAAAAAGATAATCTAACAGGAACCAAAAGAGCACAGGGGTGGCTGTACTAATGTCAAGCAAATAGACTTTACGTCAATAAAAACTGTTATAAAAAACAAAGGAGGACATTATATATCCATAAAGGGCCAATTCACCAAGAAGATATAACAGTTATCAAACATCAGAGCTCAAAAATATATGAAGCAAACACTGATAGAGTTGAAGGGAGAAATAGACAGTTCTGCAATAATAGAAGCTTCTATCTATGTATCGCACTTTTAGTAATGGATAGAACTGACAGATAAATAAGGAAATAGAAGACTTGAACAACACTACAAACCAATTGGATCTAACTGACATGTACAGAACATTTTCCACCCCCAAAAAAGCAGAATACATATTTTTCTCAAGTGTACATAAAACATTATGCATAATTATGTTAGGCCAAAAAGAGTCAACAAATTTAAAAAAATTGAAGTCATACCAACTATCTTTACTGATCACAATGAAATGGAACAAATCAATAGCAAAAGAAAACCTGGAAAATTCACAAATATGTGGAAATTAACACACTTTTAAACAAATGAGCTTTGGAAAATTTTTAAAATATTTTCAGACAAAAAAAGAGAAAACACTTTTTTACAAAAGAAAATGAAAACTCAACATACCAAAACTTATGAGATGTAGCAAAAGCAGTGTTAAAGGGGGAAATTTATAGTTGAAAATGCTAATACTAAAAAAGAGGAAAGATCTCAAATCAACAACCCAATTTTATAACTTAAGGTTCTAGAAAAACAAGAACAAACTAAACCCAAAGCTAACACAAGAAAGGAAATAATAAAAGATTAGAGAAGAGATACATAAAAATAAAGAATAGAAAAACAATAGAGAAAATCAATGACACCAAAAGTTGGTTTTTCAAAAAGATCAACCAAATTGACAAAACTTCTGGGTGCAGGTGGCTCACGCCTGTAATCCTAGCACTCTGGGAGGCCGAGGCGGGAGGATTGCTTGAGCTCAGGAGTTCGAGACCAGCCTGAGCAAGAGTGAGACCCTCATCTCTACTAAAAGTAGAAAAAGTACCCAGGCATGGTGGCGCACTCCTATAGTCCCAGCTACTCGGGAGGCTGAGGCAAGAGGATCACTTGAGCCCAGGAGTTTGAGGTTGCAGTGAGCTATGATGATGCCACTGCACTCTACCCAAGGCAACAGAGTGAGACTCTGTCTCAAAAATTTAAAAAAAAAAAAAAAAGAAAGAAAGAAACTTTAGCTGGATTGACTAAGAAAGAAAGAGAGAAGATTCGAATTACTAAAATCAAAAGTAAAAAGTGGAGGCATTACTATGAGTTCCACAGCAATAGCAGAACGTTATGAGAAAGCACTATAGCTCACGGGAAGTGCAGTCAAGAACTTTGTGCAGGACCTCCTCCGTGAAAGTGTCCCTGAGAAGAATCAGTTCAGGACACTGGTCACCTCAGAGAAAGTCAGCACTAAAATGTGTTTCCCCGCAGGGAAAAGCACAGCCAGGTTCCGTGGGTTCCAGAGGAGTGTGAAATGGAGACAGCACTGGCCAGACGTCCTGGCGGGAAGACAGTGTTTCAGATGACGGCGAGGAGGGAGGAGACACAGAGCAGGTGCAGAGCACAGGGCCTGCGAGCCTGCTGGGGCTCTCACAGAGGAAAATTGCAAAGCAGGGAAGGAAGAAGATAAAGGAAAAAAGATTTCGGTGAGGATCCAACCAGAGAGGCCAGTGAGAGGGTGAGGGGGGACTCCTGTCACCCTTCCACAAGCATTTGGTGGCCAGCGGGCTGCCACGTTTCCTGGAGGCTTTTCCACCCCGACAAGCCCAGGCACAGTGGCAAACACAGTACAGCGGGGAGAACTTGCGTGACCCTGGGGCTCGGCCACCCACGTAAGGCTCCCCTCCAAGGGAGTGTCACAGGAGTCTGCAGAGCCGGCTGTCTTCCATTCAGATGCCATCTCTCCCCGCCCCGCCCCGCCCCTGCAGTCGGGAAGGCGGTTTGGGCCGGGCTCCCTGGGCAGCTGCCTCTCCCCACTGCAAAGAGTGGGTCCCACACATTTCCCCTTTGGGGCTTGCAGTGGACCCAGGGCTTCTGATTTGGGAGCTCCCTGGCCCCTGGCATTTTGCAGAGTCACACACCAGTGGGTCAGACAAGCAGACCAGACCCCATGCCCCCCAGACCCAAGCAGGTGGCTGGGGACACCGGGGGGAGGTCCAGGAGTTGGACTCGGTGGCAAGGAAGCCCACGTGGACAGACCTGATGAGAGAATGTCGTGGAGTTCCAAGATGTGCTGAGCTGGAGAGCGAGAGACGAACCCAGGAAAGCAGTTTACTGAGGCAGAAACCCGTGAACCGAAACCTCTGTACGAGCCGGCGCTGGGCCGGGAAACCCGAGCTGTAGCTGACAAGTTGCTGGAGGCTCGGTGAGGACGAGACTGAGCGAGAAAAACGCCGGGGGACCCAGTCATGAATCTACCTGCAGGAGGCACTCGCCCTCCGTCTTTCTTCTCCGGAGCTGTGTCTGTTAAGTCCATTGGCACGGTTTCTTCATCAGCTTGTTCATTTTCTTGTTATTGAGTTTTAAAAGTTCTTTGTCCTTTGTCAGATGTTTCTTTTGCAAATATTTCCTCTCAGTCTGTGGCTTGTCTTCTTATGCAGGCATGCAAGTACCTGCGGCCACCTTAGAGTAGAGCTGGACATGTCACCATGGCCCAGCCAGATGCCACCAACCGTTAGGATGATCCACCTGCTGCCTCTCCTTCAAAGGGCTGCCGACCAGGGGACGATGTGCCCATCAGGGGGCACAGGAGTCCAGTAAGCTCAACATGTTATATTTCTTATGGTTTACCCTTTGACCTCCTTAAGCATGGTTGGCAGGGTAGTAATTAGGGCTGACTCCAAATATTCCCGTTCTATCTCCTCCCAAGAACCTGCAAGGATTGCATTTCCCCACTGCCATGGTTTGGATATGGTTTTCTGGGCCCTACCATGTCTCATGTTGAAATTTGACCCCAGTGTTGGAAGTCAGAGGCTTCTGGATCATGGGGGCAGATCCCTCATGAATGGCTTGGTGCCATCCTGGCAGTAATGTGTGAGTTCTTGCTCTATTAGTTCCCACGAGAGTTCCCATGAGAATTCCCCCAAGCTGGTTGTTAAAACGAGCCTGGCACCTCCTGCTTTGTCTCTTGCTTCCTCTGTCACCATGTGATCTCTGCACACCCCGGCTCCCCTTCACTTCCTGCCCTGAGTGGAAGCATCGTGAGGCCCTCACCAGAAGCTGAGCCGCTGCTGGCACCATGCTTCTTGTACAGCCTGCAGAACTGTGAGCCACATAAACCTCTGTAAATTCTTTGTAAGTTACCCAGTCTCAGGTATTCCTTTAGAGCAACACAAATGGAGTAAGACACCCATGCCTTTGCAATTAGGTGAGTCCATGTGACTTGCTTTAGCCAATGAAAAGGGAGTGGGAGGAACATGGGTCTCCTTCTGGGGGAAGCCTTAGGAGACAGCAAGAGTCTGCTATGTGCTTTTCCTCCCTCTGTAATGGTGGAGATGGAGACTCCACCACCCTGAATCCCTGAAAGACAATGATGAGCAGAGCCCCTCTGGCGACTTGTGTCGGGCATGTAGCGTAAGTGAGAAATGCATCCTTGTGTGAAGCCACTAGAGACTTGGAGATCCTTTATTACTGTAGCAGAATGTAGCCCATCCCGGCTGACATGGTTAGTGCAAGCCAGTCCTCTTGAGAAAGTGTTTGGAAAAGGCAAATGGAATTTCTGAACCAACAAAGCTTAGAACCAGACCTTGAAGCAAAGTGATCAGTAAACTTTAGTGGCTAACTAGCTTTCTTTCTGTTCTTCAATTTGCAACCATTGCCATTTGAGATATTTATGTAGCTTGATTACAGCAGCTGACTCTGGGATTAAGTCCATTCTGTATCACCCCACGCAAACCAGCTCTCTGTGGGCCATGTCCAACCTACTGACATGTTCATTTAGCAGTGCTTAAAATTTTTAATTAGATACAATTAGGAGATTTTTTACACACAAATATGGATTTCTGGCTGCTCAGAAGAGATTAGAATATCCGGCCCCCTTGGCCCTGCATTCTCATATGACTTGAAGCAAAATCAGAGCTAGCTGATTCAGATTTTGGAACTAAGGACACAAAAATGACAGAGTTCCCACCATCCCCTATTGCTTAACCCCTGTTGGCTTCATTCATTCATGCCACCTTCCTGAACTCTGAAAACATTTGAGTCTCTGACCTCTACGTCTACTGCCATCTCTTCACCCTTACACGCATGCGTACACACACACACACACACACACACACACCTTTCCTTCCAGTCACGCAATCCACCTTGTATTTTCCCAAACATCCTCTTTCACTCCTCCTTGCCTTTGCATTCTATTTCCTCTGTCTAGAATGCCCTTCAGCATTTCCACTGAAATAATCCTGTCCATCCATCAAGACCCAGCTCAGCTGTCACTTTCTGGGGCGGCAGACACCTGCCTCAGCATCCACCCCCTTCCTGCATGCCCCAGCCTTCCCTGGAGTCAGAGGTGTCATGTATCTCAGGCCTGGCAAATGAGATGGAAGTGGACGTGCACGGTGTATTTCCAGGAAGGCCACCCAACAACAAATGTATCTCCTGGGAGCCGGTGTGCATGCCACCTGCCTCCTCCTCTGGCCAGCCTCCAGCACGCAGAATGCGCCCTGTTTGTTACTCCTGGCCTCCTTCAAGTCTCTTCTCAAATGTCACCACTCAGTGGGATATTTTCTAACTGCCCCATTTAGAATATTGACCCCTCTCCCTCCCCATCGCTCCTGGTCATCTTTTCCCTGCCCTTTTCCCCCATGGCATCTGCTTTTTAACATCCTATATAATGGACTTATTTATATTTATTATACATCGCCTGCTCCTGCATTAGAATAGAACCTCACGAGGGCAGGGAATTGTCTGTGGTTTTGTCTTTTTTGTCACTTGTGTATCCCAAGCACCCAAAATGAACCTATGATAGACATTAATAAAGATCTTGAATGAATAAAGAAACCTCATCCATTCCGTGTCATTCGAAACTCAGACAGTTTTAAAGTTTCGGTGTTACGTACACTTTCCACTAAAACTAAGTCCTCTAAGCTGTCTCTGCATAGCAGCTGAATTCACCCTCTCTATTTCCCCAGGTACCACCTGCATCTGAGGCCCCAGCATTTCCCTCTAGTTGCTGCAACAGCGTCCTAACTGTCTATCCCCAATCCTTTCCCCTCCCGCGCACCCACAGACAGAGGACCTCCCCATGTCACCGCCCTGCTTAAAACCTTTCTGTGGCAGCCAGGTGTGGTGGCACACACCTGTAGTCCCAGCTACTCAGGAAGTTCAGTGGGAGGATCACTTGTGCTCAGGAGTTCAAGTCCAGTCTGGGCAACATGGCCAGACCCCATTTCTAAAATATATATATATATATATATATATATATATAATTTTTTAACAAACTTTCTATAGCCCCCCATGGCCCTAATGCTGAAGTCCAAACTCTAAAATGGCCCACAAGACTGCGTGATCCAGCCCCAACTCCCACCATGCTGCCTCTCCTCACCCCCATCCCAGCATCCTCAGACCCGTGGAACTTGTCCCTGCGGGCCAAAGAGCTCTCCTGCACACCCTTATACTTTCTGTCCTTTCTGCTAAAAATGCTCCCCCTACCTCTTTCACCAGGTTTGTCCCTGACTGTCTTTGGGGCCTATGTATCACCTCCAGGAAGCCCTCCCAGCTGCCCATCAGGCTGCTCCCTGTCTCTGTGTTCACTTATCAGCCCATACTGATCTCTGTAAGCTTTTCTGACTTTGCCATGAGGCCACCCAAGCCTTGAGGACTGGCGTTTTGTCTTATCCTATAATCCCAGTGAGGGTACAGCCTCTACGCTTAGTTGGGACTTAGCCAGTAAGACGGGAAGGAAGGTAGGAAGAAAGGATGGAGGAAAGCAGAAAAGAAGGAAGGAAATTATTGGGTCTCAAGTGCTCAGCTCTCTTTCTGGTCATGTGGTAGAGCTACACCTCTCCACCCAATTGAGCTCTTGTGTAGCATGTGAGCTGTTTGGGCCCATGAAGCATGAGTGAAAGTGACATGTGTCACTTCCAGGCAGAAGCTACAGGGCCAGTCTGTGATCTCCACGCTCTTTCCATGGCCGGCTAGGTCCCAGCAGCACGTGTTGAGATGGAGTCTCTGGCAGCCAGGACCCCTGAGTGACTAGACCAGCACAGCCCCTGGCTGACTTAGAGTGGACACACAACACGGAGTGAGAAACTCACTGTTCTTTTGAACTCTTGAGAGTCTAGGTTTTATTTCTAACCTAGCATGATCATGTCTTTTCTGATTGGTGCCGCTGGTTTGAGGCATCGGGGGAAAATCACATCTTTTTAACCTTTCACTCCCTGAGGATATCCGACCCCACCTTGGCTTTTTCACTGCCACACAATTTTAAGTTCAACTTTATGTTTTCCAAGGGCCTCCTTGGATCCTTGCAAGGATGCTCTAAGGTAAACAGGTCCAATACTATCCCCTAACTTACAAACTCAGGAGAATGACATGAATTACTGCCTGAAACTGCCTGGGTAACAGAGAGGGGAGCTAATGCCAGAACCCAGGGGCACTGACTTCTCACGCAGGGTTCAGTGCTTGGCTGGGCTACAGTAAATAAAATAGCAGGTCTAAAAGGAGTCTAAAATGTGGGGCTCTATACCAGAAATAGGTCCTTCTCTTGTTACAGAGGAAATCCGTAAAAATGGTTGGAAGCATAGACTTTGGAGACAGGCTGCCCCAGTTTCTGTCCCAGCTCCAGCCTTCACGACCCAGCGACTGTGAGCAAATTGCTCCATCTCTCTCAAGCTCCGTCCCCCCAGCCTTGCAATACGGTGATAGCAGTAGTACCTACTTCACACTCTTGTTGTGAGTTTTAAATAAACTTGTCTATGAGGAGGGCTTGGCATGGCGTCTGGCACATGATAAAGGCTCACTAAGACTTAGCTGTCACTGTCTGCAATGGCAGAAATGTTACTCTTAACCAGCTGCCTTCTAGAATGGTAATGCCAGGATCTTGCCACAAGGTGGCACTGTTGTCTCTGGCCACCCTTCCCAAGTCGCTGAAGTTTCCTTTCTCAAAATGCGAAGTTGGGGGAGAATGGAGGGAGGACCCAGAAAAAGATGACAGAGTCGGGGCACTCTAGCCAAAAAAAGGTCTTCCTTGTCACATCAAAAGTGATGAAATTGGCCGAGCACGGTGGCTCGCGTCTGTAATCACAACACCCTGGGAGGCTGAGGCGGGAGGATCACTCGAGGTCAGGAGTTCAGACCAGCCCGAGCAAGAACGAGACCCCGTCTCTACTAAGAATAGAAAAATTAGCCGGGCATGGTGGTGCACACCTGTAGTCCCAGATACTCAGGGACTGAGGCAGGAGGATCCCTTGAGTCCAGGAGTTTGAGGTTGCTGTGAGCTGTGATATCACCACTGCACTCCAGCCTGGACAACAGAGTGAGACGCTGTCCTCCCCTCCCCCCAAAAAAGTGCTGAAACAGCTTCATTCATTCATGTCTGTTCTGTCTTCTAGCTGGGTCCACAAACCTCAGAAGAGGTTGAAGGAGCTGATAAAATCAGGCCGCCTGGCCCCACCCCCACACCATGGTCAAAATTGGGCCTAGGAGTCTGGTGGAGAAGGATGACTGAATTCACTGCTGTAGGACAGGACTTCCTGGACTTTAACTGGCTTGCACATCACCTGGGCGGCTGGTTAAAATGCAGATTCTGATTCAGCTGGGCTGGGGTGGGGCCCGAGAGTGCGTTTCTAGCGAGCTCTCGGGGATGTTCGTGCGGTGGGTCCACGCCCCACACATTGAGTGCCGAGAGCGTAAAGGGCCTGGCCCGTGCTTGGCCGAGGAGAGCAGTGTGCCCTTCCCGAGCGCCTGCTGTGAGTGAGCTCCTGCTGTGCACCAGTGCAGTGAGCCCTCACAAGAGCTCCACGAAATCAGTGTTATTGTCCCTGTTTTATGGGTGAGAAACAAAAACATTAGGGAAGTATCCCAAGGCTGTCACAGCTAATTGCTAGCAGAGCCAGGACTCAAATACAATACCCTTCTGTTAAGTCAAATGTTACTGTTTTGTGGTGGATTACAGTAAGCATGATCCAGCATTTCCTCCCCGACTTTCCAGGACAAAGAGGACAGGCCACTGAGGTGGCACAGTAGTGGTACAGAGGGCAGATTCCAGAGCCAAACCACCTGGATTCGCAATCTGCCACTCGGGGGCTGTGTGACTGTGTTGAGTTGCTCAAATGGGGGCTTGTAATAGCACCTACTTCAGGGAGTTGTCATGAGGAGTGAGCGAGTGATTGAATAAGGTGCTTAGCAGGGCACCTGGCACATGGCAAGTGCTCAGGCATTGCCTGCACCAGGAGCATACAGCCAAGGCTTCGAGAACTGCAGGGACAAACGACCTCCACTTTGGGTGTTAGGGAGCTCACAGGCTAAGGAGGAAGAGTGCTAGTGGAAGGGTCATCAGCATACCCATGGGGGAGATCACCACCAAACAGCACAGCAAGAGGCACCCACCCCCCGCACCCCTGCATGCAACTTACATGAGTTCATCTGTACGTACCTGCTCCCCCTCCTCCAAAAAGTATATCTTGAGTGACTCCACTCACCACCCGTGTAATGAGCCCAGAGAGGGCGTGGATGGAGTCTGTATCCCTGCTGGGCTCCCTGTTCCACAAGCCTCTTGTAGCAGGAGCTGACTGCAGTGTGGATGACTGCAATGTGTAAAGACACTCGATTTGCACCACAAGTCTTCTAAATGCACACCTGCTGCTTCACACGGCACCGCAACAGGGATCCATGCCAACGGTGAAGGAAAAACAGCATCACATTTACTGAGAGAGGGTGGCCAGTCTCAAAGGCTGGTTCTGTCCATTTTCAAGGGTAAGTCTATGACACTTCTTACTTTGTAGTTGCCATTTAAACCCTGGGTAAGTTGAGCTTGCTCATCCGGGTTACAGTAAACAACCCCTGTCTTCAAGAGACTGGAAACAAAGTAAACGCCCAGCAGGAGGGAGTGGTGAAAGAAATGGTAGATATTGTACAATGATCTAGTAGAGCAGATGTAAAAAAAAAAAAAAACAGTGGGAGCTCTCAGTGTTCTGATATAGAAAGATACAGTGTCCTATGAAGATAACATGTTGCAGACTCATATGGAAAGTTTGCTACTCTGTGCAAAAAGGGAGGGGAGAGATGCATTTGTATTTACTTGTGTATACTTCAAAAATTTGAAAAGATCCACAAAAAGCAGATAGCAATGATTACCCCTGGGGGTCCACTAGGCAGCCAGGGGACAAAGGCAGGAGAGAATTCTCCCACTGAATGCTTTTTTTTTTTTAAAAAACAGTAATTTAAAAAAAATAACATAGATTTCAACATCTTTACCATTTTCAAGTGTAAAGTTTGATCATGTTAAGTGTATTTACAGTATTGTGTAACAACACTAAATGCATTTTAACACTTCTGTAAATTTTTGAACCATTCAACTGTATTGCCTATTTTAAAAATTAATTTAAAAGTGATTATGCACAAAGACATCACTGGTGTCTCTCTCAGTTGAGTAAAGAGTTGAAAAAAAAAAAAAAGAACACATGTTTTGAAATCACTGAACTGAATTCAAATCCTGTCCCTGCCATTTACTGGCACTGGGAAAGTCAAGTTTATGTCTCTAAGCTTTAGTCTCCTTGTTCTTCAAAATGCACATAAAAGTGTTGCCCCTCAGAGCATTGTCAGGAGCATTAAATGAGAATTCTTGCAACGCACAGAGCACAGAATCCAGCCCAAAGTGTGCTCTGAGTTCACAATGACTATTATTTTTTCCAGTGCATCAGGAAAAAGGCTGGACAAAAGGGATGGCTTTGAGCCAGGGCAGGGGTTCTCAACTTTTGGAGCACCAGAAAGAGAGCACAGCGTCCCGAATGAATCGTACCGAGTTTCTGATGCAGCCTCTTCCCCAGCGGCTCTCTCCACGCCCAGGGTCCCACTCAAACCCCCGGAGCCAGCACCTAGCAGAGGGGCCCTGCACCTGTTTTAACACTGCCCCTTTAAGCTGGGCGCATCAAAGCTGGAGAACAGCTGAGTTGAGGTGTCCCGTGCCCCTGGGTTTCACCTCTTGGCCTCCAGCTGCAAAACCCAATGGACTCGTTCACAGCTCACAGTCCACTAGGTGGACCCCCGGGAGGCCGGAGGTGGCAGGCCCAGGCCCGCTGACTTGCAGATGTTGTCACTCTGGACGGAGAGAAGTTCCCAAGTCATCACCAGAGACTGTTAAGAAAGAGAGCTTTGGGGAGCAATTTCCCCTCATGTGACCCGGGGGAGGGGGAAGGCGTGGGGGAGGCCGCCCTCCCCGCTCTGCCATCTGTAACTTCTTTCCACCTGGAGCGGCAAAAGCAGAGTGCAGGGTTCCAATTAAATAGTGCTGAGCTCCTGACGCAGCCCCCGGGCTCCAGCTGCCCTCCCCACGCTCAAAGCAGGGAGAAAGGGGCTGCAGCCGCTACCAATCTCCTCGCGGTTCCCTCTGAAGTCCCTCCGGTCCGTGGGAGGCTTGCTCTGACAGTCTCACACGTGCGTTGACTTTGCATCCCAGGCCGCCTTGCCACCTGCTGTGCGCGCGGGGTGACCCGGCTCCGGCTTCGGGCGCAGCGGGCGCTGCGGGGACAGCAGACGCCGCCGCGCGCCACTTTCCCGGGAGAGCGGGTGCCTGGCGCGCCCAGGGCTCGGTAAAACCGGGTAAGCGGGCGGGTGAGACCCGAAGTCATTTCCCGTGACTCTATCCCGGGTCTACGCAGCAGAGCTGGCCGGAGGGTGAGAGACCGAGAACGTGTCAGTGACGAAATGGAGTCGCCCGGCTGGGTCTGTGTCATCCGGGACTCCGGCCCTGGCACCCGGACACGTGGACTTCCCCAAAGATCTGTGCTGGGAGCACATCCCCCTCAGGGACAGGGGACTTGGTCCTGAAACACCGACCCGTGTTTCCCACGCTGAGTCATTAACACCCCCCCCCCCACCCCGCATGATTCTAGACATACCTACAGGCCACCTGTGTTATCGTTGGCTTAATATTTTTCTTACAATCAATTCCTTTTTAAAGTTACACATAATGATTAGGGAAACAGTTTATTGTTATATGAACTGGAAGCCCAGCATTTCTTGCCAAAACAGAAGAGAACTGTAAAATAAATACACAGCAGTTAAGATTTCTTAAAAGTCTGGCTGTTTACTGCTGAAAATCATCTGATACACCATTGGCGGTTGTGTTTTCCACACTTTAGGAAAAACGCGGATTCCAGTGCAACCTCCTCCAGAAATTCTGAATGAAATTAAGCAAAAACTGAGAGGGGGGTGTGACATTTTTGCCCCATTGCTAAAAGTGAAGCTTGGCTGAAATTCTGTACTGAAGCTACTTCCATGGCCTTCCTGCAGGATGCGCATACTTCTGGAAACTGACAGTTATTTTTCACTAGGAAGCTGCAGGGGAAGGGTGGAGACCTGCCTTCCTGCGTGGTCCCCACCCTGAGCTCTGATATCAAGTGTGATGGTATCACAAGGTACGGAGGTCCTTAGAAGTCAGCCCCCTATGTCTGAGGATTGATTCCCTCCCCCATCCTTGTTCTTCCCCAGCCTATTGGCTACTGTGGAGGCCACCTACGGATGGGGTTGGGCCAGAGCAGCAGGCAGGACCTGGGTGTCCTCACTAGACACGGCCCTCCCTAGACATGGCCTCAGTGGGCTTGTTGTTAAAGAGATCTGCCTAGACCAGGCATGGTGGCTCACACCTGTAATCCTAGCACTTTGGGAGGCCAAGGCAGGAGGATCGTTTGAGGCCAGGAGTTCAAGACCAGCCTGAAAAACATAGCAAGACCCCATCTCTACATAATATAAAAAAATTAGCCAGATGTGGTGGTGCACATCTGTAGTCCCAGCTACTCCAGAGGCTGAGGCAGGAGAATTGCTCAAGCCCAGGAGTTTGAGGTTGTAGTGAGCTATGATGATGCCACTGCACACTAGCCTGGAAAACAGAGCAAGACACTATCTCAAAACAAAACAAAAAATACAGATCTGTTCACTCTGGGTTAGGGTGTGGGGAAAGATAACCATGGGACTACGGGCAAGGCACTTCCCTCTTAATCTTGGTTTCCTTACCTATAAAATAAAGAGGGTGGGTCAGACAGGGCCTTATAGTTAGAGCCATCCCCAAGCCCCTCTGCAGCCCAAGACTTGGAGCTGTTAGAGGTTTAAGTTGCCTCCTGGCCACTCCTGTCTTCCAGTGAGTGCACACAGGACTTTTATAACAAGCTGTGTAGACAGTCTCTTTTCTTTGAGAACCAGGAGACTGTGGTCAAGTAGGAGGAATACCCGCCTCACTGTGTCCTGCAGTCCTGGAATGCAAAGAGGTTATTTGTCCCTCTTGTCCTAGAAATCTTTAGGTCAAGAAGTCCCAATTGTTGGTTCTGGGAAGTCCCTGAACTAGCCTGGTATGAATTTGGGTGTGAGAGAGTTCAAGGGGAAGCAAGGCAGGCCTCTGCCCCTCGGGCTCTACTGGGGAGTCTTTGATGTGAAGACTGCTGTGACGGTTCTGGCTCTGTCCCTTCCTGGTGGGGGGAACTTCAGACAAGTTACTTAACCTCCCTAAGCCTCAGCTTCTTCATCTATAAAATGCGCATAATACCTACTTCATAGAATTGTTTGTGGGGGCTAAATGAGATGATTCATGTAAAGTCAGCCAATCAATATTTGCTGAACACCTACTATTCTAAGTGCTTGGTGCATAGCCCAGTTCCTCGTACAGGGTATATATGCAAGGAGAATTTGGAAAAAGCAGTATGGATAGATAGATAGATAGATAATTTTTTTTTCTGTGCCACAGAAATTCCATCCAATCCCCTTTCTCCTACATGAAAGGGGTTGGGCTTCCTCTTGGCACGGTAGCTAGATTCCAAGCAGCGCTGTTCCACAAGTAAGCATTCCAAGAAAAAGAACATAGAAGCTGTCAGTCATCCTAAGAATTGGTTTTGGAAGTCCTGGAACAGCACTTCCACTGAATTCTGTTAGTCCATGAGGTCACGAAGCCAGCCTAGATTCCCGACACAAAGAGAGAAGCTTGCACATGCCAGGAAGGAAGGAGTTGTTGAGGGCCATCTTGGGAGACTGACGAACACAGACGGGGAATAGAACAGTCGGCCCTCTAAATCCCAGCAGCCACTCACTGGGGCCGTGCCATTTCCTCATTTATTCATCTGTTCGTCGCCTGTCTTCCCCTCTACCTCTCAGTTCATAAAAGCAGACACCTTGCTTTGTTCACTGCTATATTCCCAGGACTTATAACAATGTTTGGCACATTGTAAGGTGCTCAGTAAATACCTGTTGAATGAATGAATGAATCAATCAGTCAATCAAGTAATGAGTCATCCAGTTATCCAAACCAGCCACAGGAAGTTGAGTAGGCAAAGAAGTTTTCATGGAAGAAGCAGGACTTCAGCTGGGCTTCAAAGACAGGTAGGCCTGGCAAGAATGTGCCGAGCTAATGAGAGGCAGTGATGGCTAGTGGGCACATTGCCTACTCACTTGCTTGGTGGTCACACAGTCAACCAGGAACCTTAACCCATTGTTGTTCTACATTCAGGGGGGCGTTCATTAGATTTGGGGTGTGTGTACGTGTGTGTCCCATCGGGAGTCTGCAACAGGGAGGAGGATACTGAATTCTCACTAGCTCAGGCCCAGGGACTGGGCTTTCTCTGAATTTGCTCTGTAGACCAGTGATTCTCATCTTGGGACGGTTTTGACATGAGGCAATGCCTGGGAACATTTTTGCTGTCATCACACTTAAGAGGGGTGATTGTTACTGGCATTTAGTGAGTAGAGGCGAAGGATTCTGCTAAATATCCTACAATGCACAGGACAGGCCCAAATGTTGATTGTGCCACTGTTGAGAAGCCCTGCTGTAGAGGGTGACGGGGGAAAGCCGCGTGCGTTAGCGGCATCTGGGAGCCGGCAGACAGCAGGCAATCTCTGCAGTAGCGCTTGGCCCAGAGCCGTGTTCCCACCTAAGATGTCTGAGTTTTACAAATAGCTCCTCTCAATATTGTAGCAGTTCTAGCAGTTTGAATTAGTGCTAGAGGAGTTTCAATAACACCGATAATAAAAATTCAAAGGAAATGTTAAGGGAGAGAAGTAAAAGACTGGAAGCAACAGGCATCAAGGTCTTCCCGCAGCTAAGGAGAAACGAGCCCTCCGCGCTGGGAATGCAAGAGTGTATCACCAAAATGCCCTCAAATTCCTCTCTCAGTCTCCACTCCAACTTTCCTGGTCCAAGCCACCAGCATCTCACGCCTGGGCCAAGACTCGCTCAGTGCTCTTCCCGAGCTCCCTCCACACTTTCTCCCCCAGAGAAAGGAGAGGGATCTTAGAGCACAAATTAGATGATACATTTGCTGTTTAAAAACCTGGCAAGGGTTTGTTTTGTTTTTTGTTTTTTTTCTCATTGTACTTAAAAGAAAAGACAAAATCTGTAACTGTTCCACCACGTTCTGGAAGATTTGGCCTCATCTACCTCTGAGTGCTCCGGGCCACAGGGTAATCCAGCCGTGGAGGGTACATGCAGGTCTGTTTTTCATTCTAGCTCAATCCAGCCTCAAGTCACGGCCCCCACAGTCTGATAGTGGAGATGGAACCGAATTGATCATGTCACACAAGCACACATAAAACAGGCCCTGCTGCCATGAGTGAGAGGGTCACAGTGCCCCAGAGCCTATGGCAGGGAAATTTGGCTCATGGGAGAGACCAGTGAATGAACTCTTGACAAAGTTGCTCTTGAATGGAGCTTTGGATGATGAGGAGTTAACTAAATGAAAAGAAAACAGGAATAAAGAACAGCATGTACAAATGCCCTGAGGTGGGGCAAGCTAGGCCAAGTGGAGAGAAGAGTAGAGGTGGGATAGGCAGGAGAGAGATCTTGCAAGGGCTGCAAACCAAGATAAGGAGTTTGGATTTTATTTGGAGCCTAAGGGGAAGCTTATGGAGTGGCTTAAGCAAGGGACTGAGTGATGAGATTAGCAATTTGAGAAGATCACTCTGGCTGAAGCATTGATATTTGTAATTTCTCCCAGTCTTGTAGCAGTTGCAGCTCTTGAAATTTAGAGAGATGGCTGGGCGAGGTGGCTCAAGCCAGTAATCCTAGTACTCTGGGAGGCCGAGGCAGGAGGATCCCTTGAGCTCAGGAGTTGGAGACCAGCCTGAGCAAGAGTGAGACCCCATCTCTACTAAAAATAGAAAAGATTAGCCAGGCATGGTGGTGCATGCCTGTAGTCCCAGCTACTTGGGAGGCTGAGGCAGGAGGATGCTTGAGCCCAGGAGTTTAAGGTTGCTGTGAGCTAGGCTGACACCACGGTACTCTAGCCCAGGCAACAGTGTGAGACTCTGTCTCAAAAAAGTAAAAAAAAAAATTAAAAATAAATAAATAAAAATAAATTTAGAGAGAGGCCAGAAAGAGTATGAAGAGACCCCATAGTTGTCAAAGTGAGAGAAGATGGTGGCTTGGGCTGGTGACAGGAGATAAGAGAATTTGAATGGTTTCCAAGTTTATTAAAACTTGTGTGTGGTTGCAGCACAGTTGTATTCCTGTTTCTTATTCTAAAGCTCTACATGTGATTACGCCAAAAATACAGAACCGAGAAAGACACACCAACCTGGACACTGCCGGCCAGGGAGCATCCTGAGCCTGTTTATCAGGTTGCTCGGGCACGCTGAGCAGCATTCCACGTGCAGATCTGTCTGGCTTTGACAGCATCCCAAGGCAAGTAGGGTCCAAGCATTAAGAGGTTGGTCACGAGAACACATTATCTCCTCTTGCTCAGTTTTGCACAAGGGCAGAAAGGGGGTTGGGTGCAACACAAGCTTGTTGTCATTACAGCATAGCACATAAGAGCCTCAGCAGAGTCAGACTGCCTGGATTCAAATGCCTATTCCTACTGACACTTACCAGCCCTGTGGAACACTACAGAAACTCACTATGCTTCTGTTTCCTTTAAGATAGGGATGATAACAATAGCAACCACTGCTGGAGTTTTAGGAGGCCAATAAACACTCTTTCTGATCCTTCTGAGTTCAGAACTGAGGAAAAAAGGCAAACATCAGACAGGTAGAGATCAAAATAACATCTCTATTACTCACAAAAGCTGGACTGAAGGATGTGGTTGAGGTGAAGATACTTCACCCAGTCACCAACACAGTGGGCAACTACAGACAGCAGATACTAGAGCATCCTCTCAGGGGCTACAGTGGCCCCACCCAGCACTGAGCCTTCTTAGAAAGTCACCAAACAGAGAAATCTTCCTTCTTCTCCGGGGAAGAGGCAGATGAAAGCTAGATAGATGTTTCTTCACACTTGGTTCCACTGTGGAGTAGAGTAGGAATCCCCTTTCACCTCCCACTGCCCTTGAAAATATGAGAAAGAATTCGTGATTCTCTCAACAGCATCTTATGGGGTTAATATGGGAACTAGAGAAAAATATAGGTAAAGTCTCTGGAATAAAGACTCCATAAAGTTCTCATCCCTGGTGTCAATTGTCCTGGGCTGGTAAGGCCAGCCAGACAGGCAAGGCTGGTTAACTGAGGGAAGTTGTGGTTCAGAAACTGCATGAAACAAGGGAGTTCTTAAAGGGGGATTTCTCTCTCTCTCTTCCTCCTGTTCCCTGTACTCAGGAAACCTTGAGAGTTCCCTAAAGGGAAATGCTGACCAGCTATGAACTGGCAAGTCTTCCAAACAGGAGGGAAAAACCCAAAGCTGTGTATTTTTCGTGATACGTCAACCCAGTTACTTATGAATACAGTTTGATGGCCCAGCTTTCTTTTAATGGGTGTGTGTATGCACTCCTTCTGTTGTTTTAGGGTGGGATTTAGATTAGGAGGGAGAGGGAAGGGCTGTTGCATGTTTTTCAAGGCAGCCTTCCTCCTCACTTCTTACAATTAAGAAATTAAGAATCACTGCCAAGGAAGTCACTGGGAGCAAACAGGAACCAGCCCCGGGAAAAGCCCTGTCCAATTACTGAACAATAGCAATTCCATTTAAGGTAAGTGCAATGAGGAGACAGGAAATTACATGTTGTGCTGATAGCATACCTTACTGATATACTGCAGTCCTGCATGCAATATATCAGCAAGGCCACACTCACCACCTGACCCTCCTCAGCCAATCCCAGGTCCCCTACCTGATGGAGCAAGGCTGCTGGTTGTGTGGACATCAGGGAAAAACCCAGGGGAGCAGGAAGCTGTTGGTCTGTGAGCCTAGTGGTTCTCTTCCCTGTGCTGAGTCACCTCTCACTGGGGTACCAGGAGACCACACCTGCCTGAGTTTCCGAGATATATGGAAACCCCCAACAGCCGGGATCCCGGACAGTTTTTACCTCGGGTAATCCCTCTTACCAGGCCCATTCCCCCAAGGTCTTTAGATCCTCTTTTTGCACAAATGGAGCAGGCTCCTGGGCCCACAAGTTCACTGTGGTTGCATAATCCACACTAAGATTCTCCATGAAAATTTAGCTTTAAATATATTGCTAATTTAGCAATAATAGTTAATATTCACTGAGCATTTACTGTGTCAGGTACTATATTAATTTTCACAACAGGAAGTAAGTACTATTATCTACATTTTACAGATGAGGAATTAAGACATAGAGAAGTTCAGTAACATTCTCAGGACTCCTACCTATCTGCTATATCCACTGTATTTAGCCCAAGGGAAGGAATCCAATACTTTATCTTCCATAATTTGTTTTCATGGACTCAGAAAATGCAAAAACTGGAAAAGACCTTAGAGATAACTGAGTGTAACCTTTTATTTTACAGATGGGAAAACAGTCGCAGGGAAGAGTTAGGGTTTATTTGTCCCAGTGCAGCAGTAAGGTCATGGGTGAGTCCCCATCCCCTCCCTCCTGTAGTGCCTCTCCCATAACACATTCCCCTTCCTCCCCTGCAGGTGAGATCACGCTCCTGAATTTAATCATTTTTCGTTTTCCAATTCTCCATACGTATGTCCATTTTCCTCTCTTCCTGTTACTATTTTTAGTAAAAGAAATAAAGAGGGAAGGGAAGGAAGGATGGAGGGAGGGAGAAAGAAAAGAGAATGAAAGATCCAATCTGCTTATCAGTTAATGCAAAACTAGGTAATTCAATTGCTAGAACCCTGGTTTGAGCTTCAAGATGTCTGAGGTCAAATCCAATCACTGTGTGACACTGGGTCAGTCTCCTCTTCTGGCTCTGAGTCTCAATTTCCCCAACTGTAAACCCACAAATCTACATTTACCAGATCACCGGAAAACCTCGTACCCTCACCGAAGAAGGCCTCCTGCGCCGTCGCTTTGCCCTCAACCAACATGGCGACCGCGAGTGGCGGCGACCGCGAGTGACGTCGACTTCCGTCGCCCTCACCCTACGCCCCCTTCCCCTAGGGGGTGGCGAGCATCAGCGACGGCTGCGCGCGGGGCGCATGCGCGGCGGCGGGCCGCGGCGGCGGCGGCGGCGGCGGCGGCGGCGAAGGGGCGGAGGGGTTTGCAGCCGGCAGTTGCTGAGCTGCGGCGGCCGAGGCGGTATGGTGTAGTCGGGCCTGCGGGCGGGCGGGGACGAGGCGGCCGGGGCTGGCCGACGCCGCCCGACGGGCTCGGGAGCCTGGCAGCACGCTGAGGGGGCGGCGCCGCCGCGGGCCCCCGGCGCCGCCGCGGGAGGCCGCGCCCGCCATGGCGGCCCGGGCGGTCCTGGATGAGTTCACGGCGCCGGCCGAGAAAGCGGTGCTGCTGGAGCGGAGCCGCGGCCGCATCGAGGGCCTGTTCGGCGTGAGCCTGGCCGTGCTGGGCGCGCTTGGGGCCGAGGAACCGCTGCCCGCGCGCATCTGGCTGCAGCTCCGCGGGGCGCAGGAGGCGGTGCACAGCGCCAAGGTGAGTCCGGCCGCCGCCCCCGCTCCCGCCTGGGCCTGAGCCGCGGCCTCCGCTCGTTCGCGGTCTCCGGACGGACGGCCGCGCGGAATGCGGCGAGGCGCGGAGCCCGAGAGCGGGGTCTCGGGAGCCGCGAACCTGCGCTCTGGGCTCCAGAGCCGCGTGACCTTGGGCTAGCGGCTTCCTCCCGGGGGCCTCAGTTTCCCCATTTGTAAAGTGGCGTTGACGAAAGCCACTGCCTCCGAGGACTGTAGCGAGTGTGGTCGTGGATGGTGTGTAAAGCGTAGAGCACGGTGTCTGGCGCGGAGTAAGCGGCTGTAAAGTTGCCTGTTGTCGTCCGCCCCCAGCCCCCGGGATGGTACGCAAGGCCTGGCGTCTGGGCCCGCAGCCTCCCTGTGCACCCTCCCAGCCCTGTCTCCGCCAAGGCCTCCGCTACAGGGGTCCTGATCCCCTTTGGGATTGCAGTTCCCCTTGAGACTTGAGAAAAACTGTGATAGTAGTAAAATGCTCAGCGAATATCAAAGAGAAGATACTTAATGGTAGTGTTAAAAATAGCATTATTCCTTGTATCGATATTCTGTACAATTAGCATTTATGTAATGCTTATAGTATATCGGACGTAACGCTAAATGTTTTAGAAGGAATATGCAGCCCTTAAGAAATCTAACGAGGTAGATGTTATTCCCCCCACCCACTTTTTTTAAATTAACAGCTGGGGAAACTGAAACTGTAAGTGGTGACTCACCTTCTGTCTAAATCAGCATTTCAGAGTTTACCTTCTCAACACCTCCTCCTACTTCTCTCCCTTCCCAAGCCGGAATACAGCAACAAAGTTTGCCCCTCCTCCCAGGTAACCAAGTTTCTCCAGGTTTTCCCATCTCCTATGTAGGGCCGTAGGATTCCCATGTAGGGAGTGTGTTTCCAGAGCCCTTGTTTTGATCCTTGCCTCCCCCCCAAGTGATGAGCTCTCTCTTCAAGGGGGCGACGGGGACTCTCTTTTTGACATCCTTCACGGATTTCACAGGGCTCCTGAAGAATCTGAGTAGCTCTATCTCCTGACGTTCTTAGACTTAACAACAGCAACAAAATCATGGATGCTTGCCTTTAACATGTTTAGAGGAGATGGGGCGCCTAGCTGTATGATTCTTCTCCACAGCTTAACTTAAAGCGTGGTAGATGTTGAATCACGTTTGCTTTCCTCTGCTTAATTTTTTTTAATCATTTGGATTTCAGACAGCTGATCTAACTTCTTCCTATTCCCCTCTTTTCTTCCCAGCTATTTAATATCTTCCACTCCCTGGGGCCAAAAAGTTTGGCATGACTAAGTCCTGTTCGTTCTTCTGAAAGTCTCATATGCATTCATTCTTCTCCTTTCCCTTTCCGCAGTTAAGATCTTCCTTCTTGGTGTGTCCCCTCCCTTCACTCTGTTGCTCCCTCCCTCCTTGTGTTGGAGTAATCTAACTTGCATTAGAGTAATCCTCCCACAGAAAGTCATCTCCTGCCCTGGGACATACTAGGGCCCCCTGTCACCTGTCCTAAATTCCTCCTCTCCCTTCGACATTGCTTATTAATCCAACCCCACCTTATTTTTCCAGTGTTCAGTTTTAGCAGCTCTCAGTTTTTAAACCTCCACTGTCGTTTCACTGCGTTTGCTCTGTGTTCTGCCTGCTCCCAGTTCTGCTTTTACTCAAGATTGACCCCAATCATGGAAAGTGGTTCCTTTGTTCTGCAGAAAGTCCTGCCAGACCCTTTCAACTGCAGTTCTCTTGGCTGTCCCTGCCACACAGTTTAGCCTAAGCTGATTGGGAAAGGTGTGTCTTACACTATCTTGGTAGTATTTGTCCCTGTTTATCTTTGTGATGTGTATTACTCATAATTCAACCCTGCCAGTTGCAAGAAATCCTTTTTTTCCCTTCTTGAGACTCATGGGTAAGAGTTGAATGCACAACCAGGGCTTTTTGTTCTTGTTAATTTGTTTTACCCTTTTTTTTTTTTTTTTGGAGGAAGAGAAAGCCATTAACTTGATTTAAAAAATTAAGAACAGGAAAGCAAACTTAATTTAGCATCTATAGTATTTTCAGTTAAGCCGTGGAGAGGAAGGTTTGGAGGAAGGAAGATTTAGAGTAAAGAAGAATTTTTAAACTAGCTGATACAGAGTCTCAGATCAAAATAAGATATCAACTGTTCTCCCACCAAGTGATTTACTTTGTTTTCTTGCTTTCAAAATGTTAATTCACTGCTTTTTGTAAATGCTGGAGCAGAAGAGAATGTGGAGATTTAGTTAGGCCTCCATTTATTCGGAATAGGTGAGATGGGAGTTAACTGTTAGAAAGTGATAATGTCCAGGGAGGTTGAAAAAAGGTACTGGTCTATAAGGGTGGCCACTTTCGTTAAAGCGGAAATTTCCTGGAGGATGCAGCACTTTAGCTGGGCTGTGAAGAGCCAGGAAGATTCCCAGATACCTAGCATTCCAGACAGGTTGTTGTGAGCAACGTCCTAGAAGCCAGAAAACACACAGAGTGTTGGGGTCTCCCAGAGAGAGATGAAGCCTGAGGACCCAAATGCCAGGCTAAGGCCATTGGGATATAGTCAATAGTCAGTGAGGGTTTTGGGAGGGAATGAATTTGCCTGAAACTCTGTGTAGGATAATTTGGAGGCAGAAAGACCCAACAGTGGAAGAAACATTGTTTAAACTTAGAGTTGGGCATGAATGGGGGGTGGGGAGCAAGGTTTTCACAAGGACTTGGCAGCTGAGTGGATGTCGGGATTTAGGGGTAAGTCTTAAGCCTGGTGGCAGGAAAAATGGTTGATTATGTTGTTTGCCCTGTTGGTGGGGCTACCAGGTAGTGGACATTTAAGGAAAACGTCTCACGTGCCAGGAAGTGTACCAACTATTGTTCCTAGAGCTGGAAGAACCCGCAATCCTGTAGGGCAGACAAGCAGGGAAACAAATAGTACAGCGTGATACATGTAACAGTTGAAGTGTGTGCAAGGTGTTACAGTAATACAGGAAAGGAAGGGTTGCTCTGCCCTGCTGCGTTCTAAAGGATGAATGGGAGTGTGCCAGAGGACAGTGAGTTCCTGGCAGAAGTAAGAGCATGTGCAAAATCACAGGGACATGAAAGAGTGCGGCTTTATCACGGATTCCTCAAATGTAGGGGGAGAAGAGAGGAAATTGCCAGAGATGGAAAGGGACCTCCTGAAGAACATGGATTTTATTCTGCAGGCAGGCAGTGGAGAGTCATGGAAGAGATGTAAGGACATGAGAGACTTATATTTCTAAAAATGCCTCAGCGTTGACACCTCTCAGCTTGTGCTAATCAGTGTGTGCTGTTGCTAGTTTGCAATGATGTACAGAAATTGAGACTAAGTGTCCAGCAACTTTCGTGGCCGTTTGACATTACTACAGGGGCCAGAGAGGCAATGTCTGAGAGTGAGAGGAAAACCAGAAGAGAGCATTGTCCATAGGGTCCCCAGAGAGAGGGGCCGAAGTCAGTGGTGGAAGGCATCACAGAAGCAAAGAAGTTTGAGGGTTGAATTTCAGAGGAAATGAAGGTACTGACTAGCTCTTGCCTCATTTACAAAGGAAGAAATTACAGGTGCAAAGCAGGGTGGGATCTTCCCATTCAGGCAGTGGCGGAAAGGGATGAAGTTAAGGAGATTCAGGCGTAAGGAGTGAGATGAGTTGGAACACTTCTTTTAGATCACAGGACCACAGACTCCTGGGACCAGGTGGGGAGGCTGAAGGACTGGCTGTGTGGTAGGGAGGAGGGACTGTGGTGACCTAAGGCACTCTGCCTGTGGCAGAGGGCAGGTGCCTGTGCACATAGTATTAGCCGCTTGCAGTGTGGGCTCAGTGATGTCTAATCTCATTATCCTAGAGAAGCCAGGAGTCTGGATTTCATTATGTGAAATCTTTGTGTTTTGTTTTTCTAAGTGGCAACTAATTTAGGTTTTAAAAACCATACACACTGTGAATTACATTAACAAAAAAATTCTTTTTAAAGTATATATTCTAAAAAACAAAACAACAAACAGCTATGTATGCTAAACAAAACACATCAGTGGACCAAATTCAGCTTTTGCACTGCCTTTTTAGGACCTCTACTTTAAATGGTAGGAAACAGGATTAGTAAGATACACATCTGTTTTCCCACTTGAAGAAGACACAATTGAAGACCCTAATGGCCTACACACAGTACATTCTCAGTAAAGTAGAATACTGGTTCCTCCCAAGGGAGGGAGGGTGAGAGCTTGAAAACAGTGCAATGAGTTAGGTGCAGTGGAACTGCTGGAAGTGTATTGGAAAAGAAAGACCCAGGTTTGTGGGAATGAAGTAAGGGCCAGCCAGGTTAGATAGCATGAACTTTTAAATAACTTGAGGCAGAAATTCCGGCAGCTGATACTCCCTCCTCCCCCAGGGGCTAATGTTGCCAGCACGCAAGGACTAGAGATGGAGGGGGCTAAAGTACAGTTAAGCAAGGCAAAACGGGGCTCAGGAATGTTTCTGAATGGGTCAGCCTTGCCTAGGGACAAAGAGGCACGTGAAAACAGGAGAGGTACAATGAACTGTGAGAATAAAGGAAGGGGCAAGACCTTAGACCCTGTTCCCTCCTAGACTCAGGGAGTCACGCACACAAGGACAGGTAAGCATTGGAGAATTCTGGAATTCTGGAAGTTGTAATCAGAGGAATTTCAGAGATCAGAGTCTTGGATATGAAAGAATTCTGAGGATGATTCTGAGGTCCAAGGAGTGCTTCAGTGGTTGTGGGCAAAGTGGAAGTGTTCTTTCATCTTAGAGAAGTGAGAAGATAAGAGGAGATGGAAATGGGAAATATTTGGAGATAATGTAGTACGGAGCTCCAGTTGGGTGCTCCAGTCAGTCAGTGAGTCAGGAGCCTGTCCTGGAGGTTAACAAACAGAAGAGGAGTGATTGGCAGTTAATGGCGAGGCTGCTTGTTCCCATTGTCTCTCCGTGAACTTCTTGGGTGTTGAATTTGCTAACCCCAGCTGCCCATCACTTGATGTTTTGTTTCAAGCATTACCTCCTGGCGTTGTGTAGACACCTTGAGGCATAGCCGGTGGCCTTCCCAGAGTACCAGCTGGAGGACCTACAAGGACGGTAATTGGGAGGTTTAACCAGTCTTTCAAAAATGGAAATTACAGTACATCCATGAAACTAAGACAATTGTCCAATCCATTTTTAATTTGTGAGGAAAAGAAAGAGGAATAGAGGGTCTTTAAGAAGAGCTAGTAGGCCGGGCGCGGTGGCTCACGCCTGTAATCCTAGCACTCTGGGAGGCCGAGGCGGGTGGATTGCTCAAGGTCAGGAGTTCGAGACCAGCCTGAGCGAGACCCCGTCTCTACTAAAAATAGAAAGACATTATATGGACACCTAAAAATCTATACAGAAAAAATTAGCCGGGCATAGTGGCGCATGCCTGTAGTCCCAGCTACTCGGGAGGCTGAGGCAGTAGGATCGCTTGAGCCCAGGAGTTTGAGGTTGCTGTGAGCTAAGCTGACGCCACGGCACTCACTCTAGCCTGGGCAACAAAGTGAGACTCTGTCTCAACAAAAAAAAAAAAAATAAAAAAAAAAAAAAAAAAAAAAAAAAAAAGAAGAGCTAGTGATTGACCTTTTCCCAGTTTTTACTTACATGTTTGTGGAGTAAGGGAAGAAAAAAATGTAATTCAAGTACAAGTGGCCTGTTAACAGCAGGACTTCAGAGGGTTAAAGTTGACTCTGTGTTGTTTTACTTAGTTTTTGGTAAGAAGAGGTTAGTACCTGGTTTCATGAATGAGTTTTTGAACAGTTGATTTGTTCATGAAGGAAATAATTCATAAGTGTAATACTGGGTAGTGACATGGAGTTTTTGTTTTGATTTTACCAGAAAGGAGTTCGGTGGCCTTTTTGTACTTCCTAGAATGGTATTTTTTACTCAGTATGCTTGTGAAAATCATCTTCTTAAGAAACAATAGTTTGTTCAGTTTCTTATGGTTACTGTTTGGAGGGGTATACTGGTGTATGTTGAAATAAGGAATACTCACACTGTGTCAAAAGTGGATTGCTCGTGACTAGTTTCTCTTCCCTGTTTTCCAGCCAGTATTGTAGGATTTTAATTAAATGAAGGACCGCATCTTGTTCCGTGTTGGCTTTTTACTAAATTGGTGTGATCATATGAGATTAGAGGTCTTGAGTTTCAAAAACAAAAATATAAGGGGAAAATTCTTGCAGTAATTAATTAAAGAACTTTTTTTTTAAAAAATCAGTTTTTCGGCTGGAAACAACATGAAGAAAATTTTTTTGCTTAAAGGAACTGAATTTTTAAAAAGATTCCTTTCAACTTAAGGAAGGTTTTGTTTGGTCTTAGTGCTGACAGAATTAGTAATTTACATTAGTTGATGAATAAGACTGCATGAATAAATTCACAGCTGAATTTTCTGCATGAAAGTCATTTGTTATTATGGCACCTTGTGGTTGAAATGGGTTAGATACCAGTCGTCTGGGATCTTTCTCCATTCTTAAACCAACATATTTAATTCACACTTATGTTTTATTATTGACCTTCCCATTTTAAAAATTAAGATAATGAAATTGTTACTTTGTTATAATAGGTTAATGCAGATTGATGTATCTGTGTTAGGTAGTGGATTTGCCTGCAATAATAGAAGCCTATAAAAAATAAGAATTTAATTTTCTTTCATTTAAGAAGTCTAAAGATAAGCAGCAGTCCAGGGCTAAGTAGTTGTTAGGCACTGTATCCTCATGGTCACAAATGATTGCTCCAGCTCCAGCTATCAGATCTCTGTTTCAGGAAAGAAGAATGGAAGAGAAGGTAACCGCAATAGATGTCTCCTTACCTCTCGTCCAGAACTATACCATGTGGCCACTGTTAGTATCAGAGGGAGCTAGGAAATACTCCGTTGTAACTAGGCACGTTGTGCTACCTTTCACAAAATCTGGGTTCTGTTATTAAAGAAATTGAAAGTGGATATTGGTAGACATCAGGGCTGCCACATCACATTATCAGTTTTTTAATACACACCCTCAATCCCTGCCATTTTTTTGTTTTGTTCTAATAAATGGAAATGTTAACAAAAAAGAGTGCTTCTTCTTTTCAATTTTTTCTTTTATTATTAAAATGTAATTCTTAAAACAGCATAAGGCAGTGCACCGTGTCTCACACCTGTGATCCCAGCACTCCAGGAAGTTCAAGACCAGCCTGGGCAAAAAAAAAAAGAAAAAGTAGCCAACATGGTGGTGTGTGGCTATAGTAGTCTCAGCTACTCAGGAGGCTGAGGCAGGAGGACCACTTGGGCCCAGGAGTTTCCAGCTGCAATGAACTATGATTCCCACCACTGCACTCCAGCCTGCGTAACAAAGAAAGACTCTGTCTCTTTAAAAAAAAAAAAAAGTGAGCATATTTATTTAACTTATTTTTGAGGGAACCAGCTGCATTGAAACTGGTTCAAGGACCATTGGGGGGAATTAGTATAGGTACTAAAAAAAAAGAACGTTTGAATAAGATTGCTAGGTTGTATAAAAAACTGGTTAATGTCCTTCTGAGAATGTGGGAATAACAAATTCAGTTTTTCCTACTATACATACTCTAATATGCCTCTGACACCAGATGTGTGGGAGTTTTTCCTCTAAGCCTCAATTTTGCCAGAAGTTGTAAAAGTATAGCCCCACCCCCGTTAGCCCCTTAGGAATTTTGACAGGGTTTAAAAACATAGTTACAGTTTCTTGCTTAGGAATCATCCCTACTTACTGCAGCTGTATTTGCAGTCCTAGTCCTGTGACCACTGTATCCAGTAGGGGAAAAAAGTTGAGGTGTTTTGGGGAAGAAAGGAAAAATGATAGCTGATATACCAGTATCCTCCTCAGATATCGCAGTCCTCCAGACTTTTACCTTAATTCCATCTACCCATATTTTCCTAACTGTTGCCTCTGTTAGGACTTTATCAGCAGGTTCTGGTTTTATAATAACTAGGTAGGGGAAGTATCCCCTGGCCAGAGTAACATCCACTCTCCTAAAACATTCAGGTAAAGGAGATACAACTTTACATTAAGCCTGTTTAAACATTCCAATTTATATAATCCTGCCAGCCCTTTTTATTTTCTCTCTGGGCTTCACCAGTGGATGTTGGGACCACGGTGTGTGGGGAACCCATATCAAAGAGTTTCAGGAGTTTCTGTTCACTACCTCCTCCCCGTTTTTACTCACTTTGAGTCTCCAGCAGAGCGCTGAGCAAAGGCACCCTTGCTCTTCAGCAGTCTTTATCTTGATTAATCTGCCTGACTCTTGTCCTAGGCAATTTCATGTCAGATTCCGCATTATATTCTTTGCCTTCTGACTTGGAATTTCTCCAAACTGGGGTAAAGTTGGGGGACCAGCAGGATCTCTCTCTGGTCGCCACACCTTTGATAGTGTTGTGCTAATCTTTGTTTTAACCCCATCAATTTCTGTTTTATTCACCTCATTTCCTAATAACCTTCTAAAGATTTCCACCCTGCTGGGATGGGCCCTGTGACTCTCCCCTTTCTTTTTCCTCTTAGTTTCATCCCAACAATATTTTCTTTATTTACCTTATTTCTTAATGACCATTTTAAAATATTCACCTGCCTTGGAGGAGTCCTTTTGCTCCCCTCATTCTCTTGCAGATTAACTTAATGTTTCTATTAGCATCTGTAAGAACCAGGGAAAGCTGAGACAGCAAATCTGATCAGGCTTCCTGAATTCTTTTTCAGTTTTGCAGCAGTAAGCTTATGTCGGGGTTCCACATTAAAAGGATGCTCTTAACTACAGCATTTACCATGACCTGGGAAACAGGGATATTCAGTGGGTGAATACCATGGTCATAAAGCCAGTCCCACATGGCTCGCATATAAGGCGTATCAGCTACTTCATCTGGGGTGTTCTGCTTGGCATTTATAGGGGGAATTGGACTGTCCCCCTTTTCAGGGTAAACATACTTTTAGAGTGGCTTTTATCCAGTCCGTCAGGCTGGCTGTTCCCTCAGGAATAACCTGTGTTTCTGGATCACGTGGCCATCTGTGATTGTTCCATAGTGAGCTGTGAGTCTTGCATCCACCAAAAAAACACTCTTGTGCTCTGTGGCATTGTGCAAAAGCTTATGTACCCTAAATCAGTTACTCTCAAAATCTCCTTTAGTAAAGGCTCTTCAGGAAGTTCATGCCAGTTTACAAATGAGACAGTTCCTTCACACTATACCCTTGTAGGGATCTAGGGAAAACCCCCCCTTCCCATTCTGAAGGTTCTCTGAACATAACTGACACAAGGGCAGATTAATAGGAGAATGGGCCTACAAATTTATTGAAGTAAGGGGATGGGGAGAGATCAGAGTCGTTCCCCCAACTCCACAATGGAATGTAGAAACTTATATACTCTTTTTCCTAGGGGAAGATGGAGACAGTGAATGTGGACCTAGAACACAGAAATTAACTTGTAAATGAGTCTCTTTGGAATTTGAATGAACCCCAGGGGCAGGCATCACCTTGTGTCTGAGACCATCTAGGGGTGCTGGCATTCTTCAGTCTTTTCTGCACTAAATTTTGAGGTAACAGGGAGGGGATGAAAGGCAATTGGATTTCTTTTGGTAAGACTTTCTTGATTGGATAAGGAAATTCCAGAGAGTCCTTTTAATGTTCAAAGCAGCAAGCCCAAGTGTCATATTTTGGGAATTGTTTTCCACACCCCAATACCCTGTAGTTTCTCGGTTTTGCTTTTCCCCTACATTGACTGCCTTCTTGGAAACCACAGGTCTTAGAGGTACTTTCTGTTGTCCCTGCATAATTTTTCCCTTGAGGGGCCAGCGTTGAGGCTGGTGGCCAGAGTTCAGACTGTTATAGCCCAACTAGGTCCGTTGCCCACTGCCCAGTGAAGATGAAGACACAGACAGCCGGGGTTGCAGCAGAGAAAGAGTTTTATTTCCCAAGGCGCCAGGTGAGGAAATGGGAGTAATTTCTCAAATCCATCTCCTCGAGAATTTTGGGTCTGAGGTTTAAAGGTGGTTTGGCAAACAAAGGGCTAGGGAATTGGGGCTGCTGATGGGGGGCGGGGATGAACTCATAGAGTTGGGATGCGGAAATTATCTCCCAGTTGGGAGGTTCCTGGGTGGGGGGTTTCAGGGCTGTTGGATCCGTTTCCACGCCTGTCCCTGGTCTGTAGGTCCCCGGAATGCAAAGTCTGAAAAACACCTCAAAGACCAGTCTTGAGATTTACAACAGCAAAGTTACCATAGAATCACAAGTCCTGGGATTTACAGTAGCTGTGTTACCTGTAGAAGTAGTGGGAGGAGTCAGAAATCTTGCTCCCCTGTCAGGGAGGATAGTGTCATTAAGCAGTGACCAGTTACAGCAGCAAGGGAGTTAGGGAGCAATGGCTGGTTAACTTCTGGCTATATCTATACTTTTATAAAAATCAGACTTTGATTACTGTTTATACCCCGGGGCTGTACATTATTTTAATATGGATGGTTTCAAGACTGACTGAAATCTGAGCTTTCCTAGCAGGAAGATCCATCCCAGTACTCTTTTACTTTCACTTTACTATTACAGATGGCACTAGCCAAAGGATTGTATAGTGTGCTTTTTTTGTTACTAGTTTGTATTACCAAACCCAACTGGGGTTTGCTCACCCGAAGCAGCAAAGCCAAACACTGAAGCCAAGAGTTGTAGTGGGAGAAAGAGGCATTTTTATTGCATGGTGCCATGCGAGGAGTCCAGGCAGTTGACACTTAACCCGAACTCCTCAATGGCTTACAAGCCAGGGTTTTTAAAGACAGCACGTGTAAATCAGTACATGGAGGTTATACATTGGCTTGGCCCCAAAAGGTGGGATGTCCTGAAGTGGGGGGCCCTGTGGTCATAGGTGGAGTCCAAGATTCTTGGAATATTAAGACAGTTGTTGTAGGCCCACCCAGGAGGAAATGTAGAACAAAGAACGGTTAGAGTTCAATTCCCAGTTCCCCCTTATCTGCATTTTCCATCTAGTGGGTGTTTCTGAAAAACTGCTCAACATGTGGTAAGATGCCATCTTTTAGTTTCCACAGGGAACCAGCGCACCTCGTGGCTCTGGCTGACTTGGAGGGCCATTGTTCTCATCAGGTTGCCCATTACTTTTCAAGGCTGGCCAGGTGCCTGGAACTTCCCCTGAAGGGACTCAAGATTTTCCTTTATTTCCATGCATGGGGGGGGCCAGCAGACTCCTGAGAGGGGTCCCTGTTTCATTTCATTTGCATTTCCTTATGCATCTGGTGAACCAGCTTCCCAGGAGTTGCTGGATCCGTCTCTTAATTCCATTGGTGACTTTTACCATTAATAACTGATTGCAGCACAATTGCTGCTCGGTACCATGAGTGACCACATGACAGCCCAGGAGCCAAAAATTTTTCATCCCTTACCCTTTTATCCTCTTTCTTCCCAAATCATATGTCTGTGAGCTGGAGTTGTTTTAGCAAATCCTAATTCTGACACCAATTCTGAGAATATAGGAATAAATTCAGTTTCTCCTACTGTTCTCTTAAAACATGCTCGTAGAATAACACCAGATGTGGGGGTGGGGGGGGGGAGGATTTCCCCGTACAGGAAGCAGTTGACTCTGCAGCAGTAACACCAGTTAGTGTCCTCCAGTGCATTTCCTACACTGTCTACCTGGATATAGCATCAGATCCCACAGGTGGAGGGCTCAGACCCACAAGAATGCCTCTTCCCAGGCGAATCACAAGCCCCTGGTTTCACTTGTGCTTCTGGCTGGCTATAAATTGGAATTCCCACAACCCCCTTCTTGGGTTCGTTTAATTTGCTAGAGCATATTGCAGAACTTGGGGAAACACGTTTGCCAGTTTATTATAAAGGATGTTCCAAAGGCTGCCAACAAAGAGATGCATATGTATGGTGAGGTATGGGGGAAGGGGTGAGGAACTTCCAAACCCTCTACAGGTATGCCACCCTCCAGAAACCTCCACTTGTTCAACTTTCTGGAAGCTCCTTGAACCCAGTCCTTTAGGGCTGCGGTCCCCAATCCCAGGGCCCCGGCCCGGTATCCGTCCATGGCCTGTTAGAAAACGGCCTCATGTCACTGCCTGAGCTCTGCACCACCTCCCCCACCCCTGCCATGACATCCCATCCCCTTACCCTCCGTTTGTGGAAAAATTGTCTTCATGAGATTATTTTTCCTGGTGCCAAAAAGATTGGGGTCCACTGCTTTAGGATTTTCTTCATGGAAGCTTCATTACACAGACATGATTAATGAAATCACTGGCATTGGTGATTGGCTTAACCTTTACCCCCTCTCCCGGAGGTTGAGGGGTGGGGCTGAAAGCGTCAACCCTGTAGATCTGCTTTGGTATTTCTAGTGACCAGCCCTCTTCCTGAAACTACCTGGGGACTGCTAGCCAGCACCCAATTCATTAGCATATAAAAAGATACATTAACTGCTAGCCATCACCCAATCATTAGCATATAAAAAGATACATTACTTTGAAGAGTCTAAGAATTTTAGGAGTTGTGTGCCAGGAAGGAAATAAATATTTCACAGTCCTACAGGGTAATGAAACCATGTTTTTGGGATTGTCTTTTATAGCAGACAATTTGTCAAACAAAAAGTACATTCTCAGGAGCGCACTTGGACTTGTGCTGAAGGCTGGGTCTCCCCAGTCTATAGATTGGTTTAAAAAAAAAAAGTGCATTCTCCGAGAGAGCAGCGATCCCCATCCCTTTTGACACCAGGGACCGGTTTCATGGAAGACAGTTTTTCCATGGGGGAGGGGGGAACTGGGGACCACAGTCCTAGAGCATACACTGGCAAACTTTCTCTGTAAAGGGCCAGATAAATATCTGAGGCTTTGTGGACCACACAAGGTCTCTGTCTTACATTCTTTTTTGTTTTTACATCCCTTTAAAAATGTAAAAAAAAAATTCTTACCTTAGGGTCTATATATACAAAATAGTCCCAGGGGTGGATTTACACTGACCAGTATGGTGGCCACTACCACAAGTGGCTGTTTATATTTAAATTAATTAAAATTCCATGAAATTAAATACTCAGTTCCTCAATTGAATTTCAAGGACTAAGTAGTTACAGGTAACCAACCAGTGGCTACCAATTTGGACTGTACAGATAGAGAACGTTTCTATCATTTCAGAAAGTTCTGTTGGACAGTGTGCCCCTGGAGTATTAAGTAATCCTTGATTGGGCCTGCTAGACAATACTCTGCTATTACATCGAAAGAACATGCTGCCGTTCTTTTACCTTATTTTCAGGGTTTTTGTAATTTTTGTTCACTGTGCCCCCTTGTCATCATAAATGATACCCAAAGGTTATTCTTGACCGCACACACATACAGACTAGCCTTGTTGTATTGGGGTGAAGACAGGAGGTGGTAGCAGCTAGTAAGTCGAGAGAATTCTCCCCTGGAAATTTCATAAGGAATCATAGATTACGCTTTCAATAGCCAGGTGATTTTTTTATTTATTTTTATTTTTAACTGTTCTTATTGGTGCCTCTATTCTAAAGCTTGGAAACCTCCAAAAAATCAAGAAAATCGTCTTGATCTGTAGTATCTACACATTTGGATGAATTCCTCTCTCCTCAGAGTTCGCACAATCTGCTAAAATTCCTGGCCTGCCAGGAAGTGACTTTGTTTAAAGAGCACGTAAGGCTGAGACTGCACCATAGAACAGCACCAGGCCAGTTTCTCGAGCATCAGTTCCATGTGTGAGCAGCAATTCTTAGTCTTTAATGGTGGCCTTCCCATACCTGATTAAATAAGATTCTTAATCACATCATTCCAGTTATGGCCTGGGTTGCACTATCAGTTTATCTAATTCTATCCCAGTAAAAAGGAGGCCAGATTCCCAGTGATCTTATGCAGGTTACTACATTGCCATGAAAAGGGAAGAGTCTCAGTGAAAGTATAATATTTGTAATTCCTGAAGTTTGAAGGATCAGGGAGAAACTTAAAAAATGTTTTATTTCAGTTTGTAAAAGCATAGCTTACTAAATTAACCGTTAAAGAAAAATGAATGAAAAAGGGCTTGTCCATATACCTGATAGAAGATGAACAGGCTTTAAAATAAATAATGTTCCAAATAACTACAGTTGGATTTCTTTCATTAATTCCTGCAGTCTTATTACTTTCTGTTCCACTGGATGTTAGGTCAGTAGACTGCTTTTCAAATGCCATCTGTATCACAAAGGGTCCCCGAAATCCCATCTGAGTCCTGTATCACAGTCTAGCAGTTGTCTAAAGCAGCAGTCCCAACCTTCTTGGTACCAGGGACCAGTTTCATGGAAGACAGTTTTTCCACAGACTGCGGGAGGGTGCAGGGGGATATGGTTTCAGGATGATTCAAGTGCATTATATTTATTGTGCACTTTATTTCTATTTTTATCTCACTGTAATATGTAATGAAATAATATACAACGCACATAGTGCAGAATCAATGGGAGCCCTGAGGTTGTTTTTCTGCAACTAGACGGTCCCGTCTGGAGTGATGGGAGACAGTGACTTCACTTGATGCTGCTCACCTGCTGCTGTGCAGCCCAGGGGTGGGGACCGCAGGTTTAAGGGATGTCAGCTTAAACTCCAGAGTTTGCAGCCATAAGTCAGTTTCTTGAAGTATCTCAGTAGTTAAGTGTCTGGTACAGTCAAAGTTCTGGGAGTGTCGTCCTTTGTTGTGGACCCACTTTCTAGCTCATAGTTGATGGCAGAGCTGTAAATCAAGGAAGAAAGGAAAGCAAAGAACAGTTGTCAATAATAAGACTGAATAACTAGTCAGTTTATACAGACACCAACAATATCAGGATGGAGAAGAGTGAAAAATCTACTGGGGTACAACATACGACTTTGCTAAGATTTGACCAATGTTAATCTGAACGGTAAGAATATATTACGGATATTGACAAGGCCAGTCTTCTTGTACATGTGTAGTCTCTAAAAAAAAGATAGAAGTTTTTACTTGTACAAAAGTATCCAGAAAAGACCAAGCTTCCCCTTTGATTTAACACAACCTAATAATGTTAAGCTATTTAAGAAGTACAGAACACCTCACAGAAATTAATTTTAGCATCTTCCTTTTTATTTCCCAGGGATTTTTGGGAACCACCAAAGATAGGTGTAAAAGACACACAGGGTTGCATAATACTCAGTAATAGAAATTACTAGCTGATACATGCAACAATGTGGTTGAATCTCAGAAATACCATGGTAAGTGGAAGAAGCCTTACCCAAAAGAGTATATACTATTATGATTCTGTTTATATCATACACCAGACAAGGGTAAACTATTGGGTAATTGTGGTGAAAAAAATCAGAATAATTAGGACAAACCAACTGGAAAAAGACATTAAACCAGACCAGGTATTAGATTAAGGAATTATTGTTTGTTTTGTTGGGTGCAGTAATTACATGGTAGATACATTGGAAAGCATGTGTACGTGTATGTGGAAGCTACTCAGTGGCTGGGCACGGTGGTGTGTGCCGGTAGTTCCACCTACTCAGGAGGCTGAGTCAGGAGGATGGCTTGAGGCCAGCAGTTCAAGGCTGCAGTATGCTATGATTTGTGCAACATAGCAAGACCCTGTCTCTAAAAAAATAATAAATATTTAAAAAGGTAAAAAATTATACTCAGTGTCTGTTTCACCTAGAAATTAACCACATATCCAAAGAGTACTTGTTAATTAAACTTTATTTAATATTAGTCCACCCAAGGTCTTAAGGCTAATTAGGGATCTTGGAAGTTATGCCTAAGCTGACAATTCAATAAGTTTATATAAATTCAATTTAGTTGAATATGTTATTTTATATTTTTATAATCATAAATATATCTGAGTAATGTTAGCTTACCTGATCAGTAGGCCAGTAAAGTTTAGGAAGTTTAACTCTTCCTGAGAAAAAAAATCTTATTTTAGAAAGATATATGCATTGTATTCTATACTGATAAAATCAGAGAAAGGATGTTTATTTTTAACTAACATTAAAATGATCAAATAAGATTGATTTGCCTAAGAATTATTTTGCTTACATGAATTTGGACTCTTTATTTATTTATTTTTTTGAGACAGAGTCTCACTCTGTTGCCCAGGCTAGAGTGAGTGCCGTGGCGTCAGCCTAGCTCACAGCAACCTCAGACTCCTGAGCTCAAGGGATCCTCCTGTCTCAGCCTCCCGAGTAGCTGGGACTACAGACATGTGCCACCATGCCAGGCTAATTTTTTCTATATATATTTTTAGCTGTCTATATAATTTCTTTCTATTTTTAGTAGAGATGGGGTCTCGCTCTTGCTCAGGCTGGTCTCGAACTCCTGAGCTCAAATGATCCGCCCACCTCGGCCTCCCAGAGTGCTAGGATTACAGACGTGAGCCACCGCGCCCAGCCGAATTTGGACTCTTAATAGCAAATGATTTTGAAGTGTCAGATTCTGTGACTGTGTGTGTGTGTGTGTGTGTGTGTGTGTTAGTGTGTTAGGAGATGGGGTCTTGCTATGTTGCCCATGCTGGCCTTGAACTCATGGACTCAAGGGATCCTCCTGTCTCCGCCTCCTGAGTAGCTGGAACTGCAGGAGCATACCAGCGTCCCTGGCTTGGTTTTTGGTTTTTTGTCCTTAAAAGGGTAACATATTTTACGTATTAGATGTTTGGTTTCTTTATTTTTTAGGAATTCCAAGAATATAATATATTTGTTGTAATTCTCTGTCAACCAGTTAGAACAGAAATTCTTTAACACATTGACTGCCACGAGAGTTACATTTAACTTACAAAAACTAGTTTTGAGCCTGGGGCCTCAAGAAGCATATATAACTCACATGTCTCTTTACCTATTGGCAATTGAATTCTAAAACTGTGGATTAAATGAATAGAAGTCAATAAATTTCATTTTTCTATTTATATTTACCTTTAAATTACATTTAACTCTGACAAGTCAAGAAAAACACTTTACCCTTGTGAACTGTTTTTCAAGTTTCCACATTACTTTTTAAATAAACTGATTTTCAAGTTTTTATATTTTTTATTGATGTAACAAATTTGTCATTAAATAGAAAGGATCATTTTGTTTTCAAACTTTCTATTCTATTTTTTCAATAAAACACTGTGGTTTCAGAATTTTTTTTTCCCTAGTGTGGCAGTCAATGTGCTAAGAAATTTTATAATCTAATTTATTAAACCCCCAGAAGTAGGAATACATTTCATATTCACACCATGAAAAATAAAGGTTTTTGATATTTATAGTCACAAACACACAGAGAACTTTCAGCTTTGGTTCCACAGTCTTAGCCACAGGTCAAAAGTATTAATAATTTAAAAACACATAACTGGTCTAGATTTCAAAAAGGCTGTCCTCCCTTCTCTTTCTTCATTGGTACTGAGATGATGTGATCTTGCACAAACAGAAAACAGAAAAGACTAAAAACAGATTTTTTTTTTTTTTTTTTTTGTAGACAGGGTTTTTCTCTCCCAGGCTGGAGTGCAGTGCAGTGGCATGAGATCATAGTTCAGTGCAGCCTTGAACTCCTGGGCTCAAGTGATCCTCCCACCTCAGCCTCCCACCCCAAGTAGCTATATTACAGGCATGTGCCACCATGCCCAGCTAATTTTTTATTTTTTTGTAGCATTGGGGTCTTGCTGTGTTGCCCAGTCTGGTCTCAAACTCCTAGCCCCCAAGTGATCCTCCCACCTTGGGCTTCCATACATAATGCTGGGATTACAGGTGTGTGTCCAGCCTTAAAAGTAGATTTTCTTGAAGTCTCATATCTAGAAAATAGAATCCTTATTCTCTACCTGACAGATCACCATGTGGTCAGACTATAAAATTTGATTCCTAGCAGAGATAAGTTACTAGCCATACATAGACTAAATTCATGTATACAAAGGATGCAGTTGAAACTGACCTAGTGATCCATACCTGCTGGTCTCTGGGCCAGTATGGAAAGGTACATGTGGCTGAGACCCATGAAACAAAAACACAGTATTGGAGGAAAAGAAAACAACAGAAATAAAATTCTCTAATTCTCTTGCTGCTTGGTATTCACTCTGGGAGTCAAAATGATGTAGACATGCTTGGACTGAAACAGCCAAGGAGGTGCCCTTCTGGGGCCACTCAGTTTAAGAGCTTCAGCAGGTGAGTTCCTTTGAGCACCGCAGTGGGTCCTACGATACTGCCAAAGTGTAAAAATTTTTTTAAAAGTGATAAGCATAAGCCAGGTGCGGTGACTCATGCCTATAATCTGAACACTTCGGGAGGCTGAGTTGGGGGGATCACTTGAGGCTAGGAGTTCCAGACCACCTTGGGCAAGGTACTGAGACTCCATCTCTACAAAAAATAAGAAAAATTAGCTAGGTGTGATGATGCATGCCTATAGTCCCAGCTATTCATGAGGCTGAGGTGGGAGGATTTTGTGAGCCGGACATTTGAACTTACAGTGAACTGTGATTGTGCCACTGCACTTCCGCCTGGGTGACAGAGCAAGACCCTGTCTCTTTAAAAAAAAAAATTATAAGCATGACTTCCTTACAATCAGGTAACTCATGAATTAGGGGCCAGCAGAAATGTAAAAGTGATTCAAAGAGCATGTGAGGTTTTCAAATTTGTTTATTTTTTTTAAATTGGCAGATAAAATTGTATGCATTTATTGTATACGACATGTTTTGAAGTAAATGTACATTGTGGTACAGTTAGGTCTAGCTAATTAAAATATGTATTACCTCACATAGTTATTTTTATAATGAGAACACTTAACCATCCATTCTCTTTCGTTTTTCACAAATACAATATGTCATCATTAACTATAGTATATGTATAGTCACCATGCTGTACAATAGATCTGTTGAACATATTTCTCCTATCTGACTATGATTTTGTATCCTTTGAACATCTCAGCCCTTTCCCCCAACTCCGCCAGCCTCTGGTAGCCACCATTCTACTCTATGAGATCAACTCTTGTAGATTCTACGTGAGTGAGATCATATGGTATTTGTCTTTCTGTGCCTGGTTTATTTCACTTAACATAATGTCCTCCAGGTTCATCCATGTTGTTATAAATGACAGGATTTCCTTTTTTTTATGGCCGAGTGGTATCCCATTGTGTATGTATACTACATTTTCTTTATCATTTATCCACTGACAGACACTTGGGTCGATTCTGTACCTATTGGGAATAGTGCTGCAATAAACATGGGAGTGCAGACATCTCTTCAGCGTACTGACTTAATTCCCTCTGGCTGTATACCCAGTAGCGGGATTGCTGGATCATATGCTAATTCTTCTTTTAAATTTTCGAGGAATCTCCATAGTGTTTTCTATAATGGCTGTATTAATTTACATTTCTAACAGCAGTGTACAAGAGTCTCTTTTCTCTACATCCTCACCCACATTTGTTGTCTTTCTTATAATACCCATTCTAAAGGAGTGAGGTAATATTTCATTGTGGTTTTGATTTAAATTTCCCTGATGATTAGTGATGTTGAGCATTTTTTTCATACCATTCCCCACTTATTTGTGGTTTCAAGACCCCTCCTGGATGCCTGAAACCTTTCATAGTACTGAACTCTGTATACATGATTTTTTTTCCCTGTGCACACATACCTATGATAAAAGTTTTAAATTATAAATTAGGCATAGTAAGAGATTAACACCAATAATAAAATAGAAAAGTTATAACAATATACTATAATAAAAGTTATGTTTTTCTTACTAAGTGGAGAACTTTCATGTTTGCACTTAAATGAAGCACTTTACAGCTTCTCTTTGGCATATCTGAACTGTCAGCATCAATACTCTTGCACTTTGGGGCCATTATTAAATACAATAAGGACTACTTGAAGGCAAGCATCAAGATAACACAGCAGTTGATCTGATAACCAAGACAGCTGCTGGTGACCGACAGGCAGTTGGCATATACAGCGTGGCTACACGCTGGACAGAGGGTGATTCACATACCCAACAGCAGGAGATTTCATCATGCTACTCAACAGAGCACAATTTAGAACTTAGAATTATTTCAGAAATTTTTATTTAGTATTTTCAGAGCATTGTTGTCCTTGCTATTGAGTTGAGTTCTTTATATATTTGGGGTATTAACCCTTATTATATGTACGGTTTGCAGGTATTTTCTCCCGGTCTGTAGGTCGTCTTTTAACTCTGTCGATTGTTTCCTGTGCTGTGCTGAAGCTTTTTACTTTAATGTAATCCCGTTAGTCTGTTTTTGCTTTTGTGGCCTGTACTTTTGAGAAACTTCTTCTAGTAGTTTCATAGTTTCTGGTCTTAAATTTAAGTCGAATCCGTTTTGAGTTGATTTTTGTGCATAGTGTGAGAGAAGGCTTACTTCATCTTCTGCATGTAGATACCCAGTTTTCCCAGTACATTTATTGAAGAGGCCGTCCTTTCCCCATTGTGTGTTCTTGGCATCTTTGTTGAAAATCAGTTGGCTGTAAATGTGTGGATTTATTTCTAGGTTTTGTGTTTTATTCCATTGGTCTATTTTTATGCCAGTACCATGCCATTTTGGTTACTGTATCTTTGTAGTATATTTGAAGTCAGGTAGTCTGAAGCCTCTAGCTTTGTTCTTTTTGGTCAAGATTGCTTTGGCTATTTATGGTCTTTGGTTGTTCTATACAAATTTTAGGATTTTTTTTTTCCTGTTTCTATGAAGAATGTCATTGGTATTTTTTAATTAATTTATTTTTTATTTAATTTTTTATTTTTTTTTGTCTTATTTAGAGACAGGATCTCTGTTGCCCAGGCTGGAGTGCAGTGGCACAGTCATAGCTCACTGCAGCCTTGAACTCCTGGGCTCAAGTGATCCTCCTCCTTCAGCCTCCCAAATAGCTGGGACTGTAAAAATGCACCACCATGCTTGATGAATTTTTTAAAATTTTTTTCTTGATTTTCTGTCTGGGTGATTTATTCATGGCTGAAAGTGGGGTGTTGAAGTGCCCTCCTGTTATTTTATTAATATTGCAGTCTCTCTGTCTCCAAAGCTACTAATATTTTCATTATATATTTAGGTCCTCCAATGTTGCATGCGTGTATTTTTTTTTGAGACAGAGTCTCACTCTGTTGCTCAGGCTAGAGTGAGTGCCGTGGCGTTAGCCTAGCTCACAGCAACCTCAAACTCCTGAGCTCAAGGGATCCTCCTGTCTCAGCCTCCCGAGTAGCTGGGACTACAGGCATGCACCACCATGCCCGGCTAATTTTTTCTATATATATTTTTAGCTGTCCATATAATTTCTTTCTATTTTTAGTAGAGATGGGGTCTCGCTCTTGCTCAGGCTGGTCTCGAACTCTTGAGCTCAAACGATCCACCCACCTCGGCCTCCCAGAGTGCTAGGATTACAGGCGTGAGCCACCACGCCCAGCCACATGCGTGTATATTTACAACTGTTATATTCTCTTGCTGAATTGAATTGATTCCTTTATCATTACATGATGACCTTCTTTGTTTCTTTTTACAATTTTTGACTCAAAGTCTCTTGTGTAGTGTAAGTATAGCTTCTCCTGCTCTCTTGATTTCCATTTGCATGATACATCTTTTCCCATCCCTTTACTTTCAGTCTGTGTATGTGCTTACAGATGAAGTGAGTCTCTGTAGGTAGCATACAGTTTGATTTTGTTTTTTATCTATGTGGTCATTCTATATCTTTTGATTGGAGAATGTAATCCATTTACATTGAAAGTTATTGATAGGTAAGGACTTACTACTACCATTTTGTTATTTATTTATGTTTTGTAGAGGATCTGAGTATCAGCACTAGAAAAAAGTATGTTGGAATAAAATTGCTCAGTTAGATGCAGATTAGCTAATATCTTACAATGCCATCATAACCTTTCAGGTTGCTTTTCTACCAGACTGAGAAAGTTGTCATCTCTACTGGATAAAAATCTGGATAATGTGTAGCTTCACAGTCCAGACCCTAATCAATAATGAATGGTGTGTCACATACAGGTGTATTTCCTAGGGAATTAAATAATTTTTGGGTGGGCCAAAGAGAGTGCTCCCTTGTGATTGAAAGGCCATCCTTTTGCCTTATGTAGAAGAAGTTGATACTTTCTCTTAATGTTATTTAAATTACTAAAATGGAACACTCCCTCCTGCCTTTTTTGGTCATTTTGGCCATTCTCTCTCTCAAACAATGTTGACCACATCAGTGACACTAGGCTGGATGTCAGCTTGTGTTCCTAACTCTCCTAATTCCTGTTCTGACATGTGTTTGTTAGATATTTATTGATTTGTTCAGGGTTTCTCAGCAGTGGTACTACTGACATTTTGGGCTAGATAATTCTTTGTTGTGGGGGCGTGTACTGTAGATGTTTAGCAGCTTCCCTGACTTCTACTCTTTAGATGCCAGGCGTATGCCCTCAATTGTGGCAACCAGAAATGTCTCCTGACATTGCCATATGCCCCCAGGAAGAGCAAAATCAGAGCTGACAACCAGAGTTAGGTGAAGGACAGTCCCTGCTCTGAATACATTTACAGTCTAGTAGAGTTATGATATGTTGTAGTTTAAATAATGAGATACTGTTGTGTGTAGAAAAGGGAGATTAGTACACACACACTTTGGATTTCTTGGAAGGTGCTTTTGGATAAGAATGGAAGGAAGGGAACATTCAATTAGGTTGCAGAAATAAAACATGTTAAGTCCAAATCACAAGGACTTCAAATAGGGTTCTTAGTATCTTGTACATTAATCCTACACAATGAGGAGCTTTAGAAAGTTTTTGAGCAAGGAAGTGAAATGGGTGTGTTTTCAGAAATAACTTTGATATTGTAACAGAGGAGTGGAGTGTGACAAGACTTGACAGTACAAAGAAGAGTTTAGAGTTAGGTGCAGTGTTCGTATGACTGTAAGTGACTGTGCTTCATTGAAAAGTAACTGGGCAAGGATGGAGTGGGGGAGAGCTGTCTTTCGCTGTTCTGATGGTTACCCAAATAATTATAAATTATAGGCAGTTGACCCTTGAACAACGTAAGTTTGAACTGTGCAGATGTATCCATGGATTTCCTTCCACCTCTGCCACTCTTGAGACAGCAAGACCAACCCTTCTTTTTCTTCCTTCTCAGCCTACGCAACGTGAGGATGATGAGGATGAAGACCTTTATGATGATCCACTTCCACTTAATAAATAGTAAATAAATTTTCTCTTCCTTATGATTTTCTAAATGACTTTCTTTCCTCTGGCTTACTTTATTATAAGAATACAGTATGTAACATACAGAATATGTGTTAATTAACTGTCTGTGTTACTGGTAAGGCTTTCAGTCAGCAGTAGGTTGTTAGTAGTTAAGTTTTTGAGAAGTCAAGTTATTTGTGGATTTTTTACTGTGTTCAAGGGGGAGGTCAGTGCCCCTGACCCCTGCCTTGTTCAGCAGTCCACTGTCCTGCTGCTCCTTACCAGCACCAGGCATTGTTCACTCTATTTAAGATAGGTGAGACAAAAACTACCCGTTTTCCCAGTATAGTTTTTTTGTATTTAAAATAAGAAATAGGCCTTCTATAACTATGACTTACGTAAATGTTCCTGCAGAGCCAAGTACTATACTACATTATATTTTCCTTCTGGTACAGCTTTTAATTTTTCCTGGAATTTTTATCTGCCGTGTTTTTCTCCACTTGTGAAATTTTTTTTATGTATATCTCTAATATTTTACAAGTATTTCTCAATGTCATCTATTCATTTGGTCTCATTTTCTGGGAGAACACCCCTAGAGCCCTCTTGCCTCCTCCAGTCAGCTGGTTCCTCAGCTTGTATGCTGCACGGCCATCATCTTTGGAGTTCCACTTGCTAGTCCTTAGATTGTAGTCCTAATTACTACATCCCCCATATTTTTGGTGAACTTTGCTGTCAAATGTTTTCCTAAGAAAAAGGATCCGTGGGAGTAATTTTCTGGGCCTTTAGCATGTTAGAAATGTCTTTACCCTATATTTGATATGTAATATGGGTAGGTTTAGAATTATAGATTGAGAATTATCTTCCCTTAGAATTTTGGATGTATTACTGCCCTCCACCCCCATCATCCAGAATTGCTTTTGAGAATTTGTGACATTCTGATGTCCTCCTTTTGTGTGGCCTGTTCCCACCCTGCCCCCGGGGTTTCTCTTATGGGTCTATGGAAAGCAATCATGATTAGGTATTCTGTGGACCCTTTCAAGATGGTTTCTGTGTCCCAAAAGTTGTAATGTAATTTTCTCACTAATTTTGCACGAGGTCTTGTGTATTTTAGTTCCAGGAAATGATTTTGTGTTATTTCTTTATTAATTGTCACCCTGTCTTTTTGGAATGGCAGTTATTTGGATTTGGGATATCCTAGATGGACCGTTAAGTCCTCTTTTATTTTTCCCATTTCTTTGTTTCTATGGTACTTTTAGAAAGATTTCGTCCACTTTGTCTTTCAGGTCTTCTGTTGACTCTCATTTTGACCATCATATTCTTAATTTGCCTACTATGCTCCTATTATGATTTCTTTCCTTTTCCTACCCTCATCTTCCTTCCCTTCCCTTCTTTTAGCATCCTGATTCCTGTTTTGTGAGTTCACCATCATCCTGTATCTGTTTAAAACTGTTAAAATTTTGTCTTAGTTTTCTTTTGTACCCTATATTACCTAGTTTCCTCCAGTTCTCTTTACTTTGTGTTCTACTTTATTGGTTTCTTTTATATTTGGGCCCTAGTTCCAATATGGGTGCCTTTTTATGTTTCATACTAAATCTGAAAGGCCACTTGGAAGCTCTGTGTCTGGGCAGGATCTGTTGATACGTAAGCTTTACCTCGGGTGAATTAGGGAATCAGCCCGTCTTTGACAGAGTATTTGTTCTGGAAGTCTTTACCTGGAGAAAAAAATCTCTTCCGCTTGGCTAATTGGTGCTGGCAGCCCACTGAGCAGATGGGATCACTTTTCCTTATCAAAGTGGCCATACAGTGTCTGACTTTCTTGAATCCAACCATTCACTTAACCTTTGGGAGACGGGAAGCATTGCTTGTATTAAAGGGGCAGCAAAGAGGTTCTAACTCAAGTAGGGTAAGGTAAGCGTGCTCCACCCTATCAGTCCTGCTGAATACGGCTGTGAAACCTGGACAGCATGCATAGAGGACTCTGAAGAGTAAACAGTAGCAAGTGGATTGGAAAAGACCAGGATTCAAAATACCACCAAAGCAGGGAGAGTTTACCATTTTTTCCTGTTATCCTCCAGAACTGGATACAACGCAGCTAACCTGGAAGTGGAAATGGCTACCAGGCCACAGAAGGAGCACCAGGAGAAGCCCTCTGGCTTTGGTTCAAGGGACAGAAAAGGGAACACCCAAACCAAAAATTCCTGTGTTTTCTGTTTCTTTTCTTCATTCTCATGCACTGCAGCCCCCAAACAGTCATGTGGTAGTGATGAAAGCTTGAGGAGCCAACGTTCTGAGGGAAGAGAACCTTTCTCTCTGATCAGTAGAGTTGTGGGACCAGTCTCCATTGATGTTTCTCTTTATGTCCTCTGGTTGGACCCAGGCACAGCTGCAGAAATGTGTAAGGCAGAGTGGAGTAATCAAAGCCCCAGCCCAAAAGAAGAGCCTCAGGAAACCCAGAAAGCACCAGTAGATTGCAGAGGGAAAGGAGTTCAGGAAAGTGAGCCATAAAGTTGCTTATCATCTCCTCGGCTCATCCCTAAGCTACACATGCATTAATCAGCGTAAGAAAGGCTTCTGAGAGCTGAACTGACAAAGACCACCATCCAAGTCCCAGAATGGCCATATGGTGGCATACTTATGGGACAGGTACAGATAGCATTGTAGAGGCTTTGAAAACCAAACTGACATAGGAACCACAGCTCACAGAAGACAGATTGCAGCTTGCAGCCTGAATCTAATTAGGTCAGCTCTCTCCTAAAACAAGAGTGCCAACATTCATAGGATTTAAACAAGACCCAGTCTCATAATATTTCAAAATAGATACAGTACAAAATTACTTGGCATATGAAGAACTAGGAAAATCTCAGTTCTTATGGGTAAAGACAGCAGATACCATTGCTGAAATGACACAGATGTTGGAATTATCTGATAAAAGAGTAAAATATCTATTATGAAAACACCATTGTGGAAACACAACAGGCAATCAGAAATACAGTAGAAACCAATAGAAAAGTTAAAAGTTTCAGCAAAGAAATAGAAGATAGAAGAACCAAATGGCAAGCTGAAAATTGAAAAGTCCAATAACCTACATAAAAACTTACTAGATGGGCTCAATTTTAAAATGGAGATGGCAGAGGGAAAGAGTCAGTGAACTTGAAGATAGAAAATTTAAAATTAATCTGAACCTTGGAATGGGGGTGAGAAGAGGAGAAAGTGTGTGGTGCTAATAAAATATTTGAAGAAATAATTGTTGAACACTTCCCAAATTTGGCAAAAGATATAAACATAATGATTCAAGAAGCTCAGTGAACACGAAAAGAATAAACCCAAGAAATTCTACACCCAGACATGTCATACGCACGCTGCTGAAAAGTGAAGACAAATTAAAAATCCTGAAAGCATCCAGAGAAAACACATTATACGCGGGGGACCATGGAGTCCCAGAAGGAGGTGCCACAATGTTTTTGAACTGATGAATGAAAAGAGCTGCTAACCCAGAGTTCCCTGTCCAGTGAAATTATCCTTCAAGAATGAAGGTGAAATAAAGCATTCTCAGTTGAAGACAAACTAAAGAGAAGTCATTACCAGCAGTTTGTTCCAAAAGAATTCCTGAGGGAAGTTCTTCAGACAGAAATGGTAAATATCTGGGTAAATGTAATAGGTTACTTTCTCCTCTTGAGTCCCTTAAAATGGGTTTGATCATTGAAAACAAAAATTATAACCTTGTCTGTTATGATTTCAAATGTATGTAGATACAACGTATGAGACAGCTTTAACATAAAATAAAGAAAGACAGTAAAAGGACCAAGGATAAAGAAACCTATATGATGGTGTTCTAACATTTGTACCCATGGGATTTGAATTTACAGAGGTAGGTGACTGATCGGACAGCACAGAGAGATCAGTGCCACTGATGGAGACTTTGTTACTCACATTTACTGAGGGAAGGAGATTTGCCGCACCGTGCGGGGCCACAAAGGAAGCATCAGGTTTTGGTTGGTCAGGAGACAGAAGCAGGGGCAAGGGGAAGGCCTAGGCCAGAGACTTTATTAGGGTTTCCATGAGAAAGGCAAGGCAGGGAGGGGTAAACAGTTTAACTCATTGACTGCCACAATAGAAAAAAAATGTTTTCCTTGGGTCCATGACGTTTTATTATGAAAATAGAATAAGAACTTCAAAAACAAAACTATCCTTTCTAATTTAATGAAAAATTTGTTTTTTTTTTTATTGTTTTCTTTGCATGAGTTATATGCAGTTAAATTGTCAATATTAATTGTAACAATAAGAACATCAATAAGTAAGATTTTTCATGAAGCAACTGCAGGGTTTCACCCAGGGAGCCACCCATCACATAACATGTATGCTACAGCATGGCAGCATGAGTTGCCTGCACACCACGCAGCTCCCAAGGTAATAGACATGTGAGTTACATGTGCTTTGTGAGGCCCCAGGCTCAAAACTAGCGTGAGTTAAATACAACTCATATGCCAGTTAATGTGTTAAGATTGGCTAGTTTGAATAATCCCAATAGGTTTTATAGGGACTCTCACTACTTGTCTGGTACCTGGCCCTAGGTTGATTTAAAGCAGGGTAATATGGGCTTGGTGTGTGAGTTAGGTAAGGAACTGAGTAGGGGCAGGGCACTGGATCCAGCAGTCTGCACAGGAAAGGCGTGCTCCAGACAAGCTCTCCGCTACCCCTAGAAATTAGCTACCCCTGGGATGGGCAGTCTCTCTCCAGGTCTGAAAGGCCTGCAAAGATGTGAGAACATAAGATACAGAAAATAAAAAACATGATTAGTGCAGGTGGTAAGATTTTATGAAATGATAGAATATTGATTATAAGTGGACTGTAAAAATTATGGATATTGTAATTGCTAGCTGACTACTTAACTATATGAATAGATACAGTAAAATTATAATACTAAGAATGTTGTATAATGCAAGAGAAGTCCAGAAAGGGAGAGCAGGAATCAAATATAGGGAACAAACAGGAAACAAATAAAATGGAAGACTTAAATCCAGATTTACCAATAATTACATTAAAAACAGATAGTAAATAAAAGAGATTGTCAGAATGAATTACAAACCTATAACCCAACTATATGGTGTCTTTAAGAAACTTATTTAATATTTCAAGTGTAATAATATAGGTAAGTTAAAGGAAAAGCATGTATCATACAAACATTAATCAGAAGAAAACTGGAGTGACCATATTACTGTCAGTCATAGTAACCTTCAGAACAAAGAAAATTACCAGAGCTAAACGGACATTACGTATTAAGATCTATTCAGGAAGACATTATATAACAATTCCAAATGTGTATATTCCTTACAGTAGAGCTGCAAAATATGTGAAGCAAAAACTGACAACTGAAAGGAGAACTTGACAAATCCACAGTTACAGTTGGAGACTTCAACACTCTTCTCAGCAATTGATAGAAGATAGAACCATTAAACAGAATCAGCAAGGATCTAGAACTCAACATCACCATCAACCAACTGGATCTAATACACATTTACAGAACATTCTACTCAACAACAACAGAACACATTCTTTACAAGCATCAGAACTATCAAGATGGACTTTATCCTAGGCCACAAAACAAATCTTAGTAAATTTAAAAGAATTGAAATCATTTTATGTTTTGATGAAAGGAATCAAACTAAAAATCAGTAACAGAAAGTTACAGGAAAATCTCCAAATACTTGGAAACTAAACAAGTAAACACTTGTAAATAATTGATAAGTCAAAGCAAATTTTGAAAATGCATTGAACTAAAAGAACATACAATGTATCAAAATTTGGGGATGCTGCTAAAGCAGTGATGAAGGGGAAATTGATAACACTTGAATGCTTACATTAGAGAATGCAAATTACTAATATCAGGAATGAAACAGTGTATCATTGCAGACTGCAGACTTCAAAAAGATAAGGAAATACTACAAACTCTACATTAATGAATTTGATAACTTAGGTGAAATGGACCGATTCCTCAAAAGGCACAAACTACCATGACTCACCTAATATAAAATAGCTGATTTAAATAGCCTTAGATAGATATCAAGGAAATTGAATTAATAATTTTTAAACTCCCATAAAAGAAATCTCTAGGGCAAGCTTGTTTCACAGGAGAATTCTACAAAATGTTTTCAGAAGAATATCAGTTTTACAGAGTCTCTTCCAGGAAATACAAGAGGAGAGAACACTTCCTAACTCATGTATAGCCAGTATTAATTAGCCTGATGCTACACCCACACAAAAACCTAACCAAAAAGGAAAACTATAAAGTTCTTTATGAATATAAATGCAAAAGATGCATAAATTCTTAACAAAATAATTGCAGATAGAATTCAATATATAAAAGAATTACACACCATGAGCATGTAGGGATTATTCCAGGGATGCATGGCTGGTTCAGCATTCAAAAATTAATGTGGCCGGGCGCGGTGGCTCACGCCTGTAATCCTAGCACTCTGGGAGGCCGAGGCGGGTGGATCGCTCAAGGTCAGGAGTTCGAGACCAGCCTGAGCGAGACCCCGTCTCTACTAAAAAATAGAAAGACATTATATGGACAACTAAAAATCTATATAAAAAAAATTAGCCGGGCATAGTGGCGCATGCCTGTAGTCCCAGCTACTTGGGAGGCTGAGGCAGTAGGATCGCTTAAGCCGAGGAGTCTGAGGTTGCTGTGAGCTAAGCTGACGCCACGGCACTCACTCTAGCCTGGGCAACAAAGTGAGACTCTGTCTCAACAAAAAAAAAAAAAAATTAATGTAACCCACCACATTAACAGGCTGAAGAACAAAAAAAATCACAAGATTATATTAATTGATGTCATAAAAGCATTTGACAAATTTCAATACCCGTTCATGTTCCTAGAAAGCTAGGTAGCTTCCTCAACGTAATAAAGAACATCTATAAATACAGTAAAAATATGGTATAATCTTAAAAGAGAAAGAAAAGGAAAGGAAGGGAAAAAAAAAGAACATCGACAGAAAATCTCCATCTAACATCATTCTTTATGGTGAAAAACTGAATGTATTTCCCTTTAGATCATGAACACAGCAAGCATGTCAGCTCTCACTACTGCTCTTCAACATAGTGCTGGACTTTGTAGCCACAGCAGTAAATAAAGAAAATAAAAATACAAGGAATATAAATCAGAAAAGAAAAAATATTTGTAGATGACATAATTGTCTACATAGAAATTCCCAGGAAACTACATGCACAAAAAAAAAAATCCTAGGAATAAGTGAGTTAAGGAAGATTGTAGGATACGTGATCAACATGTAAAAATCAGTCGTATTTTTATATACTAGCAATGAACACATAAGAAATAAAATTTAAAATACAGTACCATTTACAATCACTCAGAAAAATGAAATTCTTAAGTGTAAATCTAGCAAAACATGTACAGGACTTGGTATGTTCAACGCTAAACATGCCGATGAAAGAAAGCAAAGATCTAAATAAATGGAGAAATGTACCAGGTTCACGGATCAAAAGACTCAGCAGATGTAGGTTACCATCCACATTGATGTCAGTTGCTGACACACAGTTGTCAGCACAATAGTAAGGTATTTTGTAGACTGTAGATAAGATGATTCTAAAATTTGTATGGAAAGGCAAAAAAAATAGAATAAACAATTTTTAAAAGAACAATAAAATGGGAGCCGTCACTACCCAATTTCAAGACATCCTACAATCACAGCAATCAAAATGGTGTGGGATTGGCAAAGGGACAGTTACAGAGATTGATGGAACAGAATAGGGAACCAGAAGGAGGGCCACACAAGTCTGGCCAACTGATTTTTGACAAAGGTGCAATTAAATGGTGAAAGGATAGTCTTTTCAAGAAATGGTGGTAGAGCAATTTAATATCCATAAGCAAAGACAACCTCAGCTTAACTCATACCTTATACAAAAGTCTACTCAAAATGGGTCATAGATTTAAATGTAAAACTTAGAAAATAATATAGGAGAAATCTTTAGGACCTACGATTTTATGAAGGAAAAAAAAAACCAATAAACTGAACTTTCTTAAAATTAAAAACTTATCACAAAACACCCTGTTAAGATGCTGGGAAAAGAAACTATAGCTAGGAGAAAACACTGCAAGTTACATATCTGACAAAATACTCACCTACAATGTATAAAGAACTCTCAAAACTCAATAGTAAAATACAGTCCAGTTAGAAAATGGACAAAAGGAATAAGCAGACATTCAGCTGAAGAGGGTATATAGATGGTAAACTAAACATACGCTTACCACGTGACCCAGCGGTTGCCCCCCACCCCCCGGGCATTTATCCCTGAGAAATGAAAACTTGAGTTCACATAAAAACCCATGCTTGATTGTTTATAGCAGTTTTATTTGTAATATTTCCAAACAGGAACAACTAAAATGTCCCTCAGTAATAGATGGTTAAAAAACTGGTTCAGACGTACCATGGAGTACCACTAAGTGGCAACAAGGAATGAATTATTGATACATGCAACAACTTGGATAGACTTCAAGAACATAAGCCAACTTCAGAAGTCACATGTTGTATAAATACCATTTATATAAGAATTATAAAGATGAAAAAAGATTAGTGGTTACCAGGAGCTAAGATGGAAGAAGGTATGAGTGGGTGAGCATGACTGTACAGAGTAACATGAAGAAAATGTTTGTGGTGATGGAATAGTTCTGTATCTTGCCTAGTTTCACGAAGCCATGTGATAAAATGGCATAGAACTATGTATACATAATGTGTTGATGTAAATGTCCTGATTTTGATATTGTATTATAATTATGTAAGATGTAGTGATCAGGGGAATCACTGGATGAAGAGTACACAAGATCTTTATGTACTAGTTTTGCAACATCTTATGGACCTGTAACTATTTTGAAATAAAATGTTTAAAAAAAAAAAGCCACAACCTTAATGCAGTGTAATTTCAAACGAGTGATAGCTAAATGTTGCTTGTTTGAAGATCTTTGGGGATGCTGACATCAGTGTTTAACGCTGCTGCTCATTCAGGAAAAAGGGATGATAAGTATACTGGAACTTTGTGTTTAACTCAGTTACCATGTTAACAAAAATAGCAAACTGCCCCATTAAAAGACAAAACTCCGCTGTTCAGCACCAGTTATCTCTGTGCTTCACCACCAAGACCACAGGCACTCCAGGTGCATTCAGAAGGATGCAGGGAGCCAAGAAATCATTCATACTCTTAGGAGGCACTTTTTCTCTGTGACATTTTCCTCATGTTTCTGGCGTTGATGTTGTAGTTCCTGATTATAGATGCATAAGGAATAGGTATACACATGTTTGAATATAAATTCTAACTGAAGAAGTGTGGCCATCAACGTAGCAACTGTATAGTAGGCGCAAGCTTATAAAGCCTCTGACTGGAGCCGCACAGGTTGAACTTTTAAATAACATCATTTTTGGGAATACCATTCTAATTTTAGTTTGTAGATCAGGTATCACCAGGCTCATTTCTTACAAATGTCTGTCCAGAATGGTTTCACTAGTAAGTAACAATGTCATTCATATTTAGTAAGCACTTACTATGTGCAAGGCCCTATTGTCAAGACTTTCACATTCATTCCCTCAGGACCCCTGCAATTGCACTATCCTCATCTCTTTTACAGTTGAAGAAACTGAGCCTAGAAAGATTAAGTAATTTGAGCCATTCATATGGCTGGAATTTGAGACTAAGACACTGATTTGAGAACCAAAGTTATTAACAGATATGTTCCACTGTGTGTGTGTGTGTGTGTGTGTGTGTACACGCGTGCGCTTGCTTCACACTTCTGCCTCCAGTGGCAGCCTGATTGTTAAAGAACCCGAATCCCTTTCTTGCCACTTGCAGGCCTCCTTCAATACCGACATCTGAGAATGTCCGTAATGTCCAGCATTTTCTGCTTCTGTTAGGTCTGCATTTAGTTTAAACAGGCTGGTCTTCTTTAGAAAATAGACGTAGAGTTATTATATGTAGGATATAGATTGTTCCAACCAGCTGGAAAATTTTTTTTTCTTATATCTTGTTCTTTCTAAATGCCTTCAAGAAATCTGGAGGCCAAGAATGGTTTTTGTTATATCTGGAAATCAAGGGTCATAGTATCAAGGGAAAAGTCAAGGCTTGTTCTCTAGTAAATCATTTGATTTGATTGTTTTATCTCTTGATTTTTGTCCTGGTAGTAACTGGTAGCAAGCAAAGATGTTTGTTTATTATGGATGTAAATAAACCCAGCTTTGTAATTACATGTGTAACTTAGTACGTGCTGTAAGGAGCTTTTGTAAATTGATCTGATTTCTTGTGTTCTCTTTCTTTGTAGGAATATATTAAAGGCATCTGTGAACCTGAGCTAGAAGAAAGAGAATGTTACCCCAAGGCCATGCACTGCATTTTCGTTGGGGCAGAGAGCCTGTTTCTGAAGAGCTTGATTCAGGATACTTGCGCCGACCTCTACATTCTGGATATCGGCCTGCTTGGCATCCGAGGAAGTGCCGAGGCCGTAGTCATGGCCAGGAGTCACATTCAACAGTTTGTAAAACTCTTTGAGAATAATGAGAACCTACCCAGCAGTCAGAAAGAATCAGAGGTGAAAAGGGAATTCAGACAATTTGTTGAAGCCCGGGCAGACAATTATACAATGGATTTGTTAATTTTGCCCACTTCATTGAAAAAAGAACTTCTGACGCTCACACAAGGTGAGGAGAATCTATTTGGAACAGATGATGATGTTATTGAAATTAGAGATTCTAAACAAACAGAGTTTACACAGGATGCTGCCACGGGGCTAAATATTTCCAAAGATGAAATTGTTTTGCAGGAAGATGAAAGAAATAAAGCTGGGACTCCTGTTACTGAGCTTACAAAGCAAATGGACTCAATCTTTTCTAGCTCACCAGATGTGCTTTTTGTTCCAGTAAATGGTCTAACCGCAGATGAAGAAGCGCTTTCCAAAGAGAGAGTTTGTTACAAAAGGCGATCTTCTGATTCTGAAGAAAGACATACCAAGAAGCAGTTTTCTTTGGAAAATGTTCAAGAGGGGGAGCTTTTACATGAGGGTAAGACCTCAGTGGGAAATGTAATCATTGACCTATCTGATTCTTCTCCCGGCTCTGAAAATTTAAGTCCAGACGTAAAAGACACTACTGCGGAGATGGAATACAACATCCTCGTGAACTTTTTTAAAACCATGGGCTATTCCCAAGAAATTGTTCAAAAGGTTATTAGGGAGTATGGGCCATCTACTGAACCATTATTGCTCTTAGAGGAAATTGAAAAAGAAAATAAAAGGTTCCAAGAAGACAGAGAATTTTCACCTGGTACTATGTGTCCAGAGAGCAACAAAACCAAAAATAAAGGTGTTTCTAACAGCATAAAGGAGCTTACGACAGATTCCACTCCAAAGAAAACACAGACTCACACACAGCAAAATATGGTAGAAAAATTTGCTCAGTTACCATTCAAAGTAGAAGCTAAACCATGTACCTCAAATTGCAAAATTAATACTTTCAGAACAGTGCCGACAGAACAGAAACATGAAATCTGGGTTTCAAACCAGGACTATGTTCTTAATGTAGACCTTGAAACTGATGGCCTCTCACCGTCTGTTGCCTCATCAAGTCCTAAAGAAGTCCATTTTGTTTCAAGGGGAGCTTCAAGTCACCAGCCCAGAAGTCCAGCTTTTCCTGAAAATGGTTTGCCGCATCAAGTAGAACCCTTGTTTCCAAATAATATGAAATCTACCTGTGAAAAACATTCAGGATGTTGTAACTCTCCTCAGTCTAAGCCAAATTGTCCACCCCTTTCTCCACCAGTGCCACTGTCCCAGCTACTACCTTTGGTTACCGATGCAAGGGTGGCAGGACCTTCTGATCATATTGATTCCTCAGTTACAGGGGTCCAAAGGTTTCGAGATACTCTAAAGGTACCCTACAAGCTGGAATTAAAAAATGAACCAGGGAGAACGGATTTGAAGCACATTGTTATAGACGGGAGCAATGTTGCAATTACGTAAGTCCACTCTGCAAATTATTTTATAGTTTTAAATAGGACCCCAAGTAATGTCTCAGAATTATATATGTATATAGGAACTATGGTATGCATTTGTCTAGTTGATCTCTATATCCTTACCAGGGGGGGATTGTAGGGGACAACCAGCTGGTTGGAAAGGTTTTCATTCCATCTTCTGGAGTTGTGAACTTTGCTTCACCCTGCTGAACTTATATTTCTAAAGACAAGAGATTATAGAAAATTTACCTTTTCACATTACATTGCCTGGTGATATGCAGTAGAGAAACTTTAAGTCATTAGGGTCTCAACACTATGAAAACCGTTAGATTCTGAATATAAGGATGGAGATTTGGGTTAAAAAAGATTTTTCTGTCTTGTTATGCTGGAATGCCTGTTTTCTAGCCAGGAGTGTACAGTGGTCATAGGTGGGATTCACTTCTGTTGGTGGAGCAATCGCAATTTCCTTTGTAAGGAAATTGGTCAGTTTGAACTTCATTGTGGGCCTCTGCTCTTGCTAAAAGTTTGTAATGTTTGCTTTTAGTGAAAGAGTTGAAACCATCATTTCTATTTAGCCTGACTTAGAACCACTCTTAGCGTTTTGATTTTATACCTGTGGTGTGGGACTGGGTTTTTTTTCTAAGGGGCAGTTTAATATCCTGGCTAAGAAGAGTATTAGGGTCAGTCTCCAGCCCACTGTGGACCAGCTGTTTGATTTGGAGTAGGTCACTTCCCTCTGAGTTTCAGTTTTGACCTGTCCTTAAGGACATCTTTATCGTGCCATTTCCCCAGCTGGCAGGTAAATTTGCCTTCTTTTTTGATAGCCAGTCACCGTGTTGTTAAAAACTTGAGACAAATTAAATTTGGCAGAGTTTATTTGAGCAAGGAATGATTTATGAATCAAGCAGGCAGTACCCCGAACCAGGAGAGGTTCAAAGCCCTGCCCAGCGATGTGGGCAGGCAGTATTTATAGACAGAAGGAGGAAGTGACCTACAAAAACAACCTGATTGGCTACGGCTCTGGATTTGCCTTATTTGGGCATGGTCTGATCATTTCTCAACCTGTGATTGGCTGAGACTCAGTTGTTACCCCCCCCCCCCGCCCCCCTCCCCCCCGCCGCCACAAGAGGGTGCTCTTGTTAGGTTGCAGTTTGTTTACATACTAAGTTAAGTTAGTTCGAAGTTCCCTATGTTTGAACTCAAGATAGGGAGGCAGCATTTGTAATTTTTTGTTTTGTGAGTATTTTTAATTAGAATTTCTGAATACACAAGGTAATGCAATGAATCCCCATGGGCTCATCACCCAGCTTCAACAGTTACCCAACTCTTGACCAATTTTGTTTCAACCATAACCTCACCTACTGCCCCATTATTACTTTGAAGGATATCTCAATATATTATTTCATCCACAAACATTTTAGTATGTATTTTTAAAAGTACAAGGATTCTTTTGCTTTTTATTGTTTGAATGAATTACTGATCCTTTGTTTTGCTGTTAAAAAGGAAAAGAAAATGCTAGCATTTCAGATGTTAAAGTTTTGAAGATAGGCAGTAAAAATATGTCATATGCTTGTCTTCATTTCCAAGTAACACTGTTGATTGTCATTTCACTTTGCTTTTTTGGCAGCCCTGTTGGGGGAAACCCAGCAAATGACCCGTAGCTGCATAGCATTATCTAAGTAAAAATGTGAAACCTAATTTCAGTCATCCGTAGATAGTCCAAGCCTAGCACTAGTTCCTCATTGTTATGATTTCTTGAGCCAAATGATGGTAAAAAATTTAGGTCACAATTGTGAGTAATACTAATCCTTTTTCACTTTTCTGTATGTGGAAAGATTTCCCAAATTGGTGTTCAAAGAATCAGAAATGCAAATTAACATAGAATAAGCAGTGATAATGATACTTTAAAAAACCCTTTTGGAGTAGTAACTAGCGTATTTCTCAGAGGGGTCACTGTTGGAATTCAGAGTGGTGCCATCTGTCCGTGACAGGAAGTCCTTTGTATCTCACCCCCCCTTTGCCCACAGTTTTCCTCCGCAGACATTGTGACACCCCACGTATTTCCTAACACCCTGGAGTACAGCACCAGCTCTTGAAAACCTCTGGTTCGTGCACTAAGGGAAATGTGCGAGCTGACTTTGTTAATGTTTTTGAAAACTGATGATTTGGGGAGGATTTGCATTTTCTTCGAATTCACAGATGTCTCAGTTTAAAAGCAACACTTTTACAAAAGGATGTGTTCCCCTGAGAAGACAGACTTATACTTAATTTGATGTAGAGTGATCTGAAAATATCAGTGATTGAAATTAACCCTTATTTTAGGGAAGAAACTGCTTAATGGGTATAGGGTTTTATTTTGGAGTGATGGAAATAGTTGGGAACTAGATGTAAGTGACGGTTGCACAGCATTGTGAACTTAGTAAGTGCCATTTAATTGGTCACTTTAAAATGGTTATTTTTATATTATGTGAATAATTTTTTTTAAGTTGGAAAAAAATCAGCCATTATTTTCCATTAGTTGCCTCAATATTAAGCGTGAATTAGATTAGACCAAATTCCATGAGGGAACTGCTTCGTATCTATGCTATTCACTGAACTACCCCTACTATCCGTAGCCCCTGACACACAGTAGGTACTCAATCTTAAGATTTGTTGATGAATAAATGAATTAAAGACAAAGATAATTTGGTATTTTTCTTTTCTTTTTTAAGAGATGGAATCTCACTGTGTTGCCCAGGCTGGACTCGAACTTCCGGTCTCAAGTGATCCTCCCATTTCAGCCTCCCAAGTAGCTGGAGCTACAGGAAAGTGCCACTGTGGCCAGTTTAGGATTTTTTAAGTGGCTTTTTACCACCCGTTTGTAACTTCATAGTTGCTATTCCAATGATCAATTTAGATTAAATTTTAACTGAGCCCATATTTTTAATTCAGCAAATATTTGTGATCTTAAAGCTGAAACGCCTGTTATGTGTGTATTGGGCACTGTACTTTATTTTTAAAAAATGTACTCTTCACACCTATAGTGCAAGGAAAAAACCATAATGTATATAGCATGAAATGGCTTAAAAATCTTGTCCAGGGGTATACAGATAATGAGATTTGGGCCCATAATGTCTCTCCCCAGACCCCCCACACACCCTGTTTTCTCCAACAGAAGTTGAGGTTGGGATTTTCAGGCCCTGGCATCATTGGATACTTAAGTCTTGAGTTGCATAAGCACTGATGAGTAAACCTCACTCATTTGACCCAACTAGTTGGGGGAAGTAGTTAAAAGGAAATTTGGGTTCTTAAGCAATAGGATCCTTTTGTGTGAACCGTGCCCTAAAGCAGCCCAAGCCCACCCTTCCCTGTATTTCTGCAAAGCCTTTGTTTACTTGCCTGTCTAGTGTGATGTCTGCAGCTTATATACACCCGTGAGAAATTCCGAAATACCCTACTTAATGCTGCCAATCATGTATATCTTCACTTGGTTTTTTCCCCCTTGTCACCATAAATGAGTCAAATGATGAGTAAGTGGAAATTGTTTGCGGTGTATAGCTAGACAGCACAGTGGTGGCCAAATAACATTTGGGCTTTGTCAGTCTGAAACTGTAGCATACGAGCACCTGACTTATCTAGGTTGATAATTTTCCGTGTAGATGAGATTTGCCCCTTCACTTGCTACAACTATATATTTTAACCATTTTTATGCTAGTCTTTCTTTATTAGGTTCCATGGCTGGTTTTATTAAGTGGAAGCTATAGAAGGAAACCACTTTTTCCTGGGTAACTCAGAAAGGGCTTTCCACTCTTTCCCCACACTGCCCTGTCTGATTCTATGACTGCCATGAGCTATGTGTCACCCATCTCTCCTCTGCTTTTGACACTCTTCCTTTTAGTTGACTGCCTGCTATAATATGGGAAACAACCTGATTATATAACTTGTTACCAATTATATGGAAACAGTAGTTTAAATCTCTCTTAAGAGTGTGCACACCTGGCCTTCCAGGTCTAATAGCTGTTCATTCTGCATTTGGAGCTGGGAGCCCCAGAGCTTTGGCCTTCCCATAAGTAGAGAGGTGTTACTGTATGTAAACTTGGTATATATACTTTGTCTCTAGGTCAAAATAGACAGTTGGTCTGGGTTTACCTGTCAATAAGCTGCTCTGGTTTGATTGCAAAGAGGCTAAGAGACAGTGATGATATGATTTTATCACTGGGAATAACACTTTGGAACTTAGTTTAGAGCTGATGTTTCTAGAAGCTCCATTTATTCCTCTCTGAGCTTTTCCAGGTTTATGGAGTTCATCTATTTGCATTTCTGCCCTTTCTGTTCAGTGACTCAGTGGAATGGAACTGGGCACTCTACCTCTCTCCAGTTTGTACTGTTGCTGTCAACAGATGCATTTGAGGAAAAGTACATAGTTGAAGCACTGGTGAAGAACCAAGGAGGCACTTTACAAACTTTTTCAGTGCATTTCTCTCAGGGGGTATCATTTTGAGGACTAAACACACATATCCCTTGGTTTTTCTAAGAATCAGTAGGCTTGAGGACATTGGTGCTTCAAGATGGGAGTCTGCCAACCTCCTCATTTGCCAGAAAATTAATAAATTTCTCTTCTCCCCTCCTCCAAAAAAAACCCGAAACAAACAAGAATCAGTAGGCATTTGTATTGTGACTTGTCTTTTTTAAGGCTGTCGTTGACAGTAACTTTAGGCCTGTCCTTGTAGTTAAGCATTTAGAGTAATAGATGATTTATTATTTTTTAAAGATTAAAAAGGGCCTCCTTTTAAAAACTACCAGTCTTTTTTCTAGTAACCGATGTTATATTTTTGCTACATTCTTGCCATATTTGAGTGCTTTTAGGATAAATCACTCCTGAATTATTTCATCAAGAAAACGTTTGTTTACTTGCATATATTTTCTGGGATAAGATCCTCTGCAGTTTCTTATTTGTGGTTCCCTGAAAAAGAGAGTAGACTTTAGCCTCTAAAAAGAGTTCGTGAGCAGCTTTTCTAATTCTCTCATGGCATTAGATGTTTGTGAGTGTCCAGCCCATTCCTGTTCTCAGGGACGTAGGTGCACAGGCACCGCTGTGCGGGAGTGGAAAGGGCCCTGGCCAGGAGTGAGGACGCTTGAGTCTGACTCTGCTCCTCCACCCTCTGGCTGTGCACCCAGGGCAGGTCACTCTGTCTCTAAGTGTCTCCTTCTCATCTCTCACGGGAATCTAAATTCGTTCTGTCTCTGTGGTTCTGGTGCGCCATACAAGATAGGAAGTCAGAGGAGAGGGAGGAGGCTGATAGAGGGCCTGTGTCTAGAGATAGCTTCATAGAAGAAGAGAGACTGGAATTCAGTCCTGGGGGCATTTGAAGAAGGAGCAAGGGAAAGGTGCGAGAACACTGACCACAAAGAAAGCAACAAAAGGAAAAGCTGAGAGACCAGGAGGGGCAAGATGGCGGGACCATCTGGTCAGAACTGAGTGTGTTGACAGATGGTAGCGGGAGGCTCACTTGGCCAGATCCTTCCTGACTGGTCAGAGGAGGAGTGGACCTAGAGCCAGGCAGAGGATCTGTGTTAGAAGGACAGTGTTGCTGACGGCCCTGAGCACAATCAAAGGTCTCGGGCTGCTTTCAGAGGTTAGTCTAACTGGCGTTTGCAGGGTGGCTTGGAATTAGGAGAGCCTGGGTTTAACTTGGGGCACACGTGTCCCTGATGGCAGGACTTTCAAGTGGAATAAATATTCGTGAAGCAGTTTTGATGTGTGGTACCAGACATGGAGAGAAGTCAGGACTGAAGATGCAAAATTTACTGTCACTCGAATATAGGTGATCATTGAAGCAGTGAAAATAGATTATGCTAATCTCATAAACTGTAGCATCACAGTTTGAGATTTTGATATTTTTTTCTTTTAATACCCATGGGTAGACAAACAGATTATTGCCTACAGAATTTTAAACTTAAAAAACACTATTCTTTTTTACCTCCACCTCTGGAGAATAAAATTTAAATATTTTTCCTTGGTTTTGAAATATGCCACTGTATTTTGGGGAGAGTGTGCATGTTTTAATCCTCTGTTGTTTCTTGTTTACCTTTTTCCCCTGGTTTCTGCTCTCTTCAACAAAATCACTTTCCTTGGCCCCCAGTTAGTTTCATTTGAGCCCTGCCCTCAGCTTACTTCCTGTAAGGTGTGAACTGGGTAAATTTTGCCTTTCCCCAGGAGGGTGGAGCCATCCTGAGGCCGGAGGCAGCTGCAGCCTTGGACACTGCAGTGGTGATAACCATGTCCCATTTGCACCCCATTCCTCCGTCATAGAGTCAGCGTCAGCACAGCTACTAAATTGTTTCTGCTTCGGCAACAAATCTCTTACTAAAGTTCATAAAGGTACTTCAGAGGCCAATGACGCGGCAGGACTTAAAAATAGTATTTTTCCCCCAATAGAATGGGCTCTTTTTTAAAAAAGAAAAAGTACAATAAGCAAGTATTACCATGAAGTTCACAGCCTTCTACCACAACGGCACGCCCGATTACATCAACTAAACAAAATACAAGAAAAATCTTAAGATTCTGTCTTATATCTTCCACAAAGGGTGCTGTCTTGGCTTTGCAAAGCAGCAGACCATGCAACCATATACCAAAAAATTAAAAAAAGAAAAGAAAAGGGGGCAGGGAATTTTGTTCTGTTTTTGCTGTCTATGGATTTTATCCTTTCATAGTGAATTTAATATGCTTTAAAGATGCTTTAAACTGAAGTAAATCTTACTTATTTTCTTATAGCCATGGTCTGAAAAAGTTCTTTTCTTGCCGTGGAATTGCAATTGCAGTCGAATATTTTTGGAAGCTCGGCAACAGAAACATCACTGTGTTTGTCCCTCAGTGGAGGACAAGACGTGATCCTAATGTCACAGGTGAGACAAAATGAATTTTTTCAGATTTCTAATTAGATGTTTGATGAGTTGGCTTACAATTGCAACACCTAGCTGCTTAGAATAGAGCCATGTGCCATGGGCAGCAGCTTTAAAGACAAAATTGTAAATTCATTGCACCTAGTAAAATATCAATTGAAGAGAGTGTTATAGCATAAGAAATTCTTGGAGGAAGGACAGGTAGAAAGTTAATATAGTTGTTTGTATAGAAAGTTGAGTTCATTATGTATCACAATAGTTTTCTTTTTACTTTCTAAAAAGATAAAATGTATCTTTCCATTAGGCCGCATCTCTGACTGTTTAGGTAGTATTTTTGAGGTCACTTGATAAATTTGGCACTTTCAAATATGTCTATTTAACAGTCTGTTTAATAGCTTAATATAAATCATTTCTGTTAACTGTAAAGTACTTCGTGACTGACCGGCAGGCCACACGTGAAGGTTTTGAACTTTTTATGAATTATGAAATGTTCCAGAGAAACTTCAAGTTGTTTGTGGCTTAGGTCATGATTGCAAGATGGTTAAAAAGGCTGTGCCAGGCAGCTCAGAGTACCTAGAAATAAAAGGTAGATCAGAGAGGGAGGGTGAGTACAAGGCTTGCCCAACACATTAAACAGGAAGTGAAACTTAGTCACTAGTGAGGTGGAAATGGTCAAACCACACATTTCCCAAGTATTCCCAACTTCTCTCATTGTGAAGAGCGTATTTGTTTTTAACGGCAGGTACATGAGGAATGAGGCAGATCCACTCATTTTCTAGTTACCTTTGCAATTGGATATGTGAAAGAGTGTTAGAATCCTGATATACTGTGCAGTTCTAGGACAGTAAAACACTGTATTTGGGCATTTCAGCTGGAGTCAGTGGTGAGTGCCATTGTGGGGGATGCAGGTGTGGGAATCTCAGACCATGAGCTTTTAGCTTCCTTTTGCCCATTACTGGTTTTCTAAAATGGGGCATTGGCCCCCCATTCTCCTCTGTCACCACCCACCCCCATGAAAACCAGTAAATATTTATACAGACAACTAAGAGCAGTTAGACAGGAGGCCAGCTGGAGGGAGATTTTGAAAGGGGGACCTTCCTTGGGATTGGGTGAAGCGGTTGGTCCCTCCCACTGCTGCTGGTCCCATGGCTCTTCCCTGTCCCCACCCCCACCCTTTCTTGTGGACTCTGCTCATCACTCTTTGTCCTCTGCTTCTTGTAATATGGCTCTGAAAAATTCTTGATGGTAGGATTCATTAAATATAGGTTTATGGTTTACTTTTCTTAGCAAATGAGTTGAACCTTTTTATGTTTAAAAAATAGCTAAAGTCAGTTCATACATTGCGTTTCCCTTAGTATGGGTCTGCTTGATTTTTTTTTTTTTTCTTTCCCAATGAGTTAGTAAAATTGAGTCAGCAGAAAAAAGGTTTTTACTACTCTACAATTGAAACACTGGGGCGTACTTTCATTTATTTACACATCTGAGAAGATGGCCATTTTCTGAATGTGTATTCAACTTATTTCATGAACAGAACAGCACTTCTTAACCCAGCTCCAGGAACTCGGAATACTATCTTTGACTCCTGCCCGGATGGTCTTTGGAGAAAGAATTGCTTCTCATGATGACAGGTACGAAAGACCCTTTTCCTTCCTCAGGTGTGAGTGGGGGAGCGGCTGTTCTGCTGGGCAGGTCCACACTCTTCCAGGACTCACTTGACTCGGGGGGTTGAGAATTTTAACATTTATTGTCATTAAGATGATGCTAACCGTCTTTGCTATGTGGTTTTAGGAACGTCACAAAAGAAGCTGTTGAGTTAAGAGGTTTGGTTTGGTTTTTTAATAAAACATGGCTGAAAATCAGTAAGTAAGAGCAGATACTTAGTTGTAGGCTTTCTTTGGTACATACTTCAAGTCATGTTTGTCTTGTCTTAGCATGGCAACCTCAAAAGTGGTTTTCACATAATGTCTGTCTCCTCCTGTTCTATTTGTGGCCACTGACTTAGTTTGTCATTGTGATGCCTGAGCCCTCAGTGTTTTCCTCCACATGATGGAAGATGTCTCAACTTCCCTAGTGTGATAGGAGCAGGCTGCATTTCTTACGCTGGTGTGCCCAGAAAGTAGGCGCTGGCGTACCTGGGTCACCAACATTTAGTATGCACCTTTTAAATTTGTTTCTAAAAACTTTACTAAGCAGGCCAGGCATGGTGGCTCACACCTGTAATCCTAGCACTCTGGGAGGCCAAGGCAGGCGGATGGTTTGAGGTCAGGGGTTCGAGACCAGCCTGAGCAAGAGCCAGATCTCATCTCTACTAAAAATAGAAAGAAATTAGCTGGACAACTAAAAATATATAGAAAACAACTAGCCGGGCACGGTGGCACATGCGTGTAGTCCCAGCTACTCGGGAGGCTGAAGCAGGAGGATCGCTTGAGGCCAGGAGTTTGAGGTTGCTGTGAGCTAGGCTGATGCCACGGGACTCTAGCCCGGGCAACAGAGTGAGACTCTATCTCAAAAAACAAAGCAAAACAACAAAAAAAAACCACTTTACTAAGCAGTGACCAAGTCCAATGCACTAAGTTCAATGTGCAGAGCTAGGTTCTGGGGACATACGTGGTTCAGAAGTGCCTCCTGCCCTAAAGAAACTGTGGTCTGGAGAAGGCACACGTGTAAGTAATAGAGGGGAGTTTTGCCTAAGAGAAGGTTCTCAACTTACCCAGTGGCATGAGGACCAGTTTTTAAAATGCTCCTCATGGTGTGGCATTAGGAACATGTCTGCCAGTACTTGGGGACCTACGTGGTGGCTGCTTAGTGTTTGCTCTCCTACATTTGCCCTGTTTATCTGGTTCATAGCATGTAGAGCCCCCGTGGTGCTTTTGCCTCAGTGTTCCACCTGAATACTCCCCACGGACATAGCGTCTAGCTCGCGACCCAAGCTGGTGAATGATAGTTGAATGGGTGAGAGATGAAGAGGGGGCCTTGGCAGGGGGAAGGGGACTTGGGAGCACAGCAGACATTCGTTCACCAAGAGGGCCTTCTCGCTGGCAGCCCCTTGCCCTGCACCGGCCTGCTGTGAGAGACCAGACCCGATGGGGAGAATCAGCAGGGACAGGGCAGCACGCGGGGGCAGGCGCAGGGGTGAGCAGTACTGGGAGGCTGGTGTGGAAGGCACTTCTCGCTCGCCCAGTGACAGTGGGCAGGGACGCTGGAGGGCTCGGGTCCTCTGACACTGCAGCTCTGTCCTCACACCAGCAGGACTTGAACCCATATACAAGTGTGCATACTAAGCTTTAGCTTGATTTACATGGCTCTCTGGGTTTTTAGAGGACACGAAGGTATGTCCTAATTCGCAGGACTTGCGCTCAGAAGCCTTACAACCTATTTTTATTAACACTTCTGAGCAGACATCACCACTTACAACTCATGCAAGGTAGAAATAATTTGTAAAATGTTCACTAATAAAGCCAAAGAACTAAATCATATTTACTGTTCAAGGTTTGTTAAGATCTCTGAAACTAATGAAGTTTGGTGGGGTTTCTTTTTGTCTTGTTTTGTTTTTTGAAACAGAGTCTCACTCTGTCTCCCTGGACAGAGTGCAGTGGCGTTATCGTAGCTCACAGCAACCTCAAACTCCTGGGCTCAAGTGACCCTCTTGCCTCAGCCTCCTGAGTAGCTGGGACTACAGACACCTGCCATGATGCCCGGCTAATTTTTCTATTTTTAGTAGAGACCTTAGGCTATTCTCAAAGTCCTGAGCCTCAGCCTCCCAGAAGAGGCATGAGCCACCACACCCGGCCTGAAGTTTGTTTTTTAAATTCCCTTTAAGTACTCATTACTGCTAATAAAAGCATTTGTTTTGCACCTTTAATTCCAGTGATTGTCTTTATTGTTTCATTATCTTTGTCTACACTGCCTTAGACAAAAGCAGTCATCCTGACTTAAGGGATAAATGTCACATTTTCCTCACAGATACCTTATTAAGAGGGTTTGAATGTGAATAATCTCCACCAGTGAAACAGAATTCTTCTTTCCTCTTTAATTCTTTCCCTTTCTCGTCCCTGTGTGTCCCTTCACAACTTCCTTTAGGATGAATCTATAACTTAGGCTAAACAGAAAGAGAGTTCTAGACATCTCTTCTTAAATCAGAGCAAAAAATATGAACCTATGAATTTAAAAAAACAGAAAAGAAGAATTGCAAGGCTGATTTACCCAAACAGCTAATCTGAGAACCAAAATGTTGTCTGTAGCTTAGCAACTAAAAACAGAATTGTGATGTCAAAGCTTGCCAACTGTAATTCAATCTCTGCTCTGGTCCTCATGTATTCATATTACCACTATTGATAATGTGACTTTTCTAGAAAAATATATAAATTATAGTTGAGGTCATTTGGAAAAAGAATTAGGTTGTATGAAAAATAATTTCTTTATAATCACTAATAATTTCAGAGATTCAGGTGACGGGCTTGACTTTGCTGCTGCTTAAAATCCTTTGGTAATTTTCATGTGAACAGGATGTCCCTTTGTTTTCTTATAACACAGCTTCTCTAAGCCAGGGGTGCTTGTTGCTCATTTTAAATTCTCTTATATTACCACAGGTTTCTGCTACACTTAGCAGACAAAACTGGTGGCATAATTGTAACAAATGATAACTTCAGAGAATTTGTGACTGAGTCCGTTTCTTGGCGAGAAATTATTACAAAAAGGTAGTATGTTTTTCCTTGTCTTTGGGCAGAAAAGTTTTTTTGTTTCTTTTTGCATTCTGTTCGTTTTTTATGCAAGCTGGCCCTGCAGAAGGCAATATAGGGGACCAGATTGTCATACGGCTGTGCTGTCCTCACAGTCCACAGGGTGGTTGGCCCCGCTAGGTGATTGGGAGGACCCAGCACAGAGCTGTAGAGCCAGCCGGTGACGGGTGTGGGCGCGCTGCGTGTGGCCACGTGGTGTCTTCTGAGATGTCAGTGTTGTCTTGCATGACACAAGGGAAAAGTGTTGTGGCACAGTTAACTGTGATGGAGCACACATGGCCTCCTGACTCGCCCTGCCTTGGTGCCATGGCAGACTGGCAGGTCCTTGGGCCTCCCTGTTTTCCTCAACCGTGAAGGGAAAGGTTGCACGTTATGTCACCCGAGGTTCCAGCTCTGAAATACTTTGATTCCACCAAGGGGATAGGACCAAAAGCAGTGTGCTGATTGGATTCCACTTGGGGGGGGTCAGGAGAGATTATTTCTGCTTTTTAATGTCTGAAGCTTTTCTTGAGCTTTTTACAGTCATAGTTTAATCGTCTGTATTGAAAACATGTTTAGATATCATCCAAAATAACAAAATTAAGTCAAGAGTTTAGCATTCACTGCTGCTTCTATTTTTGATGACACTGTGAATGTGTACACCTGCTGAAAACTGTCCTAAGGTCGGTGAGCACTGCCTTCTGGGACTTTTTGTTAACAAGCATCACCTGACCCGTTATTTAAACCAAAAAGCACGAGTACATGGTAGTACCAGGGATAAGTCACATATGCCACACATCTTAAAACATGAAACAACATACCTCAAACCAAGTATAACTAGTGTATAATGTAACTAGTGATATAACTAGCATAACTAGATATTTATCTCTGTTGGAGTCTCACAGTTTCCCCTTGTCTGGTCTTTACATTTTGCTAAATCATTAGAGGATTTCAGAAAAAGATTCTTTTCTGTAAAAGCCCAGGTGAGAGTTAATTCCTATATGCACTTTGACCCATATTCTGTTAAAAAGCTGTTGTTGATAGCTGAACCAAGAATTGGCCTTTGACCTTCTGGGCACGGTTACTCAGCCATTAATCTCCGCTGGATCTTTGCCCTGGGCTCATTGTCACTATTATGGGACACTCGTCTGTGCATACCTGGAGGATTTAAATGCATGAGAATATGAGATTGATGTTTTCAGACCAACCCGTTGCTTTCAGAATCCACAAAAGCAAGGCAGAAACAAGGCCTGGGCAACAAGCACAGGCACTTGGGAGTTTTTTTTTTTTTTTCCCATTTTCCCCAGATTTGATGAATAATCTGACCTCAGATTTTCTTTCTTCATGTATTGTTTTTCTTTTTTCAAAGGTTGTTTTCAGTAGGTTTGCCTATGGGCACACTTATTACCAGTGTTATTCTAAAATTAAACCTTCATTGAGTACCTGTTGGTTCCTAAGCTGACAGACAGTCTTTAAGTCTTGTTTTTCAAAGTTATATTGAAAGTTACAGTAGGAGAAGAAGCTGCTTTCCAGGCTGGGAGAGAAATCTGAAAGTCCTTGAGAAATTTGAGGGCCGACTGTGACCAAGTTTCTTAGTCCTTGTATTTGTGTCCAAAACAGAAATTTAAATGGTTTAACTTGGGTGGTTTTTATTTTTTATTTTTGTTTGCTTCCCCTTTGGGCAGTTAAGCAGTCTTAGAATTTATAGGCTGACCAGAAATATTGCTTTGGAATTGGGTAACTACTTTGAGAGACTTCTCAGCCTGCACCAATGAAGACTCCGTGTTTCTCCAGCACTGTGATTATTCTCTGTGTTGTAGATTGCTTCAGTATACATTCGTGGGGGACATATTTATGGTTCCTGATGATCCTCTGGGAAGAAGTGGACCCCGATTAGAAGAATTTCTTCGGAAGGAAGTCTTTCTTAGGTATTTCCTTTTTCAGACTGTCTTGTACTTTAAAAATTTATTTCAGATCAGGTGTGGTGACTCATGCCTGTGTTCCCAGCACTTTGGGAGGCTGAGATGGGGGGAGGTCATCACTTGAGTCCAGTAGTTTGAGACCATCTGGGGCAACATAGCGAAATCTCGTCTCTACAGAAAAAAAAAAAAAAAAAAAATTTTTTTCTATTAAGTTAGTTGTGCTTTAGTGCAAGTGCTGTCCTTAAACACTGAAAATGGCATTTTAATTTTTTTTATACAGCATGGACAAGTGGGAATAAAAAAGAAGAAAGACAAAAAAATTTTTTTAAAGCCTTAGATTTCCTGCTGGTGTAATGCATGTGAAAGCTGATCGAGCAGGCAGCCCAGATTTTCAACTGTGGTCCTTTTGGTTTTAATCCTAGGAGAGGATTGGGAGCCAAACTTATTTCGTGGTGTAAAAAGACAAAGCAGATTTTCTATGCTGGTGGTCACTTATTAGCGAATGCCACTTGGATTCATTATATATGTGTAAAATGTCTTTACTTTCATTTTCTAAAATCATTTACTTTGAATATGTTGTGCTTACATTAATTTATTCAGGAATCATGACCTGGGGGAACCGACAGTTACTTTCTACCTTCCCTGGATGGAAAAGCTAATATTCCATATTTATGTGAAATTGATTTGATAGTTTAGGTTTTCTTGTTGTAGTTTGGATTGGTTTGTTTGTTTTTAAGACCTTGGTGTAGTGGTAGTTTGTTTTCAGAATTCAGGGAACAGACATTGTTAACTGAAGTTTCCTGCCTGTCTCACTGGCAAATCATATAACCTTGGTGACATAGCATATAACCTTTCTTCTTTTTTAAAGCTAAAACAGGCTACACTGCTGTGCATTTCCCAGCAGCTATTTGCATGGGGATGCTGGGGGGTCGGGGGTACACTGAGAGGAAGACACACAGCTCTCCAGTTTTCTAGGCAGTAAAACTTTCCAGCTGACCGCTATTTGTAACAGGAACCTTTGGGGTTCTGGGTTTGGATTCAGTGATGGCGGGGATTCACACAGAGGTATCTGCTGTCCGAGAGACCACCACAATTTTAGCTCCCTGGTCTTGTGAATTGTCTCTCTTCGAGCCGTTGGGTTTTATTACACAGATGAGGACTTAGTTCCCAAATGTCATGCTTGTCTACCCCACCAGGAGAACGGCAGCCATTTGTAACACCTGCTGCACGTCAGTCCGTCTCAGTCCACTGCCGCACTTCTTAACCTGGAAAGCCTCTGCTGAGCTTTAGCACCTGCGGCCTGTGTGTGAGCATCAGGTCCGCCGGGCGGACTTGACCAGGAGAGTTCTCTGCTTCCTCCCGCTCCTCCGGCAGCCTGGTAGCGGGCTCAGTCCTGCCTGCCCTTTTTCTTCTCACCTAGTGGCTCTTCACAGAGGTCTTAACTAATTTGTTAGGAAGTTAGTAAGAGAGAACAACTGAGTGTGAGTGCAGGGTGGGGTGTTAAAAAAAAAAAAAAAGAATTTATTAATCACTTCTATCACAGGGGGGCTAACTTTAGAAGTTAGTTGAGTTTTGGGGTTGGGAAAACTGTTCAGCTGCCCCATTTCTCCGCTGCAGGCCGCAGGCAGGTGGACAGCTTTGGAACAGTGCGGCTGCCCCCCCCCCCACACACACTGCACACGCCCATGTGCACCAGCGCCTCACCCAGACTTTGGTGGGGAAGGAGAATCCACGAGCTGGTAGGGTTGCCTCTGCCCAAGGGGGGCCCCTTTTTTTTTCTTTTCTTTTTTTTTTTTTTTTTGAGACAGAGTCTTGTGCTGTTGCCCAGGCTAGAGTGCCGTGGTGTCAGCCTAGCTCACAGCAACCTCAAACTCCTGGGCTCAAGTGATCCTCCTGCCTCAGCCTCCCAAGTAGCTGGGACTGCAGGCATGTGCCACCATGCCCGGCTCATTTTTCCATGTATATTTTCAGTTGTCCATATAATTTCTTTCTATTTTTAGTAGAGACGGTCTCTCAACTCTTGCTCAGGCTGGTCTCAAACTCCTGAGCTCAAATGATCCACCCGCCTCGGCCTCCCAGAGTGCTAGGATTACAGGCGTGAGCCACTACGCCCGGCTTCTTTTTTTTTTTCTTTTTTTTCCTTTTTTTAGGAATCTTAAGGACAATTAGTAGATACTTCTTTTTTTTTTTTTTTTTTTTTTTGAGACAGGGTCTTGCTTTGTTTGCCCAGGCTGGGGTACAGTGGTGTCATCATAGCTCACTGCAGCCTCAAATTTCTGGGCTCAAATGGTCCTCATGCCTCAGCCTCCCAAGTAGCTGGGACTACAGGTGCACACCACCATGTCCAGCTAATTTTTAAGTTTTTTGTACAGACTGGTCTTGAACTCCTGGTTTCAAGGGATCCTCCCACCTTGGCCTCCTAAAGTGCTGAGATTAGAGGTGTGAGCCAACATGCCATCCTGGGGGTCCCTTTTTCTAATTTCTATCAGCCCTGGCCCTGTGCAGAATCAGAATCTCCAGAAGAGTAAGACCCCATTATGTGTTTTGAAAGCTCCCAGGTGCAGCCTGGATTAGAGCCAAACAGCTGGGTGGGGTCAGTCCTCACAGGAGCAGGCCTGGGAGGCTGGAGCCAGCTCCGGAAGAGCTCTCATTCCCTGCTGTGATCGGTCTAGGGATGGCATCAGTGGAATCCCTTCAGGCTCCTCTGTGGGCGGCTGACACCGCCTCTACTGCAGTCTTACGTCTTGCTTTGGAAACCAGGGAGCAAAGTCTTGAGCCCCAAGGCCAACAGTGGATATGTTAGAAGGGTTTCTTATTTATCGCGTAACCCAACTCACCAGGACTTGCTTCCATTCACAGAGATATGCAGCCCCTACTCAATGCCCTGCCAAATGTGGGCATATTTGACCCCAGCTTCAGAGTCCCCGGCACCCAGGCAGCCAGCACCAGCCACCAGCCTCCCACCCGGATTCAGGGAGCCCCTCCCAGCCACTGGCTTCCTCAGCAGCCCCACTTCCCTCTCCTGCCGAACCTCCCCAATATCCAGCAGAATCTGCCCATGCCAGCACAGAGATCTTCTGCGGAAACCAGCGAGCTGAGGGAGGCCCTTCTGAAGATCTTCCCTGACTCGGAGCAGAGACTGAAAATTGACCAGATCTTGGTGGCCCATCCGTACATGAAAGATCTGAATGCGCTCTCTGCCATGGTGTTGGATTGAAGGTTGTGCTGAGGAGCTTGAGCTCAGGGCTCGCGGATCAAACTCAAGCTACTGCCTGTACCGGACGGGAACTAGCACAATGTGAAAAACCTGTTTCCCAGTGTAAACGCTGTTGTATAGAAAAATGTTTTGTGTACAAAAAAAATCTGGGTTTTCAAAACCAGCTTTTTTCTATATATAAATTTTGCTGCTATTACAGATTTCACATTTTCTGTAAAAGGAAAGTCTACATTTTCTGCCTGTTCGGAACTGTTTAATAGCAGTTACTCTTGAGTGTATTTACATTTTTATGTTTTTTAAACTATTTTCCTTAAAGCTGAAAATATTGACAAATGGATATGGTTAGCCTTTCTAAATAAAAGAGTTGCTTTCTTAAGGAAAGCAAGATCTCTTAAAGTATATTTTCTTGAGATGAATATGTCATGTCCACTAACATGAAGTGTGCTCACCCCTCCCAGCCTCCTCTACCGTCACCCCCAGACTTGGAGTCAGTAGGAGTTCGTTGGTTTGCTTCTGTGGGGTCTTTTGTTGAAGCCATGTGTGGGAGTGGACCAGTGGTGCCACTAGGTGGCACTTTGTGCCTAGCCATTGTTAATGACCAGGGCAAAGTCAGACTCACAGAATAACAGGGCTAGAAGAAGTGTCGAAGCTCATGTGGTCCCCACCCTTCCTCCCCTTCCACCCTACAGAAGAGGAACAGAGGCCCAGAGTGCTCACCTCCCGGACGGGCCACGTCCACGGCCGTGGAGTGGCTGGGCAGGGACCAAACTCCTCAGCCAGTGTTCTCACGCACTCACCGGGCTGGGGCCTCCGCACACCTGACTTGACTCTACAAGTCTCGTCTTAGCCTCTGAAGACCATGGCGGGTGTAAGGAAGTTTAATGAAGAGCCCCATCATTGTGGCCATCTGTGCAGAACCATGGGAGATGTCCTGATGTAGAATTTGTGCAGCTTTGCCAAAAAGAGGTTTTCTATTCTCAAGAATGACCCAAGCCAATAAATAGCATTAGTAACTTCCGTGGGGTCCCAGAGCCCCTGTATTTATTTTTCCTGTGTTTTCTCCTTAGTGTCCTCCTGAACAATCTTTCCTGTGAGTCTTTCTCAGAATTGATATCTTAGTATTATCTTTTTTCAGTGTTGCCCAAATTCTGTGTCAGTGAAGTTCTTTTCCTGGGCAATTTTTAACATCTTTACTCTTATGTCGACCTCAAAGGGCTTTGTATTCTCCCCCTGTGCGCTCCCCAGCCTGCTCGTGGTCAAGTTCCCATCTGCTCTCCTCACCATCTCCCTCTCCCAGCCCCCCGGGACAGTGGCTGAGGTCTGGGTGCTTGTTGGTTCTTCATGGCGAGGGGCCCGGGTGGCATCCCAGAATGTTCCTGCCAGGCGTGTTTCCTCTTAGTTTTGTTTGATCCCTGCATCCCTCAGGACAAAGCCAGAGCCCTCCAGGTGGCCAGACTTGTACCTCGATCATATTTCTCTCGGATGCCTTGCTGCATCCTAATGTGAAACTGGTTGTCCCCTGTCTCTTTGGGGCAGGTTGCCAGGTCGCCCGGCTGTGGAAGTCGAGGTAGAGACTTGCGGCAAGCCTGGAGGGTGCTTCAGCCACAGCCCCTGTGCCTGGGCCTCTCAGCGGGTGGTTTTCAGAAGCACAGCAGAGGTGTGAGGGCCGGGCTGTCTTGCAGAGGCCTTGACCTGCCAGCTGGAGTTCAGTCCAGCAGCCTTGCCGATCCAGTATTTCTCCTCCTCGCTGTCAGAGAAGAGACACAGGGTGGAACTGGCTGGGCTGAGGGGGTCTTGGGTTTCCAGGCTCTAGAAGCAACTTGGCCTTTGACCCTTGAGTTTCTGAGAGAGCCACCTGCCCTCTGCCCCTTCCTGGGCATGGGAGGGAGGGACACAGCAGCGGGAGGAGTGCAGAAAAGCTTAAGTGCTTACCTTTATAAATGGTAATGAGACAATTCACAGTTTTTCTGAAATCCATCAAATTTAGTTAAATTTAGTTAATTATCAAACCATTAAAAAAAGACTCATTGGCCGGGTGCGGTGGCTCACGCCTGTAATCCTGGCTCTCTGGGAGGCCGAGGCTGGCGGATCGCTGGAGCTTGGGGCTTCAACACCAGCCTGAGCACAGTGAGACCCCGTCTCTGCAAAACACAAACAAGAAAAACAAAAAAAAAGGACTCATTACCTGTTCTCAGCCTCCTCCTAGCGCTGGGCCCAGCCTTGCTGCTAAGTCAGTGCTTTTGGCCGGCCTGCCTCGTCAGGGGACCTCCCTGCCGCAGCTGCCTGGGCGTGGCCACGGCGACACTTGCTTCAGGCTTCCCTGTGGCTCGCATTAATGTGGTGTAGCTGACAGGGCAGAGCATGTCACCCACATTCAACAGACGAGGTGTCTTGCTGGAGAGTTTGTGCAGGGCCAGGAGTGGCGGGTGGAGCTGGGTGACACCCGTGCCTGTGTTCTTAGGCCCCAGGCCGCGCTCTGGGAGCCTTTCTGTGGAGTGTGGGAGACCCTGCAGGCGCCAGTCAGGGAACCGGCTGGAAGGCGTCTCGGCCGCTGAAGCGTGAGCAGGCTCAGCCGTGTAGCTGGGGACCCGGGCCGGGTGTGGGCCTTGGGTAGCAGGGAAAGGAGAGACGGCATCGGGCTTATGTAGGCTTGTCGTGTTCCTTGTGGAAGGAGAGCGGTGTGCTCTAGGCCACTCTCAGCCTGGTACCGCCCCGCACCTCAGACCCCCGCCTGCGTCCTGCCCGCACTCCTCGCGGGGCTTCCTCATCCCCACCTGCCCTGCGTCCACCACCTCTCATCTCCTACCTGGAGTCAGTCCCTCCTGCTCACCTCCCTCTCATTGTCTACCTCGCCATCACGCCTGCCTCCTTCAGATCCTTTCGAGTAAAGCAAAACCTGATTCCCTAAGAATCCTGCCTGTGCGTGGCTCACGCTTCCCGCGCCTCACTCCCCAGGCTGCACACCTGGCCCGCGCCCTCCGCCCCGGGGACCAACTCGTGGCTGGAGTCCGTGGCCTGTGCTCAGCCCGGGTCGCAGTGCACACGGCAGCCACAGCTTTTGCTACCGTGGGGCCTTTTCCCTATTCTCTGAGATTTCCCTCTCTCCTGGACGTCTCCGTTCTTTTTTGTCCCTTCTTTTACCTAAAAGTCAGTCCTTAACACCCTTCTCTTTCTCAACAGGCGGTTCCCAAATGTTGGCCCGCCTGTGGGGCCAGGTGGAGGGGGAGCTCAGGTTTAAAATGCAGCTTGCTGTGTGGTGCCCCCGAGACGCTCACGCGGCAGCTCTGCGGCAGGGCCCGGGAGCCTGCAAGCCCAGCACGGTCCCGCGTGATTCCCGCGTGATTCCCGCGTGATTCCCGCGTGATTCCCGTGCAGGTGGGCCATAGGCCGCATCCTGAGAAACTGCCCTCACTCTTAGGGGTCACACTCTCTCCTAACCTCACTGTCCCCCCTGCCCCGCCTCCTTTGCTCGCCACTGCCCACTAGCCCTGCTCTCACGGCCACCCCTGGGCAGGGGCCCCAACCAGCCAGGCCCCCGCAGCTCCCCCTCTCCCAAAGTGCACAGTGCTGCCAGATTGCTCTTCCAGAAACATTTCTGGTCACCCCTCCTGTTCAGTGACACCCAGTATTTGACCCGGGCATCAGGTTCCGACCCCCGAGCTTAGCGTTCACAGCCGTGTGCAGCCCCACCCGCAGCCACGCAGGGTTTCGCTGGTGCCTGCAGGCGCCCGCCCACCTGTGTACTTCTCCCTGCTAGCAACACCCGCTCCCAAAGGGCTTCCCTCTTCAAAGGCCGGCCGAGTCCTCTGTGCCCTTGCCCCGTGCTTCTGAGTAGGAGCGGCCCCATGTGCTCCGTGACACCACAGCACTTTGTGTCTCGCTTCTGGCACTTGCCGCTCTGGCTGGTGTCACCGCAGCTGATCGTGTACCGTGTCTTACCTCCCTTTTTAGACTGTGAGCTCCTCGCGGGCAGGGACCATCTGTGTTTACTCTTTGTATTTCCCGTGGCACCTAGCACAGTGATTTGCACATGGCAGGTGCTCAATAAATGTCTGCTCAAGCGAACTGGAGGACAGTGCCTTCTTGACTGCGGCGTCTGGCGGCGGGGCCCAGGAGAGGTCGCGCATCCCTGCCTGCTGTGGGAGACCTGGGCAGGGGTGGGGCGGCTCTGCCTGGCTCCCAGCCTGCTCCCTGCTCCCTGCTCCCTGCTCCCAGCCTGCTCCCGGCTCCCAGCACACACTGTCCCAGACAGACTGGTCGGGGGGTGGGCACCGGACCCTGCACTCCCACTTCCTGCGTGGCCCGAGCTGCTCCAGTCAGAGTTGTTCTCTGGGATTTTCCTCTCTGGCGGCGGGAAGCGTGGGATGACCCGCCCAGGTATGTTAGAGGCCACTGTCTGCCATGGCGGAAGCTGGTCTGTGGCAGGAAAGGAACAGAAACAAGAGATTCCTGGCAACACGAGTTCCGGGGTCCTGTTGCCGGGGAAGCCCGTCCCCAGATGTCACCACCCTTCCCCTTTTGGTTAAGCTAGTTCCTGTTGGATTTACTTTCCTTGAAATCAGGAGTCTGGAGTAACATGCATCACCGTCCTCAGCAAGGACTGCAGGTCGGCTGGGAGACGCTCCTCATGTTCAGAAAGGTCCCAAAGACTCGGAGTGGCCGTCCCAGTCGGAAGACGGTGCGAGAGCCCGACAGTTGCTGAGTAACTCCAAACTCACCCTCTGGGCCCCTCAGGGATCTCCCCGACCCCACCCTGCGCAAGCTGCTTCCTGCTGCCGCTCTTCCGGCATCCTGCAGCCCCTGGAGGTTGTGTCCTTGTTCCCTGACAGGAAGTGCTTTGCTCTATTCCCTAGCCGGGCAGAGGCCAGCCCTGCGCATTTGGACTCTGACCTTTCTGTCGGTTTCCTCATCTAAAATAGGCATAATAAAATAACGCTTCCTGCTCCAAGGGTGCCGTGAGGGGTAAGTGTGTTCACACCTGTGAGTTCACACCTGTGAGGTGCCCAGGACGGTGCCTGACCCACAGCCCCCTTCGAGGACGGCCTTGTCACGGCTCCGACTGCCAGCCCAGAGGACACCTATGGAAACCTGTTCCCCCTCCTTCCGATCCTCCCACACCTCTACTGGCCCGAGCTCAGGGACCTCATCTTCCAGGTTCTGAGCGTGCTCTGCCCCTGCCGGCCATCAGGAGGGGTGGACGGGGATGAGGGCGCTTGGGTCAGTGCCCAGCAGGGCTGTGGGAGTCCGGCTGTGGCCTGCAGAGGGCACTGTTCCTCTGACGAGGCTGGTGCCCAGGAGAGAGGACGGGGAGCCGGCTCGCCACTGCCTGCCCACATGGTGCCAGGAAAGTGAGTCCTGGCAGCCCCCACCGAGCCCGCGTCCTGTATGTGCCAGGCACGGTTTCGTCTCATGGAACCCTCACGACAGTCCCCTGAGCGGGTGCTGTGTCTCCGTTTTGTGGAGGGAACTGCGGCAGAGACGCTAGGGAACTTGCAGTGCTCAAAGCTAACACGCCCCTGAGTCAGGGTTCGCATTCCACTGGGCCATCCCACCTCCCCGGAAAGCAAAACTCCCCCAGAGGTGACTCAGCAGCCAGGATGGCACCCAGGATGGACCCCCCCACACCCCCCGAGAAAAGAATTGAGGGTCTGTGAGGGACGGAGGTGGAGGCTGTGCGCCCGCAGGCGCGGGAGGCTGCGGTGGGCCCGTCCGCCCATTGCTGTGGGAGATGCCAGGGGCTCTGCTGAAAAGGAAAAGTTGAGCGGAGCTGCAGAAGCGTCCTCGCAGCTGCTTCCGCCTCGCTGGAGGGACGCAGATAGTGACTGGCCCGTCACTGAACACCCAGGGCAGCCTTTCTCACAACGCAGGTTCCGCCCTCTTGACACCGTGATGCGGGGCGGGCGGGAGGGCAGGGATTTGCCCAGAGCGGCAGAAGTACCCACAGCCCCTCCCACCCCTGCTGCGTGGTGGCTTTCACTGCCAGGCACGGGAGTGCAGACCGCAGTCTCCAGCCTTAGGGGCTTTCCTCACCCGCCCCCATTCCCCAGGGGACCCAGTCTGGGGTCAGGCCTGGGCAGGCCCTGCCCTCCCCACTGTCCCCAGCTCCCCTGAAAAGAATGTGCTTGTCTGCCCGCCTGTCTGGCTCCACGATCAGTCTAAGGTTTCAGCCTCCAAAAAAGGCAGCGGGAAGGAGGGGGCCTCCCGCAGCTGCCCCCAGGGCGCTGCAGATGCTGTTTTGCTCACATGATTTCCTCCAGCCAGAGTGTCCCTCCAGGCCAGAGTGTCTCTCCACGCCAGAGTGTCCCTCCAGGCCAGAGTGTCTCTCCACGCCAGCGGTCCCCTCTCCGCTTGCCAGCTCCCCCGGAGAGCTGGGCACTCACTCTGGCTCCTGAGGCCAGGCTGAGGGACTCGGCCGGCGGCTGAGCAGCAGAGGCCGGGCTGGAGCCCAGGCCCCATCCCCTGTCCCCATCCCCTGTCCCCATCCCCTGTCCACCACTGACCTTGAGCAGCCACTGTGTGCAGGGGCCAGTGCTGGGGGAAGGTAGAAGACAGCCCGAATGGCCTCTTTTCTGAAGGGCCCCATGCGCGGCCAGCCCCTGGGTGAGCGTCACCTGCTCTGACACTGTGCTTGACCTTGAGAAAGTTACTCGGCCTCTCAAAGCCAGGGGTTCCTCATCTGTGCTGGGAGAGATGCCACCACCCTTACAGCGGGTGGTCTCAATGCTGGGTGTGCATCAACCCCCACCCCCCCCCCCGGGAGGGAGCCCTGTCACGGTGCTCGTGCCCGGCCACACGCCAGGCCCCGGAGAGCAGAACCTCGGACGTCGTAGTTTGTGCAGATCCCCAGGTGATCCCACTCTGCCCTCGAGGCTGAGCGCCACCACCCCACTAAAGAATGGCTGCAACCTGGGCTGACTCTCAAGACACTGGCCTGGCCCCAGGAGAGTCCTTCCCTCTCCTGACCGCCCACAAGTAGGAAGGCACCTTTGAGCCCGAGGGGTCTGTCATTGTCCGCTTAGAATGCACGAGGCCCCAGTAAGCCTCCCTCAGGGCCTCATCTGGCCTTTGGTGGTTTCCAGTCTACGACACTGCAGGGGCCAGGTGCAGAGGGGCGCACGGAGCTGACGGAGCCAGAGGACGCCTTTCGGCTCCCTCCTGTGTCCTGGGCGCCAGCCTTGGCTGTGCTGGGCTTTGGTTGTCCCTCCCGACCCCCAGCGCAGCGGTGCGTCCTCACTTCCTGGCAGAAGCTGGCTCGGATCACATCTGGGGATGGTTTCCGAGTGAGAAGCGGAGAGGGAAGGGAGCGACGGCACTCACTGCGCTTGCAAGCTGCTCCCACTAAACCGTCGCATGCGCTCACTGTCGGACACCCGCACAGCCCATCGCTGTCCCACGGCGCTCACGGGCCTGGGAGGCAGCCACGCCTCGGGAAGGGAAGGAGGAGGCCACGCGGTGGAGGAGCCCCATTGCACGGTGTGTCGGGAGGCCTGGCGGGGGGGTTGCCCACGACCATCAGCCATCGGGGCGGCAACACCGGATCCGGGTCTTATTGCCGAGTCAGTATTTCCACTGCCCCCCAGAAGACACCGGTGTGCTTTCCTGCAAGCATTTTCCAGTTGTCCGACACCTCCTGTTTACCCCCAGCCCAGGACTTTGGAGTCGAGGACCAGCCAGAGGGTCATGCACCTGCAGGGGCGGGACAGTGGAGAGTGACCGCCAGAATCACCTGGTCCCTGCCTCCCGGAATCCTGCCCTGACAGGGTCCAAGGACAGCGGGTAGGGAGAGGCCCTCGCCCACCACAGAAGTGGCCTCCGCGGAGGCAGTCGCCTATCCCAGACGTCCCCGCGCTCAGGCTTGGATTCATCCGCCACCCTCAGGTTTATCAGAATTAATATCCCCACTCGGGGCGTGGCATTTTGACCACCAGGAAAACTGCACCCTGGGGCCGGGGCTGGAGCCTGAAGACCAGCCCCAGCATGGATGACTAAGACCTGCCCTTCTCCAGCACCTTCCCGGGCCGAAGACCCAGGCCACGTGGTTTGTTCGCAGGTGCGGGCTACAGGGAACCCAGTCCCAGCCAGACCCGCTCACTGTCTTCTCATCTGAGCCCATTTTGCAGCAGCCCCGTGCAGTAGGTGAGGAAACTGAGGCAGGGTCATTCTGTGATCCACAGAGCCAAAACTTGAACCTGGGGCTCCACTCTCTCCCTCCACGGACTGGCTCAGGAAGCCATAGCTGGGCGGGCACTTGTTCATCCGTGGAGATCAGCAAGCCTCTGTTCATGCTGCTGAACACTAAGTGGGTGGGGGGAAGGGCCACCGTGGGGCCTGGCAGGGGCCCTGGGCAGGGGCAGCAGCGGCAGTGTGCCCAGGGCGGAGGAAATGAGGCAGGCGGGGGAGGCCGGGGCTGAGGATAGGCCCACTCCTGAGGGGGGAGCAGCAGAGGGAAAGGAAGGCCTCGGTGGGGAAATTTTTTCCAGGGAACTCAGAAGTTTCTTGAGGCTGGAGCGGTCAGGGAAGAGGGTTTGGCTCGATCCTACAGGCTGTGTTCTGCCTTCTGTCCCTCGGTGGGGGCGGGGGAGGGTGGAGGCCGGCGGGTAAACAGTCTGTTCTGGAAAAGCCCTTCCCCTGTCTGCGTTTCTGTGCCTTGTGACCACTCTGCCTCCCGCCCTCGCTGACCGTTGGAGCAGGAGGGCAGCCTGGGTCCCCAGTCGCTCAGCCCGACTCCTGCAGCGGCCGGAGCGGGTGGCAGGGTGGCCGGGGCCTCCCTGATGCAGTGCGCACGCTGAGCGCCCAGGCGTCCCTTCTGGGAGGCCCAGCCCGTCACAGCGTGTGGGGCCCAGGGTAGCACATGCTGCCTGGTGCCAAGTGGTCAGGGCTGAGTCTGCCTGAGCCCTCAGGCTGGGCTGGGCACCCCGGGCGGTGCCTCCGGCCTCACTTGCGCCTCCCTGAAGGGCCGGGCGAGGGGCGAGTGCGTCCTCCTGCCTGTGGCTGCGCGGGTCATGCCCCTCCCTGGTAGCAGGAAAACGCATCTGGTTCCTTTCTGGGAAAAAGACACGTTGGCTTGTTTTATGGGCAAAGATTCATTCCTAATCGTGACCTAATGTATATATGACTTCTGTTCAAGAGAATCCCGTAGCTACTCAGAGCTACTCAGAGCCTCAGTTTCCCCTGTGTGTACACTTGGTCACCCTGCTTGGCCAGATGACACCGTTGTCGCTTTATATCCGGCGAGCCCTGTGCAGTTGAGGAGGGGCTGGATCCTGTTCCTTCTGTGTCCTTGCCTGAGGTGTGGCTGGCACAGCCACGCCGTGAGCAGCCAGCTCGCTGCGTGCTCACAACCCGGACACCGTGTCCAGGACCCGGAAGAGGGAAGAGCATTTCGGCCCCCCTCGCGCCCCTCAGGCCCCGCCTCCCTCCAAAGTAGCTGCAACCTCGGCTTCTAATGGGCTTCAGAAAGGCTCCGCTCACCTGCCTGCTGCACAGGGGGAGCAGGCCCTTGGAAAGGCAGAGGCTCGAGGGCACCTGCGCGGGGGACACCTGACTGCAGGGGACACCTGACTGCAGGGGACACCTGACTGCGGGGGACACCTGACTGCGGGGGACACCTGCGTGGGGGACACCTGACTGCGGGGGACACCTGCGTGGGGGACACCTGACTGTGGGGGACACCTGACTGCGGGGGACACCTGACTGCGGGGGACACCTGACTGCGGGGGACACCTGCGTGGGGGACACCTGACTGCGGGGGACACCTGACTGCGGGGGACACCTGACTGCGGGGGACACCTGACTGCGGGGGACACCTGACCGTGGGGGACACCTGACCGCGGGGGACACCTGACTGCGGGGGACACCTGACTGCGGGGGACACCTGACTGCAGGGGACACCTGACTGTGGGGGACACCTGACTGCAGGGGACACCTGACTGTGGGGGACACCTGACTACGGGGGACACCTGACTGTGGGGGACACCTGACTACGGGGGACACCTGACTGCATGGGACACCTGACTGCCAGCTGAGGAGAAACCAGCGTCCCCCGCCCCCCGCCCGCGGCGTTTGAAGTGCTCAGACCCCCCGAGCCCCAGAGCGGGGGCCGCTCCCCTAGGGCTCTGACTTCCTGCCAAGGGGCACCAAGAGGGACCCCCACGAGCTCATCTACAGAGAACCAACCAGACACGGCTTTCCAAGAAAAAGACCAGTTTCCTTTCCTTTTCTTTAAAAACTGTATGAAATTGTCAGAACCACGTGCCCAGTTGGTGGATGAGAGAAAAGCAGCAAAAAGAAGGCGGTTTCAAGGTTTTAAGTTGGAACGGCTAACAATGGCCGTGCGTCTGGCCTGCGTCCCAGGCTTCTCGGAGGAAGGAGCTCCTCGCCACCCGCCCTGCCCTGGGTCACGGCAACCACCTGTCCGGAGTGGAAACTGCCTCCAGCCCAGGCTCCGCTGCCTGGGGAGGGTGGTTGACAGGCACCCAGGGTGGAAGTCCCTCCTCCTGCTGTCCACAGCCAAAGACTCCCCAGTGCGGGTCCCAGCTGCGCTGTGGACTCCCGTGGTCATGTCCCTTCCCCCCTCTGGGTGTCAGTGTCCCACTATGTGACACATACGTAAGAGTCCCCACACTGCACTGGACTGGACGGCTGTGAGACCCATGGAGGTAAAAGCACTGTGAGATTGGAGAGAGAGTTCTCTGGCATCAGCTCCAAGCCACCTCCTCCAGGAAGTCTCCCAAGGAGCTGCATCCCCACCCCGAGTGCAGCAGCCACTGCTGTTGTTTCTGGGACAGCGTCTATGTTCAGGCGCGGGGAGCACACAGCCGTGAACCACGCAGCGCGGCCTGGGCCCTCGTGGAGCTGTGGCTTTGCTCACTGACCTGGCCAGCATCTCCCTCGTGCTGGGTGAGCGTGCGTCGGGGCAGTCAGCAGGGCGGCACCTCGCACTTCGATGTTTTGCCAAGAAACTTTTGGTTGCAAGAACGGGCACCCTCCCAACCTGGCTGAAGCCACAGACAGATGTCTCAGGAGCACCGACAGCGTCTGCAGAAAGCCAGGCCTGGCACCAGGCGTCGGACTGCTGTCCCTGCTGTCCCTGCTGTCACTGCAACACCCTCTCCCTCTCTGCTGAGCCCCAGTCTAGCCCCAGTCACCGTTCTGGCTCCCCCAGGTCTCAGGGAGCATCCGAGGACAAGCCCTGCCCCCCAAGGCCTGCAGCTCTACCCTTTCCCCATGCCTGGAATTTCCTCTTGTCACGCAGAGCAGAAGAAGCCAAGAGCAGGAAGAACAGGCCGAGGCCTCCTTAGAAAACAAAGCTACACACATGGCCGGGCGCGGTGGCTCACGCCTGTAATCCTAGCTCTCTGGGAGGCCAAGGTGGGCGGATCGTTTGAGCTCAGGAGTTCGAGACCAGCCTGAGCAAGAGCGAGACCCCACCTCTAAAAATAGAAAGAAATTATATGGACAGCTAAAAATATATATAGAAAAAATTAGCCGGGCATGGTGGTGCATGCCTGTAGTCCCAGCTACTCGGGAGGCTGAGACAGGAGGATCGCTTGAGCCCAGGAGTTTGAGGTTGCTGTGAGCTAGGCTGACGCCACGGCACTCACTCTAGCCTGGGCAACAGAGTGAGACTCTGTCTCAAAAAAAAAAAAAAAAAAAAAAAAAAAAAAAGAAAACAAAGCTACACACATATTCACCCAGCACTTCCTAGGTGTTTACCTAAGAGGATGAAAACATGTCCACGAAACAAAGACTGTACAAGAATGTGTATAGCAGCCCTCTCCGTAACAGCCAAAGCTGGAAGTAATCAATCCGACAGGTAGATGAGCGAATTAGCTAACGGTGGAACATCCACACGGTGGAACATGCATGCAGTGGAACAGCCCTCAGCAGATACAGACCCGCACGTATGTACGTACGGCATTCAGACCACACCCAGAGGCGACCCTGTGGACGGATCGCACAGGCATGGTGTTGCATCTAAGAAGCTGGACCAGGGCTGGGCATGGTGGCTCACGCCTGGAATCCCAGCACTTTGGGAGGCCAAAGTGAGAGAATTGCTTAAGGCCAGGAGTTTGAGACCAGCCTGGGTGACACAGCAAGACCCTGTCTACAAAAAATAAAAAAATTAGCCAGGTGTGGTGGAGCATGCCTGTAGTCCCAGCTACTCGGGAGGCTGAGGCAGGAGGATCGCTTGAGCCCAGGAGTTTGAGGCTGCTGTGAGCTATGATGACGCCACTGCACTGCAACCTGGACAACAGAGTAAAACACTGTCCAAAAAAAATTTTAAAAAAGAAGCCAGACACAAAGAGTACACACTGTATGATTCCATTTATATGAAGTTCCAGAACAGGCGAAACTATTACTATATGGGAACAGCAATCAGAAAGTGGTCGGGAGGAGAGAGGCAAGAGGAACTTCCTGGGATGGTGGAAATGTCCCATGTCTAGCTCTGAGTAGGGGTTATGTGGGCGTATACAATTGTCAGAACACTGGACAACTAGGACTTGTGCATTTTAATGTATGTAAATAATGCTTTAATTTTTTTAAATGATTAAAGCTGAAAAAGGAAAGAAAGAAAAGGAGCAAGAGCCCTCAGGGCCGTGCAGGGAGACAGTGTCCTGGGTTTCCAGCCAGAGCCTGTCCCAGGCTCCAAGGAGCTTGTTTGTCCTGTTAGAAGGTAGCAGTTTCTAGGCCAGGAACGTGAATGTCCCACTTTGTCATTTTCACAGGCACATCCTCAAACAAGGAGGCCAAGACGGGGCGAGGGGGGAAGGACATGGGGAGCTACTTAAAGGCTCCTTAGCTGCAGCCTGGGAAAAGGCTCATTGACCCTTGGAATGTTTATTAAGCATCTACTATGTGCCAGACTCTGCGGCAGTCACTGGAGATGCAGCAGGGAGTGACCAAAAGGCCTGGTCCCTGCCTCATGGAACTCACTGGGAGAAACAGACATCGAACAGCTAATCACACCGGCCACCGTGTCCTCCTGGGGTGAGGACTTAGGAGGAGCAGCTCCGGGAGCTACAAGATCACAAGCCTGGGGTCCTCACCTCGCTTGGGTCTAGGGAGGCCTCTTGGAGCCCTGAGTTTTGCATGATGAGAAGGTATTGGCCAGGCCAAGAGTGGCGGGAGAGCATCCTGCCTCTAAGTTCCAGCACAGAGGGGCTAACGCAAGAGCCACCAACTCTAGGGCCTGAGAGGCCCAGGCAGGCGACAGTGAACAGAGAGGGAAAGTGTGGCACCCGAGCCACCGTGGGTGGGCAAGGGGACAGCAGGTGCACTGGGACATGGTCCACCTGCGGGGCAGGACGAGAGCTGGTCGTCTGGTCATCGACCTGTAGGGTCACAGGCCTGTGCTGCTCCATTTTCTCATTTGCCAAGAAAACCTGGAAATCCGGAGTTTTTAACATGTAAACTCAAGTCACTTTTTAAATCTTGCCTCCAAATTTTTACTCACTTCTATAGGTTCAAAGCAATCCCAATCAAAATTCCAGCAGGATTTTTTTAAAAAAATTTGTAAACCAATTCTAAAATGTATACGAAACAGCAAAGGACCTAGCATACCTAAAATCAGTTGTGAAAAAGAACAACCCAGTTGGAGGACGATTTGCCGATACAATGCAGCACAAGCTACAGTCATCTGGACATCGTGTTGGTGGCGAAGGATGGACACGTAGATCAGTTGAATAGATCAGTGTCCAGAAATTTGCTCACACAAATATGATTGATTGATTTTTTGCAAAAGTATAAAGACAATTCAATGGAGGAAAGATAGTCTTTTCAGCAAATGGTACGTGCGTGCGGCAGGCAGAATCTCAGATCCCCCGATAGCCCCTGCCTCCCGGTGGTCACACCCTTATGGAACCCCCTGCCCCTTGAGTGTGACTTGCTTCTAATCAGTGGGATATGGCAAGCTATGGGATGCTGTCCTCATGATTGCGTCACCTTATTTAAGATTCTGTCTCGCTAGCCGACTGCTCCGGACTGGCCTTCCTGGCTTGATAAGAAGCAGTCCTGGTGGGAAGCCCCCATGTCAAGGAATTGCAGGACACCTCCAGGAGCTGGGCCCTCAGTCCTCTAGCTGCAAGGAAATGAATTCCACCACCAACTGAATGAGCTTGCAAATGGATTCTCTCCAGTCAAGCCTTCAGATGAGAACACAGCCCAGCAATACCAGTTACAGCTTGGGGAGACCCTCAGAAGAGGACATGGCTAAGCCGTGCCCAGGCTCCTGACCCACAGGAACTGTGATGTAATAAACGTGTTAAGCTGCTAAGTTTGGGTTCACTTATTGTGCAGCATAAAAAACCAATACAATCCATAAACCCAAAAATGAACCTCCACCCATACTCACACCATATACAAAAATTAACTAAAAATAGGTCCTGTCTAAATGTAAAACTCTAAAACGTAAAGAAAAAAAAGGGAAACAGTGTACACAGCTGTGTATATTTGGAGGCGGTGGCCAAGATGGCAGCCGTAGTGGGGGTGGGGGAGAGCCCAGTTGTGGCCCATCAGGACTCAGGGTCCAGAGCTGCCTACGGTGGTACAGGGACAGCAGCAGCCTTGGCTCCAGGATCTCTGGTCTCCGCTGGTCTCCTCTTGCTCTCAGCCCCAGTCCCTGCGTATTCTTCAGTGTGGTCCAAGTCAGACTGGCTTAGTTAATGCCAGCCCTGGGGCAGAGTCCTTTGCCCCAGGCTCCTTCAAGCGTGGCTGACCAGCCTTTGGATGGGTGGTCCCCGGGCCGGTGCCCGCGCCCCGTCTGATCCGCGTCCACCCTTCTGCACGGCCTCCAGTCGACACCTGCTAGTGCGGGCTGTGGGGGGACGCTGGACAAGAGAGGTGCGGTGAGGGACGCATCAGAGAGAAACCCCGCTCTCTGTCCTCGGTCTCCTCTGCTGCCCAACAAGGCGCTGAGTCCCTTCCTTGCCCACATGCTGAGGCTCCCTAGAGACGGACCCAGGCGAGAGATCCCGTGGCCCCTCCCAAGCCATCCCGGCTGCCATCAGCGCCCGCCGGGCTGCAAGCCCAGGCAAGCGCAGCTTCCAGGAAGTCCCGACTGCGAAGGCCAAGAGTGGCTCTGTCTGTGGAAGACAGGTGCTGGGGGGGCAGGGGGGGCGGTGCTGAAAGCTACCTGGGGAGGGGCAGGGCCCAGCCCTTTCCAAGAAGCTCCTCCAAGGAAATAGGTGGCTCAGCCCGGCGTCATCACTGATGACCTGGGCCAAGGGGCCTCCAGGGGGAGTCAATTCCCAAGCACCTGCGTGTGCCAGAGGTGCGGGGGCCAGGACATGGGGGCTCTCAGGTAAGGACATGCAATGGCGGCTTGTGGCCCAGCAGCCCTTGTGGAGGGAGGCACAGAGGGGGGCCACCCAACCAGAGTTACGTGGAGGACGCTGGAGGGCGCTGGGTTTGCGCGCCGTGGCTGGTCCCAGATCAGTCACTGACACGGCCTCAAGCTTCCACCGCCTGCATCGTCACCTGTGGACGGAGCCAGGGACCAGCACTCCCTGGTTCTGAGAACGCTCTGCCTCCCTCGCTCCCCGAGGGCCTCCGTAAAGGATTACCCAGGCCGGGGCGGGGGCAGGTGGGTAGGGAGTGTGACTCCCGGATGTCCGAAGGTCACGGAAGCTGTTTCAAGAAACGCAGAAGGTCAATGTCAGTTCATTTGTTCTGTGGCCTCAGGAGCAGGCCCACATTTCCACCACGCTGGAAAACTGGAATGAAGAAAACCTGGACTTGTGAACAGGATCCTCACCCCGAACCAAGTGCTCTGCCAAGGCCTCCAGGAAGCTTACGCTGCGTCTGGGGGTGACCCGCCTGGGCCTCAGAGAAGAACTCGGGGCTGGAAATAAGGAGAGGTGGCGGCAAAGGCCCCTATGGGGGGAACCGCCTGGGCCTCACAGGAGAACTCGGGGCGAGAAGATGAGGAGAGGTGGCGGCAAAGGCCCCTATGGGGGGACCCGCCTGGGCCTCAGAGGAGAACTCGGGGCGAGAAGATGAGGAGAGGTGGCGGCAAAGGCCCCCGCGGCCTGTGGTGAAGTGAAGGTTGCTGTGCTGTGGGGGGAGGAAGGCCTTGGCGGGTGCTGCTCGTGTGCGGTTCACCCCGGGAGCTGCCTGCTGCCCTGGTGCTGGTGGGGCCTGCGGCACTCACAGAACTGACAGGTGCCTGTGCCCTAACGTGACAGGTGACAAGGGGAACCTGGAAGGCTTCCTGGAGGAGCAACTCGGGAGTGGGTGTGAAAGGACACAGCCCAGGGGCTGCAGGAGCCTGCGGAGGGACAGCAAGCACCCTCCCACCCCTGGTGGTGCCAGGTCCAGGTGGAGGCGGACCTGTGGGCCCAGGCCTGCCCCCCGCAGGAATTAGCAAAGTGTGTCCAGAAGAGTGGCAGAGACCAAAGTGTCCCCAGCCAGGAGGGAAGCCACCAGGTGGACCAGAGTCAGGCAGAGCACCGGAGTGGGAAATTCTCCCTGCTCGGGTGGCTGTCGGTTCCACCCTTGGCTGCCACCTTCCCCCTACCCTCCCGGAGCACCGCCTCTCTCGCTGCCGCCCGCCAGCGCGGAGCTTCCTGCCAGCAGGAGCAAACAGGAGGTTCCTGGAAGTATTTGGACTCCACCTCTAGGTCGCTGGTGCAGGCTCCTGCCTCTCACCAGCTTCATGCATTCATTCCTTCATTCACTCACGGCTCATGTTTTGTTTCGAACAGAGAGCCAGACGCTGTGCTCACTGCTGGGGACAGAACGGTGGGCACAGCAGACAAGGTTCCTGCCCTCGTGGGGCTTGCGTCCTAGTGGGGGAATGAGATTACGCAAACACATATAAATGGACAAAATGACAACAGTGTCACGTGCAAAGAAGAAACAAGTGTGGTGCTGTGAGCATCTGACCAGGGCAGGGCAGGAGCAGGCTGTCCGTCTGCGTAGCTGCGGCTGGGTAACAAATCACCTCCAAATGTAGGGGCTTCAGCAACAATAATCATTCATTGTCTCTCACATTTCTGTGGTTTGGAAATGTAGCAAGGGCTCTGTGGGCTGCCCTGTCTTTACCCCATGAGTCTAGGGGCTCGGCTGGGTGCTGGGACCATCTGAAAGCTCATTCCCTCCCACGTGGCCTGGCTGCGGCTGTCTGGAGCTGGAGTTAGCCAGGTTCCCGAAGGAGCGTCCCAGCTGAGGGACTCACATAAGGGACAACCTGCGGAGTGGAGAACATGTTGGATGGGGCAAGACTGGGACGAGTGAAGACAGACACATGGGTTCCTCCTGTGTCTGAGAACACACGTGCCTGGAAACAGACGAGAGAATGATCGCACCCGCGGGCACCAGAAAAGCTCCCAGAGAAGGCTGGCTGGGACTGGCAGGGTAGGGCCAGCCACAGAGGGAGAGGAAGCCAACGTGAGCAAAGGCCTGGCCACGAGAAACCACTCAACCTGTTAAGAAACCTTGTCAAATGTCTGCAACAGGTACAAATCCACCCGAGGCATTCGAGGTGAAATAAATGTCATATTTCTTGGCACTTCTAAATCACATTTCTTTCTAAAGCAAATTAAATCCGTTTGGAACCCCCATTGGCCACAGTTGCAGAGACACAATACCAGCCACATTTTGTGGCCTTTCCCCCTGCCTGGGCTGTGCAAGGACTCCAGGACTTTGCCATCCGGACCCCACAGGGCAAGGCTCCACCTCCTAGCTGGGATGTCCCCCTGCTGGGCTCCCGATTTGAAGACAGATGTGTCTGGGTCCAGGAACCAGCTGTTGTTGAGGCTGTCAAGGACAGGACATCACACCTCTGCCACCCACGGACCAGTCACCTCCAGGTGCTGGGTATGAGGGGTGCCAGGTCTCCACCACACGGAAAATGCCCCCTTCCTGGAGGCCAGCTCCTTGTGCGGGGCCCGTGCTCTGCCCACCTCTGCAGTCCAGCGCAGTCCTGCCACTGGGCCTCCACGGTCACAAGGCAAAGCCTCTCTGAGCAGTTCCGCCTGAAAACACACAAGCCCTGGTTTCCTCCCCTGGGCCTGGGGCACAGGCCTGACCCCTGACCCTGCGTCCTGAGGGCTGCGTTGACCTCCCTGTGGCATCGACAACAGTGCAAAGCACACCCCAAGTTCCATGTGTGAGTCAGTCATCCAGCCACACGTCCTGAAAGGAGAGTGTGGTGGGGTCTCAGCTTCCCCAGCAGTGGAGGCCAGGGTTGGCCCAACCGTCCAGACGCTGTGTGAACGGAGCCGGATGCAGCGGGCACCGCAGCAGCAGGGAGGGAGCCGTGATGAATGTACACTGGGAGGTTAGACTGGACCAGTGTGATGGACTTGAAGGTGGCACAGGGACACAGTGCCACCCCCTCCCTCCTCTCCATCCTTTGGCCCCACTGCCTTTCCCTGGGGGGAGGGCCAGGGCCACACATGCCGTCCCTCAGTCGGGAGCACTCCCTCAGCCACCCACCCACCCCAGGCTCCCTGCTCACCTTTCCTTGTTAGCTCAGACTCATGATCCAAATAACTCAGGCAACCTGACCCCCAGCACAGGCCAGGATCTTCCGATGCCCAGTCACGGAACGGAGCCTGGCATGGAGGAGGCCTTCAGTACATCTTTGTGGCATAAAGGAGAGCCTCGAACCTTATATCTTTTATCGACATTTACCAATTGCTGACATGTTGCCACTTTGCTGTATCTTGATGTATATACTCGTATGATCAGTATTATTTGCTGGCCTTTGAATAGTAAGTTAGAGCCATCATGACCCGTCACCCTTAAATACTCAGTTGTGTCTCCTAAGAATAGAACATTCTCTTACACAACCACAATTTAAACATCAATTAAGGAAATTTCATACTGACACACAATTGTTAGCTAAAATATAGTCCTTCACAGCAGGTTGTTTTTTGTTTGTTTGTTTTGTTTTGTTTTTTGTTTGTTTGTTTGTTTGTTTTTGATCCAAGAGCCAACCTGGGATGCCACTGAGTTGTCATGTTCTGCTCTTTCAGAGAACCAGCGTCCCCAAAGCCATCTCCCCTCCACCCCCCAAGCCCCGTGACTTGAGCCATCACCTCTCTGCAGCTGTGCCTCTTCCTCCCCTCGCTCCAACACCATCCTGCCCCGCTCCCACTCTGAGTAGTTACGCCCTCACTCCTGCCTGCATCCCCAGCTCCCCCAGAACGGGGCTTCTGGTATCCGCCTCCCCCAGTGTCAGGCCCAGCACGCGGTGAATGCACCATGGAAGAGGGGACAACACTCTCCAGGGATCAGCCAGACCTGGATTTCAGCTGTGGCTCCATCAGCCTCCGCTGCTGTGACCTCCCTGGCGTTGTCCAGCAGTTGCTCTGAGCTGAAGACCCTACTATGGGGTCTCCGCCAGTCCGGTCTCTGAATGCCTGGCACACAGCAAGCCTGGAAGGGAGGGAGGGAGGGTTGTCTGTGGCACCCTGTAGAGTTCAAAAACTAGGAGGACAGTGGCACACCCGTGCTCAGCTCCTGGACACCCCTCTTGGCCCCCACCCCCTGCAGCTCCACGCAGCCTGACCCCCAAGCTTGGTGGGGAGAGAGCCCCAGGTTAAGGAAAGCACCCTTAATGACTCGAGAAAACAAGTGGGTCTGGAGCCAGCTCCCCAGATGGAGAGCTGGGACTTACGTACCTTTGAGAGAGACCCTGCCTATCATTTGTCCAGACGCTTCACAGACATGATAACCTGGCCACAGTTAGGCCAGCCAGGGAACACCCCATCCCTCCCCACAGAAGCACCCGGGATCCCATCTCCTCGAGCCCCTCTGAAACCTCCACCCAGGCTGGGGGGGTCTGAGGCTTCCCACCCTCCCGCAGTCGGAAGGACGGGATGCCCCAGGAACGCGGTTGTTTGGTATCAGATTCCTCAGCAACATCTGGATCCAATTTAGCTGCAAACACTGAAAGGGAGGCCTGGCTGCCAGCCAGCACCCCGGGGGGGGCCCAGCCCGCCAACACCCTTTCCACAGAGATAGGGTTGCAGAGGACTCAGCTCAGGCCCACCTAGCCCCCTTGTTCCTTTCAAGCACCCTGGGGAAGGAGAGGGGGCGACTCCCTGGCAACCCAACCTCGGCCTCCAGTAGACCTGTTTCACCGCCTGCCTCTCAAGTTTTCCAGAGCATTAGTGACCGCCACCCTGACAAGGTGGCAGGAGGCTGGAGGCCTCTCTGCCTGCATGAGGTTTTGGCTTCCGAGGGCACCATCTGCACCTTGTGCAAAGGGACATACACATACTCATGCTCTCCCCCCACACACGCACACCATGCCACTCTGCACTGACTTCCAACAGGCCCTGCACTTAGAAACCCTAAGCTCTCAGAGCAGGCAGAACATCTAGCAACAACCCTCATGGTCCAGCGGGGGCAGGCTTTGGCAAAGGTCAAACAGCAAATCAGGTCACGGTGCACCGCACCATGAAGGCATAACATTTACCAATGATGATAGTGACATTGTGTTTACTGGGCACCTACTTTAAACCAGGTCCCTTGACGGGTATTTGAAATATAGTAGTTCTTTCAAGCTGGGTAAGTATTTTGCCCAAAGCCACATACTTAGTAAGTGGCAAAGCTGCGTTCAAACCCAAGTGGGCCAGACATGGAATTACAGGATTCCTCCCCTGCAGGTCCCCATGCCTGGAATTCCACCACTACGTCTTCCCAAGCTCTGTTGTTGAAAACATAAATGGTCCCGGAAAGTTCCTACCGTAAGCCATTCCCAGCCAACCCCTGAGGGGCAACAGGAGGGAAGGACACCTGACCGGGCTGTGGGGCCTCCAAGAAGGAGGCGAGAGGGTGTGAGACACTCTCTCCAGCTTTCCCAATTCTTCAGCCTTAGAGCTTTGAACTGGAAGTTGAGGCCTCCTGGAAAGGCTTCCTGGGGAGCTCCCGGAACATCTCTCTTCTGCGGGAAGACAGTCTTATGGCTGTGCTACCCTGGGGCCGGGCACGGGGAGTGGGTGTTCATAGATGAAATCCCTCTGGGACAGTTCAGTCATTTATACCAAGAGCTTTTCAAATGTACTTCCTGTTGACCCAGCCTTACTATGCAACTTCCGTGCCGAACTTAAAGCACCGTAAGCACTAAATCCTTAATAAAGAAGTAAAAGAACAAGTTACCAAAGGTATGTAGAGACTGATACCAAAGACACGGCTGTCTAGGGAGTATGAGAGACTTTGATGTTCCCAGTGTTCGTCCTCATCTTCCCTTTTTTCTTTTCTTTTCTTTTCTTTTCTTTTTTTTTTTTTTTTTTTGAGTAGATATATGTAGAAAAAGCCATCATTCTTGTCCCTGTGACACTCACCCCCTTCTTCTCATAGTGACAACCCTGCTCTCCCTCCTCCACAGCAGCCCGTGTATTTCAGGCCAGGAGGGCTGGTGACTCAGGCTCGGCCTCTTTGAATCCTCCCACCAAGATGGTGATTGGTACAGGGATGAACACGTGACTCAACCCAGGCCAATAAGATTCAGTTCTGAGACTTTTTGTTGGAACTTTGGGAAAGAGAAACTCTTCTTCGCAGATGTGAGGAAGCTAGCAGATGAGCCTGGCTGTCCACAGCCAGCCCACCACCCAGCTCCGCGGTGGGGAGCACTGCCTCCTTCCTCATCACTGAGCACGATGCATGCAATCCCAGCTGAACTCCTCCCACTCTCACCCACAGCCCCTGAGGTTCCACCTTCATTGCTCCTTTGGGTCATATACGCCTTCCAGACCCATCTGGCCCCACTTGCTGTGTGGCTTGACGGAAATAACACCAAAGCAGGAACTAGGAATCCAGTGAGGACCAGCAAGATGAGGTTTCAGGGAAGAAGGGTTGTCCCTCTTGCTCTTGGTGGGAAATCAGGCACCAATGGCTTTGGACAGCGTCCAGGTTCTTTTCTCCATCCCCTGTAGCTCTTGAGTGTGTTGAAAACTTCCCTTGGGGGGCGGGCAGCGAGGGCACATGGGGGTCAGAATGCTTCCAGATGCAGACAGGAAATGTGAGACTGTCACAAAATGCAGGTGGAACGAGATGAGACCTTGCTGAGCCTGAAGAACTGAAATGCACAGACTGGCTTCAAGGGAGTCTCTGGCAGGGTTAGAAGCCAGAAGTTTTGCTCCTTACTCTAAGCAAGATGTAGTTTGTGCAAAATAGCAGAACATAAGAAAAAGAACATGTTCTGGACTGGGTGAGCACCAAAATTAGCCAGAAGAGGCTAAATGAACTTTTAAACTCATTTGATTTAGATTCTGCTCATGCATCTGATGGAAACTGCTGGGAGACCCAAGCAGGGGTTGGGGGTCCCCACAAGTTCCCACCCCCTTCATGTTCTCTCTCACCCATGACATCTGCAGCCAGGTGCTGAAATCACAGGATACCTAATGAAAATGTGCCTTAGTTGTAGTGGCAGCTGGTAAGAGTTGAGACTGTGGATTCATTAAGGAGCAGCTGGTTAACAGTCGGGCCCAGAGGCCTTTCCTGGTCATTTGCTGGGGAAAGTGTCTTCCCCAGGAAAACAGGTTGCCCAGCTGGGAGCATCGACTTCCGTTTTGGTATCTACAGAGTTCTGTCTGGGATGACCACGCACATTTGTCCCATTGGTTTGGAATTTAGATTTGGATTGCAGTGACAGGTTATTGCTGTCTAACATGCTCATTTCTTTTTCTTGTTGAAAAGCTCCTAAAGGGATTTAGAGGTTATTTTTGAGCTATGAGATGCTCCTCACTTTTTCAGCGTTAGGAAAAACACTGTGCTAGTCGCAGGCCTGAAGAATTATAAACGTGTGATTTTAGTTGAGAATGCGTTTTTTATTTTTCTTTTTTCCTTTTTATTTAGAAGCTGGTGTTCAGTCTCTGACACCACGTTGGCAGGAAGGGAAGGGGATTTAACTCGGCCACCTGCCTGGGAATAAGAAAAAAGTTCTTCCTTCCTGGGGTTGCCAGTTTATCTAGGGCTACAGAGAAAGAAATATTCTTAGGTCATTTTTATTTCCTTTAAATTTTCTCTAAAATTTTTACCAAAATATTACAAACACATTTTTTTTAAAAGTCAAGGAATACAGAAGAGCTAATAATGAAATGCAATTGCCCTGCCCAAGTCCTGCAGCTGCTCCTGAGAAGGAATCTCTCGAAACGTCGCCTTTTGGTGTGGCCCTCTACCTTGCTACTACTCAGCCTATAAAGCTGTTTCTGCCGTTGTCGTTTTGTTGAGGTATAATTCACATGCCATTAAATTCGTCCTTTGAAAGAGTGCTATTCAGTAAGTTTTTGTATATTCAGAAAGCTGTGTACCTATCACCACTATCTAATTCGGGAACATTTCCATCACTCCAAAAGGAAACTCCATACCCACTGGCCGTCATTCCCAATTGCCTGTACCCCAAACCCTGGAAATTACTCAGCTACTTTACATTTCTGTGGATTTGCCTATTCTGGACATTTCATATCAATGGAAGCACATAATATGTGACCTTTTGTGACTTGCTTCTCTCACTTAGTATAATGTTTTCAGGATGGATTTATGTTGTAGCATGTATCAGAACTTCATTCCTTTTTATGGCTGGGTAACATTCCATTGTATGGTTATACCATGTTTTTAATTTATTCATTAGTTGATGAACGTTTAAATTGTTTCTGCTTTGGGCAGTTATGAATAATGAATGTTGCTATGAACATTCATGTACAAGTGTTTGTGTATACATATGTTTTCAATTTTATTTGGATAGCTATACATCTGGTTTTGATTTATCCCTTTAGACTTCCTGTTACGAGAAGTATTTAGCTTGTTTATAATACTCTCTCCTTCCCTGCCTCATCCTACCAATATAGTTTCTACTTTTGCTTCCTCTGTTCATTACATTTCTAACTATGGTGGTTGCAATTACTTTTCACTCATAAAAACCTGATTACAGCAGCTTAAACACACAAGGAAATATTTTTACTCACTTAACAAGTCCAGTTTATTGCTGGTTCAGCTGCCAAAACTGCCAGCAGGGGCCCAGGCCCTCTGCCTTTCCTCTCTGCTGTCCTTCACAGACTAGGTTTTCTATTCATGCACATCTTTGTTTGGTTACAAGATGCCTGCTGCAGCTCCACGCATCACAGCTGTGCACAAAGAATGGGGAAGAAACGGGAGCTGTCACGTTTTATCAAGAAAGTATAAGCTTTCTCAGACCTCCTCCACTAATCCCCCAGCAAAGCAAACTTTCACTTAAATCTCACTGGCCAGAACTAAGTCACATGGCCGTACATAGCTGCAAGGGAAGCTGGAAAAACCTGCAAGAAGCTGGATTAGATAATTGGCTTAGGATAGTGGTTCTGAAGCCTGGCTGCATATTAGAATCTCCTAGGGATATTTTAAAATGTCCTGCTCTGTACATGGCCTTATCCTGGTCCAGTGGTTCTCAACCAAGGGCAATGTGGCCATGTCTGAGTACATTTTTTATTGTCATAACTGGGGGTGGATCGCTACTGGCATCAAGTAGGTAGAGGCTGGGATGCTGCCAAACATCTTAAAATGCACAGAACAGTCCTCGACAACAAAGCACTATCCTGTTCAAAATGTCAATAGGTCAAGGTTGAGAAATCTTGCCCTAGACCCGTTAAATTATAATCTCTTCTAGGAGGTTCCAAGGTGCAGTCAGTGTTGAGAATCATTGGTTTACGAGTGAGCTGTTATGTGTGGTTGGCCATGCTGCTGCCCTGAACAACACTGGGTTCTGTCACAAGGAAGCAGAGGGAAATGCAAACTGGTTAGTAGTGTGTCTGTCCACCAACCTTTAGTCATGTACTATTAATGACACTTTCACCTCTAATTCTATTAACTACGTAGTGCCTTTTGGTTCCTTCTTCAAGAGATAAGACTATTAACCCCTCATCACTTTAAGTTCTTCTCTTCTACTTTTCAACTTCTATCATTTGAACTTTCACTTTTAGATTGACAAAGTTAATAGCATTTTTTGTCTTCTAATCAAAACTACATCTGGGCCGGGCGCGGTGGCTCACGCCTGTAATCCTAGCACTCTGGGAGGCCGAGGCGGGTGGATCACTCGAGGTCAGGAGTTCAAGACCAGCCTGAGCAAGAGTGAGACCCCGTCTCTACTAAAAATAGAAAGAAATTATATGGACAACTAAAATATATATATACAAAAAATTAGCCGGGCATGGTGGCGCATGCCTGTAGTCCCAGCTACTCGGGAGGCTGAGGCAGTAGGATCGCTTAAGCCCAGGAGTTTGAGGTTGCTGTGAGCTAGACTGACGCCACGGCACTCACTCTAGCCCGGGCAACAGAGTGAGACTCTGTCTCAAAAAAAAAAAAAAAAACTACATCTGTACATTATCTAGCTATAGATTCTTTTTTTTTTTTTTTGAGGCAGAGTCCCACTCTGTCACCCTGGTTAGAGTAGTGCCGTGGCATCAGCCAAGCTCACAGCAACCTCAAACTCCTGGACTCAAGCAATCCTTCTGCCTCAGCCTCCCGAGTAGCTGGGACTACAGGCATGTGCCACCATGCCCGCCTAATTTTTTTCTATATATTTTTAGTTGTCCAGCTAATTTCTTTCATTTTTTAGTAGAGATGGGGTCTCGCTCTTGCTCAGGCTGGTTTTGAACTCCTGAGCTCAAAAGATCCGCCCGCCTCGGCTTCCCAGAGTGCTAGGATTACAGGCGTGAGCCACTGCACCTGGCCAAGCTATAGATTCTTAAAGTTGAAATTTACCGAACAGGATTTATGACAATATAAATGTTCACTGCAGAGCCAAGAAATGTTTTTAATCTTTGTTTCCTTTCTTTACCAACTTTTTGTTTTTCCTGGAGTTTGTAATTTTATTTTTTTCCTTGTACTATTTGACTTAGGCCATTTTAAAGGGTTGTTCATATAACCCCATTTCTGGGCCAGGTGCCCTGGCTCATGCCTGTAATCCTAGCACTCTGGGAGGCCGAGGCGGGAGGATTGCTTGAGGTCAGGAGTTTGAGACCAGCTTGAGGAAGAGGGAGGCCCCATCTCTACTGAAAATAGAAAAATTGGCCAGGCGTGGTGGCGCACACCTGTAGTCCCAGCTACTCAGGAGGCTGAGGAAGGAGGATCGCTTGAGCCCAGGAGTTTGAGGTTGCTGTGAGTTAGGCTGGCACTACGGCACTCTAGCCTGGGCAATAGAGTGAGACTCTGTTTAAAAAAAAAAAACAAACCCATTTCTATCTGGCATAAAAGAATCAGCAAGGAAGAAATAAGCACTAAAACTAGACCAAGTTCCTTGGGAACTGGAAGCTTTCACATCACCTGCTACTTCCAATGAGATAAAAAAAAAAACCAACAACTGAGGAATCTAGTTAATGTGAAGTTGGCCAGACAGAATATGCCCAATATTGTGGGTTCGATAAATAAATAAATATTTGGTACATGTTGTTAAGTGTTTGCATCTGTTTGGGAATATTCTCACTGGATGCTTCTAATGTAAATAGGAGGAAAATCTTTTACTGATTCATTTGTCAGATACAATGTGGTTTTATATACTATGCAATGGTGAAATAGGGCTGTAGCGATGGATCAGCTAGCCTTTTGACAATTGTAAGTAATTTCAGTTGTAACGGATCTTTGTCATCGTGGACTGCTCTACAGCCGGAGAACAGTAAGTGAACTTACATTCAGACTTGCTACACGTGGGAAGCGAGTCCCACCATTGTGAACATCTGGGCGCAGCTGCAGCAGGAACACGCTGTGACCTCCAGCCTGCCGAGCGTCCATCCTGATTGCAATTCCACATGTGAATCCCTTCTAGAATTCAGTGGTAATTTCAATAACTTTATGATGTGCTGCCGAGAGCTCTGCAGAGCCACTGCAGACGGACATCTGGATTCCCAGTAGCTGCATAATTCAACCAATCTTATAGGTAATATAATATCACATTTCCACAGACTACTTTTTTATGTAGTATAGTTATATTTTATGTTACTCTTGATTGACTAATTTTTACTGACTTAAAATTTACATATAGTGAAACATACAGAATCTTAAGTGCAATTCAAGGAGTTTTGACAAATGTATATATCTATGTAATCAATATCTTAACTGGTTATTTTCTCCTTTGGGAATTTAGGGTAAATATGAATTTAAGTTAATGCTCAAATATCTTTGAAAAGTTTTTTGTTTTGGTTTGCTTACTAGGAAAGGTTTTTTTTCAATTGTGGTAAAATACACATAACAAAATTTACCATTAGTGACATTTAGTACATTTATTACATTGTGCAACCATCCCCACCTCTAGTTCTAGAACATTTTAACTACCCCAGATGGAAACCCCATTAAGCAGTCACTTCCATTCCTCCTTTCCCCAATCCTCTGGCAACCATTAGTCTGTTTTCTAACTCTATGGATTTGCCTATTCTGAATACTTCGTATAGATGGAATCATACAATATTGGCCCTTGGTGTCTGGTGTAATGTTATCAAGGGTCATCCATTTTGTAGCATGTGTCAGTACTTCCTTTCTTCTTACGACTGAATAATATTCCATTGTGTGTATGTGCTACAATTAGTTTATTCATTCATCTGTTGATGGACATTTGGGTTTTTCCCATCTTTAGGCTACTGTGGACGGTGCTGCTATGAACATTCATGTACAAGTTTTGTTGAACACTTGTTTTCAATTCTGAAAAAGATATTATTTTATGTGTCACCTAAGTAGCCCAGATCTAAGTATCTTCAAGATAAGAGCTGTATTGGGACCTGCTATTTTGTTCCTTCGCTGCCTATTACTTGTTCTAAACAAAACAAAACAAAACAAAACAAAAAGAGCAAGTCAGTGGTGAAACCGCCAAGGAAGAAAAGGTAAACAGTGGTCATGCTGTTCGACATGACCTTTGACAGCCCTCTTGGCCAGTGCTCAGGAACTCGAAAATCACAGAAATGGAGAACAGAAAAATGGTGCATTTTTAGTTATTAAAATCACAAAGTTTCCCAGCACTGTGTGTGAAAGGTTTTGATTCCTGTGTCTGTGTCCAAAGTGGACTGCTGTCGGAACCACGATGGCTTCTCAGGGCTGGTTGCAAACCAGGCTGAAATGTATAAAAATGGTAAAATGATAACTGTCCAGTTATCAGTCCTGGAAATGGATAACATGGCAGTGCAGTGGGCCGATTTTAGGAAGGAGGGATGAAGTGAGCAGGGATGTTTTCAAAGGTTTGGGATTTCTGTAGGGAGAGGGAAGGAAGCCAGCTTGTGGGGAAAGGTGGCCAAGCAATGAGGAGTTGAGAAGGAAAAGCCATAATCTCAGCGTTTCTGAAGAAGCTGAGTCTATAAAAATTCTCAAGTCCTGAAAAGAGAGTGTTAACATGGTATGTTCTATAACATAGTTATAATGCTCTTGTGAATTTTCAGTATTGTTTAGAGAAAATACTATCTATTGATTGAACCAAAGTAGTATGAGAGTTTTCTACTAAGATTTTGCTCAAAGTGCCAAACTAATTGATTTTGCCCTACAAGCCATTTGACATGCTCTAGTTATTTGATTAGACACTCAAAATGTTTGCAGTTTTTGAGCAGAAGGTAGCACTTGATCAATGTATTAAGCAAGAGGAGTCTATCATAGAGCTAGTTTAAACTCTTAGTGTATACACAAGCTTACCAGCTGTAGAGCATAAATACCCAAGATAACACATCCACCTGCCTTTATCATGAGGAAAGTTGGTCTTTTTCTTAGATTAAAGGAATATTGGGGAAATATTTTAACTAAAGATAAAGGATAGTGATATGTGTTCCCCTGGTCCACTCATGTCTTCTATTTGAAATTTTAATTTTTTTTCTGAGACAGAGTCTCGCTCTGTAGCACAGGCTGAGTGCCGTGGCGTCAGCCTGGCTCACAGCAACCTCGAACTCCTGGTCTCAAGGGATCCTCCTGCCTCAGCCTCCCGAGCAGCTGAGACTACAGGCATGCGCCACCACGTCCGGCTAACTTTTCTACTTTTAGTGGAGATGGGGTCTCACTCTTGCTCAGGCTGGTCTCTAAATCCTGACCTCAAGCAATCCTCCTGCCTTGGCCTCCCAGAGTGCTAGGATTACAGGTGTATGCCACCGCACCCAGCCATCAATATAACTTTTTAGGAAATATATAAAAAACAAACAAACAAACAAACAAAAACACCTTAAATGAAAGGGTTCAGAGCACTTCAGGGCTGGTGAGCCATCTGGGTGTTGGGGTGGCAGGGAGCCTCCCCCCGGGCCCCCGTATCCTGCCCCATTCATCTCTTCTGTGTGGCTGCTGCCGAGCTGTGTCCTTACGATAAACTGGGAATGGTAAGTTCTGTGAGTCATTCTAGGGAATCAGCAGACCTGAGAAGGGGTCATGGGAATTCCCAGCTTCCTCCCTGTCGGCAGGAGCACGGTGGCCCGGGACTGTGAGCGGTGTGTGCAGTGGGGCAGTCTCCTGGGACCGGGCCTCGCCGTGTGGGGGCTGAGGCTCACTGCAGGTGGACAGTGTCAGAACCGAGCTGAGCTGCTGGGCGCCTAACTGGTGTGGCAGAGCTGGAGCAGTGGTGCTGCACACGACGCCACGCACCTGGTGCCAGGACGCTGAGCACAAACAGCTCACCAGCCGCTGAGCGCAGGCAGCAGAGGAGCAGGGGAGGCCCCAGAGCGTGGGGGCCAGCGCCGTGTCCGTGTTCAGCAAGCAGGCTTTTGCTCTACGGGCGATCGTTTCCTGTTTAAGGGACAGATGTTGGCGGTTACCAAGCTCATGAGAGGAAAAGCAAACCCTTGCGTTCTGGAGGGGACAGCAGTTAGGCAATGCTAAGGCCAGATACAATCCCTGAGCAGCCAGGCCAAGGACTGGTGCAAAGAAGTGGTGACCTCACAGATTTGGGGGCAGGAGGGAATGAAATCACATATCTAAAACTCCCGGCACAATGCCTGAAACAACAGATTTGTCCACAGTCATCATGGACCAAGAAAACAAAAGCCCAGGTTTCTGGATCACATTCCGATAACATTCAGCCATCTTTTCATTTTGCGGCCTGAAAACTTGTTCCTTTGGATGAAACCCTGTGCCTAGAATCCAGCAAACAGGGCAGGAGGTGCTTCGTGATAATGAGATGCTGCTTGGGAAATAGGAAATTATACAATTCCAACCCACCACTTGGAAATGCATACATTTTAGCTATTCCTGGTCTCTGATGTGGTTACTGGAGCTGGAACATATAACACATTCAGATAATACATGATCAGTCTCCTTCATAGGAAAACAAGTTCCCAGTGAACTAATCGGCTAGTCACATTGCAGAGGGTGTTTGTGCTATTCGATTGGTCCCTTGTGCCTGTGTTAATGTGCATGTGGGTGTCACCTGTCCCAGCACCTGCGGATTCCAGATGCGGCAGCCCCCTCAGCCACGCAGCCTGACACCCTCCAGGTGCTGGGCTCAGCGCCAGGCCCTCGGGGGATCAGACCTGATCCCACAGGGGGCGAGATCACCGTGAGACTGAAGAGTGTCAGCTGGCTTGTTCATTTGATTTTAAAAAAAGAAAAAAAACTCTACTCCTCGAGAACAAAGGGTGAAAAGCAAACCCCCAGGGCCTGGACTTGTTTCCGACTCTATTATTTTACTTACATATTTTAAAATGCTTAGTCAATATGGGAAATTGCACCATTGCTTAGCAACCAAATTTATAGAGCAAATGAGATCTGCAAGATCCATGCCGGCAAGCAGGACTCTACGGGGAAGGTCCGGTCAGGGGAAGGGTCTAGGAAGACAAAGCTCAGGGCCGACTCCCCTCTGGGCTTACATTTGCCCCCTCGTAATAATCCTATTTGGCATGAATCGAGCTCACTGTGGCAGAGGCGCTGTGCAAAATGGCAGGTTTCATGGTCTCATTTGTTGCTCACAGCAACCCCAGAGGCAGACAGAATAATGACCTCCGTTTTCTCACAAGCATAGAGAGGCACACAGTAAGGTCAGTATGCTGGTCAGGGTTACCCAGCCAGTAGTAAGTGGTGGATGCAGAATTCGAACTCCAGACCCCAGGTGTTCTGCTATTATGCATACCGACCCAAGAGTGCAGCTCCTTGTGTCCCAAACATCCAAATAGTGCAGTTTACAGGAAAAGATGTGACTTGGGGCTAAATGATGCAGACAATGAATTCCATTTTTTCCTTCCTTGAGAGATACAGTCATAGATCATTGGAACTGAGGGGTAGCAGAATATGCTGCCCCAGAGTATACCACTTTGGCATAAGGGTTATCTTGAGCTGAAGACACCTGAGAAGAAGCAGACACAAGAAAAGCTTTCTGCCCTCCCCTTATTTGTCTAAAAGCAGGACATACATTTGTAAAGATGTCTCCCCTCCCCTCTCTACCAAGAAGGACAGAAGTTAATCACTGGTGACAACTCTAGATGCTTATCAGCCCAGAGAGGGTACCAAAGAAACCGACATTAAAAACCTTACTGACTGGCCCTTATCTGTTAGTTTCTCATATATTTGGCTTCTCACAATTTACTAGCAGCTCAAAGTCCTTTTCCTTTGTCTTGTCATGTCTCTAAAACTTTATTGTTCTTTTGCCAAGATTCCGCATACGCCCAAGTTCTGACAACCCCTTGGAATTCGTCATCACTGGGATGTGCTCCCACGGTATGTGCAAAGCATGCGTTAATGAACTTCTGTTTGTTTTCTCTTGTTAGTCTTCCCTTTGTCAATCTAATTTATAGGGCCTCAGCTGGAGAAACTAAGATGGGCAGAGGAAAAATATTTTTTCCCTCCCCTACAAAATAAAAGTGAAGATCTCTGTTTTGTTCTGTTATTTTTATAAAATGGATAAAACATTATTGTTTTACTGATTGTAAAATAAAACACATGCTTATTGTAAACTATGCAAGTGATATGACTTGTATATACATAAAGATAATTGCTTTAACTAATTTTCTCTAAACACATGCATTTCTTAAAAATAAATGCAGCAGACTTTTGTCTCTAGTCACAGCAAACTAATAGACCAACCCTTGCACTGAACAACTACAAATGCTGGTTTAGGCCGGGTGCGGTGGCTCACACCTGTAATCCTAGCACTCTGGGAGGCCGAGATGGGAGGATCGTTTGAGCTCAGGAGTTCAAAACCAGCCTGAGCAAGAGTGAGTCCCCATCTCTACTAAAAAAATAGAAAGAAATGATCTGGACAAGTAAAAATATATAGAAAAAATTAGCCGGGCATGGTGGCGCATGCCTGTAGTCCCAGCTACTCGGGAGGCTGAGGCAGGAGGATCGCTTGAGCCCAGTAGTCTGAGGTTTCTGTGAGCTAGACTGACGCCACGGCACTCTAGCCCGGGCAACAGAGCAAGACTCTGTCTAAAAAAAAAAAAATATTAATTAATTAATTAATTTAAAAAATATTTAGAAATGCTGGTTTAATGAAAACAGAAGTAAAAAAATTGTTCTTGAAACTAATCTTCCCTATAGAAGAATTCCAAACATGATAAGTAGATACTTGTCTTTCCAGTGGGTGGAGGTTGATGCTGCTTGTGTGGGGCTGTTCTTAGAGACCCACTTCCAAAGAATACAGTATTGAAAGGGGAAAACTTAACCTTGCTGGAGAAATCGGCAGACAGTGTTTTCACTATGTCAAAGCCAAAATAAAATATAGAAACAAATGTCTGAACTTAATGTTTTATTTTGGGATGCAAGAATTGCTATTTGGAGCATCCACATAGAACAGATGGTCTTTGATATGTCCAAAGAACAAAGAAAAAGTTGGGAGTTTTGTTAGAAAGAGAAATATGTGGTGTTTAGGGCTTTTATTTGTTTTGTTTTGTTTTTTGTAGAGACAGGATCTTGCTGTTGCTCAGGCTGGTTTAGAACTCCTGGCCTCAAGCAAATCTCCCATCTCGGTCTCCCAAAGTTCTGGGATTACAGGTGTGAGCCCCTGTGCCCAGAAAGAGAAATGTTACATATTGTTTGTGACAGAAAGCTCATTGGCACCATAAGAGCTTTTTGTTGCTGGTGAGCTCTGATTTGTGAGTGACGTTGGTAAGCAAAGCTAGTCTTAAAGTCAGGGCAGGTCGTTTCAACAACTACTGGGTAAAACTGCTCTTAAGGGTAGAGCAGGTAGTTCTGGCAGCTGGGCTTTTGAAGACTTCTGTAGGGGCAGCGCCATGTCCCCACGGGCTCCCCCTGGCTCCTTGACTCTGAGTTAGTTGGGTGTGAAAAGAACGCCCCGACTGTGCAATCAGCTTTCACAGCTAAGTGATCAAGGTTGAAATCAGCAGTAAAAAGCCATGTTTACATCACGTACTCCCGGATCTGATGTGAAGTGAAGGGTACTTAGCATCTGTGGTATTCTTCCCCAACCCCACGGTCCTGTCTCATCGTGAGAAAACATTAGACAAACCCAAATCGAGGGACATTTTACAAAATACCTAACCAGTAACCCTCAAAACTACCAAGGTCGTAAAAAAACAAAACCAAAACAAAACACTGATAAAAATTGTTGCAAACTATAAAACACTAAGGAGACTTGGCAGCTAAACATAATGTTGTACCCTGGATTAGCTATTAGAACAGAAAAAGAACATCGTGAAACACTTGGTTGTGAAATCTGAATAAGGTCTGTAGTGTAGCAAGCGTCATAGCAACGTCAGCGTCTTAGTTTTGACAAATGTAACAAGGGGACGTACGATGCTACCATTAGGGGAAGCTGGAAGGAGGATATAAAGAAACTCTACCCTATTTCCCAACTCTCTGTAATTAAAAATTATTCCAAAATAAAAAGTTTACGCTTTGTTTGTTCAACGATAGCAAAGACGTAACACACCGACATCTTCGAGAAAAGGGAGGTGTATTAAAGTGGGCCTGGCACGATGCCTGGCGCCCCGAGAGGCATCAGCCTGCTCGCATGCCACGGGGCGACGGCTGGCAGCGTCCCCTCTGGTCATAGCGAGTCATAAGCAGCGCCGAGCTGGTGGCTTGGAAGCTGAGCGGGGTTCTCAGCAGCCGGCTCTACCAGGGAGACAAAAGCTGGAGTTCAGAGGTCACTGAGGAATAGCAAAGACCCCAGAGCACCAATTAGGATCCCAGAAGACCTACACCCTGGGAATAGAAGTGAAATGAAAACAATCTGATCCTTCTGAAGGCTAAAGCGTGGTTTCAGACCCACTCAGGCTCAGACGGCATGAAGGCCATCTGCATTGATGCAAACTGCCGCCCTGAGCCCCCGCAAACCCTCTCTGGGGGACGGAAACGTCAGGAGAGCCTCAGACTATTATGTCTCCACCATTTTCATACACAATGCCTGGCATTCGGTAAAAAAAATCAAGTGACACACGGGATACGGGGAAAGGTCAAACATACACGTAACTGGAATTCCAGGGAGAATGCGCAAGGAGAGCTACTTGGAGGGAATGAGGCTGAAAGGTGAAGGAAACCGAGTCAGAGACCCAAGCAGCCGTGTGAACGCCCGCACTACTTACAACGTACTGAATCTGCAGCAAATGAAAGGCAAAAAGGCCTCTGAAAAGTGACCAGAAAAAAAAAAGGATGCACTATTTTTAAAAGAATAACAATAAGGACAGCAGCTTTTCAGCAGAAACCACGGAACCCGGGAGAATAATCCAGCGGAGTCTCTGCGGAGTTTGTCGGGCCTCAGGAAGCAGCTCAGCAGACCCGGCCTTCGCCCTGCGACTGCCCTGCAAGGACAGGCCTCCGCAGTCAGCCTCCACACGGTCTCCTGCGACCTTCCTGCCTCCCTGTCTCTCTGATCCTCTTTCCTAAAGCACCGGGAGGGACTCGCTCTGGAATTTCATGCCACTGTGCCCTTTTTAGACTAGTCAAGTGCAGTAGTGAGAAGGAGGGAAGGAGTAAAACAGGAACTTCGGTCTGTAACTGATTGTGAACAATCAATCAAGATAACTCACTACCTTCAGACCAGCCCGATGTTTTATTTTATTATTTTCCAATTTGAAAGCAGTCACTGTTTATTGACTGACTGACCAGATTACAAAAAATAATCAGGTAGATGACTTAGTTCATCCTTCTAATAAGCCAGTTGGTCTGGTCTTCCCTGGCGCCAGCATCTCTACCTTTTCTGGAATTTCCTTATCTGACCGAGAAAGCTTCTTTGTAAAAGAAATGCCATTGTCTTAAGACTCTTCCCTAGGAATCTCATCAGATAACCAAGAAAGATCAACCTCAGGAAAATGGAAGAGACTGGGGGTCACCATGCCCAGAAAGATTGTTCCTCTGTTCTTCTGAGCACAGCTCCAAGAGATCCCCTGGCAGCCTTGATCTGCACAATGAGGCCACCCTGGCTCCTGCTCGGGTCCACCCCTCACCTCCAGGCCTCCTCCCAGCCAGCTTCCAAACAGAACCATTTACAAAATAACTTCTGCCTCCCAGCTCCAAATCTCTCCCCTCTGAAGAGACTATCTAAGCCTCAACCCTCTGACGCCTCTTCGTGTCTCACACTTTGTATGTGGCTTCCGTGTTTATGCATGTTACAAAAATTGTGTATTGGCCGGAGTGGTGGCTCACACCTGCAATCCTAGCACTGTGGGAGGCCAAGGTGGGAGAATCGCTTGAGCTCAGGAGTTGGAGGCCAGCCTGAGCAAGAGCGAGACCCCGTCTCTACTAAAAATAGAAACAAATTAGTTGAACAACTAAAAATATATAGAAAAAATTAGCCGGGCATGGTGGCACACACCTGTAGTCCCAGTTACGTGGGAGGCTGAGGCAGGAGGATCACTTGAGCCCAGGAGTTTGAGGTTGCTATGAGCGAGGCTGATGCCACGGCACTATAGCCTGGGCAACAGAGTGAGACTCTGGCTCAAAAAAAAAAAAAAAAAAAAAAAATCGTGTATGCCTTTTTCTTCTGTTAATCTACCTTTTGTCAGTTCATTTTCACTAAACTTTAGAGGACAGAGGAGAGGTTTTCTCTGGACTCCTACAAGCTCAAACAAATTACCAGCCAACCTAGAATTCTATTCTCTCTCTTTTTTTTTTTTTTGAGACAGAGTGTCACTCTGTTGCCCGGGCTAGAGTGAGTGCCGTGGCGTCAGCCTAGCTCACAGCAACCTCAAACTTCTGGGCTTAAGTGATCCTCCTGCCTCAGCCTCCCGAGTAGCTGGGACTACAGGCATGTGCCACCATGCCCGGCTAATTTTTTTATATATATATTTTTAGTTGTCCATATAATTTCTTTCTATTTTTAGTAGAGACGGGGTCTCGCTCTTGCTCAGGTTGGTCTCGAACTCCCGACCTTGAGCGATCCACCCGCCTCAGCCTCCCAGAGTGCTAGGATTACAGGCGTGAGCCACCGCACCCGGCCCTAGAATTCTATTCTTAATGGAAATGTCTTTAAAAAATGAAGGTAAAATGAAACTATTTCAGACAAAAATTCAAAAATTGAGAGAATTTATTTCTAGCAAATAAGCAAAAAAGAAATGCTAAAGGAGACCCTTTGACAGAAGGAAAATTATTAAAGATGGAGGCACAATAATGCAAGCAGGAATAATGAACAGCAGAAAGGCAAGTGTATGATTAAATCTAGATGAATACTGACTGTGTAAAATAATAATAATGTCTCTTGGTGTTTAAAGTATGTGTGGAATTAAAATTCAGGACAGAGAAAAGTACTTCCAGAATGGTGGGATAAAGACCTCCAAAAATCCCCACTTTTCTTTAAAGAAATGAGGATACTGGCAAAAAGAAAAATTGCAAAAAATCAACTTTTTCAGACTTTGAAAATTAACCACCAGCTTGCAACAAGAAAGGAGCTTCTATTCAGGAGGAAAAGTTGAATCTCAGAAAGAAGAGTGAGTTTTGCGGCATTTTAACTCGTTCTATTTCCATACCCCTCCCCAGATCCATGGTGGGATTGAAAACTAGAAGCCTCACAGAGAATCACAACTCCCTGGAGCAGAAACCCACGTGCTGAAACCTCCGTGGTTCCCACTGCCAAGGCAGGGAACCCTGAGCTGTAACTGATGAATTGCTGGAAACCCAGTGTGGACAAGTCTGATAAACAAAACTCCAGAAGGACTTAGTAATCAGAGGCCCCCACATTTTGTGACACTTACCTCTCAGTTCTCACAGTGAATTTTTGAGAAAAAAAACCCTCATTTCCAGTAGAGGAAGGGAAAAGGATCATTTTGAAATACCCCAGAACATTCTGCTCTTCCTGACAATGCCTGCCCTTAGGGGAAACTATGCCACCAAAGGCTGACCTGCTGGGGTTTTATCAGAGCCTAACTAACCTGAAGAAGGGAAACATCCAATTGCAGCCCTCTCCGACCATTCTGCATCTCCTAAGTGGGGGGAGGCAATTGAGAAGCACAGGTGAAGTCCGGTCGAGGGCACAGGCTCGCCCGCAATCTGAGACCTAACACAGGACTGCAGAATTCTTCTTTTTTTTTTTTGAAGCAGAGTCTCACTCTGTCACCCTGGCTAGAGTGCTGTGGCATCAGCCTAGCTCACAGCAACCTCCAACTCCTGGGCTCAAGCAATCCTCCTGCCTCAGCCTCCCAAGTAGCTGGGGTTACAGGCATGCGCCACCATGCCTGGCTAATTTTTTCTATATATTTTTAGTTGTCCAGCTAATTTCTTTTTAATTTTTAGTAGAGTCAGGGTCTCGCTCTTGCTCAGGCTGGTCTCGAACTCCTGAGCTCAAACGATCCACCCGCCTCTGCCTCCCAGAGTGCTAGGGTTACAGGTGTGAGCCACCGCACCCTGCCTGGACTGCAGAACTCTTTCCCTCCCTCCACGTCTCATCGCCACGTCATTAAAGGGCCATTTACCACAGTTCCTTTTACCCAGTACATCATGTCCCCCTTGTAACAAAAAATTACAAGGCACACTAACGGCAAAAAACAGTTTGAAGAGACAGACAAACATAAGGACCAGAGTCTGATATGGCAAAAATGTCGGAATTATCAGACCAGGGATTTTTAAAAACTGTGATTTACATGCCAAAGGCTTTCATGGAAAAGGCAGACAACAGGCAAAAACAGACAGATAAAGTAAGCAGAGGAATGGAAAGTCTAAGAAAAAGTGAAAAAGAAATGTGAGAGATCGAGAATGCTGTGACAGAAATGGAGATTCCTGTGACAGGCTCATTAGTAGACTGGACGTGGCTGAGGAAAGACCCTCTGAGCTGGAGGATATAATAATATCCACAACTGAGAAGCAAACAGAAAAGACTGGGGGAGAAACAGAACAGAATATCCAAGAACTGTGGGACAACTACAAAAGCTGTACTGTGCATGGGAAGGGAAATTACAAGGAGAAAGAGAACAAGGAACAGAAGAAATATTTGAAGCAATAATGACCAAGAACTTCCCCAAATTAACGTCGGACACAAAACCACAGATTTAGAAAGGTCAGAGAACAAGCCAGATAAATGCCAAAAGAAAAAGCAAGAAAAGAAAAAAACAGCAAAAACTATACCTGAGCATATCATATTGAAACTTAATAAACTCAAAGATAAAGAAAAATTATTGAATGAAGCCAGAGGAAAAAAAACTACCTTACTATAGAAAAGCAAAGATAAGAATTGCATCTCACTTCTAATAAACCGTGTAAACAAGAGAGAGTTAAATGAAATATTTAGTGTTGAAAGACAAAAACCACCAATCTAGAATTCTGCACCCTAAAGACTTGCCCTTCAAAAATGAAGGAGAGTGTACATTTTTCTTTTTAAAAAAATATTTTTTTAGAGACAGGATCTTGCTCTGTTGCCCAGGCCTGTGGAATCATAGCGCACTTCAACCTCAAACTCCTGGGCTCAAGAGATCCTCCCACCTCTGCCTCCCAAAATGCTGGGATTCAGGCATGAGCCACCGTGCCCAGCCTCAAGAGTGGACATTTCATTGACCTGCTTTCATTTGTATATGTGAGCAGTACTTTTTCTGATATGCTATACAAATAGTTCAAGGTTAGTTAGCAGTATAGCTATAAATAGTAATGCTGCCAGTCTCCTTCGTATGAAAGGCATTTATAAAACATGCTTAAATGTATTAGGTAAGTAGCAGGTCTTTATCTACAAATACGTGATATTTAGGTTTTTTATTTTATGAAACTAGGATTTGAAAAGATTATATATTTGAGGAATAGTATAATATGATGGTTAAAAGCATAGGATTTGGAGCTGCTAGCCTGGGACTGGAATTCCAGCTTCAGCAGTGTGCTATTAATATAAATTCTCTGCACTTCAATTTGTTTTCTTTGAATGAATGGCTGTAATTTCTACTTCCCATGGCTGTTATGCGATTGCATATAAAAAGTGCTAAATAAATGGTGGCTAATTCCTCTTGACCTAGAGATGGCTTAAAAAAAAGTGGCTGTTATGACTAGCCTTTGTTTTTTATGCAAAAAAAAAAAGGAAAAGAGAAATACTTTTTGAAACAAAAATTGAAGATATTTGTTTCCAGTAATCTGTGTTGCAAGAAATGTTAACAGAAATTCTTCAGAGAGAACAAAAATAGTATAAGTCAGAACTCAGATTTACATAAAGAAAAGAGCAACAGAGACAATAAGTGAAGGAAAAATAAAAACTTTTATCTTTCTTATTCTTAATTGATCTAACAGATAAGAGTTTGTTCAAAATAATAATTGTAGCAATGTATTCAATTGTGTATGCTATGTGTGTATGTGTATGTATATATGTATTAATATATGCTGACATATGCTTATATATAAGTAAAATGAAAGATTGCAATGATACAAAGGACAAAAGGGAAAAAGTAGGAATATGAATTTTGCTATTATAAGACATTTGCACTACCCTTGAATCAGCGCAGTGTTATTTGAAAGCAGGAATGTATAACATATGGTAAACTCTAGGGTGACCATGAAAAATGTTTTTAAAAAGTATAACTGATAATGCTAAGACAGGAGAGAAAATGGAATCATACAAAAAAGTCTAATTAAAACCACAAATGGCAAAAAAAAAGTGGGAGACAAAAATAGGAACGAAGATCAAAGGCAACAAATACAAAACAGTAATAAATATGGTCCCTCATAATCCAGTTATGTTAATAATCACTTTGAAAGTTAATGGTCTAAATGTACCAATTAAAAGAGACTTTCACAGTGGATCAACAAATAAGACCTACCTTGATGTTGTCTACTGGAAACCCACTTCAAATATAGGGACACATATAGATTAAAAATAAATGGATGGAGAAAATATACCATGCTAACACTAATCAAAAGAAAGCAGGAGTAGCTATATTAACTTCAGACAGAGCAGAATTCAAAGCAGGAAAAGTCATCAGGGGTAAACAGGGGCATTACAGAACGATAAATGGGCCAATTCTCCTAACAATCCTTAACTTGTGTAGTCTAACAACAGAGCATTAAAATATGCGAAGCAAAAACTGGTAGAACTTCAAGGAGAAATACATGAATATGCTGTTACAGTTGGAGACTTCAACCTCCTTCTTCAGAAGTGGACAGATCCGGCAGACAGAAAAGCAGTAAGAACATAGCTGCACTCAACACCACCACCAATCAACTGGATATAGTGGATATTTATAGACTCCTTCATTCAATAATGGTAAAATACACATTCTTCTGAAGCCCACATGGAACGTTCACCAAGACAGACCACTTCTGGGCCATAAAAGCCACCTTAACATGTAAAGGAATAGAAATCATACAATATCTGTCCTCAGACCACAGTAGATAGTTGGAAAATCCGAAAATACTTGGAGATTAAACAATACACTTCAAAATAGCACATGGGATGGTCACAGGTATGAAGGGTTGGAATGGGCCTGGCCAGGAGACCGAAAGTCGGGGCAGGTGGTGGGCTCTAGCCTCTCCACTTTCAGTGCTTTTGGGCTGCTGGCAGGCTCCAGTCCAGCAGTGCTCATAGAGCCCTAGCCTGGTGCATGATTCTCTTTTCTGCCCTCCTGGAAACCTTGCAGCCGACCTGTGATTCACAGTGTACCTTGCTTTGCTCTCATGGTTAGAAGTTCAAGCCTGGAACAATGGTATGCATTCCTTGCGTCACCATTCCAGTTCTGCTCTGGATCTACAAAACATTCCTGGAGCCATACCTGTACTCTCTGATTTCCCCTTTTGTTAGTGGTATATGTCCTAGGGAAGCTATAGAAGAATCCAGTGAAATAAAGGCAGGCCAGGTGTGGTGGCTCATGCCTGCGATCCTAGCACTTTGGGAGGCTAAGGCAGGAGGATCACTTGAGGCCAGGAGTTCAAGACAAGCCTGAGCAGCATAGAAAGACACCTGTCTCTATACAAATATTTAAAAAATTAGCCAGGTGTGGTGGCATGCACCTATAGTCCCAGCTATTCAGGAGGCTGAGGCAGAAGGATCGCTTGAGCCCAGAAGTCTGAAGTTACAGTGAGCAATGCTGATGCCACTGCACTCCAACTTGGGCAACAGAATGAGATTCTGTCTCAAATTAAAATTAAAATTAAAATTAAAAAATAAAGGCAGGCCGGGCGCGGTGGCTCACGCCTATAATCCTAGCACTCTGGGAGGCCAAGGCGGCTGGATTGCTCAAGGTCAGGAGTTCGAGACCAGCCTGAGCAAGAGCAAGACCCCATCTCTACTAAAAATAGAAAGAAATTATCTGGTCAACTAAAATATATATAGAAAAAATTAGCCGGGCATGGTGGCGCATGCCACCTGGGAGGCTGAGGCAGAAGGATCACTTAAGCCCAGGAGTTTGAGGTTGCTGTGATCTAGGCTGATGCCACGGCACTCACTCTAGCCCGGGCAACAAAGCGAGATTCTGTCTCAAATAAAATAAAATAAAATAAAATAAAGGCAAAGTAGACTGCAAGGATACAGACATAAATGGATTACCAACAAAAGGACCAACAGAAATCTCTGACAAAAAGAAAAACTAAAGGATCTCATTGTTTTCTTTTCTTTCTTTTTTTTTTTTTTTTTTTTTTTTTGAGACAGAGTCTCACTCTTTTGCCCAGGCTAGAGTGAGTGCCATGGCGTCAGCCTAGCTCACAGCAACCTCAAACTCCTGGGCTCAAGCGATCCTCCTGCCTCAGCCTCCCGAGTAGCTGGGACTACAGGCATGCGCCACCATGCCCGGCTAATTTTTTCTATATATATTTTTAGCTGTCCATATAATTTCTTTCTATTTTTAGTAGAGATGGGGTCTCGCTCTTGCTCAGGCTGGTCTCAAACTCCTGAGCTCAAACAATCCGCCCACCTCGGCCTCCCAGAGTGCTAGGATTACAGGCGTGAGCCACCGCGCCCAGCCTGGATCTCATTGTTTTGAACCTGATTATATGAAGTGTATTCTTTGTCATTGTCTCTGATCTTTTTCTCTGAGACCAGAATTCAGAATAGATTGTTTAGATATTGAGCTGATACTAACTGGAAATACATGGTATTTATATTTCAAATGTATTTAGTTATATTTAATGACTTCTTTCTTGAGTTCCTTTTTCATTAAAATAGCTTTTGTTTCTATTATTGAAGTTTTAATAATATGAATAAATATTAATAGAAGGTTTGTGCCAGTAGACACTCTGTTACTATTATAAATCAGTATTTAAAAATCTTTGGTCCTCTAGCATTAATTCACATGAATTTAATTGCTGTTTGCTCTAATTCCTTTGGGCTCTTCCAATTTGAGTGGATACAGTTTTGCTGTGAAACAGTGTAGGGAGACTGTGCCATGAAAGGAGGGGCAGCATTTTTGGAGATGACAATGATATGAAACATAAAGACATAATTACTGTCCAACACAATGGACCAGCCTATCCATGAGAGTAGTAATTATTAGTTATTGCTCTGAGAAAGATAGAAAAGACAGAGAAATAGGGGAAATTTCTTTGAAAAATGAAACATCTCTTACATAAATGTCTAATGCATATTATAAAATTCTAATCCTTGTTGCATTCTTTCTATTCCTACAAATGTATGCAATAGACTTATTCCATTTATTCAGTAAAAAATGTATTCTGCAAAAAATAACACATGGATCAAAGAAGGTATATCAAGACAAATTTTTAAATATTTGAACATAGTGAAAATCAAAGGACAACATATCAAAATTTGTGGGATGCATAGAAGCAATGCTTGCAGGGAAATTTATAGCATTGAATGCATATGTTAGAAAAGAAGAAATCTAAAATCAATAATCTAAACTTCTACCTTAGGAAACTAGAAAAAGAAGAGTGAATTAAATTCTCACTAAGCAGGAAAAAAACTGGAGCAGAAATTGATAAAATTCAAAGCAGGAAATCAATAAAGAAAATTAATGAAACTAAAAGGTGGCTCTTTGCAAGTTTAATAAAATAAGCCAAATAGGAAAAAAAAGACAGATGACACAAATTACTAATATCAGAAAGGAACAAAAGGAATATCATTCCAGATCCCACGAATATTAAAAAGATAATGAAGGAATACTATGAACAACTCTATTCCCACAAATGTCATAACCTAGCCTAGATGAACTGGACCAATTCCTTGAAAGATGCAACCTGCTCAAACTCACACAAGAAGAAATAAACAATCTGAATAGGTCTCTATCTACTGCGGAAATTGAATTAATAATAACCTTCCCAAACAGAAACCATCAGGCCCAGATGTGTTCACTGGTGAATTCTACCAAACATTTAAGGAAGAAATTATACCAATCCTCTGCAATCTCCTCCAGAAAACAGAAGCAGAGGGAATATTTCCTAACTCATTCTATGAAGCTAGCAATACCCTAATACCAAAAGCAGACAAAGACATTACAACAAAGATAACTACAGATCACTATGTCTCATGAGCATAAATGAGAAAGTCCTTGACAAAATATTAGCAAATTGAAGCCAACAATGCATAAAAAGAATTGAACACTACAACCAAATGGGATTTATCTCAGGTATGGAAGGCTGGCTTGATGTTTGAAAATCAATGAATGTATTATAATCCATTAACAGGCTGCAGAAGAAAAATCACTTGATCATATCAACAGATGCAGAGAAAAGCATTTGACAAAATATATTACATATTCATGTTAAAAAAAACTCCCAGCAAACTAGGAATTGTGGGGGATTTCCTCAACTTGATATAGAACATCCACAAGAAAACTGAAAATAACATCATACTTAATGGTGAAAAACTCAAAGCTTTCCCACTAAAATCAGGAAGAAGGCAAGGCCATCCCCTCTCACTACTGCTTTGCAACATCATACTGGAAGTCCCAGCTAATGGAATAAGACAAAAAATGGAAACAAAAGTTGCAAAGAAAGAAATAAAACTCGCTTTATTTTTACAGATGACACGCATGTCTATGTAGAAAATCTAAAAGAATTGACAGAAAAACTGGAACTAATAAGCAGTTATAGCAAGGTTGTTGGATACAAAGTTAATATACAAAAGCCACTAGCTTTCCTATATACCAGCAATGGACAAGTGGAATTTGAAGTCAAAAACACAATACCATTTGCATTACTACCTCCCAAAATGAAATACTTAGGTATAAATCTAACAGAATATGTACAAAGCGTATGTGAGGAAAACTACAAAACTCTGATGAAACAAATCAAATTAAAACTAAAAAAAGAAAGGATATTCCATGTTCATGGATTGAAAGACTCAATATTGTCAAGATATCAGTTCTTCCCAACTTGATTCAATGCATTACAAACAAAATCCTAACAAGCTGGCAGGGCACAGTGGCTCACGCCTGTAATCCTAGCATTCTGGGAGGCTGAAGTGGGAGGATCGCTTGAGGTCAGAAGTTCGAGACCAGCCTGAGCAAGAATGAGACCCTGTCTCTACTAAAAATAGAAAGAAATTCGCTGGACAACTAAAAATATATAGAAAAAATTAGCTGGGCATGGTGGTGCATGCCTGTAGTCCGAGCTACTCAGGAGGCTGAGGCAGAAGGATCACTTGAGCCCAGGAGTTTGAGGTTGCTGTGAGCTAGGCTGACGCCACGGCACTCTAGCCCAGGCAACAGAGTAAAACTCTGTCTCACCAAAAAGGAAAAAAAAAAAAAAATCCTAACAAGCTATTTTGTGGCTATCAATAAACTGATTCTAAATTTTATATGAAGAGGAAAAAGGTACAGAATAGCCAACACAATACTGAAAGAGAAGAACAAAGTGGGAGGACTGACACTACCTGACATCTAAATTGAGGTTACACTATAGTGATCCACACGGTGTGGTACTGGTGAAACAGACAAATTGGTCAATGAAATAGAATAGAGAGCCTAGAAACAGACTCACATATAGTCACCTAATCTTTGACAAAGGAGCAAAGGTAGTTCAGTGGAGAAAGGATAGTCTTTTCAGCAAATGGTGCTAGAACAATAGACATCCACGTGGAAAAACATGAATCTGGACACAGACCTTACACCTCTCAGAAATTAATGCAAAATGAATTGTAGACATAAATGTAAAATGCAAAACTATATAAAAGAATAAAATGTAGATGACGTTGGGTTTGGAAGTGATTTTTAGAAACCACATCAAATGCATGATCCATGAAATAAAGAAGTGATAAGTTGTATGTCATTAAAATTTAAAATTTCTTCTCTGTGAATCACACTGTTAAGAGAATGGAAAGGCAAGCCACCAACTGGGAGAAAATATTTGCAAAAGACACATCTGATAAAGGACACACCCAAAGGCGGGGTGCAGGGGCTCAAGCTGAGGTGGGAGCATCACTTGAGTCCAGGAGTTCGAGATCAGTCTGGGCAACATAGTGAAATGCCATCTCTACAAAAAATTAAAAATTAGCCAGATGAGGTGGTGTACACCTATAGTCCCTGATATTTGGGAGGCTGAGGCAGAAAGAGTGCTTGAGCCCAGGTGTTGGAGGCTGCCGTGCGCTACAATCATGCCACTGCACTCCAGCCTGGGCAACAGAGCAAGACCCTGTCACTGAAAACAACAGCAACAACAAAAAACTAACAGTAGGAAAACAACCTAATTAAAAAATGGGCCAAAGGCCTTAACTGGCAGACACTTTACCAAAGAAGACACACAGAGCAAATAGGTGAAAAGATGCTCCATGTCCTATGTCATCAGGCAAATGCAAATTAAAACTGCAATGAGATACCACTGCACACCTATTAGAATGGCCAAAATCCAAAACAGAGGATATTGAGCAACAGGAACTTCCATTCGTGGCTGATGAGAATGCAAATGATGAGTCACTCTGGAAAACAATTTGGCAGTTTTTTACAAAACTAAACATATTCTTACCATGTGATTCAGATATCACACTCCTAAAAATAAACTATCTCAAAAAGAAAGAGGGGCCAGGCACGGTGGCGCACGCCAGAAATGCTAGCACTTGGGGAGGCTGAGGCAGGAGGCTCACTTGAGCCCAGGAGTTTGAGGTTGCTGTGAGCTAGGTTGATGCCACGTTACTGGTCTGGGCAACAGAGCAAAAGTCTGTCTCAAAAAATAAAAAAAATAACACCAATTGTATATGGACTTTTTTGGGAAACAGATAAAGAAACATTTCCCAATGCATACTGTGAGATCACATAACCTTAATCCCCAAATCTGACAAGGACATTATAACAAAGGAAAGCTACCCATGAATCTTTCTCAGAAGTATGCCCAGGCAAAAAAGGATCCTAAAGAAAGAAAATAGTGGCTGGTCTGAGGGTAGTGAGTTGCCTCGCTGGATCATCCACAGTTACTGATGGAACTCCTGTTCTACTCTTTCCCCTTCTCACTACTGCACCTGACTAGTCTAAAAGAAAAAAAATTAGCTGGCTGGTCCGGGCGCGTGGTGTTTACAACTAATCGATCACAACCAGTTACAGATGCCTTTATTCCTTCTCCGCTTCACTTGCCCGGCCTAAAATAAAATAAAATAAAAATTTTTTAAAATAAAAAAAAAGAAAATAGCAAATTATATCTAGCAACATATAAAAAGGATAACATAGCAAGACTAATATGGTTTATTCTAGGAAGGAAAAGTCAGCCTAACAGTTAAAAATCAATCATATAACTCAGTATATTAATAGAATAAAGGAGAAAATTGCACAATAATATCAATAGATATGGAAAAAGCATTTGCTAAAATTCCTTCCCATGCACAATAAACACATAGCAAACTAGGAAACTTTCTTCCTTTTTTTTTGCCTGAAAAATTGTTTTAGATTTACAGGAAAGTAGCAAAAGTAGTGCAAGGTTTCTGTATATTCTTTACCCCGCATCCTTTAATCTTGTCATCTTATGTAACTGTAGTGCAATTCCTGAAAGCAGGAAGTTAACACTGACACTGTGTGATTACCTGACTTCTAGATGTTATTAATATTTTGCTGCATTTCCCATTAATGCCCTTTTCTGATCCCAGATCTAATCCAGGATCCCACCGAGCATCTGGGACAGTTCTTCAGTCTTTCTTTCTCTTTAGGATCTTAATACTTTTTTCATGAGCACTTCATTTTATGAAATGTGCCTGGATGTAGGTTTGTCTGATGTTTTCTCATAATTAGATTCAGATCATGAAGTTTTGTCAAGAATATTAAAAAGCGGAGATGAATTTGAAGCAGCTTTTCCCATTTTCCCAACAAGACATCTGTCATGTTAGTCTGTTGTATTAAAATTCCTTTCTTCCTTAGCACAAAAGAAAAAAAATATTATAAAGTGATGTTTTGCCAGAAGACATATTCCCCCCTTTTTTTTCCCTGGAAAACAAAATTGACAATGGAAGAAATTTTTTTTTTTTTTTTTTTTTTTGTTGAGACAGAGTCTCACTTTGTTGCCCAGGCTAGAGTGAGTGCCGTGGCGTCAGCTTAGCTCACAGCAACCTCAGACTCCTCGGCTTAAGCGATCCTACTGCCTCAGCCTCCCGAGTAGCTGGGACTACAGGCATGTGCCACTATGCCCGGCTAATTTTTTCTATATAGATTTTTTTAGTTGTCTATATAATGTCTTTCTATTTTTAGTAGAGACGGGGTCTCGCTCAGGCTGGTCTCGAACTCCTGACCTTGAGCAATCCACCCGCCTCGGCCTCCCAGAGTGCTAGGATTACAGGCGTGAGCCACCGCGCCCGGCCGGAAGAAATTTTTTAATCACACCTGTAATCCTAGCATTCTGGGAGGCCAAGGCAGAAGGATCGTTTGAACTCAGGAGTTCATGACCAGCCTAAGCAAGAGCGAGACCCCTTCTCTACTAAAAATAGAAAGAAATTATCTGGCCAACTAAAAATATATATAGAAAAAAATTAGCCGGGCATGGTGGCGCATGCCTGTAGTCCCAGCTACTCGGGAGGCTGAGGCAAGAGGATCGCTTGAGCTCAGGAGTTTGAGGTTGCTGTGAGCTAGGCTGACACCATGGCACTCACTCTAGCCTGAGCAACAGAGTGAGACTGTCTCAAAAAAAAAAAGAGTATGTTTGAAAAATCTGTGGCAACTTCATACCCAAGAGGAGGACTATAATTGAAACAGTGGAAGGTTATCACAGGAGTGGAAAGAAAAAAGTAAAATTTTAAATAAATATAAAATTAAAAAAAACTTTTTAAATGTATAAAGTAAATTGAATTATTTAAAAAGAAAAAAATAAGAGGAAGAAGAAAAAAGTGAAAGGTAACAAATGTTGGAGAGGGCACGGAGAAATCAGAACCTTATACATTTCTGGTAGGAATGGAAAATGGTCCTGCTGCTGTAGAAAACAGTTTGGCTCCTCAGAAAGTCAAACACAGGATAACCATATAACCCAGCAATTCCAGTCCTAGGTATATACCAAAAATAATTGAAAACAGGGCTCAAAAAAAAAATAAAAATAAAAATTAGGCCGGGCGCGGTGGCTCATGCCTGTAATCCTAGCACTCTGGGAGGCCGAGGCGGGTGGGTTGCTCGAGGTCAGGAGTTCAAGATCAGCCTGAACAAGAGTGAGACCCCGTCTCTACTAAAAATAGAAAGAAATTATCTAGCCAACTAAAATATATATACAAAAAATTAGCCGGGCATGGTGGCGCATGCCTGTAGTCCCAGCTACTCGGGAGGCTGAGGCAGTAGGATCGCTTAAGCCCAGGAGTTTGAGGTTGCTGTGAGCTAGGCTGACGCCACGGCACTCACTCTAGCCGGGGCAATAGAGTGAGACTCTGTCTCAAAAAAAATAAATAAATAAAAATAAAAATAAAAAAAAACAGGGCTCAAAAAAAAAAAAAAAAAATCCTTGCAAGTAGTCTGCTCTTGTCCACAGGGGATATGGCCCAAGACCAGTGGATGCCAGAAACCTCGGCTAGTGCCGACCCCCATATACACTCTGTCTTTTCCTGTACTGCATATCTACCCCTTAAAGTTTAATTGATAAATTAAGCAAGAGAGTAATAATAATAAAACAAAATAATTATTACAATATATCTTAATAAAAGTTATGCGAATGTGGTCTATCCCTCTCTCAGAACATCTTACTGTATTGTACTCACTTCTTCTTGTGATGGTGTCAGATGCTAAAATGCCGACACGATGAGACGGAGTGAGGTGGATGCCGTGGACACTGTGACGTGGTGTCAGGAGGACGGTCCGCTCTGGGTGGCCCTGGATGATCAGGCTGTGATGACGGTGGTGGTGTCAGAAGCAGATGACGCTGATGACCGACGGGCAGGCAGTGCGTACAGTGTAGACGTGCTGGACAAACAGAGGCTCCACCTCCTGGGCAGGGCGAGGCCAGACAGGGCAGGATCTCATCACACCACTCAGAACAGAGCACAGTAAAACTTACGGATTGTGTATTTCTGGAGTTTTCCATTTAATACTTTTGGGCCTCAGTTGACTGTGTGGAACTGAAACCGTGGCAAGTGAAACCGTGGGTGGGGGCTACTGCACGTGAACGTCCACAGCAGCCCGGAGGTGGCAGCAACCCAGACGTCCATCAGCACATGCGTGATAAACAAATTGTGCGTGTACACACGAGGGAATATTATTCCACCATTAAAAGGAACGGCGTGCTGCTTTGTGCTACAGCTGAAGGAATCCTGAAAACATCACGCTAAGTAAGAGAAGGAAGACACAAAAAGGTCACATATTGGATGACTTCACTTACAGGGAATATTCAGAACAGGTAAATCCATAGAAACAGGACGCAGATTGTCGGTTGCCAGAGGCAGGAGGTTCAGGAGAACAGGCAGTAATTGCTTAATGGGCACAGGGTTTCATTCTGGAGTGAAGGAGGTGTTTTGGACTGGACAGAGGTGGTGATTTTACAACATCGTGTATTACTAAATGGCACTGAATTGTTGACTTTAGAATAGTTCATTTTGAGTCAGGCGTGTTGGCTCACACCTGTAATCCCAGAGAATCGGGAGGCTGAGGCAGGAGGATCACTTGAGGCCAGGAGTTCAAGACCAGCTTGGGCAATATAGTGAGACTCCATTTTTAAAAAAAAAAAAAAAAAAAAACAACAGTTAATTTTCTGTTATGTGAATGCCACGTCAGATTTTAAATTTCTACAGCAAACATCATGCTTATTGGTGAAATATTAAAAGCATTCCACTGAGATGCCTGTTATCACCATTTCCGTGTAACGCTACAGGAGGGGTCTTGGCGAGTGCAATGGTTACAAATAAGAAAAAGAGGAAGAAGGAGGGGAAGGAGGTGGAGGAAGAAAAGGAGAGGGGTGGGTAAGGAGAGGAGAAATAAAATGCATAAGATTCAGTAAGGAAGAAATAAATACTGTTGTAGTACATAGATGACATTATCATATTCCTGGAAAATCTAAACAAATCTACAGATGAACTATTACAATCATTAGATGTGAGGTCAAAAATTTTAAACATCCGGAGCGTCGCCTCACAGGCGGCCAGTCAGTCAGCAGAGCCCAGAAGGGCACAGCCGCGCGGCAGGGGGCAGAGTGAGCCAAGCCTGGTCCAGCCTGGCAAGCAGAAGGGCGCCAGGCAGCCCGCAGGAGCGCCTTGTAGCTCAGACAGCCCACAGCGAGCACGGGGCAGCCCACTTAGCCCGCGGCGAACGCCTTGCATACCAGGCAGCTCGCAGAGAGCGGGCCTGTATTTTCACACGTGTGTACACTAAGACTTCTCTAGACAATAAGACACGAGAGTGTAGTGATTGAGAGAGGAACTCTGGGCTGGGCGTGGAGTCTCACTCCTGTAATCCTAGCCCTCTGGGAGGCCGAGGCGGGAGGATCACTTGAGCTCAGGAGTTGGAGACCAGCCTGAGCAAGAGTGAGACCCCCGTCTCTATTAAAAATAGAAAAAAAATAGCCGAGCAACTAAAAATAGAAACAAAAAATTAGCCAGGCCTGGTGGCAAGCGCCTGTAGTCCCAGCTGCTGCGAAGGTTGAGGCAGGAGGATCGCTTGAGCCCAGAAGTCTGAGGTTGCTGTGAGCTAGGGTGACACCATGGCACTCACTCTAGCCCAGGCAACGAAGTGAGACTCTGTCTCAAAAAAACAAAAAGAAAAAAAAAAGAGAGCAACTCTGGAAACAGACAGCCTGGGCTCACATCCCAGCTCTGTTATTTAACTTAGTATACTTAACCTCACTGTGCCTCAGTTTCCTTACCCGTATAAGGTGGAACATAATAGAACGTGTGCTGTCGAATGATTGTGCAGGACAATGAATTAAGACATGTTTGCTCCGTACGTCATAAGCTCAACACAAGCCTTTGTTTTAATGAACATATATTACTTTTATAATAAAAACAGACTAACATTATTTTAAAAATGACAATATACTGTCATTAGAAAGGGCAAGTAACTGAAAAGCCCATTGGCCCAGTCCCCTGGAGAGCTGTTCTGGGGGTTCCAGGGGAGCCTCCCGCGGTGCAGACTTCGTGCTCCGCGCAGTCAGAGGGAGCCCCCAAAGCACACAGCAGCCGCGCTCCTGCCCACAGCTTTGTTTTGAAGCATTGGAACTTTCCTTTGGGTAGGTGCCCAGCAATGGGCTGGCTGGATCAAACGGTAGTTCTACTTGTAGATCTCTGAGGCATCTCCATATTGCTTTGCACAGAGGCTGCACCAGTTTGCAGTCCCACATCGGGGCTTTCTGATCTCAACTGGCTTTCTGGGTAAAGAACAAATATCTGGCAGACAAAAAGGGAAAGGAAAAGTGGTTGATTCATTCTTCAGACATTTCCTGAGTGCCAGTTATGTGTGATCTCCCCGGCCAGGTCACTGCTGCCTTACCAGGCGCACTATGTGCTGGTCACTTAATAGATATTATCTCATGAAACACTCGCGACCACTCTATGGGGCAGACACAGCTGTATCCCCATGTTACAGAGGAGGAAACTGAAGTTCAGAGTGTCAAGTGGCTTGCCCCAAATCCCCAAAGAAGGCGAGTGGCAGGGCCAGCCTGCTCCAGAGGTGGCTCGACCCCCGCTGCACTCTGTGACTTGGCTGCACTCCCCACCAAGGGTCTGCTGAGCCCCGCGCCCTGCTGCGCTAGAAGTCACTCATCTGAAGGACTTTCTTCCTGGGCAGAGCAGCACGCGTGCCTGCAGGGAGGGAAATGGCTTTCAGGGCTGTCCCTCCCCGGGGCCCGGCTGGGGCCCTCAGCTCCTCAGAGGCCCTGAGCAGGTTCCTGCCCCAACAGGCATGGCCCTGTCCACTGCAGCTCCCTCCAGGCGCTCTGCACACCTCTGGGCGCCAGGGGGCTCTGCTCACAGCGCCAGCCTCAGCCTGCGCTCTGCCAGCGGGGAGCTGAGGGCTCTGGCCTGACTGCATCCGTCAAGGCTCTGAAAGGTGGTCGCAGCTTCCAATAGCGCCCACTCCTCCCCAGCATCCTCCTCGGGGAAGCCCTCCAAAGCCCCAGCCCACAGTCAGCGCCCTCGGAAAAGAATGAATGTCCCCTCCCATGTCCCAGCATCGTTCACTCCTCCGGTCTGAGTTCAGGCCCTGTCTTCTCTTCCTCCTCAGTCCACAAGTCCTTCTCCTTCTGAAGCAGGAATGAGCCTGCTTTCACCTTCGAGTTCCCCACAGTCTCCAGCCTAGAGCTGGGCTCCTAGAAAGTGCTTAATAAAAAAAACAAAGTGCTTAATAAATATTGGTGATGAATGAATGAGTACATAGATGGCCTCATGAAAGATTTCTTCTTTTTTTTTTTTTTTTTTTTTTTAGACAGAGTCTCACTCTTGCCTGGGCTAGAGTGCCGTGGCATCAGCCTAGCTCACAGCAACCTCAAACTCCTGAGCTCAAACGACCCTCCTGCCTTCGCCTCCTAGAGTGCTAGGGTTACAGGCGTGAGCCACTGTGCCCAGACAAGAATTTCAGAATGAACAGACCGACACACAGTCTGACTCCTGTTCAAGGAACTGGCTGGTGAATGGCTGAATGTTCTGGCTTTCGGTGGAAACACTGGAAAACCTGCATTTGAGAACGAGCTCCGCCCTGACCAGTTTCGGGCCCAGCTTGGATGAGTCACAAACCCAGGTTTGGACATAATGGCACAGTCCCGCCCTCCTCACAGGGCTGGAGGGAAGGAGAGCCATGTGGACAGCGTGGAGAGCAGTCCCCTACCCACCCTGCACCCGCGGCCTGCCACCGCGACGGATGCCTGGCAGCTAGAGAGGCCTCGCTCAGGGCCCCTCAACCCAAGCTGGACATAGCAGCTCTTTCCCGCCACTGGCCCAAGAGGGAGCCAAACATTCACAAAAGGGGCTCTGAAAGTCTGTGTCTCACCCTATCCTAGAAGTCTGCCTTCTTTCCCAGAAGCCTCAGCCCCCTTCCAGAAGGTCTGAGGCAGGGGAAGGGTGAGAGACGTTCCAGCTTGGGTGACACGTGCCTGCCGGGGGGGCCTTTAAGTCTGGACAGTGGCCTCCCAGCCGAGTCCAAGGCTCTGAGGTCATTTCCCCTGACACCAGAGACCTGGCACCTGCAGGCACGCCTGGTGGAGTGGAATGGGAGGAGTGGCCCAGATCTGACGCCCCGCACCCTGGCGCCTGGGCGAGAGGCTGGGGAGGAGCGGACTGCCCTCGGGTGCCCAGAGCGCAGGCTCTGCGTCAAGGGCAGGGTCTGACAAGGCCAGGCCACTGGAGAGGGCACCGAGTGGCCCAGTCCCCACCTATGCCCTGCAAGGCTGACCTTGGGCTCAAGGGCACTGAAGGGGAATGGAAATCTCTGAATCTCTGAAATGGGGTCCTCAGAATCTCTGAAATGGGGTCCCACCTTGCTCTTTCAGCACCTTTATTGCTTTTTGTTGTTGTTGTTTTGAGACAGAGTCTCGCTCTGTTGCCTGGGCTAGAGTGAGTGCAATGGCGTCAGCCTAGCTCACAGCAACCTCAGACTCCTGGGCTCAAGCGATCCTCCTGCCTCAGCCTCCCAAGTAGCTGGGACTACAGGCATGCGCCACCATGCCCGGCTAATTTTTTTTTCCTATATATATTTTTAATTGGCCAGATAATTTCTTTCTATTTTTAGTAGAGACGGGGTCTTGCTCTTGCTCAGGCTGGTCTCGATCTCCTGACCTCAAGCGACCCACCCGCCTTGACGTCCCAGAGTGCTAGGTTTACAGGCGTGAGCCACTGCACCCGGCCAGCACCTTTATTGTTGATGTCACCAACAGTTGCTAAGAGACGAAGCAGGCATTGCAGGAGCCCACAAGAGGGGACCCCAGGGGCGCTGTGCAGAGCCTGGCCCCTGGCAGCTCCCTGGGGCTCTGCCCACATCCTCGGCCCTCCGCACAGGCCAGAGGTCTCAGCCAGCCTTCGCTGGGAAAGCGCTTGCTTGTAGCACGCAGGCTGCGCCAGGAGTCCTCAAAGAGCAGGCCATGGCTGGTGGCGAGGACACGGGATCAAGCTGGCAAGTCTGGTAACCTCTTTGAACTTGAGTTTCCTTCTCAATAAAATGAGGATAATTAGACAACATAGACTGACCTCCCAGAGAGATTGTTAGGATTAAAAGAGATAATGGCTGGAGAGGGCTTAGTGAGCTGTGAAGTAGAGTTCAATGTCAGTCCTTGTCATTATAAATGAAAGAACTGGGGCTATAGCACCTGGGAAAGGAGAAGACAGGCCCATCCTCCACTTGGCCAAATAAGGTTTACCAAATTATGTCTAGAGTGGGTTCTTATCTCAAAGTGTTGCAAAAGGCATTAATTCACCCTTTTTGTGGCTGGGGAGAACTCCATGGTGTACATATGCCACATTTTATTAATCTACTGATCAACTCATGGGCACTCAGGTTGATTCCACATCTTTGCAATTGTGAATTGTGCTGCAGTAAACATTCCAGTGCAGGTGTCTTTTTGATAGAAAGACGTCTTTTCCTTTGGGTAGATACCCAGGAGTGGGATTGCTGGATCGGATGGTAGGTCTACTTTCAGTTCTCTGAGGACTCTCCATGCTCTTTTCCACAGAGGTTGCACTAGTTTGCAGTCCCACCCATGGTGTATAAGCCTTCGTCTATTTTTGCAGTTTTCACCTGTACTGCATTTTCTAGGATTGCAACTCCTATGTAAATCAAGGAAAGATGTGTTCTGTTGGGTTTAGTATTTTACCAAGACATTTCAGAAAATCAAACTACCAGTGACAACATAGATTACTGTATTTTACTCCCCAAAACATCACTTTACAAAAAAACAAAAGCAGCAGCTGTGTGTGGTGGCTCATGTCTGTAATCCCAGCACCTTGGGAAGCCGAGGAGGGAGCATTGCTTGAGCCTAGTAGTTTGAGACCAGCCTGGGCAACATAAAAAGACCTCGTCTCTACAAAAAATGTATAAAACACTAGCTGGGCGTAGTGGTGTACACCTGTAATCCCAGCTACTGGGGAGGCTGAGGTGGGAGGATGGGTTGAGCCCAGGCGTTCAAGGCTACAGTGAACTAAGATTATGCCACTGCCCTCTAGCTGGGTGACAGAACTAGACACTGCCTCCAAAAAAACAAAAATAAACCCAAAAATTGAAAAATAAATATGAGCATATTATTTTAAGTTGTGTTATCATAAATTGCTTTTCTTCCACATATGTGATACACGTAGGTCAGCTATGTTATGTATACTTTTTTCCATATGATCCAGCAGATGCAAAGTTATGTATACATTTTGTTTCAGAACAGTAAAGGGAGCTTTCAAAACATTTATTATAAACAGGGGACATAGGCTGGGTGTGGTGGCTCACACCTGTAATCCTAGCACTCTGGCAGGCCGAGGCGGGAGGATTGTCTGAGCTCAGGAATTCGAGACCAGCATGAGCAAGAGCAAGACCCTGTCTCTACTAAAAATAGAAAGAAATTATATGGCCAGCTAAAAATATATATAGAAAAAATTAGCCTGGCATGGTAGCGCATGCCTGTAGTCCCAGCTACTCGGGAGGCTGAGGCAGGAGGATCGCTTGAACCCAGGAGTTTGAGGTTGCTGTGAGCTAGGCTGACGCCATGGCACTCACTCTAGCCTGGGCAACAGAGTGAGACTCTGTCTCAAAAATAAATAAATAAACAAATAAATAAAAATAATAAAAAAAAAAAAAAGGGAACATAGTCGCTTCCTTTTTCTCCCTCTCCCCCCAACACTTTTGAAAATAAAAAAGGGGGGAGGGACATTGATAGTTACATGAAATTGCGGGAGGGGACTGAAAGGGGGCGGTGGTGCTGGGGTTGAGCGCTGAGCACCCGGGCTGACAGTCAAGTTCTGGATTTCAGAGCCTGACTCCATCCTGCCTTCCTGGTTGTTGGGGGGCCGGAGCCCTCCTCCCACCCAGACCCTGTGGGGGAAGCCAGGCCAGGTCCAACAGGCCCCGCGCCCAGGAACCTCTCAAGTCTGAGGCTCCCTCTTCAGATGGGACTTAGCAGCTGAGAAAATCCCCCGTTTGACTTAAGCAGACACACTGCAGCAGGAGTCTCCTGGGGACACTAGCCCCCGTGGCTTCCCGGCAGACGCACAAGCTAAACTGAGGCGAGAAGGGGAGGGGCCTCTGCAGCATCTGAAGGGCATCCCTCGAGTTCTGGTTGCCAGGGAAACCTTGGCTGCTGGAGCTGTGACCCCACAGGCCACCCGGAATCCCCACTGGAACTCACTGGCTAGGACACGGGGTCTCAAAAGTCAGTCCCCACCTGTGGCCTGAGAGCACTGAGAGCTCCGAGGCCAACATGTGCACAGATGAATGGAGAAGGGTGGAGCCGCCTTTCTTTGAGACCATCCTTAATGCTGAGGTCAAGACTCTCCTGTTTTGTGTGTTAATATGACCTTTAATGACATATCGGGGATGTAGAGGAGTTGGGTTGTTCTGGAAAACACACTTTTACTTGACAAAATGGTTAGCGACCCTCTTTGACACCCTCCTTCTCTCTCTCTCACAGCCCGAAACCCAAAAGTCTTCAAAGGAAAAGACACGAGAACAGACCAAGTTCCCAAAGTGCCACAGGAGCTGCCGCGGCCACCCAAACCTGGCACAGTGAGGTCACAGATAAAGGGCGTGGTTACCTTCACCTGGGAAAACCTCACAAAGTTGCTGATGGTTTTGCGCCAAGTCTTGAAGCATCGGGCCTCCTGCTGGGCAGATGGGGGGTGGTGGAGGCAGGAGGGTGAGGGACGGAGGTGGAGACATGGGGGCAGGACATGCCAGCCTGGCCGGTTTGGGACGTTGCAATCAGAGTGTGTCACTGGAGAGGGGCCTTTTTAGACCCTGAAGCCAGAGAAGCCAGTGGAGGCCACGTGATGGCAGGCCTTGGGGCGACGAGAAGCTAAGAAGAAGGAACGCCGAGGGTCTACATTGATGCCCGCAGATTGGAATGTCTCCTGCTTCGGATATGAAATTCCAAACTGGACATCAGGAGGTGGGTGAGTCAGGAGCTACCCCAGTGACCCGAAGCCCAGAGGCACCTAGCTGGCCTTCCCCAGATGGCAGGGACGGGGGGGACTTTGTGGACCGGAGGCACCTAATCTGTCCTGACCCAGACTGCGGGTTGAGGGGACTCTGGGGCCCCGAGACCCTGAGCTGGCCTTTCCCACATAGTGGTGGGGACACTGTTGGCTGGATGTACCTATGCTGGACTTCCCCAAGTGGTGGCTGGGACTCTTGCAGCCTGCTAGGGACTCCGAGGTTAGGGACTCTGAGGACTGGATGCTCTTAAGCATGCCCTCATCAGGCGCCCAGGGACTCTGAGGGCCGGTTTCACTTAAGCTGGCCTTCCCCCCGTGGCAGTAGGGGACTCTGTGGGCCATATTAACCTATCCTAGAATTCTCAAAGTGACGGCAGTTGACAGTGTGGGCCAGATTCAGAGAAGCTGACCTTCGCCTGGTGGTTGCAGGAAACTGTGAGTACCCTGGGAACCGGAGGCACTTAAGCTGGCCTTCCCCTAGACACCTAAGCTGGATTTCCCAAAGTGGCAGCGGGGAAATCTAAAGGCAGAATGCACCTAACCTGGCTTTACCCAGGACGTGGAGGGGGATTGTGATGGTCAGATGGACCTAAGTGGGCCTCTGGAGACAACAGTGGGGGACAATGTGGGCCTGATGTACCAAACCTGGCCTTCCCTAGCAGGCCGCAGGGAATCTGAGGTCTGGATGCACCTATTCTGGACTTCTGCAAGTGGCGGTTGGGGAATCTGAAGGTCAAATGCCCCTAACCTGGCTTACCCCAGAAGGCAGCAAGGCATTCTGAGGGCCCGATGCATTTAAGGTGGCCTCATCAGACAAGCGCAGGGAACAAAAGGGGCCGGATGGACCTAGCTGGACTTCCTCAAATGGCGGAGGGCGAATCTGAAGGCTGAATGCACATAAGTTGGCCTTCCCCAGATGGCAGGCGGGTGGGGGGTGGGACTCTGAGGGTCCCATGCACCTAAGCTCGCCTCCTAACACAATGGTGGGGGACAAAAGGGGCAAGATTCACCTAGCTGGTCTTCCCCAAGTGGCGGTGGGCGAATCTGAAGGCTGAATGCACCTTGGCTGGCTTTCCCTAGAAGGCGGCAGGGGACTCTGAGGGCCGGATGCACCTAAGCTGGCCTCCTCAGACAAGGCGTGGGACAAAAGATGCCAGAAGCACCTAGCTGGACTTCAAGTGGCAGTGGGCAAATCTGAAGGCTGAATGCACCTAAAAGGCGGCAGGGGCTTTTGAGGGACAGATGCACCTAAGGTGGCCTCATCAGAAAATGGCAGAGGACAAAAGGGGCCAGATGCACATAGATGGACTTCCATTAGTGGCAGCGACAGACTCTTGCAGCCAGAGGTACCTAAGGTGGCCTTCCCCAGATGGCAGCGGGGAACTCTGAGGCCCAGATGCAACTAAGCTCACCTCCTAACACAACGGCAGGGGACAAAAGGGGGCAAATTCACCTAAGCTGGACTTCCCCAAGTGGCGGTGGGAGAATCTGAAGGGAAAATGCACATAACCTGCTTTCCCCAGGAGGCGGCACTGGATTCTGATGGCCAGATGCACCTAAGCGGGACTCCTCAGACAACGGCGGGTGACAAAAGGGACCGAATGCACCTAGCTGGACTTCCCCAAGTGGTGGTGGGCGAATCTGAATGCTCAATGCACCTTACCTGGCTTTCCACAGAAGGCCCCAGGGGATTCTGTGGGCCGGATGTCCCTATGATGGCCGAATCGGACAATGGCTCACAACAAAAGGGGCCAGATTCCCCCAGCTGGACTTCCCCAAGTAGCGGCGGGAGACTCTTGCAGCCAGAAGCACCTAAGGTGGCCTTCCCCAGATGGCGGCCTGGGACTCTGAGGGCCGGGGGCACTGAAGTTGGCATTCAAGAGATGATGACATTTGACTGTGTGGTCAAGATGCACGAAACCTGGCCTTGCCCAGAAGGCCTCAGGGGACTCTTAGGCCCCGATGCGCCTATGCAGCATTTCCCCAAGTGGGAAGGGGACTGAAGCAGCCAGATGCACCTAAGGTGGTCTTACCCAGATGGTGGTGGGGGACTGTGACGGCCAGATGCACCTAGCTGGACTTCCCCAAATGGCGGAGGGCGGATCTGAAGGCCGAATGCACCTAACCTGGCTTCCCCCAGAAGTTGGAAGGGTATTCTGAGGGCCAGATGCACCTAAGCTAGCCTTCTCAGAGAAGGTGGGGGACAAAAGGGGCCGGAAGCACCTAACTGGACTTCCCCAAGTGGCAGCGGGCAACTCTGAGGGAAAGATGCACATAAGCTAGCCTCCTAACACAATGGCGGGGGACAAAAGGGGCCAAATTCACCTAGCTGGACTTCCCCAAGTGGCGGTGGGCGAATCTGAAGGGAAAATGCACATAACCTGGCATTCCCCAGGAGGCGGTAATGGATTCTAATGGCCAGATGCACTTACGCGGTACTCCTCAGACAACGGCGGGTGACAAAAGGGACCGAACGCACCTAGTTGGACTTCCCCAAGTGGCAGTGGGCGAATCTGAATGCTGAATGCACCTCGCCTGGCTTTCAACAGAAGGCCCCAGGGGATTCTGAGGGCCGGATGCCCAGAAGGTGGCCTGATCAGACAATGGCAGAGGGAAAAAAGGGCCGGATTCACCTAGCTCTACTTCCTAAAGTGGTGACAGGAGACTTTTACAGCGAGAAGCACCTAAGGTGGCCTTCCCCAGATGGTGGCTTTGGACTCTGAGGTTCTGGTGCACAGAAGCTGACATTCAAAAGATGATGGCAGTTGACTCTGTGCTCAAGATGCCCCAAACGTGGCCTTGCCCAGAAGGCCCCAGGGGACTCTCAGGGCCGGAAGCACCTATGCTGGATGTTCCCAAGTGGGCAGGGGACTCTAGCAGCCACTGATGCACCTAAAGTGGCCTTCCCCAGATGGCAGCGGGGGACTCTGAGGGTCAGATGCACCTAGCTGGACTTCCTAAATTGGCGGTGGGAGAGTCTGAAGGTGGAATGCACCTAGGCTCCTTCCTCAGAAGGCGCTGGTGATTTTCAGGGCTGGATGAAATTATGGTGGCCTTATCAGACAACAAAAGAGGAAAAAAGGGACTGGATGCACCTAGCTGGACTTCCCCAAGTGGCAGCGGAGGACTCTTGCAGCCAGAAGGGCCTAGCGTGGCCTTCCCCAAATGGAGACTTGGAACTCTGAGGGCTGGGTGCACTGACGCTGGCATTCAAAGGATGATGGCAGTTGATTGTGTGGTCAAGATGCACGAAACCTGGCCTTGCCCAAAGGCCGCAGGGAATCTCAGGGCCGGATGCACCTATGCTGGATTTCCCCAAGTGGGCAGGGGACTCTAGCAGCCAGATGCACCTAAGTTAGCCTTCCCCAGATGGCGGTGGGGGACTCTGAGTGTCAGATGCACCTAAGCTAGATTTCCCAATGTGTTGGTGGGCAAATTCGAGCCCTAAATGCACCCAACATTTCTTCCCCCAGAAGGTGGCAGGGGATTTTGTGGGCCGGATTCCCGAAGGTAGCCTCCTCAGCCAATGGCTCAGGACAAAAGGGGCCGGATTGACCTAGCTCTACTTCCTCAAGTGGTGATAGGAGACTGTTGCAGTCAGAAGCACATAAGGTGGCCTTCCCCAGATGGCGGGGTTGGACTCCAAGGGCCAGATGCAGCGAGCTGGAGTTCCCCAAGTGGGCAGGGGACTCTAGCAGCCTGAGGCACCTAAGGTGGCCTTCCCCAGATGGAGGCGGGGGACTCTGAGGGCCAGATGCACCGAGCTAGACTTCCACAAGTGGCGATGGGCGAGTCTGAAGGCTGAATGCACCTAGCCCGGCTTTCCACAGAAGGCCCCAGGGGATCCTGTGAGCCAGAAGTCCCTAAGGTGGCCACATCAGACAATAGCTCAGGACAAAAGGGGCCGAATTCTCCTATCTTGATTTCCCCAAGTGGCGGCAGGGGACTCTTGTAGCCAGAAGCACCTAGGATGGCCTTCCCCAGATGGAGGCAGGGGACTCTGAGGGCCAGATGCACCAAGCTAGACTTCCCCAAGTGACAGTGGGCGAGTCTGAAATCTGAATGCACCTAGCCTCATTTTCCCCAGATGGTGGCAGGGGATTCTGAAGGCCAGATGCACCTAAGGTGGCCTCATCAGACAACGACAGTGTACCAAAGGGGACGGATGCACCTAGCTGGACTTCCCCAAGAGGCGGTGGCGGCCTCTTACAGCCAGAAGCACCTAAAGTGGCCATCCCCAGATGGTGGCGGGAGACTCTCAGGGCCAGATGCACCTAAGTTGGATTTCCCCAAGTGGCGGGGGGGCGAATCTGAATGCAAAGTGCACATAACCTGGCATTCCCCAGAAGGCGGCAATGGATTCTTATGGCCAGATGCACATAAGTGGGACTCCTGAGACAACGGTGGTCACAAAAGGGACCGAATGGACCTAGCTGGACTTCCCCAAGTGGTGGTGGGCGAATCTGAAGGCTGAATGCACCCAGGCTGGCTTTCCCCACAAGGCGACAGGGGATTGTGAGGGCCGGATGCAACTAAGGTGGCCTCATCAGACAATGGGACGGGACAAAAGGGACCGGAGGCACATAGCTGGACTTCCCCAAATGGTGGCGGGGTACTCTTGCAGCCAGATGCACCTAAGTTAGCCTTCCCCAGATGGCGGCGGGGAACTCTGAGTGCCAGATGCACCTAAGCTAAATTTCCCAATGTGTCGGTGGGCAAATTCGAACCCTAAATGCACCCAACATGTCTTCCCCCAGAAGGTGGCAGGGGATTTTGTGGGCTGGATGTCCCGAAGGTGGCCTCCTCAGCCAATGGCTCAGGACAAAAGGGGCCGGATTGACCTAGCTCTACTTCCTCAAATGGTGATAGGAGATTGTTGCAGCCAGAAGCACCTAAGGTGGCCTTCCCCAGATGGCGGCGTTGGACTCTGAGGGCGAGATGCGCCGAGCTGGACTTCCCGTACTGGGCAGGGGACTCTAGCACCTGATGCTCCTAAGATGGCCTTCCCCAGATGGAGGCGGGGGACTCTGAGGGCCAGATGCACCGAGCTAGACTTCCCCAAGTGGTGGTGGGCGAGTCTGAAGGCTGAATGCACCTAGCCCGGCTTTCCACAGAAGGCCCCAGGGGATCCTGTGAGCCAGATGTCCCTAAGGTGGCCTCATCAGACAATGGCTCAGGACAAAAGGGGCCGAATTCTCCTAGCTTGACTTCCCCAAGTGGCGGCAGTGGACTCTTGTAGCCAAAAGCACCTAAGGAGGCCTTCCCCAGATGGCGGCTGAGGACTCTGAGGGTCAGATGCACCTAGCTGGACTTCCAAAGTGGCAGTGGGCGAGTCTGAAGGCGGAATGCACCCAGCCTCCTTCCCCAGAAGGCGGGAGGTGATTTTCAGAGTCGGATGAAGTTATGGTGGCCTCATCAGACAACGGAGGAGGAAAAAGGGGGCCGGATGCACCTAGCTGGACTTCCCCAAGTGGCGGTGGGGGACTCTTGCAGCCAGAAGCACCTAGCGTGGCCTTCCCGAGATGGCGACGTGGTAATCTGAGGACCCGGTGCCTGAAGCTGGCATTCAAAGAAGTTGCCAGTTGATTGAGTGGTCAAGATTTCCCAAACCTGGCCTTGCCCGGAAGGTCGCAGGGCACTCTCAGGGCCGGTTACACCTATGCTGGATTTCCCCAAGTAGTGGCAGGGGACTCTAGCAGCCAGATGCACCCAAGCTGGCCTTCCCCATGAGGCCGTGGATGAGTCTGAAGGCTCAATGCACCTAGCGTTGTTTCCCCCAGAAGGCAGCAGGGGATTGTGAGGGCCGGATGCACCTAAGCTGGCCTCATCAGAGAATGGTTCGGGACAAAAGGGGCTGGATGCACCTAACTGGACTTCCCCAGGTGGCGGCGGGGTACTCTTGCAGCCAGAAGCACCTAAGGTGGCCTTCCCCAGATGGCGGCCTGGGACTCTTAGGGCCAGGTGCACTGAAGCTTGCATTCAAAACATGATGGCAGGTGACTGTGTGGTCAAGACGCACGAAACCTGGCCGAGCCCAGAAGGCAGCAGGGGACTCTCAGGGCCAGATGCACCTATGCTGCATTTCCCCAAGTGGGCAGGGGATTCTAGCAGCCAGATGCACATAAGGTGGCCTTTCCCAGATGGCGGCGGGGGCTCTGAGGGCCAGATGCACCTAGCAGGACTTCCCCAAATGTTCGAGGGCAGTTCTGAAGGCTGAATGCACCTAATCTGGCTTCCCCCAGAAGTTGGAAGGGTATTCTGAGGGCCAGATTCACCTCAGCTGGCCTCCTCAGACAAGGCAGGGGACAAACGGGGCCAGAAGCACCTAACTGGACTTCCCCAAGTGGCGGTGGGTGAATCTGAGGGATGAATGCACCTAGAAGACGGCAGGGGATTCTGAGGGCCGGATGCACCTAAGGTGGTCTGATCAGACAATGGCGGAGGACAAAAGGGGCCGGATTCACCTAGCTCTACTTCCACAAGTGGTGACAGGGGACTTTTGCAGCCAGAAGCACCTAAGGTGGCCTTCCCCAGATGGTGGCGTTGGACTCTGAGGTTCGGGTGCACAGAAGCTAGCATTCAAAAGATGATGGCAGTCAGCGTTGGACTCTGAGGTTCGGGTGCACAGAAGCTGGCTTTCAAAAGATGATGGCAGTTGACCCTGTGGTCAAGAAGCCCCAAACGTGGCCTTGCCCAGAAGGCCCCAGGGGACTCTCAGGGCCGGATGCACCTATGCTGGATTTTCCCAAGTGGGCAGGGGACTCTAGCAGCCAGATGCACCTAAAGTGGCCTTCCTGAGATGGCGGTGGAGGACTCTGAGGGTCAGATGCACCTAGCTGGACTTCCTAAAGTGGCGGTGGACGAGTCTGAAGGTGGAATGCACCTAGGCTCCTTTACCAGAAGGCGGGAGGTGATTTTCAGGGCCGGTTGAAATTATGGTGGTCTTATCAGACAACGGAGGAGGAAAAAAGGGACTGGATGCACCTAGCTGGACTTCCCCAAGTGGCGGCGGAGGAGTCTTGCAGCCAGAAGCGCCTAGCGTGGCCTTCCCCAAATGGAGACTTGGAACTCTGAGGGCTGGGTGCACTGAAGCTGGCATTCAAAGGATGATGGCAGTTGATTGTGTGGTCAAGATGCACGAAACCTGGCCTTGCCCAAAGGCCGCAGGGAAATCTCAGGGCCAGTTGCACCTATGCTGGATTTCCCCAAGTGGGAAGGGGACTCTAGCAGCCAGATGCACCCAAGCTGGCCTTCCCCAGGTGGCTGTGGATGAGCCTGAACGCTCAATGCACCTAGCCTCGTTTTTCCCAGAAGGCGGCAGGGAATTCTGAGGGCCGGATGCACCTAAGGTGGCCTCATCAGACTATGGCTTGGGACAAAAGGGCCTGGATGCACCTAACTGGACTTCCCCAAGTGGCAGCGGGGTACCCTTGCAGCCAGAAGCACCTAAGATGGCCTTCCCCAGATGGCAGCCTGGGACTCTTAGGGCCAGGTGCACTGAAGCTTGCATTCAAAACATGATGGCAGTTGACTGTGTGGTCAAGATGCACGAAACCTGGCCTTGCCCAGAAGGCCGCAGGGCACTCTCAGGGTCAGATGCACCTATGCTGCATTTCCCCACGTGGGCAGGAGATTCTATCAGCCAGATGCACATAAGGTGGCCTTTCCCATATGGTGGCGGGGGCTCTGAGGGCCAGATGCACCAAGCTAGACTTCCACAAGCGGCGGTGGGTAAGTCTGAAGACTGAATGTAACTAGCCCGGATTTCCTCAGAAGGCCACAGTGAATCCTGTGAGCCAGATGTCTCTAAGGTGGCTTCATCATACAATGGCTAAGGACAAAAGGGGCCAAATTCTTCTAGCTTGACTTCCCAAAGTGGCGGAATGGGACTCCTGTAGCCAGAAGCACCTAAGGTGGCTTCCCCAGATGGCGCTGTTGGACTCTGAAGGCCGTGTGCACTGAAGCTAGCCTTAAAAAGATGATGGCAGTTGACTGTGTGGTAAAGATGCATGAAACCTGGCCATGCCCAGAAGGCTCCAGGGGACGCTCAGGCCCGGATACACCTATGCTGGATTTCCCCAAGTGGGCAGGGGATTCTAGCAGCCAGATACATCTAAGGTTGCCTTCCCCAGATGATGCTGGGAGACTGTGAGGGCCAGATGCACCTAAGTTGGGCTTCCCCAAGTGGCGGTGGGCAAATCTGAAGGCAGAATGCACATAACCTGGCTTTCTCCAAGAGGCGGCACTAGATTCTGATGGCCAGATGCACCTAAGCGAGACTCCGCAGACAACTGTGGGCAACTGAAGGGACCGAATGCACCAAGCTGGACTTCCCCAAGTGGTGGTGGGCAAATCTGAAGGCTGAATGGATCTAGGATGGCTTTCCCAGGAAGGTGGCAGGGGATTGTGAGGGCCGGATGCACCTAAGCTGGCCTCATCAGACAATGGCCCGGGACAAAAGGGGCCAGATGCACCTAGCTGGACTTCCCCAAGTGGCGGTGGGTGATCTGAAGCCTAAATGCAACTAACATGGCATCCCCCAGAAGGTGGCAGGGGATTCTGTGAGCTTGATGTGCCAAATGGCGCCTGATCAGACAATGGCTCAGGACAAAAGGGGCCGCATTCACCTAGTTGGACTTCCACAAGTGGTGGTGGGTGAGTCTGAAGTCTGAATGCACCTAGCCTAGCTTTCCCCAGATGGTGGCAGGGGATTCTGAAGGCCAGATGCACCATCAGACAACGATAGCGGACAAAAAGGGAAGGATGTACCTCAATGGACTTCCCCAAGTGGCGGTGGGCGAATCTGAAGGCAGAATGCACATAACCTGGCTTTTCCCAGAAGGCAAAACTGCATTCTCATGGCCACAGGCACCTAAGCTGGACTCCTCAGACAATGGTGGGAGACAAAAAGGGGCCAAATGCACCTAGCTGGACTTCCCCAAGTGGCGGTGGGTGGGTCCGAAGGCTGAATGCACCAAGCCTCGTTTTCCCCAGGAGGTGGCAGGGGATTCTGAGGGCCGGATGCACCTGAGGTGGCCTGATCAGACAATGGCGGAGGAAAAAAGAAGCCGGATTCACCTAGCTCCCAGATGGTGGCGGGAGACTCTGAGGGACAGATGCACCTAAGTTGGATTTCCCCAAGTGGCGGTGGATGGATCTCAAGGCAGAATGCACATAACCTGGCTTTCCCCAGGAGGCGGCACTGGATTCTGATGGCCAGATTCACCTAAGCTGGACTCCTCAGACAACGGCGGGCGACGAAAGGGGCCCAATGCACCTAGCTGGACTTCCCCAAGTGGCGGTGGTTGAATTTGAAGGCTGAACGCACCTAGGCTGACTGTTCCCAGCAGGCAGCAGGGTATTCTCAGGGCTGGATGCACCTACACTGGCCTCATCAGACAATGTCTCAGGACAAAAGGGGCCGCATGCACCTAGCTGGACTGCCCCAAGTGGTGGCGGAGGACTCTTGCAGCCAGAAGCACTAGCGTGGCCTTCTCCAGATGGCGACGTGGCATGGTGAGGGCCCGGTGCACTGAAGCTGGCATTCAAAAGAAGATGGCAGTTGATTGTGTGGTCAAGATGTCCCAAACCTGGCCTTCCCCACAAGGCCACAGGAGACTCTTACTCCGGATGCACCTATGCTGGACTGCCCCAAGTGGTGGCAGGGGACTCTAGCAGCCAGATGCACCTAAGATGGCCTTCTCCAGAGGGCAGCAGGGGACTCTGAGGGCCAGATGCAGCTAAGCTGGATTTCCCAAAGTGGCAGTGGGAGATTCGGAATCCTAAATGCCACTATCATGGCTTCCCCCATAAGGTAGCAGGGGATTCTGAGGGCCAGGTGTCCCTAAAGTGGCCTCATCAGACAATGGCTCAGCACAAAAGGGGCCGGATTCGCCTAGCTGGACTTCCTCAAGTGGCGACGGGGGACTCTTGCAGCCAGAAGCACCTAAGGTGGCCTTCCCCAGATGGGGGCCTGGGATTCGGCGGGCCGGGTGCACTGAAGCTTGCATTCAAAAGATGATGGCAGTTGACTGTGTGGTCAGGTGCACGAAACCTGGCCTTGCCAACAAGGCCGCAGGGGACTCTCAGGGCTGGATGCACCTATGCTGCATTTCCCCAAGTGGGCGGGGGACGCTCGCAGCCAGATGCACCTAAGCTGGCCTTCCCCCGATGGTGGCAGGGGACTCTCAGAGCCAGATGCACCCAGCTGGACTTTCCCAAGTGGCGGTGGGTGAGTCTGAAGGCTGAATGCACCTATCCTCGCTTTCCCCAGAGTGCGGCAGGTGAATCTGAGGGCCGGATGCACCTAAGGTGGCCTTATCAGAGAGTGGCGGAAGAAAAAAGGGGCCGGATTCAGCAACTCTACTTCCTCAAGTGTTGACAGGGTACTCTTGCAGGCAGAAGCACCTAAGGTGGCCTTTCCCAGATGGCGTCGTTGGACTCTGAGATTCAAGTGCACTGAAGCTCGCAATCTAATGATGATGGCAGTTGACTCTGTGGTCAAGATGCCCGAAACCTGGCCTTGTCCAGAAGGCCCCAGGGGATTGTGAGGGCCGGGTGCACCTATGGTCCATTTCCCCAAGTGGGCAGGGGACTCTAGCAGCCAGATGCACCTAAGGTGGCCTTCCCCAGATGGTGGCGGGGGGACTCTGAGGGCAGATGCAGCTTGCTGGACTTCCCCAAGTGGCGGTGGGCGAGTCTGAAGGCTGAATGCACCTGGCCTCGTTTTCCCCAGAGGGCGGCAGGGGAATCTGAGGGCCGGATGCACCGAAGGTGGCCTCATCAGACAACGACAGCGGATAAAAGGGGACGGATGCAACTAACTAGACTTCCCCAAGTGGCAGTGGGAGAATCTCAAGGCAGAATGCGCATAGCCTGGCTCTCCCCAGGAGGCGGCAATGCATTCTGATGGCCAGATGCACCTAAGTTGAACTCCTCAGACAACGGCGGGCGACAAAAGGGCCAAATGCACCTAGCTGGACTTCCCCAAGTGGCGGTGGGCGAGTCCGAAGGGTGAATGCACCAAGCCTCATTTTCCCCAGAAGGCGGCAGGGGATTCTGAGGCCCGGATGCACCTGAGGTGGCCTGACCAGACAATGGCGGAGGAAAAAAGAAGCCGGATTCACCTAGCTCTACCTCCTCAAGTGGTGACAGGGGACTCTTGCAGCCAGAAGCACCTAAGGTGGCCTTCCCCAGATGGCGGCCTTGTACTCTGAGGTTCGGGTGCACGGAATGTGGCATTCAAAAGATGATGGCAGTTGCCTCTGCGGTCAAGAAGCCCCAAACCTGGCCTTACTCAGAAGGACCCAGGGGACTCTCAGGGCCGGATGCACCTATGCTGGATTTCCCCAAGTGGGCAGGGGACTCTAGCAGCCAGATGCACCTAAGCTGGCCTTCCCCAGATGGTGGCGGGAGACTCTGAGGGCCAGATGCACCTAAGCTGGCCTCATCAGACAATGGCGCGGGACAACACGGGCCGAATGCACCTAGCTGGACTTCCCAAAGTGGCGGAGGGGGACTCTTGCAGCCAGAGGCACCTAGCGTGGCCTTTCCCAGATGGCGACGTGGGACTGTGAGGGCTGGGTGCACTGAAGCTGGCATTCAAAAAAGATGGCAGTTGATTGTGTGGTCAAGATGCACGAAACCTGGCCTTACCCAGAAGGCCGCAGGGGACTCTGAGGGCCGGATGCAACTACGCTGCATTTCCCCAAGTGGGCGGGTGCCTCTAGCAGACAGATGCACCTAAGGTGGCCTACCGCAGACGACGGCGGGGGACTGTGAGGGCCAGATGCACCCAGATGGACTTCCCCAAGTGGCGGTGGGTGAGTCTGAAGGTTGAATGCACCAAGAAGGCGTCAGGGGCTTCTCAGGGAGGGGTGCGCCTAAGGTTGCCTCATCAGACAATGGCAGAGGACAAATGGGCCGGATGCACCTAGCTGGACTTCCCCAAGTGGCGGCTGGGGAGTCTTGCAGCCAGAAGCACCTAGCGTGGCCTTCCCCAGATGGCGACGTGGGAATCTGAGGGCCGGGTGCACTGATGCTTGCATTTCAAAGATGATGACAGTTGACTGTGTGGTCAAGATGCACGAAAGCTGGCCTTGCCCAGAAGGCCGCAGGGCACTCTCAGGGCCGGAAGCACCTACGCTGCATTTCCCCAAGTGGGCAGGGGACTCGAACCGCCAGATGCACCTAAGGTGGCCTTCCCCAGATGGTGGCAGGGGACTCTGAGGGCCCGAAGCCCCCAGCTGGACTTCCCCACGTGGCCGTGGGCGAGTCTGATGCTGAATGCACCTAGCCTCATTTGCCCCAGAGGGCGGCAGGGGATTCTGAGGGCCAGATGCACCTAGGGTGGCCTGATCAGACAATGGCAGAAGAAAAAAGGGGCGGGATTCACCTTGCAGGACTTCCCCAAGTGGCGGCGGGGGCTCCTGCAGCCAGAAGCACCTAAGGTGGCCTTCCCCAGATGCTGGCGGGGGACTCTGAGGGCCAGATGCACCTAGCTGAACATCCCCAAGGGGCGGGGGGCGAGTGTGAAGGCTCAATGCACCTAGCCTCCTTTTCCCCAGAGGGCGGCAGGGGATTCTGAGGGCCGGATGCACCTAAGGTGGCCTCATCAGACAACGACAGCGGACAAAAGGGATGGATGTACCTAACTGGACTTCCCCAAGTGGCGGTGGGCGAATCTGAAGGCAGAATGCACATAACCTGGCTTTTCCCAGAAGGCAAAACTGCATTCTCATGGCCACAGGCACCTAAGCTGGACTCCTCAGACAATGGCGGGAGACAAAAAGGGGCCAAATGCACCTAGCTGGACTTCCCCAAGTGGCGGTGGGCGGGTCCGAAGGCTGAATGCACCAAGCCTCGTTTTCCCCAGGAGGTGGCAGGGGATTCTGAGGGCGGGATGCACCTGAGGTGGCCTGATCAGACAATGGCGGAGGAAAAAAGAAGCCGGATTCACCTAGCTCCCAGATGGTGGCGGGAGACTCTGAGGGACAGATGCACCTAAGTTGGATTTCCCCAAGTGGCGGTGGGCGAATCTCAAGGCAGAATGCACATAACCTGGCTTTCCCCAGGAGGCGGCACTGGATTCTGATGGCCAGATTCACCTAAGCTGGACTCCTCAGACAACGGCGGGCGACGAAAGGGGCCCAATGCACCTAGCTGGACTTCCCCAAGTGGCGGTGGGTGAATTTGAAGGCTGAACGCACCTAGGCTGACTGTTCCCAGCAGGCAGCAGGGTATTCTCAGGGCCGGATGCACCTACACTGGCCTCATCAGACAATGTCTCAGGACAAAAGGGGCCGCATGCACCTAGCTGGACTGCCCCAAGTGGTGGCGGAGGACTCTTGCAGCCAGAAGCACTAGCGTGGCCTTCTCCAGATGGCGACGTGGCATGGTGAGGGCCCGGTGCACTGAAGCTGGCATTCAAAAGAAGATGGCAGTTGATTGTGTGGTCAAGATGTCCCAAACCAGGCCTTCCCCAGAAGGCCACAGGAGACTCTTACTCCGGATGCACCTATGCTGGACTGCCCCAAGTGGTGGCAGGGGACTCTAGCAGCCAGATGCACCTAAGATGGCCTTCTCCAGAGGGCAGCAGGGGACTCTGAGGGCCAGATGCAGCTAAGCTGGATTTCCCAAAGTGGCAGTGGGAGATTCGGAATCCTAAATGCCACTATCATGGCTTCCCCCAGAAGGTAGCAGGGGATTCTGAGGGCCAGATGTCCCTAAAGTGGCCTCATCAGACAATGACTCAGCACAAAAGGGGCCGGATTCGCCTAGCTGGACTTCCTCAAGTGGCGACGGGGGACTCTTGCAGCCAGAAGCACCTAAGGTGGCCTTCCCCAGATGGGGGCCTGGGATTCGGCGGGCCGGGTGCACTGAAGCTTGCATTCAAAAGATGATGGCAGTTGACTGTGTGGTCAGGTGCACGAAACCTGGCCTTGCCAACAAGGCCGCAGGGGACTCTCAGGGCTGGATGCACCTATGCTGCATTTCCCCAAGTGGGCGGGGGATGCTCGCAGCCAGATGCACCTAAGCTGGCCTTCCCCCGATGGTGGCAGGGGACTCTCAGGGCCAGATGCACCCAGCTGGACTTTCCCAAGTGGCGGTGGGTGAGTCTGAAGGCTGAATGCACCTATCCTCGCTTTCCCCAGAGTGCGGCAGGTGAATCTGAGGGCCGGATGCACCTAAGGTGGCCTTATCAGAGAGTGGCGGAAGAAAAAAGGGGCCGGAGTCAGCAACTCTACTTCCTCAAGTGTTGACAGGGTACTCTTGCAGGCAGAAGCACCTAAGGTGGCCTTCCCCAGATGGCGTCGTTGGACTGTGAGATTCAAGTGCACTGAAGCTGGCAATCTAATGATGATGGCAGTTGACTCTGTGGTCAAGATGCCCGAAACCTGGCCTTGTCCAGAAGGCCCCAGGGGATTGTGAGGGCTGGGTGCACCTATGGTCCATTTCCCCAAGTGGGCAGGGGACTCTAGCAGCCAGATGCACCTAAGCTGGCCTTCCCCAGATGGTGGCGGGAGACTCTGAGGGCCAGATGCACCTAAACTGGCGTCATCAGACAATGGCGCGGGACAAAACAGGCCGAATGCACCTAGCTGGACTTCCCAAAGTGGCGGAGGGGGACTCTTGCAGCCAGAGGCACCTAGCGTGGCCTTTCCCAGATGGCGACGTGGGACTGTGAGGGCTGGGTGCACTGAAGCTGGCATTCAAAAAAGATGGCAGTTGATTGTGTGGTCAAGATGCACGAAACCTGGCCTTACCCAGAAGGCCGCAGGGGACTCTCAGGGCCGGATGCAACTACGCTGCATTTCCCCAAGTGGGCGGGGGACTCTAGCAGCCAGATGCACCTAAGGTGGCCTACCGCAGACGACGGCGGAGGACTGTGAGGGCCAGATGCACCCAGATGGACTTCCCCAAGTGGCGGTGGGTGAGACTGAAGGCTGAATGCACCAAGAAGCCGGCAGGGGCTTCTCAGGGAGAGGTGCGCCTAAGGTTTCCTCATCAGACAATGGCAGAGGACAAATGGGCCAGATGCACCTAGCTGAACATCCCCAAGGGGCGGGGGGGCGAGTGTGAAGGCTGAATGCACCTAGCCTCCTTTTCCCCAGAGGGCGGCAGGGGATTCTGAGGGCCGGATGCACCTAAGGTGGCCTCATCAGACAACGACAGCGGACAAAAGGGATGGATGTACCTAACTGGACTTCCCCAAGTGGCGGTGGGCGAATCTGAAGGCAGAATGCACATAACCTGGCTTTTCCCAGAAGGCAAAACTGCATTCTCATGGCCACAGGCACCTAAGCTGGACTCCTCAGACAATGGAGGAGACAAAAAGGGGCCAAATGCTCCTAGCTGGACTTTCCCAAGTGGCGGTGGGCGGGTCCGAAGGCTGAATGCACCAAGCCTCGTTTTCCCCAGGAGGTGGCAGGGGATTCTGAGGGCAGGATGCACCTGAGGTGGCCTGATCAGACAATGGCGCAGGAAAAAAGAAGCCGGATTCACCTAGCTCCCAGATGGTGGTGGGAGACTCTGAGGGCCAGATGCAGCTAAGCTGGATTTCCCAAAGTGGCGGTGGGCGATTCGGAATCCTAAATGCCACTATCATGGCTTCCCCCATAAGGTAGCAGGGGATTCTGAGGGCCAGATGTCCCTAAAGTGGCCTCATCAGACAATGGCTCAGCACAAATGGGCCAGATTCGCCTAGCTGGACTTCCTCAAGTGGCGACGGGGGACTCTTGCAGCCAGAAGCACCTAAGGTGGCCTTCCCCAGATGGGGGCCTGGGATTCGGCGGGCCGGGTGCACTGAAGCTTGCATTCAAAAGATGATGGCAGTTGACTGTGTGTTCAGGGTGCACGAAACCTGGCCTTGCCAAGAAGTCCGCAGGGGACTCTCAGGGCTGGATGCACCTATGCTGCATTTCCCCAGGTGGCGGGGGACGCTCGCAGCCAGATGCACCTAAGCTGGCCTTCCCCCGATGGTGGCAGGGGACTCTCAGAGCCAGATGCACCCAGCTGGACTTTCCCAAGTGGCGGTGGGTGAGTCTGAAGGCTGAATGCACCTATCCTCGCTTTCCCCAGAGTGCGGCAGGTGAATCTGAGGGCCGGATGCACCTAAGGTGGCCTTATCAGAGAGTGGCGGAAGAAAAAAGGGGCCGGAGTCAGCAACTCTACTTCCTCAAGTGTTGACAGGGTACTCTTGCAGGCAGAAGCACCTAAGGTGGCCTTCCCCAGATGGCGTCGTTGGACTCTGAGATTCAAGTGCACTGAAGCTGGCAATCTAATGATGATGGCAGTTGACTCTGTGGTCAAGATGCCCGAAACCTGGCCTTGTCCAGAAGGCCCCAGGGGATTGTGAGGGCCGGGTGCACCTATGGTCCATTTCCCCAAGTGGGCAGGGGACTCTAGCAGCCAGATGCACCTAAGCTGGCCTTCCCCAGATGGTGGCGGGGGACTCTGAGGGCAGATGCATCTTGCTGGACTTCCCCAAGTGGCGGTGGGCGAGTCTCAAGGCTGAATGCACCTGGCCTCGTTTTCCCCAGAGGGCGGCAGGGGAATCTGAGGGCCGGATGCACCGAAGGTGGCCTCATCAGACAATGACAGCGGATAAAAGGGGACGGATGCAACTAACTAGACTTCCCCAAGTGGCAGTGGGAGAATCTCAAGGCAGAATGCGCATAGCCTGGCTCTCCCCAGGAGGCGGCAATGCATTCTGATGGCCAGATGCACCTAAGTTGAACTCCTCAGACAACGGCGGGCGACAAAAGGGCCAAATGCACCTAGCTGGACTTCCCCAAGTGGCGGTGGGCGAGTCCGAAGGGTGAATGCACCAAGCCTCATTTTCCCCAGAAGGCGGCAGGGGATTCTGAGGCCCGGATGCACCTGAGGTGGCCTGACCAGACAATGGCGGAGGAAAAAAGAAGCCGGATTCACCTAGCTCTACCTCCTCAAGTGGTGACAGGGGACTCTTGCAGCCAGAAGCACCTGAGGTGGCCTTCCCCAGATGGCGGCGTTGGACTCTGAGGTTCGGATGCACGGAATGTGGCATTCAAAAGATCATGGCAGTTGCCTCTGCGGTCAAGAAGCCCCAAACCTGGCCTTACTCAGAAGGACCCAGGGGACTCTCAGGGCCGGATGCACCTATGCTGGATTTCCCCAAGTGGGCAGGGGACTCTAGCAGCCAGATGCACCTAAGCTGGCCTTCCCCAGATGGTGGCGGGAGACTCTGAGGGCCAGATGCACCTAAGCTGGCCTCATCAGACAATGGCGCGGGACAACACGGGCCGAATGCACCTAGCTGGACTTCCCAAAGTGGCGGAGGGGGACTCTTGCAGCCAGAGGCACCTAGCGTGGCCTTTCCCAGATGGCGACGTGGGACTGTGAGGGCTGGGTGCACTGAAGCTGGCATTCAAAAAAGATGGCAGTTGATTGTGTGGTCAAGATGCACGAAACCTGGCCTTACCCAGAAGGCCGCAGGGGACTCTGAGGGCCGGATGCAACTACGCTGCATTTCCCCAAGTGGGCGGGGGACTCTAGCAGCCAGATGCACCTAAGGTGGCCTACCGCAGACGACGGCGGAGGACTGTGAGGGCCAGATGCACCCAGATGGACTTCCCCAAGTGGCGGTGGGTGAGTCTGAAGGCTGAATGCACCAAGAAGGCGTCAGGGGCTTCTCAGGGAGGGGTGCGCCTAAGGTTGCCTCATCAGACAATGGCAGAGGACAAATGGGCCGGATGCACCTAGCTGGACTTCCCCAAGTGGCGGCTGGGGAGTCTTGCAGCCAGAAGCACCTAGCGTGGCCTTCCCCAGATGGCGACGTGGGAATCTGAGGGCCGGGTGCACTGATGCTTGCATTTCAAAGATGATGACAGTTGACTGTGTGGTCAAGATGCACGAAAGCTGGCCTTGCCCAGAAGGCCGCAGGGCACTCTCAGGGCCGGAAGCACCTACACTGCATTTCCCCAAGTGGGCAGGGGACTCGAACCGCCAGATGCACCTAAGGTGGCCTTCCCCAGATGGTGGCAGGGGACTCTGAGGGCCCGAAGCCCCCAGCTGGACTTCCCCACGTGGCCGTGGGCGAGTCTGATGCTGAATGCACCTAGCCTCATTTGCCCCAGAGGGCGGCAGGGGATTCTGAGGGCCAGATGCACCTAGGGTGGGCTGATAAGACAATGGCAGAAGAAAAAAGGGGCGGGATTCACCTTGCAGGACTTCCCCAAGTGGCGGCGGGGGCTCCTGCAGCCAGAAGCACCTAAGGTGGCCTTCCCCAGATGGCGGCGGGGGACTCTGAGGGTCAGATGCACCTAGCTTAACATCCCCAAGGGGCGGGGGGCGAGTGTGAAGGCTCAATGCACCTAGCCTCCTTTTCCCCAGAGGGCGGCAGGGGATTCTGAGGGCCGGATGCACCTAAGGTGGCCTCATCAGACAACGACAGCGGACAAAAGGGATGGATGTACCTAACTGGACTTCCCCAAGTGGCGGTCGGCGAATCTGAAGGCAGAATGCACATATAACCTGGCTTTTCCCAGAAGGCAAAACTGCATTCTCATGGCCACAGGCACCTAAGCTGGACTCCTCAGACAATGGCGGGAGACAAAAAGGGGCCAAATGCACCTAGCTGGACTTCCCCAAGTGGCGGTGGGCGGGTCCGAAGGCTGAATGCACCAAGCCTCGTTTTCCCCAGGAGGTGGCAGGGGATTCTGAGGGCCGGATGCACCTGAGGTGGCCTGATCAGACAATGGCGGAGGAAAAAAGAAGCCGGATTCACCTAGCTCCCAGATGGTGGCGGGAGACTCTGAGGGACAGATGCACCTAAGTTGGATTTCCCCAAGTGGCGGTGGGCGAATCTCAAGGCAGAATGCACATAACCTGGCTTTCCCCAGGAGGCGGCACTGGATTCTGATGGCCAGATTCACCTAAGCTGGACTCCTCAGACAACGGCGGGCGACGAAAGGGGCCCAATGCACCTAGCTGGACTTCCCCAAGTGGCGGTGGGTGAATTTGAAGGCTGAACGCACCTAGGCTGACTGTTCCCAGCAGGCAGCAGGGTATTCTCAGGGCCGGATGCACCTACACTGGCCTCATCAGACAATGTCTCAGGACAAAAGGGGCCGCATGCACCTAGCTGGACTGCCCCAAGTGGTGGCGGAGGACTCTTGCAGCCAGAAGCACTAGCGTGGCCTTCTCCAGATGGCGACGTGGCATGGTGAGGGCCCGGTGCACTGAAGCTGGCATTCAAAAGAAGATGGCAGTTGATTGTGTGGTCAAGATGTCCCAAACCTGGCCTTCCCCACAAGGCCACAGGAGACTCTTACTCCGGATGCACCTATGCTGGACTGCCCCAAGTGGTGGCAGGGGACTCTAGCAGCCAGATGCACCTAAGATGGCCTTCTCCAGAGGGCAGCAGGGGACTCTGAGGGCCAGATGCAGCTAAGCTGGATTTCCCAAAGTGGCCGTGGGCGATTCGGAACCCTGAATGCCACTATCATGGCTTCCCCCATAAGGTAGCAGGGGATTCTGAGGGCCAGGTGTCCCTAAAGTGGCCTCATCAGACAATGGCTCAGGACAAAAGGGGCCGGATTCGCCTAGCTGGACTTCCTCAAGTGGCGACGGGGGACTCTTGCAGCCAGAAGCACCTAAGGTGGCCTTCCCCAGATGGGGGCCTGGGATTCGGCGGGCCGGGTGCACTGAAGCTTGCATTCAAAAGATGATGGCAGTTGACTGTGTGTTCAGGGTGCACGAAACCTGGCCTTGCCAACAAGGCCGCAGGGGACTCTCAGGGCTGGATGCACCTATGCTGCATTTCCCTAAGTGGGCGGGGGACGCTCGCAGCCAGATGCACCTAAGCTGGCCTTCCCCCGATGGTGGCAGGGGACTCTCAGGGCCAGATGCACCCAGCTGGACTTTCCCAAGTGGCGGTGGGTGAGTCTGAAGGCTGAATGCACCTATCCTCGCTTTCCCCAGAGTGCGGCAGGTGAATCTGAGGGCCGGATGCACCTAAGGTGGCCTTATCAGAGAGTGGCGGAAGAAAAAAGGGGCCGGAGTCAGCAACTCTACTTCCTCAAGTGTTGACAGGGTACTCTTGCAGGCAGAAGCACCTAAGGTGGCCTTCCCCAGATGGCGTCGTTGGACTCTGAGATTCAAGTGCACTGAAGCTGGCAATCTAATGATGATGGCAGTTGACTCTGTGGTCAGGGTGCACGAAACCTGGCCTTGCCAACAAGGCCACAGGGGACTCTCAGGGCCGGATGCACCTATGCTGGATTTCCCCAAGTGGGCAGGGGACTCTAGCAGCCAGATGCACCTAAGCTGGCCTTCCCCAGATGGTGGCGGGAGACTCTGAGGGCCAGATGCACCTAAGCTGGCCTCATCAGACAATGGCGGGGGACAAAACGGGCCGAATGCACCTAGCTGGACTTCCCAAAGTGGCGGAGGGGGACTCTTGCAGCCAGAGGCACCTAGCGTGGCCTTTCCCAGATGGCGACGTGGGACTGTGAGGGCTGGGTGCACTGAAGCTGGCATTCAAAAAAGATGGCAGTTGATTGTGTGGTCAAGATGCACGAAACCTGGCCTTACCCAGAAGGCCGCAGGGGACTCTGAGGGCCGGATGCAACTACGCTGCATTTCCCCAAGTGGGCGGGGGACTCTAGCAGCCAGATGCACCTAAGGTGGCCTACCGCAGACGACGGCGGAGGACTGTGAGGGCCAGATGCACCCAGATGGACTTCCCCAAGTAGCGGTGGGTGAAAGGCTGAATGCACCAAGAAGGCGGCAGGGGCTTCTCAGGGAGAGGTGCGCCTAAGGTTTCCTCATCAGACAATGGCAGAGGACAAATGGGCCAGATGCACCTAGCTGAACATCCCCAATGGGCAGGGGGGCGAGTGTGAAGGCTGAATGCACCTAGCCTCCTTTTCCCCAGAGGGCGGCAGGGGATTCTGAGGGCCGGATGCACCTAAGGTGGCCTCATCAGACAACGACAGCGGACAAAAGGGATGGATGTACCTAACTGGACTTCCCCAAGTGGCGGTGGGCGAATCTGAAGGCAGAATGCACATAACCTGGCTTTTCCCAGAAGGCAAAACTGCATTCTCATGGCCACAGGCACCTAAGCTGGACTCCTCAGACAATGGAGGAGACAAAAAGGGGCCAAATGCTCCTAGCTGGACTTTCCCAAGTGGCGGTGGGCGGGTCCGAAGGCTGAATGCACCAAGCCTCGTTTTCCCCAGGAGGTGGCAGGGGATTCTGAGGGCAGGATGCACCTGAGGTGGCCTGATCAGACAATGGCGCAGGAAAAAAGAAGCCGGATTCACCTAGCTCCCAGATGGTGGTGGGAGACTCTGAGGGCCAGATGCAGCTAAGCTGGATTTCCCAAAGTGGCCGTGGGAGATTCGGAACCCTAAATGCCACTATCATGGCTTCCCCCATAAGGTAGCAGGGGATTCTGAGGGCCAGATGTCCCTAAAGTGGCCTCATCAGACAATGGCTCAGCACAAATGGGCCAGATTCGCCTAGCTGGACTTCCTCAAGTGGCGACGGGGGACTCTTGCAGCCAGAAGCACCTAAGGTGGCCTTCCCCAGATGGGGGCCTGGGATTCGGCGGGCCGGGTGCACTGAAGCTTGCATTCAAAAGATGATGGCAGTTGACTGTGTGTTCAGGGTGCACGAAACCTGGCCTTGCCAAGAAGTCCGCAGGGGACTCTCAGGGCTGGATGCACCTATGCTGCATTTCCCCAAGTGGGCGGGGGACGCTCGCAGCCAGATGCACCTAAGCTGGCCTTCCCCCGATGGTGGCAGGGGACTCTCAGAGCCAGATGCACCCAGCTGGACTTTCCCAAGTGGCGGTGGGTGAGTCTGAAGGCTGAATGCACCTATCCTCGCTTTCCCCAGAGTGCGGCAGGTGAATCTGAGGGCCGGATGCACCTAAGGTGGCCTTATCAGAGAGTGGCGGAAGAAAAAAGGGGCCGGAGTCAGGAACTCTACTTCCTCAAGTGTTGACAGGGTACTCTTGCAGGCAGAAGCACCTAAGGTGGCCTTCCCCAGATGGCGTCGTTGGACTCTGAGATTCAAGTGCACTGAAGCTGGCAATCTAATGATGATGGCAGTTGACTCTGTGGTCAAGATGCCCGAAACCTGGCCTTGTCCAGAAGGCCCCAGGGGATTGTGAGGGCCGGGTGCACCTATGGTCCATTTCCCCAAGTGGGCAGGGGACTCTAGCAGCCAGATGCACCTAAGGTGGCCTTCCCCAGATGGTGGCGGGGGACTCTGAGGGCAGATGCATCTTGCTGGACTTCCCCAAGTGGCGGTGGGCGAGTCTCAAGGCTGAATGCACCTGGCCTCGTTTTCCCCAGAGGGCGGCAGGGGAATCTGAGGGCCGGATGCACCGAAGGTGGCCTCATCAGACAATGACAGCGGATAAAAGGGGACGGATGCAACTAACTAGACTTCCCCAAGTGGCAGTGGGAGAATCTCAAGGCAGAATGCGCATAGCCTGGCTCTCCCCAGGAGGCGGCAATGCATTCTGATGGCCAGATGCACCTAAGTTGAACTCCTCAGACAACGGCGGGCGACAAAAGGGCCAAATGCACCTAGCTGGACTTCCCCAAGTGGCGGTGGGCGAGTCCGAAGGGTGAATGCACCAAGCCTCATTTTCCCCAGAAGGCGGCAGGGGATTCTGAGGCCCGGATGCACCTGAGGTGGCCTGACCAGACAATGGCGGAGGAAAAAAGAAGCCGGATTCACCTAGCTCTACCTCCTCAAGTGGTGACAGGGGACTCTTGCAGCCAGAAGCACCTGAGGTGGCCTTCCCCAGATGGCGGCGTTGGACTCTGAGGTTCGGATGCACGGAATGTGGCATTCAAAAGATCATGGCAGTTGCCTCTGCGGTCAAGAAGCCCCAAACCTGGCCTTACTCAGAAGGACCCAGGGGACTCTCAGGGCCGGATGCACCTATGCTGGATTTCCCCAAGTGGGCAGGGGACTCTAGCAGCCAGATGCACCTAAGCTGGCCTTCCCCAGATGGTGGCGGGAGACTCTGAGGGCCAGATGCACCTAAGCTGGCCTCATCAGACAATGGCGCGGGACAACACGGGCCGAATGCACCTAGCTGGACTTCCCAAAGTGGCGGAGGGGGACTCTTGCAGCCAGAGGCACCTAGCGTGGCCTTTCCCAGATGGCGACGTGGGACTGTGAGGGCTGGGTGCACTGAAGCTGGCATTCAAAAAAGATGGCAGTTGATTGTGTGGTCAAGATGCACGAAACCTGGCCTTACCCAGAAGGCCGCAGGGGACTCTGAGGGCCGGATGCAACTACGCTGCATTTCCCCAAGTGGGCGGGGGACTCTAGCAGCCAGATGCACCTAAGGTGGCCTACCGCAGACGACGGCGGAGGACTGTGAGGGCCAGATGCACCCAGATGGACTTCCCCAAGTGGCGGTGGGTGAGTCTGAAGGCTGAATGCACCAAGAAGGCGTCAGGGGCTTCTCAGGGAGGGGTGCGCCTAAGGTTGCCTCATCAGACAATGGCAGAGGACAAATGGGCCGGATGCACCTAGCTGGACTTCCCCAAGTGGCGGCTGGGGAGTCTTGCAGCCAGAAGCACCTAGCGTGGCCTTCCCCAGATGGCGACGTGGGAATCTGAGGGCCGGGTGCACTGATGCTTGCATTTCAAAGATGATGACAGTTGACTGTGTGGTCAAGATGCACGAAAGCTGGCCTTGCCCAGAAGGCCGCAGGGCACTCTCAGGGCCGGAAGCACCTACACTGCATTTCCCCAAGTGGGCAGGGGACTCGAACCGCCAGATGCACCTAAGGTGGCCTTCCCCAGATGGTGGCAGGGGACTCTGAGGGCCCGAAGCCCCCAGCTGGACTTCCCCACGTGGCCGTGGGCGAGTCTGATGCTGAATGCACCTAGCCTCATTTGCCCCAGAGGGCGGCAGGGGATTCTGAGGGCCAGATGCACCTAGGGTGGGCTGATAAGACAATGGCAGAAGAAAAAAGGGGCGGGATTCACCTTGCAGGACTTCCCCAAGTGGCGGCGGGGGCTCCTGCAGCCAGAAGCACCTAAGGTGGCCTTCCCCAGATGGCGGCGGGGGACTCTGAGGGTCAGATGCACCTAGCTTAACATCCCCAAGGGGCGGGGGGCGAGTGTGAAGGCTCAATGCACCTAGCCTCCTTTTCCCCAGAGGGCGGCAGGGGATTCTGAGGGCCGGATGCACCTAAGGTGGCCTCATCAGACAACGACAGCGGACAAAAGGGATGGATGTACCTAACTGGACTTCCCCAAGTGGCGGTCGGCGAATCTGAAGGCAGAATGCACATATAACCTGGCTTTTCCCAGAAGGCAAAACTGCATTCTCATGGCCACAGGCACCTAAGCTGGACTCCTCAGACAATGGCGGGAGACAAAAAGGGGCCAAATGCACCTAGCTGGACTTCCCCAAGTGGCGGTGGGCGGGTCCGAAGGCTGAATGCACCAAGCCTCGTTTTCCCCAGGAGGTGGCAGGGGATTCTGAGGGCCGGATGCACCTGAGGTGGCCTGATCAGACAATGGCGGAGGAAAAAAGAAGCCGGATTCACCTAGCTCCCAGATGGTGGCGGGAGACTCTGAGGGACAGATGCACCTAAGTTGGATTTCCCCAAGTGGCGGTGGGCGAATCTCAAGGCAGAATGCACATAACCTGGCTTTCCCCAGGAGGCGGCACTGGATTCTGATGGCCAGATTCACCTAAGCTGGACTCCTCAGACAACGGCGGGCGACGAAAGGGGCCCAATGCACCTAGCTGGACTTCCCCAAGTGGCGGTGGGTGAATTTGAAGGCTGAACGCACCTAGGCTGACTGTTCCCAGCAGGCAGCAGGGTATTCTCAGGGCCGGATGCACCTACACTGGCCTCATCAGACAATGTCTCAGGACAAAAGGGGCCGCATGCACCTAGCTGGACTGCCCCAAGTGGTGGCGGAGGACTCTTGCAGCCAGAAGCACTAGCGTGGCCTTCTCCAGATGGCGACGTGGCATGGTGAGGGCCCGGTGCACTGAAGCTGGCATTCAAAAGAAGATGGCAGTTGATTGTGTGGTCAAGATGTCCCAAACCTGGCCTTCCCCACAAGGCCACAGGAGACTCTTACTCCGGATGCACCTATGCTGGACTGCCCCAAGTGGTGGCAGGGGACTCTAGCAGCCAGATGCACCTAAGATGGCCTTCTCCAGAGGGCAGCAGGGGACTCTGAGGGCCAGATGCAGCTAAGCTGGATTTCCCAAAGTGGCCGTGGGCGATTCGGAACCCTGAATGCCACTATCATGGCTTCCCCCATAAGGTAGCAGGGGATTCTGAGGGCCAGGTGTCCCTAAAGTGGCCTCATCAGACAATGGCTCAGGACAAAAGGGGCCGGATTCGCCTAGCTGGACTTCCTCAAGTGGCGACGGGGGACTCTTGCAGCCAGAAGCACCTAAGGTGGCCTTCCCCAGATGGGGGCCTGGGATTCGGCGGGCCGGGTGCACTGAAGCTTGCATTCAAAAGATGATGGCAGTTGACTGTGTGTTCAGGGTGCACGAAACCTGGCCTTGCCAACAAGGCCGCAGGGGACTCTCAGGGCTGGATGCACCTATGCTGCATTTCCCTAAGTGGGCGGGGGACGCTCGCAGCCAGATGCACCTAAGCTGGCCTTCCCCCGATGGTGGCAGGGGACTCTCAGGGCCAGATGCACCCAGCTGGACTTTCCCAAGTGGCGGTGGGTGAGTCTGAAGGCTGAATGCACCTATCCTCGCTTTCCCCAGAGTGCGGCAGGTGAATCTGAGGGCCGGATGCACCTAAGGTGGCCTTATCAGAGAGTGACGGAAGAAAAAAGGGGCCGGAGTCAGCAACTCTACTTCCTCAAGTGTTGACAGGGTACTCTTGCAGGCAGAAGCACCTAAGGTGGCCTTCCCCAGATGGCGTCGTTGGACTCTGAGATTCAAGTGCACTGAAGCTGGCAATCTAATGATGATGGCAGTTGACTCTGTGGTCAGGGTGCACGAAACCTGGCCTTGCCAACAAGGCCACAGGGGACTCTCAGGGCCGGATGCACCTATGCTGGATTTCCCCAAGTGGGCAGGGGACTCTAGCAGCCAGATGCACCTAAGCTGGCCTTCCCCAGATGGTGGCGGGAGACTCTGAGGGCCAGATGCACCTAAGCTGGCCTCATCAGACAATGGCGGGGGACAAAACGGGCCGAATGCACCTAGCTGGACTTCCCAAAGTGGCGGAGGGGGACTCTTGCAGCCAGAGGCACCTAGCGTGGCCTTTCCCAGATGGCGACGTGGGACTGTGAGGGCTGGGTGCACTGAAGCTGGCATTCAAAAAAGATGGCAGTTGATTGTGTGGTCAAGATGCACGAAACCTGGCCTTACCCAGAAGGCCGCAGGGGACTCTGAGGGCCGGATGCAACTACGCTGCATTTCCCCAAGTGGGCGGGGGACTCTAGCAGCCAGATGCACCTAAGGTGGCCTACCGCAGACGACGGCGGAGGACTGTGAGGGCCAGATGCACCCAGATGGACTTCCCCAAGTAGCGGTGGGTGAAAGGCTGAATGCACCAAGAAGGCGGCAGGGGCTTCTCAGGGAGAGGTGCGCCTAAGGTTTCCTCATCAGACAATGGCAGAGGACAAATGGGCCAGATGCACCTAGCTGAACATCCCCAATGGGCAGGGGGGCGAGTGTGAAGGCTGAATGCACCTAGCCTCCTTTTCCCCAGAGGGCGGCAGGGGATTCTGAGGGCCGGATGCACCTAAGGTGGCCTCATCAGACAACGACAGCGGACAAAAGGGATGGATGTACCTAACTGGACTTCCCCAAGTGGCGGTGGGCGAATCTGAAGGCAGAATGCACATAACCTGGCTTTTCCCAGAAGGCAAAACTGCATTCTCATGGCCACAGGCACCTAAGCTGGACTCCTCAGACAATGGAGGAGACAAAAAGGGGCCAAATGCTCCTAGCTGGACTTTCCCAAGTGGCGGTGGGCGGGTCCGAAGGCTGAATGCACCAAGCCTCGTTTTCCCCAGGAGGTGGCAGGGGATTCTGAGGGCAGGATGCACCTGAGGTGGCCTGATCAGACAATGGCGCAGGAAAAAAGAAGCCGGATTCACCTAGCTCCCAGATGGTGGTGGGAGACTCTGAGGGCCAGATGCAGCTAAGCTGGATTTCCCAAAGTGGCCGTGGGAGATTCGGAACCCTAAATGCCACTATCATGGCTTCCCCCATAAGGTAGCAGGGGATTCTGAGGGCCAGATGTCCCTAAAGTGGCCTCATCAGACAATGGCTCAGCACAAATGGGCCAGATTCGCCTAGCTGGACTTCCTCAAGTGGCGACGGGGGACTCTTGCAGCCAGAAGCACCTAAGGTGGCCTTCCCCAGATGGGGGCCTGGGATTCGGCGGGCCGGGTGCACTGAAGCTTGCATTCAAAAGATGATGGCAGTTGACTGTGTGTTCAGGGTGCACGAAACCTGGCCTTGCCAAGAAGTCCGCAGGGGACTCTCAGGGCTGGATGCACCTATGCTGCATTTCCCCAAGTGGGCGGGGGACGCTCGCAGCCAGATGCACCTAAGCTGGCCTTCCCCCGATGGTGGCAGGGGACTCTCAGAGCCAGATGCACCCAGCTGGACTTTCCCAAGTGGCGGTGGGTGAGTCTGAAGGCTGAATGCACCTATCCTCGCTTTCCCCAGAGTGCGGCAGGTGAATCTGAGGGCCGGATGCACCTAAGGTGGCCTTATCAGAGAGTGGCGGAAGAAAAAAGGGGCCGGAGTCAGGAACTCTACTTCCTCAAGTGTTGACAGGGTACTCTTGCAGGCAGAAGCACCTAAGGTGGCCTTCCCCAGATGGCGTCGTTGGACTCTGAGATTCAAGTGCACTGAAGCTGGCAATCTAATGATGATGGCAGTTGACTCTGTGGTCAAGATGCCCGAAACCTGGCCTTGTCCAGAAGGCCCCAGGGGATTGTGAGGGCCGGGTGCACCTATGGTCCATTTCCCCAAGTGGGCAGGGGACTCTAGCAGCCAGATGCACCTAAGGTGGCCTTCCCCAGATGGTGGCGGGGGACTCTGAGGGCAGATGCATCTTGCTGGACTTCCCCAAGTGGCGGTGGGCGAGTCTGAAGGCTGAATGCACCTGGCCTCGTTTTCCCCAGAGGGCGGCAGGGGAATCTGAGGGCCGGATGCACCGAAGGTGGCCTCATCAGACAACGACAGCGGATAAAAGGGGACGGATGCAACTAACTAGACTTCCCCAAGTGGCAGTGGGAGAATCTCAAGGCAGAATGCGCATAGCCTGGCTCTCCCCAGGAGGCGGCAATGCATTCTGATGGCCAGATGCACCTAAGTTGAACTCCTCAGACAACGGCGGGCGACAAAAGGGCCAAATGTACCTAGCTGGACTTCCCCAAGTGGCGGTGGGCGAGTCCAAAGGGTGAATGCACCAAGCCTCATTTTCCCCAGAAGGCGGCAGGGGATTCTGAGGCCCGGATGCACCTGAGGTGGCTTGACCAGACAATGGCGGAGGAAAAAAGAAGCCGGATTCACCTAGCTCTACCTCCTCAAGTGGTGACAGGGGACTCTTGCAGCCAGAAGCACCTAAGGTGGCCTTCCCCAGATGGCGGCGTTGGACTCTGAGGTTCGGGTGCACGGAATGTGGCATTCAAAAGATGATGGCAGTTGCCTCTGCGGTCAAGAAGCCCCAAACCTGGCCTTACTCAGAAGGACCCAGGGGACTCTCAGGGCCGGATGCACCTATGCTGGATTTCCCCAAGTGGGCAGGGGACTCTAGCAGCCAGATGCACCTAAGCTGGCCTTCCCCAGATGGTGGCGGGAGACTCTGAGGGCCAGATGCACCTAAGCTGGCCTCATCAGACAATGGCGCGGGACAACACGGGCCGAATGCACCTAGCTGGACTTCCCAAAGTGGCGGAGGGGGACTCTTGCAGCCAGAGGCACCTAGCGTGGCCTTTCCCAGATGGCGACGTGGGACTGTGAGGGCTGGGTGCACTGAAGCTGGCATTCAAAAAAGATGGCAGTTGATTGTGTGGTCAAGATGCACGAAACCTGGCCTTACCCAGAAGGCCGCAGGGGACTCTGAGGGCCGGATGCAACTACGCTGCATTTCCCCAAGTGGGCGGGGGACTCTAGCAGCCAGATGCACCTAAGGTGGCCTACCGCAGACGACGGCGGAGGACTGTGAGGGCCAGATGCACCCAGATGGACTTCCCCAAGTGGCGGTGGGTGAGTCTGAAGGCTGAATGCACCAAGAAGGCGTCAGGGGCTTCTCAGGGAGGGGTGCGCCTAAGGTTGCCTCATCAGACAATGGCAGAGGACAAATGGGCCGGATGCACCTAGCTGGACTTCCCCAAGTGGCGGCTGGGGAGTCTTGCAGCCAGAAGCACCTAGCGTGGCCTTCCCCAGATGGCGACGTGGGAATCTGAGGGCCGGGTGCACTGATGCTTGCATTTCAAAGATGATGACAGTTGACTGTGTGGTCAAGATGCACGAAAGCTGGCCTTGCCCAGAAGGCCGCAGGGCACTCTCAGGGCCGGAAGCACCTACGCTGCATTTCCCCAAGTGGGCAGGGGACTCGAACCGCCAGATGCACCTAAGGTGGCCTTCCCCAGATGGTGGCAGGGGACTCTGAGGGCCCGAAGCCCCCAGCTGGACTTCCCCACGTGGCCTGGGCGAGTCTGATGCTGAATGCACCTAGCCTCATTTGCCCCAGAGGGCGGCAGGGGATTCTGAGGGCCAGATGCACCTAAGGTGGCCTGATCAGACAATGGCAGAAGAAAAAAGGGGCGGGATTCACCTTGCAGGACTTCCCCAAGTGGCTGCGGGGGCTCCTGCAGCCAGAAGCACCTAAGGTGGCCTTCCCCAGATGGCGGCGGGGGACTCTGAGGGTCAGATGCACCTAGCTTAACATCCCCAAGGGGCGGGGGGCGAGTGTGAAGCCTGAATGTACCTAGCCTCCTTTTCGCCAGAGGGCGGCAGGGGATTCTGAGGGCCGGATGCACCTAAGGTGGCCTCATCAGACAACGACAGCGGACAAAAGGGATGGATGTACCTAACTGGACTTCCCCAAGTGGCGGTGGGCGAATCTGAAGGCAGAATGCACATATAACCTGGCTTTTCCCAGAAGGCAAAACTGCATTCTCATGGCCACAGGCACCTAAGCTGGACTCCTCAGACAATGGCGGGAGACAAAAAGGGGCCAAATGCATCTAGCTGGACTTCCCCAAGTGGCGGTGGGCGGGTCCGAAGGCTGAATGCACCAAGCCTCGTTTTCCCCAGGAGGTGGCAGGGGATTCTGAGGGCGGGATGCACCTGAGGTGGCCTGATCAGACAATGGCGGAGGAAAAAAGAAGCCGGATTCCCCTAGCTCCCAGATGGTGGCGGGAGACTCTGAGGGACAGATGCACCTAAGTTGGATTTCCCCAAGTGGCGGTGGGCGAATCTCAAGGCAGAATGCACATAACCTGGCTTTCCCCAGGAGGCGGCACTGGATTCTGATGGCCAGATTCACCTAAGCTGGACTCCTCAGACAACGGCGGGCGACGAAAGGGGCCCAATGCACCTAGCTGGACTTCCCCAAGTGGCGGTGGGTGAATTTGAAGGCTGAACGCACCTAGGCTGACTGTTCCCAGCAGGCAGCAGGGTATTCTCAGGGCCGGATGCACCTACACTGGCCTCATCAGACAATGTCTCAGGACAAAAGGGGCCGCATGCACCTAGCTGGACTGCCCCAAGTGGTGGCGGAGGACTCTTGCAGCCAGAAGCACTAGCGTGGCCTTCTCCAGATGGCGACGTGGCATGGTGAGGGCCCGGTGCACTAAAGCTGGCATTCAAAAGAAGATGGCAGTTGATTGTGTGGTCAAGATGTCCCAAACCTGGCCTTCCCCACAAGGCCACAGGAGACTCTTACTCCGGATGCACCTATGCTGGACTGCCCCAAGTGGTGGCAGGGGACTCTAGCAGCCAGATGCACCTAAGATGGCCTTCTCCAGAGGGCAGCAGGGGACTCTGAGGGCCAGATGCAGCTAAGCTGGATTTCCCAAAGTGGCCGTGGGCGATTCGGAACCCTGAATGCCACTATCATGGCTTCCCCCATAAGGTAGCAGGGGATTCTGAGGGCCAGATGTCCCTAAAGTGGCCTCATCAGACAATGGCTCAGGACAAAAGGGGCCGGATTCGCCTAGCTGGACTTCCTCAAGTGGCGACGGGGGACTCTTGCAGCCAGAAGCACCTAAGGTGGCCTTCCCCAGATGGGGGCCTGGGATTCGGCGGGCCGGGTGCACTGAAGCTTGCATTCAAAAGATGATGGCAGTTGACTGTGTGTTCAGGGTGCACGAAACCTGGCCTTGCCAACAAGGCCGCAGGGGACTCTCAGGGCTGGATGCACCTATGCTGCATTTCCCTAAGTGGGCGGGGGATGCTCGCAGCCAGATGCACCTAAGCTGGCCTTCCCCCGATGGTGGCAGGGACTCTCAGGGCCAGATGCACCCAGCTGGACTTCCCCAAGAGGCGGTGGGCGAGTCTGAAGGCTGAATGCACCTATCCTCGCTTTCCCCACCGTGCGGGAGGTCAATCTGATGGCCGGATGCACCTAAAGTGGCGTTATCAGAGAGTGGCGGAAGAAAAAAAGGGGCCGGATTCAGCAACTCTACTTCCTCAAGTGTTGACAGGGTACTCTTGCAGGCAGAAGTACCTAAGTTGGCCTTCCCCAGATGGCGTCGTTAGACTCTGAGATTCAAGTGCACTGAAGCTGGCAATCTAACGATGATGGCAGTTGACGCTGTGGTCAAGATGCCCGAAACCTGGCCTTGTCCAGAAGGCCCCAGGGGACTGTGAGGGCCGGGTGCACCTATGCTCCATTTCCCCAATTGGGCAGGGGACTCCAGCAGCCCGATGCACCTAAGGTGGCCTTCCCCAGATGGTGGCGGGGGACTCTGAGGGCAGATGCACCCTGCCGGACTTCCCCAAGTGGCGGTGGGCGAGTCTGAAGGCTGAATGCACCTGGCCTCGTTTTCCCCAGAGGGCGGCAGGGGAATCTGAGGGCCGGATGCACCGAAGGTGGCCTCATCAGACAACGACAGCGGATAAAAGGGGACGGATGCAACTAGACTTCCCCAAGTGGCAGTGGGAGAATCTCAAGGCAGAATGCGCATAGCCTGGCTCTCCCCAGGAGGCGGCAATGCATTCTGATGGCCAGATGCACCTAAGCTGAACTCCTCAGACAACGGCGGGCGACAAAAGGGCCAAATGCACCTAGCTGGACTTCCCCAAGTGGCGGTGGGCGAGTCCGAAGGGTGAATGCACCAAGCCTCATTTTCCCCAGAAGGCGGCAGGGGATTCTGAGGCCCGGATGCACCTAAGGTGGCCTGACCAGACAATGGCGGAGGAAAAAAGAAGCCGGATTCACCTAGCTGTACTCCCTCAAGTGGTGACAGGGGACTCTTGCAGCCAGAAGCACCTAAGGTGGCCTTCCCCAGATGGCGGCGTTGTACTCTGAGGTTCGGGTGCACGGAATGTGGCATTCAAAAGATGATGGCAGTTGCCTCTGCGGTCAAGAAGCCCCAAACCTGGCCTTACTCAGAAGGACCCAGGGGACTCTCAGGGCCGGATGCACCTATGCTGGATTTCCCCAAGTGGGCAGGGGACTCTAGCAGCCAGATGCACCTAAGGTGGCCTTCCCCAGATGGTGGCGGGAGACTCTGAGGGCCAGATGCACCTAAGCTGGCCTCATCAGACAATGGCCCGGGACAAAACGGGCCGAATGCACCGAACTGGACTTTGCCAAGTGGCAACGGGGGACTCTTGCAGCCAGAAGCACCTACGTTGGCTTTCCCCAGATGGCGGCCTGGGACTCTGAGGGTCGTGTGCACTCAAGCTTGCATTCCAAAGATGATGGCAGTTGATTGTGTGTTCAAGATTCACAAAACCTGGCCTTGCCCAGAAGGCCGCAGGGGACTCTCAGGGCCGGATGCACCTATGTTGCATTTCCCCAAGTGGGCAGGGGACTCTAGCCGCCAGATGCACCTTAGGTGGCCTACCACAGATGAAGGCCGGGCACTGTGAGGGCCACATGCACCTAGCTCGACTTCCCCAAGTTTCAGTCGGCGAGTCTGTTGGCTGAATGCACCTAGAAGGCGACATGGGCTTCTGAGGGATGGATGCACCTAAGGTGGCCTCATCAGATAATGGCGGCGGACAAAATGGGCTGGATTCACCTAGCTGGACATCCCCAAGTGGCTGTGGGGGACTCTTGCAGCCGGAAGCACCTAAAGTGACCTTTTCCCAGATGGCAGAGTGGCATGCTGAGGGCCAGATGAACCTAGCTGGACTTCTCCAAGTGGCATTGGGTGAATCTGAAGGCTGAATGCACCTAGCCTGGCTTTCCCCAGAAGGCGGCATGGGATTCTGAGGGCCGGATGCACCTATGCTGGCCTCCTCAGACAACGGCAGGGGACAAAAGGGGCTGGATGCACCCAACTGGACTTTGCCAAGTGGTGACGGGGGACTCTTGCAGCCAGAAGCACCTAAGGTGGCCTTCCCCAGATCGTGGCTTGGGACTCTGAGAGATGGGTGCACTGAAGCTGGCATTCAAATAGATGATGGCAGTTGACTGTGTGGTCAAGATGCACCAAACCTAGCCTTGCCCAGAAGGCCCCAGGAGACTCTCAGGGCCGGATGCAGCTATGCTGGATTTCCCCATGTGGCGGCAGGGGACTCTTGCAACCAGATGCACCTAAGTTGGCCTATCCCAGATGGCGGCAGGGGACTCTGAGGGCCAATTGCACCTATGCTGGATTTCCCCAAGTGGCGGTGTGCTAATCTGAAGTCTGAATGCACTTAACCTGGCTTTCCCCACAAGGCGGCATGGGATTCTGAGGGCCAGATGCACCTAAGCTGGCCTCCTCAGTCAATGGCGGGGACAAATGTGGGCCAGATGCACCTATGCCGGACTTCCCCAGTAGGCCCCAGGGGACTCTGGGGGCTGGATGCCCCAAACCTGGCCTTTCCCAGTAGGCCACAGGGGACTCTGAGGGCCGGATGCACCTAAGCTGGATTTCCCCACGTGGCGGCGGGGGACTGTTGCGGCCAGATACACCTAACCTGGCCTCCTAAGATAGCGGCAGGGGACAATGTGGGCCGGATGCACCTAGCTGGCCCCCATTAGACAATGGGCTTTGACTGTGCGGGCCAGATGTACTGATTCTGGCCTTCCCTGGAGGACAACAGGGATTACTCAGAGCTGGATGCACCAAACCTGGCCTTCCCCGGTAGGCCGTAGGGGACTCTGAGGGCTGGATGCACCTACGCTGGATTTACCCAAGTGGCAGCAGGGGACTTTTGCAGCCGGATGCACCTAAACTATTTTTCCCAAGTGGCGGTGGGGGAATCTAAAGGCTGTATAGAGCTAACCTGGCTTTCCCTAGGAGGCAGCAGGGGATTTTCTGGGCCGGATGCACCTAATTTGGTCTTCCCCAGATGGCAGTGGGGCCAGAGGCACCTAACCTGGCGAAACTGCAGATGCTGGTTATTGACTCTGAGGGCCGGATGCATCTATGCTGGATTCCTCACGTGGCGGCGGGGGACTCTTGCAGCCAGATGCACCTAAGCTGTCCTCCCCAGACAACAGTGGGGGACACTTTGGGCCGGATGCACCTAAGCTGGACTTCTGAAGTGGCGGCCGGGGACATTCGGTAGTAGAGTGTGGCATTGAGAATGTGGATCTGACGAAGCAGTACATTGCCCAAAAGAAAGGAGTTCTCGTCAGTAATAAATCCTAATGAAAAAGGAAAAGAAACAATTTTATAAATTGCCTGATTACCTTACTGACAAGACAAAGATGCATATTTTCACCACTGTGTTTGGAAACATTTTTAGAGGTACTAGCTAATGCAATTAGATAAGAGAAAGAGGTATGAAAATTAAAAAGAGAAGTGAAATTATCACAATTTGTAAGTTATTAATATATATGTGTGTAGTTAAATTAAGAGAATCAACTGAAAAGCTATTACAGTCGACCCATTAGCAACACACCACAGGTTTCAACTGCACAGGTCCATTTATAAGCAGATTTTCTTCTTCCTCTGCCACCCTGAGACAGCAAGACCAACCCCTCTCCTCTTCCTGCTCCTCTGCCTACTCAATGTGAAGATGATCAGGATGAAGACCTTTATGATGATCCACTTCTACGTAATGAACACTAAAAATGTTTTCTTTTTTAAAATTTATTTATTTACTTTTTTAGAGAGAGGGTCTCACTCTTTCTCAGGCTGGTCTCGAACTCCTGGCCTCAAGCGATTCTCCCAACTTGGCCCCCCAGAGTGCTAGGCCCCCCAGTAGCTACAGGGGTGAGCCACTGCGCCCAGCCTATTTTCTCTTCCTTATGATTTTCTTAATAACATTTTCTTTTCTCTAGCTTACTTTATTGTAACAATATAGTATATAATACATATACAAAATATGTGTTAATTGACCATTGATATTAGTAAGGCTTTTGGTCAACAATAGGCTATTAGGGGTTAAGTTTGGGGGGAGTTAACAGTTATATGTGGATTTTCTACTGTATGAGGGGTCAGTGCCCCTAAATCCCCCCATGTTACTCAAGGCTCAAGTATAGTTACAAAAAAATGATAATTCAGCAAGGTGGCTGGGTACTAAATAAATGTCAATCAATAGCTTTCATATGGCCACACAGTGTTGACTTACAAGATATAAAGTAATAATATATTTGTAATAGCAATACAAAAGATAAACCTCACAAGAGATAGGCAAAAACCATGAGGAACAATTCTGAATATTACTCAAGGGTACAAACGGAAATGAAAACAAACAGAAAAGCATACCATGCTCCTAGGTAGGAACAGAATATAATAAAGATATCAGTTCTCTATGCTAATCTTTGTAGGTTCTTAGTCTGTATCTATATAAATCTCTACCTACAACCATATAAGCTCTTAATATATAAAAAGCTCCTACAAGTCAAACAGGTAAACAAAACCAAGCAGCCCAATGGAAAATGGGCTAAGAATATAGGCTGACACGTATTATGTTTCAATCAGTATATATTGAGTGCTCACATGTACCAGGTCTCATTCTAGGTGCCTGGAATACGGTAGATGTCAGAGAGTCCCTGCCCACACAGAGCTCACATTCAGGGACAGAGACAGGTAATAACCAACAATATTCAGGTAACAGTAAGTGCTAAGAAGGAAAATTAAGCAGGATAAGGGGGGAGAGAATATTTTATGCGGAGGGAACACTGATGTTGCGTTAGGTAAGATGATTAGAGAAAGCTGCTCTGGGGAGGTGGCATGTCACAGACCCTAATAAAGTTTAGAGCACATAATTCAGACACCAAGCAGGAGAACAGCAAGTTCCAGGGCCCCAAGGTAGAAAAGGCCAAGTGGGCCAGGTCCTTGAAAATTTTGGAAAGGATTTAGGACTTTAAGTATGAAGGGAATCCATTGGGAGGTTTTGATCGGGACCACAGATATATGGGTTTTTTTTTTTTTGTTGTTGTTGTTTTTGGAGACAGAGTCCCCCTCTTGTCACCTGGGCTAGAGCACAGTGGCATCATCATAGCTCACTGCAACGTCAAACTCCTTGGCTCAAGTGATCCTCCTGCCTCAGCTTCCTGAGTAAAGCAAGCTTAAAATGCTGTAAGAGAAATTTTAATTAAGTCCTACCAAAAATGATCCTTCCCCTAAAGGTGATTAAATATTAGCCTATTTAGGAAAGTTATGTATTTATAGGATATAGATTTTTATCTGTTAAAAAATTTCTGTATAAAAGTCTGTGAATGGCTTGGGTGTCAGAGTTCCTGCAAACATTGAACTAATCAGACTGGGCTACATCAATCTTGAAAGTCAAGATTTTTAGTCATTGAAGAGATACACCATGTCATCACCAATTTTTACTGTTTTTAACACCACGTCTACTTAATTCTACTTCTTCATCTACATTCACAGATTTTCAGTTGCTGTTCCTTAGTACATCTGGGTAACTCACATAAACTTTGTAGTTCTAGTGGGTTGACCAGAACTCCAAGTGCCCCAGTTCATACTAATAATAGCTAACATCCCGTGAATATCACATGCCAGATGCTGTCCTAAGCACTTAGACCTATTAACCTTTTAATCTTCATGTCAGTCTTATAGGGGAGATCCTAAAATTATCCCCACTGTATAGACAGGGAGACTGAGGCACATGAGATTGAATAATGAACCGAAGATCACACTGCTGGTACGTGGAGAGCCCGGGTGCAAACCTGGGCAGTCTGGCTTCTGAGTCTGTGCTTTTGGACCATGAAACTATACCACAGGACTGAGGAGTCCAAGAGGAGGCCATGCCTGCTGTGACGGCACAGACCTTGGCCACCCAGGCTTTCAGATGCTTTGATTTAATCAGTATTTTGTTCACAACAGAGTGACAGAATGCAAACAGAATGTTTCCTGATCCTAGAACTGTCACCATCTAGCATTGAACTCAATAGAATCAAGATGCAATGAGTAAGAGTTGCCATATAGGCTGGGCCCGGTGGCTCACGCCTGTAATCCTAGCACTCTGGGAGGCCGAGGCGGGAGGATCGCTGGAGCTCAGGAGTTTGAGACCAGCCTGAGCAAGAGTGAGACCCCATCTCTACTAAAAATAGAAAGAAATTATCTGGCCAACTAAAAATATATATAGAAAAAATTAGCCGGGCATGGTGGCTCATGCCTATAGTCCCAGCTACTCGGGAGGCTGAGGCAGTAGGATCACTTAACCCCAGGAGTTTGAGGTTGCTGTGAGCTAGGCTGACACCACGGCACTCACTCTAGTCCGGGCAACAGAGCGAGACTCTGTGTCAAAAAAAAAAAAATGTCATGTATAAAAATTCTCCTAAACACACCAAGTGTATCTTTAAGAAAAGACCATAAATGTTTGCTGAGATGAACATATATTTTGGATTCTTCTCAGGAACCTAGGAGATGCTGCACATCTCCTCAGGAAGCCACCAAGCCTGAGATACATGAATGCAATCATTTCTAGAATACAAAAGTTATGTAATAACAAAGTATTGGTAACTGGTGAAAAATATTGAACAAGTAGTATTCTTAAGGAAAAGACATTTTTTAGCATTTCTTCAACACTGGCCAGGGCAAACCATACTATATCCATTTTTTTATCATTAGCTCCTAGGACAGTTCCCAGCATATTACAGGTGTTCAATGCATCTTTGTTGCACTGACTAGGATAACCACACGAGTTATACAGACACAGTGACGGAGCTGGGACAGACTGCACATCAGGCCAAAATATCATCTCGTGTGGAGACCCTTCCAGGGAGACCATATTCCTGGTTTTGCGCTCATTGAGCAGCTGCTTTGCTACATGTGATTGAGTCCCAGGGGTCACTCCAGTCACTTTTCGTGCTGTAACCGAATCCATTCTCGTTCTCATTTGTCAGCCTTTGATAAGACACCACAGTGGGAACCAGCGCCCATGGGCCTGGGTGAACAGATGTGACTGAACCTGCTTAGATGAGGTCCAGGGAACAGACCCTCTCGGTGCCTACACGGTGGCAGCCATATCCAAGGAGCCCACCGGCCTTTCTCCAGTTTCTCATGGCTTTTGGTAGGGGTGTCTGGAAAACTAATTGCACCCCACATTGGCATGACTGGGCCCCAGGACTGTGACTCTTACCTCTGTAATCCCCATACAGGTTAGGAAGGAGGGCGCGACTGGCCCAGGGGTAGAAATCCTCAAGAAGTTTGACTTCTGAAAATGCTGAGAAAAGCTCTTCCAGATAGCTTGATGGAGGTAAAATCTATTGGAGTTCCTTGCAGAGTAGACCGTAGTCATCAACAGGATAAGGAAGACGATTTGTACTAGTTTAGATGGAAAAGTATCATAATTGAGTGGGTAGCTGAGAAATACTCTATACATTTTTATTTTTTCTAAGCCTTTAGACTTTTACAGGTCAAAAAAGGTCAGAAATTGGCATTATACATTGGTTCAACCTAATAATTGATAATATATACACATATATGTGTATGTATATATACACACACATATAAATTCCTTCCTAGAATTATTCTGCTACTAATCAGAAGTTTTACTTAAAATAAGATACATAAAATCCCACACAAAAATACTGTGTTTAGTTCTTAGAACTAAGCATGTGCGCACACGTGTACTCTTTCTCTCTCATGTTTCCTCTCAATTATCCATGCTCACAAGAAGCAACTGCATGATAAAACAGAGCCTATCCTGTTTGGTCTAGGGAATCCAACAGAGCACTAGATGTGTTGAAGCCAGTCACCTAGCACCTACAGAACAGCCATTTTCCAAAGCATTTTCATTTTCCTTCCACCCCATATGTATGTATTCAATGATCAAAGACTGTCATTACATTTTGTAGGTGGAGAAAGTGACTTATTCAAGTACACGATGAAATCTCAAGACTCCAAGTTGAGGAGTCCATTTATCATACCACTTTGGTTTACCAGAATCTCAATTTTCACAAGGTGAAGATTTTAAAAGATACCTTGTCACCCTTCTACATTTTCCATTTTATCCTCCCGCCCCCGTCTCCCTCCTGGAAAGTGTGCTACAGGATGGACATGTTGCCATTTCCTCTCAGTACCCAAAATATCTCCAGTCAGCCTGAGAGTTTCTTCTCTGTCAAGATTCTTTCTGGGTGCTTAGGTGGACTGTTCATAGGTGGGGCTCCGTAGATGGGGTTGTTCATATCTTTTGAACCAGGTAACGGTGGTGAAGAACAGTTTGCTGTCAAAAATTCAAATGCAGAGAAAAGAAATGTCCTATTTCATTAAGTGGTCACTCACCAACGTTTGTTGGGCAACTACCTAAGCACCTCCTGTTACGTGTTGAAGAAATAAGGAATAAAGCTATCTATGCAATGCTTCTCAAACTATTTGCGGTGAAGGACCTGTTTTCAGAAAAATTCCAATCCACTGGGGATCAACACTTTTGTACAAAAGTGAGTTGCTAGAAAAAATGAAATAAAACAGAAGCATGTCAAACACAAGCCCTATTTTGAAAATTAGATTCCACAGGCGTAAGATTAGCCTGTCAAATTGCTATAAATTTCTAAATGCTTACATTCAATTTCTGTACTTATCTTGGACTAGAAAGAAACACTTGTAGTCAGTGGACCACACTTGGGGAACACTGTTCTACGGCAATGTTTCTCCAATTTTAACGTGCACAGGAATCGCCTGGGAATTTTGTTAAAATGCAGATTCTGGAGTGAGGCCAAAGATGCTGCATTTCTGACAAAGCCAGGAGATGGCAATGCTGCTGGTTTGCGGACAACACTGAGTAGAAGAATCTAGAGACACATAAATCAAGAGGGAGAGAGAGGAAAGGAATTAGAATACAACACAAAACATGTGAGCATGTGCATGTCAAGTACCACAGGATCCCTGAAAACTGAACAAATAAATCTCCCCAAGAAAGTCACAGAAGGCATCACAGAGGAAGTGACATTTCACATTTGTTTTGGAGGATGAATCAGAGTTTTCCAGATGGACAAGGGTGAGGATAAGAAAAAAATGTCACTTTAGGCAGAGAGCACAACAGTTCAAAATGCATTACGTGTATCCCTGCATCATGGTATCCCTTCTTTTCCTCAGAGAAGTCAGGCTTTCCTGAATTTTAGAGTTTATCATTCCCATGCATTTCTTTATACTTTATCTGTAAATTTATAAAGGAGATACATAAATATCCTCTAGTCAACACATGCATTGTTTTTACACGATTAAAGTACTGTGCTAATTTTTCTGCAACTTGCTTTTTTGCCCAAGGTTGAGTTTGTACGCTTCATCCAGGTGGTTTGAGAGGCTCCTATTTAGAGGGTAGACATTTCTCAGGCTTGGTGACTGAATGTGAGGAATAAGACAGGAACTTAGGACCTGGTACTCTGACATTTTTAGGGAATGGTGGTGCTCTTGATTGAAATGAGAAAATATAGTGGAGAAGCGGATCTGTGGGGCAGGTAAACAATTTCTTTTAATTTGAGACACCTGCAGGCACTCAGCTACAGATGGTGAGCAGCTGAAAATAGTACCTGGGGATCAGGAGAAAAAGAAAAGATTGAGAAGGACATCTAGAATGCTGGGGAGAGATGAAGCTTGGAGAGAGGATGTGATGATCTAGGGAGGAATGTGTAGAGTTTTGGCAACGCACTAGCCTTGGGCAGAAGAGAAAGAGGAACCAGCTGATTACAGAGAGACAAGATCTGTGAATGGATATATCTGTCAGCAGACAGATAAATGTGTCAGTAAAGTGGTTAGAATTCTACCAGTCTGATATAATTTGGTCTCTGCAAAATTAGATAGTAGTTAGAACTACTTGAATTACCCAAGAGTGCCAAGACCCTCCTCGTTTGTCGTTCCTTCTCCTTGTTAAGCCATGGCATCCTATTCATCATCAGTGAGAGTAAGAGGGTGAGGACGATCACCTGGACAGGAAAATCATAGGAGGACAACTTAATGAGCAGACAGGACAGATCCAAGAAGATGACATACAAAGGTAAAGGTGGGTATTAATAAATTTCAATTACTTGGCCCTTCAGTTTTATGGATAACTGACAATGAACTGATTTTCTACTTATTTTTTTTTTCATAATGATGGGGACCTGGAAGGGCCCTGAGAGTCTACATAATGTTAATATTCATATTTTTGTTTGTAGTCCTTAATGTCATTGGCTAGGAAAGCTTAAACTGTTGAATGATTTGTGATGCCACGTGTAAGTTGTTCAATGATGTCTCTCAGTATCTTTGGAAGACCTTTGATGGTCTTACACATATCCCTAACAAAGGTCACTCTGCCTAGTTCTGTTTTTTGCATTTTTTTTTCTTGATGTTATTGTTGTTGTTAAATTTTCAAAAACCATTAGGTGCCTTGGATTGACATCCATGGGACCTCAGTTTCCCAAGCTCCCTGCGATTGTAATGGTTTGTTCCAGTCCTCATGTACCTTTACTGGCTAGCTGATGAAGATGTGCTCAAGCACTGATAAAATAACCGAAACAACCCGGCTGGTGGTTTGGTCTTTGTTCAATTCCGAGCTATAAAGTGCAGTAAAAAAGGCGGAAGCCAGGCTGTGACCCCTAGGAAGAGCCAGCAGATGTAAGGCAACCATGTGAGCGGGCCGCCAGAGATGTGATTCTTCCCTTCTGCTGGGCTCAGGATGGGGAAGCTAGTCACCTCCCTGAAGGACAAAAGTAGAAGAAACCATCTTGTACCCAACAGCTGTCCAGTGCTCTCGGAGGAGGGCACTCATCACTTCAGGGGCTTCTAGTAAGGTTTTCCTTGCTCCTGGAGCCTGGGCTCCTGAGGGACTCTCCGATTCGAGAGTGCGGGACTGCAGAGAAGCTCCGCGGCAGCAAACTATGCTACACAGTGACAGTTAATCAAAGACTCGCGCCGGTATGAGGGCGGGCGGGCGGAAGAGGAGCGACTGCGCACGCGCGCGAGCGTCCAATCAGGACTTCGGGGTGGAGCGGGGCCTTCCCCGCCACCGAGGCGCTCGCCCTACCCTTCTGCCCGACGATTGGTGGTTTGGCGACTCCAGGCACGGAGATAGGGGCGATCTCCTCCAATGGAAGCGAGGCAGGGGTGGGCCCAGTGGCGGGAAGGAGCACGGCGTGGAGACAGCTGAAAGTGAGTACCGCAAGTGAGGCTTGCAGCGCCCATGGTGGGGGACTGGAGTGAGATGGGTACAGGAGGTGCCTCCCAGAGCGTGGGCCCCTTTGGGAGCTTTGTGTCTCTCTGGAGGCACCTGCAGATGCTCGTGTACTTACGCGTGTACTCGGCCAGGCGTGTGCGGACAGCCCACGCGAGTCGGGCAGATGCTGATGTGTCGGTGCCTGCGGGCCTGGCCCAGGGGCGCTTAGTGAACACGACCGCCTAGCATTGGTGTGCAGGAGCCAACGCGGGGTGAAACTAGACTAAGACATGGTCCCAATCCTTCTAGATAAAGTTTTGTTAGGGCGGGGGCTCAATGCGAGGGGTTCTTAGTTCAGTCTCCACGCTCTGGAATGTAGTTAAGTGCTCAAATATTGTTGACTGACATGAGGGGCGTTCCGACAGTCTCCAGGAAGACTCCAGGGTGACAATGAATACTTGATCTACCTTACATCAGCTTTGAGGGATCCTTAAAAGTAAGTCTCATTATGTCACTTCTTGGTTTAGGGAACAAAACGTAAGTCTACTCTGGCCAAGACTTTCGCCTATTTCTCCTGCCTCATCTTAATTCTTGCTTTCTCAGTCCTCAGTTCTCCCCTTCTCATTCTGTTCTGTCGCCCAGGGAGCCTTTACACCTTTTCCTCCCCCTACTGCCTTTTATAAAATCGTTTATAAAAGCTTTACGTCATTTCATCAGAGAAGCTTTTTCTTCCCTCAGATTAGGTTGGGTCCTTCCATAACCTTATACTTCTTTTCCTTCTTAGCAACGTATTTGCATGATCGTTGATTTCTGTCTGTCTCTTGAAGAGACTGCAGGGACTAGATCTGTTTTGTCCCCCTTTGAGTGCACAATCAGTATGTGATGAAAGATTGGACTAATGAATGAGTGATTTAGCATCTGACAGCATTAGAAAAAAGCATCGTGAACCACTTGTGAGGTAGGATAGTGGTTCTCAAGACAGTAAGACTTGGAGCTTGTTTTTTATATTTTGTAAACCCCCCATCATGCAGAAAAGAAATGTGTAATATCTATGTATTAGTTTTGAAAGCCAACATAATTTTCTGAGATATAAAGGAGAAATTAAAGTCACTTATAATAACATTCCAATATGTGATAGTTGGGTGTTTAAACCTCTACTTAGAAATGTGAGTGCCACAGGTGTGTTGTGTTGTCAGACACCCTAAGCAAAACACCATTCCTGATGCGATTTTCTGAAATGGTGCACAATTCTTGGTAATGTCCTGTGCAAAACAGCACAGTTGTTCCTCAATTTACAAGGTAATTGTACTGTATATGAAAACCATGTGCATAGTTTGTGTTTATGTAGTGAAATATGGTTTGGCTCAAGGCTCAGATAACATGAACAGATAATTTTTTTTACCCACACGAATGTCAGGATGTTCAAGAGTCATACAGAATGTGGGACAATTCATGCGTCAGATAGTCTCAAGCAAAGAAGGATGTCTGCCTTTAGTGATTCCTGCCCACGGAAGACTATTAGCATTGCCCCAGCAGGCTAACCAGTTTTTACTGGTTAAAACTGGTTAAAAGAAAAAAAAAAAAGGGCATGCCCCTAGGGGGCAGGCTGCTCTGGCATCCTCAGCAAAGTCTTCAAGGCCAGAGGAGTGTGTGTAAGTAGAAGTGTAGATACGGCTTCTGACTGCAGAGGCCAGTGTCAGGAGAAGGTGCAGCTTGGCCCGGTGGGAGAAGGGGCCCTAACAGGCTTTTTTTTTCTGCCCCCAGAAACGGGCCCAGGATGCTTTGGTCATCCTGGGGGGTGGAGGACTTCTCTTTGCTTCCTGCCTGACAGCCACGGGGGATGAGCATTTCTACGCTGAACACTTGATGCCAGCTCTGCAGAGGCTGCTGGACCCAGAGTCAGCCCACAGATTGGCTGTTCAGTTTACCTCCCTGGGACTCCTTCCTCGAACCTCATTTCAGGACTCTGACATGCTGGTAGGTACTCTTGGAACACCTTATGCATTAAATGCAAGGGTGAAGCTGGGAGTAATGTTTGTCAGCCGGGACTGATCCTTTTCAAAACCAGAGCCTCTAGTTAGCAGTGAGAATTAGAGTTCAATCTGAGCAGTATTTGTTATATGTAACATATTATAAAATTAGATAACAAGGAGAATTATATATTACTTACAGGACTTATATTAGACAGTGGTCTCATTCGAGCTTCACAACTACTCTTGGAGCATCTTTCTCACCTCCTGCTTCCAGGATCAGATGGCGCTCACCTTGGGCACCCTTTGCTGGTCTTCTTAAAGGTTGCCAGAGCCCAGCAATCCGTTCTGCCCAGCGGAGCAGCTCCTCCCTCTGGCTCCCACGAGAGTCTGTGCGCTGTTGCTGGGGTTTCCTATGAGCCTGGCTGAGGAAGGGCACAGCTGAAGCTGACTTTTATTAAGCCGATTAAAGGGTTTTGTTGTTTGACGCTCCTGGTGTCGGAGTACCACTGTCAAGGGCCTGACGCCAGTGAGCTACTCTCTCCCACCGAGGACAGTAGATGAGAAGGTATGAATTGTAACCATAGTCGGAAACGACAGTGCCTGTCTCCTGTTCATGCCATGGTAGAAACACTGTTTTTCTCCTCAGGCTTGTTGATAATAGAGCCTTATGGTTTTCCAGCTCTAGCAGGCATCACAATCACCTGGAGAGCTCTGTTAAAAATAGGTTCTCTCAGCACTCCCTCCCCTGCCTTGGGGGACGCCCAGCAATCCCATGTTTAACCAGCTTGCCAGGTGTTTCTGATGTAGGTGAGCCAGGGACCACACTTTGAGAAACACTGGGATAGCCTTATGTACTTCTGACTTTTGTCGTCATCTTCCCAGGAAGTGAGAGTTCTGGGCCATAAATTCTGAAATCCAGTAGGAATTGCGGCAGGATTTGACAAACATGGGGAAGCTGTGGATGGACTTTATAAGATGGGCTTTGGATTTGTTGAGATTGGAAGTGTGACTCCAAAACCTCAGGAAGGAAACCCCAGACCCAGACTCTTCCGCCTCCCCGAGGACCAAGCCGTCATTAACAGGTAGGCGAGAGACCCAGAGTTAGCAGAGGAGGCCTCTTTCTAGCGGGGCTCTCGGTTTTTTCTCTCACAGGACATAGACATTGTTCTGACACTTGGAATGTTAGGGAACCCTGTTGAGCATCTACAGTGTGCCAGGCATCTGTCCTCACACCAGCCCTGGAAAGCAGGTTTCATTATTTCTGTTGAACAGGCGTATACGCCAAGGCTCAGAGAGCTAAATAACTTAGCTGCAGTCATGGAGGTAAAAAGCAGGAGAGCTTGCGTGTGGCTTAGGCTTATTGGACTTCAGAGTTTGTACTTCGTCCACCTGTTTCTCCAATGCCCTCACTCAACTCTGCAAGCATATGTGAATTCAAAATATTTTGGTGACATTAAGACAGTAAAAAGGGCTGGGCACAAACCTGGTTACACACTCACGTTTCAGTTGCCAGCAAGGCTGGAAGGAGTCGTTAGCATCTTCCCCGGTATCAGGGGAGGTGGCTTCCACTGGAGGCAGAGAAGGGGAATGGCCACTAGGTCAGCCACCCACAGTGGGGCTGGGGATATAGGGATTAAAAAGAAAGACGATGCCTCTGCCTGCGGGGGGTGTCTAGTGACAGGGTGATAGAGAGGTAGGACATGTCGCTTGCCCTCAAGATTGTAACCGGGATGGGAACTTAAACGTACACATGTATACATCCATATCCTGGGCCAGGAGGAGGACAGGTACGAAGCCCTCTGTGAATGCCAAGGGGCCGAGGGATCCTCTGCAGCCGGGAGCTCCGTGCAGGAGGAGAGGGAGCCTTAGATCTGGGCCGGGAAGAGGGGCGATTTCATAGGGAGAGAGCACAGGGAAGTGGAGCAGCATGGGCCCCAGCAGGACGCCGGTGGAGCCCAGGCGAGAGGTAGAAAGCTTCGGCTGTCAGAGTGGTGAGGGCTGGGGGAACCAGTGGCTGCGTAAGGAGCTGACGTAGGATCCAGCAGGTGTGGGGCAGCTACTGCAGACGAGTCTGGGCTGTTGCCAATGCTAGTTGGCTGACCGGCTTGTTTGTGACTTTTAATCTTTCCCTTTGTATTAGATGGTGTTCTGGCAAGTTCTCTAGGAGTCCCAGGCAGTTTAAGAACTGACTCTGACTGTTTGTGGTTTCTGTTTTCAAAAGTCATAAGTATACAGTGGAAATGGCCTCGGAGCTACCTCCCCACATCCTTTGCCTTCTAACCTTGCCCTCCCCGTCTGCTTGTGTGTGCAGATACGGATTTAACAGTCGGGGGCTGTGAGCGGTGGAACACAGGTTACGGGCCAGACAGCAGAAGCAGGCCAGGCTCACGGAAGGTAAAATGGAGTTGCATCAGTGGGGCTCTTTGCATTTATTAGGAGGAACCGTGGGAGAAACACTGGCAACACTCCCAGTGAAATGAACATGGTTGAGCCATAGAAAAAGCCACTAAGGAACTCAGGGCTCCTCTCCTAGGGGAATTTTCCTGGTTCTTCCCCAGCCTCCAAGATTTTAACTCAGTTTCACGATTTAGCAAAGACTGTGTTTTGTCTCATTATGTAACCTGGCGTGGAGCCACTGCGCCCAACCCATATTCTTTTGATAAATGAAAATTTAGGCCTAATGAATTAGAATGTATTATGAGTTTTAGAAAAATATGAAATCACACATCTACATTAATAGAAGATCCAGATAATAAAAGAAACCCAAGCAAGGGTAGGAATAATGTCGTTCCAGGAATAGAGAGTCCTGCACTAGCATGTCTGGGGTCCGATGCCAGCCCAGCTCCGTCACCAGGTGGCTGCTTAAGGGCTAAGGCAAGTCACCCAATCTCTCTGGGCCTCAGTTTCCTCATATTTCAAACAAGGAGTCTTGTTCAAGCAAAGGATCTCTCAGGCACCTTCCAGCTTTAAATGACACATTATTATTGCCAAGATCAGGACGAAAAACCAAGGGCACCTTCTGAATTGGAAAAAAGCCTGTTGGTTTTGATCAAGTATATGTAGGCATTATTTGTGTATCTTAGAAATTTTTAACCATTAATGTCTCCAATTCTTAGCTTTTCTAAACTACAGTGTAGTCTTTCTGGTCTTATACAAGGACTTACTAAGATAGCCTTACCCAAACCTAAGATTAGAAACGAAGTTGAAATATATGACATATATAATATGTCATATATTATATATACATAGTATACATATTATATATATAATATGTAATATTTAAAGTATATATGATCCATGTTGCTGGAACTTTACTTTTGCTATAGGTCTCAACATTTAATTATGAAAATTTAACCATATAGAAAGTGGAGAGAATTTTTACAGTGAACACCCATACAATCACTAGAATCTACAATTAATGTTTTACTAAATTTGCTTTCTTACATATATATCCTTTTCTCCATCCCATAATCCATTTTTCTTTGTTTGTTTTTTGTTTTTTGGGACAAGGTTTCACTCTGTCACCCAGGCTGGAGTACAATGGCCCAGTCATAGGTCACTGCAGCCGAGAACGCCTACGCTCTGAAGCTGTCCTCCTACCTTTGCCTTCTGAGTAGCTAGGACTACAGGTCTGCCCCACCATGCCTGGCTGTTTTTTTGCAGAGATGGGGTCTCACTATGTTGCCCAGGTGGGTCTCGAACTCCTGGCCTTAAGTGATTCTCCCACCTCAGCCTCCCAGATTGCTGGGATTAGTAGCATGAGCCACTGTGCCTGGCCCCCATCCTTTTTTCAAATGCACTTCATGGTCACATGTATCTACATGTGTTAAAATTACACAAAACCAAATACACACACAGAGAAATGAATGCTTGTAAACCTGGTAAAATCTGAATAAAGTTGATGTATTATATATATCATTGTCATTTCCTGGTTGTGATATTGTTACTATAATCAGGAAGGATGTTACCATTAGGGGAAACTGGATTAAAGGTATATGAGCTATTTCTTACAATTGCATGTGGACCTCCAATTATCTCAAATGAAAAGTTTAAAAAAGAAAGAAAGAAATGCATTTCAAGGTATGTTTCCAACGTCTAATTGGGGTTTTACCTTTCTGCCACACCTGATCCTTTGGAAGGGTGACGTTCAGGTGGAAGTGAGTGTGGCTAGGCTGATACTGGAAGCCCAGGTAGAGTGTCATTAACAGGGGACTTTCAGGCTCTATGCTCACTATCAGCGTTTTCTCCAAAGAGGTGATGTTCACTGTGATCACAAAATGGTCCGTGCTTGTGTCGAGGCTGATGGGATGGGTTTCCATGCTCACATTTCTCCAGAGAATGATCTAGAATAAGAAACCGTCACTCTTCAAGTTTAAGATGGTCCATCCATTAACACCTTTCAATTTCCTTTATATTGATAAGGTAGTGAAACTTTCTAGTCTTCCTCTTTGAATATTAGTAGCTAATGTACTCCCAAGGGTTAAGGGCGAGTATATTGTCTAAGACCTAAAGCGCCTTTTTCTAAGGGTAAGGAATCTTTTTGTAAAAATTCCCAAAGATGGTCATAACTAAATGATGGCGCTGCCATCAATCTGAAACGATTTCCTGCGAGTCGTTGCATCCTTCTGTCCTACTCTCCAGGATGGCCTGTGCCCTTCTGTTTTATTCCCTGAGAATCAATTCCTGCCTCAATGTCTTCCATTAAATCACGGACTTGGAGCAATGTATGATTAGAGCTTAGTTTCACACTTCCAGTGCTTCCGACAATGTTTCCGTCGCCAAAATCCTTGAAGGGATTTAAAGCTAGTCCTGCCACCTGGAGACAAAGAAAAGTCCAGTTTCATCAATTGCTGAAATATGTATAAGTGACCCCGTGATAGGTTACAAGGTATCAGATATCATAAAGTAAATGTTGGGATTTTCCTCCTGCTAATATCTCAAATGAAATAAGATTTTGTACTGTAACACCTATGAAGAATAATTGAAGACAAATCATATTGTATTTGGGACCCTTAGAATTTTTTTTTTTTTTTTTTACATCTTTGTACGTGGAGGATTCTGTTTTTCTAGGGAGTAAGGCAGCAATGCTATTTGTGTTTGTCAGGTAAATGCTGAAAGAAATACAATGCATGGACGTGACCAGGTTGGTATACCAAGTGGGTAATTATTGAGATCTTCCAAGCTTTGCGTAAATAGTGAAGAGCTGAGATCATTTCAATTCACAACACAGAAGCTTAGTTAAATCCAGAATCCTGTCTAATGCTCTCAACTTTTCTCCCTGCCAGTGTAAAATAAAAACTGTTGCCACAAAACCTCTCTCTTGTGGTCCGGTCAGCTTACATACATTTCATGGTACACTTCTTTCACCCAAATGCCTCCCTAGCCATCCAACCCCATTTTCATTCTGATCGGAATCAATTTCACACTCACTTGGACATTCACTGCTGGGTGTTTGTTCAAGAGCTCCTCCAAAGCCGAAGCCGATGGAAAGCATAGCCTCACAGGTGCCGGGTGACCCAGAGTTTAAGAGCTCAGAGGCAAAGTTGATATGTTGTGGCTACTGCAAAAGAAGTTAAAATGGAAATCCGTTTTTGTGTGTTCTCTAAAGGTCAAAAACTTAAAATGAAACTCTCCCCACTTCTTTCCTCCTACGTTAACCTGTTCAGCATCAAGAGGTCAAGGTCACTGGAGATGCAGGAAACTGGTTCTCCTGTAGAAATGCTTCCTGGATGTTCCCAAGAGCCACCAAGGACATTTCTAGCATGTCTTCTACCTGCATTTAGAGGGAAACGCCATGTGGCTTGCATAACCTCCATGTATTGTGTTAGTGAAATAATGGTTTTAGAAGGGTGGAAGGTTTGTCAGTGATGTAATGTAAGGTGACATTCAATGGAGAAGACCTTGGAACCCCACACAAAGTACCTGCAGTCTGGCTAAAGACTTATCATCCTTTTTATCAACTAAGAGAGCCAGCCAAGGAAATGTTCCTCTGCCCAATTATGTAATGGTCCTAGACCTGCTCATGACATGTTTTTTTTTTTCTTTTTAAAAGACAGCTTTAAGATAAATTTCACATATACAACTCACCCACCGAGAGCATGTAAGTCAATGTTTTTAAGTATATGCACAGGGTTGTGCAGCCATCGCCACAGTCTAATTTTAGGATCCGTCATCCCTAAAATAAATCCAACATTCACTAGCAGTCACTCTCCATTCCCCCATCCCTACTCTTCCTGTTCCTAGATAACCACTAATCTATTTTCTATATCTATAAATTTGCCTCTGCTGGATGTTGCATATAAATGCATCACAACATACAGTCTTTTGGGACTGGCTTCTTTCATTTGGCATAATGTTTTCAAAGCTCATTTACGTTGGACCATGTACTTCATTTTTTTTGTTGCTGAATAATGTTCCATCGTATGGATGTAACACATTTTATTTATCCACTGATCAGATCATGGACATTTGGATTGTTTCTGCTGTTTGGCTATTTGGCTATTTGGACAATGCTGCTATGAACACAAGCATACAAGTTTTTGAATGGACATATGTTTTCAATTCTCTTAGATGTATACCAAGGAGCAGAATCGCTAGGTTACATGGCAATTCTATTTTTAACATTTTGAAGAACTGCCCAACTGTTTTCTAAAGTGGCTATATCATTTTACAATGCAAAAATGTATAAGGATTGCAATTTCTCTGCATCCTTGCCAATACTTGTTATTGTCTGCCTTTTTTGGGTCTACAGTGGTACCCCATTTTGGTTTCAACTTACAGTTCACTAATGATGTTGAACATATTTTCATGTGACTAGCAGATATGATTCACTGTGTGTTTACTATGTACCAACACTTTGCTAAGTCCTTTTCACTTGGTACCACAGCACTAGGTAGTCTCGGCTCCCTGGTATGGAGGAGAGGGAGCCCCCGAGAGGCTTGGCAGACTGGTTTCTTCAGCAGGGCACAGCTCAGCTGGATGCTCTTTGAAGGTCTAGGGAGAGGCTGGACCTTTGAAGATTAAAACGTTTCTAAACAGAATTGGCCACTTGCGTCTACCTACCTGCTCAGCATCCTGCTCGGAGTTCTGCGAACTTTCCTCACCAGCTTCCCTGATGCTGTTGAGGGAGTGGAAGAGACAGAAGGTCACAGGGAACCTGAAGCCCAGACTGCTGCTGTTCTGAAACAGGATCTGCAGTAACTGACACAAAGGGGGATGTGGATGCAATGGACGGTGAAGACCTACAGAGCTTGCCCCTGGTCTTTCCCCGTGTGGAAGACGGCCTGGTCAGTGTGGGCGGGAAGGAACTTGACTCAGACCCCCAGGGCCTTCACCCAGCAGAAACACGGGCAGCGTTTTCTCTTCTTCCCCAAGTCCCATTCTGGGAGATGAGCACAAGCGCTGTAGCTGCAGTCGCCGTTCTCAGTGGCGTCTCCAACTCATGCCGTTTTCCAAACCCAGGAGGCCCCTGGTCGTGCTAGACAACGACTAGGCAGGCAAGAGAATGGGAGCTGGCAAGGGTGTGACAGATTCTGTGACGTACTAGGAGCCCCACAGGTACGGCCCCCCAAGGAGAGCACCAGGGAAGGGGACCTAGGGTGGAGTCCCGGGGAGACCTGAGTGTCAGGAAAGCCACCGCTGCTGGGAGTTGTAGTTCTTACGTGCATGGGCTCAGAGCACTAGGGAACCAGGCCACGGACATTAGGGAAAGGTCAGCTCAGATGAGGGTCATTAGATGGGCAGCTTGCTGGGAACAGGGCTGACCCTGCACTTTAGCTGCAGATCTGTAAGGGGTTCTGACCCTTAAATACGCTGACAGCCTGCTGCATTAGAGTGATCCAATTTCTTGGTCCACTGACAAACATTGCATTTGGACAGATCTTGTCTTAAAAGGGAAAAAAAAAAAACACCACCCCAAAGGGAGCAGGGGAACTGAATCCAGAGGACTCAGAGGGAAGCACACCCCTGGAAATTATCCGCAGCAAACCCAGAAAAAAATTTCAGAAAGCAGTTTAATACATGCTTAACAGAATTTTTTTTTTTTTTTTTTTTTTTTTTTTTTTTTTTTGAGACAGAGTCTTACTCTGTTGCCCGGGCTAGAGTGCCGTGGCGTCAGCCTAGCTCACAGCAACCTCAAACTCCTGGGCTCAAGCGATCCTCCTGCTTCAATCTCCTGCGTAGCTGGGACTACAAGCGTGTACCACTATGCCTGGCTAATTTTTTTTTAGTTGCCCGGTTAATTTTTTTGTATTTTTAGTAGAGATGAGGGGGTCTCTGTCTTGCTCAGGGTGGTCTCCAACTCCTGAGCTCAAGTTATTTTCCCACCTCGGCCTCCCAGAGTGCTAGGATTACAGGCGTGAGCCCCCACGCCCAGCCAGAACAGAAAATCTTAAGGATAAGCAACTAAAGCGAAAATGCACCATTGTGAGATAGATTGAGAGAGAAATAAATTCTATGAGAAGATTTCAAGAAAACTAAAAATGTCACCTGAACATTAAAATCCACATTGGAGTTGATACAGAACAAAACTGATGTGGAGAAATCAAGTTGCCGAAGTGGAGGATGAACGTGAAGAGTTCTCTCACCCTGCAACAGGAAGGCTGCTAAGTACAAAACCATCCTTTTCATTTAAAGCGATGACAGGAAAGATACGGAGAACAGAAACCAGCTGGGCAGCACATCAACACCTGCTACTGCTCAAGGACAAAACCAGAGCAAATGAAACCGAAGTGATAAACGGGTAGAATATGACGTTCTTCAGCCAGAAAAGATGGGTATAGATAATGTTACATTCTAGCCAAAATGAGTGAAAGGCAACGTGGATACATACTAAGAAAACGTCTGGATTGCAAAAAATTCCACAAGGAATCTGAGGGGGGGAAGAAAAGGCTGCCTGTAAACCGAAAAACCAGCCTTCGTTTTTTTCCTCATTATATTAAATGCCCAAGGACAAGGGGAAAAATGTCTACAAAGTGTTGAAGGGAAGACTATGACCATATAATTATGTATCATTTTCACTGCAGAGACTGCCAATTATTCTCCACTATCTCCTCTTCCTTCTATTAACATAAGAACCTGATATCCCAGTTAAGGACGCCATGAAGAACTACATTTCCCAGACTTCCTTGCAGCTGTGTGTGGTCACGTGATCAGGTCGTGGCTAATGGACACAAGCAGAAGTTGTATGTATAATTTCCAGGCTGTGCCCTTAAAAAAAAAAAAAAGGTCAGGCCCTCTATTTTCTCCTCTCTTCTCATTTGCTGGAATGTGAACTTCGAGTAGGAGGCTAAAGCAGCTTTTTTAGACCACAAGATAGAAGTTACACATGGATGATAGCAGAACAAGGAAGAGCGAGCTTGGGTCCCTTAAACTGTGGAACCACCTGTCAGCCCTGGACTGCCCCTTTGGACTGTATGTTAAAGAGAATAGAGCTATTCTCCTGTTTAACTACTGTTTTGGCCTTTGGCAGCTGATCCAGTATTTTAATGAGTACACCATGCTAAAGTACGGTTCCCTGGGAAGGGAAGAGAAAGACCTCTTTGGACTATTCAGGAGTTCCCCAAAATATTTCCACGAATAGACTCTTCTTGAAAAGACAGTTGGAACAGAGATGAGGCAAATTTAAGAATTCAAGAAAAGGAAAGTTATGGTATAAAATGATGGGTGATAAATACAAAACCTTAAAGTAGAAATGAGTTCTAAATTAGTGTTGGAAATCTGTTTCAATAAAAAACCATCCTCAAGAGAAGTTATATAATATGAAGAGAACAATTTAAAATAATAGCCCAAATAAAAACCACATATTATATTAACAGAACCTTGCGCAGAAGCACATGGAAGGGAAAAACTGACACGGGCTACACTCCCTTAATCAGATGAGGGGGTCTCCAAAGAGAACGTTTCATCTTCCAGCCTGACAATTAGGAAACATAGGTATAAGAATGTGTTTTTGAAAAGAACAACTGTTTAAAGGTAAACAGTTAAAAGAATATTGAGGTCAGGTGTGGTGGCTCACACCTGTAATCCTAGCACCCTGGGAGGCTGAGGCAGGAGAACTGATTGAGTTCAGGAGTGTGAGATCAGCCTGAGCAAGGAGATCCCGTCTCTACCAAAAATAGAAAAATATCAGCTTGGTGTGGTGGCGTGAGCTTGTAGTCCCAGCTACTTGGAAGGCTGAGGCAGCAGGATCACTTGAGCCCAGGAGTTTGAGGCTGCAGTGAGCTATGATGATGCCACTGCACACTGGCCTGGGCAACACAGTGAGACTGTCTCAAACAAACAAAAAGAATACTGAAGAACAAAAGTTTCAAGCAAAGACAGAAGAAAGTAGCAAGGAAACATTAGAATCAGAAGGCAAGAAATGACATTTGTTATCAAGATATCCTAAATGTGATAAATGCTACTATAAGAAAATAAAGATTCCTGGAGTAGATAAAATTAGATCCATCTACATGGACTTTAAGAGAGGCACTTGAAATGAAAAAAAAATTTAAAGGACCATACATACATAAATATTAGGCATTCCCCCATGAGGCAATCTATTCTTTTCCCAATAAGGAGATTTAAAAAAGTTTGGGGGCAAGTTTAGCTATATAAACTTGAAGGATATAGGTCAAATAGTCAAACGTCTAGTTATTTGATTCAGTAACTTCCTTTTACAAAGGCATTTTTAAAAATCACGTTATCTGAAGTCATATATTAACTGAGAAACATTGCTCTCATGAAACTCACATTTCATGACATATTTTAACTCAAACTTTGCACGTGCATCTTCAACATCATTGCTTTAACTATAATCAGAACTTTTTGAAAAATTTACCAATTTTCTAAAATATATCTTTACTTCCACCTAAGGCTATCAAACATTTTCCCCCCAACTCACAAGTACACATTTACAAACCATTCTGAAAACTTGGTTTTTACATTTGTTCTTTAGATATATATTCATGTCTCTAAACAACACTACTTTCTACATTGTTCTTTTAATTGCTATTTAAAGGGCTTGTGGACAAGCACATCCAACGCTTGCAGCTGTGAGGTCATGCCCGAGGAATAATCACTAGATCCACTTTAAATTTATCTCTTTTTTTAACCCCTCCTGTCAGGTGATCTCTATAACCAGCCATGCACTGATGTTCACCGAGATCATTTCAGGCTAACGCATCTTCCCCAAATAGTATTTGTTTTTCAATTTTTTTAAAAGGAGAACATTATAATTTGAAAGACTTTGCAAGGACTTTAAGATAACTTTTCTCTTTTTTGGTGGAAAATCTCGTGGGTGAAGAAAACCCACAAAATTTATTTGGGCATTTGTGAAAAGAAGGTGGCCAAAGGGTTATCAATAAGCATAGAAAATGAAAGAAACCAAAGATTGCAACAGTAAGATTAGCCAAAATAGAATGCAGCAAATATTTATTGGGTGCAGGTTATAACATGTCTCTGCATTAATTTAGTCTTGTGCACTTTTTAAGCAGTAATTGACCTCACTGATGTCAAGGTCACTAGAGGACCAGCACATCACCTGGGTTCGTGTCGTTTCTTGGTATCGCACCTTCTCTTTTTTTCTTCTTGGGTCTCTCGCGTAAAGTGGAATTATTTTCATTTCTTTCATGACTGGCATCTTGATCCGGAAAGGAATCTATTTGGAGGCCAATACAAAAGTTAATGTATAGGTTATAGCTCTAGCTGTCAGTCTATAACCATTCCACGCACATCTATGATAATCAGGAAAATACAAATCGATCATTACTATCTAATTTTTTAAAACAGTAATACAAGCATCCTGAAGTAGCTCTTTTGCTCTGGAGGAGTCACATCGCCTTATACTATTCAACATCTCAATTTAGGTCCACCAATTGAGTCAACGCTGAGAAGACAGAATTAAGTTCATTTTAATAAATTACATACTGGGTGTAATATTCTTCTTTGTATTCTGTAACTCTCATTGGTAGAAATAGAAGAGTTCAGAAGTGGGCAATCACATTCTTGCACATCCCTCTTTGCATACATGCACAAGACTTTCTCCTACACGCTGTCGCACATGGCTGGAGACAGTCTCATAACCACGTTGACTATATCTTAACTTGCATTCGGGATCCTGCCTTCACTTGGCCTGATAATCACATTAGTCTCGAGTCTATTCACTCTTCCACTCTCCCCCACTTCCTTCTCTCTACTCAACACCCAACAACTAGGAGCCTCCCTTAGCCTCATTCTCGGGCCAGGTGATAACCTTGCTTTTTAACTCGAGGAGAAAACTGAAGCAATTTAGAGAGTCCTTCCATGACTCCCACCACCAAATCTAGCCAGCCACCCACACCTGTCCTGCAGACACTGCCTCCTCTCATGTTGTTAATATTACAAATCTGGCCGGGCGCGGTGGCTCACGCCTGTAATCCTGGCACTCTGGGAGGCTGAGGAGGGAGGATTGCTCAAGGTCAGGAGTTCAAGACCAGCCTGAGCAAGAGCGACACCCCGTCTCTACCAAAAAAAAAAAAGAAATTAACTGGACAACTAAAAATATATAGAAAAAATTAGCTGGGCATGGTGGCGCATGCCTGTAGTCCCAGCTACTTGGGAGGCTGAGGCAGGAGGATCACTTGAGCCCAAGAGTTTGAGGTTGCTGTGAGCTAGGCTGACGCCATGGCACTCTAGCCCGGGCAACAGAGTGAGACTCTGTCTCAAAACAAACAAACAAAAAAAAAAAAAACCAAAATCAACAACCCCAACCACAAATACATACATATGTAGCTTAATCCTGATCTGCTACTTCTGAGGAAGCTACCCTTGATCTGCTAACAACCTCCTCACCTTTTGTCTTCTTGTTTTCCTACACCGTATTCTCCCTTCCTCCTTAGCTTTCCCATTCATCCCTCTAATGCCCGAGTGCTGAATGGATTAGGGGTGTCCACATGCAACATGAGGGTCACCAGTACAATTTCTTCCACACTCCGCCCAAGTCAGAACACGAGGGGAACCTCAAGGCACGACTCTTTTCCAACTACCGGCGTGGGATGCATGCCATTGGTCACTCCAGATGAACACAGTCTCTCATTCTGATCAGTATCAGGAAAATCAGAATCCCCATATCCGCCCTCTGGTGTGTCACTCACAGACTAACTAATACTCCCAACACATGGTTCTTATTCAGAATCACTTTTAAAAGTTTGGGTCCTTGGTAGCACGTAACTTAATTACTTACCGGTCTGGCAAATGAAATAATATTCCAGTAAGCACGTGTCTTCATTGCATGAGATCCAAGTCAAGTTTCTGGACAGGTAGGTGCAGCCAAAGGGCTTTGGCGGATGGGCTGAGGCTGTGAAACCTGCTGAGAGGACACCAGATGCGGATGAGCTTCATACTTAAAAGTCAGACGTTTAAAAAAAATATGCAAACCAAGTTTGGCTGGCTTCCAATAAATGAAAATTCAGGATGTCCACCTACATACTATAGATTGTTTATTTTATCATATGTGTTCTTTACCACAAGGTTTAGTATTAACTTACCTACGTAACGTGTTCATGAAGATGATGAGGATATAATAATGCTTTGGAGGTTTTTTCCTAAAACTTTGAGATTATGGCACTTAAGGGATGGGTGTATACCTACTTGATGAGTGCGATGCGCACAGCCTGGGGAATGGGCACGCTTGAAGCTCAGACTCGGGGGGATGGGGGGGCATGGGCAATATATATAACCTGAACTTTTGTACCCCCATAATGAGCTGAAATAAAAAAAGAAAGAAAGAAAGAAAATAGGTAGATAATCGTTCCCCTAGTTTTTGCATTAGGAAACTTGGAGCCCAGAACAACAAAGAGATGTTTGCCAGGGGGGAAAAAAAGACCATAAAAAGTGTCTCTCTTTAGAATGTAGCACAATTTTTAGTGTAACGTTAGGTAAGTTAACTTTAGATAGGCTCTGAGAAAAATCTCATCACCTTTGTTGCAGACAAATCGAAGGCTGGAGCGCATGAAAATATTTTAGAAGAATTACAGTAACAAAGTAAAGTGAGTGATTTTTCTGTATACAAAAGCAGAAAGATTAAAATTGTTCTTTTTATCCTGTTCCAAAATAAAATGTAAGGGAGGTTCCTTCCTAAACACTGACCCCCAGGGCCTTACCTGGGTGGTTTTCTTCATGACGCTTTCTTGGCTTAAAGTTTTCCCCAATCCACCACTTCTCTCCTTCATCCAGAAAGTTCCAGAGGAAATCTTGAACTTCTTTGTTCCAAGTATGAGCAAGGTGTCCTCCGTGGGCACGACAGTAATTTTCTGCTTCCTTAAAGCTGCATGGAAATCTGTTAAGCTGATAACAAAGATTTTTCTCATGTAGCTCTGGGCTATCTAGTTTACTTCCTAGAACGATGCTTGTCCTGATCCAGAACCAAATCCAGGTTCTTCCTCTGAAGAACATGTTCCCTGTGAACTGTGAGCAGGAGAAAGTGTGGGGGTTCAGCAGCTGCCTGGCCCTTTAAAAAAAAAATTTATATATATATATATATATATAAATGGTTTTGTCTTATTAGTATTATACTTTTATGAATTAGGAACAATTAACCAAGAAAACAAAAGGTTTTGTTTTGTGTTGTGGACCCAGGTGCAGCTCTTATACGCCGAAAGCAAATTGCAGAGATCAACAAAGCAACGAGCGTTTATAGCTGGGGCATCACCATCTGTGTCTACACAACCGGCCATGCCTTTAGCAAATACAGATCTACCATGAAGATAACTTTAAGCTGTTAGGGGGTAGAGGATAATAAATACTTAAATCAATTTTTAGTGTTGCTAAAAATGGATAAGGTACTTTTATTTAAAAAAAAAAAAAAAAAGAAAACCATTCTTACACACCTCTACGATTTTTTAGAAATAAATTTTATTGTGTATATTTCAGGAATACAAAATTTTATGGTATACACATAGAAAGAAGGTTACTATAGTATAGCAAGTGAACATATCCATTATTTAACCCAGTTACCAAATTTTTTGTGTGGCAAGAGGATTAAAATCTCATTTAGCATGAATCTCATATACAGCACAATTTTATCGCCCTGTAGTCCTCATGTTGTACATTAGATCTGTAGACTCGTTCACCCTACATATCTGCTACCCCTAGGATTGATTCCAATTACTATTTTTTAAATTCATGCAAACCAAACTGGGCATAAACTACATCCTAAAGCTCACACACAATCATAAAAACCAAACAATAAATACTTAATGGAAGAATGGATACAAATTAAATACAAACAAAACTGGAAACCAAGGAAATCCACATTTGCTGCACTAAATAGCAGATAAACATGGTTCTGGCTCATGGCTACACAGGTTCCTTTGAATGCGGCATGCACACTACTGTATGCTATGGGGAAGATTCAATTCTCCCACCACTTCTCTTTGACTTGCTGAAAAACTATTGTTCATGCAGCGGGTCATTTGGTCTTTACCTCTTGCTCATCCACCATTTATAGACCATAGCTCATTCTTTATTGGTGCCAAACGTTGATCATAAATGCAAACAAATGGGAGTCCTGAAATTGCTTGGCAAGTTTCAGGATTAAGTTGGTTATTCAATTGGTCCAAATCATGTTTATGTTACTTTTAAAAATCACTATGGAAGTGGCCAAAGTTAAAAATTTTCTAAAGCACGGACTCCAAGAATACAACCTTTGGTTTGAAAAACACTGCAGGAATCAAATGAAAGACAAATATAGTATAATCGCTTCTTTCAAAAAGTCTAACTAGGGAGAAGAGACACCATAATGGTAATTAACGAAGACAGTGAAAGTGCCAGCAGAGAAGGACACCTTAAGCACTTTGAAGGTTCAGATGAGGAAGAAATTATTTCCAGCCTTTGAACATATAAGGATGGTCATGTTTAGACAGATGAAAAGGACTCTTGTCAGAAGAGTCGATGTCAGTAAATGCACAGAGGTGGGAAAGTGGAAGGTGTTTATGAAGAGAATGAAATAATTCCGCGTGTACACACAGGCACAGCGGGTATTTGGTGGGACAGCGGTGGCAACTACAGTCGGAAAATGAGATGAGAATGTTTCATATACCAGGACAGAAAGCCTGCGGTTCATCTGGAAGGTTTCTGAGTTGTCCGCCCTTACTAAGACTGTGTTACAGTGGAATCATTTGGGTGCAGGAGGCTTTTGCTTTCAAAGTTCACAAAGTCTCAATTTCCAAACAGCTTCATATACATACGTATGTTTCAAGCATTTTTAAGTGACCCCTGATGTTGATGAAATCTCTGAAAGTCAACTCAGGTATTATACGCAGTGCTGTAATTTCTTTCAACACTTTTCATAGTAGATGACATATACTGTCTCAATACATGCTTTATTGGGGTGGTCGGGCAAAAAAAAAAAAAAATACATGCTTTATTGGCTAGGCACGGTGGCTCATGCCTATAATCCTAGCACTCTGGGAGGCCGAGGTGGGAGCATTGCTTGAGCTCAGGAGTTCCAGACCAACCTGAGCAAGCGCAAGAGCAAGACTCTGTCCCTACAAAAAACAGAAAAATTAGGCAGGCATGGTGGCCCACTGCATGTATTCCCAGCTACTGGGGAGGCTGAGGCAGGAGGATCACTTGAGCCCAGGAGTTTGAGGTTGCTGTGAGCTAGGCTGACGCCACGGCACTCACTCTAGCCCGGGCAACAGAGTGAAACTCTGTCTCACCAAAAAGGAAAAAAAAAAATCCTAACAAGCTATTTTGTGGCTATCAATAAACTGATTCTAAAGTTTACATGAAGAGGAAAAAGGTACAGAATAGCCAACACAATACCGAAAGAGAAGAACAAAGTGGGAGGACTGACACTACCTGACATCTAAATTTAGGTTACACTATAGTGATCCACACGGTGTGGTACTGGTGAAACAGACAAATTGGTCGATGAAATAGAATAGAGAGCCTAGAAACAGACTCACATATAGTCACCTAATCTTTGACAAAGGAGCAAAGGTAGTTCAGTGGAGAAAGGATAGTCTTTTCAGCAAACGGTGCTAGAACAATAGACATCCACGTGGAAAAACATGAATCTGGACACAGACCTTACACCTCTCAGAAATTAGTGCAAAATGAATTGTAGACATAAATGTAAAATGCAAAACTATATAAAAGAATAAAATGGAGATGACGTTGGGTTTGGAAGTGATTTTTAGAAACCACATCAAATGCATGATCCATGAAATAAAGAAGTGATAAGTTGTATGTCATTAAAATTTAAAATTTCTTCTCTGTGAATCACACTGTTAAGAGAATGGAAAGGCAAGCCACCAACTGGGAGAAAATATTTGCAAAAGACACATCTGATAAAGGACACACCCAAAGGCTAGGTGCAGGGGCTCAAGCTGAGGTGGGAGCATCACTTGAGTCCAGGCGTTGGAGACCAGTCTGGACAACATAGTGAGACCCCATCTCTACAAAAAAAATTTTAAAAATTAGCCAGATGAGGTGGTATGCACCTATAGTCCCTGCTTTTTGGGAGGCTGAGGCAGGAAGAGTGCTTGAGGCCAGGTGTTGGAGGCTGCAGTGCGCTATGATCATGCCACTGCACTCCAGCCTGGGCAACAGAGCAAGACCCTGTCACTGAAAACAACAGCAACAACAAAAAACTAACAGTAGGAAAACAACCTAATTAAAAAGTGGGCCAAAGGCCTTAATTGGCAGACACTTTACCAAAGAAGACACACAGAGCAAATAGGTGAAAAGATGCTCCACGTCCTATGTCATCAGGGAAATGCAAATTAAAACTGCAAAGAGATACCACTACACACCTGTTAGAATGGCCAAAATCCAAAACAGAGGATATTGAGCAACAGGAACTTCCATTCGTGGCTGATGAGAATGCAAATGATGAGTCACTTTGGAAAATAATTTGGCAGTTTTTTTATAAAGCTAAACATATTCTTACCATGTGATTCAGACATCACACTCCTAAAAATAAACTATCTCAAAAAGAAAGAGGGGCCAGGCGTGGTGGCTCATGCCTGTAATCCTAGCACTTCGGGAGGCCGAGGAGGGAGGATTGCTTGAGGTCAGGAGTTTGAGACCAACCTGAGCAAGTGCGAGATGCTGTCTTTACTAAAAATAGAAAAATTAGCTGGGCATTGTGGCGCACACCTGTAGTCCCAGCTACTCAGGAGTCTGAGGCAGGAGGATCACTTGAGCCCAGCAGTTGAGGCTGCAGTGAGCTATGATGACACCACTTGCACTCCAGCCCAGATGATAGAGTGAGACTCTCACATTAAAAGAAAAAAAAAAATGAAAGAATGAAATCACAATAAAAATTAGAAAGTATTTTGATGAAAAAGAATTATAACATTAAAAACAACATATCAGTACTTGTGGGCTGCTGCTTAGGCATGTTTAGAGAACATTCTATAGCTTCAAATGCATGTATTAGGAAAAAAGAAGTACCAAAAATCAATTATCTAGGTGTCCAGACCAAGTAGTTAGAAAATAGCAAATTAAATGCCGAGAAATGCCAGGCGCAGTGGTGCGCACCCGCAGTCCCAGCTACCGGGGAGGTGAGGCAGGAGGATCACTCGAGTCCAGGAGTTCCAGGCTGTCATGCACTATGACAATCAGGTGTCTGCACCAAGTTCAGCATCAATACGGTGACCTTCAGGAACTGCCAGGACACCAGTTTGCTTGCATAGGAGGCAACCGGCAGAGCAGGTCAAAACTCCCGTGCTGAGCAGTAGTGGGATCACGCCATGAGCACCCCTTGCACTCCTGCCTGGACAGCACAGCGAGACCCTGTCTCTTAAGAAGAAGAAGGAGAAGAAGAAAGTAGGAGAGAAGTAATAAAGATAACAACAGAGATTACTAAAGTTGAAAACAAATATACAATAAAGAGCATCAAAAATTCATATTTATAACCCCCTCGCAAGACAGATCAAGAATAAAAACAGAGAAGACAAAAATTACCAATAGCAGGAACAAATGGGAGCATCATTATGTATCCCCCTTTTTAGAAAGATAATAGAAGAACATTATGAACAACAATATGAGTGAACTTAAAAAAATTTAAATGAAATAAATTCCTAGAAATAGCCAATTTACCAAAATCAACACACAAATAAAAGAAACCCAAGATATAAAAAGTCCTATATTTACCAAAGAAATTGAATCAGAGGTTAGAAAATCTTTCTACAATCAAAATTCCAGGCCCAGATAGCTTTCCTGATGAATATACCAAACATTTAAAGAAGAAATAACACCAATTGTAGCCAGGCGCGGTGGCTCATGTCTGTAATCCTAACACTCTGGGAGGCCAAGGCAGGAGGATCGCTTGACCTCAGGAGTTCGAGACCAGCCTGAGCAAGAGTGAGACCCCCGTCTCTACTAAAAATAGAAAAATTAGCCAGCTGCAGTGGCGTGTGCCTGTAGTCCCAGCTACTTGGGAGGCTGAGGCAGGAGGCTCGCTTGAGCCCAGGAGTTTGAGGTTGCTGTGAGCTAGGCTGATGCCACGTTACTGGTCTGGGCAACAGAGCAAGACTCTATCTTAAAAAAATAAAAAAATAACACCAATTGTACATGGACTTTTTTGGGAAACAGATAAAGAAACATTTCCCAATGCATACTGTGAGATCACATAATCTTAATCCCCAAATCTGACAAGGACATTATAACAAAGGAAAGCTACCCATGAATCTTTCTCAGAAGCATGCCCAGGCAAAAGAGATCCTAAAGAAAGAAAATAGTGGCTGGCCTGAGGGTAGTGAGTTGCCTCGCTGGATCATCCACAATTACTGATGGAACTCCTGTTCTACTCTTTCCCGTTCTTACTACTGCACCTGACTAGTCTAAAAGAAAAAAAATTAGCTGGCTGGTCCCGGCGCGTGGTGTTTACAACTAATCGATCACAACCAGTTACAGATGCCTTTGTTCCTTCTCCGCTTCCCTTGCCCGGCCTAAAATAAAATAAAATAAAAATTTTTTAAAATAAAAAGAAGAAAATAGCAAATTATATCTAGCAACATATAAAAAGGATAACATAGCAAGACTAATATGGTTTATTCTAGGAAGGAAAAGTCAGCCTAACAGTTAAAAATCAATCATATAACTCAGTATATTAATAGAATAAAGGAGAAAATTGCACAATAATATCAATAGATATGGAAAAAGCATTTGCTAAAATTCCTTCCCATGCACAATAAACACATAGCAAACTAGGAAACTTTCTTCCTTTTTTTTTTTGCCTGAAAAATTGTTTTAGATTTACAGGAAAGTAGCAAAAGTAGTGCAAGGTTTCTGTATATTCTTTACCCCGCAGCCTTTAATCTTGTCATCTTATGTAACTGTAGTGCAATTCCTGAAAGCAGGAAGTTAACACTGACACTGTGTGATTACCTGACTTCTAGATGTTATTAATATTTTGCTGCATTTCCCATTAATGTCCTTTTCTGACCCCGGATCCTAATCCAGGATCCCACCGAGCATCTGGGACAGTGCTTCAGTCTTTCCTTCTCTTTAGGACCTTAATACTTTTTTTTGATGAGCACTTCATTTTGTGAAATGTGCCTGGATGTAGGTTTGTCTGATGTTTTCTCATAATTAGATTCAGATCATGAAGTTTTGTAAGAATATTAAAAAGCGGAAATGAATTTGAAGCAGCTTTTCCCATTTTCCCAACAAGACATCTGTCATGTTAGCCTGTTGTATTAAAATTCCTTTCTTCCTTAGCACAAAAGAAAAAAAAAATATTATAAAGTGATGTTTTCCCAGAAGAGATATTCCCCCCCCCTTTTTTTTTTTTCCTGGAAAACAAAATTGACAATGGAAGAAATTTTTTAATCTGATAAAGAGTATGTTCAGGCTGGACGCGATGGCTCACACCTGTAATCCTAGCATTCTGGGAGGCCAAGGCAGAAGGATCGTTTGAGCTCAGGAGTTCATGACCAGCCTGAGCAAGAGCAAGACCCCTTCTCTACTAAAAATAGAAAGAAATTATATGGACAGCTAAAAATATATATAGAAAAAAATTAGCTGGGCATGGTGGCGCATGCCTGTAGTCCCAGCTACTCGGGAGGCTGAGGCAGCAGGATCGCTTGAGCCCAGGAGTTTGAGATTGCTGTGAGCTAGGCTGACACCATGGCACTCACTCTAGCCCGAGCAACAGAGTGAGACTGTCTCAAAAAAAAAAGAGTATGTTTGAAAAATCTGTGGCAACTTCATACCCCAGAGGAGGACTATAATTGAAACAGTGGAAGGTTATCACAGGGGTGGAAAGAAAAAAGTAAAATTTTAAATAAATATACAATTAAAAAAAGTTTTTAAAAGTAAAAAGTAAATTGAATTATTTAAAAAGAAAAAATAAGAGGAAGAAGAAAAAAGTGAAAGGTAACAAATGTTGGAGAGGATACAGAGAAATCAGAACCTCATACATTTCTGGTAGAAATGGAAAATGGTCCTGCTGCTGTAGAAAACAGTTTGGCTCCTCAGAAAGTCAAACACAGGGCCGGGCGCGGTGGCTCACGCCTGTAATCCTAGCACTCTGGGAGGCCGAGGCGGGTGGATCGCTCAAGGTCAGGAGTTTGAGACCAGCCTGAGCAAGAGCGAGACCCCGTCGCTACTAAAAATAGAAAGAAATTATATGGACAACTAAAAATATATATATAGAAAAATTAGCCGGGCATAGTGGCGCATGCCTGTAGTCCCAGCTACTCAGGAGGCTGAGGCAGGAGGATCGCTTGAGCCCAGGAGTTTGAGGTTGCTGTGAGCTAGGCTGACGCCACGGCACTCACTCTAGCCTGGGCAACAAAGTGAGACTCTGTCTAAAAAAAAAAAAAAAAAAAAAAAGAAAGTCAAACACAGGATTACCATATGACCCAGCAATTCCAGTCCTAGGTATATACCAAAAATAATTGAAAACAGGGCTCAAAAAAAAAAAAAAAAATCCTTGCAAGTAGTCTGCTCTTGTCCACAGGGGATATGGCCCAAGACCAGTGGATGCCAGAAACCTCGGCTAGTGCCGACCCCCATATACACTCTGTCTTTTCCTGTACTGCATATCTACCCCTTAAAGTTTAATTGATAAATTAAGCAAGAGATTAATAATAATAAAACAAAATATTTATTACAATATATCTTAATAAAAGTTATGCGAATGTGGTCTATCCCTCTCTCAGAACATCTTATTGTATTGTACTCACTTCTTCTTGTGATGGTGTCAGATGCTAAAATGTCGACGTAATGAGATGGAGTGAGGTGGATGCCGTGGACACTGTGACATGGTGTCAGGAGGACGGTCCGCTCTGGGTGGCCCTGGATGATCAGGCTGTGATGACGGTGGTGGTGTCAGAAGCAGATGACGCTGATGACCGACGGGCAGGCAGTGCGTACAGTGTAGACGTGCTGGACAAACAGAGGCTCCACCGCCTGGGCAGGGCGAGGCCAGACAGGGCAGGATCTCATCACACTACTCAGAACAGAGCACAGTAAAACTTATGAATTGTGTATTTCTGGAGTTTTCCATTTAATACTTTTGGGCCTCAGTTGACAGTGTGGAACTGAAACCGTGGCAAGTGAAACCGTGGGTGGGGGCTACTGCACGTGAACGTCCACAGCAGCCCGGAGGTGGCAGCAACCCAGACGTCCATCAGCACATGCGTGATAAACAAATTGTGCGTGTACACACGAGGGAATATTATTCCACCATTAAAAGGAACGGCGTGCTGCTTTGTGCTACAGCCGAAGGAATCCTGAAAACATCACGCTAAGTAAGAGAAGGAAGACACAAAAAGGTCGCATATTGGATGCCTTCACTTACAGGGAATATTCAGAACAGGTAAATCCACAGAAACAGGACGCAGATTGTCGGTTGCCAGAGGCAGGAGGTTCAGGAGAACAGGCAGTAATTGCTTAATGGGCACAGGGTTTCATTCTGGAGTGAAGGAGGTGTTTTGGACTGGATAGAGGTGGTGATTTTACAACATCGTGTATTACTAAATGGGACTGAATTGTTCACTTCAGAATAGTTCATTTTGAGCCAGGCGTGTTGGCTCACACCTGTAATCCCAGAGAATCGGGAGGCTGAGGCAGGAGGGTCACTTGAGGCAGGCCAGGAGTTCAAGACCAGCTTGGGCAATATAGTGAGACTCCATTTCTTTAAAAAAAAAAAAAAAAGTTAATTTTCTGTTATGTGAATGCCACGTCAGATTTTAAATTTCTACAGCAAACATCATGCTTATTGGTGAAATAGTAAAAGCATTCCACTGAGATGCCTGTTATCACCATTTCCGTGTAACACTACAGGAGGGGTCTTGGCGAGTGCAATGGTTACAAATAAGAAAAAGAGGAAGAAGGAGGGGAAGGAGGTGGAGGAAGAAAAGGAGAGGGGTGGGTAAGGAGAGGAGAAATAAAATGCATAAGATTCAGTAAGGAAGAAATAAATACTGTTGTAGTACATAGATGACATTATCATATTCCTGGAAAATCTAAACAAATCTACAGATGAACTATTACAATCATTAGATGTGAGGTCAAAAATTTTAAACATCCGGAGCGTCGCCTCACAGGCGGCCAGTCAGTCAGCAGAGCCCAGAAGGGCACAGCCGCGCGGCAGGGGGCAGAGTGAGCCAAGCCTGGTCCAGCCTGGCAAGCAGAAGGGCGTCAGGCAGCCCGCAGGAGCGCCTTGTAGCTCAGACAGCCCACAGCGAGCACGGGGCAGCCCACTTAGCCCGCGGCGAACGCCTTGCATACCAGGCAGCTCGCAGAGAGCGGGCCTGTATTTTCACACGTGTGTACACTAAGACTTGTCTAGACAATAAGACACGAGAGTGTAGTGATTGAGAGAGGAACTCTGGGCTGGGCGTGGAGTCTCACTCCTGTAATCCTAGCCCTCTGGGAGGCCGAGGCGGGAGGATCACTTGAGCTCAGGAGTTGGAGACCAGCCTGAGCAAGAGTGAGACCCCCGTCTCTATTAAAAATAGAACAAAAATAGCTGAGCAACTAAAAATAGAAACAAAAAATTAGCCAGGCCTGGTGGCAAGCGCCTGTAGTCCCAGCTGCTGGGAAGGCTGAGGCAAGAGGATCGCTTGAGCCCAGAAGTCTGAGGTTGCTGTGAGCTAGGGTGACACCAGGGCACTCACTCTAGCCCAGGCAACGAAGTGAGACTCTGTCTCAAAAAAACAAACAAACAAAAAAAAGAGAGCAACTCTGGAAACAGACAGCCTGGGCTCACATCCCAGCTCTGTTATTTAACTTAGTATACTTAACCTCACTGTGCCTCAGTTTCCTTACCCGTATAAGGTGGGAAATAATAGAACGTGTGCTGTCGAATGACTGCAGGGCAATGAATTAAGACACGTTAGTGCTCCGTACGTCATAAGCTCAACATAAGCCTTTGTTTTAATGAACATATATTACTTTTATAATAAAAACAGACTAACATTATTTTAAAAATGACAATATACTGTCATTAGAAAGGGCAAGTAACTGAAAAGCCCATTGGCCCAGTCCCCTGGAGAGCTGTTCTGGGGGTTCCAGGGGAGCCTCCCGCGGTGCAGACTTCGTGCTCCGCGCAGTCAGAGGGAGCCCCCAAAGCACACAGCAGCCGCGCTCCTGCCCACAGCTTTGTTTTGAAGCCTTGGAACTTTCTTTTTTTTTAATTTCTTCTTTTTTAAATTTTTTTTCTAATTTTTTTCTTTCAGCATCTTATGGGGGTACAAGTGTTCAGGTTCCGTATATTGCCCTTGCCCCACCCGAGTCAGAGCTTCAAGCGTGTCCATCCCCCAGACCGTGATGGGTGTGAATATACCCGTCTCCTCCTCCCCCCTCCCATCTGCCCGACACCCGATGAACGTTACTACTATATGTGCACTTAAGTGTTGATCAGTTAATACCAATTTGATGGTGAGTACATGTAGTGCTTGTTTTCCCACTCTTGTGATATTTCAGTTGGTAGAATGGGCTACAGCTCTATCCAGGGTAATACAAGGGGTGCTAGATCACCATTGTTTTTTGTGGCTGAGTACTCCCTGGTATACATATACCACACTTTATTAATCCACTCATGTATTCTCATGGATTGATGGGCACTTGGGTTGTTTCCACATCTTTGCAATTGGGAATTGTGCTGCTATAAACATTCGAGTACAGATGCCTTTTTAATAGAATGCGTTTTTTTCCTTTGGGTAGGTGCCCAGCAATGGGCTGGCTGGATCAAATGGTAGTTCTACTTGTAGGTCTTTGAGGTATCTCCATATGGCTTTGCACAGAGGCTGTACTAGTTTGCAGCCCCACATCGGGGCTTTGGTCACTTAATAGATATTATCTCATGAAACACTCGCGACCACTCTATGGGGCAGACACAGCTGTATCCCCATTTTACAGAGGAGGAAACTGAAGTCCACAGAGTCAAGTGGCTTGCCCCAAATCCCCAAAGAAGGCGAGTGGCAGGGCCAGCCTGCTCCAGAGGTGGCTCGACCCCCGCTGCACTCTGTGACTTGGCTGCACTCTCCACCAAGGGTCTGCTGAGCCCCTCGCCCTGCTGCGCTAGAAGTCACTCATTTGAAGGACTTTCTTCCTGGGCAGAGCAGCACGCGTGCCTGCAGGGAGGGAAATGGCTTTCAGGGCTGTTCCTCCCCGGGGCCCGGCTGGGGCCCTCAGCTCCTCAGAGGCCCTGAGCAGGTTCGCTGCCCCTCCAGGCATGGCCCTGTCCACTGCAGCTCCCTCCAGGCGCTCTGCACACCTCTGGGCGCCAGGGGGCTCTGCTCACAGCGCCAGCCTCAGCCTGCGCTCTGCCAGCGGGGAGCTGAGGGCTCTGGCCTGACTGCATCCTTCCAATAGCACCCACTCCTCCCCAGCATCCTCCTCGGGGAAGCCCTCCAAAGCCCCAGCCCACAGTCAGCGCCCTCGGAACAGAATGAATGTCCCCTCCTGTGTCCCAGCATCGTTCACTCCTCCGGTCTGAGTTCAGGCCCTGTCTTCTCTTCCTCCTCAGTCCACAAGTCCTTCTCCTTCTGAAGCAGGAATGAGCCTGCTTTCACCTTTGAGTTCCCCACAGTCTCCAGCCAGGAGCTGGGCTCCTAGAAAGTGCTTAATAAAAAAAACAAAGTGCTTAATAAATATTGGTGATGAATGAATGAGTACATAGATGGCCTCACGAAAGATTTCTTCTTTTTTTTTTTTTTTTTTTTTTTAGACAGAGTCTCACTCTTGCCTGGGCTAGAGTGCCGTGGCATCAGCCTAACTCACAGCAACCTCAAACTCTGGGCTCAAGCGACCCTCCTGCCTCAGCCTCCCGAGTAGCTGGGATTACAGGCATGTGCCACCATGCCTGGCTAATTTCTCTATGTGTTTTTAGTTGTCCATATAATTTCTTTCTATTTTTAGTAGAGACAGGGTCTCGCTCTTGCTCAGGCTGGTCTCCAACTCCTGAGCTCAAACGACCCTCCCACCTTGGCCTCCTAGAGTGCTAGGGTTACCGGCGTGAGCCACTGTGCCCAGACAAGAATTTCAGAATGAACAGACCAACACACAGTCTGACTCCTGTTCAAGGCCCTGGCTGGTGAATGGCTGAATGTTCTGGCTTTCGGTGGAAACACTGGAAAACCTGCATTTGAGAACGAGCTCCGCCCTGACCAGTTTCGGGCCCAGCTTGGATGAGTCACAAACCCAGGTTTGGACATAATGCCACAGTCCCACCCTCCTCACAGGGCTGGAGGGAAGGAGAGCCGTGTGGACAGCGTGGAGAGCCGTCCCCTACCCACCCTGCACCCGCGGCCTGCTACCGCCACGGATGCCTGGCAGCTAGAGAGGCCTCGCTCAGGGCCCCTCAACCCAAGCTGGACATAACAGCTCTTTCCCGCCACTGGCCCAAGAGGGAGCCAAACATTCACAAAAGGGGCTTTGAAAGTCTGTGTCTCACCCTATCCTAGAAGTCTGCCTTCTTTCCCAGAAGCCTCAGCCCCCTTCCGGAAGGTCTGAGGCAGGGGAAGGGTGAGAGACCTTCCAGCTGGGGTGACACGTGCCTGCCGGGGGGCCTTTAAGTCTGGACAGTGGCCTGCCAGCCGAGTCCAAGGCTCTGAGGTCATTTCCCCTGACACCAGAGACCTGGCACCTGCAGACACGCCTGGTGGAGTGGAATGGGAGGAGTGCCCCAGATCTGACGCCCCGCACCCTGGCGCCTGGGCGAGAGGCTGGGGAGGAGCGGACTGCCCTCGGGTGCCCAGACCCCAGGCCCTGCGGCAAGGGCAGGGTCCGACAAGGCCAGGCCACTGGAGAGGGCACCTAGTGGCCCAGTCCCCACCTATGCCCTGCAAGGCTGACCTTGGGCTCAAGGGCACTGAAGGGGAATGGAAAGAGCAAACCCCTTCTGAAGACCTCAGAATCTCTGAAATGGAGTCCCACCTTGCTCTTTCAGCACCTTTATTGCTTTTTGTTGTTGTTGTTTTGAGACAGAGTCTCGCTCTGTTGCCCTGGCTAGAGTGAGTGCCATGGCGTCAGCCTAGCTCACAGCAACCTCAGACTCCTGGGCTCAAGCGATCCTCCTGCCTCAGCCTCCCAAGTAGCTGGGACTACAGGCATGCGCCACCATGCCCGGCTATTTTTTTTTTTCCTATATATATTTTTAATTGGCCAGATAATTTCTTTCTATTTTTAGTAGAGATGGGGTCTTGCTCTTGCTCAGGCTGGTCTCGAACTCCTGACCTCGAGCGACCCACCCGCCTCGACCTCCCAGAGTGCTAGGTTTACAGGCCTGAGCCACTGCACCCGGCCAGCACCTTTATTGTTGATGTCACCAACAGTTGCTAAGAGACGAAGTAGGCATTGCAGGAGACCACAAGAGGGGACCCCAGAGCACTGTGCAGAGCCTGGCCTCTGGCAGCTCCCTGGGGCTGTGCCCACATCCTCGGCCCTCCACACAGGCCAGAGGTCTCAACCAGCCTTCGTGGGAAAGCGCTTGCTTGGAGCACGCAGGCTGCGCCAGGAGTCCTCAAAGAGCAGGCGATGGCTGGTGGCGAGGACACGGGATCAAGCTGGTAAGTCTGGTAACCTCTTTGAACTTGAGTTTCCTTCTCAATAAAATGAGGATAATTGGACAACATAGACTGACCTCCCAGAGAGATTTTTAGCATTAAAAGAGATAATGGCTGGAGAGGGCTTAGTGAGCTGTGAAGTAGAGTTCAATGTCAGTCCTTGTCATTATAAATGAAAGAACTGGGGCTACAGCACCTGGGAAAGGAGAAGACAGGCCCATCCTCCACTTGGCCAAATAAGGTTTACCAAATTATGTCTGGAGTGGGTTCTTATCTCAAAGTGTTGCAAAAGGCATTAATTTACCCTTTTTGTGGCTGAGGAGAACTCCATGGTGTACATATGCCACATTTTATTAATCCACTGATCAACTCATGGGCACTCAGGTTGATTCGACATCTTTGCAATTGTGAATTGTGCTGCAGTAAACATTCAAGTGCAGGTGTCTTTTGATAGAAAGACGTCTTTTCCTTTGGGTAGATACCCAGGAGTGGGATTGCTGGATCGGATGGTAGGTCTACTTTCAGTTCTCTGAGGACTCTCCATGCTCTTTTCCACAGAGGTTGCGCTAGTTTGCAGTCCCACCCATGGTGTATAAGCCTTCATCTATTTTTGCAGTTTTCACCTGTACTGCATTTTCTAGGATTGCAACTCCTATGTAAATCAAGGAAAGATGTGTTCTGTTGGGTTTAGTATTTTACCAAGACATTTCAGAAAATAAAACTACCAGTGACAACATAGATTACTGTATTTTACTCCCCAAAACATCACTTTACAAAAAAACAAAAGCAGCAGCTGTGTGTGGTGGCTCATGTCTGTAGTCCCAGCACCCTGGGAAGCCGAGGAGGGAGCATTGCTTGAGCCTATTAGTTTGAGACCAGTCTGGGCAACATAAAAAGACCTCATCTCTATAAAATATGTATAAAACACTAGCTGGGCGTAGTGGTGTACACCTGTAATCCCAGCTACTGGGGAGGCTGAGGTGGGAGGATGGGTTGAGCCCAGGAGTTCAAGGCTACAGTGAGCTAAGATTATGCCACTGCCCTCTAGCTGGGTGACAGAACTAGACACTGCCTCCAAAAAAACAAAAACAAACAAACAAAAAAACCCAAAAATTGAAAAATAAATAAGAGCATATTATTTTAAGTTGTGTTATCATGAATTGCTTTTCTTCCACATATGTGATACACGTAGGTCAGCTATGTTATGTGTACTTTTTTCCATATGATCCAGCAGATGCAAAGTTATGTATACATTTTGTTTCAGAACAGTAAAGGGAGCTTTCAAAACATTTATTATAAACAGGGGACATAGGCCGGGTGTGGTGGCTCACACCTGTAATCCTAGCACTCTGGGAGGCCGAGGCTGGAGGATTGTCTAAGCTCAGGAATTCGAGACCAGCATGAGCAAGAGCAAGACCCTGTCTCTACTAAAAATAGAAAGAAATTATATGGATAGCTAAAAGTATATATAGAAAAAATTAGCCTGGCATGGTGGCGCATGCCTGTAGTCCCAGCTACTTGGGAGGCTGAGGCAGGAGGATCACTTGAGCCCAGGAGTTTGAGGTTGCTGTGAGCTAGGCTGACGCCATGGCACTCACTCTAGACCAGGCAACAGAGACTGTGTCTCAAAATAAATAAATAAATCAATAAAAATAATAAAAAAAAAAAAAAAAGGGGACACAGTCGCTTCCTTTTTCTCCCTCTCCCTCCTAACACTTTTGAAAAACAGAAGGGGGGAGGGACATTGATAGTTACATGAAATTGTGGGAGGGGACTGAAAGGGGGCGGTGGTGCTGGGGTTGAGCGCTGAGCACCCGGGCTGCTGGTCAAGTTCTGGATTTCAGAGCCTGACTCCATCCTGCCTTCCTGGTTGTTGGGGGGCCGGAGCCCTCCTCCCACCCAGACCCTGTGGGGGAAGCCAGGCCAGGTCCAACAGGCCCCGCGCCCAGGAACCTCTCACGTCTGAGGCTCCCACATCAGATGGGACTTAGCAGCTGAGAAAATCCCCCGTTTGACTTAAGCAGACACACTGCAGCAGGAGTCTCCTGGGGACACTAGCCCCCGTGGCTTCCCGGCAGACGCACAAGCTAAACTGAGGCGAGAAGGGGAGGGGCCTCTGCAGCATCTGAAGGGCATCCCTCGAGTTCTGGTTGCCAGGGAAACCTTGGCTGCTGGAGCTGTGACCCCACAGGCCACCCGGAATCCCCACTGGAACTCACTGGCTAGGACACGGGGTCTCAAAAGTCAGTCCCACCTGTGGCCCGAGAGCACTGAGAGCTCCGAGGCCAACATGTGCACAGATGAATGGAGAAGGGTGGAGCCGCCTTTCTTTGAGACCATCCTTAATGCTGAGGTCAAGACTCCTGTTTTGTGTGTTAATGACCTTTAATGAAATATCGGGGATGTAGAGGAGTTGGGTTGTTCTGGAAAACACCCTTTTACTTGACAAAATGGTTAGCGACCCTCGTTGACACCCTCCTCCTCTCTCTCTCTCACAGCCCGAAACCCAAAAGTCTTCAAAGGAAAAGACACGAGAACAGACCAAGTTCCCAAAGTGCCGCAGGAGCTGCCGCGGCCACCCAAACCTGGCACAGTGAGGTCACAGATAAAGGGTGTGGTTACCTTCACCTGGGAAAACCTCACAAAGTTGCTGATGGTTTTGCGCCAAGTCTTGAAGCATCGGGCCTCCTGCTGGGCAGATGGGGGGTGGTGGAGGCAGGAGGGTGAGGGACGGAGATGGAGACATGGGGGCAGGACATGCCAGCCTGGCCGGTTTGGGACGTTGCAATCAGAGTGTGTCACTGGAGAGGGGCCTTTGTAGACCCTGAAGCCAGAGAAGCCAGTGGAGGCCACGTGATGGCAGGCCTTGGGGCGACGAGAAGCTAAGAAGAAGGAACGCCGAGGGTCTACATTGATGCCCGCAGATTGGAATGTCTCCTGCTTCGGATATGAAATTCCAAACTGGACATCAGGAGGTGGGTGAGTCAGGAGCTACCCCAGTGACCCGAAGCCCAGAGGCACCTAGCTGGCCTTCCCCAGATGGCAGGGACGGGGGGGACTTTGTGGACCGGAGGCACCTAATCTGTCCTGACCCAGACTGCGGGTTGGGGGGACTCTGGGGCCCCGAGACCCTGAGCTGGCCTTTCCCACATAGTGGTGGGGACACTGTTGGCTGGATGTACCTATGCTGGACTTCCCCAAGTGGTGGCTGGGACTCTTGCAGCCTGCTAGGGACTCTGAGGTTAGGGACTCTGAGGACTGGATGCTCTTAAGCATGCCCTCATCAGGCGCCCAGGGACTCTGAGGGCCGGTTTCACTTAAGCTGGCCTTCCCCCTGTGGCAGTAGGGGACTCTGTGGGCCATATTAACCTATCCTAGAATTCTCAAAGTGACGGCAGTTGACAGTGTGGGCCAGATTCAGAGAAGCTGACCTTCGCCTGGTGGTTGCAGGAAACTGTGAGTACCCTGGGAACCAGAGGCACTTAAGCTGGCCTTCCCCTAGACAACTAAGCTGGATTTCCCAAAGTGGCAGCGGGGAAATCTAAAGGCAGAATGCACCTAACCTGGCTTTACCCAGGACGTGGAGGGGGATTGTGATGGTCAGATGGACCTAAGTGGGCCTCTGGAGACAACAGTGGGGGACAATGTGGGCCTGATGTACCAAACCTGGCCTTCCCTAGCAGGCCGCAGGGAATCTGAGGTCTGGATGCACCTATTCTGGACTTCTGCAAGTGGCGGTTGGGGAATCTGAAGGTCAAATGCCCCTAATCTGGCTTACCCCAGAAGGCAGCAAGGGATTCTGAGGGCCCGATGCACTTAAGGTGGCCTCATCAGACAAGCGCAGGGAACAAAAGGGGCCGGATGCACCTAGCTGGACTTCCTCAAATGGCGGAGGGCGAATCTGAAGGCTGAATGCACCTAAGTTGGCCTTCCCCAGATGGCAGGCGGGTGGGGGGTGGGACTCTGAGGGTCCCATGCACCTAAGCTCGCCTCCTAACACAATGGTGGGGGACAAAAGGGGCAAGATTCACCTAGCTGGTCTTCCCCAAGTGGCGGTGGGCGAATCTGAAGGCTGAATGCACCTTGGCTGGCTTTCCCTAGAAGGCGGCAGGGGACTCTGAGGGCCGGATGCACCTAAGCTGGCCTCCTCAGACAAGGCGTGGGACAAAAGATGCCAGAAGCACCTAGCTGGACTTCAAGTGGCAGTGGGCAAATCTGAAGGCTGAATGCACCTAAAAGGCGGCAGGGGCTTTTGAGGGACAGATGCACCTAAGGTGGCCTCATCAGAAAATGGCAGAGGACAAAAGGGGCCAGATGCACATAGATGGACTTCCAGTAGTGGCAGCGACAGACTCTTGCAGCCAGAGGTACCTAAGGTGGCCTTCCCCAGATGGCAGCGGGGAACTCTGAGGCCCAGATGCAACTAAGCTCACCTCCTAACACAACGGCAGGGGACAAAAGGGGCCAAATTCACCTAAGCTGGACTTCCCCAAGTGGCGGTGGGCGAATCTGAAGGGAAAATGCACATAACCTGGCATTCCCCAGGAGGCGGACCTGGATTCTGATGGCCAGATACACCTAAGCGGGACTCCTCAGACAACGGCGGGTGACAAAAGGGACCGAATGCACCTAGCTGGACTTCCCCAAGTGGTGGTGGGCGAATCTGAATGCTCAATGCACCTTACCTGGCTTTCCACAGAAGGCCCCAGGGGATTCTGTGGGCCGGATGTCCCTATGATGGCCGAATCGGACAATGGCTCAGAACAAAAGGGGCCAGATTCCCCCAGCTGGACTTCCCCAAGTAGCGGCGGGAGACTCTTGCAGCCAGAAGCACCTAAGTTGGCCTTCCCCAGATGGCGGCCTGGGACTCTGAGGGCCGGGGGCACTGAAGTTGGCATTCAAGAGGTGATGACATTTGACTGTGTGGTCAAGATGCACGAAACCTGGCCTTGCCCAGAAGGCCTCAGGGGACTCTCAGGCCCCAATGCGCCTATGCAGCATTTCCCCAAGTGGGAAGGGGACTGAAGCAGCCAGATGCACCTAAGGTGGCCTTACCCAGATGGTGGTGGGGGACTGTGACGGCCAGATGCACCTAGCTGGACTTCCCCAAATGGCGGAGGGCGGATCTGAAGGCCGAATGCACCTAACCTGGCTTCCCCCAGAAGTTGGAAGGGTATTCTGAGGGCCAGATGCACCTAAGCTAGCCTTCTCAGAGAAAGTGGGGGACAAAAGGGGCCGGAAGCACCTAACTGGACTTCCCCAAGTGGCAGCGGGCAACTCTGAGGGAAAGATGCACATAAGCTAGCCTCCTAACACAATGGCGGGGGAAAAAAGGGCCAAATTCACCTAGCTGGACTTCCCCAAGTGGCGGTGGGCGAATCTGAAGGGAAAATGCACATAACCTGGCATTCCCCAGGAGGCGGCAATGGATTCTAATGGCCAGATGCACTTAAGCGGTACTCCTCAGACAACGGCGGGTGACAAAAGGGACCGAATGCACCTAGTTGGACTTCCCCAAGTGGCAGTGGGCGAATCTGAATGCTGAATGCACCTTGCCTGGCTTTCAACAGAAGGCCCCAGGGGATTCTGAGGGCCGGATGCCCAGAAGGTGGCCTGATCAGACAATGGCAGAGGGAAAAAAGGGTCGGATTCACCTAGCTCTACTTCCTAAAGTGGTGACAGGAGACTTTTACAGCGAGAAGCACCTAAGGTGGCCTTCCCCAGATGGTGGCTTTGGACTCTGAGGTTCTGGTGCACAGAAGCTGGCATTCAAAAGATGATGGCAGTTGACTCTGTGCTCAAGATGCCCCAAACGTGGCCTTGCCCAGAAGGCCGCAGGGGACTCTCAGGGCCGGAAGCACCTATGCTGGATGTTCCCAAGTGGGCAGGGGACTCTAGCAGCCACTGATGCACCTAAAGTGGCATTCCCCAGATGGCAGCAGGGGACTCTGAGGGTCAGATGCACCTAGCTGGACTTCCTAAATTGGCAGTGGGCGAGTCTGAAGGTGGAATGCACCTAGGCTCCTTCCTCAGAAGGCGCTGGTGATTTTCAGGGCTGGATGAAATTATGGTGGCCTTATCAGACAACAAAAGAGGAAAAAAGGAACTGGATGCACCTAGCTGGACTTCCCCAAGTGGCGGCGGAGGACTCTTGCAGCCAGAAGGGCCTACTGTGGCCTTCCCCAAATGGAGACTTGGAACTCTGAGGGCCGGGTGCACTGACGATGGCATTCAAAGGATGATGGCAGTTGACTGTGTGGTCAAGATGCACGAAACCTGGCCTTGCCCAAAGGCCACAGGGGCCTCTGATGGCCGGATGCACCTATGCTGGATTTCCCCAAGTGGGCAGGGGACTCTAGCAGCCAGATGCACCTAAGTTAGCCTTCCCCAGATGGCGGCGGGGGACTCTGAGTGCCAGATGCACCTAAGCTAGATTTCCCAATGTGTTGGTGGGCAAATTCGAACCCTAAATGCACCCAACATGTCTTCCCCCAGAAGGTGGCAGGGGATTTTGTGGGCCGGATTCCCGAAGGTAGCCTCCTCAGCCAATGGCTCAGGACAAAAGGGGCCGGATTGACCTAGCTCTACTTCCTCAAGTGGTGATAGGAGACTGTTGCAGTCAGAAGCACATAAGGTGGCCTTCCCCAGATGGCGGGGTTGGACTCCAAGGGCCAGATGCAGCGAGCTGGAGTTCCCCAAGTGGGCAGGGGACTCTAGCAGCCTGAGGCACCTAAGGTGGCCTTCCCCAGATGGAGGCGGGGGACTCTGAGGGCCAGATGCACCGAGCTAGACTTCCACAAGTGGCGATGGGCGAGTCCGAAGGCTGAATGCACCTGGCCCAGCTTTCCACAGAAGGCCCCAGGGGATCCTGTGAGCCAGATGTCCCTAAGGTGGCCTCATCAGACAATGGCTCAGGACAAAAGGGGCCGAATTCTCCTATCTTGATTTCCCCAAGTGGCAACGAGGACTCTTGCAGCCCAAAGCACCAAAGGTGGCCTTCCCCAGATGGCAGCCTGGGACTCTGAGGGCCGGGTGCACTGAAGCTTGCATTCAAAAGATGATGGCAGTTGACTGTGTCGTGAAGATGCACAAAACCTGGCCTAGCTAGAAGGCCACAGGGGCCTCTCATGGCCGGAAGCACCTATGCTGGATTTTCCCAAGTGGGCAGGGGACTCTAGCAGCCAGAATCACCTAAAGTGGCCATCCCCAGATGGTGGCGGGAGACTCTCGGGGCCAGATGCACCTAAGTTGGATTTCCCCAAGTGGCGGTGGGCGAATCTGAATGCAAAGTGCACATAACCTGGTATTCCCCAGGAGGCGGCACTGGATTCTGGTGGCCAGATGCACCTAAGCGGGATTCCGGAGACAACGGTGGGTCACAAAAGGGACCGAATGGACCTAGCTGGACTTCCCCAAGTGGTGGTGGGCGAATCTGAAGGCTGAATGCACCTAGGGTGGCTTTCCCAGGAAGGTGGCAGGGGATTGTGAGGCCCGGATGCACCTAAGCTGGCCTCAGCAGACAGTGGCCCAGGACAAAAGGGGCCAGATGCACCTAGCTGGACATCCCCATGTGGCAGTGGGCGAGTCTGAAGTTGGAATGCACCTAGCCTCATTTTCCCCAGATGGTGGCAGGGGATTCTGAAGGCCAGATGCACCTAAAGTGGCCTCATCAGACAACAACAGCGGACCAAAGGGACGGATGCACCTAGCTGGACTTTCCCAAGAGGCGGCAGCGGCCTCTTGCAGCCAGAAGCACCTAATGTGGCCATCCCCAGATGGTGGCGGGAGACTCTCGGGGCCAGATGCACCTAAGTTGGATTTCCCCACGTGGCGGTGGGCGAATCTGAATGCAAAGTGCACATAACCTGGCATTCCCCAGGAGGCGGCACTGGATTCTGGTGGCCAGATACACCTAAGCGGGACTCCTGAGACAACGGTGGGTCACAAAAGGGACCGAATGGACCAAGCTGGACTTCCCCAAGTGGTGGTGGGTGAATCTGAAGGCTGAATGCACCTAGGCTGGCTTTCCCCACAAGGCGACAGGGGATTGTGAGGGCCGGATGCAACTAAGCTGGCCTCATCAGACAATTGGACGGGACAAAAGGGACCGGATGCACCTAGCTGGACTTCCCCAAGTGGCGGTTGGGGACTCTTGCAGCCAGAAGCACCTAGCGTGGCCTTCCAGAGATGGTAACGTGGGACTCTGAGGGCCAGGTTCACTTGGAGCTGGCATTGAAAAGACGATGGCAGTTGATTGTGTGGTCAAGATCTCTGAAACCTGCCCTTGCCCAGAAGGCTGCAGGGGACTGTCAGGGCTGAATGCACCTAGGCTGGATTTTCCCAAGTGGGCAGGGGACTCTAGCAGCCAGATGCACCTAAGGTGGCCTTCCCCAGATGATGGGGGGAGACTCTCAAGGCCTGATGCACCTAGCTGGACTTCCCCATGCGGCCGTGGATGAGTCTGAAGGCTGACTGCACCTAGCCTCATTTTCCCCAGAAGACGGCAGGGGATTCTGTGGGCAGGATGTCCCTAAGGTGGCCTCATCAGACAACGACAGAGGACAAAATGGGATGGATGCACCTAGCTGGACTTCCCAAGTGGCAGCGAGGACTCTTGCAGCCAGAAGTACCTAAGGTGGCCCTCCCCAGATGGCAGCCTGGGAGTCTGAGGGCCGGGTGCACTGAAGCTTGCATTCAAAAGATGACTGCAGTTGACTGTGTGGTCAAGATGCATGAAACCTGGCCTAGCCCAGAAGGCCGCAGGGGACTCTCAGGGCCGGATGCACCTATGCTGGATTTTCCCAAGTGGTCAGGGGACTCTAGCAGCCAGATGCACCTAAGATGGCCTTCCTCAGATGGCGGCACAGGACTCTGAGTGTCAGGTGCACCTAGCTGGACTTCCTAAATTGGCGGTGGGCGAGTCTGAAGCCGGAATGCACCCAGTCTCCTTCCCCAGAATGCGGGAGGTGATTTTCAGGGCCGATGAAGTTATGGTGGCCTCATCAGACAACGGAGGAGGAAAAAAGGGGTCGGATGCACCTAGCTGGACTTCCCCAATTGGCGGCGGGGAATTCTTGCAGCCTGAAGCACCTAGCCTGGCCTTCCCGAGATGGCCACGTGGTAATCTGAGGGCCCGGTGCCTGAGGCTGGCATTCAAAAGAAGTTGCCAGTTGATTGAGTGGTCAAGATGTCCCAAACCTGGCCTTGCCCAGAAGGCCTCAGGGCACTCTCAGGGCCGGTTGCACCTATGCTGGATTTCCCCAAGTGGTGGCAGGGGACTCTAGCAGCCACATGCACCCAAGCTGGCCTTCCCCAGATGGCGGCGTTGGACACTGAGGGCCAGATGCACTTAGTTGGACTTCCCCAAGTGGGCAGGGGACCCTAGCAGCCTGATGCACCTAAGGTGGCCTTCCCCAGATGGAGGCGGGGGACTCTGAGGCCAGATGCACCGAGCTGGACTTCCCCAAGTGGCGGTGGGCGAGTCTGAAGGCTGAATGCACCAAGCCCGGCTTTCCACTAAGGCCGCAGGGGATCCTGTGAGCCAGATGTCCCTAAGCTGGCCTCATCAGACAACGACAGAGGACAAAATGGGATGGATGCACCTAGCTGGACTTCCCAAGTGGCAGCGAGGACTCTTGCAGCCCGAAGCACCAAAGGTGGCCTTCCCCAGATGGCAGCCTGGGACTCTGAGGGCCGGGTGCACTGAAGCTTGCATTCAAAAGATGATGGCAGTTGACTGTGTCGTGAAGATGCACGAAACCTGGCCTAGCTAGAAGGCCACAGGGGCCTCTCATGGCCGGAAGCACCTATGCTGGATTTTCCCAAGTGGGCAGGGGACTCTAATAGCCAGAAGCACCTAAAGTGGCCATCCCCAGATGGTGGCGGGAGACTCTCAGGGCCAGATGCACCTAAGTTGGATTTCCCCAAGTGGCGGTGGGCGAATCTCAATGCAAAGTGCACATAACCTGGTATTCCCCAGGAGGCGGCACTGGATTCTGGTGGCCAGATGCACCTAAGCGGGATTCCGGAGACAACGGTGGGTCACAAAAGGGACCGAATGGACCTAGCTGGACTTCCCCAAGTGGTGGTGGGTGAATCTGAAGGCTGAATGCACCTAGGCAGGCTTTCCCCAGAAGGCGACAGGGGATTGTGAGGGCCAGATGCAACTAAGCTGGCCTCATCAGACAATTGGACGGGACAAAAGGGACCGGATGCACCTAGCTGGACTTCCCCAAGTGGTGACGGGTTACTCTTGCAGCCAGATGCACCTAAGGTGGCCTTCCCCAGATGGCGGCCTGGGACTCTGAGGGCCTGGTGCACTGAACCTTGCGTTCAAAACATGATGGCACTTGACTATGTGGTCAAGATGCACGAAACCTGGCCTTGCCGAGAAGGTAGCAGGGGACTCTCAGGGCCAGATGCAACTATGCTGGATTTCCCCAAGTGGGCAGGGGATTCTAGCAGCCAGATGCACCTAAGGTGGCCTTCCCCAGATGGCGGCGTGGGACTCTGAGGGTCAGATGCAACTAGCTGGACTTCCTAAATTGGCGGTGGGTGAGTCTGAAGGCGGAATGCACCTAGCCTCCTTCCCCAGAAGGTGGGAGGTGATTTTCAGGGCCGGATGAAGTTATGGTGGCCTCATCCGACAACGGAGGAGGAAAAAAGGGACCGGATGCACCTAGCTGGACTTCCCCAAGTGGCGGCAGGGGACTCTTGCAGTCCGAAGCACCTAGCGTGGCCTTCCCGAGATGGCCACGTGGTAATCTGCGGGCCTGGTGCCTGAAGCTGGCATTCAAAAGAAGTTGCCAGTTGATTGAGTGGTCAAGATGTCCCAAACCTGGCCTTGCCCAGAAGGCCGCAGGGCACTCTCAGGGCCGGTTGCACCTATGCTGGATTTCCCCAAGTGGTGGCAGGGGACTCTAGCAGCCAGATGCACCCTAGCTGGCCTTCCCCATGTGGCCGTGGATGAGTCTGAAGGCTCAATGCACCTAGCCTCGATGCCCCAGAAGGCGGCAGGGCATTCTGAGTGAGGGATATACCTAAGGTGTGCTCATCAGACAACGACCGAGGACAAAAGGGGATGGATGCACCAGGAGTTCCCCAAGAGGCGGTGGTGGACTCTTGCAGCCAGAATCACCTAAGGTGGCCCTCCCCAGATGGCGTCCGGGAACTCTGAGGTTCAGATGCAGCTGCCTGGACTTCCCCCAGTGGCGGTGGGCGAATCTGATGGCTGAATGCACCCAGGCTGGCTTTCCCCAGGAGGCGGCACGGGATTCTGAGGGCCGGATGTCCCTAAGATGGCCTCATCAGACAATGGCTCGGGACAAATGGGGCCGGATGCACCTAGCTGGACTTCCCCAGTTGGCGGCGTGGGACTCTGAGGGCCGTGTGCACTGAAGCTGGCATTCAAAACTGATGGCAGTTGACTGTATGGTCAAGATGAATGAAACCTGGCCTTGCCCAGAAGGCCCCGGGGACTCTGAGGGCCAGATGCACCTCTCCTGGATTTCCCCAAGTGGCAGCAGGGGACTCTAGCAGCCAGATGGACCTACGTTGGACTTCCCCAGATGATGGCTGGGGACTCTGAGGGCCAGATGCACCTAAGTTGGATTTCCCCCAGTGGCAGTGGGCCAATCTGAAGGCAAAATGCACCTATGGTGGCTTTCCCCAGGAGGCGGCACTGGATTCTGATGGCCAGATGCACCTAAGGTGGACTCCTCAGACAACGGCAGGCGACAAAAGGGGCCGAATGCACCTAGCTGGACTTCCCCAAGTGGCAGTGGGCGAATCTGAAGGCTGAATGCACCTAGGGTGGCTTTCCCAGGAAGGTGGCAGGGGATTGTGAGGGCCGGATGCACCTAAGCTGGCCTCAGCAGACAGTGGCCCAGGACAAAAGGGGCCAGATGCACCTAGCTGGACGTCCCCATGTGGCAGTGGGCGAGTCTGAAGTTGGAATGCACCTAGCCTCATTTTCCCCAGATGGTGGCAGGGGATTCTGAAGGCCAGATGCACCTAAAGTGGCCTCATCAGACAACAACAGCGGACCAAAGGGACGGATGCACCTAGCTGGACTTTCCCAAGAGGCGGCAGCGGCCTCTTGCAGCCAGAAGCACCTAATGTGGCCATCCCCAGATGGTGGCGGGAGACTCTCGGGGCCAGATGCACCTAAGTTGGATATCCCCACGTGGCGGTGGGCGAATCTGAATGCAAAGTGCACATAACGTGGCATTCCCCAGGAGGCGGCACTGGATTCTGGTGGCCAGATGCACCTAAGCGGGACTCCTGAGACAACGGTGGGTCACAAAAGGGACCGAATGGACCAAGCTGGACTTCCCCAAGTGGTGGTGGGTGAATCTGAAGGCTGAATGCACCTAGGCTGGCTTTCCCCACAAGGCAACAGGGGATTGTGAGGGCCGGATGCAACTAAGCTGGCCTCATCAGACAATTGGACGGGACAAAAGGGACCGGATGCACCTAGCTGGACTTCCCCAAGTGGCGGTTGGGGACTCTTGCAGCCAGAAGCACCTAGCGTGGCCTTCCAGAGATGGTAACGTGGGACTCTGAGGGCCAGGTTCACTTGGAGCTGGCATTGAAAAGACGATGGCAGTTGATTGTGTGGTCAAGATCTCTGAAACCTGCCCTTGCCCAGAAGGCCGCAGGGGACTGTCAGGGCTGAATGCACCTAGGCTGGATTTTCCCAAGTGGGCAGGGGACTCTAGCAGCCAGATGCACCTAAGGTGGCCTTCCCCAGATGATGGGGGGAGACTCTCAAGGCCTGATGCACCTAGCTGGACTTCCCCATGTGTCCGTGGATGAGTCTGAAGGCTGACTGCACCTAGCCTCATTTTCCCCAGAAGACGGCAGGGGATTCTGTGGGCAGGATGTCCCTAAGGTGGCCTCATCAGACAACGACAGAGGACAAAATGGGATGGATGCACCTAGCTGGACTTCCCAAGTGGCGGCGAGGACTCTTGCAGCCAGAAGTACCTAAGGTGGCCCTCCCCAGATGGCGGCCTGGGACTCTGAGGGCCGGGTGCACTGAAGCTTGCATTCAAAAGATGATGGCAGTTGACTGTGTCGTGAAGATGCACGAAACCTGGCCTAGCTAGAAGGCCACAGGGGCCTCTCATGGCCGGAAGCACCTATGCTGGATTTTCCCAAGTGGGCAGGGGACTCTAGCAGCCAGATGCACCTAAGGTGGCCTTCCCCAGATGATGGGGGGAGACTCTCAAGGCCTGATGCACCTAGCTGGACTTCCCCATGTGTCCGTGGATGAGTCTGAAGGCTGACTGCACCTAGCCTCATTTTCCCCAGAAGACGGCAGGGGATTCTGTGGGCAGGATGTCCCTAAGGTGGCCTCATCAGACAACGACAGAGGACAAAATGGGATGGATGCACCTAGCTGGACTTCCCAAGTGGCAGCGAGGACTCTTGCAGCCAGAAGTACCTAAGGTGGCCCTCCCCAGATGGCGGCCTGGGACTCTGAGGGCCGGGTGCACTGAAGCTTGCATTCAAAAGATGACTGCACTTGACTGTGTGGTCAAGATGCATGAAACCTGGCCTAGCCCAGAAGGCCGCAGGGGACTCTCAGGGCCGGATGCACCTATGCTGGATTTTCCCAAGTGGGCAGGGGATCTAGCAGCCAGATGCACCTAAGGTGGCCTTCCCCAGATGGCGGCACAGGACTCTGAGTGTCAGATGCACCTAGCTGGACTTCCTAAATTGGCGGTGGGCGAGTCTGAAGCCGGAATGCACCCAGTCTGCTTTCCCAGAATGCGGGAGGTGATTTTGAGGGCCGGATGAAGTTATGGTGGCCTAATCAGACAACGGAGGAGGAAAAAAGGGGCCGGATGTACCTAGCTGGACTTCCCCAAGTGGCGTCGGGGGATTCTTGCAGCCAGAAGCACCTAGCGTGGCCTTCCCGAGATGGTGACGTGGTAATCTGAGGGCCCGGTGCCTGAGGCTGGCATTCAAAAGAAGTTGCCCGTTGATTGAGTGGTCAAGATGTCCCAAACCTGGCCTTGCCCAGAAGGCCTCAGGGCACTCTCAGGGCCGGTTGCACCTATGCTGGATTTCCCCAAGTGGTGGCAGGGGACTCTAGCAGCCACATGCACCGAAGCTGGCCTTCCCCAGATGGCGGCGTTGGACACTGAGGGCCGGGTGCACTGAACCTTGCATTCAAAAGATGATGGCAGTTGACTGTGTCGTCAAGATGTCCCAAACCTGGCCTAGCCCAGAAGGCTACAGGGGCCTCTCATGGCCGGAAGCACCTACGCTGGATTTTCCCAAGTGGGCAGGGGACTCTAGCAGCCAGAAGCACCTAAAGTGGCCATCCCCAGAAGGTGGCGGGAGACTCTCAGGGCCAGATGCACCTAAGTTGGATTTCCCCAAGTGGCGGTGGGCGAATCTCAATGCAAAGTGCACATAACCTGGCATTCTCCAGGAGGCGGCACTGGATTCTGGTGGCCAGATGCACCTAAGCGGGATTCCGGAGACAACGGTGGGTCACAAAAGGGACCGAATGGAGCTTGCTGGACTTCCCCAAGTGGTGGTGGGTGAATCTGAAGGCTGAATGCACCTAGGCAGGCTTTCCCCAGAAGGCGACAGGGGATTGTGAGGGCCGGATGCAACTAAGCTGGCCTCATCAGACAATGGGATGGGACAAAAGAGACCAGATGCACCTAGCTGGACTTCCCCAAGTGGTGGAGGGTTACTCTTGCAGCCAGATGCACCTAAGGTGGCCTTCCCCAGATGGCGGCCTGGGACTCTGAGGGCCTGGTGCACTGAACCTTGCGTTCAAAACATGATGGCACTTGACTATGTGGTCAAGATGCACGAAACCTGGCCTTGCCGAGAAGGTAGCAGGGGACTCTCAGGGCCGGATGCAACTATGCTGGATTTCCCCAAGTGGGCAGGGGATTCTAGCAGCCAGATACACCTAAGGTGGCCTTCCCCAGATGGCGGTGTGGGACTCTGAGGGTCAGATGCAACTAGCTGGACTTCCTAAATTGGCGGTGGGCGAGTCTGAAGGCTGAATGCACCTGGCCTCGTTTTCCCCAGAGGGCGGCAGGGGATTCTGAGAGCCAAATGCACCTAAGCTGGCCTCATCAGACAATGGCGCGGGACAAAACGGGCCGAATGCACCTAGCTGGACTTCCCAAAGTAGCGGAGGGGGACTCTTGCAGCCAGAGGCATCTAGCGTGTCCTTTCCTAGGTGGCGACGTGGGACTGTGAGGGCTGGGTGCACTGAAGCTGGCATTCAAAAAAGATGGCAGTTGATTGTGTGGTCAAGATGCACGAAACCTGGCCTTACCCAGAAGGCCGCAGGGGACTCTCAGGGCCGGATGCAACTACGCTGCATTTCCCCAAGTGGGCGGGGGACTCTAGCAGACAGATGCACCTAAGGTGGCCTACCGCAGACGACGGTGGGGGACTGTGAGGGCCAGATGCACCCAGATGGACTTCCCAAAGTGGCGGTGGGTGAGTCTGAAGGCTGAATGCACCAAGAAGGCGGCAGGGGCTTCTCAGGGAGGGGTGCGCCTAAGGTTGCCTCATCAGACAATGGCCGAGGACAAATGGGCCAGATGCACCTAGCTGGACTTCTCCAAGTGGCGGCTGGGGAGTCCTGCAGCCAGAAGCACCTAGCGTGGCCTTCCCCAGATGGCGATGTGGGAATCTGAGGGCCGGGTGCACTGATGCTTGCATTTCAAAGATGATGACAGTTGACTGTGTGGTCAAGCTGCACGAAAGCTGGCCTTGCCCAGACGGCCGCAGGGCACTCTCAGGACCGGAAGCTCCTACGCTGCATTTCCCCAAGTGGGCGGGGGACGCTCTCAGCCAGAAACACCTAAGCTGGCCTTCCCCCGTGGTGGCAGGGGACTCTCAGGGCCAGATGCACCCAGCTGGACTTCCCCAAGAGGTGGTGGGCGAGTCTGAAGGCTGAATGCTCCTATCCTCGCTTTCCCCAGAGTGCGGCAGCTGAATCTGAGGGCCGGATGCACCTAAGGTGGCCTTATCAGAGAGGAGGGGAAGAGAAAAGGGGCCGGAGTCAGCAACTCTACTTCCTCAAGTGTTGACAGGGTACTCTTGCAGGCAGAAGCACCTAAGGTGGCCTTCCCCAGATGGCGTCGTTGGACTGTGAGATTCAAGTGCACTGAAGCTGGCAATCTAATGATGATGGCAGTTGACTCTGTGGTCAAGATGCCCGAAACCTGGCCTTGTCCAGAAGGCCCCAGGGGATTGTGAGGGCCGGGTGCACCTATGCTCCATTTCCCCAAGTGGGCAGGGGCCTCTAGCAGCCAGATGCACCTAAGGTGGCCTTCCCCAGATGGTGGCGGGGGACTCTGAGGGCAGATGCACCTTGCTAGACTTCCCCAAGTAGCGGTGGGCGAGTCTGAAGGCTCAATGCACCTGGCCTCGTTTTGCCCAGAGGGCGGCAGGGGAATCTGAGGGCCGGATGCACCTAAGGTGGCCTGATCAGACAATGGCAGAAGAAAAAAGGGGCCGGATTCACATTGCAGGACTTCCCCAAGTGGCGGCGGGGGTTCCTGCAGCCAGAAGCAACTAAGGTGGCCTTTGCCAGATGGCGGTGGGGGACTCTGAGGGCCAGATGCACCTAGCTGGACTTCCTCAAGTGGCGGTCAGTGAGTCTGAAGCCCGAATGCACCTAGCTTCCTTTTCCCCAAAACGCGGCAGGGGATTTTGAGGGACAGATGCACCTAAGGTGGCCTCATCAGACAATGGCGGAAGAAAAAAGGGCTGGATTCACCTAGCTCCCAGACGGTGGCGGGAGACTCTGAAGGCCAGATGCACCTAGCTGAACATCCCCAAGGGGCGGGGGGCGAGTGTGAAGGCTGAATGCACCTAGCCTCCTTTTCCCCAGAGGGCGGCAGAGGATTCTGAGGGCCGGATGCACCTAAGGTGGCCTCATCAGACAACAACAGCAGATAAAAGGGGACGGATGCAACTAACTAGACTTCCCCAAGTGGCAGTGGGAGAATCTGAAGGCAGAATGCGCATAGCCTGGCTCTCCCCAGGAGGCGGCAATGCATTCTGATGGCCAGATGCACCTAAGCTGAACTCCTCAGACAATGGCGGGCGACAAAAGGGCCTAATGCACCTAGCTGGACTTCCCCAAGTGGCGGTGGGCGAGTCCGAAGGGTGAATGCACCAAGCCTCATTTTCCCCAGAAGGCGGCAGGGGTCTCTCAGGGCCGGATGCAACTACGCTGCATTTCCCCAAGTGGGCGGGGGACTCTAGCAGCCAGATGCGCCTAAGGTGGCCTACCGCAGACAACGGCGGGGGACTGTGAGGGCCAGATGCACCCAGATGGACTTCCCCAAGTGGCGGTGGGTGAGTCTGAAGGCTGAATGCACCAAGAAGGCAGCAGGGGGTTCTCAGGGAGGAGTGCGCCTAAGGTGGCCTCATCAGACAATGGCAGAGGACAAATGGGCCAGATGCACCTAGCTGGACTTCCACAAGTGGCGGCTGGGGAGTCTAGCAGCCAGAAGCACCTAGCGTGGCCTTCCCCAGATGGCGATGTGGGAAACTGAGGGCCGGGTGCACTGATGCTTGCATTTCAAAGATGATGACAGTTGACTGTGGGGTCAAGATGCACGAAAGCTGGCCTTGCCCAGAAGGCCGCAGGGCACTCTCAGGGCCGGAAGCGCCTACAATGCATTTCCCCAAGTGGGCAGGGGACTCGAACCGCCAGATGCACCTAAGGTGGCCTTCCCCGGAGATGGCAGGGGACTCTGAGGGCACGATTCCTCCAGCTGGACTTCCCCACGTGGCGGTGGGCGAGTCTGATGCTGAATGCACCTAGCCTCGTTTGCCCCAGAGGGTGGCAGGGGATTCTGAGGGCCGGATGCACCTAAGGTGGCCTGATCAGACAATGGCAGAAGAAAAAAGGGGCCGGATTCACCTTGCAGGACTTCCCCAAGTGGCAGCGGGGGCTCCTGCAGCCAGAAGCACCTAAGGTAGCCTTCGCCAGATGGCGGCGGGGGACTCTTAGGGCCAGATGCACCTAGCTGGACTTCCCCAAGAGTCGGTGGGCGAGTCTGAAGGCTGAATGCACCTATCCTCGCTTTCCCCAGAGGGCGGCAGCTGAATCTGAGGGCCGGATGCACCTAAGGTGGCCTTATCAGAGAGTGGCGGAAGAAAAAAGGGGCGGGAGTCAGCAACTCTACTTCCTCAAGTGTTGACAGGGTGCTCTTGCAGGCAGAAGCACCTAAGGTGGCCTTCCCCAGATGGCGTCGTTGGACTGTGAGATTCAAGTGCACTGAAGCTGGCAATCTAATGATGATGGCAGTTGACTCTGTGGTCAAGATGCCCGAAACCTGGCCTTGTCCAGAAGGCCCCAGGGGATTGTGAGGGCCAGATGCACCTATGCTCCATTTCCCCAAGTGGGCAGGGGACTCTAGCAGCCAGATGCACCTAAGGTGGCCTTCCCCAGATGGTGGCGGGGGACTCTGAGGGCAGATGCAGCTTGCTGGACTTCCCCAAGTGGCGGTGGGCGAGTCTGAAGGCTGAATGCACCTGGCCTCCTTTTCCCCAGAGGGCGGCAGGGGATTCTGAGGGCCGGATGCACCTAAGGTGGCCTCATCAGACAACGACAGCGGACAAAAGGGGATGGATGTACCTAACTGGACTTCCCCAAGTGGCGGTGGGCGAATCTGAAGGCAGAATGCACATAACCTGGCTTTTCCCAGAAGGCGAAACTGCATTCTGATGGCCACAGGCACCTAAGCTGGACTCCTCAGACAATGGTGGGAGACAAAAAGGGGCCAAATGCACCTAGCTGGACTTCCCCAAGTGGCGGTGGGTGGGTCCAAAGGCTGAATGCACCAAGCCTCGTTTTCCCCAGGAGGTGGCAGGGGATTCTCAGGGCCGGATGCACCTGAGGTGGCCTGATCAGACAATGGCGGAGGAAAAAAGAAGCCGGATTCACCTAGCTCCCAGATGGTGGCGGGAGACTCTGAGAGACAAATGCACCTAAGTTGGATTTCCCCAAGTGGCGGTGGGCAAATCTCAAGGCAGAATGCACATAACCTGGCTTTCCCCAGGAGGCGGCACTGGATTCTGATGGCCAGATTCACCTAAGCTGGACTCCTCAGACAACGGCGGGCGACGAAAGGGGCCCAATGCACCTAGCTGGACTTCCCCAAGTGGCGGTGGGTGAATTTGAAGGCTGAACGCACCTAGGCTGACTTTTCCCAGAAGGCAGCAGGGTATTCTCAGGGCCGGATGCACCTACACTGGCCTCATCAGACAATGTCTCAGGACAAAAGGGGCCGCATGCACCTAGCTGGACTGCCCCAAGTGGTGGCGGAGGACTCTTGCAGCCAGAAGCACTAGCGTGGCCTTCTCCAGATGGCGACGTGGCATGGTGAGGGCCCGGTGCACTGAAGCTGGCATTCAAAAGAAGATGGCAGTTGATTGTGTGGTCAAGATGTCCCAAACCTGGCCTTCCCCACAAGGCCACAGGAGACTCTTACTCCGGATGCACCTATGCTGGATTGCCCCAAGTGCTGGCAGGGGACTCTAGCAGCCAGATGCACCTAAGATGGCCTTCTCCAGAGGGCAGCAGGGGACTCTGAGGGCCAGATGCAGCTAAGCTGGATTTCCCAAAGTGGCCGTGGGCGATTCGCAACCCTAAATGCCACGATCATGGCTTCCCCCATAAGGTAGCAGGGGATTCTGAGGGCCAGATGTCCCTAAAGTGGCCTCATCAGACAATGGCTCAGGACAAAAGGGGCCGGATTCGTCTAGCTGGAATTCCTCAAGTGGCGACGGGGGACTCTTGCAGCCAGAAGCACCTAAGGTGGCCTTCCCCAGATGGGGGCCTGGGATTCGGCGGGCCGGGTGCACTGAAGCTTGCATTCAAAAGATGATGACAGTTGACTGTGTGGTCAGGGTGCACGAAACCTGGCCTTGCCAACAAGGCCGCAGGAGACTCTCAGGGCTGGATGCACCTATGCTGCATTTCCCCAAGTAGGCGGGGGACGCTCGCAGCCAGAAACACCTAAGCTGGCCTTCCCCCGATGATGGCGGGAGACTCTCAGGGCCAGGAGCACCCAGCTGGACTTCCCCAAGAGGCGCTGGGCGAGTCTGAAGGCTGAATGCTCCTATCCTCGCTTTCCCCAGAGTGCGGCAGCTGAATCTGAGGGCCGGATGCACCTAAGGTGGCCTTATCAGAGAGTGGCGGAAGAAAAAAGGGGCCGGAGTCATCAACTCTACTTCCTCAAGTGTTGACAGGGTACTCTTGCAGGCAGAAGCACCTAAGGTGGCCTTCCCCAGATGGCGTCGTTGGACTGTGAGATTCAAGTGCACTGAAGCTGGCAATCTAATGATGATGGCAGTTGACTCTGTGGTCAAGATGCCCGAAACCTGGCCTTGTCCAGAAGGCCCCAGGGGATTGTGAGGGCCGGGTGCACCTATGCTCCATTTCCCCAAGTGGGCAGGGGACTCTAGCAGCCAGATGCACCTAAGGTGGCCTTCCCCAGATGGCGGCGTGGGACTCTGAGGGTCAGATGCAACTAGCTGGACTTCCTAAATGGGCGGTGGGCGAGTCTGAAGCCTAAATGCGCCTAACATGGCTTCCCCTGCAAGGTGGCAGGGGATTCTGTGAGCTTGATGTCCGAAACGTCGCCTCATCAGACAATGGCTCAGGACAAAAGGTCCGGATTCACCTAGCTGAACTTCCCCAAGTGGCGAAGGGCAAGTCTGAAGTCTGAAAGCACCTAGCCTCATTTTCCCCAGATGTTGGCAGGGGATTCTGAAGCCCAAATGCACCTAAGGTGGCCTCATCAGACAATGACAGCGGACAAAAGGGGATGGACGCACCTAGCTGTACTTCCCCAATAGACGGCGGCGGCCTCTTGCAGCCAGGAGCACCTAAAGTGGCCATCCCCAGATGGTGGCGGGAGACTCTCAGGGCCAGATGCACCTAAGTTGGATTTCCCCAAGTGGCGGTGGGCGAATCTGGATGCAAAGTGCACATAACGTGGCATTGCCCAGGAGGCGGCACTGGATTCTAATGGCCAGATGCACCTAAGCGGGACTCCTGAGACAATGGCGGGTCACAAAAGGGACCGAATGGACCTAGCTGGACTTCCCCAAGTGGCGGTGGGCGAATCTGAAGGCTGAATGCACCTAGACTGGCTTTCTCCACAAGGCGACAGGGGATTGTGAGGGCCGGATGCAACTAAGCTGACCTCATCAGACAATGGGATGGGAGAAAAGGGACCGGATGCACCTAGCTGGACTTCCCCAAGTGGCGGCGGAGGACTCTTGCAGCCAGAAGCGCCTAGGGTGGCCTTCCCCAAATGGAGACTTGGGACTCTGAGGTTCGGGTGCACAGAACTTGGCATTCAAAGGATGATGGCAGTTGATTGTGTGGTCAAGATGGACGAAACCTGGCCTTGCCGAGAAGGCAGCAGGGGACTCTCAGGGCCGGATGCAACTATTTTGGATTTCCCCAAGTGGGCAGGGGATTCTAGCAGCCAGATGCACCTAAGGTGGCCTTTCCCAGTGGCGGCGTGGGACTCTGAGGGTCAGATGTAATTAGCTGGCTCCCCAAGTGGCAGTGGGCAAGTCTGAAGGCTGAATGCACCTAGGCTCGCTTTCCCTAGGAATCGGCAGGGGATTCTGAGGGCCAGATGCACCTAAGTTGGATTTCCCCAAGTGACGGTGGGTTAATCTGAATGCAAAGTGCACATAACCTGGCATTCCCCAGGAGGCAGCAGTGGATTCTGATGGCCAGATACACCTAAACGGGACTCCTGAGACAATGGCGGGTCACAAAAGGGACCGGATGCACCTAGCTGGACTTCCCCAAGTGGTGGCGGATTACTCTTGCAGCCAGAAGGACCTAAGGTGGCCTTCCCCAGATGGCAGCCTGGGACCATGAGGGCCGGGTGCACTCAACCTAGCATTCAAAACATGATGTCACTTGACTATGTGGTCTAGATGCATGAAACCTGGCCTTGCCGAGACGGCAGCAGTGGATACCTTCTCTCAGGGCCGGATGCACCTATCCTGGATTTTCCCAAGTGGGCAGGGGATTCTAGCAGCCCGAAGCACCAAAGGTGGCCTTCCCAAGATGGCGGCTGGGACTCTGAGGGCCGCGTGCACTGAACCTTGCATTCAAAAGATGATGGCAGTTGACTGTGTGGTCAAGACGGACGAAACCTGGCCTTGCCCAGAAGGCCGCAGGGGACTCTCATGGCCGGAAGCACCTATGCTGGATTTTCCCAAGTGGGCAGCCACTCTAGCAGCCAGAAGCACCTAAAGTGGCCATCCCCAGGTGGTGGTGGGAGACTCTCAGGGCCAGATGCACCTAAGTTGGATTTCCCCAAGTGGCGGTGGGTGAATCTGAATGCAAAGTGCACATAACCTGGCATTCCCCAGGAGACGGCAATGGATTCTGATGGCCAGATGCACCTAAGCGGGATTCCTGATACAACCTCGGGTCACAAAAGGGACCGAATGGACCTAGCTGGACTTCTCCAAGTGACGGTGGGCGAATCTGAAGGCTGAATGCACCTAGGCTGGCTTTCCCCACAAGGCGACAGGGGATTGTGAGGGCCGGATGCAATTAAGCTGACCTCATCAGACAATGGGATGGGACAAAAGAGTCCGATGCACCTAGCTGGACTTCCCCAAGTGGTGGCGGGTTACTCTTGCAGCCAGATGCACCTAAGGTAGCCTTCCCCAGATGGCGGCCTGGGACTCTGAGGGCCGCGTGCACTGAACCTGGCGTTCAAAACATGATGCCACTTGACTATGTGGTCAAGATGCACGAAACCTGGCCTTGCCGAGAAGGCAGCAGGGCACTCTCAGGGCCGGATGCAAATATGCTGGATTTCCCCAAGTGGGCTGGGGATTCTAGCAGCCACATGCACCTAAGGTGGCCTTCGCCTGATGGCGGCATGGGACTCTGAGCGTCATATACACCTAGCTAGACTCCCCAAGTGGCGGTGAGCGATTCTGTAGGCTGAATACACCTAGGCTCGCTTTCCCTAGGAAGCGGCAGGGGATTGTGAGGGCCGGATGCACCTAAGCTGGCCTCATCGGACAATGGCTTGGGACAAAAGGGGCTGGATGCACCTAGCTGGACTTCCGCAAATGTTGGAGGGCGGTTCTGAAGGCTGAATGCACCTAATCTGGCTTCCCCCAGAAGGCGGTAGGGTATTCTGAGCTCCAGAATCACCTAAGCTGGCCCCTTGAGACAAGGCAGGGGACAAACGGGGCCAGAAGCACCTAACTGGACTTCCCCAAGTGGCGGTGGGCGAGTATGAAGTCTGAATGCACCTAGCCTCATTTTCCCCAGATGGTGGCAGGGGATTCTGAAGGCCAGATTCACCTAAGGTGGCCTCATCAGACAACGACAGCGGACAACAGGGGACAGATGCACCTAGCTGGACTTCCCCAAGAGGCGGCGGCGGCCTCTTGCAGCCAGAAGCACCTAAAGTGGCCATCCCCAGATGGTTGTGGGAGACTCTCAGGGCCAGAGGCACCTAAGTTGGATTTCCCCAAGTGGTGGCAGGGGACTCTAGCAGCCAGATGCACCCAAGCTGGCCTTCCTCATGCGGCCATGGATTACTCTGAAGGCTCAATGCACCAAGCGTTTTCCCTAGAAGGTGGCAGGGGATTCTGAGGGCTGGATGCACCTAAGCTGGCCTCATCAGACAATGGCTCGGACAAAAGGGGCTGGATGCACCTAACTGGACTTCCCCAAGTGGCGGCGGGGTACTCTTGCAGCCAGAAGCACCTAAGGTGGCCTTGCCCAGATGGCGGCCTGGGACTCTGAGGGCCAGGTGCACTGAAGCTTGCATTCAAAACATGATGGCAGTTGACTGTGTGGTCAAGATGCACGAAACCTGGCCATGCCCAGAAGATCGCAGGGGACTCTCAGGGCCAGATGCACCTATGCTGCATTTCTTCAAGTGGGCAGTGGATTCTAGCAGCCAGATGCACATAAAGTGGACTTTCCCAGATGGCGGCGGGGGCTCTGAGGGCCAGATGCACCTAGCTGGACTTCCCTAAATGTTGGAGGGCAGTTCTGAAGGCTGAATGCACCTAATATGGCATCCCCCAGAAGGCAGAAGGGTATTCTGAGGGCCAGATTCACCTAAGCTGGCCTCCTCAGACAAGGCAGGGGACAAACAGGGCCAGGTACACCTAACTGGATTCCCCAAGTGGCAGTGGGCGAATCTGAAGGCTGAATGCACCTAGAAGGCGGCAGGGGATTCTGAGGGCCGGATGCACCTAAGGTGGCCTGATCAGACAAGGGCAGAGGACAAAAGGGGCCGGATTCACCGAGCTCTACTTCCACAAGTGGTGACAGGGGACTCTTGCAGTCAGAAGCACCTAAGGTGGCCTTCCCAGGATGGCGGCCTGGGACTCTGAGGTTCGGGTGCACAGAAGCTGGCATTCAAAAGATGATGGCAGTTGACTGTGTGGTCAAGATGCACGAAACCTGGCCGTGCCCAGAAGATTGCAGGCGACTCTCAGGACGGATGCACCTATGCTGCATTTCCTCAAGTGGGCAGTGGATTCTAGCAGCCAGATGCACATAAAGTGGCCTTTCCCAGATGACGGCGGGGGCTCTGAGGGCCAGATGCACCTAGCTGGACTTCTCGAAATGTTGGAGGGTGGTTCTGAAGGCTGAATGCACCTAATATGGCATCCCCCAGAAGGCAGAAGGGTATTCTGAGGGCCAGATTCACCTAAACTGGCCTCCTCAGACAAGGCAGGGGACAAATGGGCCAGAAGCACCTAACTGGATTCCCCAAGTGGCGGTGGGAGAACCTGAAGGCTGAATGCACCTAGAAGGCGGCAGGGGATTCTGAGGGCCGGATGCACCTAAGGTGGCCTAATCAGACAATGGCGAGGAAAAAAGGGGCCGGATTCACCTAGCTCTACTTCCACAAATGGTGACAGGGGAGTCTTGCAGCCAGAAGCACGTAAGGTTGCCTTCCCTGGATGGCGGCGTTGGACTCTGAGGTTCGGGTGCACAGAAGCTGGCATTCAAAAGATGATGGCAGTTGACTCTGTGGTCAAGATGCCCCAAACGTGGCCTTGCCCAGAAGGCCCCAGGGGACTCTCAGGGCCGCATGCACCTATGTTGGATTTTCCCAAGTGGGCAGGGGACTCTAGCAGCCAGATGCACCTAAGGTGGCCTTACCCAGATGGCGGCGGGGGACTCTGAGGGTCAGATGCACCTAGCTGGCCTTCCTAAATTGGCGGTGGGTGAGTCTGAAGGCGGAATGCACCTTGGCTCCTTCCCCAGAAGGCGAGAGGTGAATTTCAGGGCCGGATGAAATTATGGTGGCCTTATCAGACAACGGAGGAGGAAAAAAGGGACCGGATTCACCTAGCTGGACTTCCCCAAGTGGCGGCAGAGGACTCTTGCAGCCAGAAGCGCCGAGGGTGGCCTTCCCCAAATGGAGACTTGGGACTCTGAGGTTCGGGTGCACAGAAGCTGGCATTCAAAGGATGATGGCAGTTGATTGTGTGGTCAAAATGCACAAAACCTGGCCGTGCGGAGAAGGCAGCAGGGGACTCACAGGGCTCGATGCAACTATTTTGGATTTCCCCAAGTGGGCAGGGGATTCTAGCAGCCAGATGCACCTAAGGTGGCCTTTCCCAGATGGCGGCGTGGGACTCTGAGGGTCAGATGTAATTAGCTGGACTCCCCAAGTGGGGGTGGGTGAGTCTGAAGGCTGAATGCACCTAGGCTCGCTTTCCCTAGGAAGCGGCAGGGGATTCTTAGGGCCAGATGCACCTAAGTTGGATTTCCCCAAGTGGCAGTGGGTGAATCTGAATGCAAAGTGCCCATAACCTGGCATTCCGCAGGAGGCGGCACTGGATTCTGATGGCCAGATGCACCTAAGCGGGACTCCTGAGACAACGGCGGGTCACAAAAGGGACCGAATGGACCTAGCTGGACTTCTGCAAGTGGTGGTGGGCGAATCTGAAGGCTGAAAGCACCTAGGCTGGCTTTCCCCAGAAGGCGACAGGGGATTGTGAGGGCCGGATGCAATTAAGCTGACCTCATCAGACAATGGGTCGGGACAAAAGGACCGGATGCACCTAGCTGGACTTCCCCAAGTGGTGGTGGGTTCCTCTTGCATCCAGAAGGACCTAAGGTGGCTTTCCCCAGATGGCGGCCTTGGACTCTGAGGGCCGGGTGCACTGAACCTTGCATTCAAAACATGATGGCACTTGACTATGTGGTCAAGATGCACGAAACCTGGCCTTGCAGAGAACGCCCCAGGGGACTCTCAGGGCCGGATGCACCTATCCTGGATTTCCCCAAGTGGGCAGGGGACTCTAGCAGCCAGATGCACCTCAGGTGGCCTTCCCCAGATGGTGGCGGGAGACTCTCAAGTCCAGATGCAGCTAACTGGACTTCCCCATGTGGCCGTGGGTGAGTCTGAAGGCGGACTCTACCTATCCTCATTTTCCCCAGAAGGCGGCAGGGGATTCTGTGCGCAGGATGTCCCTAAGGTGGCCTCATCAGCCAACGACAGAGGACAAAATGGGATGGATGCACCTAGCTGGACTTCCCAAATGGCGGCGAGGAGTCTTGCAGCCAGAAGCACCAAAGCTGGCCTTCCCCAGATGGCGGCTGGGACTCTGAGGGCCGGGTGCACTGAAGTTTGCATGCAAAAGATGATGGCAGTTGACTGTGTGGTCAAGATGCATGAAACCTGGCCTTGCCCAGAAGGCCGCAGGGGCCTCTCAGGGCCTGATGCACCTATGCTGGATTTTCCCAAGTGGGCAGCCACTCTAGCAGCCAGAAGCACCTAAAGTGGCCATCCCCAGATGGTGGCGGGAGACTCTCAGGGCCAGATGCATCTAAGTTGGATTTCCCCAAGTGGTGGCTGGGGACTCTAGCAGCCAGATGCACCCAAGCTGGCCTTCCCCATGTGGCCATGGATTACTCTGAAGGCTCAATGCCCCAAGCCTCGTTTTCCCCAGAAGGCGGCAGGGGATTCTGAGGGCTGGATGCACCTAAGCTGGCCTCATCAGACAATGGCTCGGGACAAAAGGGGCTGGATGCACCTAACTGGACTTCCCCAAGTGGCGGCGGGGTACTCTTGCAGCCAGAAGCACCTAAGGTGGCCTTGCCCAGATGGCGGCCTGGGACTCTTAGGGCCAGGTGCACTGAAGCTTGCATTCAAAACATGATGGCAGTTGACTGTGTGGTCAAGATGCACGAAACCTGGCCGTGTCCAGAAGATCGCAGGGCACTCTCAGGGCCAGATGCACCTATGCTGCATTTCCCCAAGTAGACAGTGGATTCTAGCAGCCAGATGCACATAAAGTGGCCTTTCCCAGATGGCGGCGGGGGCTCTGAGGGCCAGATGCACCTCGCTGGACTTCCCCAAATGTTGGAGGGCAGTTCTGAAGGCTGAATGCACCTAATATGGCAGACCCCAGAAGGCAGAACGGTATTCTGAGGGCCAGATTCACCTAAGCTGGCCTCCTCAGACAAGGCAGGGGACAAACGGGGCCAGGTACACCTAACTGGATTTCCCAAGTGGCGGTGGGCGAATCTGAAGGCTGAATGCACCTAGAAGGTGGAAGGGGATTCTGAGGGCCGGATGCACCTAAGGTGGCCTGATCAGAGAAGGGCAGAGGACAAAAGGGGCTGGATTCACCTAGCTCTATTTCCACAAGTGGTGACAGGGGACTCTTGCAGTCAGAAGCACCTAAGGTGGCCTTCCCTAGATGGCGGCATTCGACTCTGAGGTTCAGGTGCACAGATGCTGGCATTCAAAAGATGATGGCAGTTGACTCTGTGGTCAAGATGCCCCAAACGTGGCCTTGTCCAGAAGGCCCCAGGGGACTCTCAGGGCCGGATGCACCTATGCTGGATTTTCCCAAGTTGGCAGGGGACTCTAGCAGCCAGATGCACCTAAGGTGATCTTACCCAGATGGCGGCGGGGGACTCTGAGGGTCAGATGCACCTAGCTGGCCTTCCTAAATTGGCGGTGGGCGAGTCTGAAAGCGGAATGCACCCAGGCTCCTTTCTGAGAAGGCGGGAGGTGAATTTCAGGGCCGAATGAAATTATGGTGGCCTTATCAGACAACAGAGGAGGAAAAAAGGGGCGGGATGCACCTAGCTGGAATTCCCCAAGTGGCGGCGGGGGATTCTTGCAGCCCGAAGCACGTAGCGTGACCTTCCCGAGATGGCCACGTGGTAATCTGAGGGCCCGGTGCCTGAAGCTGGCATTCAAAAGAAGTTGCCAGTTGATTGAGTGGTCAAGATGTCCCAAACCTGGACTTTCCCAGAAGGCCACAGGGCACGCTCAGGGCCGGTTGCACCTATGCTGGATTTCCCCAAGTGGTGGCAGGGGACTCTAGCAGCCACATGCACCCAAGCTGGCCTTCCCCAGATGGCGGCGTTGGACACTGAGGGCCAGATGCACCTAGCTGGACTTCCCCAAGTGGGCAGGGGACCCTAGCAGCCTGATGCACCTAAGGTGGCCTTCCCCAGATTGAGGCGGGGGACTCTGAGGGCCAGATGCACCGAACTAGACTTCCCCAAGTGGCGGCCAGCAAGTCTGAAGGCTGAATGCACCTAGCCCGGCTTTCCACAGAAGGCCGCAGGGGATCCTGTGAGCCAGATGTCCCTAAGGTGGCCTCATCAGACAATGGGTGAGGACAAAAGGGGCCGAATTCTCCTAGCTTGACTTCCCCAAGTGGTGGCAGGGGACTCTTGCAGCCAGAAGCACCAAAGGTGGCCTTCCCCAGATGGCGCTATTGGACTCTGAATGCCGTGTGCACTGAAGCTTGCATTTAAAAGATGATGGCAGTTGACTGTGTGGTCAAGATGCACGAAACCTGGCCATGCCAAGTAGGCCCCAGGGGACTCTCAGTGCCAGATGCACCTATGCTGGATTTCCGCAAGTGGTCAGGGGACTCTAGCAGCCAGATGCACCTAAGGTGGCCTTCTCCATATGGTGGTGGGAGACTGTGAGGACCAGATGCACCTAAGTTGGGTTTCTCCAAGTGGCTGTGGGCGAATCTGAAGGCAGAATGCACCTAGGGTGGCTTTCCCAAGAAGGCGGCAGGGGATTGTGAGGGCTGGATGCACCTAAGCTGGCCTCATCAGACAATGGCCCGGGACAAAAGGGGCCAGATGCACCTAGCTGGACTTCCCCAAGTGGCGGTGGGCGAATCTGAAGCCTAAATGCACCTAACATGGCTTCCCCCAGAAGGTGGGAGGGGATTCTGTGAGCTTCATGTCCCAAAGGTGGCCTCATCAGAAAATGGCTTAGGACAAAAGGGGCCGGATTCACCAAGCTGGACTTGCCCAAGTGGTAGTGGGCGAGTCTGAAGTTTGAATGCACCTAGCCTCATTTTCCCCAGATGGTGGCAGGGGATTCTGAAGGCCAGATGCACCTAAAGTGGCCTCATCAGACAACGACAGCGGACCAAAGGGACGGATGCACCTAGCTGGACTTCCCCAGGAGGCGGTGGCGGCCTCTTGCAGCCAGAAGCACCTAATGTGGCCATCCCCAGATGGTGGCGGGAGATTCTCAGGACCACATGCACCTAAGTTGGATTTCCCCAAGTGGCAGTGGGTGAATCTGAATGCAAAGTGCACATAACCTGGCATTCCCCAAGAGGCGGCACTGGATTCTGATGGCCAGATGCACCTAAGCGGGACTCCTGAGACAACGGTGGGTCACAAAAGGGACCGAATGGACCTAGCTGGACTTCCCCAAGTGGTTGTGGGTGAATCTGAAGGCTGAATGCACCTAGGCTGGCTTTCCCCAGAAGGCAACAGAGGATTGTGAGGGCCGGATGCAACTAAGCTGGCCTCATCAGACAATGGGACGGGACAAAAGGGACCGGATGCACCTAGCTGGACTTCCCTAAGTCGCGGCGGGGGACTCTTGCAGCCAGAAGCACCTAGCGTGGCCTTCCAAAGATGGTAACGTGGGACTCTGAGGGCCAGGTTCACTGGAAGCTGGCATTGAAAAGATGATGGCAGTTGATTGTGTGGTCAAGATCTCTGAAACCTGCCCCTGCCCAGAGGGCGCAGGGGACTGTCAGGGCTGAATGCACCTAGGCTGGATTTTCCCAAGTGGGCAGGGGACTCTAGCAGCCAGATGCACCTCAGGTGGCCTTCCCCAGATGATAGGGGGAGACTCTCAAGGCCTGATGCACCTAGCTGGACTTCCCCATGCGGCCGTGGATGAGTCTGAAGGCTGACTGCACCTAGCCTCATTTTCCCCAGAAGGCGGCAGGGGATTCTGTGGGCAGGATGTCCCTAAGGTGGCCTCATCAGACAACGACAGAGGACAAAATGGGATGGATGCACCTAGCTGGACTTCCCAAGTGGCGGCGAGGACTCTTGCAGCCAGAAGCACCTAAGGTGGCTCTCCCCAGATAGTGGCCTGGGACTCTGAGGGCCAGGTGCACTGAAGCTTGCATTCAAAAGATGACGGCAGTTGACTGTGTGGTCAAGATGCACAAAATCTGGCCTTGCCCAGAAGGCCGCAGGGGCCTCTCATGGCCGGAAGCACCTATACTGGATTTTCCCAAGTGGGCAGGGGACTCTAGCAGCCAGATGCACCTAAAGTGGCCTTCCCCAGATGGCGGCGGAGGACTCTGAGGGTCAGATGCACCTAGCTGGCCTTCCTAAATTGGCGGTGGGCGAGTCTGAAGGCGGAATGCACCTAGCCTCTTTCCCCACAATGCGGGAGGTGATTTTCAGGACCGGATGAAATTATGGTGGCCTTATCCGACAACGGAGGAGGAAAAAAGGGGCGGGATGCACCTAGCTGGACTTCCCCAAGTGGCGGCGGGGGATTCTTGCAGCCAGAAGCACCTAGCGTGGCCTTCCTGAGATGGCCACGTGGCAATCTGAGGGCCTGGTGCCTGAAGCTGGCATTCAAAAGAAGTTGCCAGTTGATTGAGTGGTCAAGATGTCCCAAACCTGGCCTTGCCCAGAAGGCCGCAGGGCACTCTCAGGGCCGGTTGCACCTATGCTGGATTTCCCCAAGTGGTGGCAGGGGACTCTAGCAGCCAGATGCACCCTAGCTGGCCTTCCCCATGTGGCCGTGGATGAGTCTGAAGGCTCAATGCACCTAGCCTCGATGCCCCAGAAGGCGGCAGGGCATTCTGAGTGAGGGATATACCTAAGGTGTGCTCATCAGACAACGACAGAGGACAAAAGGGGATGGATGCACCAGGAGTTCCCCAAGAGGCGGTGGTGGACTCTTGCAGCCAGAATCATCTAAGGTGGCCATCCCCAGATGGCGTCCGGGAACTCTGAGGGTCAGATGCACCTGCCTGGACTTCCCCCAGTGGCGGTGGGCGAATCTGAAGGCTCAATGCACCTAGGCTGGCTTTCCCCAGAAGGCGGCAGGGGATTCTGGGTGCCAGATGCACCTAAGCTGACCTCATCAGACAATGGCTCGGGACAAAAGGGGCCGGATTCACCTAGCTGGACTTCCCCAAGTGGCGGCGGGGGACTCTTGCAGCCAGAAACACGTAAGGTGAGTTTCTCACCGTGGCGGCATTAGACTCTGAGGGCCAGGTGCACTGAAGCTGGCATTCAAAAGATGACGGCAGTTGGCTGTGTGGTTTAGATTCACAAAACCTGGCCTTGCCCAGAAGGTCCTGAAGACTCTCAGAGCCGGATGCACCTATGCTGGATTTTCCCAAGTGGGCAGGGGAGTCTAGCAGCCAGATGCACCTAAGTTGGCTTTCCGCAGATGGTGACAGGGGACTCTGAGGGCCAGATACACCTAGCTGGACTTCCCGAAGTGGCGGTGGACGAGTCTGAAGGCTGAAAGCACCTAGCCTCATTTTACCCAGAAGGCGGCAGGGGATTCTGAGGGCCAGATGCACCTAAGGTGGCCTCATCAGACAATGGCGGAGGAAAAAAGGGGCCGGAATCACCTAGCTCTACTTCCTCAAGTGGTGACAGGGGACTGTTGCAGCCAGAAGCACCTAAGGATGGCCTTCCCCAGATGGCGGCGATGGACTCTGAGTTTCAGGTGCAATGAAGCTGGCATTCAAAAGAAGATGGCAGTTGATTGTGTGGTGAAGATGTCCCAAACCTGGTCTTGCCCATTAGGCCTCAGGGGACTCTCAGGGCCGGATGCCCCTATGTTGGATTTCCCCAAGTGGGCAGGGGACTCTAGCAGCCAGATGCACCTAAGTTGGCCTTCCCCAGATGGTGGTGGGAGACTGTGAGGGCCAGATGCACCTAAGTTGGATTACCTCAAGTGGTGCTGGGCAAATCTTAAGACAGAATGCATGTAACCTGGCTTTCCCCAGGAGGAGAACCTGCATTCTGATGGCCAGCTGCACCTATGCTGGACTCCTCAGACAATGGTGGGTGACAAAATGGGCCGAATGCACCTAGCTGGACTTCCCCATTTGGCGGTGAGTGAATCTGAAGACTGAATGAACCTAGGCTGCTTCCCCCAGAAGTCAGCAAGGGATTGTGAGGGACAGTTGCAGCTAAGCTGGCCTCATCAGACAATGGCTCAGGATAAAAGGGGCCAGAATCACAAGGCTGGACTTCCCCAAGTGCTGGCGGGGGAGTCTTGCAGCCAGAACCACCTAAGGTAGCCTTCCCCAGATGACGGCCTGGGACTCTGAGTGCCAGATGCACCGGGCTGGACTTCCTCAAGTAGCGGTGGGCGAATCTGAAGGCTGAATGCACCTGGCCTGACTTTCCACAGAAGGCCGCAGGGGATATTGTGGGCCAGATGATCCTAAGGTGGCCTCATCGGACAATGGCTAGGGACAAAAGGGGCCGGATTCACCTAGCAGGACTTCCCCAAGTGGCGGCGGCGGACTCTTGCAACCAGAAGCACCTAAGTTGGCCTTCGCCAGATGTTGGCCTGGGACTCTGAGGTCCGGGTGCACTGAAGCTGGCATTGAAATGATGATGGCAGTCGACTGTGTGGTCAAGATGCATGAAACCTGGCCTTGCCCAGAAGTCTGCAGGGGACTCTCAGGGCCTGATGCACCTATGCTGCATTTCCCAAGTGGGCAGGGGACTCTAGCAGCCAGATGCACCTAAGTTGGCCTTTCCTAGATGGCAACAGGGACTCTGAGGGCCAGATGCACCTAAGCTGCATTTCCCAGAAGTGGCAGTGGGCAAATCTCAAGGCTCAATGCACATAACCTGGCTTTCCCCAGGAGGCGGCACTGGATTCTGATGGCCAGATGCACCTAAGCGGGACTCTTCAGACAACAGCGGGGGACAAACGGGGCCTAATGCACATAGCTGGACTTTCCCAATTGGCGGTAGGTGGATCTGATGGCTGAATGCACCTAGGCTGGCTTTCCCCAGAAGGTGGCAGGGGATTCTGAGGGCCGGATGTCCCTAAGATGGCCTCATCAGACAATGGCTCAGGACAAATGGGGCCGGATGCACCCTGGACTTCCCCAGTTGGCGGCGTGGGACTCTGAGGGCCGTGTGCACTGAAGCTGGCATTCAAAACATGATGGCAGTTGACTGTATGGTCAAGATGCATGAAACCTGGTCTTGCCCAGAAGGCCCCGGGGACTCTGAGGGCCAGATGCACCTATCCTGGATTTCCCCAAGTGGCGGCAGGGGACTCTAGCAGCCAGATGGACCTACGTTGGACTTCCCCAGATGGTGGCTGGGGACTCTGAGGGCCAGATGCACCTAAGTTGGATTTCCCCCAGTGGCGGTGGGCCAATCTGAAGGCAAAATGCACCTATGCTGGCTTTCCCCAGGAGGCGGCACTGGATTCTGATGGCCAGATGCACCTAAGCTGGACTCCTCAGACAATGGCAGGCGACAAAAGGGGCCAAATGCACCTAGCTGGACTTCCCCAAGTGGCGGTGGGCGAATCTGAAGGCTGAATGCACCTAACAGGGCTTTCCTCCAGAAGACTGCAGGGTATTCTGAGGGCCAGATTCACCTAAGCTGCCCTCCTCAGACAAGGCAGTGGACAAAACGGGCCGGATGCACCTAGCTGGACTTCCCGAAATGGCGGTGACGGACTCTTGCAGCCAGAAGCACCTAAGGTGGCCTTCCCCAGATGGCGTCGGGGGCTCTCAGGGCCAGATGCACCTAAGCTCACTCCCTAACACAACAGCAGGTGACAAAAGTCCACCTAGCTGGACTTCCCCAAGTCGTGATGGGCGAATATGAAGGCTGAATGCACCTAGGCTGGCTTTCCCCAGAAGGCGGCAGGGGATTCTGAGGGCCTGATGCACCTAAGCTGGCCTCATCAGACAATGGCGGGGAACAATGTGGGCCGGATGCACCTATACCGGACTTCCCCAAGTGGTGGTCGGGGAGACTGGCAGCCGGGTGCAGCTAAGTTGTCCTTACCAAGACCGCGGCGGGGGACTCTGAGCCAAGAGGCACCTGAACTGGCGAAGCTGCAGATGCTGGTCGTTCACTTGGAGGGCCGGTTGCACCTAGGCTGGATTTCCCCAGGTGGCGGTGGGGAGACACTTGCAGCCGGATGCAGCTAAGCTTGCCTGTACTAGACAATGGCGGTGGACAGTGTGGGAAAGATGCACTGATCCTGGACTTCGCTGAGGGCATCAGGGAACCCTTAGAGCCAGATGCACCTAACCTGGTCTTACCCCGAAGGCCGCAGGGGACTCTGAGGGGCGGATGCACCTATGCTGGATTTCCCCAAGTGGCGGCGGGTGACACTTGCAGCCGGATGCACCTAGGTTAGCCTTCCCCAGCTGGCGGCGGGGGACTTTGAGGGCCATAGGCACCTAACCTGGCGAAACTGCACATGCTGGTGATTGAGTCTGAGGGCCGGATGCACCGAAACTGTCATTACATTAGATGACATTCATTGACTGGGCAGGATGCACCGAAGCTGGCCTTCCCAGAAGTTGGCGGGGGACTCTGTTGGATGGATTCACCTACACTGGACTTCCCCAAGTGGTGCTGTGAAACTCTTGCAGCAGGATGCACTGAATGTGGCCTTCCCCAGAAGGAGACAGGGGACTCTGAGGGCTGGATGCAAGTAAGCTGGATTTCCTCTAGTGGCAGTGGGGGAATATGAAGACAGAATGCACCTAAACTGGCTTTCCCCAGAAGGCAGCAGGAAATTCTGAGGACGGAATGCACCTATGCTGGACTTCCCCAAAGGCAGCGGGGAACTCTTGCAGCTGGATGTACCTAAGCTCGCCTGCACTAGACAATGGCGGTTGACTCTGTGGGAAACATGCACCGATGCTGGCTTTTGCAGAGGGCGGCAGGGAACCCTGAGAGCCAGATGCACCTTACCTGGTCTTCTGCAGTGGGCCACAGGGCACTCTGAGGGCGGGATGCACCTACGCTGGACTTCGCAAGTGCTGGAAGGGGACTCTTGAAGCCAGATGCACTGAGGCTGGCGTTCCCCAGAAGGTGACTGGGGACTCTGAGGCCCAGATGCACCTAAGCTGGACTTCCCCAAGTGATGGCAGGGTCTCTTGCAGCCAGATGCACCTAAGCTGGCCTCCTCAGGCAATGGCGGGGGTCAACATGGGCCGGATGTACCTAGCTGGCCTGCACTAGACAATGGCGGTTGACTCTGTGGGTCAAATGCATGGATCCTGGCCTTCCACAGAGGGTGACAGGGAATGCTGAGAGCCCGATGCACCTAACCTGGTCAACCCCAGAAGGACACAAGCAACTCTAAGGGCTGGATGCACCTACATAGGTCTTTCCCTGATGGTGGCGGTGGACCCTGAGGCCCAGAGGCACCTAACCTGGTGAAACTGCAAATGTCGGTTGTTGACTCTGTGGGCCGCAGACACTGAAACCCGCATTCGCTGCATGCCATCGGGGGACTCTTAGTGCCATATGTACTGAAGCTGGCATTAAAGTAGATGACGGCAGTTCACTGTGTGGGCAGGATGCACCAAAGCTGGCCTCCCAGAAGGCGGTGGGGGACACTTGGCTGAATGTATATTCGCTGGATTCCCTAAATCATGGTGAGGGTCTCCTGCAGCCAGATGCACTGAAGCTGGCCTTCCCCAGAAGGCAACAGGGGACTCTGAGCTCTGGATGCACTTAATCTGGATTTCCCCAAGTTGTGGGAGGGGACTCTTCCAGCCGGATGCACTGAAGCTGGCCTTCCTCAGGTGGCAGCTATGGACTCTGAGGACTGGATGCTCCTAAATGCGCCTTCCACCTGTGGTGGCAAGGGATGCTGTGGGCTGGATTAACCTAACCTGGACTTCTCCAAGTGACGGCAGTTGACACTGTTGGCCAGATGCACCGAAGCTGGCCTTCCCCTGATTTTAGCAGGGGAGTGTGTTGGCCAGAGGACCTTAATCTAGGCTTCTCGAGGATACGGCTGGGGACTCTTTGGGCGAGAAGTACTGAAGCCAGCCTTCCCCAGATGGGACACTGTGCGCCGGACACACCTAAGCTGGCCTTACCCTGGAGGACGGCAGTTGACTGTGTGGGCCGCATGCACTGAAGCTGGCATTCCGTAGAAGGTGGCAGTTGACTCTTTGGGCCAGCTGCACTGAAGCTGGCCCTCCCCAGGCAGTAGCAGGGGACTCTGAAGGCCAGATGCACCTAAGCTCTGGCATTACCCAATTTTATTAATATTCCTAAATATAAAAATAAGATATCAAGGTTTAAGCTTACACTGATGTTTAATAACTAATGTTCTAGTATTTCACCTAATAAATGACCCAGACATTTTATGATTGTCTTTTTTAAGTTAACATAGTGATTTTAAGATTTTAAATTATATGAAAATTTCATTTCTATTTATTTATACTTACCTAGTTTATCTTATTTATCTTAGCAATTCACTTAGACTCTGGCTATTAGTGGTTTAAGTTACTTTCCTGTTAACCAGTTTTATACCCTGTAAATTAGATTTGTAATACAGAACAGGGATCGAAATACAGTTTTAATTACTGTTTTCTTTTAAACTCATAAATCTTACCAAGAAAAACAAACAAGTATTTTAATAAGACCTGTTATTTTGAACAAATATAACATCACTTCTAAATTTTAGAAACACAGTAGACATTTAGAATGTCCTGTTTATAGTATTAGTTAATTAGATCCTTCCAAAACACCACATCCCAAAACAAAATCTATTGACATCCTAGGGATCAAAGCATCCTTGGTCCCCAAAGTTTAGGAACAAAGGCCATTGTTTCCCATAGAGACTTGCTAAAAACGTACTGACATGACAATTAATAGGAGAAGGAATTAAAACTTATATGTTGACGCCTTCAGAATGAACACTCAAAGATGCAGGGGAAATTGTGCTCTTTTATGTTTAAAGTATGGGCAGCCATGTAGAAATATCATTGGACAAAAAGGGTGTGAGCTAATTCTAACAGGGTGACGGCAGAATCCCACATGGCTGTCATATTTAGATTCCGCTTGGCCTCTCTGAGTGTGCATTCCTCCTTTCTGGGTGCAGGGCAAGGCCCTTTCTGGAATAGGGTTTTACAATAAAACAAAGTAGGTCAGATAATTGCTTTATGGCCATTTTACATAGAATAATTTTAGGTTTTATGGCTAGCTTTCAGAAAAGAATTGGCACAAGAGGCAGGCAGACAATGCAAGCTCAGAAAATTTTCGCTTCTGAAGCCTTTATTTCAAGTTAGTTTTCTGAATCCCATCAACAGAAGATCACCTGACTGTAGACTGAGGAAAAAAAACTTGAGTTCCAAGTCTTAGCACCTCAAAAAATGATACAAAGTGGTAACATGCTTTTCACAGGAGGATCAAGATTAAGCTATTTTAAAAACAATCTAAATAGTCTCAAAACAAATTTTTTGGGGTGGAGTGTAAACTTGAGTACATACAACATTTATAAAGAGTAAGACTGTTTTGAGATTCTCTTTGGATTTTAACCATCATTCATTTTTTATCTTAAAATAAATTACTACACAAAAATTAATAATTTAGAAAATTTTTCCCTAGACACAAACTTTGTTACAACAACATAATATACACATAACCAGCTAACTTGTAAAGAGTGGGACAAAAATGGCCAAGATCAAGAGAAAACTGAAACTTCCAATTTAAGCTCTTCTAACTACAACTTCTAGGACAACTTTGAATCCCTAACAGTACTGTTAATATCAGATGATAGCGAGTTAGGAACACATTTTGTGTACCTCTCTACAGACATTGAATCAGTGGAAGTAAACTATATCTGCAGTTAGAGTTAAAAGACCAAAACCAAAATATTTTCATACACCTTTGACCATAAGTTTGTTTGAGCTCTATGTACTTGGTGTTTTATTTATTCTAATTTGCTGACACTTAGGCACGTTTACATTTTTACGTTAAACACTTAGGTTTTTTTTTTTTTTGGTAACTCAGATTTAGTGATTATTATTAAACCAAATATTAAATTTACTTATCAAAAATCACAGATTATTTTGTCTTTGGCTGAGTTTATGTTTTCATAACCTGTATGTCAAATCTTGACACCTCAAGAACATAAAAATGTCCAGTAAAACCCAGGCAAAGACAAATATATATTGACAATTTGAAAACATTTTTACTATTACTTTACCAATAACACCTTTTTGTATTTTTTAAATAATAACCCAGCTTATTTACCAAAGATTACTAAATTCACGTGAACCATTGGGGTTTAATTTATGAGTGCTCCCTTATTTTTAAGCCAGTCCAGAACCATGTGAGCACAAACATGGACAGACACGAAACATAGCTAAACATATACACTCACACACACATACACACACACACACACAATGTTCTAATAGAACTCTAGCCATGAGATGGTAACACAAATTCACCAGTCTGTAAAAGACAGCTGGATCCAAATTTCTTCTGACAAAACTGGAACTTGTTCACATGGCGAAGTTTAGTTGCCCTGATAGGTATAACCTAATTAGGCCTGTGGATCAAAGTTTTGGGTAAAGCAGTTTCCATGGCAGTTTGATTTTTAAAAAATCTTTACCTTTTTTTTTCCCTTCAGTTCAAAATAAGTTTTCAATGTTTGCATTTTAGCTAGAACTGGCCACAGGATCTCCAAGCAGCCTTTCGATTGCAAATACCATAAACCATGAGTTATCTTAACATCAGTAGAAAAAGTTAGCAGATTTTAGAGTAGCCAGAAACGAAGAGAGAGAAATAGCTAGAGACATTTTAACTCTATAGTGGTAAGTTGATCATTTGAGCTCTGAATTTTCCTTGATGTAATTTGCTCTTTTGCAAAAACTTGTGCACAAGAATTAGCTATAACCACCTGGAGCCCTAGAAAAACTGGCATGCCTTTGAACCTTTTCATTTACACAAATACTTGCAAATAGAGGTGCCACAACCCAACTGGGATACCCAAAGGGGGTCATTCTCCTTGTCTTTCCTCAATTTTAAAGGATTTCCCATTTTTCTTTAAAAGAAGCAACCAAACTGTCATACAGGGTTTGGTGCTGTGGATCAGAGTGTGCTGATTGTGGATAGGGGGTCCCAACCTCTTAACATGTCTCAGCTTCTCTCTTGGAGGTCTAGTACCTCCAGGAGGGCTCAAAACGCCCAGTGATCAGCTCTTATGTGCATTTCCTGGATGAGCCTTCTTTTAATTAATTTGTTGGGGGCTTCCCTATAGGGCCACTCGCACCTAGGGGAATTGCCCCAGGCAACTCCCACTCAGGACCCCGGTCGCCCAGGGCTGCCAAGGCTGGGAGGAGTAAGATGCCCCTTCTCTTCAGAACTGAGGAACTCAGTCTCTCGTTTATCTACAAATAGGACAGTTCAGTTTCCTCTTTCAAAAATGCACAGAAAAGCCAATGGAGATTAATTTTAGGATAAAAAGACAATGGAGAAGACCCTTTAGAATGCACCTCCAAATCTAAGTTAGGATCCCAGACAACAATTCCTAGGAAAAGAACCCGCAGAGAGTAAACCAAGACCATCAACCAAAATATGGGAGGTCCGGAGCTCAGGAGGACTTACCAGTTCCACCCAAGGAGAGGCTCAGAGTCGGAGGGCCCAAAAGGGCCATGCAGGTACCTAGCGCCGAGTTCGGGCTGCTCCTTCCACGGTCCTGAGTCTTCTCTGAGCCCCACATCTGGGTGCCAATGTTGTCAACGGAAAAAAACCAAACTCTGTAAAATAATTTTATTTTATTTTATTTTATTTTATTTTTTTATTTTTATTTTTTTGAGACAGAGTCTCACTCTGTTGCCTGAGCTAGAGTGCCATGGCATCAGCCTAGCTCACAGCAACCTCAAACTCCTGGGCTTAAGCAATCCGCCTGCCCCAGCCTCCCAAGCAGCTGGGGCTACAGGCATGTGCCACTGTGCCCGGCTAATTTTTTCTGTATATTTTTAGTTGGCCAGATAATTTGTTTCTATTTTTTTTAGTAGAGATGGGGTCTCACTCTTGCTCAGGCTGGTCTCGAACTCCTGAGGTCAAAGGATCCACCCACCTCGGCCTCCCAGAGTGCTAGGGTTACAGGCGTTGAGGACAATGACCAGGAGCCACGCCCAAGAAGCCTTGAGCAAGTGGACTCGCGGTGGCTGGGTTACAGTTTGGTTTTATACATTTCAGGTATACAGGCAAAGTCATAAATCAATACGTGGGAGGCAAACATTGGTTTGGCTGAAAAGGTGGGCCATCTCCAAGCACGGGGTGGGGATGGGGGGGTGGCTTACAGGTTATAGGTGGGTTTAAAGATTCCTTGGCTTGTAATTGGTTAAAGACACGAAGCTTTGCCTAAAGGCTTGGAATGTTTTAACATAAGGAAGTCTGTTAATCAGAGACGAGCCGCCACCGGACATAGATTTGTTGTGTAAATTGAGGACCTGCAGGTGTGTCTCTCACACCCTTAGACCTATTAATGGGTTACAAAGGATGTCCCCAAGAAGGGAGGGGGAGATGGTGAAGCATTGACCTCCCTCTGCCGGGCAGGCAATGTAGTTTTAGGATATTCCCTTGGCCACAAGGGGGTCCATTCATTTAGCTGGTGAGGGGGTGAGCCTTAAGATTTTATTTTAGTTCACAAATTCCATGGCAAACCCCTGTCAAAACACAAAATTATGACAAATTTAGTTTAAAGATCTTAATTGGCTCTTACTTGCAATTCTATTAGTAGAATTGGGCAGCACCTCGTCCCATGAACTAGAATGAATGTCCCAATGAGCGCAACAGAGGAAGCTGGTTTTAGAGGCAGAAAAGGGCTGAGGAAGCAGAAACAGAGAACAAGACATGGATCAGTCATTTCAGGTGAAAGCAGAGGGGCCTGCCTTATCCGAGGCTAACACTGGTCTGTCTGCAGGCTTGGTCACCATCTCCTCCTCTCCTGGTTTCTCAGAGTTCACACGAAGGTTTTAGTCCGGCTGCAGGTGTGCAGCTTCAGCAAGAGCAATTCGGCCGGGCGCGGTGGCTCACGCCTGTAATCCTAGCACTCTGGGAGGCCGAGGTGGGCGGATCGTTTGAGCTCAGGAGTTCGAGACCAGCCTGAGCAAGAGCGAGACCCCATCTCTACTAAAAATAGAAAGAAATTATATGGACAGCTAAAAATATATATAGAAAAAAAAAAAGCAATTCCATTTCGGTTCGGTCTGCTGGGACCAACCAATGGCCTCCTATAAATTTCATTTAATACCTAAATAATTTTAGGGTTATAACTCACCATTGTTTATCAAATTTTATACAAGTTTCCATACCCCTCCACGTTCCCCATGCCCCAGAGTTCCTATAATGCTGATGAGGATAAACTGCTTTTTAAATCATCAAATGTATTAAAATTAATTTTGTTTGGAGCATTCTTTTTTTTTTTTTTTTTGAGACAGAGTCTCACTCTGTTGCCCGGGCTAGAGTGAGTGCCGTGGCGTCAGCCTAGCTCACAGCAACCTCAAACTCCTGGGCTTAAGCGATCCTCCTGTCTCAGCCTCCCGAGTAGCTGGGACTACAGGCATGCGCCACCATGCCCAGCTAATTTTTTCTATATATATTTTTAGCTGTCCATGTAATTTCTTTCTATTTTTAGTAGAGATGGGGTCTCACTCTTGCTCAGGCTGGTCTCGAACTCCTGAGCTCAAACGATCCGCCCACCTCGGCCTCCCAGAGTGCTAGGATTACAGGCGTGAGCCACCGCGCCCGGCCTGGAGCATTCTTTGAGACTCTCCTAGAACGCTTAAAAGTTGTTTGCTTCCTCCAAGCTACAGAAAAGCCAGGGGTTGGAAATACTATCGCCCAATCCAGAAAATAAAAAAGATTAAGGAAAAATGCCGTTTATAGCCTGTGTCCTAGGAACTTTTCAAAGCCCAATCGGTCCTTTAGACCTTCTGTGGGTTTTGGTGACATTGTTTGGCAGCAAGGGCAAGAGTTGCTCTGGCCTTGAAACATCAAAACTGGCTTCTCAGCTCCACCGTACCAAATAATAAGCACTTATTTATTGCCATGTATTGTTTCTAAGGTTTCTATTATTAAAATAAAAGCAGCATAGGGGAATAAATAGCTCAGACTTATTGATGGCCACAGTCTTCCGCACCACCACGCCTGACCTCAGAAGCAATCTCCGTAACCACTAGGGACTGGGGTGCCAAAGGTGGTCAGTTTCCCCTAAGAAGACACCTGTTGATGCCTGCCGTGAAACACGAGTGTCACTGTCACTTTACCTCCCCTGCACTAGTTCTCTCAATGTCTGATACTTCTAGTCTTGTTTTCTTTTTTTAAGAGACAGGGTCTCATTCTCTCTCCCAGGCTGGCATGATCATAGCTCACTGCAACCTCAAACTCCTGGGTTCAAGCAATCCCCCTGTCTCAGCCTCCCGAGTAGCTGGGACTACAGTGCACACCACCATGCCTGGCTAACTTTTCTGTTTTTTTTTTTTTTTTTTGTAGAGACGGGGTCTCACTATGTTGCCCAAGCTGGTCTCAAACTCATGGCCTCAAAGGATCCTCCTGCCTCAGCCTCCCAACTTGCTTGAATTACAGACATGAGCCACCGCGCCCAGTGATACTTCTTGTATTACTTTTACTTCATCTATTGTGGTTACCGTTGTGCATTTAAATTTTAGAACTTTCTTTTCCATCACCCTGACAAACTCTCTTAAGTCCTCACTTCGGAAGACAGAGAGAACCCTTTACTGTTTTCTCCACTCTCCTTCCCCCAGTAAGAAAGGGAATATTTTTGTCCTCCTAAAACACCCCTCATGGTGCTGGGAGAGTCTCAAAGTTGCCCCCAAAATTAATTTTAAACCACGTTTTGAAAAAACAGTTCGATCTATTAGCCTCTCTGCTTGGCGTGCAGACCACTGCCGTCTCCCTGTGTCCTCAGTGGCTCTCACCCTCTGCGTGCGCGCTCCCTGTGTCTCCTCCTCCTGCCATAAGGACACCAATCCTACTGAATCACGGCCCCACCCCTATGACTCCATTTGCCCGTATTACCTCCTCAAAGGCCCTATGTCCAAATGCAGCCACATGGAGGGTTAAGGGATTCTGCATATTAGCTTATGGGGACACAATTCAGTCCATGACAGTTGGGCATCTAGACTGGCAGACTTTAGGATGAGCAGGAGGAAAACCAAGTCTCAGGCTGTTGGACCCCAAATTTTGAATAAGTAGGTCTTTCCTCTGAAACATTGTGTCAGTTAGGAATGTTTTCAGTAATGCCTCTAAGAATACTCCATTGGCAGAGATTTGTTTTAGTTTTTCACATAAGAAACCTGGAGGAAGGCAGTCCAGTACTTGTGCAACAGCTTCACCAGCTCTTTCATCTTCCCTCTCTGCTACCTGAGCCGTCTGACCTTCCGTCATCCTGACTGCAAGATGGCTGCATAGCTCCGGGCATCACACCCACATTCAGGGCAGACTGGGGAAGGGCTGGCACTGAACAGTCTGCCCAGGGTATTAGGGCAGCACGGCTTGGCCGGTCTCTAGCAGTGCTTTACTTTTAGCAGAGCGAGTCATGAGCCACAGCTACAGGGGAAGGGGGCCTGGGAAACACTGAGCCAGGCGATAGAAACAGAACCAGGGGCGCATCAGTGCTTAGGACGGCCCACAGGCAGCCTCAGTCGAAACCGGGCTCACATTAGGAAGGAGGAAGGAGAACGGTTTCGAGGGGGATAACTAATTGTGTCGACCACAGACCCCCACAGCTATAGCAGAGGTACACACGCCTGTGAGACTCACACCCCCGCCCGTCACACCTGCCGAGCAGCTCAGAGGCACTCCCTCCCCCTGCCCTGGCCCTGTGGGTACCGCGGTGGCAGCGTCACCCACATGCACTGGAAGCTGCCTGGCCTCTGTCTTCCCGCAGGACTGTGAGCGCCGTGCAGGAGGGATCCTGTGGCCATGGTGGAATCTCCAGAGCCCGACAAAAAGCCTGACCCAGAATCGGATATTTGGTACCTATAGATGAAGGAAGAAAAGAAGGGAGGGAAGGTGGAAGGAGGATGGGAGTCGGGAGGGGAAACAAGGCGGTAACTGGCATCTTTCGGATTATTCCTCTGATACTAACGTGTGTAGATTCTGGATTCTGGAGCAGATTTCATGGAATACTCAGAGGTGCAAAGAGAACATGGCGTCTTGAGATTTTCAGCATCCCATGAGCCCGTGCTTTGCAGCGTAACGAGGACGGAGAGCTGTGTCCATCTCCAGCAAACAGGAGCCCAGGGCAATGACCCCTCAGCTCCTTTAAGACCCACCCTTCCTCCCCAAGATGGTGCCTTGGTACCAAGGGTCGCTGAGTCCTGGCGATGACAGAAAGGTCACTCCAATCCAGACAGGGACCTGTAGACATGTGCTGGTCTCTGTGGCTGAGTATATCCTCTTCCCTGTCCTTGGGGCTGGTGACCACTGAAGTGTGACTGTCCCTCTGGCCTCCACTAGTAATGTCGGTACTCCCAGCCTGGAGGCCTCTTCGCCCCACCCAGCCTCTCTCAGGCTCCGCACCTCCTCGCTGGCACGTGGGGGAGCCTGCAGGTCCCTGGATGCCCACCTAGGAGAGCCAGGATGTTCTGCCATAGACTAGTTTTGGTAGCTGCCTTTGACACCACATTCTTGCCATCCCTCCTGTCTTGTTGAAAATGGTGCCGACCAGAGCACAGGGCCCTCCCCAGGGTGGGCAGCCTGCCCTGGACGGCGTCCAAAGAAGCAGGTCGCGAGCCTGCGTGTTCCCAGCTGGCAGAGCCCGAAGCCTTTCCTCCTCACTGGAGGCCTAGCCCAGAGGGCAGGGAGCACCAAGAGCCCAACCTTCTCATCTCCCTCGAGATTTCTTCTTCTCACAATTCTTTGAGGAGGAAAGGACAGGCTGTTCCCTGTGTGACTGGGATTTCCATGCTTCCACCAAGCCACGCCCTCCTCTCGGACTCCAGCTTCACAGCTTAACTCTGGTTGCAGACAGGGTCTCTGCAGGGGGAGAAGCCAGCCCACCAGTACGGGACCACATATACTATTTCACAATATCATATTGGGGCCAGGCGCGGTGGCTCACGCCTGTAATCCTAGCACTCTGGGAGGCCGAGGCGGGAGGATCGCTTGAGCCCAGGAGTTGGAGACCAGCCTGAGCAAGAGTGAGATCCTGTCTCTACTAAAAATAGGAAAAGTTATCTGGGAAACTAAAAATAGAAACAAAAAATCAGCTGGGCGTGGTGGCGAGTGCCTATAATCCCAGCTACTCAAGAGGCTGAGGCAGGAGGATTGCTTGAGCCCAGGAGTTTGAGGTTGCTGTGAGCTGGGTTGATGCCACGGCAGTCACTCTAGCTCAGGCTACCAAGCGAGACTCTGTCTTAAAATACATATATATATATGTATCATATTGGTACAAAATTAACCCAGATAACTTGAAAAGAAGAAATATTTACTCTAAAGATACAGGGATCTCACATGGACCCCAAGGCAGGGAGAGGAGCAGAAACAGAGGGACAAGGTGGCTTCATGATCCCCTACGGTAACCGCCACAGCGTTTCTCAGTCTCAGGACAGATTCTCAGCAGAGGAACAGGTTGCCCTGCTTGGGTCCCGACCCGGGGCCTGGGATCATGAAGGGGAAAGGTGTGTTCCAGCGGCTGCCTGTGTGGAAGAGGGTGCTGCAGGGGCAGTTTTTTGTTTTGTTTTGTTTTGTTGTTTGTTTTTATTTTTTGGGGAGGAGTGATGGTTTCTGAGCCAGGAAGACACCTTTCAAATTGCCCGCTCTGGTGGAAACCCAAATAGTTGATGGAAATAAACTTAGAGAGGTTCTCAAGCAGCATAAACATACCTCATTAAATACAAGCATTGTCTAAGAAAACATAATTGCTGTTTTTAGCCAATAGTCAGTATAAATTCGTGGCTTTCCATGTATTTTCTATATAGAAAGGTAGGCAACTTGGCATTTTTGCCACCGTTAATCTTTTGTGGGACATTTGTATGTCTGGCCTCTCTTGCGTGAGTGTCTCGAGGTAGCTGTGGACGCATAAAAACGGCACCAAAAGTGCAAGCAACGAGATAAAAAAAATATCAATTGGACTTCATCAGAAACAGAAGCTTTTGTACATCAAATCACATTATCAAAAAAGTAAAAAGCCATAAAAAGGAGCAGAGACAGAGTATCTTCCCCCAAAAGCTCTTTCTTCCCAATTCCCATTCTTAGTGAAGTGTATCTGGGCACCCAAACCAGAAGCACAGGACAAGTTGGTTCAGAAAGTTTAGAATCTCAAGTATGGGAACCATGCAGGTCTTTACTCACACTCAAGTTTTATTATTCCTCACTTAATTTCTCTAAGCTTCCGTGTACTCTTGCATAAAAGTGAAAATAATAATAATATCCAGCCAAAGAGGCTTTGGTGAGATGCAGTTCATGCGCCCCCCTCAAGACCACCCTCAGGTTCAATAATTGGCTAGAAGAACTCAGAGAACTCAGAAATGCCGTTGTACTCACAGTTACCACGTATTACAGCAAAAGCGCAAAGACTAAAGTCAACAAAGGGAAGAGGTACACAGGGCAGAGTCCAGGAAGATCAGGAGCACAGCTTCCAGTTCTGCTCTCTCAGCGGAGTCAGGCAGACAGCACTTACTTCTTCCAGCAAAAACGTGTGACAACGTGCAAGGAGTACTGCCAGCCAGGGAAGCTCGTCTGAGCCTTGGGATCCAGACTTTTTAATGGGGTCGGTCACAGCTACCACCCACATAGCTGACCTTAGTCTCCGGCCCCTCCAGAGGTCAAGCTGATACCACGTGGACCCAAATGCCCCCATAAATGACATCATTAACATAGACTATCTGGCATGGCCCAAAGCCCCAGGTAAATATAGACATTCTATTCAGGCCTACAGGTGACCTCCTAGGAGCTGGTCAAGGGTCAAATCCTTTACTACACAGAGGATTAATGAGTTCATGAATGTCATATGTTTAGCGTAGCACCTGACACATACTGAGTGCTCAGTAAATGTTAATTGTTGTTAATTTTAAAAAAGTGAAAAGCAACATATAGAACAAGAGAAAATATTTGGAAACCATATATCTGATAAGAGTTTACTATACGGCATATACAAAGAACTGCTATAATTCAACAACAACAAAAATACAAGCAACCCAATTAAAAAATCGGCAAAGGACTTGAATACATATGTATCCAAAGATAGACAAATGGCCAACAAGCACATGAAAAGATGCTCAACATCATTAGTGGCTAGGGAAATGCAAATCAAAGCTACGATGAGATACCACTTCATACCTACTAGAATGGCCATAATTTTTTAAAAAGTCTTTTATAATTCAAAAAATAACTGTTGGTGAAGGTATGGAGAAATTGGAACCCTTCTGCATGGCTGGTAGGAATGGAAAATGGTGCAGATGCTGTGAAAAGCACTTTGGTGGTTCCTCAAAAAGTTAAACATAGAATATGACCCAGTAATTTCACTCCTAGATATATACTCAAAAGAACTGAAAAGAAGGACTCAAACAGACAGTTGTGTGCCCATGTTCACCGCAGCATTCTTCACAACAGCGAAAAGGTGGAAACAACAAAAGCCTCTATAACAGATAAATGGATAAGCAACATGTGGTTTATACGCACAGAGGAATATCATTCAAGCGTAAAAGGGAATGAAGTTTTGATTCATGCTATGACGTGGATGAACCTTGAGGACACTATGCCAAGTGAAATAAGCCAGACACAAAAGGACAGTGTATGACTCACTCCTGTAAAATATCTAGAATAGGTAAATTCATAGAGACAGAAAGTAAATTGGCGGTGACCAGGGGAGAAAGAGGAGAGAATGGAGATTTTTCTTAAGGGGTACAGAGTTTCTGTTCACAGCAATGGAAGAATTTTGGAAATGGTGGTGACAGTTGTGCAATATTGTGAGTGTAATGAATGCCCCTAAACTGCACATTTTAAAAAAAATGGTTAAAATGGCATATTTTATGTTGTATATATTTTACTACGATTAAAAAGAAAAGTCATGAGGATGTTGGATGAGAATTCTCAGCACTGTTGGTGAAGGGCTGAACTGACTCCTCCAAACACGTGAGCCAGGCCTGCTGAAATTACTGTATCATTGATTTGGTCACTTCCTTTGTGAGAAACAAACAAGCATTAAGGAGAAGGGAAAAAGGACATGGTTATCTGTGCCCTCTCTCATCTTGCTTTGGAAGGGGAGCTATCACACTGTAATTATCAGGAAATGACACTAAAAGGTATGGGGAGATGACTGCACAGCAAGGCTTCCCTTTAAGACGTGTTAATGCTATTTGGTGTTTATCTCTGGTTAAAAATGATGGCTGCATCCACGCATTATGTAGTTAAGCAGAGTCTTACACCACGTGTGGGTCCATATCTGAGGGTGTGGTTATTTTGGGGGCAGCGGTTGGATTCCCCGGTTGGAAGGAAATTCCGTATTGGACAACTGGAGTCCATAGATTCTGAGATTTATTTCTGTGAAGTCTCTAAACTGATATCATTACTATGATCTTATAAAACGATTATGTTTGATCTAGCAATTCCAATGCTAGTTATGCACCCAAGAAACATGACAATGTACATCCATACAAAAATTTTTACATGTGCATGGCAGCTTTATTCCTAATAACCCAAAAGTGGAAACAACCAAATGTCTATCAGCTAATGAATGGATAAACATAATGTGGAATAGCCCTACAATGTAATAGTATTAGTATTATTCATCAGTAAAAAGGAATGACATATTGATACATGGTACAACATTTACGAACTTTGAAAACGTGAAATGAAAGAAGCCAGTCACAAAACACCACATCCTGCATTGACTCTACCCATGGGAAATGTCCAGGACAGGAAAAGTAGTTTAGTGGTTGCCTGGGGCCGGGCCATCAGTGGACGAAGGGTCTGGGGTTTCTTTTTGCAGTAATGAAAATGTTTTAAAAATAGTGATGATCATCGCACAATTCTGTGAATATACTAAAAACCATTGATTTGTGCACTTTGAATGGGAGGATTGTAGGGTATGTGAATTATATCTCAAAAAGCTATTAACACACACACACAAAGTAAAGCAAATTGAAAAGATCTCCGTGGCTGACTGGGTGTGAGGACTGAGGGAAAGTGGGGTTCGTGCCTATTTCCGAATCCGTCCTGCGACGTGTGTAATTCCCTGTGGCTTACCGTGTTCTAGCTTTTTTAAAAATGGTTACTGGAATATCACTCCTAAGATGAACACATGCATCGAATTAAACAAAACACAAAAAAATCTAAATTACAAAAACCTACATGCATTTTAAAAACCAATCATGAGTGGTTTAAATTGCATTTGACAGATAATTTATTTAGAGATGTAGAGAGAAAATTACCCCTCTTGCATTACATTAATTTGTCACAGCTTTATTGAGGTATAATTTGCATATTATGTATTTCACACATTTAAAATGTATAATTCAATCACTGTTAGTGTATTCCACAGTTGTACAACTATCACCACAGTCAACTTTAGAATATTTTATTCACCCCCAAAAGAAACCCCATAGCCTTTAGCAGTCACCCCTCATCCCCCCACCCATTTTCCCACCTCGAGGCAACCACTAATCTCTTTCTGTTTGTATAGTTTGCCTGTTCTGAACATGGCACATGAATGCAATTGTATGTGGTTCTTTGCGATTGACTTCTTTCCTTGGCATAATGTTTTCAAGGTCCATCCACGTTGTAGCCTGTGTCAGAACTTTATCCCTTTTTGTTGATGAATAATACTCTATTGTATGGCTGGACCACATTTTATTTATCCAGGCATCAGTTGATGTGGTGGTCCCCAACCTTTTTGGTACCAGGGTCCAGTTTCATGAAAGACAATTTTCCCATGGATGGGGGCGGAGGGTGCCGGGGGAGCTCTGCAGCCCAGTCCCTAACAGGCCATGGACCCCACCAGTACCTGATGATCACAAAAACCCACATGTGATTGCATTTATGTGAAATGACGGACATTGGGGTTATTCCCACTTCTTGGCTATTATGAATAATGCTGCCATGAACATCCATGTACAAGTTTTGTGTGGACATATGTTTCCAATTTTCTTGGTATGTGCTTAGGAGTGAAATTGCTGGGTCATATGGTAGCTTCCTCTTGAGGAACTGCCAAAGTGTTTTCCAAACTGCCTGCACCATTTCACACTCCCACCGGCAGTGTGTGAGGGTTCCAGTTTCTCTTCATTCTTGCCAACGCTCGTTATCTGTCTTTGTTATCACAGCCATCCTGGTGGGAATGAGGTGGCGTCCCATTTCAGTGATAATTTACATTCTCCTGACGACCAATGGTATTGAGCATTTTTTCATGTGTCCAGTTTTACTTTTGAATTATCTCTCTAACTCCCCTGCACCTGCTTGTTTAGGCCTTGCCGTCTCTTCTCTGGTTTGCAGGCCTCCTAACCGATCTTTCCATATTCCATGCCACTCCCTAAGATGCAATCTCAGACCATGTCACTTTCTGCCTAAAACCTTGAATGGCTCCCTCCTGCCCACAGGACAGAACCTGCACTTCTGAGTGTGGCATTCAAGACCCTTCACAGTCTCTCTCCAAGGTCCAGTGTAGCCATCCTCTGCCTCTGCCCAGGCTGTTCCCTTTGCTTGTACTCCCTTCCCTGAAGTGTCCTCTGGTCAGTGCTCACTTGGCCTTTACAATTTAGCTCGAATGGCATCTTGTGTGAGAAGCCTGCCTAGTATCACCTCCAGAAGAGTCCTCACGCTGCACAACTCCAGGGAACGTCCTTCTCATGTAATCTATGTCAGAGTCACCAAAGTACAGCCCATGTGAGCCACATCCAGCCCACCACTGTTTCTGTACATTGCATGAACTAAGAATGGGATTTTCACATTTTTGAATGGCTGGAAATAATTAACAAGTAGATTCTATACTTGCATAACTGTGGTCCATTTTTCAAAAGTAGAATGCAGCCATGCTTATTTATTTACATACTATCTATTGCTACTTTTGTTAGACAACAGCAGAGTGGAAAAAGCGCAACAGAGGGCTGGGGGTGGTGGCTCACGCCTGTAATCCCAGCACTCTGGGAGGCCGAGGCAGGAGGATGGCTCGAGGTCAGGAGTTCGAGACCAGCCTGAGCAAGAGCGAGACCCCGTCTCTACTAAAAATAGAAATAAATTATCTGGACAGCTAAAAATATATATAGAAAAAAAATTAGCCAGGCATGGTGGCGTATGTCTATAGACCCAGCGACTCGGGAGGCCGAGGCAGAAGGATTGCTTAAGCCCAGGAGTCTGAGGTTGCTGTGAGCTAAGCTGACGCCACAGCACTCTAGCCTGGGCAAAAAGAGCAAGACGCTGTCTCCAAAAAAAAAAAAAAAAGAAGCGCAACAGAGATGGTGTGGCCCACACAAAGCATAAACTACTATCTGGCCCTTTACAGAAGGAGTTTGGCAAATGCTGGTCTACGCGAACGGTGCCCTGGAGTTGTACAGCACACGGTCTGTGTGCGTGTGCACCAGCAGCCCTGCCTGCAGGCTCCCCTGGAACTCTCTTCACACCTCTACCCAGCATTTGTCATCTGCTATAATAATTTGTCTTCTTCCCCTACAGACCTTGTGCTCCAAAGCCTGAGGCGGACAATTCCTGCTCACCTGTGTATGCTCAGCGTATCGCCAGGGCTCTGGCACCAAGAAGGACCTCAGTAAGTGTCTGTGTGACTGCACTGAATCAAATATTTCCTGGATACTGGAGATGAGCCAATAAAACAGGATTAATGTAACTCCTACGGAAAAATGATGGTACTGCTGCTGACAAAATTATAGATCTGTTGTTTCTGACTTTAAAAGCATTCCACACTCCCACATAACTTGTTTGATTTGAACCTCTCTTCTCCCAGAGAAGTGCTAATTGGCATATTTCACTGAAGCAAACTAGAATCACTGTGGTTGGGGAAGATTCTGGAGATGTGTAGCGCCGCCCCTCACCAGCTGGACACAGAGGCAGAACCAGAGTGCAGCCTCCGGAACATGGTTCCCACAGAGGTAGGTTAATGCAAGGGGGATGCATCTGGCATTATCGTGAGATCTTGGTGAAGAGGAAGCCTGAGAAGACTACAATAAGAATTCTGAGGCTGTTACACTCAAGAAACATTTGTGGAATGCAGGGGACGGGCACCAGTCTGAACCCATGCTTTGTGCTGGATACCATGTAAAGGAGGCATCATCTCACTCAGTCCCCAAGAGAATCTCTTCCCATCGAGGGCACAGGCCCAGAGAGGTGATGGCACTTGTCCCCACCTGCCCTGGCAGAGCAGGCCTTCAAGCCCAGGTCTCACTGCCCGCCCCCCGCCTGCACCTGGGTGTCTCCCACGGCACTTGGCCAGTGCTCTCCACAGCTTGCTCTTTCCAGAAGGACGTCCATGGGTCTTTTGCTGTTCTTGGTTTCTCTTTAGTTCTCTGAGATTGATTTATTCCCCTGCAGGGGAGAAGTCCTAACCTCTTAACATGAATTAGAAGGTCCTCCAAGAACTGTCCTGTGTTTCCCTCTTCAGTTTTGTCTTCTTGCAGTCTCCCTTCCTGCCCCCGACAGACCTCCACGCCAGCCAAACAAAACCTAAAGATGACAACTAAGGCTTACGGGGTGCTTCCCACGTGCCAGGCACGGTTCTAAGCAATTACATCTATATGGTTTCATTTGAAATTCCATGAAGGGGCGAGCCACCATGCCGCACACCTGTGATCCTAACACTTTGGGAGGTGAAGGCCGGAGGATCACTCGAGGCCAGGAACTTTAAGCCAGGTGTTTGAGACCAGCCTGAGCAACATATCGAGACTCTGTCTCCACAAAAAAAAGAAAAATTAGCCGGGTGTGGTAGCACATGCTTGTTTCCCAGCTACGAGGAGGCTGAGGCAGGAGGATCACTTGAGCCCAGAAGTTTGAGGTTGCTGTGAGCTATCATGACACCACTACTCTCTAGCCCGTATGACAAAGCAAGACACTGGTCTGAAAATAAAAAATACAATACAATAAAATTCTTTGGAGGAGGTAAAATGATCAGTCCTATTTTATAGATCAAGAAGCTGAACCCAGAGAGATCGAGTAATTTGCCTGAAGTCACACCAGCCAGCAAGTGGTATAGAATTTGAACCCAGGCAGTTTGACTTGAGAAACCATTAACCAATATGTTTCTCACCTCTTACGAATACCATTTCTTTTAGTTTCGTCAGTGGGCCATCCTCCATCTGCCTTCCAGTCTTTGCACGTACAGTTCCCTCTTCCTAGTCCTCTCTTCGCCTTGCCAGACTAACTCTACTCATTCTTCAGCGCTCGGCTAAAATATCAGCTCCTCTGGGAAGCCTTCCTGCATCGCCTGGTCTGTTTGTTGCTCAAGTGTCACTCCACAGCACCCTCTGCTTCCCTCCATAGCACCTGCCACCCTTGCTGGACAGAGCTGTTTACTAACCGGCCTGCCGTCACGGCTGTGGGCCCCATGAAGCCAGGGGACATGTAAACTGTGTCCCTGCTCTGACACTCAACTTGACCCAAACCAGATTGTTTTCCTTTTTTCTTTTCAGCTTAGTTTTTTCTTTTTCTTTCTTTTTATTTTGAAACAGACTCTCACTCTGTCACCCTGGCCAGAGTACAGTGGTGTCATCATAGCTCACGGCAACCTCAAACTCCTGGGCTCAAGCCATCCTTCTCCTGAGTAGCTGGGACTGCAGGTGCACACCACCACACCTGGCTAATTTTTCTATTTTTAGTAGAGATGGGGTCTCACTCTTGCTCAGGCTGGTCTTGAGCTCCTGAGCTCAAGCGATCCTCCCACCTCAGCCTCCCAGAGTGCTAGGATTACAGGTGTGAGCCAACATGCCCAACAATTGTATCTGGCTTTTTTTTTTTTTTTTTGCTTTTTTTAAGTGCAAAGTTAGTCTCTTCAATAAACCAAAGTAGATTCTTAATATGTAGTTGTGGAATGAATGGATTTGGCAATGAACTTCTCCATAAAACCTCCACTATGGGTCAGCCTAGAAAACAAAACTCGAATCAGGTTTGCATGCCACTAGCTGCAAGATCCATGTGCGTGGGGGCAGGGGAGGAGAGGGAGGGAGAGCAGGAACCCTGTATGGCTGGCAGCGCTCACGGGCCTGCTCTCTCCCCCACTCTCATCCATCACCAAGAATTCATTGTATCAAATTTGTATGTTTTCAGCACTGATCTACATTACTGGTCCTCAACTACCACAACAAGCTGACAGCTCCAGGAGCCGGTCCATACAGGCTTTTAGTCAACAACACCATGTCATCAGAGCTGCCAAGCAGCCTGGGTGCTCCTTGAGGCTAATGCCACGTGCAGTAGGTGGCTTTGGACGGAACCGCACATGAGGGGTGAGGAGGTACAGGACAGCATGAATGACACGGCACCATTACTGCAAAAAGGGAGGGGCAAGATATATCCATACAGCTTGTGTTTCCAGAAACAAACAGGACATTGGGTAACAGTGGTTGTCGAGAGACGGCGGGACAGGGATGGGTGGGAGAATTCCTTTATCCTATAGGCCCTTTTGAAATGTTGGGATTTTATTCTTTGTACTATGGGTGTGTGTTGTTTATTTAAAAATAATTGAAATGTTGATTTTTAAAAATGAAAGTAAGTAGCTGAAATAGTTGCAGACTTCCTAACTGGCTCAGGGGTCCCGAGGCTTCGGCCCCAGCCGCTGGCCCTGGGCAGGGGCTGGGAAATGGGACCCAGCAGACTTGCAGCCTTCCCCCTCCTGACGCTGCAGTTCCTTCCTGCGCCTTCCTGGGGTTTCAGGCCCTCCCAGCTTTCCCCAATGACTCACGGAGGGTGTTTCCCAGCACAAGGCAACCCACGCGCCGCCTTCAGCCCAGCCGGCTCGGGACACCACCTTGTCAGGAACCAGTAGGGCGTGAGAGGGCTGGGTGGGACTCTCACTTTCTGTTTTCTTGGGGTTTGGGGGGAGGTGTTTTGTTTTGTTTTGTTTTCACATTTCTGTATTATTTGAATTTTTACAATGTGTATACCTTGCTTTCACAGGCAGAAAAATTTAAAGATATAAATAGTACCTGAAAAACTCCCAGGTGCAGCCGGTCCTCCCAGGGCCAATGCTGTGTCCCCTATAAGAGGCCCAGCCCTTAAGATAAGAAAGAGGGCCGGCGTGTGATTCAGAAGCACTGCCAGGTTAAAACCTGTGCTTTCAGCTGGAGGGAACCACAGAAGGTTTTGAGCTGGGGGGTGCGTGCCTGGTCCCTGCAGTGAGCGCTGTGTTCTTGCATTTCCCCTAGGCTGGCCCCTGGGCATGTGGTGAGCCTCTTGTAAACTTCTTGTAAACATTCCAGGCTTAACTTTTGATTTTTTCCAACTTTATCCTGAATACATGCCTCACCCCCAGTCTTTACATCTGTCTTAGTTTGGGCCGCTAAGACCAAATATCATAGACTGAGTGGCTTATAAACCACAGAAATGTCTTCCTCACAGTCCGAGCTCAGGGTGCCAGCACGGTCCGCTTCTGGTGAGAGCCTTCGTCCGGGCTGCAGACTGCTGGCTTCTCACTGTGTTCTCACGTGGTGGAGAGTGGGCTGGAGTCTCTTTTAGGAGGGCGCCGATCCCACTCATGGAGGCTCTACCTGCCCACGTCTGGATTCCTTCTCCAAGGCCCCACATCCTAATACGGTATCGTCATACTGGGGATTAGGGCTTCAACATGCGAATTTGGGGAGGGATGAACACAAACATTCAGTTCATGGTACCATCTTCCTAGGGCTCAAGCAAGACACTGACGTGTTGTGAGTCTTCCTTCTCTTTCACCACCCGCACACAGTGGATAGCTAGGCCTGTGCATCTCACCTCTGGAACGTACCTGCAGGTCACACTCTTCTCTCCACACACCCAATCCCAGCCCATCTCTCTGCTGGGTCACTGTGACAGCCGCTTTCTGGTCTCCCTGATGTCCCTGTTGCCCCTCTTCAACCCCTCTTGACTTAGCAGCCAGCATGCTCGTGCCCAGACACAAGTCTGCTCATTTGCTTAAACTCTTGGATGGCTCCCAACACCCATAAGATGCAATGGGAACTCTGTAGCGCAGTCCACGGGACTGTCCCCAGAACCATCCCCAGTTCCCCTCCCACTGTTTCCCCGCGTGCCTCCGCATGCCCTCTGCGCAAGGACTTCTATTGGCACTTCACACTCCACATCTCTGCACGCGCTTGTTCCCTTGGGACCCAGATTTCAGCTCCTTTTTCTGTCCCCTTGTGTTCTCCTAAAATTGTATCCACCTGAGCCTGTCTGTAGTTACTTGTAGAAAAATTAAGTATTGGTTCCTCATCAAACCCTCTCCTACTCATTGATCAAACTGATCAGTTCCTCCTAAACCTGATGAATCATCTGGCTGGTATTTTTAAAAAATTAAATCAAATTAAGGTCAGAACTCACCGAACTGGGGGATATGTTTTGATGACTCTCAGAGGATTCTAGGAAACAGTGCCACGCGGAGCGGGGTGCCTTGGTGAGGCACCGGATGAAGCATAGCTTAGAAAGGCAGTTCCAGCCTGACCTCCACTCTCTGACGGCCAGCCACCCGCTACTCCTGCGGGCCCCGTGCTGGGCAGTGGGAGAGGCATTCTTCCTGAGGCGTCTGCTCATTCTGATCAGCAGCCCTCATGATTAGAAGTGTATAGGGCTAGGAAACTAGTAATGCTAACTAACTAACTCTCAAAACATCACGTCTACCACCCCACCTTCTCTGAACCAGCTAATTTCGTTAGCCATAAAGAAATTCTTTTTTTTTTTTGAGACAGAGTCTCACTCTGTTGTCCGGGCTAGAGTGAGTGCCATGGCGTCAGCCTAGCTCACAGCAACCTCAAACTCCTGGGCTTAAGCGATCCTACTGCCTCAGCCTCCCGAGTGGCTGGGACTACAGACATGTGCCACCATGCCCGGCTAATTTTTTGTATATATATATTTTAGTTGTCCATATAATTTCTCTCTATTTTTAGTAGAGATGGGGTCTCACTCTTGCTCAGGCTAGTCTCGAACTCCTGACCTCGAGCGATCCACCCGCCTCGGCCTCCCAGAGTGCTAGGATTACAGGCGTGAGCCACCGCGCCCGGCCCATAAATAAATTCTTAAGCCATGTATTCCCTAATCCAACTCTTGCATCAATTCATGAACAAATGCACGCCTTGCTGAGTGCTAAGGAGCCTGCATTGGAAGATGGGTGGTCACAGACTGTTTTGGTATACCCTTTGGGGGTGGGTAATTTTCTGAGCCGGGCCAAGTTGCTTTGGTTGCTAAGTACCAATCCATTTTTAGTGGGAAAATTGGCCAAGGCAAGGATTGTGCAATTGTGTCCTCGACTTGACTGAGGAACACCACCGGCAGAGACTGCATAGCTTGCTGGGGCAGTCACGTGTGTAGACACGCATCTGTAATTAGAGTTCAGGAGGTGAGAGGGACGTCGCAGAACTCTTGCCTGAGTGCCAAGGAAGAGGCAGAACTAGAGAGAATAGACTCTGTGTTAGCTCAAGTGCAGAACCCACTTCCTGGAGGTCCCCACCCTTGAGCTCTGAAACCACCTCGCTGTGGATTAAGGGATGGATGAGACAGCATTGCTGAGGGAGGAGAATGCCTGCAGCTCTTGGCAGCCTCTTTCTGAGTGTTGCTCAAGTGAGCACACCATAACCCTCGGCCTCCTTCTGAACTGCTTTTGCACGTCAGGTAATTGGCTTGTGGGGCAGCCTCCCTGGCTCACCAAAGGGACTGATGAGCCCTCTCTCTCTCTGCAGGGAGTGCAGCCTCTGGGTTTGAGTCCACTGGGGAAGAATGTGTGTGTGAGGTCAGCTTAGAGTATTCTAGGCCATCTCAAAGGTCTCTCTTGACAGAGGTCTTATAAACTCCATTTAACAAACAGGTTTGTCTATTTGTTTTTGTTAAAAGAAAGACAGAAGGAGAGAAAGAAAAAAAGCTCTTACTTTTTCCTCCTAGGATTATAAGAACTGTAGCCCCAATCTTAAAGGACTTCAAATGCAAAATTTAAAAGTTAGATATTAAATAAAGGTGTGTAGAGTTTAGACCCTATAAACATGGAAGTTTCTCCAGCTCTAACATTTTAAAATTCTATGAATCTCAGCCTTGTGCCAGTCGAATATGTTCAGTAAAGCAGAATGAAGTCGGACTTCAGAAATCACCAAAATGAAAAGACTGAAGCTGTGACTCTGCCAAAGCGACGTTGGGCAGCAGGCAGGCGGTGAAGGCCCGCGGGGAACCCTCCTTCGGTGAACACAGGCGTCCAGCAGCGCCTCCCAGGTCGGCAAAGGGCGTGGGTGTCCTGGGCAGTTCCTGGGCGCTCACCGCGGCCTCCGCCCTGTTCCCTTTCTCCTCCGCAGTCGCCTTCCCTTCCTCGTGCTGCCGGTCCTCGGACGCTTGGCCATTCTTCCAGCTGTCACCCGTGGATGGCCTTCCTTCTCCAGTTAGCCCCTGACCCCCCACAGCCCCGCGCACACACACACCCATAATCAGTTAGTCCACACTTCTCGGGGACTCAGGACCCCTCCGACTCCAAGGCACGTGTCCCCCCCTCAGCCCCCTGCCCGTCTGTGCGACTCCGCCTCCCCACCTGCTCCCGGTGTTCAGCGCCGCCTTCTCCCTTGAGCTGTGCCCCCGTGAGTCCCCACGTGTGCCTCACCTCCGCTTCCATTCGGAGAAGTGTGCGCAGGTCACCTCCCTGGTGAGATGGCAGAGTCCTTAAGGTAGGGGACAGAGCTCATAGGTGAGTCTAGTCCCCAGGGGACTTAGGACAGGCAGGAAAACAATATATTTTTTTAAATGAGTGAATGGATTTTTAAGTAACTTCTCTTTGTTCTTTTTTCAGTCTAATGATTGATTCCCCCCTGGCAGAACAAAAAAAACGAACCTCTTTATAAAATAGGGGGAGGAAGAGACCAATGTGTGAAATGTTTACCAGGCCCTGAAATTTTCTTTCCTTTTATTTGCTATCAGAACTTATTTTTGCCATTATGATGAATTATATTTTACTGTTAGTATTTAAAAGTCTTTTCATTACGAAGTCGCACAGCTAATTGTAAACAAACGACAGCGACATACAAGCGTGTGTCCTGGGAGCAGAACCCCCGCCCCAGGCTGCTCTGTCAGGAGCATGAAAGAAAAGCCCAGGGCACGGAGGGGCAGCGATGTCACCCAACACCAATGCACCGAAAGACAGTTTGAGGCACCCGATAAGCCTCACCCTATTTCTTTTCTTTTCTCTCTTTTTTTTTTCTTTTTTTGAAGATGTTGCAAAATTGGCAACATCTTTGTATGGCAAAGCTTGTAAACATTGCAATGCTTTTGAGGCTCTTTTGTGCCACTGTATAGTGTTATGACAACTTCTATTATTTAATTTATTTATTTAGAGACAGGGTCCTGCTGGTCTTGAGCCCAGGCTGGTCTTGAACTCCTGGGCTCAAGCCATCCTCCCACCTCAGCCTCCCAAGTAGCTAGGACTACAGGCACGTGCCTCCATGCTTGGCTGACAGCTTCTGAAGAAACTTCCTGGAATTTTATATCCCAGAAATAGCATAGACTTCTGGGTCACTGTACCTCTGTGCTGTCCCTGGGTGCTGGAGCATAAGTGAAAGGAAGCTGCATCCCCTGAAGCAAACTTGGCTGTGGCTGTCAACAACTGTGAAAGGGGCCGGCGAGGTGGCTCACGCCTGTAATCCTAGCACTCTGGGAGGCCGAGGCAGAAGGATCGTTTGAGCTCAGGAGTTCGAGACCAGCCTGAGCAAGAGCGAGACCCCATCTCTACTAAAAATAGAAAGAAATTATATGGACAGCTAAAAATATATATAGAAAAAATTAGCCGGGCATGGTGGTGCATGCCTGTAGTCCCAGCTACTCGGGAGGCTGAGACAGGAGGATCACTTAAGCCGAGGAGTCTGAGGTTTCTGTGAGCTAGGCTAACGCCACGGCACTCACTCTAGCCTGGGCAACAGAGTGAGACTCTGCCTCAAAAAAAAAAAAAAAAAAATTAAAAAAAAAAAAAAAAAAAAAGAACTGTGAAAGGTTTGGGACTGTACCTTACTTGCAAACTAACTAGTCATCCTGCCACAATTTGGTAGATGCCAGCAGATGTGAGACTCCTGGGTCAGAGACAGGATTCTGTTACTCACAGCGGTAGCAACAGCAGAGTGTTAACGTGGCTGGTTCTCCAAGCCCCAGTTCCCACAGGGTTATCTGAAGAGGGCACTGCCGGGTCGCATTACGGAGGAGGAGCCCTGAGCCTGAGGGACCCAGATCTTTACACTTTCTCTCTCTTCCAAAGCTGGTAAGACTTGGTCTTTGTTCTGGAGGGAGGCACCATCTTTATCTTCATTTTTTTCTTTTTCACTCCCCCCCAACAAAATCATCTTTATCTTCAAAGGCTGCTCTTTATACAAATATCTTGAAAAGAGTCTGGAACCAAGGCAGTTAGTACCTCTGTGCTATTAGGAGACCCAGGGAGAGCTCTCTCCCAAAAGCAGGATTCTACTTCTGCTGATGCTTTGGGTTAATCGACGAGGGTCAGAAACAGTAAATGGGAGCAAATTTAAGCCAATCATGTGTGCTTCTTGGTGGGGTAGTCAGAAAATAAATTAATAGATAAACTAAAAGTCCTCTTTGAAGAGGTGACAAATAAAGTGAGGTCAGATTATTCAGTCATGTGAACATCAGGGGTAAGAGGTAGACAAGGGTCAGACAGGTAGAGCAGAAGTTCGGATTTTATTCTAGCGTGGTAAGAATTCACTGGAAGGCTTAAGGCAGGGTTTCGGTTTACATGAAAAAAATGGAAATATAACTGCTTAAAGGGACACATCCTTGTTCTAGGGTCCAAGAGGAGTCTCATCCCTGAGTAACTGGAACGTTCAGCCAAAGTAAGCGAAGAACCTAGTTTCTAGAGAGTTTTCTAGTTTCTAGAGGCAGAAGCAGATGATGTCACTGCATTCACAGAATGGGCATTCGGAAAGCGACCTTGGAACGGAATGAGTTGAGCCGACATTACATTCTCAGCTCCTGGAGTGTGGGGTTCTTCATGGCTGATCCTGTCTGGATGATGGGGCGTGCACAGTCCTGGGGGAAGACCCTTTGCTTCAATATATGAGACTGGGCTCCTATCTGAACCTACTCGTGCAGCTTCTGACAAGTCACTTAACCTCTCCAGGTCAGTTCCATCCTCTGGGAAGTGGGGATAACAAGGGTGACTATTTCACAGAGTTGTAAGGAGCTCACAGGCGCATGGGAGTTACTTAGCGCAGTGCCTGGCCCAAGACAAGGATTCAACCATGTTTTCAGTCAAGGGGTGGAGGGGCCTAAGGAACAAGGTTGCTGGAGAGCAGAGACTGTGAAATGTCAGTACCAGATGGAGACTCTGAAGGCCTCAGGGCTTCAGCTGCTGTTTCCAGCAGGTGTGTCGGAGTCAGTGACTTATAACTGAAAGTGCTAAAGAGCTAGGGCCATAGGAAGGCAGAGTGGCAGAAGGAGATGGACTTTGGACCCAGACAGACCTTAGCGTGAAGGCCGGCTATGTGACCGCCTATTGGCAATGACCTTGGTTGGGCAAGTCCCATTTCCTGAACGCTCTTTCCTCATTTATGAAATGGGGAAAACAATATATACCTGCTAGGTTGTGAGGATCAAGTGAGTTAGGACTGGCACGTGGTAGATGTCCAGTAAGTGTTAGTCTTCCTGGAGCTTTCTTTCAGTTGTTGGCAACGTTTGCCTGCGCACACAGAGTCAGGGTGTGCTGGGCCAATACCTTCACTTCACAGAAAGGTTCCTGACTTTTCCAGCTCCCAGGCCATGGCTTGGGAGCCGCTGTGACCCAGTTTCCCTGAGATGGAGGGGAGACCATTTGCAGTCCTCACCTAGGGGAGGAGTTGGAGAAACCTAACTCTGCTGGGAGTTTTGTCAGCTTCCCAGCAGGGCCTGCATTGTTAGTTTAATGGACTCTATTGTTGGGGGTAGGGGACGTCCCAGCCAGGGAGCAGAAAGGGACAGTATTTATTTGTTTTTTCCTTTCACTGCCTGAGTTTCACAAATGCGCATCTTTATATTGACTTTGAGGCCCTGTGTGTCAGGAGATCTATGCTTGCCCATCCCTGTTGTCATAACAACAAGGTCCTGAAGGGTGCCAGGTACACAATGTCCTGCCTTGTTCCTTGATACTCAGGGGAAAAAAATGTGACCACTCAGATTTCATACTCTTTCCAAGAAAAAAAAAATACTGTAATTAACAGAGTTTAAAAAAATCACACAAAAATTATTTGAAAGCTGCTGAATTAAAGACTTGCTTAACAACATGCCTGCCTACCCTGGGCTTTTGCTTCAAGCCCCAGCCCCGGGCACTCTCTCTCATGGCCTTCCGGTCTTTCAGTACTCAGTAAGCTGGCAAAGGATTTCTTGAAATCTGACAGACCTGCCTGCAATTCATTCTCTGATCCTCCCCTCCCCCAGCCCCTGGTACCCGGTGTCCAGGTTCAGCAGCGAGGGCTTAGTTCCTCACTGCATGAATGTCTCCTTCTCTTGGGCCCAGCATCTTGCAGGGGATTGAACACCCCAAATCTACTTTCACGTAAATATCCTGTGCTTTTCCACTAAATTTTATTCTATCAGGCGAGGATGAACAGACTAATTAAGAGAAGGAAACACTTAAACTGGGCAGAGGAACCCAACATTTTTTCCCTTAGTGTTTAGAAAACTGTTTTGGTTGACATATTCAGCCAGCAAGAACGAGAGGAACAAGGAATTATCTTCAAATAGGAGCCTTTTAAAATTCTGGAATCTCTTCAAGCTATCCCCAACACAATGACCTCTGGTTTTCTATCTCTAATCTGTTTTCATCCTATGACTTCCCTTCAAGGACTCCAAAAACTGTGAACTCAAAGCCACAAGAAATGAATACGTACTCTAAGGGCGCTGACCGGGATAACATGAAGGACATTTCTCGGGAGGTGTGTGAAGGTGCTAGACAGGTAGTTGTCCCCACACATGGCCCTGGTCACACAGTTGCTTCCTAAACATCCCTGCTTTAACCCCAGCCACAGCACAAACAAAACAGACACGTTTTGCACACCACCAATCAGTCTGAGAGAACCTTTTGGACTCTGCAGTTCCGTCCTATGCCCTTCTATTCCCCACCATGCCTGCCTGCCTTCTTTTCTTCACCGAAAACTCCTCAGGCACCTTTGCCATCTGCAGTGCGGACACCAAACACAGAGAAGTCACAGTCCCTATGCAATTTAGTCATGGCACAAGGCATGTAGACACTTAACAGAGGACACAAATGAGGGAATGCTAGCCAAACTGAGTTCCTCGTGCCTGTCTAAAAGTAGAGGGAAGTTAGTGTTAGGTCTGTTGCAAAGAAACAGGGAAGAGTTTCTGCAGGGTCTTCTTTGGATCGGCTCTGGAAAGAAATGAGGATGTGGACTGGCAGAAAGATGGCCTTCCTGGCAAGGTAGGCAACAACATATGAAGGAAGGAATACTAAAGTGAGAGGAGAATTTGGGGTACATCCAAGCTGTTTTAAAATGGAGTCTGCATTTGGGGATTAGAGTGGTCCGAGGTTTTAAAAGAGCGTTTTCTGATGCTAAAAGCGCATGATTGGTCTGTGATCCTATGGTGGGTCAGGAATACAGATGTGTCGGGCCTTTGTTCCTGGTGTGTGTGACAACCTTCTGCACCCCAGTGGGATTATGTCAGTGGGACTGGACCTTGGCGTGTTCCCTTTCCTCTGCCTAGAACTCATTTCCTCTAAATCCAGCTCTGTTCAGTGGAACCTTCTGGGATGATGGAAATGCTCTATCAACCTGTGCTGTCCAATACAGTAACCACCAGCCAACTGTGAATACTGCATACTTGAAATGTGGCTAGTGTGACTACGGAATGAATTTTTAATTGCATTTAAGTTTAATTTATTGAAATTTATATAGTCACAGGTGGCTAGTGGCCCCTGTATTGGGTAGCATGGCTCATGGCCTACTGCTTTGCAGTGTTCACGTCTCAGCTTTCAATCACCTTCTCAGAGGTGGCAGCCTGGGGTGGGCAGAAGAATGACCCCCAAAGATGTCCACATCTTAATCCCTGGAACCTGTAAATATGTTATCTTACATGGCAAAAGGGGATTAAGGTTGCAGATGGTATTAAATTGCTAATCAGCTGACCTTAAAATGGGGTGGTTATCCTGGATTTTCTGTATGGGCTCAGTATAATCTTATAAGTTCTTAAAAGTAGAAAAAGGCAAGGCACAGTGGCTCACGCCTGTACTCCCAGCACTTTGGGAGGCTGAGGTGGGAGGATGGCTTGAGGCCAGGAGTTTGAGACCAGCCTGGGCAACATAACAAGACCCTCCCCCTAAAATAAATAAATTAATTAAATAAAACAAAATTAGCCATGCATGCTGGTGCTCACCTGTAGTCCTAGCTATTTAGGAGGCTGAGGCAGGAAGATCGCTTGTGCTTAGGAGTTGGAGGCTGCAGTGAGCTATGATTGCACCACTGCACTCCAGCCTGGGTGAGAGAGCCAGACCCTGGGGGAGGAGGGAAAGGGTGAGAGCCATCTCATATCCTTATAGAACTCAAGCAGGCAAGATATAAATAAACACCATTACAGATATATTTGAAAAAAAAAAAAAACACAGATGTATAAGAAAATGGTCTGGGAGAAAATTCCCTGAAAAGCCTACAAAAGTTGTGTTGGGGCATGGGATTAAAAAAAAAGAGTAGAACAAGAAGTAGGTAGAGAAGTAGTATGGGCTGGAGATGAGATGGATGGAAAAGGAGGAAAGACTGGAAGTGGGAGAGGGAATCACCCGCCACTGCTGGCTCGGGAGTTGGAGGCGGAGCCGCCAGTCAGGCAGTGCAAGTGGCCTGGGCGAGGGGCAGGGCCCTCAGCTCGGGTGTGAGGTCCTGGGAACCTCCGTGCTGCAGCCGCAGGGACTGAACTGTGCCACAGCTGGAATGAGTGCGGGAGGGACGCTCCCGGGAGCCTCCACAAAGGAACACAGTCTGCCACCACCTCGATTTTCGTCCTGTAGGACAGGCGCTAGACTTCTGACGAACTATACGATAATAAATTTGTGTATTGTAAATTGTGTATACAATAAATACACTTTTTAAGCCAAGTTTGTAGTAATTTGTTTCAGCAGCAATAGGGAACTAATATACCACCTAGACCAGCTCTGGCCGTCCTCAGGCAGTGCCCTTAAGAAGTGAGGAGTCTAAGTGTCCAAGGAGAAGTGTCCACCTGGGGGCTCCTTCTAGATCGCGGCTCAGCAACCTGGGCCCCTGGGATCCCTGTTCACGGCCTGGGCCTGCTCTCAGGGCCCAGGTGCACCTCCTGCCTCGTTCTGCCTCCAGCAGGTGGACAGGCCTCGGGCGAACACCCCCTTAGCCCCAATGGGAAACTCAACAAGGGACATCGGTTTGGGGGTGGTGGTGAGGCCAGAGCTGGGACACTGGGCGTCAGTGCCAGAAGGAGGGCTAAGGTTTGGGCTGGCCCTGGCCTTCTCAGTGCTGCCAGGTTCCAGATGGACCTCTGGGAAGTCTGAGGATTTTAGATTCAAACCTGATCTCCCAGGTCTTTATGAGGATGCTATTTGCCAAGGTAGGAGAATAGAACGTATTTTCTGTAGTAGTCTATTGGCTTCATTTGTACTTTCAAAATATTTAGGCCTGGGTCCAGGCCTCCATCTGTGCTCTTTTGGGCCCTCACAGTGTTGGGGACAGACCTGTTGCTTACTCCCTCCCTGCGGTCTTACTCCTGCAGTCAGTCTCCTCAGCACCTTGTTTTATTTTCTCCAAAACACTTACTGTTGCCTGAGATTATCTTATTTATATGCTTACTTATATCATCACCACCTTTCCCCGTTAAAATGTAAACTCCGGAGAACAGAGCTGTCTTACTCAATGCTGCTAGCCAGGGCCTAGACAAAGTAGGTGCTGAATTGTATTTGCTGGATAAATGGGTGAGCAAATGCAAAGGAGTCCCTGAGGTCTCTTTAGGTTTTAAATTTCCAGGAAAAGGGGAAGCCCTAGTGGTTCCCGGCCAGGAGCCATTGATGTATATCAAGATATCCCAAAACTTATCAGATTACATAACAACACACATTTATTATCTCACAGTTTCGGTGGGTCAGGAATTTGAGAGTGGCTTAGCTGGGAGTTTCTGGGTAGGGTCTTATAAGGTTGTGGTCAAACTGTCAGCCAGCCCTGCAGTCACCTGAAGGCTCGACTTGGGCAGGAGGATCCACTTCCAAGATGGCACACGCATGGCTGCTGGCAGGAGGCCTCAGTTCCTTGCTGGCTGTTGGTGACAGGCCTTGGTTGCTCACCACATGGACTCCTCTGTAGGGTAACGGGATGGCAAGGGGGGCTGGATCCCCTAGGGCGAGTCACCCAAAAGAGAGAGAGATTGAGAAAAGGAGGAGGAAGCCACATGCCTTTTTTTCAACTGCCTCAAAAGTGACACACCATCACTTTTGTGTTATTTTATTTGTTAGAAGTGAGTCACTAAGTCCAAACCACACTCAAAGGCCAAGGAATTAAGCTCCACTGTTTGAAGGGAGAAGTTTTTAAGGAATTTGTGGGCATATTTTAAATGGTCCCACAGATCAAGATGATCAGCACCCAGCTCTTTTTACCACCACCTCCTGCTACCCTGGGACTTGGAGCTTTGAGTCTTCCACCATTCTCTCACTCTACCTTGCCTCTCCCATTTTCTCTGGCCCTGGGAGCACACAGATCCCAGCATTCTTAAAAGTTCCTCTTGCCTCCTAGTTGTCCCTCTGGTTCTGTGATCTGCTCCCCTTGGGAACTCGTCCTCTGCGGACTCTGCATCCTCCTTAATCTCCCAGAACACAGAGATTCCTTGAGGCCCTTTCCTTGCTCCATACGCTCTTGCCCTTGAAAATCTCATTGACTCCTATAATTTTTTTTAAGTTAACAATTTTTATTAATCTTGGATGTTTCAAACTCACGCATGGATTTCAGGTTTAGGTTTGGGATTATTACTTTTCTTTACAGTCCTCTCTGTCAGGTAATCTCCAGCCATATTTCTTCCAAGCCAAGCTTTTTCCAATTATATAAAATATTGTTAATTTTTTTAATTACCTTTTTTTTAATTTCAAAATACTAAGGGATGGCTCCTATGATTTTAACCACCCCCGAAGGAAGATGATACCCCAAAGATTACTATTTTCTCAAGTCCCATCCCCAAATTTCCTCCTTCCTGCTACACTTCTCCATCGGATACCCCAGAGACCACTCAGCATGTCACGTCTAAATTTAACCCTCCCTCAATCTGCTCACCATTCCCTGGTCTCTGAGCTCCGAAACCTTGGGCACTCGGACCCTTTCTCCCCTCTCCCTTACTTCAAATATCCATTTCGCCAGTGAGCCCTTTGGATTTTATCACCACCAGTTTCACTAATCTACTCTGAGTCTCCTAATAGTTCTTTCTGTCTCCAGGGCACCGTCCACCCTTCCTGCTTAACACGTCCAGATCCATCCTATTATAGCCAGGCTGAGTCTGTTATCCTCCCTGCTCAGAAACTTTCAGTGGCTCCTCCTGGAGACAGACTCAGGAATGGACTTTTCAGCTTGGCACCCCAGGGCTCAGTGTGTGAGACGATGGTGGTTTAATGTCTAAACTGCAACTGGCTTGAAATCCCAAGACCTGAAATGAAATCTTGGGTGTGTCCCTTGCTATCAGTGTGACCCCAGGCAAGTTGCTTCATCTCTATGAGTCTCTGTTTTCCTATTTCCAAAAGGGCATTATCTCCAATCAAATGTCTTGAGGATGGAATGAGATAACACATGTAAAGCACATATCCGTGTTCACATGAAGCTCTGAACTACATTGTGGCTGCTATCACTATTATCCCATATTAAGGTGCTTAGCAGAAAGTGCCTGCTGCTAAGGTACTCAACAAATCAGTGCTTTCCCACAGTGTTACTTGTGTGTGTTCCTCTGGGATTACTTGTATTTTAAAGTTATTTTTCCAGGACCTTTTCATTTATGATAAATGACAGGATTTCCAAATGCACATGCTAATATATTTGCTCTATATCCTAGGTTGGCAGACTTTTCTGTAAAGGGCCAGATGGTAACTATGCCAGCCGCGGCAGGCCACACGGCCTGCGACACACCGTTCAGCTCTGCTGTCAGCAGCCAGACGATACACAAGTGAATGCGCACAGCTGTGTCCCAGCAAAACTTCATTAATGAACACTAAAATTTGAATTTCATATACTTTTCATGTGTCATGAAATACTATTCTTCTGATTTTTTCAAATCATTTAAAAATGTAAAGCTCTTTGTAGCTGGTAGGCCATATGAAAGCATATGGTGGCTGAATTTCGCCAGTGGGACCATTTGCTGATCCCTACTATCAAGTGTTGTTGCAATTTAAATATAAAACAGTGAATTGATTTGAGAAGAATATGAAGTAGAGTACAGGTGATTTATGGGTCTCTATAACATTATTCTGTGCCCGTGTGTGTATGTGGTATCTGTAGAATATTCTAAAATATTTTTTTTATTTTTTTGAGACAGAGTCTCACTCTGTTGCCCGGGCTAGAGTGCTGTGGTGTCAGCCTAGCTCACAGCAACCTCAAACTCCTGGGCTCAAGAAATCCTTCTGCCTCAGCCTCCCGAGTAGCTGGGACTACAGGCATGCACCACCATGCCCAGCTAATTATATATATATATATATATATATATTTAGTTGTCCATATAATTTCTTTCTATTTTTAGTAGAGACGGGGTCTCACTCTTGCTCAGGCTGGTCTCAAACTCCTGAGCTCAAACGATCCTCCCCCCTCGGCCTCCCAGAGTGCTGGGATCACAGGCGTGAGCCACCGCGCCCGGCCCTGCAGAATGTTCTGACAGTGGTACAACAATAACCTAAGTTCGGGCAAACCAGCAATAATGTTCACTGTGCATAAACCTCTACAGTCTGGTCCAGCCCAGCTGTCCAGCTGTGTCTCCTGGGGCCCAAACTGGCTTCTCTCTCCCCCACAGGGCTTCACATTCCCTCGTTCCTTGCTCTACAGTATTCCCTCCCATCACACTCAGCACATCCTTCAAGGGCCACATTAACTGCCACCCCTGTTAAAAACTTTCCAGCGATTCTTCCTTACTGCTCACAGATGCTCTTTCTTCTCTGTCCCTTTTCCTCGTGCCCTGTCCTCTCATTTGGTGCCTTTTTGGCCCTCCATAAATGCACTCATATTATACCTATCTGGTCATTTATCTTACTTAAAACTAAGCTTCTTGAGGTCTGAGGCCTCATGTCACTCAGAATCCCACAGTGCCTAGCACATAGTAAGCGCTCAGAAAGCAGCTCTCACATTTTATTTCCTGGAATCAAAAGTGGGCTTTCTGCTATTCTGGCCACTGTGTAACTGGCGTAATGGAGTAGGGTGAGATCAGCTAGTTGAAATTGCCGTTAATGGAGCAGATCTGGAAGGAGGGGGAGCCCAGCTGGGGGAGAATCTGGTTTGGTTCTCCAGGTGGCATGGCTGATCTATCTTGGTTATACTTTCTGCAGGAAGCAGGTCTGATCAGAGAGAAAAGTAGGGCTTCCTAGAGCCCACGCACAGGAGAGGCTGAGCAAAGAACACGGTGAAATTCAACTGCTGATTCTCTCTGGGCCTCAGGAGAGCAGGGTTCTGAGAAAGGCCTCACGATACGCATCGCGCCCCAGTTCCACGGAGAGAATCAGGCGCTGACGCAGCTGGCAACAGGCCTTAAACACTAGCCCCATCTCGCAGGTTTGGTACAGACTGGCTTTGTCATTTTCTCTGAGGGAATCACTGCCATGTCTCTCCCAGGCTCAAAGCAGCTCCCCCTGCCCCATCTAAGCCCTGATGAGATGGCAGTTTAAACGGCTCCGATTCCCAGGTTTCCTTGGGTAAGGAGGACTGATTAGCAACGGTGGCCCATATAACCTCAGTGGTACAGACACTGGTTTCCAAAGCCAGCGGAAGTCTTGCCAAATTAAAGGATGTCAGGATGAGATACTTGGAATATCAGTTTCCTTCTCTGGCAGCAGAGAGGATTAATTAAATGCTTGTGAAGTGCTTCGAAAATTTAAGCTGTTAAGAATTATTGTTCTGTGTAATAAGGAAAAAATAGAATTCTTGGCTCATTAAAGCCGTGATGTTGTAAGCCTGAGGACTATTTTCAGAACATCTTTGAGAGCTACATTTTTATAAAGAGAAAGAAAGAAAGAGAAAAATGTGTCTGTGAATACATACATACAGTACACATACTGGAAAGTTTGTTGAAATACTGTGTTTCTCTTGAGTGAGAAATGGACTGGGAGAAGCTATTTCTTATTGACTACCAAAGTGTCAGTTATTAAGAATCAGGCCAGGTGCTGTGACTCACGCCTGTAATCCTAGCACTCTGGGAGGCCGAGATGGGAGGATCGCTTGAGGTCAGGAGTTTGAGACCAGCTTGAGCAAGAGCAAGACCCCGTCTCTACTAAAAAAAAATAAATAAATAAAAAAATAAAAAGAAATTAGCTGGACAACTAAAAATATATAGAAAAAATTAGCCAGGCATGGTGGCGCATGCCTGTAGTCCCAGCTACTCGGGAGGCTGAGGCAGGAGGATCGCTTGAGCCCAGGAGTTTGAGGTTGCTGTGAGCTAGGCTGACGCCACGGCACTCACTCTAGCCTGGGCAACATAGTGAAACTCTGTGCCCCTCCAAAAAAAAGAAAGAAAGAAAGAAAAGAAAAAAGAAAGATAAAGAATGAACAGGCCGGGCGCAGTGGCTCACGCCTGTAATCCTAGCACTCTGGAAGGCGGAGGTGGGAGCATTGTTTGAGTTCAGGAGTTCGAGACCAGCCTGAGCAAGAGCGAGACCCCACCTCTACTAAAAATAGAAAGAAATTATATGGACAGCTAAAAATATATATAGAAAAAATTAGCCATGCATGGTGGCGCATGCCTGCAGTCCCAGCTACTTGGGAGGCTGAGTCAAAAGGATTGCTTGAGCCCAGGAGTTTGAGGTTGCTGTGAGCGAGGCTGACGCCACGGCATTCTAGCCAGAGCAACAGAGCGAGACTCTGTCTCAAAAAAAAAAAAAAAAAAAGAATCAGTTGCTTAACTGTGTAGGGACAGTTTCACTAAAATACTAGCAGACATGCATTTGCTTTCTTTTCAATAGGATCGAGGGTCTAAAAGACAGTGAGGTTGTGTGCATGTAAACATGGAGTTCAGTGAGTTTTGATGGCCTCTTCTGTCTTAATAAAGCTAAAAGATGCAGACAGACACTTGAGCCTCCACTTTGTTGACAGATTTACCCGGGGACATTTTTGCTTTATTTCCAAATGTTCTGTGATATTTGAAAGTGTGCCATCCACAGTGACCCTCACCTCTCTCAACCCACATCGCCTGAGGACTTACACTTTCTTTCGTGTCTGTCTGGACTAGTTTCCTGTTACTGCTGTAACAAAGTACTGCAGATTTAGTGGCTTAAAACAACATAACTTATTATATTACAGTTCTGGAGCTCCGAAGTCTAAAACCAGCCTTGTAGGGCTAACGTTCAAGGTGTCAGCAGGGCAGGCTCCTGGATATTCCAGGGAGGAATCTGTTTCCTTGCCTTTTCCTCTTTCTAGAGGCTGCCTGTATTCCTGGGCTCGTGTCCCCTTCCTGATCTTGCTGAACTCTGTTTTAGTTGTCACATCTCCTTTGATTTCTCTGACGCTCCTGCCTCCCTCTGTCCCTTATAAAGACCCTTGTGATTACGTTGGGCCCACTGAGACAGTTCAGGATAATATCTTCATCTCAAGATCTTTAACTCAATCACATCTACAAAATCCATTTGCCATGTCAGGTAACTTATTCTCAGGCCCTGGGGATTAGGTTGTGGACATTTTGGGACGGGGGCATTATCATATATTTTCCAGCCCTCTTCTCTTTTATTCTGTCTACTCAAGCTGTCCAGTGCAGTTAATATCTGCCCCACTCCCACCTGGGCCCTATTCTAAATGTTTTATGTGTACTAACTCATTTAATCTTCACAACCAGCCTGTGAATCTGTTACTATAGGTGAGGAAACTGAGACAGGAAGTGTTAAATGACTTGCCTAGGGTGGCTAATTTTGTAGTCAAGCCTAGAGCTTACAGCTCTGAACCTGCATTCTTATTCAAAGATCACGCTGACTTTGCCTCTGCCCTTGAAGACTTTTTATTGTCCTTATTTTTAATTATAAAAGTAACAGAATGTATGTGGTTAAAAATAATTCGAATAAAATCATTCTCCTTTTCCTCCACTCTGTCTCCACCTAGATCCCCTCCCTAGCACCCTTGGCCAGAAACAACCCTTTTAGCCATTGCAGATTTAGTATTTCCGGTGGTCACCGCCGTACTCTGTATAATACTTATACGTTGATTTTTAAATTAACATAGTGAGCTGTAGGTAGTTGTTCAGATAATGTAAAATATATTTTTATTCATGCTTCTAAAATTATTAAAATGAAAAACCCAAATTTAAAAATTCTCATAAAGGACTTGAAGGCACTAGAGAATTCATGTGTAAACGCTCATAGATCAGTGTTCCTTAAGTGGAAGACATGGGCACTGAGCAGAGAGCACACACTGTAGAGCCAGGCCTGGATGTTAGCTTCCACGCCGCTGTTTCTCAGTATGCGCCCTTGGGAAACTCACTTATCCTTTCCATCAGCTTCTGTAAAATGGGATACCAATGCTCACCTCATCTATTTGTTAGTATTAAATTAACTAACCTGTAAACTTGAGCGTGTGTTAGGAGTTCAATAAATGCTAGTTTCTTCAAGATACTTTGGAAAAAAGGGCACATACATCCCAACGGTGAATGAAAACATGTAAAAGAGTTCAGCCCCATGGATAAAAAAAAAAATTTAAAAAAGCTTGCAAAAAAGGCCGGGCGCGGTGGCTCACGCCTGTAATCCTAGCACTCTGGGAGGCCGAGGCGGGTGGATCGCTCAAGGTCAGGAGTTCGAGACCAGCCTGAGCAAGAGCGAGACCCCGTCTTTACTAAAAATAGAAAGAAATTATCTGGCCAACTAAAATATATATAGAAAAAATTAGGTGGGCATGGTGGCGCATGCCTGTAGTCCCAGCTACTCAGGAGGCTGAGGCAGTAGGATTGCTTAAGCCCAGGAGTTTGAGGTTGCTGTGAGCTAGGCTGACGCCACGGCACTCACTCTAGCCTGGGCAACAAAGCGACACTCTGTCTCAAAAAAAAAAAAAAAAAAAACCATGCAAAAAAGAAGTTATAAAGAGATTCTAGAAATGGTCATAATTTTTCAGGGCATGGTCCTGATGTAATAGTTTTCCATCTGATCAACAAAAATTCTGAAGGCTCTGTATGTGTCAGGCACTATACTAGGCCTAGGTAGAAATATACCAGTGCATGTGACATGCCCCTGCCTTCAAGGGGCTTAGCCTACTTGTTGGCGTGTAGCAGAAGTTCAACAAATACTTAATTTTAAAAAAGGCTTAATTTTGACAGCTATAAATGAAATGAGTATGTGTTGGGGTGGGGCAGATATTAACTGCACTGGACAGATGATACCTCCATTCCAATTGACTCAACACTGACATTTGGAAAGTAATCATTGTCAATATCACCTACCTCCACAGACCACCAGGTACATAAAAATATAAATGATTTCCTAACTTTTTGCAAAATGTGGTTCCCAGCACATAACCTTTTTTCTTGAAGAAACATGATTATATTGAAGGAAAACTACAGTTATGGGCTAATGAATTTCCTGATCGTTTGTGCTTTCAGGAACTTCCTGCAGTTAATTCCAGTTTCATTCGTGGATGCTCACATTGTATTTCTAACTTTTCCACCATGTTTGGGAGAATTTGTTTTGGATGCTGTTAACACTTGCTAACCCCAGACAGTGAATGACTAGCAGCAGGCGTGTCTGATAAAGAAAACATTGTTTCTGCTCTGCTCTCAGCATGGCTGATATGTTGGGGACCTGCTTTCTTTTGGGAAGCTGATAAGAATCTATTTGGGAGGGAGCAGTGCCTCCCAGTTTCAGGCCAAGAAAGGCTCTCTGTTTGGCTAGCAGCAGAGCTAAGCTTGGAAGGGAATGCTAATATGTCTCCAGAACTATCCACCTAAGCTAAAGGATAAATGGGTATCAATGATTGAACATAAGAGGAGGTAGCAGTAGTTTCCTGGGCAAGAGACATCTATGATTGCCTGGAAACACAGCCCATCAGTGATTCAAGAGATGAGTTTGGTTTTGTGAACTGGTCTGCTATAAAATAATTGTATTGACATTAAGACACTTGGAAATCACCTGTACCGTCTTAACTGGTTTAGCCAACTCTAACAGTGTTATCTGGGATTGCTTTTTAATCCATGCAAAGAGAACTTGCTTTGACTATGCAGAGGACAGCCAGAGTGACTTGAAAGGCAGTAATATGTTCATTAAGTGAGTCAGCCAACTAATAGAGGTTTGATGGAGGAGACATTTGACAGACAGGCTTTCCAAAAATTCAGGATTGCAGAGACTCACACAGAAAGCTACTAATGAGGCCGGGCTCGGTGGCTCACACCTGTAATCCTAGCACTCTCGGAGGCCGAAGCGGGTGGATTGTTTGAACTCAGGAGTTCGAGACCAGCCTGAGCAAGAGTGAGACCCCATCTCTACTAAAAATAGAAAGAAATCATATGGACAGCTAAAAATATATATAGAAAAATAAGCCAGGCATTGTAGGGAATGCCTGTAGTCCCAGCTGCTCGGGAGGCTGAGGCAGAAGGATCACTTGAGCCCAGGAGTTTGAGGTTGCTGTGAGCTAGGCTGATGCCACGGCACTCTAGCCTGAGCAACAGAGTGAGACTCTGTCTCAATAAAAAAGAAAGCTACCAAGAGCAGCAGCAAGTAAAGGACTTAACAAAGGCAGGATTTGTTCTTTGGGAAAAGGGCACAGTTGACTGGGAGAAGGGAAAGGTCATACTATATAAGGCAAAGGCTTGAGCTTTGGGGAGCATTTGGAGAGTTACTACAGTGTTGTATTGGAGAGTTTAGAGTTCAGAATTTCACGTATCTGAGATGTATATATACAACATTTGAATTCATGTTTCTTAAATTAAGTACTCTGGGGTATCCCAAAAGCTGGCTAGATAGGCATGTCCCAGTGCTCTTCATGTACTGAATAACGGAAACATAATCATATGAGAGAACATGGAAGAGGGAAGGAATGTGTGCATGTATGGGTATTTTTAATGAATCCCCATGTAGAAGATAGTTATATCTAATTTTGAAAACATGGTTTGATTGTTAAAAATCATGGACCATTGCAAAACACTTTCTATTTATTCCACTTGTTCTTACTTCATCTCTTAATAAAATCTGACCAGGTGTGATGGAATGAATAGTTGCTTTTGAGAAGAGGCCAATAAGTTGGTATCTGACCTGTGTTAAATATCAAGTTAATATAAATTCATATAAAACCCCAAAGTAAAGATACTATTATCAGTGCCTGCTTCAGTCATAAGGGGAAAGTGAAGTCATTTACTGTCACTGGTGCATTTGCCATGGGTCAGCTACAGGACTAGTACTTTATGTTCCACCAGAGTAGATGGAATTACCACCTGATGTGACTTGAGGGGACCAGGAAGACTCCCTACCTCCATGCAGGAGAATATCTGTCTGAGATATTCTCCTGAGATACCTACCAGCCTGAGAATATCTGTCACTCGTCTTGAAATCCCATCAATTAGAGTATTATTTGGGTTGGCTTCACATTTTGCAAAATACTTTTCTACAGATTAACTGTCATGGAAGCAGAGTTGCCTCTCTATTCAGAAAAGGATGAACAGTTACCTCACAGGGGGGCTATTTTCCTTCAAATGGAAGGTAAGATGAATTTAGGGCGGTGATGTTCATGTCCCACCCGTATCTATCAGCCAGAATTAACCAAATCAGATTGAGCCCCTCCTAAAACTAGTTAAGATTTGCTGAGATGAAATTAATCCGATTAGATTAGTTTTGTATAAAAAGGAAGTGAGAAAAGGAAGAAGTAACTTTGACTCTTCTAGAGGAGAGGAGGCACAAACCAAGCCAAGAAAAGCAAGTGCGAGAATTCCAGAGGCAGAAGTCGCTTCTGGGTGGCCGATGTAAAAGCTCCAACGCTTTGAGACCTGCGTGCAGGCGTCCTCTGGCAACATGCTGTCCTGGGTACTGTGAAGTTTACAAGAATCTACTAGTTTATAAGGTAATTTCTTGTCTGTCTGCTGTGAGCCAGAGAGATACTGTCGTTTTCACAGGGACAACATACTGTTGGGAAGAAGAAGGGATGGGGGTCTGCGGGGACAAAATCTGACTTTGGCAAAGCAGAGTGTCTAGAACTTGGCTTGCCACGTTGGCAAGTTTTCTTTAGTCTACGTCCATTACGCTGTTGCAGAGAGGCCCAGAGGTTCTGGGGGGCAGGCAACACCACATCTCACCCCAGAGCTGCTCCTCCCCGAGAGCCTCACAGGGCCAAGATGGGACTCCCTTGTCCTTCACAGCCCAGGTCAAGGCTGCATGGCTATTCCCTGTGCATTGCCTGTGAAAATAGAAAATTTACCTCTCAGTTGGAGTGAACAGAACTCTACTGACCTTCTCATATGCGGAGAAGTTATAACTCCCTCCCAAAAATGTGAGAGGAAAATTGCAGTTTAAGTAGTTTAATTAGGAATACTGTTAACTTGTGTTTTGCATACATAAACTTCTACACTTTTTTGTGTGTCATGTGTTTGCTTCATGTCAGCCTGTTGTGTTTTATTTTGTTTTTGAGACAGGGTCTCACTCAGTGGACCAGGCTGGAGAGCAGTGGCATCATAGCTCACTGCAGCCGCAAACTCCTGGCCTCAAGCGATCCTCCCACCCTGGCCTCCTAAAGTGCAAGGATTACGGTTGTAAGCCACCGTGCCCAGCAATATCAAGCTTTTTTGTTTAGCCTAGCAGTTTGTTCAGATCAGAGTTAATCTTATTGCTTAAAATTATGTCCCATAATTCCATTTTGTAATCTCTAATTATGCCTTAATTGAATTGAAATAGACAAAGCTCAAAATGCCTGCTCTAAAAAGAAGCCTTCTTGGTTTTTCTCAGGGCATGTTCACCTATCAGGCACCTATGTTCCTTGTGATGCTGGAAAACCTGCCTGCATGGAACACTCAGCCGAACCCCGAAGGGCACTGATCTGTGACCTCCTTCCTGAGCTGGGGATCCTGCTTCCCTTGCTTCCTGCATGTGCCCCACACACCTCACACTAATCCTCCAAAATAAGAATTTACCTTTTCTCCTGCTGTGCTCTCTGTCACCATTTGCCATCTGACTGATGAGACGATGCACAGTGCCTGGCACAGAGTAGGTGCTTTAAAATGGTAGTTAATACTATTTCTACTGTATCTTTGTCATTGTCATCAGCCCTGGCTCTTCACTCTACCTCTGACCATCCCGAAATCCAAGTGATTCTACCCCAGATCCATCTGTCTCTCCAAGATCCTCCTCTGCATTTCCATTGCCACCTCTTGGATTCTGGCCTCATTTCTTTCCTAGACAGGTGTCCTCCCTGGCCGGCTCCCCATTAGTCTTTCCTCCCTACCATCCCTATTCAGTCTTGGAGACACTATTCTCTTTTGCGATCATCCTTTCTGCGTGGACAGCCTTTCCATCTTCATCTGGGAAACTCCCACACCCTAGGCAAGGTCCAGTTCAAACGTGACTGCCTGAATGAATCCTTTCTTGATTTCACCAGCCTAAAGTATGTTGTCCATTCTCTAATGTGCCCACAAAGCCCACAAATCCCAGCACTCTCAGAACCCCACTGGCATCCTTGTTTACACCACATCCCAGTGCCTGCTCTCCCAATCTCTCCCCTAAACTTTCCTTCCCCAAGAAAAAAACCCCACAATGGTGAGTTTTTGGTTTGTTTTTTTTTTTTCCAGCTCCTGGAATTTGGCAGGCTCCTTATCATGCTAAATTTTCCTATGAAAGGCTTTTCCCCTTATTCAGGTTCTCCACTTTCTACCCCAACCCAGTTAATTCCTTCTAATCTTTCAGTTCTTTTTTTTTTTTTTTTTTTTTTTTTTGTTTTTGTTTTTTTGAGACAGAGTCTCACTCTGTTGCCCAGGCTAGAGTGAGTGCCGTGGCATCAGCCTAGCTCACAGCAACCTCAAACTCCTGAGCTTAAGCGATCCTCCTGTCTCAGCCTCCCTAGTAGCTGGGACTACAGGCATGCACCACCATGCCCGGCTAATTTTTTCTATATATATTTTTAGCTGTCCATATAATTTCTTTCTATTCTTAGTAGAGATGGGGTCTCGCTCTTGCTCAGGCTGGTCTCAAACTCCTGAGCTCAAACGATCCGCCCACCTCGGCCTCCCAGAGTGCTAGGATCCTTCAGTTCTTTATTCAGTCACCTGTACTATTACCTACTTGTCCTATTACACACTGAGGTACCAGGCACCGTTTCTTTTGCAATTTTTTTTTTTTTTTTTTTTCATACAGAGTCTAGCTCTGTTGCTTAGACTAGAGTGCTGTGGCATCAGCTTAGCTCACAGCAACCTCAAACTCCTGGGCTCAAGCGATCCTCCGGCCTCAGCCTCCCGAGCAGCTGGGACTACAGGTGTGCGCCACTACACCCAGCTAATTTTTCATATTTTTAGTTGCCCGACTAATTTCTCTATTTTTAGTAGAGACTGGGTCTCGCTCTTGCTGAGGCTGGTCTCGAACTCCTGACCTCAAGTGATCCTTCCCCTTGGCCTCCTAGAGTGCTAGGATTATAGGGGGGAGCCACCACGCCTGACCCTTTTGCAATTTTTTCACAGCTGTTGTGATACATTTATTTATGAAATAGATTAATGTTTGTGTTCTCCAGAAGGCTGTACTGCATATATTTTTATGAGTGCACGTCCAGAGGCTGTGTATTCCCAGAACCTAGCACGATGCCTTGGCATTTGTTGAATAAATGAATACATAAATGTCTTCCTCATTTGGTAAGCTCCATGACCAAGCACAGTGTATGACAGAACATCTTAGAATCCCTCTGTAAATATCTGTTGAAGAAATGAATGATAGCACCATCGATAACTGCGTGGACATATATAACTCACCCAAGTTCTTTGACTTTTGGGCTTTGGGAATCAGCCTATTGGTAGCATATGATGCCTGTGGCTAAGAACACGTGGGTTTTTTTTTGTTGTTGTTTTGTTTTTAACTTTCTCAACCTCAAAAAACACTGTTTGGATCTGCCGATGGTCCCAGAGGAAAAGAGCAGACACAGTAAACAAAGTGTTAGGTTGAATACAGAAGTATCAACACATGAGAAATTTGCTGAGGGAAGCCGGAAATTAACCGTTTGTGTTAGTACCTAAGACAACTTTCTCTGCCTTCGGCTTGTGAGGAGAAATTTGTGTTCTCAGTGGAGTGCTTGCTTAAAAACTTCCCACGGTAAGAGATACGTTGATGGTGGGGAGGCTGGAGATGGTGGGGCGAAAACTATTCCCTGGCTTCTAAAATCCCATATAAAAAGTACCATCTTGCTTTCACATACACTATTTTTATAGATCTTCCATGGAAAGGTCCGCAAATGTCTCAGACACTAGCATTTGCTCATTGCACCCACCAAATAATTATATATGTCGCTTTCTTTATCCTAAAAGGGGACTTTGTGGATGAGTGAAGAGAAAAGGGAATGCTTCCCACCATCCACTTTTCAGCTAAAGTAAGCTTCTGAAACTCTTCCCGCTTTTGCTGAAGAGCGGCTCAGACCCACAAGGAGGTTTGGCCCGCGTCTCCTTCAGGGGTGCGGCCCCGGCGGCGGCCGCAGCCGGTTTCTTTCTCTTCGGAAGGAACCGAGCTGGGAAGGGCCGGTGCAGGCGACGAGCGGCGCCAGCGAGCGAGGCAGGAGGGGCCGTGCAGAGCAGCGGGCAGCCCTCGGGGCGGCGGCCAGCGCAGGCGCGCGTCCCCTCCGGCCGGGCCAGGGGTGGTGGTCGCGCGGCGGGAACAAAGCCCCGCGGGGGCCGTGGGATGAGCGCCTCTGACCCGGCAAGCAAGCGCCGGTGTCCCGCGGGCCGCCGGAAACAGCGTGACGCCAGCGTTTGCTGGGCGTAGGGCGTGCGGGCTCAGCAACGATAACCGCGGAACCGGAGCGCCAGCAGCCGCCGCTGGAGCCTAGCCGCGCGATGCCCGCGCGAGCCGCCGCCGGCCGGACCGGGGCCTCTGCGCCTGCGCGCCCGCAGGAAGCCCCGCCCCCTCGGGGGCTCCCGGCGCGCGGGGCCGCGCCTCCTCATGGCCGCCGCCGCAGTGTGTGGTATTTAGCGGGAGCGCGCGACGGGCTCGAGGACGCGCGAAACGGCGGCGGCCAGGGGGGAGCCGGGGCGGCCGTTGCGGGGCGCGCTCTCGAGCGGCGGCGGCGGCCCAGGGTGTCCCGTCGGTCTCGGTGCGGAGAAGAGGCCGTGGCACTGCCCACGGTGGCGGCGGTTGGCTACGGGGCGCGTTTGAGCCAGGACCGGGGTCCGAGGCGCGCTCACCGCCCACAGGTAAGGGGGGCCCGGCCTGGAGGGAGGAGCGGCGGTGAGGGCGCTCCGAGAGGAGGGCGCCGGCCCCGGTAATGGCGGCTGGCGGGAGTGCGGCCGGCCGGGTCGCGCCGCCGGGGCCCGGCGCGGGCAGCCCCGGCGCGGCGGCTCCTTTGTCTCGGCCGGAGCCCCGCCGCCGGCCGAGCGCCGCCCCCGCCCTCCCTTGCCGCCGCCGCCGCGAGCTGGCGCGCCCCTGCCCCTGGCGCCCCGGGCCGGCGGGGGGCGGCGGGCGGCGGGGGCCGGCCCCGCACCACCGGGCCGGGGGCGGGGGAAGGGGTCAGCGGCGGTCGGCGCCGCGCACCCGGGAGGCGGGCCTGGCCGGGGGAGGCGCCCGGCGCGCCCGGCGCCCTCCTGCCGGCCTTTGTTGTGGAGGGTCCCGGGGTGTGCGGCCAACATGGCGGAGGTCAGCTGAGTGCGGGCCGCGGCCGGCCCTGCCCCCGCTCCGCGCCCGCCCCGCGCCGCGCCGGCCGCGCAGTCCTTGGCCTGCGCTCCCGGCCGACCCCGGCAGGAGCCGCCCGCGACGGTGCTGCGTTCCCCTCCTGCTCCGGCCTGCGGCTTCATTGTGCGGTGGGAAGAATGCAGCCGCCTCCCTTGTTTATGTCGTTAGCGAGGAGCGCGCGTGAACGGCTTGCCAGGGAAGCTCCGGCTTTCTGTAACAAACCTTGCACTTCCGAGGCTACATTTGCTAGGTAGTTTGGGGTCCTTTCTGGACTCTCCCGGATTTATAACTTAGGAATGTGGATAATCTGGGCCACAGCGATGCGTAGGCTTTTCTTTGCCGCCTGTGTGTTCCTGGAGAGATGAAACATTTGTTTGCTCTGGCATTCAGAAAAGTCCAGTTTGTGTGTTCGGACAAGCAGGTTGTGTGTAGCTGTTTTGTCAGAGTCATAGAAGCTGCGGACATGGATGTAGGACAGCGATCTGACTGCCTGTTCCTAGCAGTTGAACATTTACTTTTTCTTGATAAGCGGCTGTCAAGGGTAAATTGTTAACTCCTTTAAGCAGTTGAATGTTTATAGAGTATGTGCTCTGACGTGAGACTGTCCCCTTTGGGTCAAATCCTTCCCTACTAGTTTGTGACCTTGGACAAGACACTTAACCTCTCTCTGCTTCATTTTCCTTATCTGCAAAATGGGTGTAATGACAGGACCTACGTCAAGCACTGTTGAGAGAATTGATGAGATGATTGTAGTTGAAGAGCTTAGAGCAGTGGCAGCCCGTAGTAAGTGCTTAGTAAATGCGTGCTGTTAGGGCTGTTGTTTAATCCCTAAATTTTACGGTGTTATTTTGGCTTGATGGATATGTTGGAAGTGCATAGGCCAGAATTTGTGAACTCAACGTTATAAATCTTTAGTACTGGAGTTTTCCTTTTAGTGCATTTTGTTGTTAAAAAGGAAAAGGGTTTATATGATAAATTGACGGGCTTTTTGAGGTGATGGCATTTTGGAAATTTCTGTAATAGGGGATTTGAATGGATAGATCTTAATGTGGTCTGGAACTTAAAAAACCAAATTGGTTAAAATGACGTCGTCTTTTAGTCAGTTTAGATTTATGGATCAGTTCACTTTCTTTTTTCTTATTTATTTCTTGGAGACAGGGTCTCACTCTGTCACCCACACTAGAATGCCCAATCATAGCTCACTGTAACCTGGAACTACTGGGCTCAAGCGATCCTCCTGTGTCAGCCTCCCAAGCAGGTGGGACCACAGGCACGCACCACCATCCCTGGCTAGTTTTTCTATTTTTTGTACAGTGTCGCCACGCTGGTCTCAAACTGCTGGCCTCAAGTCATTCTCCTGCTTCAGCCTCCCAAATTGCTGGGATTAAAGGCATGAGCAACTGGGCTCAGGCGATCAGTTCACTTTCAAGGACTTGAGTTAACTAACTGGGAAAGGGGAGGACAGTGAATACCTTTAATCGAGTGTTAGGTATCTATGGTGTCACCATCTCTTTTAGAATTACTGAAGAGCAGAGTGTAGTGTGATAGCAGAAGTGGTGATCTGGTGATTTTATCTGGGAGATACTCGCTCTGTTAGGAGAACTTTGTGACTGGTAGAATTTGAGACAAAAATTGGTTGTGTAATTTTTCATTCTGGAAATTAAATAATTTGTAATCTGGAATGATTAGTTGCAATTCTATCCAGAATTTTTCCCTTGTTTTGCCAAACAGTTCTTTATGTTATAGAATTGGTTTAAGCGACTCCTTTTGGCATCTTCCCAGCATAATTTATTAACATTTGACATTTTAAACTGAAATATAGTTTAATTAGTAGATATGGAACTATTAACTTTTCAGAATAAGTATTCCACACAGTACAAATTCTGAAACAAATGTAATTCAGTTTACATCTTTATGTCTGTTTCCTCTAAACTTTGGGAAATGCTTACAGAATTGCAGTATTTTTAATATTTGTAATTAAAAGAATATTATATTTAGGTTAGAATTAATCAGAGTTACAAAGGAATTATCTAGCTATGTCGATGACAATATGAAGAATAGGATTTTATTTTCAATGAGTATGGTGTTTTGAAAACAGTTCTTAACAAAATGAGGGTAATAGTAAATTTAGTAACTTTAGATTTAGTGACTTCACAAAGTCTTAGGTGACTGCTTAATTGTATTTCAAAGCAGTTGATTTACACAATTTTAAAGATTGGAGTTGCTTTGCTTAAAGAGATCTATTATAGACTTTTATGGAATTTCTGTATTCACCTTGTAAAAATGTTGTAAATTCTGGATATTTTTGGTACAGACTTCACTTTCAACAAAATCTGTATGAAAACCTCAGGACTCCCTTCCCCATCCCCCCGCCCCCCACAAAAAAGGAATGAAATTTTCCTCTTTACAATATGTATCCTTAATGGTAATGCACTTTATTTTTTTTTTTTTCTTTTTTTCTTTTTTTTTTTTTTTAGCTGTCTATATAATTTCTTTCTATTTTTAGTAGAGATGGGGTCTCGCTCTTGCTCAGGCTGGTCTCGAACTCCTGAGCTCAAACGATCCGCCCACCTCGGCCTCCCAGAGTGCTAGGATTACAGGCGTGAGCCACCACGCCCGGCCGGTAATGCACTTTAAATGATTTGGCTTCCATGTTCCATGGCTATAGTTACTAGAACATCTACTGCATAAGAGCAGGAATTGTGGGGTGGTTTTGTTTTTTTTTTTTTTTTTTTTTTTTGAGTCTTGCTCTGTCCAGGGCTCACTACAACCTCAAATGCCTGGGACTCAGTGATCCTCCTGCCTCAGCCTCCTGAGTAGCTGGAACTACAGGCATGCACCATCCACTTGGCTAATTTTTTATTTTTTGTAGAGACAGGGTCTTTCTGTGTTGCTCAGGCTGGTCTCAAACTCCTGGCCTCAAGTGATTCTCCTGCCTCACCCTTCCAAGGTGCTAGGATTATAGGCGTGAACCACTGTGCCCAGCCTGTGTGTGTGTGTATGTGTGTGTATGTGTATGTGTGAAGGGGTAGTTATACCTATATCCTCAATATCTAGTGCTCAGTACATATTTGTTAACTCACCTACTACTGTCTGTATGCTAGTGAAACTCGCATATATTCTCTTAGCAGATTTTTTCAATAGACTTAACTTTTTAGACTTAACTTTTTAGAAGCAACTGTAGGTTCACAGCAAAATTGAGTGGAAGGTAGAGATTTCTCATACCGCCCTTGCCTCTACACATGCATAACCTTCCACATCATCAACATCCCCCACCAAAGTGGTACATTTGTTACAATTGATGAACATAAACGTTGACACATCATTATCACCCAGTGTCCGTAGTTTATTTTGTTTATTCTTGGTGTTGGACATTTTATGGGTTTGGACAAAAGTATAATGATGTATATGAAAACATGAATAAGTAGTTCATTGCTCTAAAAATCCTCTGTACTCCATGTATTCATCCTGTCACCCCCCAACCATGGATCTTTTTACTGTCTTGATAGTTTTGCTTTTTCAGATGTCATATATGTAGGTGGACCCATACAGTTATGTAGCCTTTTCAGATTGGCTTCTTTAACCTAGTAATATGCATGTAAGTTTCTTGCATGTTTTTTCGTGGCTTTATCTCATTTCTTTTTAGTGTTGAATAATATTCTGTTGTCTAGATACACCATAACTGGTTTATCCATTCACTTGCTGAAGGACGTCTTGGTTGCTTTCAAGTTTTGGCAATTGTAAATAAAGCTGCTTGAACATCTATGTGTAGATTTTTGTGTGGACATAAGTTTTTAACTCCTTTGGGTAAATACCAAGGAGTGTGATTGCTAGATCATATGGTAAGAGTGTGTTTAGTTTTGTAAGAGTCTGCCAGGCTGTCTTTCAAAGTGGCTGTACCATTTTGTATTCCCACCAGCAACGAATGAGAGTTCCTGTTGCTCTACACCCTTGCCAGAATTTGCTGTTGTCAGTGTTCTGGATTTTGACTATTCTTAATAGGCGAGTAATAGTATCTTATTTTTAATTTGTATTTCCCTGATGACATATGATGTGTAGCGCTGTTTCATATGCTATTTGCCATTTGTATGTGTATCTTTGGTGAGGAGTCTGTTAAGGTCTTTGGCTCATTTTTTAAGTCAGGTTGGTAGTTTTCTTGAGTTTTAAGAGTTCTTTGTGTATTTTGGATAACAGTTCTTTATCAGATATGTCTGTTGCAAATATTTTTTTTTTCTACTGTCTAGCTATCTTGAAGCTGGCATTGCTTTTCTCTCTTCAACATTTTAATTTTTGAGATGGAATCTGAGCCTGGGCTAGAGTGCAGTGGCGTCGTCATAGCTCACTGTAACCTCCAACTCCTGGGCTTAAGCAATCTGCCTGGCTCAGTCTCTCCGGTAGTTGGGCTACAGGCAGGCAACACCATGCCTGGCTGATTTTTAAATTTTTGTAGAGATGGAGTCTTGCTATGGTTGCTCAGGCTGGTCTTGAACTCTTGGCCTCAAGTGGTTCTTCTGCCTTGCCCTCCCAAGGTGCTAGGGTTATAAGTATGAGCCACTGCGCCCGGCCTAAGTGAGCTTTCTAATAGGTGAACCTGACCTAAAAAGCCTTCAGTATAAAGACCTAAGTTCCTTCACATGGTTAGTAAGTACAGAGCCCCTCCTGAGCTGGCCCCTCTTGTTAATCCCCTGCCATTTTGGGCGATGTACTTGAAAGTCCCTTTCTTCCTGTTAAGCTCTGTTATCTCAGCCTAGATAGGTGTCTGAGAAGCTCTTTTTAAACTCCCCACCTTGAATTGGGTGTCATCTCTGCTTCCCCAAAGCACTCTGCTTGGCCCTGCTGTAACATGTATCTTCCTGAATTGTAATTTTTCTTGACTTCTTTGCCTCCCCAAATAGACTGTAATCTCTATGAGAACTTGGTCTTGGTCACCACTGTTTGTCTAGAGTTTAGCCCTCTTTCTGGCACATGGTTAGTACTCAGTTAATATTTAGTATCTTTATACTCTCCTTTTCCAGCCTTATCTCCAGCATTTCTTTGCCCTACCTGGTCAAACTGTATTCCTTTGTTCCTTGAACACTGTATTTCAATATCTCCGTGCTTTTGTTCATGATTGTATTTAATCTCTGAAATATTTGTCTGTGCTACTTTGGGTAGATTACTTAACCTGTCTAAGCCTTAGTTTCTATTAGCACGTGAACAGCTGTTAAGTATATTGCTGCCTCCCTCTTGCCCCACCCGCCATGTCCCAATGCTAGAGTGGCAGTATAATTGAGTGGTCGAGAGGACAGGCCCTTAAGAGTCAGACCTGGATGTCTCTTGACTCTATCACTCATTAGTTGTGTTTGTGACCTTAAGATCCATGAGGGCAGGAATACTGCCTACTTTTGCATCCAAAAGCACATGCCTGATACTTAGAAAGTGCTTAAATAATTTAAAAAATTAGTTGTTGAATAAGTTACTTCTCTAAATACTACCATTTATGTTCTAGTGAGGAAAGAAATAAACAGAAGTGCAAACTGGTATGCATTATAAAGGAATCAAAAGTGCTGAAGTAGAGAATGGGGGCAGGAGGGAGACCTGCTGTCTGAGGTGGAGGTAAAAGGATAAGGAGCTAGCCTTTTGAAGGGTGGAAGGGAGTGCTGCTCTGGAAGGAGCAGCCAGGTGTAAAGACCTGGAGGCAGGCTAGAACTTGGACTCCAGCTGAGAGGAGAGTGTTGCTGAAGCAAATGGATGAGGGGGATGTAAGGTTTTTGGATGGTCGGCGCCAGAGAAAGACTAGCCAAGTGGAAAGGGGCAAGCAAGGAGGCTTTATTTGAGTGCTCCCGGGCGAGGATAACGGGTCCCAAGAGAGGGGCCTGGGTGAGGTTCACGGGTCCCGGGAGAGGGGCCGGAGAAGTTGCGCTGCCCAGAAGTTTTGTGTGGGCTTATATATGTTTTAGAGCTGGGGGATGGGGGTTTTTTGGCGTGAAGAGTTTTGGCGCGCCAAGAGTTAGGAATTTTCCGTTATGGTTTTAGGGTGGGTATTGAGAACTAGGAGGGGCTGGTGGTATGTATGGATTCCAGGAACCAGACCCGTATCAGGGTAACCATCCAGGTGTGGCTATTCTTTAACTTAGCTGGGCGTTGCAGGCATTGTTTTCAGCAGGTCTTGTGGACTTCTTCTTTTTCATTAGGGAGGGAGGGTTGCCCACCAGCCTTACAGGGGAGAGATAGGCAAAGATCAGATCCCTCAGAGTCAAAGCAAGGAATGTTAATTTTAAGAGTGCTAGGAAACTACCAAAAGGTTTTAATTAAAGGGGTAATGTAAAATACACTAACTTAAGATTGCTTTAGCTTTTTGGAGATGGGTTAGAAGGCCGTTTCTTTAATTAGGCAATAGTTGATTATGACCTGGACCTGGATTAAGGTGGTGGGGGTGAAGATGAAAAGTGAATGGATGTGAGATATGTTTTGGACACAGAATGAATAGGCCTTGCTGATGATTAGACATGAGAGGTGAGGGAAGTAAGGAATTAGGTTTCTGGCTTGAGCAACTGTGTGGATCATGGTGCCATTTACCAAGATGGAAAAGACTGGAAGGGGCAATGGGAGAGATTAGGGGTAAAATTGAGTGTTCTGCTGTGTTGGACTTGAGGTGTCTGTGAGATACCTGACATGATCTGGTGAGGTGAGAAGGAAAATCTGGGGGGTGTGGTGTTGCAGAAGCCAGGTGGGAGACACTAGAGCATGTTTGGGTGCCAGAGGGCCAAGAGAAAGAGGGAGAGATTGATGCAAGAAAGAAGTGTTAATGGAAGGAGTATGAAGTCTGAGAAAGTGAGAGGACAGTGCAGGGTCACTTCTAGGCTTGCCGGTAGGAAGACAAGGTAGCTTGTATCGGTGGCTTCTGCTGTCTTTTCTAAAGAATGCATAGGTGAAGCCATCAGTTGAGAGTGCTTAGTCAGTGAATACTATACTGTGACAGGTCGGGGGTGTAGTGGAGAAAGGTTGAGGAACTGAGCAGGGGAAAGAGGAAAGCTGCTGTCAAGTGTTAGCTGATAACACCTGATTGCTGTTGTCAGAGGAGATTCTAGGAGAATTCCTAGAACAACGTGATTTTTTTCCTAAATGTAAAATAAACTATTTTATGTGCATTTAGTATAAATACATGCAGAAAAGTGCTCAAATCATGTTGTGTTTTTATTAATACAAAGGGAGCACACTATTGTAACCAGCTATTGGATCAAGAAACGCAACATTACCAGAACAAGAGGCCCCTATCCTTCTTTCCCCATCTAATTACTGCCCCCTCCCCCAAAACACCTCTTGATTTTTAACACTATAGATTGATTCTGCCTGATTTTGAGTTTTATATGAACGGAACAATACATTATGTCCTCATTTCTGTTTGACTTCTTTCACTCAACATTGTGAGATTCAGAGGTATCACTTAGTTTGTCCCTGACAAAGTTACCAGCTGGGTAGCCATGTTTCCCAGTACTTCTATGTAGATTTTTTTTCTTAAGTCTTCAGGAACTCTAAGCTTAATGATATAGACAAGTTATGACCAGAATAAATACAGGCAAAGACCTTTTGTTATGTTCAATCGTGTTGAACTTACTTGTGGTTTTTGTTTCTTTTTTTTAAGGTAGTCAAATTTAGCAGTGGGGGGATTGTATACTAACTTTAGTGACACTAATGTTAATAAATTCTGATAACCCACTACCATCAGACCAGCAGTTTACTTTCTTTTGAACAGGGAACATACGGAAGAAACTAGGAAGAGAAAAACCTTTGAAGAACTGAACTAATTATTTTATAAAAGCAGATCTTGCCAGTGAGAAATATTTTCCTAAAAATTTAGAAGAATTTAACGCCAGTCTTGAGTTTTATAGAAAGTATTACACTGTACTTGTTATAATTACTTCTTATTGTTACGTTGACAAGCTTAGCTAATGATGTTGATGTAGTGAAATACAGTGAATGTAAGGGTACACTAGCTTCTCTGCAAAGACTCTTCTTTGGAAAGATTACTTTAATAATTGGTTTAACTAAATGAAGTAATCTAATTATTAAAAACTTCTTGATAGTTTCCCTCTTTTTTTTTTTTTTTTTGAGACACAGTCTCACTCTGCCCAAGCTGGAATGCAGTGGTATGATTATAGCTCACTGCAGCCTCCAACTCTTGGGCGCAAGAGATCCTCCCACCTCAGCCTCCCGAGTAGCTGGGACTACAGGTGTACAACATCATGCATTTTATTACTATTACTATTATTTTTAAAGGTAGTACGGTATTCTGTTGTATAGATTATAATTTAACTCTCTTAAGATAGGGCTCTTTTCATTTTATTTGCTATTACAAACATGACTGCTATGCGCATCTGTATACGTAAACATATACTTTTGCCAACATGTGTGAATTTAGAGGATAGATTCTTGAAGGAAAAACTGCTGGTTCAGAGTATACATTAAGTTTTGATAGAAACTGCCAAATTGTATGAGAGGCTTTCACAGTGGACATTCCCAAAGGTGTAGGAGAATCAGTTTCTTTGCCAATACTTGGAATCAAATCTTTGGAAACAAATTTATATGTCATTTCCTTACTAAAGCATGCATGCTGACATTTCTCATACCATATTTTTGAAATTTTTTCCTTTTTTCTGAAGAGTTTTATATCCACATATAGTTCAGAATCAAACAGTTCTGCAAGGTTTGTTTAAAAACAAAACAAAACTCCCTGCCCGTACTCCTCTCCAGATGCCTCTCTTTTCCAGAGGCAACTACTTTTACCTCTTTTAGTTGATTATTTTTGCATTTACTTTTAGATTTCAGTTTTTGGCTTCCTTTATTGAAATTCTGGTACGAACTTAACTCTTCTTCCTGCCCCATGGCATGTGCTTACCTTGCTCATTCCTACACTCTTCTAATTTAGTAACATTGCAATTTTGTGTTTGCATTATTATGACTATAAAGGTTATTCACAATTTGAGCCATGTGCTGAGATTACTTTTTTCCTGCGTCATTTAATTTCTATTCCTTGTAGCTAACACCTTTTTTTTTTTTTTTTGGCTTTGTTTTCTATGTGCTTATTGCTAATGCTACCCCACCTTCTTTGCCACTTGTCTAAAAGTTCAATCAAGTTGCTTGGATGCCTTAAGTTGCCTTCTTCTTCTAGTGTAAAGTTGTCATTATCCTTAGTATTGCCTTTACCTTTCTCCTGGATTTAGTTTTTTGTTTATTGTAATTCCTGTTCTGTTCTTTCTTGGTTTGTTCCCTTGTATTTGAAGAGCTTGTCCCACCAGGAGCTTCCTGAGAACATATCCAGGGGAGACAATGTTTTGAAATCTTGCATCATTATTGTGCCCTCAATACTTTTAGGATAATTTGGTTGGGTATAGAATTCTTGGATATAATCATTTTCTTTGAGAATTTTAAAAGCATTGCTCTGTTGCTTTCTAACTTTGGATGTTGCTGCTCAAAGTCCAAAGCTCTTTTGCTTTCTAATTTATTTATTTTTATTTATTCATCTAACATATTGAGCCTGTACTATGTGTCAGGCATTGTTTTTTTAAGCATTTAGGATACTTCATTGAGCCAGACAAAAATCCTATCTTCCAGGTGAGGGTGCGGGGACCTATAACAACAAAACAAAAAGTAGTAAGTGAATTGTATAGCCTGTTAGAAGACACTACATTCTATGGAGAAAAAAGTAGAGATTGGGAGGACAGGAGGAAAGGGATGAGGAAGAGCAGTGGGCTAAGATTTCAGAGTACATAGTGGAAGAATCACTGGGTAGGGTGCTAATTGCTATTTGAAATAGAGGGAACAGGGTGGGCCTCGTTGAGAAAGTAACATTTCAGCAAAGATTTGAAGGTTAAGGAGTTAGCTATGTGGCTATGAGGGAGAAAAGTGTTTTAAGGTAGAGAACCACAGGAGCGACCTAGCATTGTCATGAAACAAGGAAATCAGTGCAGCTGAGTGAGGGGGAAAGAAGTGGGAGATAAAGTCAAGGAGTAATGGGAACACATCAGCATACTGTATAGGGCCGGGTGGGCTAGTTTTAGGATTTTAGCTTTTACTCTAATCTGGGTAGCCAGTGGAGGGTACAGAACAGAGATTTACATTATCTGATATTAAATTTTTTTTTTTTTTTTTGAGACAGAATCTCACTCTGTTGCCTGGGCTAGAGTGCCATGGCGTCAGCCTAGCTCACAGCAACCTCAAACTACTGGGCTCAAGCGATCCTTCTGCCTCAGCCTCCCAAGTAGCTGGGACTACGGGCTCTCGCCACCATGCCCTGTTAATTTTTTCTGTTTTTAGTAGAGAACAACCTTGCTTAGACTGGTCTTGAACTCCTGACCCCGAGTGATCCTCCTGCATTGACCTCCCAGAGTGCTAGGATTACAGGCATGAGCCACCACGCCCGGCCTATGTGATATAAAATTGAACTGCATCCATCTGGCTGTTGTGTTTAGAAACATATTAAGGGATAAGGGTGGGAGACAAGGATGGAAACGGAGGATGGTTAGGAGGCTATCACAATAATCCAGATGAGAGATAATGGTGGCTTGGACTAGATGGTAGTGGTAAAGGTGATGAAGAATGGTTGGATTCTGACTGTATTTTGAATGGAGGGACAGTAAGATATCCTAGTTATTTTAGATATATGGTGTAGAAGAGAAGAATCAAGGATGACTTTATGTCCTGCCTGGTCTAAAAAAAGAAGAAAGAGAAAAAAAATATATTTTAAAAAAGGATGACTTTAAGGCTTTTAACCTGAGTAACCGGAAGGATAGAGTTGTCATCAATTGAAAAAGGGAGGGCTGGGTACGGTGGCTCATGCCTGTAATCCTAGCACTCTGGGAGGCTGAGACAAGAGGATCGCTTGAGGTCAGGAGTTTGAGACCAGCCTAAGCAAGAGTGAGACCCCCATCTCTACAAATAATAGAAAAAATTAGCCGGTCATGGTGGCATGCACCTGTAGTCCCACATACTTGAGAGGCTGAGACCAGAGGATCGTTGAGGTTGAGGTTGCAGTGAGCTATGATGATGCTACTGTACCCTAGCCTGGGTAACAGGGCAAGACGCTGTCTCAAAAAAAAAATTTTTTTTTTTTTTTGAAAAGGGAAAAATCTCTGGGTAGAATGTCTTTGGAAGATGATAAGCAGTTCAGCTTTGGTCATCATGCCCCGTAGAGATGTCTACATGGCAGATGGATGTGCAAATCTGGGGTTTAGGACAAAACTGGAGGTTGGTTCGTTTTTTTTTTTTTTTCTTCTCTTTTCTTTTCTTTCCTTCCCTCCTTCCTTCCTTTCTTCTTTTTCTTCCTTCCTTCCTTTCTTCCTCCCCTCTCCATTCCTCCCTTCCTCTCTACCTTCCTTTTCCCTTTTTCTTCCTCTTTCTTCCTTCCCTTCCTTTTCTTCCTTTTCTTTCTTTTTTGAGACAGGGTCTTGTTCTGTTGCCTAGGTTAGAGTGCAGTGGCACGAGGGATCATAGCTCACCGTAACCTTGAACTCCTGGCCTCCAGTGATCCTCCCACCTTGGCCTCCCAAAGCTGGGATTATGGAGAGTTGTTGTTGTTGTTTTTAAACTTGGTAGACATTTGGATGGATTTTAAAACTATGAGACTGATTGGGATCACCAAAGTCACCAGTGTAGATGAGTAAGTAACATAGTAGTGGGTGAGGGTGGGAGACAGGGATGGAAACAGGGAAGCTGGTTGGTTAGGAGGATATTGCAATAATGCATAGGCAAGTTCAATTTCAAGAGTTTGAGGAAAAGAGCAGGAATCAGAGGAAGCTGAGAAGGGGTGACTGGTGAGATAGAAAAGCCAAGGTGTGCAAAGTCAGTGAACAAAGTTTATTAAGCAGGAGCCAGTGACCTACCAACTCTGTCAGATGTTGCTGACAGTTCAAAAGTTGCAAATTAAATATAAACAAAACTGCAAAACCATTGAAATTTAAACGACTAGCTCACTAGAATGTTGGATACTGTTTGCTAAATTCAGGTTCTAGAAACAGCACTTAGGGAGTTGACTGTTACCATGCAGGTTCTTTTTGAGTTAAGCTTACTTAATTGCCTTGTCATGTGGTCACCATATGATGTATTTTTTTTTACTGACATACATAAGTGCTTACACAGATGCATCATTTGTGTGTTAGATCCACCTCAGCTTTTCTTTCTAGCCTGCCATAATTTGAGTGCTGTAAGTACCAGCTTGGAGCCAATGTGACCGTAAATGTGAACGGAACATTTAATTACATGGCTAACAGTAGATTCAGAATGTGCTAATATTGTCTTTTAGATTATTAAAAGATGAAACATTAAATTCTTGTTAAGAAATGTGAACTCCTTGTGAATAGAATCTTAATTTGACGAAAATGGAAAATGAGTGTAAGTTAATTCATGTGGGTTTTTTGTTTTGTTTTTTTTAAAGAGACAGTGTCTTGCTCTGTCGTCCAAGAGTGCACTGGCACAATCATGGCTCATTGCAGCCTCAAATTCTTGGGCTCAAGTGATCCTCCTACCTCAGCCTCCTAAGTAGCTGAGACTACAGGTGTGTGCCACCATGCCCAGCCAATTTTTACTTTTTTTTTTTCCTCTAAGATATGGGGTCTTGCTACATTGCCCAGGCTGGTCTCAAACTCCTGGCGTCAAGGGATCCTCTGTGATTCTCACACCTCAGCCTCCCAAAGTTCTGGGATTGCAGTTGTATGCTGCTGTGCCTTGCTTCCTTTGTTGAAATAACTAAAATGGTTTGGCTAGAGTTTTAGATGTAATGCTTATGTAGACAGATCATAACTATTTCAGCTGAATATAATTTTATTTTACTTATTCACCACTGTACAAATGAGGAATAATTTAGTTTTAATAAGGCTCCGTTAATTTTTTTAATATGGCATTTCTTTCCCGTAAATTCCATTAGTTTTACTAGTAAAAAGCCATCAGTCAGAAAATATATTAGACTCTCTGAAGTGACTTTTTACCCAGTTTCTTTAATTTCTTCTGTTTTCCTAGCAGTATACTCTTTTATGTTTAGCTTAACTAACTCTTTATAGGTTACTGCCGACTTGGATCTGCTGTAAGATTTAGGTTCTGAGTATTTGTGTGTGTGTGTGTGTGTGTGTGTGTGTGTATGTATCTACCTACCTAGCTACGGTGGAAAGTGTAGTTGAGTGCGTTGTATGTTACAGGGTAGAACTAGGTACAGTGTATTTCCTAAGGTTTAAAGAAGCATAATTTAATGCTAAGATGGAGTAAACGAGCAAGCTTGTATTGGAATGTTTGAGAATTTTGTATCCTGAGAGAATATGAAACATAATTAAGGCAGTAAACAGTCGTGTTCAAACGTGGACAAAAATAACTGTTTGGATGCTGTTACTTGGACAGAGACTTGGTAATGTCACAGTAGTGATTGATTGTGTTGTAATCATGACTGACATAGTTTAAATAATTTCAAGTGTGTTGCTAAGAAATTTTAACACTGTTTTAAAAATGTAGTAATGTGCGGTATGAAATAAAAAGGTTGAAAAAGCCTGTTTGACTTTCCACCTGGTTCTGTTGCTCTTAATTTTTCTGCTCTTACAACTTCTTGGTACTTTGCTTTGATTTCATGTCTAATGGTGTAATGACAAACTTATTGATATCAGAATCTACCACTTTGATAGAAAATAAAGGTTTAATTTAAAGAATTTAAGGGAATTTTGGATTTTCTGGACAAATTTTTATAAACATTGAAAAGATGTGTTGGATGCTAAATTAAATATTCTGTACCAGGTTGAGGAGAGTGTTTTTTAGGGTTATTTAAGAGAAGATGAGTGTTAGAGACAAAACAGACAATCTAATCTGGCTCTGCTCTTATTCTTAATTTTTCTGATCTTCAGTGTCCTCATCTGTAAAATGGGGATAAAACCCACTTGAGGATTAGTGTGTATGCTGTTGCTGGCACAGTGCCTTGCAGTGTTGGAAGGTGCCCAGTTAATTGAGCTGCTTTCACAGCAAACCCTGTGACCTTTATCAGTTTTCAGAGGAAATCCCAAATGAAGATTATAAAAATGAGCACAACAGGTAGAAACAACAGTTTTCAGTTTGGTCCTAACGTGTAATCCAGGTTTTTTATTTAGCGATTTGGTGCAGGGTTTCTGGTGTGGCTCCTAAACACCACTAAAGTCACTTTTCAGCAATATACTGAATGTTCCCATTACTTGATTTCAGTTAAGGTCCAAAAATCTGTTGTTGGTGGTCATTCTGATGTTTCACAAATGAGAAGGTTGAGATCTAGGAGATTGTAATTTTGCCTAGGATAAAAATAATAAGAACTAAAGTAGGAATTCAGGTTTGAGCCTCTAGCCAAATTCAGTATATACATAGCTACATTCTCGAGGTATGTTACTAGCAAATGAAATTACTATCCAGGAGTTGGTGGGTTATGGAACTCTGTCAGAAACATAAGAAGTATTTTGAAAGCTTAGAGAATTGGCCTGGAAATAGATCCACTTTTTAGAAGTTATGATGTTTATGTTGATAAAATGATTTACTTTACCAGAGTGCTATTTTAAAGGGAATTTTAAGTTTCATTTGTGAGTTTTTTAAGGTCATACCAAGCAACAAATGTATTCTACTTGTAGGGATTATCAGGGATGAGTGAGTTCTAGTTGTGTGCAAGCTGTTCATCTACTTGGAATCCTTCATGCTGTTGTACTTGATTTATTTGTTCCTTCCAGAAATTGTTTAGTACCTGGTCTGTGCTAGATACTATCCTAGGTGCTGGGTTTACAAGGGTGAGTGAAACAGGGTCTATTCTCATTAAATTTAAATTCTAGAGCAGCAGTTCTCAAAGTGTGGTTCAGGGATCCCTGGTGTTCTCAAGATGTTTGAGGGTCAAAACTTTTTCATAATGGGACATGAGAATACAGTGGGGTTTCACAGAGGCTATGTGACATGTGGTATTGCAACAGATTAAATGCAGAAGCAGATAATGAGAATCCAACTGTATTTTCTTAAATCAGACATCAAAGAGATTAGCAAAAATGTAAAATACTGACACTGTGTTATGGAAAATAGTTATTTTCATAAACATTTAACAAGTAATGGGTTTGTTCTACATGTTATGTAAAATGTACTGGTAATTTAAAAAGTTTTTAATTCCTTGGCTTGAGTTTCTAATATGGTAAATATCAATACATATAAATCACATAAATAAAAACTCAGAGGGTTCCCAATAATTTTTAAAAGTGTTAACCAATAAAGGCAAACTTTCTTAAAGGGCCAAGTAGACTTAAAGGGTTTGGAAGTCATAAGGTCAACTAACCAGCTTCTGCCCTTGTAGCTTGAAAGCAGAGACAATATGTAAATATGAACAGGCTTAACTGTGTTTCAGTAATACTATTAAGAAAAACAGGCAGCTGGCCTGTGGGCTATAGTTTGCCCACCACTGGTGTGTAGAGTTTCTGATACCCAAAAGTTTGAGAACTGATGTTTTAGTGAAAAGTTGGTGTGGTGTGGGAGCCAGGAAGAGGAGAAAACAGATAATAAGTTAGTAGTCAACAAGAGAATTTCAAATGGTAAGAGATAATACGATGACAGTAAGAAGGGTGGCCTGGTCTTTAGGTAAAGTTTGTGGTTAGGACAGGACTCTTACTTGTTCAGGACTTAAACAGGGGTCATCCTCCTCCTTTTTTGATCTCCCTTGGCTACGTTAGTGATCTCTCTGGTCAGGGAAAGAGAGGTGTTGGGAGGGAAAAGCAAAAGATAGTTTAATTAAAAATGTTCATTTTTGTTTATTTTGAATCTTACTAGATTTAAATCCAGAAAAAAATTTAGTTTTTTGAGTTAAATTAGAAACTGCTTTAAAAGGATCTAGGCAATAACAAAACCTAGATTAGTGCCGATAAAAGGCTGATAAAAAATAATACTGATTTAAGTTATCTGACATCTAGCAAGTTCTCTTTATTTTTTTTCTTCTGAAAATGAGAGAGTTGGTTAAGATCTTGGATCCAAGTCTAAAATTTCTGATATGTTTGTTTGCTTTGCCTAGGATAGGGTGCCTTTTGCTACCCCCCACTCCTTATAAGTAAGTCTTCCCTGATCAGATAGCTCCAACTTCCATTTCTTATCAGTTCTGTGATCTGAAATGTTTAGTTTATCTTTGAAATCTATTTTCTTATCTGTAAGGTGGGGATAAATGCTAACTTGCATGGTCATTGAGAAGGTTAAATGAGAGCATATGTAAACCATTGAGGACAATACCTGGCATATATTAGGTGCTTAATAAATGTTTAGGGCAGCTGTTTATTAGTGAGAATGGAGGAAAGTCTCTACTTTGACTCAGTATTTAGCTTGCTGACCCTAGAATCCATTGAAACTATGGCAGCAAGAACAAAACCAACAACCAGTAGTCAGGCTGCAATGAGAGACTTGAAAATTAAACATGAAAACTTACAGAGGGGTTAAGGAATTACAAGAGTAATGCAGTTGCCCCATCCCTGTTCCCAGGACTGCTCCAAACCTTGAGGCTGCATGGGGCATAAATAATTGTTTTTTAAAAAAGTAATGCAATCAGAATTTAGGTGGCCATTCCAACTTAAGGGAAAGGAAAGGGAAGCAGCCATTCTTGTCATCAGTCTCTCTCTTATTGAAGATTGAGGATATCTGTGTATTTTGAAAAGTGCTTTAGTGTACATCAAAAGGTAACCTGCAAAGGATTAAGAATAAAAATGGAATTAGACTTTTCACCAGCATCACTAAATAGCAGAAGATAGTGAGCAGAGTTTACATAATTCTTAGGGGAAAACGTGGTGATTAAATTCTAAGCTTGTGTAATCTATGCAAGAGCTTCAGACTGCTAAGATGGAAAGCTAATCACTTATACCCTTTCTGAAAACTTCCTGTGGTTGTACCAAAAAATTAAGGATTCAAGGGAAAAAAAGATGTGGTATGTATCTTAGATAGTTGGGGGAGAAATGAAACAAGAACGGTTATAGTTAGGTTTAAATGATTGTTTTGATGAAGTTACGTAGTTTAGGACAGACTTTATCCCGGCAGGTGAGAAAGGAAAATTTTACCATTAATATTTAAATGGCTGGCACTGTTTTGGGGGATTTAATACTTTCATTCTTTTTTTAAAAATTGAATTAAATCAAATTAATTAATTTGGTTATTTGAGACAGAGTCTCTCTCTGTTACCCAGGCTAAAGTGCCGTGGCGTCAGCCTGGCTCACAGCAACCTCAAACTCCTGAGCTCAAGCAATCCTTCTGCCTCAGCCTCCCGAGTACCTGGGACAACAGGTGTGTGCCACCATGCTGGGCTAGTTTTTTCTATTTTTAGTTTCCTGGCTAATTTTTTTTTCTTTTTTTTTTTTTTTAGTAGAGACAGGGTCTTGTTCTTGCTCAGGCTGGTCTCAAACTCTTGACCTCAGGCGATCCTCCTGTCTCAGCCTCCCAGAGTGCTAGGATTACAGGCCTGAGCCACCTCGCCTGGCCACTACTTTTCATTCTTGATGTTAACAAAAAGTTATAGATTTAATGTGTAATAAAAATACAAGGAAATAGCTAGTAAAATAAAATTAGGATATAGAACACTGTTGTCCAACAGAACTTTCTACAGTGATGAAAATGTGGTTGTGCCATTTTGCTTTCTTACCAAAAAAGTATGAGAGTTGCGGGGTTCCAGTGTTCTGCATTTGGCATTGCCTGTTAAATTTAGCCATTCTAGTAGGTTCAGGAATACTAATACCGAAGTTCAGAGAACGTATTAGGTTAATGGCGATTACTTCTTCTGTGGCTTAAGAAAGGCAGTGTGGAGTTTTGGGGGATCTAAGATTATGACTTACACATATTTTTCTCACCATCCTATTTCACATATGTGTGAAAATATATGTGCACATATTTGACTCTTCTGAGTGTTCTATTGACACGGCCCAACAATAAAAAATACTCTGCCGTGGCTTGATACTTAGAAGGTATCCATCCCTTAAACCTATGACATCTTCCCCTCCTTATCCCCCTTCCCTAAAAGAATGAAGATGACTGTGCCTCCTTTACAAACAAAAGGAAAAACACTTTGATGGATGCTTTCTTAACCTTCTACAGCCAAAGCAGTACAAATTCTGTCTTCTCTGTTTCTGCCATGGAGGGATTATTCCTTTTAACAAAGTCTATTCCCTCTTAGTTTTAAAGTCTTCCTTCACCTTACCAAGAACTTTATTTTACCACATTGCTCAGTTTCTTGGGTAATTTTAATCTCTCCCTGTTTCTGGACTCCATTAGCATTCACTATATTCTGGTCTCCCATTTAAAGAAGAAAAAAGCTTCTCTGAGCCTTCCAGTCCCCACCTAACTCGCTTCTCTTCTTCACAGTCTTTTGCTTCTCAAGTGTTAGCTCCACACAACATCCCCATCAGCCTTCTGTAGTGTGACTTTTTTTTTTTTTTTTTTTGAGACAGAATCTCATTCTGTTTCCCTGGCTAGAGTGCAGTGGCATCATCATAGCTCACTGCAGCCTCAAATCCCTGGGCTCCAGGGATCTTCCTTCTTCAGTCTCCGTGTAGCTGGGACTACGGGCATGCATCACCATACCTGGCTGACTTTTTCTATTTTTTGTAGAGACAGGGTCTTGCTCCTGCTTAGGCTGGTCTTGAGAACTCCTGGAGCTCAAGTGATCCGATCCCCCCGCCTCGGCCTCCCAGAGTGCTAGGATTATAGGAATGAGCCAGGAGCCATGGGCCCAGACCTTTAGTGTGACTTCTGCCCCAGCCACATTTCCAGAGTTAGATTACCAGTCACCTCTATACTGCCAGTCCAGGGGACTGCACCATCACTTCTGCTACTTCTTACCATATGATTATTTTACTGTTCATATAGTTATTTGCACCTTGCTGTATATGGTAGGAAAAAGCAGTTTTCTCCTACCCTACCCTCAACACAACACAGAATACTTCTGACATCAAATGTGTGGAGATTATACACACACACACACACACACACACACCCCCCCCACTCACCCATGCCACCCCTTCCCCATCCCCACCAAGCAATTCTCTAGCTGTCACCAACTGGGTATCTGTAATTCAATTCTGACACTTATCTCCCTGGAGTTGGATCCCACAGGTTAAGGGCTCCGTGCCACAAGATGGCCCCCTAATTCAGATGCCAAATAGCAAGATCCAGGTTATAACCTGTACTTCTGACCGACAGGCTATAAATTTGGATTCCCGGAATCCCCTCCTCAGGTTCAGTAATTTGCTAGGAAGGCTCACAGAACTCAGGGCAACACTTTACTTACTTTACTCATGCATGCTAAAGGATATTACAAAGGATACAGATAACAACTGATGGAAGAGGGGGATGGGGCGAGGCATATGGGAAGGGGCGTGAGCTTCTTTCTGTGCCCTCTCTGGGCCTATATGCTCCAAGCACCTCCACATAATCTGTAGTCTAGAAACTCTCTGAATTCTGTCTTTCTGGGGTTTTATGGAGGTTATGTAAGTATGGTTGATTAAATCATTGGCCTTTGGTGATCAGCTCAACCGTGAGCCCCTCCTCCCTCCCTGGAGGTAGGGGTGGCACTGAAGGTTCCAACCCTTCAATGACTAGGTTGGGTCCCCTGACAACCAGCTCCCATCCTGAGGCTGTCCAGGATCCTCCAACCCTCATTCATCTCACTGGCATTCAGAAGACACTGGGTTTGGGAGCTGTGTGCCAGGAGGTAAATATTATTAAAGTAATAGTATCACATTTTGCCAAGGTTTATGGCATTTATTGTAATTTGTGATTATGCCCACAGTATAGTATTAGTTCTATATTTAAATGGATTCACAAACTTCAATCCTTTGACATTTCCAAATGACTTATTTTTATTTATCATTTGATTTCTTCATTAAACTCTTAAGAAGGGTTCGTGAGTACTGTATTGCGTGGTTAAGCATGTCTGGTTGTTGCCTTTTTCTTCACTACTTTTTTTCCTAATTACAGAAATGATACATATTCCCTGAAGAATATAATAAAAATAAAACTCATTCTAACATTGATGTACATGTGTGTTTTTGTATGCAGTTGGCCCTCCGTATCCATATGTGTACTGCCAGCTGCACTGCTCCATTTTATATAGGGGACTTGAGAGGATAAACACCTGCGGATTTTGTCATCCGTAGTAGGAGGAACCAGTCCCCTGCAGATACCAAGGATCATCCCTTGAGATGCTACGTGCCCCTGGTTTTCTCTCACCTTGTTCTTTCTCAGCTCTCTGGGCCTTGTTACCCCGTGTGGGCCTTGGTATGAACCAGCACCATTAGCCAACACCTGGGAGCTTGTTAAAAATGGGGAATCTCAGGCCTGGGTTTAGACCTACAAAATCAGAATCTGCATTTTAACAAGCTCCCTAGATGATTAGTGAGCACAGTAAAGTTTTTGAGAACTATTGCAGTCTAGGGGCTACTGCCTCTTACTTTAATGAAACCATAAATCTTTAAATGTTCAGATTTCTTTTTCTCTTATTTTAGGCAAGCTCTTCTGTGACTCCAAATGGCATACTGGTTTCAAAATCCAATCCTAACTCTTATTTATCAGCTGCTTTCCTAAAAATAAATTTTTTTTGCTCTGTTGTCCTGACCAGAATGCAGTGATGTCATCACAGCTCACTGCAGCCTCCAACTCCTGGGCTCAAGCGATCCTCCTGCGGCAGCCTCCCAGGTAGCTGGGACTACAGGCATGCACCACCACACCCGGCTACATTTTTTGTTTTTAGTAGAGATGGGATCTTGCTCTTGCTCAGGGCTCAGGCTGGTCTTGACTGAGCTCAAGAGATCCTCACAGGCCGGGCACAGTGGCTCACGCCGGTAGTCCTAGCACTCTGGGAGGCGGAGGCAGGCGGATCATTCGAGCTCAGGAGTTTGAGACCAGCCTGAGCAAGAGTGAGACCCCATCTCTACTAAAAAAATAGAAAGAAATTAGCTGGACAATTGAAAATATATATATATATATATATATATATATATATAAAAAAAAATGAGCCGAGCATGGTGGTGCATGCCTGTAGTCCCAGCTACTTGGGAGGCTGAGGCAGGAGTATTGCTTGAGCCCAGGAGTTTGAGGTTGCTGTGAGCTAGGCTGACGCCATGGCACTCCAGCCCGGACAACAGAGTGAGACTCTGTCTCAAAAAAAAAAAAAAAAGAGATCCTCACGCCTCGGCCTCCCAGAGCGCTAGGACTGCAGGCGTGAGCCCCCTCCATCATGCATGGCCTCCAGCTGCTGTTTTTGATGGCTCCTCTAGACATCTCATTCCTACTTTACATTTTATTAATCATATTTTAGTGCCTACCATAGTTCCTGATAGGTTCTGATTCATTATATGCTAATTTTTAGCTGGAGTGGAAGCCTCAAAATACAGTGAGTTAGCAAGTAAAAAAGCAACTGTACTTTCCTTTTTACACATTTAAGATTTGCTTTTAATCTACATTTACTGTGTCATCATCTTTGTAACTTCTATTTTTTTTCAGTCCCCCACCCCAGGACTGGAATCTGTCACACAGATTCTAGGAACAGAGGCCACTTTGGGCAAGTCTCTTACGCATTAGGAGAGCCTTCCCCACCCAACTCCCCCGCCCCCGCCCCCCCCCCAAAATGCTCATTCTGTTTTTACAGCAGCTTTCTGTCAGGTCCCTTTCCTGGGTTTTCCCTACTTCAGATAATCAGTCTTACTAGACCTGTAACTTCTGTGGCTACAAAGTTTTCAGAATTATCTTTACAAAAAATGGAATTTTTAGGAAGAACATACAATTTGAAAAATCCTTTTAACTCCTTGCTGCAGTTTGGTAAACTAAAAATAGGTTGTTTAATTTGTCCTAATTTATTGTTTTATAACATTTGATTTTTAACTTTTGGCATTTTCAGCTGTTGAATTTGTGAGAGATTTGCCTTAATTTTTTTTTTTTGTCAGTGTGTGAGAAGCCAGTACATCTTAAAATAGAAGCAATGTTTGACATCCTAACTTATTCATCAAAATGTCAAAAAAATGTAGAAACTTCCTTGAATGAGAAAACCCTAAATGTTTTGAATGGAGTTTTATTTAACTCACATTCCTAATGCTGCAAAGAGCAAATTTGTAACCTGATACCTGTGATTTTATTTTATATTACATATTTTCTAAGAATAATTTTTGGGCAAGTAAAGGAGGGGTAGTGATAACTGCATCCTATCTTTTGCAAATCTTTTGCTTTTTTTCTCATTTTGACTGTTTTCAGAGTTCTTAATTATACTAATCTTTATAAAGCAGTTTCTTTACTGTCCCTTTAAAAAGAAATACAACTAAAAATCACCAGTATCCTAACACAGATAGTTGTTAATTCATTGGTGTTTTTTCACTACATAGTCTTTCCTATGTCTCATCTCCCCTCCCTCATCTATGTTTTGTTTGTAACTTGCTTTACAATATATTGTCATCCTTTCCCCATATCTGACTACATTTCTCTATTTTAAACTTTGATTTTTGTAAGTATTTATAGAAGGAAGCAAAGGTTGCCACGTGAATTAAGAATGAAATTTTGTCCCTCTCCTTCTTTCTACTATAAGTATGTTAATGTGGTAAAGCAGTGGTTAAATGCTATGAAATTACTAACACAGCATTAAAGGCTGATTCTAAAATGTTTTGATGTAGCCAGGTGCAGTGGTTTGTGCCTGTAGTCCCAGCTACTTGGGAGGCTGAGGCAGGAGGATGGCTTGAGCCTAGGAGTTCGAGACCAGCTTGGGCAGCATACTGAGACCCCATCTCTAAAGAAAAAAAGGTTTTTATTTAGATTAACATCTGTTTAAACTTTATACCAAACTGCGATTGAGATAATCGGCTTTAGAAAGTGTAATAGTGCACTGTTGCTAAGTTTTGGATTTTTGCTAATCTTGGATTCTATTTGTCTTAATGTAGTTTTTGTGAAATTTTCATCTTTGTAAAACCAGTGTAAATAAATATTCTACCTAGGAAAAAATTAAGATTTATTGTGCTAAAAATTAGTTAAATGGCAGACATGTTTGATCACCGTTACAAGTCTCCAGTTGATGACTTCAGGCTGTTAACTCAGGTCTCAGGTAAATACTTAAATATTCTTGAATATGTACCACCTATGATATACATAAGTTACCCATCTCACTTAATCCAGACAAAAACCATTTAAGGCTCGACATAGTCCAGTTTTACAGCCAAGCAAGTAGTAGAGCCTGAGTTTAAATCCCAAGTCTAGATGACTCCAGAAAGCTTCCAGTTTTACTGTCGTGACTCAGTTGTTAAGTAGAGGGGCCTGTCCATAGATCCCGTGGTTTTCAGACTGTGCTGTAAAGCTCTGTACAGGGCCTTTTGGAGTTTGGCAGACAGATATCTTTTGCTTGAAAATAATCAGCCATCCCCTTTACTTGTTTTATGCGTTTTTTTTTTCCTCTCAATTTTGTTTGGAAGAGTTTCTCTGCTTAAAATACTTGAAGTCTCCTGCTCTAGAAACCTAGGACCTGTCTAGAATGAGTAGATGCTAGAAAATAAAAATGCAGGTAATAATCATTTATATTTGTCTGTGGGGTAGACTGTATCTGTTTTCAGTTATATTTCTGTTCCTAGTGCTGTTTTGTATTGCCTAACATTAAAATGAGGTTGAGGTGGTTGAAAATAGAGTTAAAATTTGCTGCTGAAAGTGGATAATCTACAATCTACTGTACTGGATTCATTCCTCATTACCAGCTCTTGCTGTGTTTAAAGGTTGCACTAAGTATGATGTAATGACAGGTTATACTTCTGTAGCTGATGCAATGCAAATCTGAGGCCCAGGACTTTATTGGGGCAAGGGTAATGCTTGTTTAAAAGCAAAACAAGCTACTCTAAGTTTAATGAGGCCATTTAAGAAGGCTTTCCCAGAGTAGGAAAAGAATATAGTCTTATAGGAGCTTGAAGTAGGAGTTTAATGTGGCTTAAGTGTGTTTATTACTCTTACTGCAAAGCCTTTTTGCAGGGGGAGGGGAAGTTTACAATCTGTAGCTGAAAGGATAGAAATGGAGAAGTTAGAATTGAGGAAATATGGCAGTTTACTCCCGGTAGTTACTGAATGAATTAGGGAGAATGCTTTTACTCCAAAAATTTAAAGAGTTCGCACGACTAACCCAGAGAGTATAATGCACGCTCAGAAGAGCACTTGTCTTTCAGATTGAAACAAAGAGAATTGCCGATATTCTACTGTTTTGACCTACAAAAAACTGGCATGGTTCCACCTAACTTTAAACTGGAAATGCTGAGAGGGAAGATGTCGCGGGGGTGGGTGGGGTCCACAGCAGGGTGGCGCCGGTCACAGCTGCCGGGTCCTGCCGCCAGCGGCCGTGCCGCCTGGGGCCTGGGTGGGTGGGGCTTGTGGGCGCGACCCCGCCCCGCGGGCCTCGCCCGTGAGGCCCCGCCCCCGCGAGCGGCTCGGCCCCGCCCCCGCGAGGGAGGCGGCCGGGAGCCCTGGCCGGCCGGGCGCTGCGGGGTGGGGAGGGCTGCCAGGCTGCGGCCCCGGCTCTCCGGAGGGCGGGCCCCAGCTGCAGCTCCAGGGCTGGCTCCCGGACGCACCTCCTCCCCCAGCGCCCGCACCGCCGCCGGCCTCGCCTAGGTGGCAGTGGTCCCGCCGGGGTGTCCGGAGGGTCTTAGCTCAGCTGTGGCCCCTATTTTCGGAGACGCGGCCGAATTCGAGCTCACGGGGAGGTGCAGTTGCCTCCTGGGTACGGAAAGGCTTCGTTTCCCGTCTGGTGACGTGTGGAGCCTGACCTGAGGCGCGAATTTGCGTCCTCTGTGCTTAGCGGCGGGGCCTGTCTCCGGCCGTCCCGCTGCCCGGACGAGACGATGCGCTGCCCGACTTCCCGGGCCGGGGAGGCCCGCCCCGCCCTCGCCGTGCTCCTGGAGGGCGCCCTGCGCACGTGTTTGCCGGCCGCTAGGGCGGGGAAGAGAAAAGGTATCGACGTCACGAGACTGGGTGGCTGGAATGAAGCTTGAGTGCTTTAAATCAGTGCCATCTGGCTCACGGAATGGCTGCGGCATAATTTAGGTCCTCGTCAGGTTTGCGTGATGTTTTGAGCTGCTGTACTTTTTCTCTGTTAAATCAAACTTCAAGTTCTGTCGTGACTTATACAGGGTTGTCCTGGGTGCTTACTGCAGGACGGCTGTATGGTTGGGATTCCGTTTCTCTTTCAAAATGGACCCGAGTTCCACCTTGGGAGATTTTAGAGGTTTTAGCAGTTGCTAACCTATAATATAACCATTCATAAGAAATAGCCACATTTCACTTGTTTTTAACACTCTGAATAGGAGTTAAAATGTGCTTTCTACAGAGTTTGGAAAATAAAGATATATTGTAATGTTAGCCTGAACTATTGATAATAAATGTGGAACTAAAACATTTTGCTAGGTCAAGAAATTGAACAACAGTGTTTTTCTTGCTCAGTAGCTATATTATGTTAAATACAAACTGCCCTTTGATGTGATTAGCTGTTTTGGTTTAGTAATTCGAAAGGCATTGGTTTTTTTTAGACTATTTTGTGCTCAAGGAACCACTTTCTAATTATGTTGGTCACTTAAGTGAGCAGTATAAACTGGACTGTGAAGCGGGCATACAGCATACAGACAGGGTGTTCTTGGCAATGCTAACCTGTTGCTTTACAAGTGATCTAAAACGGATGGCTCATCCTGTGCACAAAGAATCTACTCAGGGGGAAACGGGATTGCAGGAGAACTCCTTTACCGTCCTTTTGTCAGGGGACAGAACACCTAAGTTACACAGGGCTTCAGATGATGAGAGTTGCTTCATGTTCTTCTAAGTCCATACGATCAGCCACATTATGATGGATTCTGTCACATTGTCCTTTTTTTGCACCCTCAACCCCCATTTAAGGTGTCTGTTGGTAACCACTTGAATAATCTAGAACCCAGATTGAATTTACTTGGTCATATTTGCAACCAACATTGTTTTTAAAAAGTTATTTGCAACAGAGTAATGGCTACAGTTGAGAGAAACTTTAAATTTGAAGCTATAATTTTGTAGAAATATGGTTTAGTATAGTCACTAGAAGTACACTCTTAGGATATCAACAGACTGACTAATCTTTTGTCACCCCCAAGATAAGTAGTGGCCTGTGACATCCCAGCAAAGGTAGCTTCCTGGGAAAAGGTGCTTGTTTTGTTTATTCAGCCTGACTTGTTAGTTACGTTTATTGTTCTGGTGACTGTTTCAGCAACACTGGTGAACCTCAGGGTGCACGGAATTCTTTGCCTGCTGACTCCATCCCCCTCCCCAGTATTGTACTTGCGTTTTTATTGTCTGCGTTTTTATCTTTATTCTCTTTGCCTTATCTTTCTCACTCTTTTGTACATTATATCTGATTTATATTGTGGAATGGAAGTAAAATAGAATGATATGCTTTCCCAAAATACCAGACTAAAAAGTTTTATTTGAGGATGGGCCTCCATTTCTCCCATCTTCCCTTACTTTTGAGGTGAGCACTGATCAGTAGAAAACAAGATTAATACTTAACTGATGAAAACTTTTTTGGGGGAGACTTGTTAGATAAAGATGGATGATGGCAGTAGGACTTTCTCCTTGTTAGCCTCTCCCCCACGTTCCCAAAATATACCTAGAGCAGCTATTGTTCACTATTAGGAAAGATTAATTCAAGTTAATACTCTCTCACGGTCCATTGGCATTTGAACTACACTTGTCCATTCATATCCTTGGGAGATTTGTCCCAGGATCCCCCTCCACCACAGCTCAGGTACCAAAATCTGAGGATGCTCAAGTCCCCTACGTAAAGTGGCATAGTATTTGCATATAACCTACAAACATCCTCCTGTGTACTTTAAATCAGCAGTCTGCAACCTTTTTGGCACCCAGGGACCAGCTTCACGGAAGACGGCTTTTCCACGGATGCGGTGGGGGTGGGGGTGGGGGCGGTGTACAGAGGGCAGGCGGTGATGCGCAGACTGGTCCCGGGCGGTAGCCTGGGGGTGGGGACTGCAGCTTTGAGTCATCTCTAGGTCACCTGTAGTAACCTAATAAAATGTAAATGCTATGTAAACAGTTATTATACTGTATTGTATTATTTTTTATTTTTTTAGTCCATGATTGGCTAAATCTTTGGGTGCAGAACCTTACGGATATGGAGGGCCCACTGTGTGTAGGACTCACCTGTGACTTCCTGTAGCTCTCAGCAGCTGACTTGGAATCAGGGGACAGATAGTAAGGGAATCTGAGAGAGGGAGCAGAGGCCAGTCAAAACTGTGTCTTAGTTGTTCATGGTGCAGTTTCTGTTAGCATTTCTTAATCCAGGTAGTCCATCCAAAGATGGTCTTTAGCACTTTTTTTTTTTTTTTTTTAAAAAGGACCCTAAATGTGTTCTGGAACATTTAGAAAAGAAGGCTTACCCAGTGTACAGCTTCTAATCAAAATGCCCATTTAGTGTACGTAATACTTATTTTTTGTATGCTGTTTTTTAATGCTATTTTCCTTTATCTTTTGCTCACTGTAAATGTTGTATGAAACTTACACAGTATTTCTGGCATGTAAACATTATAATAAAATAAGTTATAGTTGTAATTGTTTTTCTCCTGCCTCCTTTTATTTTTATGTATTTTTTTTATTGCAGAAATGAGCCGTCAGACTGCTACAGCATTACCTACTGGTACCTCCAAGTGTCCACCGTCCCAGCGGGTGCCTGCCCTGACCGGCACAACTGCATCCAACAATGACTTGGCGAGTCTCTTTGAGTGTCCGGTCTGCTTTGACTATGTGTTGCCACCCATTCTCCAGTGTCAGAGTGGCCATCTTGTTTGTAGCAACTGTCGCCCAAAGCTCACATGTTGTCCAACCTGTCGGGGCCCGTTGGGATCCATTCGCAACTTGGCTATGGAGAAAGTGGCCAATTCAGTACTTTTCCCTTGTAAATACGCCTCTTCTGGATGTGAGATAACTCTGCCACACACAGAAAAAGCAGACCACGAAGAGCTCTGTGAGTTCAGGCCTTATTCCTGTCCGTGCCCTGGTGCTTCCTGTAAATGGCAAGGCTCTTTGGATGCCGTAATGCCTCATCTGATGCATCAGCATAAATCCATTACGACACTACAGGGGGAGGATATAGTTTTCCTTGCTACAGACATTAATCTTCCTGGTGCTGTTGACTGGGTGATGATGCAGTCCTGTTTTGGCTTTCACTTCATGTTAGTTTTGGAGAAACAGGAAAAATACGATGGTCACCAGCAGTTCTTTGCAATTGTACAGCTGATAGGAACACGCAAGCAAGCTGAAAATTTTGCTTACCGACTTGAGTTAAATGGTCATAGGCGGCGATTGACTTGGGAAGCGACTCCTCGATCTATTCACGAGGGAATTGCAACAGCCATTATGAATAGTGACTGCCTAGTCTTTGACACCAGCATTGCACAGCTTTTTGCAGAAAATGGCAATTTAGGCATCAATGTAACTATTTCCATGTGTTGAAATGGCAATCAAACATTTTCTGGCCAGTGTTTAAAACTGTTTCATTCAATTTCACAGAAAATAAGGCACCCATCTGCCTGCCAACCTGAAACTCTTTTGGTAGGTGGAAGCTAGACACATGAAGGTAAATAAAAAGAAAGGCTGTTAAATACAGGAAACAGTTGCATGTAGTAACACTAATATATTTAAAAATAAGTCAACAGTAAACCACTGAAAAAATATATATATACACCCAAGATGGGCACCTTTTGTATTAAGAAAGGAAGCATTGTAAAATAATTCTGAGTTTTGTGTTTGTTGTAGATTGATTGTATTGCTGAAGAATATTGGGTTTTTTTGTTTTGTTTTTTTTTGCGTGTGTGGGCGTGCATGTGTGTGTGGGCGTGCATGTGTGTGTGTGCGCGTGTGTGTGCGTGTGTGTGTGTGTGTTTGAGTGTTTGGTTTTTTTGCCCTTTAACTGACAAGCCATCTTGAGTGGTCTTGGACCACTGCTTTTCCCCTTTGTGAGTCATTACATAGTGCTGCTGTGTGTTTTTTTTGTGTGTATTTGCTAATTTTTATTAATTGTAGTTTTTCATTAAATAAATTTGACTTTTTTCCCTGTAATTCAGGTTTTTCCTCACTTTTTTTGTACCATTTTAAAGTTAGTGTCTTTTGATATGCATAATTGTTTATGGTAAAGTTTATGATATGTGTTCCATACATATTTTCTTTTCCCCAGTAATCGGTTCATTAGAGTTATTTTAAATTCAGCTATTTTGTGAAGATTCGAGTTTAGAAAGGAAAGGTGACATGGGAAAAACTCTCAGAGGCTATTCAAAGCAGCTGTAAGGTGGCCTCACGCTCTCTCTTCTCCGTTTGAGTCATAACTTCAAACTTAATCTTTGAAAGCTTAGGGAATAAATTGAGTTTTATAAATACTGAAAAAAAAATCAGGCCTTTTTTCTTTTTTCAAATCTTGGACAAATCACATGTTTAAAATTTGTTCTTGTATTTATTGGTTTTGCAAAAGAAGGCATCGTCATGCACAGTATTTGTAATTAAAAACAAATCATTTGTTTAAAAAAGGCAGTTTGCAAAAAAAGTATGTTTTTGGTCTTTTATAATTCTCATTAAAAGGATATCTGGCAAATTAAAAAAATCTTAATGTGTCTGCTTTAGCTCTGAGTTTGAAATCTGAAGTTATCTTGCTGTTCCATTCTGTACTTTAATTACGTAGCAGAAAGCAATGTGCCGGCATTTTGAAGTGTGGTAGGGTTTTATTCTGAAGCACAGCAGCAGACTTGGGTACATCACCTCTGGGCTACAGAGTCTTGTTTTTTCCTCCCTCTTGCCCACATTTTGATTCTTACAACTCTGTCAGGAGAGTGACTAATTAAAATGCTGACCACTTTTTCCCCTCTTAAAAAAAAAAGCACAATAAAAATGAAGTTTATTTAGTATTTCATAACTTCCAATCTGTGTGACCTTGGAATCCAGTTCCTAATGTGTAAAGTTGGGTTAAATTACGGACCTCAGAAGGTTAAACGAGGCACAGGTTACCTAGAACAGTGCTTTGTAAATAATGAGTATCCACCAAGTGCTAGCTACTATTATGCCTTTAGCACCATACAGTTAACTGTTGCTAATTACCTTGAGGCACATGTAAAGTTCTAAAACTGCATTCTGAATGGCCAAAGATAATTGTGTGTGGTTTTTATGGGTACATTAAGCTTAGAAAGTCAATGAAAATTTACGTGAACTTCCCCCTTATCCTACCACCAATTCTGGACAACAGAGTTTATTTCTGTTAACCATTTTCAGGAAAGAAGCCTGAGTAGTCCCTTCCCTACATAAGCATAATTTTTTGAATTGGTTATAACTTGTGTGTTCAGCCATATTTATGGTGAAAGAACAGTTCCACCACAAATTTATATCCAGGTCTATTTCTGTTACCAGGTGTGCTGAAAAAAGCAACTTACATTCTTTGTTTTATATACACATTCAGTATATTTGTGGAGATATATCATTTTGTCGTTTTAACACTTTAAAATATTTTTTGATTATGAAATATGTGCATATCATGTAGACTTTGGAAGTTACAAGATGGCACACACAATAGGTCTTCTGTAATCTTACTATCCATTCAGATACACTTAACGTTTTTATTTGCCAGTCTTTCATGTGTACGTACGTGTGCTTTTACAGGTATTACACGGTTATTAAGTATGAAAAGTCCGATTTCCCCAAGTACAGGTTTCACAGTTGGTATCTCTGACATTTCACTCTGACACTCTTGTTTTATTTTTATTGTGAAGGTACATCCTCACTCTTCCACATGTGTGGTTTGGCTTGTGATTATCTTTCACATTTTTTTAAGAGCAATTTTTATGAAACCATGGATAAGTCAAAAATTTTTTAATGTAAGTTCTGTTGTGGAACCAGTGCTGTGCAGACAGCTTGAAATATCAATGAAGTGTTTGGGAAGGATGTGGCTAATCAACGCACAGTACGTCAGTGGTTTGAGAAGTTCCGTTCTGGTGATTTTAATCTTGGAAATGAGCCACGTGGGTGACCAGAGACCAAGGTGGATAACGATGAGCTGAAAGCTGTAGTGGAAGCGAATCCATCTCAACCTACCCGTGAACTAGCAGCAGGGTTGGATGTTACTATTCTAATAATACTGGACCATTCTAAACAAATCGTTAAGGTAAAGAAGCTGGATTAGATGGGTACCGCATGAATTAAATGAGCGTCAGAAGAGAAATCGTCTCGAAGCTTGCCTTTGCTGCCATGATAGAAAGGCGAACTATTTCTATGCTATATTATATATGATGAAAAATGGATTTTTTTTGACAATCGCACGTGTTCAGCACAATGGTTGGATAAAGACGAAGTGCCGAAACACAGTCCAAAACCGAATATTAATCAAAAAAAGCTAATGGTGTCTGTTTGGTGGTCCAGCACTGGTATTACCCACTACAGTTTCATGAAACCCTGGTCAGTCCATTACAGTGGATGTCTACAGCAACTAACTGGATGAAATGATGAGGATGCTTGTGATTAAGCAGCCGAGACTGGTCAACACAGACAGGCCAATCCTCTTGCAAGACCACATGTCACAAAAAAACAACGCTGCTCAAAGTACAGACGCTGGACTTGGAAATTCCCTTTCATCCACCGTACTCACCAGACTTTGACCCAACCGGCTACTATGTCTTCCAGGCTTTGGACCAGTTCTTGCAAGGAAAAATATACAATCCTCAACAGGCTGTGGAAAACACCTTTTGTGTTTTTATCACCACTCACCCTCCAGGCTGCCTCTGCTGGCGTAAACAAGCTACTGTTAACGATGGCAAAACTTTGATTAATAGTACTGCTGCTTGTTTGAGAGATAATAAACTAAACTTTCGATTCACAATCAGACATTTCAAATTTAATGACCTAATATTTTTGAAAAGGATTAGGACTATGTAGTTATATAACTGTTTCACCATGCAACATGATCATCTGAGCACTTTAACACTTTAATCTTGGAAAAACACAATTTTAGGTAATTTGTGAGGATTTATTGTAATTTTAGCCAGTTTCCTGTTGGATAGTTAATTGGGCTAGGTAAATTTTTTTCTGGTTATTTATAAACTGTGAACATTTCTGTATGCTTTCTGATTATATTCTTGGGATTCTTTTAAGATCTTAATACTTTTATTATTGCTTTCTGGAGAGGTTCCAGAGGACACTTTAGAAGAGTAGTGTGTTCAGGAGAGTTGCCTTTAAAAAGGAGAAAACAAAATTTAAAAAAGCAGTGTGAAGGATTTTCCATTTCATTGTCAAGTTTTGCTAATTTAAAGAAATTAATGTAAATTTTGTTTACAAATTAGTTTGGCAACTAATAAGGCTGACATTTTAATATTAAGTATTTGTATTTAAGTCCTCATATTCTTGGCCTATAGGAGTGAGATCTATATCCACATTTCTTGGTCTATTTGAGTTTGATTTATGGGGTATGACTCTTGTTCTTAAATTGCTTTTGCTATAACAAGTACTTTCTCCATTAAAGCCCTTGCCCCTTCCTTTTGGTGTTTTCTTCGAGGAGCTTGTATGTGGGGTGGGGGTAAGTGATACTTTTTACCTTTGCTCTTCTGTTTTAGACTTGAACTTGTCCTGTTGCACCATGGGCCAGTTTAGTATGTCAGTTATCATTGTGGAATAGTTTTTCCTTTCACTTTGATTTTTTTATTGTAACATATATGGCTTTCTTTTTAAGGCCCACATTGAGACTTCAAATTTACACGAATGGTTGTATTTGTTAGCTCACAAAAAATAATAGTGTCCCCTCCCTCAGCAAGAGTTCTTCATATTCAGGAACATCTGCAGTGATTCTGCTACGGGTAGAATTTTGTTTATTCAGAATAAAGACTGGAAGAATTGGTAAATAATCCAAATTTTAAAAATCATGGGGGCCAGTCTGTGACTGCTGCATTAGAATGGACCAGAGTAGGATCAGAACACAACAGGGTGAATAGTGTGTGTGAACTACAAACTAGGATTGTAGTCATTTGTATAGGTTATACGAGAAAGGTGCAGACTGCTACAAACCTGTAGAGTGAACATACTGCTGCAACTTTTCCGTTCCTCTACCCACTCGTCCAGTGTGCATGTTCAAACAAGATTATATGGGTCAGGCGTGGTGGCTTATACCTGTAACCGCAGCACTTTGGGAGGCTGAAGTGAGAGGATTGCTTGAGGCCAGAAGTTCAAGGCCCCACGTCTACAAAATACTAGATCAGCCTGGCGTGGTGGCACACGCCGGTAGTCCCACCTGCTGGGGACGCTGATGTGGGAGATTGCCTGAGCCCATCCGTGGGAGGCTGCAGTGAGGTATGATTGCACCACTGCACTCCAGCCTGGTGACAGAGTGAGACCCCGTTTCTTTAAAAAAATAAACAAGTTTTAGTGCTTATGATCTTAAGCTCTATTACCAAAAGAGATTCAAACTTATTTAAAAATGGCATCATCCAAAGAAAATTGTTTCTTATCAAGCACCTAACCAAAATTCAGTGTCTAACAGAGTAGGCTGTAGATTCTAACTGCCTGGGTTGAATTTTGATCGTACACCTATTAAGTTTTAATTAACTTGTCTCTGCCTGGTCCCTCCTCTGTAAAGGGTATGGTATCTACTACATGAGAGAACGAGAAAGGCTAAATGTGCTTATAAAGTGCTTATTTTTGCGCCTTGCACTGTGTCAAGTATCTTGCCTGAACCACATGTATTCCCTATCCTCATACAGCTCTAAGAAATTTCTTTGATAAATTCATTTTATTATAGGTGCAATTTTTGTAAGGCCTTTCTAAATTCGGAAAACCATACCTGGTTTGCAGATACTAATATAAATAATGGTAGGAAAGAACACTTGGTTTTGTAAAGTCACATTTTGACAGGCTTGCACTGTCACGTAAGATGAGGATTTAGCCTAAAAGTTTTGTTTGTATTGCCCAGAAGTGTGCTGACAATGTTAAGAGTTGAATATTTAAAATTTTTTAATACAAGATTTTTTACTGGGCCCCAAATTTTAAATATATTGAATAACTATTCTTTAGTTCGTTAGTAAGTACAAACTATAATATGTTCCAGATAAGTGAATTTTTGTGGCAAATAAAAGCTTTTCCTAGGATTAAAAAATTCCCTTTGATACAACTATTTTAAAACATCTCAGTGGCCATTCACTGGGTCTATTGAGATCCTTTTAATATTTTCTTCCTGTTTTGGTGTTTCTTTTAAAATAAAGTGCAGTTTTCATTGCAGGATTAGGATCCACAAAAATGAACATTAATACTGGACCATAAATCGTCAAATTGGATAATGACTGTAGCCTCAATTTTTTTAAGGTGCCAGGGGCTTCAAGTACAATGTCTCATTTTGGCCAAGATAATGTGAGCTTTTTTTTACTTCATTATAAAAACCAAAACTACTTGATGTTTATAGCTCATAATCCCAGTTAAAATAAATTTTGGATTTGGAAAAGGAGTTGGGAAATTAACATGTTTAAATTAAATATTAACATTCTTTGTAGCTTTGTGTCCACTCCCATAATAATAGTAAAGTTTACCTCATTTCAGTAGCTCATAAAGGAAAACGCCACCAAGTCAGCCCCCCTTACCCTCTGCAGTTGATTACCTGACGACATGGTTGATTTTCTAAGTGTAAATGTCACCAGTCACCTAGCACTGGAAGGTCTTGGTGGTGGACATCACTAGTCACCTTAACTGTGGTCACAGATTTATCGACTGATGCTATTTTAGGAATAAACAGATGGCATTTTTCACTGTGTTTGAATATAGGTGATCAGTGACTAAGGATCCCTCCTCTGATGGTTCGTGGTAAGGTTCAAACAGAGGGACCAAGAGGGACAGCCAAGTAAAAGCACGTATGCCTTAAGTGTACAATATAAAATTTCTTGATAACCAAGGCACTTAAAACTTTATAGTTTTAACACTTTAAGAGTGTTAAAAACTATTTTTTTTTTTTTTTTTTTGAGACAGAGTCTCACTCTGTTGCCCAGGCTAGAGTGAGTGCCGTGGCGTCAGCCTAGCTCACAGCAACCTCAAACTCCTGAGCTCAAGGGATCCTCCTGTCTCAGCCTCCCGAGTAGCTGGGACTACAGGCATGCACCACCATGCCCGGCTAATTTTTTCTATATATATTTTTAGCTGTCTATATAATTTCTTTCTATTTTTAGTAGAGATGGGGTCTCGCTCTTGCTCAGGCTGGTCTCGAACTCCTGAGCTAAAACGATCCGCCCACCTCGGCCTCCCAGAGTGCTAGGATTACAGGCGTGAGCCACCGCGCCCGGCCAAGAGTGTTAAAAACTCTTAATAAAAAAAGCACGGATCCCAAGGTCTCACCCCTAGGCCTACTGAATTAGAATGTGAGTTAATCAGCATTTTTAGTAAAAAAAAAAAAAATCCAGCTGATTGTGATACAAGGGATCTTTGGTTAACATTTTAAAAAACAATGCTAGAAAAAGATGCTCAGCATCACTACTTGTTAGGGAAGTTCAAATCAAAATACTATGGGACACCCATTTTGAGGGCCATTATCAAAAAAACAACATAGGTGTTGGCAAGGATGTGGAGAAATGGGAACGTTTGTGCTCTGCTGGTGGGAATGTTAAATGGTGCAGCTGCAGTGGAAAACACCTCAAAAAGTTAAACAGAATTACGTTGTCTTAGTTGTTTGTGCTGCTATAACAAAATACCTGAGACTGGGTAATTTAAAAAGAATAGAAATTCCTCAACAGTTCTGGAGTCTGAAGGCCAAGGTCAAGGTGCTGGCAGATTCAGTGTCTACTGAGGGCCCAGGCTCTGCTTCTCAGGTGGCACCTTGTTGCTTTGTCCTTGTATGATGGAAGAGCACAAAGGAGCTGGCTGGTTCCTTGGGCACTAAATCAGTTCATGAGGGTGGCGCTCTCATGGCCTAATCTCACCTCCTAAAGGACCCTACCTCTTAGTATCACATTGCTGATTAAGTTGAACACATGAATTTTGGGGGATATTCAGACCACAGCATATATGATCTAGCAATTTCACTTCTGGGTATGTGCCCAAAAGAAGTGAAAGGGATCTGAAGAGTTATTTGTACACCCATCTCTATGGCAACGTTATTCATAATGCCCAAGGGGTGGGAACAACTAACAGATGAATGAATGAACAAAATGTGGCGTATGTATGCAGTGGAATATTTTTTGGCCATAAATTCTGACACATGCTACAACATGGATAAACCCTGACAACTTGTGAGGCATGCCAGACGCAAACGGACAACTATTGTATGATTTCACGTACATGAAAGCAAATTCATAGACACAGAAACTAGAATAGTGGTTACCAGGGTCTGGGGCGAGGGTGGAATTGGGGAAGTTACTTTCCGATGGGTACAGAGTTTTACTTTGTGGTGATGATTTAAAAAAAAAAAAGGGGTGGGGTGTTCACACTGGCAACACTGAATGTAACTGATGCCCCTGAATTACACACTTAAATATGGTACATTTTATGTATATTTTGCCCGGTAAAAAAGGTGAAAAAAAGAAGAGTTCAGATGTCAACCAGCTTCTCCCTTCCCCTAAAAAAAAAAAAAAAAAAAGAAACCGAAACTTGCTGAAGAAATAAAGGTCACACTGTGAAATGTCCTACACGGTGAGACGTAGCCAGGATCTCAGGAGGCTCCTGGAAAAGCAAAGCCTGCTTAAAGCCAGAGGACACAGAAGACGCCCTAATGCCGCTTACAGACAAGCACAAGGCTGCACGTTCAAGACAGGAGAGGAAAAATACAGATAACCACGGGTTTGAAAAATGTTCTTTGCTGCGGCTGTTGAGCGTGGAACACGGCAGAGTAGCTCCCTCTGGTTGCTGAAAACGACTTAACAGGCATAGTTTAGTTCTTTCCCTTCCCTGTAAAATGACAGAGTAGAGATGATAATAATAGTGGATAAGAAAGTCAATTAAATGTTTTCAAATATCCTGATGTTCTTTCTCTGCAACTGTGCCATAACTGGTCCTAGGTCTGGACTTTTCCTCCCAGAACACACTCAGAGAAAGTTTATTAGCAGGTCTGAGGCACAGTATTCTGGGTAACATGCAGACCTCATTTTCACCGTGGAAATTCCAACATATCCTTACATATCTGTTGTTACATACGTTTTGTATCATAAGATTCTAAAGTCCCTTGCTGCCTGGAATAATAATTAGAAATTGCTTAATATTATTTATTATTTTAAATAAATAGTCCTGGTTAGGCCAGGACTGATGGGAAAAACATATTATTTTAGGTTGCATTCTAACTTAATCTTCACAGTAACAATTAGGTACTGTTATTTGCATTTCACAGATGAGGAAAACTAAGACAGGAAAAGTTCACACAGCTGGCAAGCAGAAGAGCCCGAATTCATGGTTACTAATAGCCTGGCTTGAGTCACAGAAGAAAACAGGCTTGGAAAGTCCACCGGATGTGGGAATTGGCACAGGCAAGCAAGAACTAGAAGGCAGGTATAGCAGGAGTCAGGATTCCAAGCTTAGGTACTGACCCAGGACAGATGGCTGCCTCCCTCTGGGAACCGGGCTTTTCTGAGCTGTGTGCTGGCACCGCCACTGCGGGACACAAATGACCAGTTCTGAGGGCTGTTTCCCTCAGCGTACGAAGGGACCTATATTGGGATGTGTAGCCTTACCATAGTTCGCTTAGCTCGAGCACTTTTATTTTCCGCAAGGACAAGCGGTTGGCTATGTATTCATCTTTGCCTAGTTCTCCTCCTAACTGAGTGGTTTCAGGATCCAATAAAGTCTACAGGAGACTCCCTTAAGGTGTAATGGTTGATACCATTACCAGGACTTCCGGCTGATTCTGAGAGTATTACATGATTCTGACCGTAAACACTGCTCCTGCGGGGCTTCAGGTGTGCCAGGATTACTTCCTTCTCTGCAGGTTTAAAGCCACGACCTCCTCTGTGCCACTTAAGAAAACATCCTCCGCTATCTAGGCTCCTGTGGTCCCTTCATGTTCTTGAACCTGGCTGTGCATCCGAAATACCTGCAAGGCTTCTTAAAACACAGAACTCTGCCCCCGTTCCCCCCTCCGGAGTCCGACTCAGGTGCTCTGCAGCGGGGCCGGCGGGCTTACGTTTCTGGAGCAAGTTCCAGGTAGTGCAGATGCTTCTGTTTTAGTGACTGCACTGAGAGCCACTGCTCTGCGTCTTTCCAGGAATAGTAAAGTTCCCACTAAAGACAAGAATTCAACTTTTATCAATTTTATTAAATTAATCTCATCTGTAATAAACAGTAGCCACTACCGGAATGAAGTTCATTACTGTTATGATTGTTTACAAAATAGGGACATTTTGCATACCCCTATTGGTGTGAATGAAATCAACCTTGTCAGTACCTTTTGGCACTTTTATAACTTAAAATTCTAAAAAGTTGAGATCTGGCCCTACAGTTTGCTATTTAAGAGACCAGGTCTGGTCTTGACGGTAAAGCCACCATCAAAAGCTGCATCGAGAACTTCATCCAGGCAGCTCGCTGTGACAAAGCTTAAGTCCTGTCGCACGTTGCCTGGGATTCCTTCCAGGTCCTTCTCATTTCTCCGAGGAATAATGATTTGCTTCAGTCCCGCTCTGTGTGCGGCCAGCACTTTGTCTTTGATTCCACCCACCTGAGGGAGAGAAGAAAGTCTTTAAGAGTAATGATCACCCTTAAGCTGTAAGGGACCCCAATCCACCTTTCTTTCACTGAATTTAACCACTGTTTTAAAACATCCATTTTCCATATAAGCTAGGAAAGCCACTAAAAAGATTACTAAGTAGTAACTTAAATTTTTTTGTTCTGATTAGTATTGTATTAAATCTTTTTTTTTTTTTTTTTTTTTGAGACGGAGTCTCGCTCTGTTGCCCAGGCTAGAGTGAGTGCCGTGGTGTCAGACTAGCTCACAGCAACCTCAAACTCCTGGGCTCAAGCGATCCTACTGCCTCAGCCTCCCGAGTAGCTGGGACTACAGGCATGCACCACCATGCCCGGCTAATTTTTTCTCTCTATTTTTAGTTGTCCAGATAATTTCTTTCTATCTTTTAGTAGAGATGGGGTCTTGCTCTTGCTCAGGCTGGTCTCCAACTCCTGAGCTCGAGCGATCCTCCCGCCTCGGACTCCCAGAGTGCTAAGATTACAGGCGTGAGCCACCGCACCCAGCCTGTATTAAATCCTTTTAAAGGGAGGGAATTCTACATTTTTCATAAGTGTGAGTACCTCTTTTGCCAGTGATTCCTTTTTTAAAATACTGTCAAGGTTAACATTTATATTCCATTCTGTAATCACAACACTCTTGTGTTAGGCTGATTCTGAGAGTATTACATTATTCTGACCGTACACACTGCTCCTGCGGAGCTTCAGCTGTGGGCCAGGATTACTTCCCTCTCTGCAGGTTTAAAGCCACGACCTCTGTGCCACTTAAGAAAACATAGCCTCTACTTTCCAGGCTCTTGTGGTGGTTTTGAAACATGTCCACAATGGTCCCTTCAAAAGGTGAATCTAATTCCCCTCCTCTTCAGTGTGGGCTAGGCTTTGTGAATTGATGATAAGAAACTGTGGGCTGGCGTAGTGGCGTAGTGCCGCATGCCTATAGTCCCAGCTACTTGGGAGGCTGAGGCAGGAGGATCGCTTGAGCCCAGGAGCAGGCGTTTGAATCTAGTCTGTGCAACAAAGTGAGACCCCCATCTCTTAAAAAAAAAAAAATGTAGGAGTGATGTTATATGACTTCCAAGGTTAAGTCATAAAAAAAGAGAGCTTCTACCAGGATCTCTCTTGAATCATTTGCCTGGAGGTAGCCGGTTACCATGTTTGGGATCACCCAAGCAGCTTGCAGAGGAGAAGCCCAAAAGTGAGGGGCTGGGGCTTCCTGCCACCAGCCAGGACCGATCTGCCAGTCACGTGAGTGACCCACCTTGGAAGCAGATCTTCCAGCCCCTTCAGAAGACTGCAGCCTGCCTTTTATCTGGATCGTAAGGATGAGAAGACCCTGGGCCAGAAGAACCCAGCTGAGCCTCTCCTGAATTCCTCATTCACAGAAACTTTGAGAACAAATATTCTAGTTTTGGGGTAACGTGTTCTGCAGCAGTAGATACGAATACAGCCCTCAAGTCACCCGCCTAGATATGTGATCCTCAGAGACGGCCCCCTTGGAGCCCTCCAGCCATTAGCTCCGACCCAGACCCGCCACTCTCCAGGCCTCCTGCACAGCTGTGGTCCCCCACCGCCATGCTCTCGAGGTCCTCTGCATGCGCCGAAGCACGTCGTGGGAGTGGGAGATACACTAACTGCTTGCGTGTAGCAGTGCTGATCTCAGCCTCACACCTGGCAGACAGGAAGGCCGTGATGCGAGACTGGATTTGGAACCATCTCCCCTCACGGTTTGCAGGTGCTGCACATCCCGTGTCCCTGAGGAGGAAGCTTTGTCCCAGTGGTCCCTTTCCATCTGAGGACACTGTAAATTCTAGGAAATGTTCCGTTATTTCTCTGACAATTTGTATATTCCATTTTCCTGTTTGCTAGAGCTCCTGTTAGATGTTGGATCTCTCGGGTTGTTTTTTCACTATAATTTTTTTCTGATAATTCTTTGACCAGTTTTAAAACCATACTTTTAAATCCAAAAGCCGTGTCCTATCCTCTGTTCTTGAATTATGCTTCCTCTAGCCTCGGCAGGTCTTTCTCTGAAATGCTACTGCTTTCCTTCCTGTCTCTGGTGAGATTTCTGTCGGGAAGACAGACTGGCTCTACCTCCAGTTCTGTTTCATGGGCCGGACACTCCTGTCTCCCCAGAAAATGTCTGAACTGTCAAGCTAATGACCCCACTCAGTTTTGGGTGTTAGAATTTATTCCCTTTAATAAGAGTTTATGGTCAATAAACCACCTCCTCATTCCCTTTTAGTAGCGTAGCTGGTGTAAGCCACTACTGTCTTCTTGAAATGCAAGAGTCCTGGGGAAGGGGGAGAAAAGTGATCAGCCATTCTTTTTAAGTATAGATCTACAAATATATCATCATAAATACAGTTTAGAATATGACCATATAACCTTCTCATTTAATGGCTGTATTAAATTAAAAAACTGGGGAAAAAGCATTTTTAGTGATCTAAATTAGCGATTCTATGATTTGCTTTCACTATTCATAAAATAAGGACTTTTTCAGAATAAAGAACATTCCTTTTATTTTTTTCTCATTTTGCTATGAACATGCCAACCTTTTGCCGTAGACTGGTACTGGTACCTAATAACTTAAAACCTAAATACTCTCTCAAGTTCTGTGTATTTTATCACAATGTTTTTATAAGCAGTTTAGGATATGGACTGGAACCTCAAGACCCCACATGTATGGAATTTTTTCAAAATTTAGCAATCAGATGTGGTTAATCGTTATGAGTTTCCATTCCACAATAGTTGTTTTTTCTATAAACCTATCAACTCTAGTAATGTAAGTTTTCTATAGGAGGATAGAAGGTCTCAAAGGAACTTCAAAAGTTAAGAATTGGGCTTAAAGCTTAAAAAGAGCTACTATCCCATTTTACATTTAACAATTTGTAGGTTATTAATAGAACAAGGTCTCAAATCTTCATGTGAACTGCTGATATTTCTGATGACCATACTGGTATTTTTTCCTTTAGCAAGTCTTAGAAAACATGGGCAAAATTATCAGTTTTTATTTGATCAAAATTTTAAAATATGCATTAGTTACAAGTATAAAAATTTAACATATATTTAAAACCAAGGTTTTCAAATAAAGAAGGTAAACCTTTCTTACTTTAAATTTAAAAATATTAATTTTTAAAAATTAAAAACCATATAAATCAGTTTTTCATACTTACTGGAAGAACAAGACCTCTCAGTGTAATTTCTCCAGTCATGGCTACATCTGAACGTACCAGCCGCCCACTAAAAAGTGAGGCGAGACAGGTTACTATGGTAACTCCAGCAGATGGTCCATCTTTCATGACAGCTCCAGCTGGGAAGTGCAGATGGATGTCTGTGTTGTCAAGAAGATCAAAACTTCCAAAAGCTTTAAAAAGGAAAAAAGGACGTTAACATAGGAAAATTGAACCTGTTTTCTTTTCCTCCTAAAAAGAAAATCAGACAAAAATGAATGTTTTGGGTAAATGAATCCTTCAAAATATTAATGGATGGTACAATTAGAGTGAGAGTCTGGAAGAAAAGTTTCATTCTATTTGAAGGATTAAAAACAAACCTTGTGAATTAGTTTCTAGTTCAGGCACTAGGCCAGATAGTACTAAAATGGGAACTAAAATTTCCACAGGGGTTCAAAAGCAAAGGTTTGTGCTTTACTGAATGGCGTAACTGATAATTTAGAGGTGGCAGAGTTGTGAGATGCCCCCTGGATTGTGATCCACGGGCTCCTCTTCCCTCGCAGCTGCGTCCAGCCGCGCGGGCACGCACCGTTGGTCAGCTGGTACTTCTTCGCATTGCTGCGTAGCCAGCTGATGGCCAGGTGGGCAGACTCCTTCATGATGGCCCCCAGCTGGCCAGTCAGAGTGAGCTGGCCTTCGCCATCCATCCGACTCGCCTCCACAAACATGATTTCTCCACCTAAGGGAGTCCAAGCCAAACCGATCGCCACTCCTGGCTGACTCAAACGCTGAGATACCTGGAAAGAGAAGAGAAAAATGATCGGAGTTAGGTCAACAGGTGCCGAAGTACTTTCAGGGGGACTCATCATCCTGCTCTGCAGGAGTCTGCTTTTTCCGTAAGAGACTTAAGCCGTTTACCTCAAAGTCATTACTACCTAACATGATTCCGAGTCACATTTACCGCTTACTGTCTGGCTTTCTGCCAGAAGAAATACCTACGCTTCTCTTTAGCATTTATCAGAAGCAATTTTACCTTAAAATACGTGTGAATAACTTTGATTTTTAAGAGCCAGATCTAGTTACATGTGCCCTAGTTTTCAAGGAATAAACCCAATAGTTTTATCTATTTAAGCATTTTTCTTAGGCTGCATATTATACATACTCCAGAACCTAACTTCATTTTAGGTAATCATGAATTTGTTTCAGAAAGTAGAAACTCTCGTTAGGACACATTTAGGAAGTGTGAGCTCCAGAGGCCAAGTGTGAAGAGATTTATCACAAAGCCTAGATTTTACTTCTCTGCCACTTACCTTTACTTTCTCTGTTATTGCTGCAGAGATTATAAAATACCACTAGCCTATCCACGGCCTGGCTGCCATTTTAAACCGAACCTGCTCATTACCTGAGATCCTGAGCCCAGAGGGTAATACATCCAAGTCATGAAAGCAAATAAAAAGTAACAGTTGAAAAACAATAATACTAACTTTCACTGTGCCCTTTGAATTTCCAAATTTCCCACCCTACAGGAGTTATTCATGTCAGAGGAACTGAGCAAAATGTGTCAACCGAGCACTAACCCAAACACGAGACTTTTCTACTGAGGGGCAACGTTCCCCCGAGGAGGAGTCTGTGGCGTTAGTTTCTGCCTGCAAGGCTGGGCTGCTAATGCTTATTCCCTTTCCAAGGGGCCTGGACAGTGAAAATCCTGATTTTAAAATTTATTCTAAAATCATGTGTGGCATCCATTGAAGCTACTGGGTGTTTATTTTCAGTAGTAAACATAATAGTCTATTTTAAAGCTTCAGAGATTCGGAGGCCAAACTCCAGCGTGGGCTGAGCCGCCGCGGCACACGCAGCACGGCTCACACTCCCCTCTGGCCTCGGCGCTCGCCTGCTGTGATGACTTCAGGGGAAAGACACGAAAGATCAATCAATATGCAAAAGATTAGGATTAATTAACAAAAATACAAACTATTCATAAAACTGTTTACAAAGTTTGTTTTTTCTAACATAAAATCAATTCTCTGTACCTGGACAACATCTAGTTTGAATGAAAATTTGCCAGGGATTCCTGTGGTTTTTTTGTTGTTATTGTTTGTTAGTTTTTGAGGTGGGGTCTTGCTATGCTGCCCACATCGATCTCAAACTCCCGGGCTCAAGTGATCCTCCTGCCTCAGCCTCCCCAGTAGCGGAGACTACAGACGCACGCCACCACACCTGGCTCTAATTCCTGTTTTTTGTCTTTTTTTTTAAAATTACATGATTCCTTTCTAAGGCTGGGTGAACTAATCCTAAAGAATTATCCTCAACATACTGAATCATGTTTAATTTAACATAAAAAGTCATTTGATATAATTTTGTTAGCTATACCATGAATAATCCCTTTCTTACATTTGAATCCTCAAAACTCATTGTCAAAATAATGCCAAAAGTATCCCAAAGAAGCAGTAGTAAGAGTCCTGTTGATTACCATGTTGCTTCAAGAAACCAAGCCAGTTTTCCAACAGTCCCCATCTGCGGGAGTCCTAGTGCTTCGGGTGGGAGTAACAGGTGAACGGTGGACTGGAAAGCGTGGGCGGGGCAGGTCAGTGCTTGTGGCCAAACCAAAGGCGTCCACGCTCACAGTTACCATTCTGACTTGACAGTAAGTGTTCTAGTGCGAACCTGAAGTTGGGACTAATGACAAGCCTGTGTAACGTCAACATACATGGGTGGGAGAACTGAAGTTACTATGAAACCTGGAATTTCTGTGATCAAGGCTAATAGTTATCTAGGAAGTAAAGAACTTTTAATTCTTAGACTTGGAGTCACACTCTTCCAGGGCATGTGCTCCGAAACTTTAACAATCAAAAGCACCCAGTTTCCATCTGTTTCTCCTTCAGAAAAGATGGAGTGTAAGCAAATACGAATTTAAAGGATACGATACATGCTGCTTTCTTGCTTTTGAATGCAGGCAGTTTTTCAGCCATCTTAACCCCTTTACACAGAACGATTTGTGTTTTATAGCAAATAAGTGACAACATGATTTCAAAACAATGTTTATCCACCAGGACTTTCCTGTCAGCGTCTGTTCCCATTACTGCTTTGTGGAATCATCAGCCACATCAGCCAAGACAGGCCCAGGAGTGAAGTTCAGAACGTGTTACTGTCGACGTGGCACGTGTGTGTCTCGAGTTCGTTTTTATTGTTCAGTTTCCCACTTGTCCTATTACTGTGCTTTCCTTATCTGTTAAATAAATATCTGTGCTTTCCTTATCTGTTAAATAAATCTCGTTCAAAGAAATGCTCAAATTCTTCTGCAATAATTCTATCAATAAGGTCAATATGCAGATTGAGGAAGTATTTCAAATATTTAAGGAAAAAACTAAGAAAAATAGAATGTGTCTTTTAATGTACGGGTTGCATTCCTAATACTTCATGGATATCAGTTTTTAATGAGCACTTACATATCGAATCATTGCCAGTTTCACATGTTCTTCCTTCTTGATCAACTAAAAATAGTAATATTTGATTGAAATAGTGAATATATGCAATTTTTCACGACTCTTCCAAGCCTAGACCAACATTAATAGATCCATCAGAGGGACCACGATTTTACATTCATTCAAAAGTCATTCACCAAGTATCCTGAGCCAGGTCATAGGGCACAATGGACACCTCCTGGAACTGACAGACTCCGTAAGGACATCAGACAAAGGAATAACTGTACTCCGGCGTGGGGAGCCACAACAAGGTATCTCCAAAGTGCTTTTATTAATATCTACAGGGAGCCCTGAAGAGGCAAAGGTCCCTCTCTAAGGAGAGGGTTCAAGTGTCACAGGAGAGGCTGGGTAGAGTCTTAACGAGAAGGGGCAGCCGGTGCCAAGAAATGGAGGTATGTAATTTTGTGGGCCTTGTTTCCAGGGACAAGCTTGGTGCAATGCTAAATGCAAAACCTGCGCTGTCAGACTGCTGTGGTCTGTGTGCGTTTGTTCTGTAGTGAGTTTCCACTGTCAGCTGGCTTCTTTGGTAGCTCATACAGCACTTTTGATGCTCCTGCCAGGGCTGTCACCCCAGAAGCTATCCATCTGGCAACCTCTTCATAAAGTCTTCGTACCGAGATCCTAAGCCTTGAGTTAATGCTATTTGAGTTTTCTAGCTGTGGACTGGTTTCAGTGGCACTCCGACAAGGGGTGGGCAGGCTCTGCTTCCCACCACTGTCATTTCTCAAAGCAGCACGGCCGTCGCCCCAGTCTGGCCTGGCGCTGGTGCTGCTGGGAACCAGCTGCTCTCCGATCCTGTCAGCGGGGCTTTCCCTGGCACGAGCGACCCCTGACGGGGCCCTGGGCCCGGCGGTGGGCGCAGCAGCGCGGAGACAGGCCGTGGCTCAGCATGCGTGAGTGGAGCGGGAGAGAGACATCACTTACTACCGTGATTCTCTGGGCCACTTAGTGTTTGTATTCCTCACTTCTACCAGCTCATTTTATTTGCTTGAAAGGCAAGCAGGATGATGGAATCTCCTGGAATTCACCTCTGAATGCACTCTATTCAGGATGCCTTTAAAAATCTGCACGTCTATCCTCTTCTTTCTTTTATTATTTTCTCAGGGCAGTAGCCTTTAGATAAGTCTTCTTATACACCACAGTCAGAAGCCAGTACTGAGGCTTTTATATAAGGTGGGCAATTACGTAGAAACATGCATGGAGTCAGGAATAGTCCAATGACAGAATCCTCTATCCATCTGGGTACACTGGTCCTTTGCTGTTTTGGGGGTGCCTCTGGTCCATTCTCCCTCCTAAAAGCAGCCTGACTCCTTTGGCGACCTACTGTTTTCATGCAGGCTTCAGGAGGCAGAAAACCCAGGATCTTGTCTTCCACTAGGGAGGATAGAAGCACAGCTGGAGAATGAGCTACTACCTACCCCCTACCTAGGAATAAGCCCACTTGCTTAGATGGTTCCTCCTAAGAGCTGGAGGAAGTGCTCTACGCCAAGCCTGTGTTGTGGTGGCGTAAGCAGCGTGACCCAAGTCCAGGCTGCCTGGGGACACCCGTGCCCCTCCTGTTCTTCCACACTCTGTCTCCAATAGTATAGGGAGACCTTTTATTTTACTTTTAAAAAGTGAGCTTAGCTGATGTTTTTTCTTTAGAAAATGTTGCTGTATTTGAGAAGGTGGCCTATAATACTGTTCCTAAATTTGAAATCTAGACTAAGTTCCTAGAGCCCATTTTTCAACCTGTTGAGAGACTTCCAAAGGGATCTAACTCATTAGCAAAAGTGTGCCTTCTCAGCTTTCTCTCTAACTGCCAGTCTGCTAAGTCAGTAACATTTTTGGGTACTGATATATTTTTGTAGACTTATATTCAATGAAAGTGAAGAACAATAAAGAGTGGTATAAGGTTAGTAAATATGGACACGAAATTAGGATTTAAAAAAACAAGGGTTTTTTTGGTGATTGGGGATAGGTCTATCTGTTTTTAGGGGAGTACGGTAGTTGCAGGAACAAGTATTTGTTCATTTTCTTAGTATGTACTGGGCATTATGTTGAGTGCTTTATATATAGTAACTCACCCCATACCCCACCCCCCGACTCTGTAATGGCACACATATAACCACCCCCACGTAGCAGAGGAAGACATGAAACTCAAGGAGCTTGGGCTTATCACCTGGTGATTAAGAGGCCTCCCTGCTACTTTCAGACCTTATTCTTCCTCCCTTCTAGTAAGCCCCTGTTCATGGCAGCTGGCTTTACCATCTCTCTCCTCACTATCTTCTACATTCAGAAAGACTCTTCTCCTTCCTTATCCCCCTAACTCCTGCTGTCATCCTGGGTGTCTACAGCGAGCACATGAAGCCCATCCAAAACTTGGCTTCTCAGTCCTTTCAACACCTCCTGAACTCAGTCAGAGACACTCTTCCAGGTCCTTATCACCAACAGACCTCCTGACCCTCTTTTTTTTTTTTTTTAAAGACAGGGTCCACTCTGTCACCCTGACTAGAGTGGAGTGGCATCATCATAGCTCACTGCAACCTCAAACTCCTGGGCTCAAGTGATCCTCCTGCCTCAGCCTCCCACATAGGACTACAGACCTATGCCACCGTGCCCAGCTGAGTTTTCTATTTTTGTAGAAATGGGGTCTCACTGTGTTCCCCAGACTGGTCTCCACCTCCTGGCTCAAGCAATCCTCCCACCTCGGCCTCCCAAAGCACTGGGATCACAGGCGTGAGCCACCGCACCTGGGCCCCGACCCTCATGTTCTTACCCTTCTGGCACCCTTGTACTCATGCCATAAACTCTAGCCATTTCTCATTACACACCAGCTCTGTGCTGGCTTCACGCCTCTCCTTGTTCAACTAACATACTGTTGCTCCATCATCATAATCTTCTCCTTGTAAATAACTCAGTATTCTTGTCCCTTTCTTCATAGTACCCTACAAAGGGGTATCCCTTCTCTTATCACAAGCCATTCTGGGCCCCATGACACCCCACTTTCCTGGAGACTTTGTTTCTGTTGTACCACCTCTTCCTCAGCAACATCAGTCGTGCCGTCTACTGGATTATTCTTATCGGCAGCTACTATCTGAAAACATTCTCCCTCTGTCGTCCGTATTCCCCTCTAGCTGCCTCATTTCTCTAAGTCATTCACAGCCAAACTTCTGAACGGTTGCCTACGTATGTTCTATTTCCTCGTCTCCCATTCTCTCTTCAGCATACTCCAAATCTGCCATCCCCACTCCCTGTGAAATCTCTTCCAAGGTCAGCCGCCTCTGTGCTTTCCAATTCAATACACATGTTCCTGACCTTATCTTCTATAATCCCGCCACAAACAGTAAACACATTTTTATGTTCTCTCCTTCTTGAAATATTCTCTTCTTTTGTTTTTACGGCAGCACAACATCTCTGTTTTCCTCTCCCCTGCTTGTTCCTTCTTACTCTCTTTTCTTTTTTCCCAGCTTTTCTCTTTTTTGTTGGCTCCTCGGGCCCTCTATGTGATCGCTGAACAATGGTGTTCTTCAGGGCCCGCTCCTAGCCCACCTGCCGTTTCCTATGGATACTTTCTTCTTAGATGATCTCAATATTTCTGGGGCTCCAAACATCCTCTATTTTCTGACAAGTCTCCGACTCACATCTGCGCCGTGGATCTCTTCTCAGAGCAGATCTGCAGTCCCAACGTCTCCACTCCGATGCCGCACAGGTATTTCAGAGCCAGCCTGTTAGAAAGAGCTGTTTTCTTTGCAACATCCCCTCCCCCCGCTCCCCCGTCTCCTCCATCTCAGCAGAGGGCACTACATACGGACCCTTCCTCAAATGTCATCCACCAGCACGTCGACCTCTCCCGTTGTCCCATCTGCCTCGAAAGTGGGTCTCAGATACAGCCAGAGCAGCTACTCCCTCAGTATCACCCTGCTGGTTTTCTTTATAGCATCAATCTCAATTTGTGGTATTTGTTTACTTGTCTATTTTTTCCCTGAAAGTAAGCTGCATGAAGGTAGAGATCACACCGTGCTTGTTTACTACTGTGTTGCCAGAAGCACGTCATAACCTTAATAAGTACTTACTAAACGAATGAAACTCTTTCTAGAATAAACGACAGACCTTAGACTTTTACCTTCATGGAGAATACAGGCATTTAAACAAAAAAAGGTATCTTACAACATCTTGGGAAGACCTCAACATGTCCTCCAGCATTCCCAGTGGGATCCCCCTGTTTGGATTCTCTGGCTAGGCCAGCACAAAGAAGGGGACAGACAAGACTGGCCGCTGTGAACCCCTTGCAGAGAACAGGGGACTTGCTCAGGTGTCCCTGCGCCCTGTTTCTCTACTGTAATAAACAGAGCACAAGCTTTGCAGTCAGTCAGGCCTGGAACCAATCTCAGTTCTGGCACAAGCTGTGTATTCTCTCAAGTTATTTAAACATTCTAAGCCTGCTTCCTCATCTGCTATTGGAAAGACACCATGACTGAGGATTAAATGATGCATCATTTGGAGAGGGCCTTCCCCAGCGCCTGACAAATGACAGACACAGACAGGGGAGTGGCCTAGAAGTGGAACCCAACCTCTCCCATTCCAAAACAGAGCACTACTCGGTAAGAATAAAAATGAAACCTGACGTAAAGCAGATGCCTTTTGAAAAAACTGCCATACGTCACTGCCACGATGTTTAGCAGGGAAAGGCAGGAATTTTCCAGGTCTGACAGGGTACTGTAGAAGAGTGGAAAGAACACTGTCCTTGGGAGTCAGCAGCTGAGTCAGGACACTCTGCTAATTGCACCTGATGCCAATTTGCACAATTCATTTCATCTCTCTAAGCTTTTCCCTGTGTTTAAAATGGAAGGCTCCTAGCACAGTGATGGCCCTCATGGACAATAAAGAAATGTTTCATAAATTTTGATTTTATAGATGCAAATGCTGAGGCAGATTGTGGTTAAGTAATTTGGGGCTGACATTTATCAGACCACTATAGTAGAGATAGAAACCTCAGGCCACAGAGTGAATTCTCTCTTTCAAGTGTGAAAAAGATGAACAAAATGTTCAAACTCTCAGAAACCAGGTCTTCTATTCTAAGACGCTATTTATAAAAGGCAACATGGCTACTGGAGACTTCCTTTCAGACTCACGTTGGTAAAAGTGTTCACATGTAACAGCTCCGATGCTCCGAGGAAAGTTAAATAAGTTTCCCCAGTGCTGACACAGAAAGCTGTTAAGCAGTGTCTATAAAATTTCTCACTTCTATCATTTTGGCTCTATCATTGCCAAGGCCCAGGAATGGGAGCAATGCTTCCAAGCCTAACATCAGCAGAAACAGCTGGGAGAGAAGGGCATATGCAACAGAAACATGCATCAATCTTGTTTTTATTTGTTGTTCTAGTTTAAATGCTCAAAGAACTGCTGGAATGTACTTTTCTGGATAGCCTAGAGCAAAACTCCATCAGCCAAGCAGGAGTCAGAACCTATTTACATCTTCACTCACGAAATTATTGGATTCTCTCAGAATGAGAAAGCAGGTTTTGTTCACCTTCTAAACCAACAAAGTTTTATTCAAGTTCTTTCAACACTTCAAAATTCAAATCTGTGATATCTTAAGAATTCAGATAACCAAAATAATGTCTCTGATTCTACTGTTCAAGTCCAGATTTACTGACAACGGTAAACAAGATGGAAAAAACAACAGGTATCTTAAAACTGACAAACTGCTTATTTCTGGACCAAGAAGAAAGTAGCTGAGAGCTTTGCCGAGCAGCTCATCAGTGTTCACGACCAGCTCAGAATTTGAGTGGATAAACAAGGTGGGTCTGGGCACTGTTTTCCTCTTCTGAGTTGTTAAGAACCTGAGGAAACCATGTCTACTGGTATGATTTCAAATTTTAGGTTATCTATGTATAATTTATCAGATTTCTTTTCTGAAAGTATTTTTTTCCTTAAATTGACAAGAAGGTGAGGGTAAAGCTACATTCAGTAGTATAACACAAACTTTTTCTAGTAACTAACCTACAAAAGCTCCTCCGAGCACCCTAGGAAATAGTTCATAACGCCCTCAGCAGTTATGTTCTGACACCTGTTTCCATCAGCTCTCTCAACTCAGTCCTGGGGCCCAGGCCCTTCTGCCGTGAGGTATAGGTGGGGGAAAAGATGAAAATAGGGCTCGACCTATACATGGATTTAACCCTAAAGAAACTATTAACAATGAAACAAGACATTCCTAAAAGATGCCACCTGGGTCTGAACTAGCAGCAGTCTGGAGCTAAAGCTCTGCTTATGTTTTCTGACATTTATCACGTTGATTCCCTAGCTCCTCCCCCAAGCCCTTGACAGCACACAAAAAATCCTTCATTAAAGCACATATAGGAATCTAGAATTTTTCTAAGGAGAAAGGTTGAGAGACACTGGTCTTAAGATGGAACTGGATGACAAAGAATCGAATGAAACTGGGTTTCTAAAAGAGGATACGGCCAGGGTCTCTGGCTCCCTGCAATAGTCATGTTATCCCATTAAGTACTAAAATGCAGTATCACACAGAAAACAAATTTCCAATCCTAAGACAAAATTCAGCCTCTGGAAACACCCCATTCTACTTCTCCCTTGATATATTAAGCAACCAGAAGAGTAAACTGGTGAGTATCAACGAAGAAATGAGAATGATCACCTCCATTTCATACATCGGGGGCCCAAGGATGTCTTTCAGAGCATGGAAATCAATCAAAATTGGCATTTCGGGTGGTAGGGCCAAGTCAGTAGCATCATTGATAGATTCAGGCTTTGCATCTTCTAAGACGTGTTCTTTGCAACCTAAGAGAGAAAGGTTTATTTAGAAGTTGTGATTTGCAGGTTTGAGAATTCATGAGCAGTAAATATCAAACAGAAGCACAGTGGACTTCAATAGTTCAGTCCCTTTTATGCACTGAAAAAATTCACTTTGCGTATCTGTGGAACACAGATAGAAGAATTAATCTTTCAAGACCCCCTCCAGGGTGGTATCTGCAACTGCCTTGTTCATTTTCTGTTTTGGAGACATGGTCTCACTGTGTTGGCTGGGCTGGAGTGCAGTGGCATCATCATAGCTCACTGCAACCTCAAACTCTAGGGCTCAAGCGATCCTGCCTCAGCCTCCTGAGTATTAATAGTACCTTGTTCATTTACTTTCATTTGTTTATTATCTGTCTCCCCCATTAAAGTGTAAGCACCAGGAGGGCAGTAACCTTGCCTGTCTTCTTTTTAACCATTATATTCTTAACTCAAGAACAATGTCTGGCACTACGCAACTTATGACTCCTAGAGGCCAGATACTGAAGGGTCAAATGCAATAGATGACTTTGGACAATTCTCTGTTAGATCAACCTAACTTAGGGCTTGTGGCAAACTCTTCAATTCCCTCCTCAGGGAAGTTTGCTCAGGTGTCTCATTTTCTAACGGGCAACACGAGCTTGGAAATGATGGAACCCACATAAGCAACGCCTCTTTCGTAGGCACATAGCTCAACTCAGGTTATCGTTTTCCAGCATAAATAAATATGTTAATAATTACCAGTGCCAGGGTAAGGGAACACAAAGCCTGGTCTGAAATCCCTTTAACAATGGACCGCTTCCTTTACCTGCCTAAGAGCCCTGATTGGCTGATATCTTGTCAAAGTGCTGACTGAGTTTGGTTTGGCCTAGACATACAGGGAGCAGGACCCCACTGATCTATCAGACCACCCTCTCTACTGGTCTTTGTAAGGCCAGTATGAGGAAAGAAAAATATTACATAATCTGGGGTCAGAAACCTAAAATGAGGAGCAGAGGTTTTAAAAATGTAGGAAATATTTGGCTCTATCTCATTCCTAGCCTTCTTTTTCTTTTAGTTTGCCATACTTTTTCTATTTCTTGTACTGTCTCATGAAATGTTTGGTTCTAAAATCTTTCTTTTATTACCTTTTTTACATACTCTCTTCCTTCTGAAAGTGACTGTTGTACATGATACATGTATAATTATACAGTTACCTAACATTATATATCTCTATATTTATTGTAGTTTTGCTATGATTCTTCCATTCTTATATTGTGAAATTAAAAGAATTGTTTTTTCACTAACTCTTTTCCTTTCAAAAGTGATTACTGAATATGTTTAACAATAGTAGACCCTTATAACTGGAGACATCCTGGGTGTCACTAAATGATTCCAGCATGACCTTTAGGGTTAAAGGGTTCTCCTAGTCCACTCTCCTTCTGGCCTCCACTGGGCTCCTTTTCAAGGCTAAATCATAAGTGATACAGGAGGGAAAACAAAAATTCAGAGTTTCTACTCTGAGATGGCTATTGGACAGAGCAAATTATGCTATGCAAAGCATCAGACCTCTCATTACCTATCTCTGCAGGATTGTTGTGAGACTTAAAAAGAAAACCCTCTGTAGACTGCCAAGTGCAATATGCAATATACATACTGCATCATATGTGTAAATCTTGAGTTTTATATATTTTTATAATCACACCTCTGTAATGTCACTTGAACAGTTTGGCTCGACCATGTTCTAGAAAGTCTTCCCTGATCTTTCTAACTTCGTTCATAGCATCCATTTATTTCACAAAATCTAGCAATTACTAGGTTACTCAGTAGCTTGTGGAAATGGGAGATTTTCTGCTTGCTGCTCTTTCTACAGCGTATTCCAGCAATACAATGACCAACGGTGGGAAAGCACTCAGATGATCAGTTTAGCTATATGTTGATCTCAGAATAGAAAAAGCATGTAGGCATCATTGCCTAAGTAAAATTAATGCACAGACAGAAAAGCACTACCTGGCTAAGGTCACTCTGAAGATGAAAGGCAGTGGCACGCTGAAACTTCGGCCAGTGCGCACAAGAGCCCGCAAGTTTCTCTAGTCTGTGGTGCTTTGAGACAAGCTTTTCTGAGATCTAATTACTGTTGCCAGCCTGTGTTTCACTGTCGCAGGCGGAGGCAAAGCTGGATGGGTGAAAGCCAATCCACAATTATGTAACCAATGCTTTAGGATATTCAATCCCTTAACTGAATTCAGTGCTTTGAGCACCGAGGCAGTTGGGGGTGGGGAGAGCTATTTCTAATGCAACTAGACATTAAAATATAAACGATGATAATTTACGTATAGCAGCTGGGTTATAAACTATAAACTCAGAAATAACCTATACTTCAAAATTTTCCATCATTAGAATACAGGCCCAGAAAATGAATGCTTCAGTTAAGAAAATGGCGCCAGCTAATAGGGAGACACAGGATAGCACTGATTTCAAGAATCATCTACTGAGCCTTGTGCAATGCAAAGTCAGAGAGCCTGGGTTTGAAGTCTAGCTTGTTCACTTACAAACTGTAACTTTGGGAAAGTTCCTTAGCCTCATCTTTTTTTTTTTTAAAGCTGCTTTTATTATGTAAAACATATATAGCATAATATTTATCACTTTAACCATTTGCAAGTGTATATTCAGTGGCATTAAACACATTCACACCGGTGTTGCAACCATCACCACTATCTATATCCAAAACTTTTCATCATCTCTAGCATAAAGTCTGTACCCAATAAATAATAACTCTCCATTTTCCACTCCCTGCATCCCTGGTAACTATCATTCCGCTTGCTGTTTCTATGAATTTGACTACCTCAGATACCTCCTAACAATATTTTTCCTTTTGTGTCTGGTTTATTTCACTTAGCCACATTTTCAAGGTTCATCCATGTTGTAGCATGTATTAGAATTTTCCTCTTTTTAAAAACTGAATCATATTCCGTTGTATGTATATACCATATTTTGTTTTTCCATTCACCTGTTGACAGACACTTGGGTTGTTTCCACCTTTTGGCTAATGTGACTAATGCTACTATAAACATGAGCGTACAAATACGTTTAAGTCCCTGCTTTCAATTCTTTTGAATGTATACTTAGGAATGGAATTCCTGGATAATATTGTAGTTCTCCGTTTAACTTTTCAAAGAACTACCAAAATGTTTTCCACAGTGGCCGCACTATTTGACATTCTTATTGGCAATACACAAAGGTTCCAATTTCTCCACATCCTTGCCATTGCTTTTAATTTTTTTTAATTACAGCCATCCTACTGAGTGTGAAGAAATATCTCATTGTGGTTTTGAGTTAATTTCTCTAACGACTAATGATGCTGACTGAGTATCTTCTCATATGCTTGTTGGCCATCTGTGTATCTTCCTTGGAGAAATGTGTATTCAAATCCCTTGCCCATTTTTTAACTCGGTTTTTTTTTTGGTGATTGAATTGTAGGAGTTCTTTATATATTCTGGATATCAATCCCTTATCAGATATATGTTTTGCAAGTATTTTCTCCCATTGTGTAGGGTTTTTTCCACTTTCTTAATAGCGTCCTTTGATGCACAAAAGTTTTTAATTTTGATGAAGTCCAATTTATTTATTCTTTTTTTGTTTTGTTTTTGTTTTGTAGAGATAAGGTCTTGCTCTGTTGCCCAGGCTGGTCTCAAGCTCCTGGCCTCAAGTGATCTTCCAGCCTCAGCGTCCCAAAGTGTTAGGATTACAGGTCTGAGTGACCGCAACTGGCTTATGTTTTCTTTTGCTGCCTGTGTTTTTGGTGTCATATCCATGAAATCATCAAATACGATGTCATGAAGATTTTTCCCAATGGTTTCTTCTAAGAGTTTTATAGTTTTAGCTTTTAAGTTTAGATCTTTGATCCACTTTTAGTGAATTTTTATATACAAGGTAAGGAGAGAGTCCAAGTCCAACTTCATTCTTTTGCATGTGGATATATCTAGTTTTCCTAGCTCCATTTGTTGAAAAGACTGTGCTTTCCCCATTTAATGGTCTTGGCTCCTAGTTAAAAAATCATTAACCATATATATGAGTATTTATTTCTGGGCTCTCTAGTCTATTCTATTGGTCTATATTTCCGTCCTTATGCCAACACCATACTATTTTAATTAGCTTTGTATAATATCAAATTTTTTTATTTTATTTATTTTTTTTTTGGAGACAGAGTCTCGCTCTCTTGCCCAGGCTAGAATGTCATGGTGTCAGCCTAGCTCACAGCAACCTCCAACTCCTGGGCTCAAGTGATCCTCCTGGCTCAGCCTCCCGAGTAGCTGGGACTACAGGCATGTGCCACCATGCCTGGCTAATTTTTTCTATTTTTAGTTATCTGGCTAATTTCTTTCTATTTTTAGTATGGGGTCTCGCTCTTGCTGAGGCTGGTCTTGAACTCTTGACCTCAAGTGATCCTCCCACCTCGACCTCCCAGAGTGCTAGAATTACAGGTGTGAGCCACCGTGCCCTCGGCCCTTAAGTTTTTTGGAAATAGTCTTGCTCTGTTGCCTGTGGGTAGAGTGCAGTGGTGTCATCGTAGCTCACTGCAACCTCAGACTCCTGGGCTCACCTCTTGCCTCAGACTCCTGAGTAGCTGGGACTACAGGTGTGTGCCACCATGCCCAGCTAATTTTTTTATTTTTAGTAGAGACGGGGTCTCGCTCTTGCTCAGGCTGGTCTCCAACTCCTGAGCTCGAGCAATCCTCCTGCCTCAGCCACTCACAGTGCTAGGATTACAGGTGTGAGCTACCACACCCAGCCTGTTTTGAAGTCAGAAAGTGTAGAGTCCTCCATTTTGTTCTTCTTTTTCAAGATTGTTTTGGCTATTTAGTGCCCCTTGCAACTCAATGAGAATTTGAAAATCAGCTTTTTCATTTCTATAAAAAAGGATGTTAGAATTTTAGAAGGGATTGCATTCAATCTGTAGATCACTTTGAGCAATATTGATATCTTATAATATTAAGTCTTCCTATCCATGAACATGGGATATCTTTATACTTACTTAGGTCTTCCTTAAATTTCTTTCGAGCATTGTTTTGTAGTTCTCAGCATACAAGTCTTATACTTCCTTGGTTAGAGTTATTCCTGGAAGTTAATTGTTTTAGATGCTATTGTAAATGGAATTGCTTTCTTAATTTCCTTTTCAATTGTTCCTTAACCTCTTTAATCTTCCATTTCCTCATCTGAAATGAGGAAAACAGTAACTACATTTCAAATAGTTCTTCTAGGGATCATGGATATAGAATATAGAGATAATGAAAGCATAGAGTAGCTACTGAGTTAGACTTGGAGCCAATCTCTCTATGTTAGAATCTTGACTCTGACATTTACTAGCTATGAACCTTGGGCAAGTTATTTCATGTTTTGAGCCTCAGTTTTCTCATCTGCAAAATGGACCTAAAACAATACCTATCTTATAAAGTCATTTAAGGATTAAATATATGTGAAATGCTTAGAATAGAGTCTGGCACGTAGTAATAACTTTATAAAGGACAATTAATTTTCCTGTCGGAATTGTCACAATAGCCTACTAATTTGGTTTCTCTGCTTAGTTTTCCTACCATCTATTTTATTTACTACTTGTAAATGAATCTTTCTAAATCCCAGTTCTAATTATATCACTTATAGACTTAAACATCTTTGTAAGTTTTCCTCACAAATTAAGTAAATTTCTAATGCCTAAAAGTTGAATTGAAGATCGGCCACAATATAGTGCCAAATTATCTTTCTATTTAATAATCCTAGCTCCTATTACTCTGGAATGCTTTAGTCTGAAGGAATAACCACCACCTAAACAGTAATTCAACTAACATTTATGGAGCATAACTTTGAGTAAGAAACAGGGCCCCACAAATAAATAATCTGATTAAAAATGGGAAAAAAACCTGAATAGACACTTCTCAAAAGAAGACATACAAATGGCCAAGAGGTATACAAAAAAAATCACTAACTAATCATCAGGAAAATGCACATCAAAACCACATGAGACATAACACCCATTAGAATGGCTATTATCAAAAAGACAAAAAAAAAAAAAAAAAACCCCACAACATAAAACAAATGTTTGCACAAATGTGGAGAAAGAGGGACTCTCATACACTGTTGGTAGGGATGTAAGTTAGTACTGCCATTATGGAAAACAGTATGGAGGTTCCTCAAAAATTAACAATAGAACTACCATATGATCCAGCAATTCCACTCCTGGGTATATAATGTATATCCAGAGGAAATGAAATCAGTACACTGAAGAGGCATCTTCACTCCCATGTTTACTGTAGCACTATTCACAACAGCCAAGATACAGACTCATCATATCCATCATCAGTGGATGAATGGATAAAGAAAATGTAGTACATACTCAGTGGAATACTATTCAGCCATAAAAAGAATGAAATCCCATCATTTGTAGCAACATGGCTAAATCTTAAGCACATTACGTTAAGTGAAATAAGCCAGGCACAGAAAGACAACACTGCATGATCTCACTCACATGTGGAATCTAAAGAAGTTGATCTCATGAGAAAGTAGAATAGTGGTTACCAAAGGCTGGCCAGGGAGGGAGGAAGTGGGGATAGGCAGAGTTTTGTAAGTGGGTACAAATCTACAGTTAGATAGTAGGAATAATTTCCAGTGTTCTTACTGCACAGTAGGATGACTATGGTTAACAATATTGTATTGTATATTTCAAAATAGCTAGAAGAGAAGATTATAAATGTTCTTACCACAAAGAAATGACAAATGTATGAGGTAATGGATATGCTAAACATCCTGATTTGATTTTTATACAATGTATACATATATTGAAACATCACACCATACCCCATAAATATGTACAATTCTTATGTGTCAATTTAGGAAAAGGAAGAAATGGGGCCCCAGTTTCTTAATCTGTAAAATGAAAGACTATATGAACTCTGTTCTTCTCATACTATTAACCATGCGTTATACAAAATAGGTAATCAATTATGTTCTCTTGAATTCGACTGAATTTGGGCTAAGTAATTCTTAAATTTTAATAGAATCTGTGAACAAATGAGAAATCACCAAAATACTTAATTACTTTAATTAGCCAAAAAATTACTAAGTTTTTAATGATTTTGTCAAGTAAACATTTTTAATCAGTGAAAATCAATTATGTAACAAAATTACTTAGGAATGATTAAAAGTTTTTCTTGAAGGTTGAATCCCATCACACTGGGTCTCTGAATTGTGTAACAGGAGCAAAATGGAACCTGGAGATGGGTGTGCCTGTGTCAGGGTGCAGGAGGTGTGGTACTGAGTATATACACGGCTAGTGGGCAGAGAGGTCACACGTGAATGAGGGGGAATACTGTTTACATCTCCGCTCTTTAGCATACACAGCTATACATGGATTCAGGTCCTATGTAAGCATGGAGAGAAAGATATGTATGGCTGCAATTATAAACAAGTAAGTTTTTTTTAGCCAAGGCTACTTTAAAAAGAGAGATGAGTTGCTGAGATTTTAAATGTCTTTGTTATTTTACCAAATAGTATAAAGTATGTTCCTCAAAGCTAAACTGACATGGATATAATGCATCTGAGAACCTTCTCATCAGAAGGCAGAAAGTGGAAAACAAAGTATCTGCAAAAAAAAACATAAAATAAAAAAAAAAATCAAGAAAACCAGAATATTTCCAACTATATAATTTGTGCTGTCAGTTTCAGGTTAATCTTTTCCAGAAAACTGTCTTCCCAGCCAGAGGAAGTGTGCTAAATGCAACTGAGATTCAAGTTACAGACCAGGGCCGCCAAGGCATTTGGGACTGCATATTTTCAATCTTTTTTTTTTTTTTTTTAAAGGAACTAGCTACAATGGAGGAATCTGTGGATCAAATGCCCAGAAAAGCTATGCTAGCAGCAAATTCTTTATTTTCTTTGTGTCAATATTTTCTTCATTATTTTGGGGGCAGCAATACAACCCTAACATTACCAAAAACATTTTCTTTCAAGTTTACCTACTAAACATTTCTACATAACCGCTGAGACACAGATGAAAGTTATGACCGGGTCACTTTTCACTTTTAGTGGCCATTATCTATTCATGAAAGTAAAGAACAAAAACAGTTATCTACAAAAAATTTTTTCCATTCAAAATGAATTTAGAGATGTAAGCAAATGACCTTTTTGTCTTAATTTACTAAAAGCAATTTTAAAGAGCTATACTATATATGAAATGTAATAAATAGAACAAATTTCTCAATGATCAATTTAGTGCCTTCACAGACTTTAAAAAACAGCATTTATCCAACTGTTAAAATTATCAGTTTATATATCCACCTCCTCCAATAGGCTACACATTTCTTTTTTTCTTTTTTTTTTTCCACCCTTGCCATCCTGAGGTTAGAAGACACACATTTATTAAGAGTTCTCTTTAATCAGCTACCCAGAATCCAATTTAGAACCTGGCATTCAGTGAGTACAGTCGTGTGCTACATGACAACGTTTCGGTCAATGACAGACCACATACAGGATGGTGATCCCGTAAGATTATAACGGAGCTGAAAAATTCCTATCTGCTAGTTATACCCTAGCTGTTGCAGTGCCCAGCATTATTCACACTGGGGTGATGCTGGTGTCAACAAACCTACTGCACGGCCAGTCCTAAAAAGTATAGCAGAGACAATTATGTGCAGCACACAACATAATACTTGATAGTAAGCGACTATGTTACCAGTTTATATATACTTTTAAAAAACATTTTTTAGAGATGGCATCTCACTGTGTTGTACAGGCTGGCCTCAAACTCCTGGGCTCAAGCAATCCTCCTGCCTTAGCCTCCCAAGTAGTTGGGACTACAGGTATACGCCACTGTACCCATTTATACCATAACATTTATCATTACTCCAGAGTGTACTCCTTCTACTCGAAAAAAGAAGTTAACTGCAAAACAGCCTCAGGAAAGTCTTCGAGTCGGTATTCCAGAAGAAAGCGCTGATATCATAAAAGATGATAGCTCCAGGTGTGTTAGTGCCCCCGAACACTTCCCAGCGAGACATTATGTGCAGGTGGAAGACAGTGATACTGAACATCCTGACCCCGTGTAGGCCTAGGCCAATGGTGTTTATGTCTTAGTTTTGTTTTTTTAAATAACGCTGTAGTGGGGCTTGCTCTGGCACCAGCGGACCAGGGCTGCCTGGGGCTTGCTGGCTGACTTGCCAATGTGACTTTTTTTTTTTTAATTTTTTTTTTATTTTATTATTATTTTTTTTTTATTTCATCTTGTTATGGGGGATACAGAATTGCAGGTTACATACGTTGCTCCTGTACCGCCTTTCCCCCCAAAGTCAGAGCTCCAGGCGTGTCCGTTCCCCAGGTAGTGCGTGTTGCACCCATCATGAGGTATATATCCCTCCCTTCCCCACCCCCCCTTCCCGAGTCAGCACCTTCAAGTGTTACCACTCCCCAAACGGTGCGCAATGCACTCATTGTGTAGGCATACCCCCATCCCCTCCCCCACCCCCCACCTCAGTCTGATGTCCAATTGGTGTCGTTCCCAGATTTGTATTTAGGTGATGATCAGGGAAACCAATTTTCTGGTGAAATGGGACTTTTTTTAACAAAAAAGTTTAAGAAGTTAAAAAAAAATTTTTTCTAAATAGAAAAATGCTTATACAGTAAGGATATAAAGATAGAAAATATTTTTATACGGCTGTACAATGTGTTAAACTGTTATTACAGAAGAGCCAAAAAGTTAAAAATGTTTATAGTAAGCTAAGGTTAGTGTATTACTGAAGAAAGAAAGATTAAAAAAAATAAATTTACTATAGGCTAAGTGTACAATGTTTTTAAAGTCTGCAGTAGTGTACAGTAATGTCCTAGGCCTTTGCATTCACTCACTACTCCCTAACTTACCCAGACTCACTTCCAGTCCTGCAAGCTTCATTTATGATAAGTGCCCTATACAGATGTACCACTTTTCATCTCTCATACCTTATTTTTACTGTATCTTTTCTATGTTTACATATGTTTAGAGGTACAACTACTTACTATTGTGTTACAGCTGCCTAAGGTATTCAGTACAGTACCATGCTGTAAGGTTTGCAGCCCAGGAACAATGGGCTATGCCATCTAGTCTAGGCGGGCAGGAGGACATACGATGTTCACACGTCAACGAAATCATCTGAAGACGCATTTCTTAGAACGTGTCCTCATCAAGCGACACGACTGTACTCAGTAAATGCTAGCGGACTGAATGAATTGGCATGTATAGGAGCCCAAAACACAGAATCCTATCTTTAGTACCAGACAAGAGAATTTACACCAGTTTCTCAATAGGTTTTATGTATTAATAAATCTCATTTCCTATGTTGGAGATCCAGAAAATATTCTTGGACAGTTATTTGGATTAGTAGTTAAAATGTGAAGACCATTTGAAATATTTTAGAAAAACCCATTGCTTTAGTACTCTTATAACTTAAAAAGGCTGGTTTTGACATTGTTTAACAATGACAACCAAAGGCCACTGTATTTTCCTACATGATTTATTAAATGGAACAATGACTTTATAATTATTTGGCAGTATTTTATTTTCCTGTCCCCAAATAGAATTTAAATAACAAATGTTTGGCTCCTATCATACATAATTAGGGTTTTTCCTTCATTGCAGCTTCCTTCTCGTCTGCATAGGCAAACAAATCTCTCCTAAACCTGGACGGTATTGACGAGGGAAGAACAATCAGTGTAAACGTCAGACTTAGAAAAGAATATTTAATATTGGCAGTGCATACCAACATGATACTTTTCCCTCAACATTAGAACATCACCTGATTTTAGATGTTTGGTCACAATATACTGCCTAATATCCTTACCAAATGCAAAGGATTTAGCATAGAAATTTTTAATCTCTAGATTCAATTTTTTTAAAAAAAATCTTGGTCTGTTTGCAAAATCCAATTAGCTCTAGCAGAACCTGTAAACCCCTGTGCTTAGTACCAGCAGGTCAGAATCCCTTGAGGACTGACACTCTTGTCTCTGAAATCTGTATTTCTCAACAGTAACTTCAGTTCCTTTGACAATTATAAATTTGTATTTGTCCTGAGCCACTAATACAATCAAAGGAAAGATAAGTATGAACAGGATGAAGTAAGACTTTAAACACTGAAAATGCAAAACTAAATTCAAACTTCTAAGCCCTATCTGTGCAACTTGGGTGTTTAATAAAGAAATTAGCTCAAGTTTGATGGATATTCAACAGCATATATTTTAATATTGGTTTAGAAAAATCCCTGATAAAAAAATGTCTTAGATTGTGATGACTGTTGAACTGCTACAGCCTTTTAAATTAGTAAATTCTATAGAAATAAACAGAAAACTTCAAAGCTATGTTGCCTAAAGATTAGGAAAATGTAGATCAATTTTAATTCAGCCCCCATAACAACAGTAAACTGTGATGTGTCACACTGTGCTGAAAGACCTCATACCATCAGACCCAGGCATTTCTTTAGAAACTAAAAATCTTACTTGTGAGTATTACAACAATCCAAAATAAACAGCCAAAGCATCTGGTCTCTGGTTTTTGCGCTCACAGGCACACATACAAATTGCTCTCTCTTTATTGTTCTAAATCTAACCAGAAAGGAAGAAACAGGATTTAGGTTAAAATGCTTGAGGACTTTTATATGTAATTGAAACCAAGTAATAGGAAACTTCTCCACTATCTTAACTTTACTAAAAACGGCTAACAAAGTTTTTATGTCCAAAACCAAACAAGAACATCAACAAAATCCACATGGGAAGCTGACAAACACAGGTTGTTTTAATTGTTGCAGAAGAATCATTCGTTTGGGGTCTTACTACGCTTTCTTCCCTTGAAGACTCACCTGACAGAGTAACGTAACTATTCCTAATCATTTCCGCAGTACTGAAATTTCTACTCTCTATTAACAATCCAAACCATAGGTTTTCCTTAGAACTCCAAACAAACTGTTCCAACTCTGGGAAATGGGAACTGTATTAACAGAAATGAAATGTATAAAAACCTTTAAAATGGGCCAAAAACAAAAAAAATCTGTGAGAGCTGTCCTTCAAGATGGCTCCCAAATATCCAATTCCTGTCCCCTAACACTCACGTCCTTATGAAGGCAGTGCCCTCTCCCATCGTGCTGGAGTTGGTCTGTGTGAGCAATAGAATAAATATGGCAAGAGTGATGGTTATAAAAGATTGCAGCTTCTGTCCTGGGCTCTCTCTCTGTCTCCCCCTCTCCCGGCTTCTCTCATGTATCATTCCTCCTGGGAGAAGCCAGCTGCCATGTCCCAAGCCTTGGGAGATGCACATGTGGTAAGAAACTGAAGACTCTGGCCAGCAGTCAGTCAGAACTGTGGTCAGCAAACAGCCGTGTAAATGAGCTTGGGAGCAGATTCTTCTGGAGCTCAGCTTCCGGCTGGCCAACAGCTTGGCTATAACCCTCACGAGAGGTCTTGAGCTAGAGCTACTACTCACTTATGCTGCTCCGAGATTCCTGACACACAGGAACTGAGAGACAATAAATGTTTGTTAAATGCTTAGGTCTGCTAAATTCTGGGGTAATTTGTTGCACAGCAATGGACAACTAATGTAAAATCCTAAAGAGAAAGACCCCGTAACAAGCAGAAGACTGTTCGAAGAAGACAAAGGGAGGAATTTAGCAGTGAGTCACACAAAGCACAGAAGTTACTTTCTAAAAACATCATATACAGTATTTTCCATTAATATAAGAAACGTATTCATGGTAGGAGACAAGAGAATGGATATGCATCAGATTTGGAGAAGACTAGTCAGAAAAAAAAAAAAAAAGCTGAAAGGATCAAAAGCACTTGACTGTCCTACAGGGACAACTTCCTGTTTTAGTTAGGAAGGAGCCACACTTAAAATGCCCGGTGAGGGCTTGAGAAGTCAATGGCAGGAAGCCACAACAAAGAACTCGGAAAGCAGCCCAACAGAAGACTCAGAGAAAGGCCACCGGGAGAGGAGCCTGCACAGACGCAGAGTGGGGTGGCAGGGGCCGAGCAGATAAACCTGTCAGCACGGGGTTCTGCCCATGGCATTTTGACCCCTGGGTTCTAGGATTCTTGCTTAAGTGGCAGGACACCTCTGCCCCACATACCACATTCTTGCCAGTAGTTGAAGAGGCAGTGAGCTGGGAGAATGAAAGTCAACGAATGAGGGGAACTAGTGCTGTAAAATGAAAATCTTTTATTTTGATGCATTTTTAATTGGAGTTGTCTGGAAAGAATATATCAAGGAATTTAGGATATGATATCTACCTTCTTCCACTACTTTAAGTTGATTTCACTGACCTACATGCCTGTAGTCCCAGCTACTCAGGAGGCCAAGGCAAGACCCTACCTCTTAAAAAAAAAAAAAAAAAAAAAAAGAAAGAAAGAAAGAAATTGTCATAGGGTAAGATTGTTTTGTGGTCTAGCCAGCCCAATCTTGTGGTCAGCAGGGGGCTCAGGGATCTGTCACGAGAGGATACATCTGTCTTCACGGACATCAAATCTTATTGCTATGACTCACACCACACAACCACTAGTCCTTTTTCCAATTTATAGCTTCTATTTTCCTATGTACAGGGAAATAGCCAAGTTTATAACGACATATCTGTTAACTAGGTCAAACAGACAAGGCACAGTGTTTATTGAGGAATGGTGTGAGGGGATTTATGAATCAAATCAGGGTCAAACTAGATGGCTACTGACGATCCTATTCAAATGAGATTTTATGATAGTAAATTATGTGAAAAGTGGGGGCCTAAAGCTATAAAACAAAGGCTTTATTTCTTATTAGTTTTTTTTTTTTTTCCTCTTACTTTGGGATAAAGAGAATTGAATATCACCATAATTCAGACTGGACAGAGTATGTGCTATATTTAGAATCATGAAATTATTTAGTCAAAAGTAACTCTGAGAATTAAAGGTTGTCAAAGCAACTGGGACTTCAATGGCAAAATCCCAGGGAAAAGGAAACCAGAAAGGAGGAAATAAAAAATCTGCACTCAAATCCCTCTCAAGTTGTTGATTAACTGATTCTAGGATAAGCATTTCCAAGAAGCCCAGGAGGAAAGAACAGCTGGGAGGCTAAAGACCTCACTGGTCTTTCAGCTGAGAACTCGGAAGGATCATGTCCTAGGAGTAAGGTCATGCCCCAGGGAGTAAGAACCACATCCTGGGAGTGCCACATCCTAGAAGTTAATACCATATCCAGGAATAAGGCCAAAACTGAAATAGACCAGTCCTAACAAAGCCTAAAACTAAGCCTTGACAGAATCAAAGGGTCTGTTGATACTCTAGCTACCTGTCAGAAGAAAATATAACCCTTTCTGAAGGATGGTAATAGCTAGAGCCTTTATATTTTTTATCCACAATGTTTAGCATCCAGTAAAAAAACACAAGAAATGCTAAAAAACAGAACAAATGACTGAAAATCAAGAAAAAACAAACAAACAAACAAACAAACAAAAAAACAGGTAATAGAAACAGACTCAGGTGAATCAGAAAATACTTTATTCAGTGTTCAGATAGAGACTTTATTATTTTTTTTTACTGGAGACAGAGTCTCACTCTGTTGCCCAGGCTAGAGTGCCGTGGCGTCAGCCTAACTCACAGCAACCTCAAACTCCTGGGCTTAAGCAATCCTTCTGCCTCAGCCTCCCGAGTAGCTGAGACTACAGGCATGCGCCACCATGCCTGGCTAATTTTTTCTATATATTTTTAGTTGTCCAGATATTTTCTTTCTTTTTTGTTTTTTTTTTTTTTTTTTTAGTATAGACGGGGTCTCACTCTTGCTCAGGCTGGTCTCGAACTCCTGACCTCGAGCGATTCTCCGGACTCAGCCTCCCAGAGTGCTAGGATTACAGGCGTGAGCCACCACGCCCGGCCCAGATAGGGGCTTTAAACACCATGATTAGTATGTCCACGAAGAGAGAGGAAAAGATGGATTAACTTGATGAAAAAAGAGAAGATTTCTTCCCCCCACCCCCTTTTTTTCCCCAAGAGGAGGTCAAGAGAAGATTTCAATAGAGAATCTACTGGAGTCTCTCTCTCTATTTATACACACACACACACACACACACACACACAATATATGTCAAGCTACTGGAGTCTCTCTATACACACACACACACACACATACACACAAAATATATGTCGATCTACTGGAGTTTCTACACACACACACACACACACACACAATATACGTGTATCTACTGGAGTCACATATATATATATTTTATTTATATATAAATATAAAAAATAAAATCAAATGAACATTACATAAGAAAAAAATATCACACGGAATTAAGAATTCCGTAAGTTTAACAGAAGCCTGGAAATTGCAGAAGAAAGCAATAAACTGGAATAGAGGGTAGCAGAAAATACCCAAACTGAATTACAGAGAAAAATTAAAGAAAAAAAGAGAACAGACGACAAGAGAGTTACAAGGTCTCTTCTCAAAATCCTAGAAGGAAAAGCAAAAGAATGAAAAGAATATTTGAAGAGATAATGCCCAAGATTTTTCTAAAACTAATGAAAGAGTTTAGTCTACAAATTCACAAAGTTCAATGCTATAGTCTGAATACTTGTCCCCTTCAAAACGCATGTTGATATTTAAATGCCATTTCTCACCGTGTATGGAATATGTAACGAAAAAAAAAAAAAAGAAAAGAAAAGAAATTAACTGCCATTGTAACAGCATTAAGTGGTAGGACCTTGAAGAGATGATTAGGCCATGAAGGCTCGACCCTCACAGGTGGGATTAATGTCCTTAGTGAGTTCAGGCTCTCTTTTCTCTCTCCTTGGTCATCTGCCATTTGATGACACGGCAAGAAGGCAGAGGCCAGCACCCTGATGTTGGACTTCTCAGTCTCCAGACCTGTGAGCCAATAAATTTCCATTCATTATAAATTACCCAGTCTGTGGTATCCTGTTACAGCAGCAAATCCCAAGGTGAATAAACAAATAAAATCATACCTGGCCACATGATAGTCTGTCCGACTTGTCTGATAACAGAGTCAAAGAGGCAAGTGTTTACTAGACAATGTTGAGAAGGCATTTATGAATCAAATCAGGGTCAAACTTGACAGTTTCTGAGAATTCTACTGAACTGAGATTTTATAATAGTCAATTAGGTGATGAAGGGTGATCTAAAGCTACAAAATAAAGACTATTTCACCCGGTAATTTCTTCATAGGCTTTTCTTCTGCTTACTTTGTCTATTATCACTATTCCTATTCAATATCTTCTAGGAGGTCCTAGATAGTGCATTAGGGAAGAAATGAAATAAAAAGTATAATGTTTGGAGAGGAAGAAGTAAAAACTGACATTTGCATTTCTGATGATAGTAGAGTATATGCAGAAAATCTGAAAGAATCTATAAATAATTAGAATTAATAAGTCAATTTGGCAAGTTTGTTGAATACAAGGTCAATATAATATTCCTATATCCTAGCAACAAAAAAATTAGAAAACTTAAAAAACACTATTTATAATAATGGACACACACAGATCAAATACATAGTAATATATCTAAAGAAAAAATATGTATGGTGGCGTGTGCTTGTAGTCCCAGCTACTTGGGAGACTGAGGCGAGAGGATCGCTTGAGCCCAGGAATCCAAGGCTGCAGTGCACTATGATCGCACCTGTGAATAGCCACTGCACACCAGCCTGGGCAACACAGCAAGACCTTGTCTCAAAATACAAACAAACAAATACATAAATAATAAAACAAGGAAAAATATGTAAAAGTGTGCTACTGAAAACTATTAAAATATTAAAAAATTTATTTAAGATGACTTAAATGAGGCTAGACATGAATTAGAAGACTTAATAACATCAAATTGTCAATTGATACTATCCCCAAGTAGATTTATAGATTCAATGCAATCATAACCAAAATGTCAGAAGGTTTTATTTACTTATTTATTGGTAGAAGTTGACAAGCTGATTTTTAAAACTTATATGGATACTTGAAGGACCTATAATAGCCAAGGAAATCTTGAAGAACAAAGCTGGTAGACCTGAACTACCAGATACCAAGATTATCTGAGATACATTAATTCTTGAAACTATGTATGATGCTGCCACTGGAAATTTTAGCCCAGACCCAAAGTACCAATCCCTTAATGTAAGTTAGCTAATTTAATTCATTTTTCCTATAAGTGTATATCTGAGTTCTCCATAACATAACACCTACAGTATTTAAATGATATTTAAAAAGCTTCTTTATAATGACACCTAACACATTTCAGGAATGACTGTTAAATCTGTATTAATTTTGTCTTTTTCTTTCTAACCAATTTTTCAGGTGATTTCTATGAGAAGAATCAAAAACTAATATCTACTGAGTTTCTTTCAGTTTAATGCAGCTTCCCTAATAAATACTATATTGTTTAAGAATAAAGTAAGCATGCTCCATATGGAAACTTTATAAGGACTGATTGTAATATGAATCCTCCTTTGCTAAGGATAATCTTTCAGGAAAAGTCTTACTAGATATTAATTGTACACATATAGTACCTGAGTACTTGAACAAAGGGATGTTTGCCTAACTCCTTACAAAGAAACACCCAAGTATGAAAAATTGAACACACAGAATATTTGTGTCTTGATTAAGGCAGGAAATAAGCAGAATAAAACTTCAGTCACATAATCGAACTAATCCCTCAACCCAACTAATACCCCAGAAAGGTCAAGGGCAATTCAGAAAACACTAATAACATGTAGAAAAACATAGGAAGTCTTGCTTTTAAAGAAATAGTTCTCATAGTTTATAGGTAGGTATCCGAGACCATAAATATTCCTCCTCTAACACAGATCAGTTATAGATCTCACCTCCCTTTAAAACTCCCCGATATTATTTGGTCTATTTAACTGCCAGTTAAGACCCCACAAATACAAAGATAACTGTTCACAGATCAGGGCTTCTGGGCTTATTCCAGAAAGAGTGTTTGATACACTGGAGGTTTCTCCCTGTTTTAAAACTTGTGGCCTAAAATTACTTTTCTTCTTGGCAGTAACTCCAATATTATTTTTAACATTAAAAAAAAAAAAAAAAAACCTTCCACACCGCATTACTTGAAATTTCTAAAACTGTTTTGCTTTATACTCTAACTTTAAATAATTCATTTTTTAATGAGAAACTTTCATTACTAAGCTCCATTTGAACTTTGTGGCACGAAAATCTAATGTAGACACTTCTTTAGATATTTTTCTTTTGGCTTGGTTAGGGCCATGAACACTAATTTGGTACCTTATAATTATTCTATCTGAAGAACAGTCGTTTACAGTAACTAAAGGGTATCTTACGATATTAGAACCAATTTGGAGTGCATATCTGTGCCTCTAATAAGGATTACGACCAAAATTAACCTTAAGAGATAAATATTTATCCTAATTATTCATTCGTCTGGATGTCCTTGGTAATATCTTAACTACCCAAATCTGTTTAACTACGCTATCTTTTAGGAGATGCTCTGTGAATCATGGATTTAAATAAATAAAAAACCAAACAAATAAATGTTACCATGAAAAACTCTATGTTCTCACAAAGTTCACAAGCTGTTTGAACAAGTCCTTGAATATCTGTGTCTTATTCTTACATTACTAATATGATCACAGGTATTATTAGAAATATGCTAATGGATGTACGTATAAACATTAAGCAACGTGTAACTATGGAATGTTTCCCTTGACATTGAATCCCTCTGAATGTATTATTATAAATTCTAAAATACACTATTTAAATCTTAAACACAATTTTCAAAATTTGTTAACTAGACAAACTTATTTCATCCTCTATCTTTCTATTATATCAGAGACAAGAACAAAGAGACGCAGCCTCAGTTGCTTGAGGCCACGGCACAAAGCAGATCTAGGGGTTACCTTTAGAGAGCTAGTTCTCTACTGTCACTGTCAGCTACATCAGTGATTTCCATTCTTGATAGGTACTCAATCACCTAGGACACTTTTTAAAAATTCAGATTTCTACAAGTGGTAGTCTGAAATGTATTTACCTCTATACCTCCTCTCTAAATCCTACTAAAATGGCAATTAAAAAATAAATAAACCCACAAGAACAAAAAGAATGAGAAAGAAGACAACAGCTGATAAAAGATGCTGACAAAATTTTGGAAAACAGAAAGTAGACAGAAAAAAGTAAGAAACACTTCGCAGGCTAGAGAAAGCAGAAACCTCAATGTCTGTGGGGTTGAGAGTGGAGGATCAACAACAGCAAGCTGGCTTCAGCCATACAATCTTACACGAGCTCAGGGATTGAAGGACCACTGAAAGTGTGGGTGAAGAGTGGGACTGCAAACCAAGTTTTAAAGTCTGGATGAGAAACAGAGCTCCTGATCCCCACCTGACTCCACATTATGAGGGCACTGCCACTTCAACAGAAGATGGGAGGTTTCCTCTAGGGAAAATGAACCAGTGAGGTTCCAGGCACAGGCAGGGAAGGGGTGAAGCATCATACTAGAACCCGGAGGATTATGTGCGTGTCTACTCTTTGACGCCACTGCTGTTAGTTAAATGCGCTGTGCTCAGCAACAGAAAGAAAAACAAGGAAGATATTTAACTGCAACTGTTCCACCAACCCTACCACTAATTATGGTTTTTTAATCATATTCACTCAACTTCTTTCTGGAAATAGCTATAGAAATGGTAGAACATCTAATAAATCTCTACTATGAAAGAAATTTTCAGTTCCCTACTGCTCAAGTCACGTTCGTTAAAGCAGATTTTGGCAAACTGCATAACAGCACGGTATGATGAACTGAGACCCCCTACAGTTCTGGGGCAAGAAGTTAAAACATTTTAACTGAGTATCAAAGGCAATATTCACACTTGATTAATTCCAATAATAGAATCCTCCTCATGTCACCATCCCTACAATTTTTTTTAAGAAGAAATAATTTGTTACGTTTAATTGTGTACCTAAAAAGAAAATGTGTGAGAAAAACAAATTATTGCATGTGGAGCTACTGTAGGGTACAAAGACCTGCCCTTGTAGTACTTGGACAGCTTGGATTTTCTTAATGTTGTAACAACTTTTCATGTTATAAATTATTCAAAGACATAACAACTGTCTGAATCAGAAAGAAATAAGAGAACCCATACACGAACTGGAGAAAGTTTCTATAGCATGAAAGCATTAATAGTGAGTATCATTCCAGTTAAAACTCTGCTATTTGTAAAAGAGAATCCTCTTGATAAAAATGTATCAGACATTAAGCCATTACTTATTGGATGCATTTAACAGTGGAACAGCATGTGCCGCTGCTCCAAGGACTACGCAAGTCCATCCCTCCGCACCCAGCTTTATTCTGTCATTCCCTCCTAGCCAGCAGGCCGCCGGGCACCACAACAAGGTCAAGGTCACGAACCTTCTCCCTCGGTCGCATCCGAGCGCTCTAGCTTGGCTTCCTTATGTTGTCCTTCTGCCACCTTCACAGCAACAGCTCGGCAAATGGCCCCCAACTTTCTGTCCAGAGAACGGACCCCCGCCTCTCTGGTATACCTGTCATCAAAAAAAAGATCTTGTTTTTGGCCAAATATCAACTGTACTGACAGAAGTAACATAATCAACATTGTTCATAAAGACAACGGTGTACATTTAAAAGTTCATTATCCTTTCTTGAGTAGGAACTTCTCCACACTTCAAACTTCTCATTAAAGTATTGTCATATCTTAAATATTCAGATGTATTTTCAGCCACAACTATTTCCTTTATACATATAATCTTGGACTATCCCTCTATACCTAAAAATAAATCCTTGATTGTTTATATTGCCAAAGTAAATTTGGTAGCACATAAAACAACATTCACTCCTTAATGCTATGTTTACGAGTTTTTAAAAATGTGTCAATTTAAGAAAATTCTTGATAAATTTATTGTACTTGAAATACTGCTGAAAGAATCAGAGAAACTGTACTCTTTGCGGAACTAAATCAAAAATGAATCGGAGACAGAAATCTGGTTTTTACTATTAATAGGAACTGTGCTAATCATCTCCATTCAGTGTATTTTCATTGTGAAGTTTTTTAAAGGAAAAGTATCCTAAGTAATGCAAGCACTGTGATGTTGTGAAAAAGATTCTACATGTGGTTATGCAGATCTGCTTAAAAAACATTTATGTTAGAATCAAATTCCATAAACCATTACATAGTGCAACCGTTTCTGTCCACCCAGCTTTGGATGGGCTTGAATGGGCAGCATCAGACAGAGAAACAGTTTTATCTGAAAAACTGGATTTCATTAGGCAGTCAGACATACACAGTAGATTTTAGAGAAGCAGATTTTATATGTTCTGAGAAAAGACAGATAAAAGGTCTTAGCTAAATACTCTAACGTAAAACTCATTGCAATCAAAGGCATCAAAGGATATAAAATAAAGTCCATATTATTAATATATGACTGCATACAATTTCAATAAGCAAACAGAGAGACGGCTGGGCGCGGTGGCTCATGCCTGTAATCCCAGCACTCTGGGAGGCTGAGGCAGGCGGATTGTTTGAGCTCAGGAGTTCGAGACCAGCCTGAGACCCTGTCTCTACTAAAAATAGAAAGAAATTATATGGACAGCTAAAAATATATATAGAAAAATTAGCTGGGCATGGTGGTGCATGCCTGTAGTCCCAGCTACTCGGGAGGCTGAGGCAGGAGGATTGCTTGAGCCCAGGAGTTGGAGGTTGCTGTGAGCTAGGCTGACGCCACGGCACTCTAGTCTGGGCAACAGAGCGAGACTCTGTCTCAAAAAAAAAAGAAAGAAAAGAAAATAGAGAGGCATCTTAAAAAGAAACAAATCAACATTTAAAAACAAAACCAAAAGCCCAATGGAGCTTCCTAGACAACTACTGGGTTGGTGCAAGTTAAAGGGTCTGGACAAAAGATGAAAGCAAGGGCGGAGGACGTTCCTAAACACGCCACGAACACACAGAAACGGAGCCAAGAAGTGCAGAATGAATTGGAGCTTGCCAAAAACAGTAAAGACAACAATAAAAAATATTCGTTTAAAAATGTGTTTAGAACAATAATGGGCTAGGAAGTAATGCAGATAGTATATAATTAACAGCTGGCCAAAAAAAACAGACATACCAATCCCTATTTGCTATGTGTAAACTGAAAAGGGAAGAATCACCAGGCTCAAATAAGAACTGGTTGATGTTTCTCACAATAACGAGAACATAAAAATGCTATAAATGCTGATTTTCAGAGGACATAAAACATCAAATATATTTGATGATAATTAAGATAAAATAATCAATTTGTTGGTAGCTGAAACTAACAATAACATATATATAATTACAAACTTCGACATTTGGGCTTTAAAAAATTCAACTCTATAAATGCAGAATGGGACATACAGAGCTTACCATTAAAATTCATTAAAAAGCGAAGAGAATAATCTTTAAAAAGCTAAGAATCTAGAGATATAGTCATAAAATAATAAAGTCAGAGTAAGGAAAGTATGGTCTTCTTGGTATACCAGAACTGTTTACGCTACAACTGAAATACTGTGTTCCATTCTGGGTGTCTTACTTTAAAAGGCACATTGATATAGGATCCATCAGAAAACAACTCAGGAAGGTGAAAAGTCTTAAAACCACGCCAAGAAGGATGAGAATAGGAATTTTTAGCTTGAAAAAGAGAACATTTATGGCGTACAGACTTGACAAAATATATATCTTTTAATGTCAGAAGGACTTTACAGGAAGGAATTATACCTAGATTCCAGGTGCTCCTACATGGCAGAAGTAGAAAATTATAGGAAAGTGAATATAAATAACATCTTTGTAACAATTAGAGTCATTCACCAAGAGTTAGTTAGCATTAAGCATCCTGGGACCGGAAGTATTCGAGTAGGCTATTAACACTGGGAGTTAGGAAACACATTAAGGGTCTATGACCATGAAACACTCCAAAAGATGAAAAACTCAAAAACTGATACTCTATGTCCTAAATTTGGTAATTCACTAAATACCCAAAATGTGCCTGGAGTAGCATATATTAATATTTGTGCTGTTTTTGGTTCTGTGTTTTTTTTTTTTTTTAGAAATGGGTCTTGATCCGTGGCCTAGGCTAGAGTGCAATGGTACAATTATAGCTCACTGCAGCCTTGAACTTTTGGGCTCAAGTGATCCTCCTGCCTCAGCCTCCCAAGTAGCTGGGACAGCAGGCGCATACCACCACACCCAGCTAACTGTTCTTGTTTTTTTTGGAGACAGGGTCTCACTATATTGCCCAGGCTGGTTTTGAACTCTTTGGCCTCAAGTGATCCTCAGCCTCAGTCTCAGCCTCCAAAGTTGCTGGGATTAAAGGTGTGGGCCACCATGCCCAGCTAATTGTGTTATTTTTAAAAACAATTATCAAAATTAACAAAACTGCCTAGAGATTTTCTAATGTCCATAGCTTCTGAGATCTGATGTTGTGAGTTAACAAGTATATAAAAAGAAACAGTTATCTAGGCAACAATCAGGAAATACAAATAATGATTACTCTTCAGAATCATTACTACTAAGATTCAGATAAGCTATGACTTTTTCTCCATCACTCATATTTTACAGATGCAGAAGTTATCAAAAAGGCTGAATGACTTGCTGAAAGTTACCCAAAGGCATCATGGGTGTTATATGGAATAATGATATTGCTGGAAGACTTCAGCACATAAATCACCCGATTTATTTCTCCTGGCATTATCCACACAGTACATCACAATACAAGAAAAGGAGCCCCCAGGTCAGATTCAGTTACTGTCTTGTATATAAATCTAAATAGACCCTTAGGAAGGCTGGCATAGATCAAAACACAGTCTGACTGGCCAAACTCTTAAGTCAAAGTTAAAGATGGAGAGATTCTTTGTATCTCTTGAAAATCAGTATGACCAGAGAAGGGCAGCATGCGGAGTGCTTGGCAGCCTGAGGCACCTTTCTGGACGATGCAACGCACAGTAATACTGGGCCAGGAAGACTAAACGAGGCTGTGTACAGGGTACGCTTTCCATTCAAACAGGGCATCTATAAATTACTAAGATAATTTATGCACTGTTTGCTACAGGCTTAAACACTTGGTAGCAAACTTAGGAAAGTACCTTCTCAATTGTTCCCACGTTAATTCTGAAAATCAGAACTCTAAGGATTTTTAAAATCCCTCAGCCAAAGAGAAGAAAAGAAAATCTGAATAACCTAAAACAGGTATCTGAAAGTAGCATCTCACCTCTTAAGAGAATTCAACAACTTTCAAGATCCTGGGCATAAAAAGTGTCTCTATATTTTTCACGTTTGGTTCTTCATTTATCAAATTAATCCCTTATGTTGCTATTGTGGCAAAGCAGAAATTCTGGCTTTAGCTATAAAGATATTTTAAATGCTTTCTGTATGAATTTCTGCCTTTTTGCCTAATGCAGAGCACTGTGTAAATCAATAGTTATGGTAGTGCTTGCTGGGAAGTTGTTGGAGAACAAGAAATGGATGCTATGCAATGCTAGTAAAATAATCCCCTTTCAGACTTAAATATTAATGAAGCCTCAGGATGGCCAACTAACCTGGTGATGATGTCCAGAGTAGTAACCTGAGGGATCTGAATCTGTTGAGGAGTCAGCCCATGTTGTTCCAGTTGCTTTGGGATCAAGTGCCTATGGGCAATCTCTATCTTTTCCTCTTGTGTGTACCCTGGAAAAGAAGCGATCTTTGTGGCGTATTTACATGACTCCCATAATGCCATGCTTTTTAAAATGAATCAAATACAGATTCAATGGATTTAAGTATTATTTCAACTACAACTATAATTGTGATAAATTTAATCTAAATCAATAATTGTTAAAATTTCCAACTTTTTCATAAACAACAAGCATTTACTAAGTGCAGTGTTTGAAAGTCTTTTGATTAAATGATACATATCTCAAAGAAAAAACTTCAGTCAAACCTTATAGTTAATTATCTCCTTAACCTCAAATCCTCTAAAATTTTAAATGAGAAAATAAAGGTATCCCTTTTCTTTAGCATATTTGGTACATACATGAAAAAACTCACACACATACATACACACACCTCAATTAAATAAGCGGTGGGCTCCAAGGGAAGGGCAGCAAAGGAGCTATTTCCAGAACTATGACAATACATTTTACCAGCAAAACAAAACAAAACCTAAGATGTCCCTATAAAAGTTTTTTCCTTTCACATATTTATATATTTGCTTATAAGTAAATATATAAAATACAGTATATTTAAAAGACTTTATGTTCTTATTTAATAGGCTCCATGAGTACAGATTTACCTTGTTTTAAAATTCTGTAAGACAAAATTCCATCTAAACTAACGCTCCCTTTCTGTTTAACAAGCAAAAATTAAAAATATGAACTGATAATGCATCTTTTGAACGGAAAGAAGAGGCTAAAAAACACCAGAAAAGCTAGAAGACTGGATGACCACATCTGCCAAAGGAAGAGGGTGGAATCGGACGTGCACTTTCGTGGCAGCTGTCCCCATCACTTCACTTCACTTCAGTGTGTCTTAGGGATTTTCTGTCATAATTTGGCATTTCCAGGCAGTTAAATCTCACTACTTATTGATTTTAGTCTTACAAAGACACACAAGCAGCTTTTTACTTCACCGTATTTTAAACCTAAATATACAAACCTGCAGGGCTCGCAAATAATTAAGAAATCTAATTATTATTCTCTTGGTAAAAATGTATTTCAGATTAACAGGAAAAATACATTTAAATTCTACTCAATTTTCATTTTTAAAAAGACCCAGTGATACTTGATCTCTTCTGAGAAATATCAATTCTGAACAATTAAAATAAGGTAAAAATTCCAGAACTTATTTAGTGTTAGTAACTGAAGGACTTTATTTTGCACACTCCAGTGAAGGAGAAGACATAAATAATATGGCAAGCATTTGACAGATTCAACTAAAAAGAAGAGAATTTAAAAGCATCATGCACTTTTATATAAAACTGAGGCCATACTTAATAAACAGAAAGTTTATTCTTTAGGAACCACCTCTTAAGAAAAGTAAATGATTACACAACATTTTCCAGAGAGAGATGGTGAAGACTTAAAAATCTGACAGAAAGCTAAACTGACCATGTGAAGATCTATATTTTGTTTTTAGACACCTACTTTAAAGAAATAAATTACTTTTATCTGCAATTTTAGAAATTGTTTCAAAAAAGAACGTCTTATTTTCCACAAAGTGTTCATTCTTTAATGCTAAATCAAATCTGAAATTGTTGTCAAAATTTATTCTTGACGTCTTATAGAACACGCACAGTCATGTGTCACATAAGGACGTTTTGGTCAAAACAGACTGTATATACAGTGGCGGTCCTATAACAGTATAATGGAGCTGAAAAATTCCTATCACCTAGTGACGATGTAGCTATGGTAACACTGAAGCAAAGCATTATCATGGGTTTGTGGTGCTGCCGGTGTAAATAAACCTACTGTGTGCTGCCAGTTGTATAGACTTATAGCACAGACAATTATGTACAGCGCATAATACTTGATAACGACCTTGTAACTGGTTTATATATTTACCATACTTTTTTGATCATTATTTTAGATCATTCTCCTTCTACTTATTAAATAAAAAAGTGAACTGTAAAACAGCCTCAGGTAGGTCCTTCAGGAGATCTTCCAGAAGAAGGCCTGGTTATCCCCGGAGATGACAGCTCCTGTGTGTTGTTGCTCCCAATGACCCTCCAGTGGGACAAGATGCGGAGGTGGAAGAAAGTGATATTGACGATCCTGACCCTGTGTGGGTCTAGGCCAATGTATATTTGTGTCTCAGTTTTTAACAAAAAAGTTTAAGAAGTTAAAAAAAATTAAAAAGTTTATAAAGTAAAAAAGTTACAATAAGCTAAAGTTAGTTTACTACTGAAGAAAATTTTTTAAATAAATTTAGTGTGGGCTAAGTGTACAGTGTGTATAGAGCCTGCAGTAGCGTACAGCAATGTCCTCGGCCTTCACATTCACTCACCACTCACTCTCTGACTCAACCAGAGCAACTTCCAGTCTTGCAAGCTCCATTCACGGTAAGTGCCCTACACAGATGTACCAATTTTTATCTTTTAGATCGTACTTTTACTGTATCTTTTCTGTTTAGATATGTTAAGAGACACAACTACCTACCATTGCGTTACAACTGCCTACAGTATTCAGTACAGTAACATGCTGTACAGGTTTGTAGCCTAGAGCAACAGGTTGTACCAAACAGCCTAGGTGCGTAGTAGGCTGTACCATCTAGGTTTGTGTGAGTTCACTCCATGACGTCCATGCGATGATGAACTTGCCTAATGATGCATTTCTCAGAACGCAGCCTTGTCATTAGGTGACACATGACTGTATTCTTGTCATGGTTAAAACAAATAAAGCTTTGCTGTTTCAGACTCTGAAGCTACGTAAAAGCTGAATTATATACCCTACTCAGAATTTTTGAAGAATGTATGTTGGTAAATGAACAACTTCACTCAAAACTCTACAGCATGACCAATTTCAAAGAGTTGTGCTCAGAAAGGCAAGCTATGTCAAATCATCGTTTAATTTAAGAGTCCAGTACCTGGAACCTGAATGATCTCCATTCTGTCCAACAACGCAGCTGGAATAGTAGCAGTGGTGTTGGCAGTAGCTATAAAAAGAACTTGGGAAAGGTCAAAGGCCACATTTAGATAATGATCCGTGAAGTTATGGTTTTGCTCAGGGTCTAACACCTACGGGAGAACAAAAAACAAACAAATTTAGTAGTTCCAATAGAAAGTTGCATAAATTAAACCAGGTTATTAGCAAGGTTGACATTTCTGCTCAATATAATTAATTTGAGAAACAAAGGGATAACACTAATACTTGAGCATTATTCTTTGCATTCGCCATATTCTAAATACTTATTCAAAAAAATAAAACATATTCAACATCAAAATTTCTTAACACAGGCCAGGCACAGTGGCTCTTGCTGATAATCCCAGCAGTTTGGGAGGCTGAGGCAGGAGGATGGCTTGAGGCCAGGAATTCGAGATCAGCCTGGGCAACAGACGGACGCCCCCATCTCTAAAAAATATAAGAAAAATTAGTGGGACACAGTGATGTGTGCCTATAGTCCCAGATACCCCAGAGGCTGAGGCAGGAGAATTGCTTGAAGCCAGGAGTTCAAGGCTGTAGTGAGCTATGATAAGGCCACTGCACCCTAGCCTGGGTGACAGAGCAAAGCCCTATCTCTAAAAAACATATATAAACAAATAAAATTTCTGAAAACACATAAAAGCACAAATAAGCAAAAATTATACTTTCAAGCTTTGTTCTTAAAACTATTTATTAAGCATTCATGGCCATAATAAGTTACCAATCCTGCAAGAACCCATTTCCCTCTTGGTAACACACTCTACATTAACTGCTATGAAAATATATTCTTAGATAACAGGTAAAATAATAATCAGTATATTCCTCCTGAAACAACACTGGAAAGTCTTAAGAGTGAACTAGTAGAAATTACTATACTATTATATTCTGACACAGCACAGCAAAAAATTCGCTTTTTAAAAATGCCTTACAGCAAAACCTTGCTGCTTATAAAACATCAATAGCTCTTAAAAATATTTAATTAGATACTTAGATACATTAGATAATTTACCAGTTAGATTCTTAAAGTGAGCAACTGTGTATTAAAGAGACTATATCTTCTTTAGGTTATTGCTCAAATGCTTTAAGGTGTAGGCACCGACTGCTAAGAGGCCTACATAGGACTTAAATAAGACACCAAGGGCCTTCTACATGTTCTTTTTTTTTTGTTTTGTTTTGTTTTTGAGACAGAGTCTCACTCTGTTGCCCAGGCTAGAGTGAGTGCCGTGGCATCAGCCTAGCTCACAGCAACCTCAAACTCCTGTGCTCAAGCGATCCTCCTGTCTCAGCCTCCCGAGTAGCTGGGACTACAGGCATGCACCACCATGCCCGGCTAATTTTTTCTATATATAGTTTTAGCTGTCCATATAATTTCTTTCTATTTTTAGTAGAGATGGGGTCTCGCTCTTGCTCAGGCTGGTCTCGAACTCCTGAGCTCAAACGATCCGCCCACCTCGGCCTCCCAGAGTGCTAGGATTATAGGCGTGAGCCACCGCGCCCGGCCGCCTTCTACATGTTCTAAACCTTAAACATATTACCACTTTCACTTACACCAGATTACTATAAATAGGGTTGATACACATAATCAAAAAGGAAACAAAATGACTAAAATACTTAACAATCACCATTTTACTATATAAGCAGCTTTTCCTACTAATTCTCTTTCTACAGTTCTACCTATTTTTAAAAATATACACAAGTCAGTCATAATTCAAGGCCCTTTACATATAATCTTGAATTTTGTTTGAATATCACGATGTTTTGGGGAAAAAAAAAACCAAATCTTTTTTTTTCTTTTCTGTTTTTGAGACAGAGTCTCGCTCTGTTGCCCAGGCTAAAGTGCCGTGGTGTCAGCCTGGCTCACAGCAACCTCAAACTCCTGGACTCAAGCAAACCTCCTGCCTCACCTTCACGAGTAGCTGGAACTACAGGTGCGTACCACAACACCTGGCTAATTTTTCTATTTTTAGTAGAGACAGGGTCTCGCTCTTGCTCAGGCTGGTCTCCAACTCCCAAACTCAAGCGATCCTTCTGCCTCGGCCTCCCAGCGTGCTAGGATTACAGGCGTGAGCCACTTCGCCTGGCCTTAAAAAAAACAAATCTTGAATTTTGTCAAATACTAATTATTACTGGAAGCTCACTGTTTATCTAGAATACAATTTCCAGAAAGCTCTAATTTTGTATTGTCACAGGACTTAATAATGTTTAATGTTATAAAAAATAAGGCACTTTTAAGTCATCAAAGAAAACTAATTATGGCCAGTATAGAATTGGTTAAAAGTAATCCTACTGTCTACCAATTATCTAAAAGCTGTTAATCTATACATGGAAAATGTACCAATTTTAGTTAAAACCATTATCTAGTGACAAAAACTCTCTCCTTTGACCAAAACTTTAGTCAGGCTCCTCCGAGTCCTCTGCTCAAGGAGGCCCAACCTTGGGCTTCCCTCTCTGTCTTTACAAAATCCATTCTGAGCAAGAATCTTGCTAAGTCAGTCTGGTATCTGCCCTCACCCCCCCCCCCCAAGATCTTATCACCCTGGTCTGCATTCAGCAAGAGCTTTGTTGCGTCATTCTAGTGAGAACCCCCTTACCCCTGACGTTTCCTCTTAGAAACTTTCCATTACTGACCCCACCGCTCCCCACTACTGTGAGATCCCACTATAACTGTTCTTATATCTCTTTGACTACAGTCATTCTTACCATCTTTAATAAGTGCCATGCATAATTTTTTCTTTAACAGTAGTTAAGGAAAAATCTATTCTTTAATGGCTCTAATTAAACTTAATGCATATCTGTTGGATATGTTTTAGAAATGGCTGTCAGACCTTTAGTTGAACTAATTTTTTCCCCTTAAAATTTTAAGACACTGGATTTTAAAAAGCAGGAAAACTAATAAAGCAATGTTTCTGAACTATGAATGAGATCTTCTAAAGTGCACTACCTATCAGGAGAAAAAATTAGTGATACCTGTTAGATGAAAAACTTTAGCCAAATTTAAGAGTTTCACTGAGCAAAGAATGACTTGAGAATCAGGTGGCCCCCAGAACCGAGATAGTTTTAGAGTGACCACGGGGCTGCCCCATGGTTGGATCATATTTACGGACAGAAAAAGGAAAGTGACACACAGAAAACAGAAGCGAGGTACAGAAATAGCTGGGTTGAGTACAGCTGGGGGTTTGCCTTATTTGACCACGGTTTCAACAGTTGGTCGCCTGTGATTGGCCAAAACGCTGTGATTGGTACAAGAGCAGGTTACAGTCTGGTCAGACATCAAGGTAGTTACAGTTCACTACGTATGGAGAAACCTTTAGGCTGAACTTAAAATATGTATGGAGGCAGCTTCAGGCTAGACTTAATTTAACATGCTTGGTTTCCCTGCCTCCATCTTATACTCAGGAAAACACAAAAAGATATGTAGAATTTAAACAGCATCGGAAATATTGATCAATATTCAGCCAGAAAAGAAGAATTTCTAGTAATCACTACTCAGATGAAGCCCCAAGGCAAACTAGTGAGTCCACAGAGGGACAAAAATCACAGTACGAACTCTGTAGCCATTAAACCTCTGCCGCGTACCCTAACATCAGAGCCAGGCGTCAGTGCCCAACTCGCCACATACAGGGCCTGCTTTCAAGAATGATTAGGGCTGTTTTTCCTCTCTTCTCCCCAATGCCAATGTTTTTCTAGATGAATACTAGGGCTGTAATTCCTAGCTAAAGATTATGACTGGGAATGGAAATAGCTCTGATATGACACTTTATTCCTAGGAACGTGAAGTCAGAGGTGAGATAAACTCGGGGGAGGAACATACACCGAGAACTGTTCAATAATAATTTCTGACAAGGGAAGAACTACAGATGTTTGTAGGCAATCCAAGAATATACTACCCATTACAAATGACTAGGTAACTGTCATTTTTAGGTATGCTAATATGGTTGTGTTTTCTAAAAGTCTGTATCTTTTAGAGATAGAAACTGCAATATTTATGAAAAGATATGATGTCTGGAATTGGCTTCAAAATAATTAGGGGTGGGGTAAAGGAGAATGGGAAGGAATAGATGAAACAAGATATTAAAGTTGGGTGATAAGTTTATAGGATTCATCATACTATTTTCTATACTTTTGTTATGGTTGAAATTTTCCATAACAGAAAGTAAAAATAAAGATAAAATAACTAAAATCAGCTCTGGAAGCCACATATAATTATAATAATACTATTGTGATATTGAAGAATATATATTTGGTGTTCATCCCTTTGCTTCCTGGCATACAACTCCTAAAATCCTTGGAATAAATACCATTTTGTAGGCTAATGATTGACTCGTGGCTGGCAGCCCTTAGATAGCTTCAGGATGGGGCTGGTCACAGGAAAGACCAAGGCATGATTAAAGGGTTGGGACTTTTCAGCCCTCTCCCCTGTCCCCAACCTCTGGGCAGGGGAAAGGGGTTAAAGGTTGAGCTGATCACCAATGGCCAATGATCTAGTCAGTCATGCATATGTCATAGAACCTCCATAAAACCTAAAAGGACTGAGGTAAGGGGCTTCCAGGAAGGTGAACAAGAACATGTCCGCGTGCTGGGAGACTGGTGGAAGCTCCTGTGCTGTTCATTTGTGTCCTTGAAAATATTCTTTGTAATACATTAGTAAATATAAGTAAATTGCTTCTCTGAATTCTGTGATCTGCTTTAGCAAATTAACTGAACCTGAGGAGGGGATGGTGGGAACCTCAGTTTATAGCTCTTTGGTCACAAGTTCCAGAAGCCCAGACTTGCAACTGGCGTCTGAGGTGGGGCAGTCTTGTGGGACCGAGCTCTAAACCTGTAGCAAGTGACGCCGCCTCCAGGGAGTGTCAGAACTGAGCTGAGGATACACCGCTGATGGCCCGCTGCTGAAGGACCGCTTGTTCAGTGTGTGGGGAAAAACCCCGTGCACCTGGTGTCTGAAGCATTCTGTGTTGTAAGAATTTAGCAGGAGAAACTGAGTTTCTTTTGCCTCTACATCCTCAACCATAGAAATTACATCAGTAATAAGGACAAATGAGAAAAATGTTCAAGACACAGAAGAAAAAGGCATTAGAGCCATGTAGAGATACATATAGGAAAATTGAGAAATTCAATTCATAGCTAATTGATATAACTAAAGAGTTTTCAACAAATTAAAATAGGGAATAACTAAAGAAATAACCAAGTATTCTAGAAAACTTGACACTGTAGATTGAAAAGGTTTAGACTCCTGTGCAATCAAAAAGGACAGAATGTTATTAGAATAACACCTATGGAATGTTCATGCAGAATTATCGCTAGTTTAAAATATTTTTAAATCTTGACTATATCAGATATATATAACATACATAAGAGCTGAAGCATAATAACAGAACAAGCACCTGTGAACCTGCTATAACAACTGTGATGACATTTGTTTATCTATTTAGACCGGTGGTCACAAAAGCGGAAAATGATCCATCAAAGTGCAAGTAGAAAATATTATTTATAATCATCTCTACCTACAAATACCAGAAAGAAATTAGCTTTTTAAATATTTAATATACAAAATGGGATTGATGCCCTCACTTGGTATATACGTCACGCATGTGAGGTAAGCTAAGAGGAGACATTCCATACGGGCGGGGCTGGCTGTGGTGCCCCCGCTCACGCACCCCCACTGTGACTACAGCACATTGCAGTCCATGTGTGCCTGACATGTCTTTATGCATTATGCATGGATGAATGGAGTGGTTTAAAAATATTCCTGCAAAATAGCATTAAAGATAATATAGGCAAAGGTAGAAACAACAAAAAAATTGATAGAGTTGACACTTTTATTTCTAGAATAAAGATCTGATAGCCATATTATGAAGTAAAAACACTTATCTAATTAGAACACATTACTTTCAGTAAAAATATAATTACCTTATCTCTTAAAATTTATTCTGTGTGTGTTATATAAAGTACAAAATATTGGTACACTGGTACATATATATCTTTTATTATACGCTGAATTATACCTCCTCAAAATTCATATGTCGAAGCCCTAACCCCCTATGTGACTGTAGTTGGAAACAGGGCCTTTAAGAAGGTAATTGGGGTTACATGAGGTTAAGGGCGGGGTCCTAATCCAATATGACTGGTGTCTTTACAAGAAGAGGAAGCCCGCAGGGACGCACACACACACAGAAGGCAGGCCGTATGAGGAAACAGTGGTAAGGCAGCCATCTATAAGCTGAGGAGAGAGGCCTCAGGAAAAAAACCAAACCTGTTGACACTTTGATCTCGCTTGGACTTCTAGCCTCCAAAGCTATGAGAAAATAAATTTCTGCTTTTATTTGTTTTTTAAAGCTACCCAGTCTGTGGTATTTTATTATGGCTGCCTTAGCAGACGACAACATCCATATTTTACATATATATTAGTATGTTATATTTACATATATATGAGAATATATTTTCAAAAATATTTTGCCAACGGGGTATATGAACAAAATGTGGAGGTTACCAGTGCAAACAACAAAGAAGCCTTCTCAAATATAAAAGAACTCAAATACAGCCCACACACAAATCTTTGAAAAAAGTAATCTAAAGATATATTCCAGCTGAACAAAGGATAAAATAAAAGGATCAGAAGGAAGCACTGAAGTCACGTAAGCACAAAATTAAAACTAAATGTGGGAGGAAGCACTTCTAGAAAGGCAGAGTAAGGAACTCTGAAAATCTGCTCTTTCAGAAAAGCAATGAAAGCACTGGCAAAAACTGTCAAGATCAACTTTTTCAGAATGCTACGTATTAACTTGCAACAATCTGAGCAGAGCTTATTCAAGAAAAACAGCTGAATCTTGATGAACAGAACAAGCATTCTGGTATTTTAACTTGCTTTACTCTCATCCCTTTCTCCCAAGTTCACAGTATCCCTGAAAACCAATAGTCTCACACAACAGTAGCTATGAAAACCAATAGCCTAGCAACCACTTTAGGGGGAAGAAGAGGATTAGAGCTCCTGAAAGCTCCACCCCCAGAGAACTGTCACTATTTGGCCTGTCTGCCAGTTCCTTAGAAAAGCTCCATATCTTTATTTGATCTAACTCAGAGAACACTCTGTGAGAACCGCTTTATCACCATTTGTCAAAAATAAACAGTAGCAATTGTTTAGCAGGCAGCTTTCTGACGCAGTGATACTAGCTGGGACTAATGAAAGGCTGATCAATTTCTGTGTCTGCCTGAGAGTCTGAAAAATTAAAAACAAAAAACCGGTGATCAAAAAATTTCAAAGGAAAAACTAGAGAATGAGATATTCATGAGGAGGGCGGGCTTTGAAAAGCTCTGACATATCCCTGAGAATCTAGACGGCCATGTGAATGTGCAGGGCCCTGAGCATGACCAGAAAATATCTGAGAAGGCCCTAAAAGCTCATCTCGGGCAGACAGAGGCTCTATAAAAACAGGAAGCGAAGGCTAAGGCAGAGTTGTAAAGTATCTGCCCAAGTGTTAAACAACAAAAGCAAAAACAACAAACCATTAAGGGTAGGGGATTCTGATTTTATTTATAAATATATGTATATATGTGTGTGTATATATATGTATGTATGTATGTTTTTTTTTTTTCTTTTTTAAGAGACAGGGTCCTGCTATGTTGCCCAGGCTGGACTCAAACTCCTGAACTCAAGCAATTCTCCTGCCTCAGCCTCCCGAGTAGCTGGGAATACAGGTGTGCACTATGGTGCCCAACTTCTAATTATACTATTTAAATATAATACTGTTTCAACAAAGAAATTATGAGACATACAAAGACATACAAAAGTATGGCCTAAACACAATAAGAAAAAAAGCAGTCAATGGAAACCATCCCCGAGGAAGCCCAGATGCTGGACTTCTTAGACAAACATTTTAAATCAGCTAGTACAAACATGATGAAAAAACTAATGCTATAATGTGGATGAATTTTCAGGATACTATGTGAAGAAACAAAATCCAGTTATAAAAAGATAAATACTGTATGATTCCACTTATATGAGGTATACAGAGTAGTCACTCACAGAAACAGGAAAAAGAATGGTAGATGCCAGGGGGCGGAGGGAGGGAGAAATAGGGAAATGCTCTTTAACAGGTATACAGCTTCAGTTTTGCAAGATGAAAAAGTTCTGGAAATTGGCTGCAAAAAAAAATGTGAATAATGGTATTGAACTATAATACTTAAAAATGGTAAAGATGGCAATTTTTATGTTATATGTATTTTACTACAATTAAGAAAACTAAAGGAAATCATGTCTAAAGAATTACAGTATTACAGTATAAGAGTGATGGTCTTTTTTTTTTCTTTTTTTAATTTCATCTTATTATGGGGGATACAGAATTTGAGGTTACATACGTTGCCCATGTACCGCCTGTCTCCCCAAGTCAAAGCTCCAGGCGTGTCCGTTCCCCAAGAGTGATGGTCTTGACAAAGAAAATATTGAGAGAGAAAAATAATAAAGAAGAAAAACCAATTTTGGAGTTGAAAAGTATAATAAATTGAATGAAAAATTTACTAGAGGGGCTAAACAACAATTTCAGCTGGCAGAAGAAACAATCAGCAAAATTGACAATAGGTCAGCTGAGATTATCCAATTCTGAACGACAGAAAAAAAGAGAGATACAAAAAAAAAAAAAAAAAAGTGAACAGTATTTCAGAGACCCAAGGGATGCCAGGAAGATTAACAACGTATCATAACGGGAGTCCCAGAAGCAAAGAAAAAGGCGTATTTGAAAAAATAATGACCAAATACTTCTCAAATTTGATAACAAACATTAATCCACCCATCTAAGAAGTTCAACAAATGCTAAGAAAACGCAGAGATTCTCACTTAGACACATCATAGTCAATCTGTCGTCAGAAGTCAAAGATGAAGAGATCTTGAAAGGAGTGAAAGAAAATGCTATCTTCATTAGGGACAAAGGAGCCTCCGTAAGATTCACAGATGATGTTGGATTAGAAACCAAAGAGACCAGAAAGTGGCGAGAGGACATATTGAAAGGCTGAAAGAAAAAGATTGTTAACAAAGAATTCTTTTTTTTTTGAGACAGAGTCTCACTCTGTTGCCCGGGCTAGAGTGTCGTGGCATCAGCCTAGCTCACAGCAACCTCAAACTCCTAGGCTCCAGCAATCCTCCTGCCTCAGCCTCCCGAGTAGCTGGGACTACAGGCATGCGGCACCATGCCCAGCTAATTTTTTCTATATATATTTTTAGCTGTCCATATAATTTCTTTCTATTTTTAGTAGAGACGGGGTCTCGCTCTTGCTGAGGCTGGTCTTAAACTCCTGAGCTCAAACAATCCGCCCGCCTCGGCCTCCCAGAGTGCTAGGATTACAGGCGTGAGCCACCGTGCCCGGCCTACAAAGAATTCTTTATCCAACAAAACTATACTTCAATATGGAGAAATTAAGACATTCCCAGATTAAAAAAACACTGCAAGAATTTGTCACTAGCAGACCAGACTACAAGAAATATTAATACTAAAGGCTGAAGTGAAAGGACACTAGATAGTATCCACACAAAGAAATAAAGAGCACTGGTAAAATTAGCTACATTGGTAAATATAAAAGAGTGTAACTGTCTCAAAGTGCAACTGTTTCAAAGATGACATAAAGCAATAATTACAAGTGATCCTTATTACTCATGGATTCTGTATTTGCAAATTCATCTACTTACTAAAACTCATTTGTAACCCCAAAATCAATGCAGGCATGCCTCAGAGACATTACGGGTTTGGTTCCATACCATTGCAATAATGCAAATATTGCAAAAAAGTGAGTCATGTGTATTTTTTGGTTTCTCAATGCATATAAAAGTTATGTTTACACTCTACTGTAATCTATTAAGTGTACATTAGTATTATATCTTAAAAATGTACATAACTTAAAAACACGTTATTGCTAAAAAGTGCTAACGATCATCTGAACCTCCAACAAGCTGTAACATTTTTGCTGGTGGACAGCCTTGCCTCAGTGCTGATGGCAGCTGACCGACCAGGGTGGTACTTGCTTAAGGTTGAAGTGGCTGTGTCTATTTCTTAAAATAAGACCAACAGCGAAGTTTGCTGCATCCATCTGCCTTTCACAAAAGACTTCTCTGTAGCAGGTGATGCTGTTTGACAGCATTTTACCCATAAGAGAACTTCTTTCAAAATTGGAGCCAGTGCTCTCAAACCCTGCCACTGCTTTATCAGGTAACTTTATGTAATATTCCAAATCCTTTGTTGTCATTTCAACAATGTTCACAGCATCTTTACTGGGAGGTAGATTCCATCTCAAGAAACCACTCTTTGCTTATCTGTAAGAAGCAACTCCTTATCTGTTGAAGTTTTATCATGAGCTTGCAGCAATTCAGTCACATCTTCAGGTTCCACTTCTAATTCTAGTTCTTTTGCTATTTCACCACATTTGCAGTTACTTCCTCCAATAAAATCTTGAACCTCTCAGTCATCTATGAGGGCTGGGATCAACTTCTTTCCAAACAAATGTTCATGTTGATATTAGTATTCTGACCTCCTTCAATGAATCACAAATGTTCTTAATAAAATCTAGAATGGTGAAACCTTTCCAGAAGGTTAATTTACTTTGCCCAGATTCATCAGAGGAATCACTACGGCAGATACAGCGTCAAGTTCCTCCTTGATCCATGAGCTACAGTTATGTTAGCAGACATGAAAACAACAATCTCCTTGGGCACCTCTTTCAGAATTCTTGGGTGACAGGTACATTATCAATGAGCAGTAATAGTTTCAAAAATAATTTTTTTCTGAATAGTATGTCTCAACAGTGGGCTTAACATATTCAGTGAACCATGCTATAAAAAGATGTGCTGTTATCTAGGCTTTGTTGTTCCATTATAGACTACAGGCAGAGTAGAGTCAATGTAATTCCTAAGCACCCTAAAATTTTCTGAATGGCAAATGAGCACTGGCTTCAACTTAGAGTCACCAGCTGCATTGATTAAATTAGCCCCTAATAAGAGTCAGTCAGTCTTTTGAAGCTCTGAAGCCAGGCAGTGACTTCTCTCTGGCTATATGAAAGTCCTAGATGGCCTCTTTCTCTAATATAGTATAAAGCTATTTTGTGTACATTGAAAATCTGTTGTTCCACATTCATCAATGATCTTAGCTAGATCTGGCTAACTTGCAGCAGCTTCTACACCAGCACTTGCTGTTTCGCCTTGCACTTTTATGTTACGAAAATGGTTTCTTTCCTTAAACTTCACAAATCAACTTCTGCTAGCTTCAGACTTTTCTTCTGCAGCTTTCTCACCTATCTCTGCCTTCAGAGAACTGAAGAGACTTAGGGCCTTACTCTTGATTAGGCTTTGGCTTAAGGGAATGTTGTGGCAGGTTTGATCTTCTATCCAGACCACTAAAACTTTCTCCATATCAGCAATAAGGCTGTTTTACTTTCTTATAATTCGCGTGTTCACTGGAGTAGTACTTTTAACTTCCTTCAAGAACTTTTCCTTTACGTTGACAAGTTGGCCAGCTGTTTGGCACAAGAGGCCTAGCTTTCATCTTACCTCAACTTTTGACACGCCTTCTTAAGTTTAATCATTTCTAGCTTTTGATTTAAAGTGAGATGTGCTACTCTTCCTTTCACTTGGACACTTAGAAGCCATTTTATAGAGTTACTAATTGGCCTAATTTTAATATTGTTGCGTCTCGGGGAACAGGGAAGCTAGAGGAGAGGGAGAGAGACATGGGCAGGGGGTGGAGCACTCAGAATACACACATTTATTAAGTTTGCTGTCCTATATTGAGCAGTTTGTGGTGGGCCAAAACAATTGCAATGGTAACAACATCAAAGACCACTGATCACAGATTATAACAGATATGGTAACAGTGACAACGTTTGAAATATTGTGATAATTACCAAAATGTGACACAGAGACATGAAGTGAGATGTTAGCAAAATGATGCCAATAGACTTGCTCAATGCGGGGTTGCCATAAACCAGGAGTGGGGAACCTTTTCATGTTGGAAGGCCACATTAATTTAGCTGTAATCAAATCAGGCTGAATTCAAGAAACTTCAATTAGATGTATGTAAAAATGTACATTATTTTGTAAAAATATAACTACTATGTACTTAATAATTTCAAAAAATGAAAACTATTTAATTTTAAAGTTAACTAACCTTTTAATGATTTTGTTGTGTCTGCTTTTTGTTGGAAAGCATTTGAATATTTGGTGGCAGCGTGGAGTCCGCAGTTTCAGTGGATCCTCTAGATGGTGTCAGTCATTTGTGACCTTAAGGGGGGTCTTAATTTGGGTCAGGTAGGAGAATGTAGATTCCCAGCAATAAGTGGTTGAAAAGCAAGAAAGCATTTTTTGAACATGTTGCCTAAGGCGTGGTTATTTTACTGCATTTTTCCATATTTCAACTGGATCTTTCTTAGCATCAAACATGACTTTAAAATGTCATCTACTGAGAGCTCAATCAATTCCATCTATAGTTGTTTAGGTGCCTTGGTGGTATCAACTAGTTAAGGCTGAAATGCTAATTCGAGTGTGATGTCAAGATTCTCAAAGTCAGTGAACCTTTCATTGCATTCGCTAATTAATAGCTGTATAACAGCTGCATATTCTTCAAATGATTCGCAAATATCATCCTGCTCATCTATGACCTTTGCTAACTGGGTGAAATGTTCACCCCAAATTTCCTTTTGAAGAAACGTTTTGAAAAAAGATAGCTTTTTTCAAAATGCTTGGATCTTTTGCCACATACCATATATAGACTTAGTTTTACCTTGCAAAGTAGTATTCAAGTCATTTTGTTTTGACACGGTATCATACAGAAATGCTGCATTCCTATAGAAATCTTCTTTCGATAATTCACATTGCTAATTCTGTTTTTCATAAAATTTAACTGTCTGTTCTGGCAGAGATAAAATTTTGGCTAACACCTGTCCCTGCTATAGCCAACACACTTTAGAAGGATATGGCATATTCACACTGATTATCTCATAGTTCAACTTTAGCATGTTACAAAACTGACCATGCCCTGCACGAATCCAGTTAACAATACTTAAAACTTGTTGCAAAATGTCACTTAAAATAGTAGCTTTAGCCCAGAGATTTTGCTGATGCAAGATACAATGAAAAGAAATGAGAGCATCTGGATTGGTTAATACTTTTTTTTTTATCTGTGCAATAAACTCTTCATGTTTTCCTGTCATGGAAGGTGCACCATCTGCACATACACTCACTAAATTTACCAAATTCAGTCCAACTTCATGACATTTATCTTGAAAGTTGTTGAAGATATCTATTTCTGTGAGTGCCCAAACTCTTTGGTAACTCTTTGTAGCAAAGAAGATCGTTATGACCCGAATGAAGTATTAAACCTGCACTGAGCCAGTAGTATCAGTTGATTCATCCAAAGTGACTGAATAATACATATTTTCCTTTGAAGTATTACATGAAGTTGTTAAGGTGAAGGCTAATTCATGTTGCGACTCAGTTATGGTTCTCCTTGACAGAGGCAGTTGTTTGTCCTGTGAAACATTATCAGGGTCGAGGGCATCCTACAACTTTGACAATGCATTCTTTCACAATTTCTACATCACTGAATTTCTTTAACATTGATACTGCAGTATCACAAGGCAAACAAATTATCTTATCTTTAGCAGAAACAAGATACTATTTCAATTCTCAATCCTCATTAAAAAAATCTGTTTTCTTCCTTCAGTGTTCTCTTGGTCTTCTTTGACACAGTAGGCTGTTAAGCAGACAGAATTAAAAAATACCGTCGAGCTGTGCAACTATTCACAAATTCCACTTCAAACTGAAACACAGTACACTGTTGTCAAAAGCTGATAACAGACTAGCATACCCCATCCCCATATACTCTCCCCAACCAGCCTCATGCGGTAGTGGTACGGGTCAGGCAGGGGAAGTTAGAACTAAATCATAAGCATAGCAGCTGTCAATTTAGTCCTTATGGCTTACTAATGTTCTAATTGTGCCAGTCAATCTCGGAGGATTAATCCGTTGAAACTTATTTTAAATATGTTCATTTTAAAAATAAAAATATAAAAGAAGGACAAAAGTGTATTAATAAAAATAAAAAGGATTTGTTCTGTAAAATTTGGATTCAGTCAAAAGACCACACTTAATGACTTAGAAGGCCACCGGTTCCCCACCCTTGCCATAAACCTTCAATTTATATAAAACGCAGTGTCTGTGAAGTACAGTAAAGTGCAGCACAATAAAACAAGGCATGCTTGTATTTAAGGCATCTTTTACTGTGCATGATTTTAGGAATTTATATTGTTAATATAGTACATAGTGAAACGAAAAATTAAGATAATATCCTGGGCTTTAAGTTTTTCATCTATAAAAGGATGAAGCTGGATTAAATGAGTTATAAGTCACTCTCCTCTGACATTCTTTGACAATAGTGGTAGAGCTCATATTATAAGATTGTATGTCTGTTGTATCTAAGTATTAAATATACTACTTGATCTAATAACTAACTGGATCTAACTCTAATTAAGAACTTCTGTTTTTAAAGAAGGAAGTTTACTATGTCTAGACTAGTAACTTTTCTATATTGGAGGAATATATATTTTTAGAACAGTAACATTATTGCCTATGTAGAAAACTGATAAAGTATCTATGCATCTTATTTGCCCATTCACACAAAAATGTATTTGAAAAATGCACTTATATTTAATAAATCTGAACACGCATCAATTATAAATATAAATAAAATCTATCTGATAAGAAAATAATTCGTAATTTTCTTTCAAGTCTATTTATTAATTACATAAAAGTATTTTCATTGGATCTAACATTTTAATGCAACTCAGTAACAGACTTGCCTGAACTCTACTGTCTGTCACCATTTGTTTATCAAGTAGTTGAACCTATTTTTATGTCATTTTAATAAATTATTAAAAGGGGCTATCTAAATATGAATGTTCATTTTTTGGACAAGAGCAACTGGAAATACATTCTATTTTACATGGAAGTTCTATTTTATTATGGAAGTTCAAGGAAATGCCCATATTCTTCATGGATAAATATGAAGGCAAGAAGAATCTACAACAGATCAAGTTTATTCTTTAATTTATTCAGGGTAACCACTCTGTATCTACTATTATGTTCTTCATATCTAGTCTATATTCCCTTAATAATATAAATTAGCTATACAATAATCTTATACAATTACATTTTACAAATGATACCTAGCTGTCATTTTTTAAAAAGTTTTCCATGTGGAAAGACCAAAAACTACAGTCTTGGATCTTCCAAACTCTCAGTAATATCCTACTTTAAATACAAGGTGTTAAAGTAATTGAATTTATTCTTTTTTTTAATTCACATGAGTCTACTGGCAAAGGAAACAGCAAGTGGCTTTCAAAGTAAATGCGAAAGAAATGTCGGGAAGTATTAAAGTAATGTCTGTAGAATACTTTACAGTTTACATAGCACTTTTTCATATATTGTCATTTATCTGTTTTAATAGCCTGTGAGGTATAAGGGTTTTACCCAGGATTTGGGCAAGTGAGGAGGAAGAGGATGTCAGGTACCAAGATACTTGGTTCTTCTACACATGTATCTTGCTTCATTTTATAGCACCACAATCTATAAGGAAATGATGCTATTCATAACTAAAGTACAGGGATAAGTATGTAGGCCCATGTAGCATTTACTTAGAGATATCACTTGAGGTTTTCATACTTTTATTTTGGAACACTGATAAATCAATTGCCAAAAAAGTGAGTACTGACATCTACAACAGACAAGAAGATTTCATTTCATGCTAGCTGTTTCTTATAAAAGATCGATTCAACACATATTATTAAATCATTACAAAGCATAGGTGAAGACCTAAAATATACTGTAACATATTTTAGTGTAACAACTGAGCAAATATATAGGGGACTTAATAATCTTTCACTACCTGTAAAGCTGTCTTTGGTGGACTTGCTTCAGGTATCCCCAAAACAAGACTGTTGAGAAAACTTAGTATCAGAGAATTATTCTCAAATTCTTTTCAACAGAATAACTGTAAGTGTCTAATGGGAGAATATGCAGATTATCTGAAAAATGTCCCAATGTAAATTCAATTGAAAGCGTAAGGGTCTTAACTAAGAAACTACTAAAAGCTTAACCATAGTATGATATAGAACACTAACTGCTCATAGGACTGCAGAGTAAACCAGTTACCGAGCCAGAATGTCATTATCTTATGACAAAAACAAGCAAAACCAAACCAAATCAAACTCTTATCTCCAAACTCTGAGGATTTTAAGTAGGGTAACTGTATTTTTTATTGTCCCAACCAAATTTACTTCCGAGACTAAAAAGGAGTGCACGTAACAATTAGGCATAGACTGGGAATGTCCCAGGCAAACCAGAATGCTCTCCCTGTTATATGGCACATGTCCCAGGCCATTCTGTTCTAAGATTACAAAAACAGGAAGCATGAGGGAACTCAAAGCATGGAAAAAAAATCCAAGAAAAAATAAAACTTCCACAAAGTAAGTTTTCCCTCAATTTTACAAATCAGTTTGAATTAATAGCATTTTACTTAAGCAAGGGTACAAGCGGGGAGGGGGCAGATGTGCTAAAATGAGGATGACTGGTTCAAGTAAGTTTATGAAGCAGTCAGGACCCAGGATCCCTTCCCCCACCCAGCAAAACACTGGAGGTTTATTTTCTTTAGAACACAGAACAGTGGTTCTCTGCACAGGGGAAACCGGGCACGGCTTGGAGCAGGTGCTATACTGCAAACGAGCGTGCAGGCGAACGAGCACTGCATGCCCTACTCCCCCGCCCGACTCTTCTCCCCTGCTTGGCGCCCAGAGTGCTGGCAGCCAGGCCTTCAATTCTCAAGGCAAGACACTTGAAGAATCTTCTCTGGGGACTTTGACCAGCCTAGAAGAAAGATCTAAAGTTACTGAAATAGGAGCTTCCTCAACCAACTAGCGCAGCCTGATGACCCTACCGTGAAACTCACTGTTAAGCACCACCCCTATGCTCTCGGCTTCCAATGAGCTTTTTTGTTCCTAACTATTAAATATGAACAGACACACAAAAAAAATTTCCAGAAATCTAATGAAAAACTCTAATATAAAGGATGGAGACCAAAGGAAATATAAAATAAACAGATAAAGGTGGCTTAGGGTAAAAAAGAAGTAAACATTTTTTAAAAATCTGTGTCTTTCTCACAGAGGTAAGAAGACATATTACAACTATGTAGCAAGAGCAGGGTACTATAAAAGAACACGCAGAGAAGTTAAAAAAAAGTTTCTGAAATAATAAACTCATAGAAAGTGTTTTAAAAGATAAATTTGGCTGGGCACAGTGGCTCACACCTTTTGGAGGCTGAGATGGGCGGATCACTTGAGGCCAGGAGTTCAAGGCCAGCCTGGGCAATGTAGTGAGACCCCATCTCTATAAAAATTTTTTTTAAATTAGCCAGGGGATCACTTGAGACCAGGAAGTCGAGGTTACAGTGAGCTGCAATCCAGCCTGGGTGATGGAGTGAGACTACTGTTTTAAAAGAAAAAAAAAAAAAGATAAATCTGAGGAAATAGAAAGTAGAGTAAAAAATAAAAGACATGAGTAATAGGAGGGAAAAGATAAGAAAATTAAAGATCTAACATCCAAGTAATAAGAGTCCCCAAAAATGAAGGGGAAGAAATCATCAGCAAAAGAATTTAAGAAAATTTCCCAGAACTAAAGGACAAGAAGAATTCAAAGAATCTGCAAAAACAGATAAAAAGAGACCCATGCAAAGGCAGATTACTGTGAAATTTCAGAACCCTGGGATGAAGGGAAGATCCTAAAGGTTTTCAGGGTAAACAAGTCACAAAGGATAGGAACTGAATGGCAGCCTTTTCAACAACAATGGAAACTAGAAAGCAAAGTAAAATTCTGCAGGAAAATTATTTCCAACTGGAATTCTATACTCAAACTACCAATCAAGTATGAGGAAAACAAAGATATTTCAGTTATGCAAAGTTTCAAAACATCTATCACCTATAAAAGCTTTCTCAGGAAACCATGAGGGAGATTAACAGCACAAAAATGCGGGAATGAACCAAGAGAGAGGAAGACATGGACTACAGGAGGCAGGAATCCACCATGGTGAGAGGTGAAGGAAGAGTCTAGGAAGACAGTTACATACCAGATGTAGAAAGCAACTAGCGCAGATTGGAAGCTCAAGAAGATAAAACTGATAGAACACCCAAGCGTCTGAATGTCTAGAACGAGAATTACACAACTGGTGAGATTACATAAACAAAAGAAAGACGACAACAATTAACTCTGAAAAGATTTTTAAAAACATCAACAGAAAAACCAAAAGAGGAACAGGAAAGGAAAAGTGATCATAGCTTACCACATGGTTCAGCTGTGAAAAGCACTTTTATAATCATGATAATGTAAATACTACTGATGACTTAAAAACAAAATTTATATTAGAAGCCTTGGAGTATAAAAATTATACAGTGGGGGCAAAGGGAAGGAAAAAAGCATCCTCATCTCCTATAGAGAGGAATCTATAGATAATGCCAAAAACCGAAAAATCAAAAAATATAGTCATGCTGTTTTGAAAATGGAGCTAATCAACTAAAGTTAAAAAGGTCAAAGTGCAGAAAAGGAAATGGGTAACCCTAAGGAGAGGGAACTTGCTTGCTGTTTTTTGTAATAATAACTTTGTAGAATTATTGGTCTCTAAATAATAAGCATGCACAAAATTTTGTTAAACTATTTGATAGAAACGAAACAGGCAAAAAGAAATGAAGGAACTTATCAGAAAGAGACATTTTAATTTAAATGTCAAATTGTTCAGACTTCAGTCTTTATCAAACTGTTTTTCCCAAAACTAAACCTAGACCAATGTGTTTATTACTTGAATATGATTACCTACCCTCATCCATACTCCTCCAGTGTGATTACAGACAGGGAATTTTCTCAATCTTACCTCAAGCAGAGCTGCCGCAGGATCACCCTGTAGACTTTTTCCCAGTTTGTCAACCTCATCTAACAGGAACACTGGATTGTTGACCCCAACAGTCTTCAAGCCATTGATGATACGACCAGGCATACTGCCAACGTAGGTGCGCCTACAGAAAGCAAGCAGCAAGTTCACAACGATGAGATGTCAGGAGGCAAGAGCGATACCAGTAAGAAATCAAAAAGGTACTAGATATTTAAAAGGCACTGTAATACACCAAAAAGTTATTATTTTAAATGTCAGTAGTGGAACGATCCACCCTTTTTACTTACAAAGGGTGAACAGAAAGCTACTATATTTCTCTAGGACATTTACAAAGAGTTATCTTCACCTTGAGAAGAAACTGAATAAGAATAAATGTCCACAACAAGTTATTAGATTCAAGTCTAATCTTACTTTCTATTTAAATTCCAGCTGCAAGTTGCCCATGATACTGGAAGAACTGTATCTCATTTTTGCCAGTTAGTGAAACAGAAAAACACTAAAGTCACCAGTTATGGTTTCTGCCCTTCAAGGCTCCAAAATGTCCAAAGGACCTTATGAATTTAATTCCCATGCTTTTCGTGGTTTTTCAGAGCATCCCCCCACCTCCAACACAATGAATGACCTTTTTACATGCTGAAATGGCTGCCCCAGGGCTGGTTAAAACATCACCATCTTCACAAGGAGATTAAAATTAGTTGAAGGGCCACTCAGAATGTAGACCTCCCCCCCACCCCCCGCAAAAAAATCCAAACTCTTTTATTTTAGGAGGCAATAATCTGTTATTAATTGTATTACATTGCTGCAAGAGTAACTGCAGTTTTAGCATTGTTGAAATTTGCTATTTGATACTGGAATACATTCTTAAATAAAGGTGGTTATGTTAAATCATTTTAATGCACATCTCTCACTTTACACTTTTTTGCTAATGACTTATTACTTGCTATCTATTTTATATTTATTTTAGACTATGGAAATGATGTTAGACAAAAAGCAAATTCGAGCAATTTTCTTATTGCTGAAATTTGAAAACATGACCCATATTTTCAAAATGGGTTATAAAGCAGCAGAGACAACTGGCAACATCAACAATGCATTTGGCCCAGGAACTGCTGGCGAACTCGCAGTGTAGTGGTGATTCAAGAAGTTTTGCAAAGGAGACGAGAGTCCTGAAGATCAGGAGTGCAGTGACTGGCCACTGTGAGTTGACAACGACCAGTTGAGAGCAATCACTGAAGCTGATCCTCTTACAGCTACAGGAGAAGTTACCCAAGAACTCAACATCGACCATCCTACGGTCATTTGGCATTTGAAGCAAACTGGAAAGGCGAGAAAGCTCTGTTAAGTGGGTGCCTCATGAGCTGATGAAAGATCAAAAAAAATAATCGTTTTGAAGTATCGTCTTCTCTTCTTGTGTGCAACAACAGTGAACCATTTCTCAATGGGACTGTGACGTGCGATGAAAAGTGGATTTTATACGACAACCAGGCAAAAACCAGCTGAGTAGTTTGACCGAGAAGCTCCAAAGCACGTCCCAAAGCCAAACTTGTACCAAAAGAAGGTCCTGGTCACTGGTGGTCTGCTGCCGGGCTGATCCACTACGGCTTTCTGACTCCCTGTGAAACCATCACGTCTGAGAAGTCTGCGCAGGAAATCAATGAGATGCACTGAAAACTGCAATGCCTGTGGCCGGCATCGGTCAACAGAAAGGGCCCAATTCTTCTCCATGACAACGCCCAACCACACATCACACAACCAATGCTTCAAAAATTGAATGAATTGGGCTATGAAGTTTTGCCTCATTCGCCACATTCACCAGACCACTCGCCAACCGACGACCACTTCTTCCAGCATCTCGATGACTTTTTGCAGGGAAAATGCTTCCACAGCCAGCAGGATGCAGAAAATGCTTTCCAAGAGTTCTTTGAATCCTGAAGCATGGATTTTTACACTACAGGAATAAACAAACTTATTTCTCGTTGGCAAAAATGTACTGATTGTAATGGTTCCTATTTCGATTAATAAAGATGTGTCTGAGCCTAGTTATAATGATTTAAAATTCATGGTCCGAAACCGCAATTACTTTTGCACCAACCTAATAGTAAAAGGATCTGGAGTCAACAGTGTTTATATCAAAATTCCATTATTCTGGCCTTTTGAATAAAACTGTATTTATCTCATAAACACTAACTGGCACAACCAAGTTCAGCCTGATATTTTGGTGAACATTAAAATGTTAGGGGCTGCTTTAACATGTATGAACAAGAATCATTCATGAAATTGTGACAGATGTAGAATGTCGCATGAAATAAAAACAAATACGTCTATCAAACTGAAAAAAAAGTGCCTTTTCTTTAACAGAGCTGGCAAAACTTTATTTTAAGCAGCAATTTACTAATTTTAATTACACCCTTGTTGCTTAAGTCATGCAGAAAGGCATAAAAGGCTGACTGCCTGGAAGAAAAGGATCTATGATAAGTGGAACAGCAGCAGTTATTTCATGATCTGCACAAAGCGGATTCACAGAGCAGGCCTCAGTTCTGCCACATGACTGGTATAAAGTAGGACAGAATAAACAGAGTGACCTTTGAAAAGACAAAAGAGCCTTAAAAATACCGTGGGAATGCCTTTCATCCAGAGAAGGTGACCACGGCCCTGGAACCAGATACAATAAACATTGTCCTGTTACAGTAAGGAATTGGCACATTCAAGATTTCAGAATGAGATATAGGAAGGATAAGACTCAAAAATTAATAAATTCTTTCAAATTATTTCTCTAGAGAACTTACAGATTTGCCATTACTCCAATTTTTATGAGTGGTAGCGAAGGGAAATTTTTTAAGAATCTCAAAGACTCTCTGGGTCATTTCTCTTTTTTTCCCTCCACTGCTCTGCTTCGTCCATGTTTAGAATGTGGGTCATTTCTTGCTGCAGTAATTTATTTGCCTTTCCTTTTTTGATGGGGAAACTTCAAAAACAAGTATCGACAATTCTAGACCTAAAGTTATGGGGAGAAAATAATATTCTGTGGAGGCACCTTTTCTAAAGAAATCTAGAAACCTAGATTTTGATCACACTGTATATAAGCAATTCCTCCTAAACGTTCTACTGTTTCCCAGAGCCTACACAATAAGGTTAAAACTCCTTTGTCTGGAGTTCAGGGGTCTTCACAATCCACGCCCCACCAGGCTTCCCAACTTGCTGCTATGACTCTCTTGCTTCATCCACCATCAAGATCCGATTACACCCCTTACACTTTTCACCTTTGTTAATATGGCTTCTTCCTGCCCTTAATACTCTCCCTGCCTATATAAATCCCAACATTCTAAGAAACTTTTCCTGACTACCTCTCACAAAGTGATTGTTCTAATAACGCACTGCCTACCACATTTTCTAATGCACACTTATAATCTAGTTTTTACTCATGGGTACTATTCCCTTCTCTAAAGAGCCAGTGAGCACTTTGATGGCAGAGACTGGGGCTTGTCACAGAACAGATGCTGGATACAGAGCTGTAAGACTGTTTGCATCTTTCTTTCACCACTGTTCAGCTGATACCAGCCTTTGAACACTACTCTGTGCAAATTACTTGACCTAAGTCTCAGTTTCCTCATCTATAAAACGGGGATAATAATAGCCAGCCTCATGGATTACATGAGGATTATGAGAGAACATAGGTAAAGCACAGGGCATAGAGCCTAGTACACAGTAAGCTTTCAAAAGATGTTGACTGTTACTAGTAACAGCTACTTAAAGTCTACTAGACTTAAAAAGTTAAGTAGACTTAAAGTCTACTTCTGGTTTCCTAGAAAAAGTACAAATGCAGAAATCAATATATATGAATTTGAGTCCCATTTCAATTTATGCCTCACAGAAGCAACTTTTACAAATGTATTTAATAGCACCAAGCATGCTCAATGCCTTTAGTGTTCCTCAATCACAGGTGACATCTCCTGAATGTATACCACTACTCTAGAGGTCAAACCATGACAACCATTACCACAGAGCTCACAAGCTACTGAAAAGGAATATAATGTAACTTCACATCAAAGTAGAGAATATCCACATTCAGCAATACCTGAATTTGCCAGTTTTTATTGACATTTTGAGTTTAACCAAGGTGGTTAGACCTTGGTTACACAGCCAGTGATTTGGGCTTCACTAAAAAGTGTATTTCTTTTCAGAGAAAATAAAAATGATTGATCTAGTAGTTTGTTTGAAAATGTTTTTCTATTCAGGACTATCTTTTGCCAGAAGGTACAATACCATGAAATTCACTAACTGAAGATACAGAATATCCTCTGAATCAATCTGTGGAATAGAATATGAAATAAGATGGTGAAAAATGTAGCAATACACAAAATGAAATATTCTCTCTCAATATCACCAAACAACTGCAACCATTTCTCAACAAATTAACATACCAAAACATCCTCCTGAGAAACTACACAGGTAGAAAATAAATGAAACTAGTACTCTTTAATAAACTATAATTTTCTTAAGGGCAAAATATTGATCTTTTCTATATTCTGCTTCCTCATGATATAGCATCTGGAAAGCAACAGTATAATACAGTAAAGTTTACAAAGAACATATTGTTTTAATGACTTACTATTCAGCCTAAATATAAGATTACCTAAAATTTTTTCCTAAAACTGAAGTATGCATGTTAATTTAAAAACACATGAAATTCATACTTTTCTTATAACTACTGCAGGCAATACATAGATTTATCAGGACTATTCAACTAGCGTATAAGATACACAAAACCAAAACTGTCTATATAGTTCAAAATTTTGAGTTATAAGATCAGTACTTTCATTTTCCAAAAAATAGTCTGGTTTATGCTTCAAAAAACAACTACAGAGAATTACAACATGATCCGTTTACAGCCCCATGGTAATCAACTATTTTTTACTATTCTGCTCTCCACCTAAATATCTTCAAATCTAATGTAATCCAAAAGGCTGGTCAACCTGTTACTGTCAATGACATCTAAAAATTAGGAATAAAATGTGTCTTTACTCACCTCTTTTCTAAGTATGAAAAGAAGGGAGAAAAACACAAGCATTTAACTATCAATTTTTTCTGTCTATTCAATTAAAGGGCTCTTATCGGCTATAATGCAAATCCTTAAAGTGATATTTACAAAGAATTTGTAATATAAAAAAATGTTTATGTGATATAAGTGGAAGGGCAGGATTACAAGTCTGTTGCTTAAAACCCAATAAAAAGTCTGGCAGAAAAGAAACAAAATGTTAACAGTGAGTATCTTTGTATGGTAAAAAAAAAAAAAAAAATGGGGACTTTTACCTTTCTTTTTTTTATTTTTCAAATTTTCTACCAAGGCGGGATGTGTGTGTATGTGTGTGTGTTTGTCTGTCTCAAATTGGAAAAAGTCATCAGTTTAACAAAGATCCTAATGATCTCAAAAAGAAAAATAGTCTTTAAGGAACTGAGATTTTAATATAACATGTCTAAATAAATCCAATTGTTATTCTTCTAGCAGTCATTCCTAAATCTTTTTATAGACTAATTTATATGCATGTACTCATCTAAAGGACAACATGACTTCCAAAATATAATTATGTTTTAATCTTACATGAATTTTCAAAACACTTAGAGAGCATTTACCATGTTCAGCACTGTGCTAAATAAGCATCATGGGGTATATACAAAGGAGTATAAGATATATAATAAATCCCCTGCCCGACAAAGCTTATACTTTTTATATATGTATTTATGTTTTATATACACAGTTGTATGTTAGAAATGCCAGAGGCCTATATTACTTAATCATTAAAGGAGTACAACAGACAATAAGTGGTCAGTTTACAGAAGCGTAAGATCGTAACTGATTACACTTATATTAAGAGGGGAAGCTTTGGGTTAGGACCTTAAAATAAAACTAAGTTTTAGGCAAAGAAAAGCTATACTCAAATCTTTAAGGAGGATAGTGAGCAAACCATACTATGTCTGATACACTATGCTAAAAAAAATATTAAAAGCTTGCTGCTTCAGTTATTTTTCCCTTGAAGAGACTAATAATGAAATAATTTATTTATAACTTCATTTCAGATTGCATATGAAAATTTATCAATGTGGAAATCATAAGTTTGTTTTTCTTATCAACTTACTTGAAAATTGAGCGAAGGACTCCTTGCAGTAATAATTTTATTATCTGAACAAACAGCTGGTAAAGTACCTCCAGAGAGTTAATATCAACAGTGATGTGAGATATATCATAACTTATCTCAAGGATTTCTTGTAATGATATAATTTGATTATGTGAGAAATAGCTAGTAAAGTACTTCTAAGAGTTAATATTAACATGACTGGAGATATGTTTAATATATCATAATAGGCATATTTCTTTTTACCAGTAAGAAAAACAGATAGATTATGCAAACATGATTTTATAAAACTTCAACCTAAAAGAAGTTATTTTATATTTAATGTTTGTGAATTGATTTAAATTACTTAAATATAAAAATTTAACTTGTAAAAACTGACAGAAGGGAACAGGTATTCTGTGGCTTGTAGACAGAAAAATCCCAATGGAGACAAACCCAAATGAGAAATGCTGAGAAGACTGAAAATCTGAATGGGTCAATATGGAACATAAACATTTTTCTTCCTTTAAGCCACTCAAAATAATATAAATAAAAACAATGACCAAATGTTAGTCAGATCATTATTATTTTCCCAGTCTAAGATTTAAATGTAAACCAAGCCTTTCTTTTTCTTCACCATCTCCCACCTCATTACCATTTAACTCTAAAAAATATCTTTGGCTGTTCTTAAAATCAATTTCCTATGTGTTCGCACCTTCCTTCACATAGGCAGGTACTTCTAGCAAAAGGCTGGAGGTCCACGCATGGGAAAATAAGGACAGTGAGTGACAAAAATGGAGAGCATAAGCAAGGAAGATAACATAAAGCAGCTCTGCTTTTTCTTTGGCTATTTAAAAACTGCAGAACAGTGGTGCCTACTCAGAGACTGAGGAAAACAAAACTTTTCATGAACTCTCACTATGAGCACATGACCAGTACTAAAATGCCAAGACCTGGGTGTCTCCTGAATGCCTCAATTGTCACATGGAACCACATGTTCCCACAGATGCCACCCACAGTTGTGCTGTGACGCTCTACTGTTCCTCCTCCCTCCTACTCACCTTCACTTCGTACACATACGCGCATACTCTGCCTGCACTCTTGCCTTTGCTTCACAACTGCACCCCATCACTCTCCACATGCTTCCAAACAGGTTCTCAAATAAAATTTTTTACCAGACTTTAATTTAGGGGGAAGGTGGGTAACAAGTCCCCAACAGCACAACAGCAGGTTGCTGTAGTGTTTGATGAATGATCTGGTGCAATGATGGCTAGGGAATACTTACCAGCAAGGCGTATCTAAATCACGTTTACAGAATGATTCACAAAACAAATCCAGATACCTTTTATTGTTTTTTGTTTTATTTTGAGCTAGGGTTTGGCTCTGTCACCCAGGCTAGAGTGCAGTGGTGTCATCGGACCTCGCTGCAATCGCAAACTCCTGGGCTCAGGTGATTCTCCTGTCTCAGCCTCCCAAGTAGCTGGTGGGACTATAGGCACATGCCACCACGCCTGGTAATTTTTCTATTTTTTGTAGAGACAGAGTCTCATTCTTGCTCAGGCTGGTCTCGAACTCCTGAGCTCAAGCAATCTTCCTGCCTTGGCCTCCAAGAGGGCTAGGATTATAGGTGTGAGCGCCCGGCCCTAGATACCTTTTATTTGGCAATGATCACAGCCTCAAAATATACATTTCTAAAAAGCTCAAATTTATAATATTTTAGGCAACAGTAATTGTAACATAACCTCCTTTTACAAAGGACTTATGAAGTAAATTCTTATTTTCTTCAGACTCAATTTTCTTTTTCTTTCTTTCTTTCTTTCTTTCATTCGTTCGTTTTAGAGACGAGGTCTTGCTGTATTACCCAGGATGGTCACAAACTCCTGGCCTCAAGTGATCCTCCCACCTCCTGAGTTGCTAGTGTAGTTGGGAGTACAGGCACGCGCCACCACACCCAGCTTATTTTTTTAAAAAATTGTTTTCAGCGATGAGGTCTCGCTATGTTAGACTCAATATTCTTTACATAGTCACACACAAAAGTATACTTACTTGAAAAAGAATGAACAAATTGTCAGTAAAGATTTAAAACAGAGATCTGTTTAAAACCAACAATGTTCATAAATTGTGAGAACCGTGACATTATACTTGTCCATCACTAGGCAACAGAAAAATACATTTTTCTACAATTTTGCCATATAAACTAAGTAATAATGCTGAGAACAGGATAAATATTTTAGAATGCACTGTAAAAATGAGGTTGAAATTTATAAAAAGTCATACTGAAGCTTGTAAATCTAAACTTGTCCTCCCGAGAATTTAGAATTAAAGTAATAATAGTTAAAACTAATTTTTAGTGAATGCTCACTGTGTGCCACGTACCTAATAAATCTTACTGAATAATAAATACCAGTGTGGAAAGAAATAGGACAAATTACGTATATGTTATGTGCCCAAGACATCAATTCCACATAACATTAATTCCACATAACAATAAACTCACCCTTTAAATCCCACCAAATGCTTACACCATACTATACTACAGGTAAGAAAAGAAAGAAACTAGAACAACTCAGGGTATGAATCAAGTCACTTGAATGAAGAACACCTCCCAAAAGCTCTGTAGCTAAAATTAGAAGATTTAGGCCCCAGACCCAGCTTCTCTCCAAGGTCAGTCCAAGAGTGATGATGGCAATTTCTTTACAAAAGCAAACTACACCCTCTCGTGGCACATGCGAGAATAGGAGCGTTCAAGCAACAAAAATATCTTTCAAAACTATCAAAAGTCACCCAAATCAATTCTCTACCCTGATCTGCAACCCTCATTGCTCATTTACTAAAATCTTGGAATGATTCTCTTTTTTATGCATAAGAATTATAAGTGAGCAAATAAAAGATAATAAAAATAACCATTTCTCATAGAAAAGTTTCTAAAACAGTCTTTGAATAAGGCAAATGAAAAATATGTTAAAAAAGTATCACATGCTTTTATAAGCAGTTCAAAGTTTCTGCATTTTTAAATGTTCTACATTTTAAAATGTTCTTTAACATATATACTATAGGTATGCTTCTCACAACTTGCAACTGCTATGAAACTCTTAAACCATGAAATATAAGTTCATGCTTTCCTAGGTATCTTCCAATCATATCAATAGAAAGGCCATCGAGAACAAAAAAATGAACATAACATGCAAATCTGAGTCTACTAGTGTCAGATTAATCAGAGACACAGTGCTTACAGTTTAATATGTTTTTCACAGAAGTGAGTCCATAACGCAAGGAAGGATAAGCCTTATTAATTACACTAATGTTTGTCCTTATTGCTCATTTTTGTAATACAAACTAGCCTTCAAAAAAGGAATTTGAAACTGTAACCAGAACAAATTTGTTATCAAAGATTTCTTGCCTTCTATCTGCCCTACCTATTGCAGTTATTTTTTCAAACTCTAAGAGTTATGGGTCATTATTTATAGAATGCTACTGAGCTAAAAAGAATATAGACATTATAATATCCAATCATAAATAATTTATAATTACATTCAAATGGATTCTAGGGAAGCTGAGGCACAGACTAGCTATACACTGTCACACAAATATCAAGGTTAGTCTGGGTATCACCATTAATGCTTACAGGCTCTAGGCTAGCTAATCAGTCTTGTAAGTGTCTTTTCCATTAAAGGTACCATAAATAGCCCTTTAAGAAAAATAGATGTATGTTATGCCTCAGCTTTTCTTTGGGCTTTAGTCAATTGAAAGGAAAGAAGAATCAGAGATTAAACTGAGAGAAGTATTCTACCTGTGTCCTCGGATGTCAGACTGATCGCATACCCCTCCAAGTGCAATCCTGTGGAACTCCCGACCCAGGGTCTTGGCCACTGATCGGCCCACACTTGTTTTGCCAACTCCAGGAGGGCCAACAAAGCAAAGAATTGGGCCCTTCAGGTTATTTTTCAGCTGTCTGACAGCCAAGTATTCCAGAACTCTTTTCTTCAATTTTTCCATGGCATAATGGTCATTATCCAGAAGAATCCGGGCTGCCCGAATGTCCAGGCGGTCTGTCAAATAATCCAACAGAAATAATTTGAGCACATGGAATTTTGAAGTGAAAGAACTCCTTGCAAGTCTGACAAGAGAAAAAATACTTTTTAGAAAAAAGATGTGGTAACAGATTCCCATCCTTCTAAATAAGTCTTGAAAGAGACCTGCATTTGGTTTGGCTTTTCTGCTTAAGATTTAGTGTCTTCAGAGATAATAGGCATTATACAATTAAAAACTGAATGCTCATTCATTTAATTTGGAATGATTTTCTAGATACAAATTATTTCTTCATGAGACACAATTTCTGTATATCTATTTGTGCTGGCATTTGCTCCTTTTTTAAAAAAAAAAAAAAAAGGTATTCTTTTTTTCTTGTTACAGTAGCAATATCTGTTCAATCCAGAAAACCTGATGACACTAATAAAAAAGAAGAAAATAGTTACCTATACTCTCATGCCCACAAGAGACTCTACTTTTATTTCGGTATATGTTATTCCAGGCTGTGTGGATACATTTACATACCTATTTTTCCAAATGGGATTTTATGAGGCTTTTGGGTTTTGTAAAATGTTTTTTCACTTAATATATTACAGACAACTTTCAGTGTAACATGCATTCTTCACAGTAACACTTTATGGTTATTTAATATTTCATTATTTAATTGTCTACATTAATTTAACATTTAATGTCCTATCGTGGGGCATTTAAGTTGTTTACCAATCTTTACAGTTATAAAGCATGGTTCACCATTGTGCATCACTTTAACTAAATCTCTACATATATCTGTAATTATTCCCTTCAGTTAATCTTCTATAAATGGAAGTACTAGGTTAAAAAAAAAAAAAAAAAAAAGATGTAAAGAATTTGGGGCCGGAGCGTGGTGGCTCATGCATGTAATCCTAGCACTCTGGGAGGCTGAAGCAGAAGGATTGCTTGAGCTCAGGAGTTTGAGACCAGCCTGAGCAAGAGCGAAATCCCCGTCTCTACCAAAAATAGAAAAAAAAAAAAAAAAGAAGAAGAAGCAGCAGCAGCAGCAGCAGCAGCAGCAGCAGCAGCAGCAGAAGCAGAAGAAGAAAAGAAAATTAGCTAGGTGTCATCCCAGGGCAATGGAGCAAGACTCTATCTCACCACAAAAAAAAAAAAAAAAAGAATGGCCTAATTTCCATCCAGAAAAGTTGTATTAATTAAAGTCTTATCAGAAGGGCTTAAGTTTGGCTTTGTTTGTAGAGCCAAGCTTTCATCAGGTTTACCGAAGTGCATTAGCACTCAAAATACTCATTACACCAGGTCACAGAAACCAAAATGAACTCATCAGCTGGGTGGCTGCCAGGGGACAATACACAGCCACATGATCATACTGACATTGAAAGAAGAAGATGGGAGAAAGAAATATAGACAAGTTCATTATTTCAAATAGTTATTTGGAATCTGTTATGGACTTTTTTCTGTTCTGGTTTTGTTTTTTTTTTTGAGACAGGGTCTCACTCTGTTGCCCAGGCTAGAGTGCATTGGCATCATCATAGCTCACAGCAGCCTCAAACTCCTGGGCTTAAATGACCCTCCTGCCTCAGCCTCCCAAGTAGCTGAACTACTGGCATGTGCCATACCTGGTTAATATTTATTCTTTTCTCTCTCTCTCTCTCTTTCTTTAGAGATAGGGTCTCGCTCTGTTGCCCAGGCTGGAGTGGAGTGGCATTATAGCTCTCAGCAACCTCAAACTCCTTGGCTCAAGCAATCTTCCTGCCTCAGCCTCCTAAAATGCTAGGATTACAGGCGTGAGCCACTGTGACCAGCCAGCATTTTTCTTAAAGGAAGAAAAATGGCCTTAAATGGTAATTTGGTTCCCAAGCTAGTCCATAAAAACTGAGCTAAGCAGTATCTTATCTAATTTAATTATAGTACTATTGATTTTAGTCACAGTCCTGGATGAGTGATTTGGAAAGGGAAGAATACAATGTGTTCCCACTTTCCTGGCTTCAGAACTCAACCAATGAATATATGAATAAGTGAAAGATAAGAAGTTTCCCAATTGTTTCACAATCTTAACCCTGACACTAAAACCTACCACAGTAAACACAAAGGAAAACTTCAGACTAATCCCATTTTGTATAGCTCTAAATATTAAAATGCTAGTAAATCAAATCTGTTGTAAGAATAACCTATTAAATCTCAGTGGGATGTATTTTAGTTACACAAAGATGGCTCAATGTTAGGTTATCAATATATTCATTATATCACCATGTCCAAGGGGATAAATTTTCCATCAAAATATTATTTTGTACCTAAAAAGGTACTTGTTATAATGCATCATCCATTCCTGATTAACCCATTCATGTAAGCTAATAACAGAATTCTAGGTAATTTAGAAAAGACTGAAAACGCTGTGAAGAAATTTCTTCTAAGAAATATGCCAAGATAATTTTAAAAGTACTTCCAATCTTTTAAGGAAAGGTAATTTCCATGCTATATAAATTACTATTTTCTATCTTTTCTAAATAGGATATATTATTCTTTTTAATGATTTAGAAAATATGCTTCCCATTTTGAAATAACAGTTACATGTAAAAGAAATTAAAACTTACTTGAACATAAATTTCTTTATTTACAATTGGAAGACTGGCTCCTCTTATTTAAGATGAGCAAATTAGCAAACGTATTTTCTACCACTCTTTCCTCTCTGCTTTCAATTAATACCTCAGATCTCTACTTGGTTAAGTTAGCTTCTCTTTTAAGAATTACAAATGACATTTTCATGGTTTTATAACCATACTCACAACAATTATCTAGACCTAATTCTATATAGTAATGGTTTAGGAGCTCAACATGACTCCTTTTATACCACAATTTACTCATCTTCAGTTTTTGTTGAAATGCTAAACAATGAGAAATATTTTCATGATGTTCCTACAAGTCATATGGGGCAAAAAACAAAGAAAAAAGAAAAAAAATTTTTCATGATATATACATGGGTGCTATACACCTCTAATGCTGATACACATGGCATCTTAGAGTCCCAAGAAATATTTCCCTTCAATTAAAAGGCAGTATTTTGTCATGACATGCACACATGAAATAAATTAAGAAATAAATTTACCACCATAGTTCATAGCAACTTTATCTTTAATGTCAAAAAACTGGAAACAACCCGTATATCCATCAACAGGTAAAAGAGGATAAACAAATTATGGTATATCCACATAACAGAATACAGCTCCAGCAATAAACACAATAGCATCAAAAAGGATAAAATACTTAGATATAAATTTAACCAAGAAGGTGAAAGGTCTATACACTGAAACTATAAAACACTGATGAAAGAAATTAGATGCAAATAAATGAAAAGTTATTCCATGTTCATAGACTAGAAGAATATTGTTAAAATGTCCAAAGTACCCAAAGTGATCTACGGATTCAATGCAATCCTTATCAAAATTCCAATGGCACTTTTCATAAAAATAGAAAAGAAAATCCTAAAATTCATATGGAATTAAAAAAGATCCTGAATAGCCAAATCAATCTTAGGCAAGAAGAACAATGCTAGAGCACCATATTTTCTGATTTCAAGTTACATTACAAGGCTACAGGAATCGGCAAGTATGGTTCTGGCACAAAACAGACACACAGACCAATGGAACAGAACTGACAGCCCAGAAGAAACCCATACCTATTGGGTCAACTAATTTTCAATGGGGGCACCAAGCATATACACAGGGAAAGGATAGTCTCTTCAAATAAATGTTGGGAAAATTGGATATCCACATGTGTAACAATGAAATTAGACCCTTAACTTATATCATATGTGAAAATTAATTTAAAATGTATTAAAGACTTAAACATAAGACCTGAAAATGTAAAACTTCTAAAAAAAAATATATATATATATATATATATATACAGAAAAAGGATCTCTGGCCAGGCACAGTGGCACACACCTGTAATCCTAGCACTCGGGGAGGCCAAGGCAGGAAGATCATTTGAGTTCAGGAGTTGTTCAAGAGCAGCCTGAGCAAGAGCGAGACCCTGTCTCTACTAAAAATAGAGAATTAGCCAGGCATGGTGGGATGCACTTGTAGTCCCAGCTACTTGGGAGGCTGAGGCAGGAGGATCACTGGAGCCCAAGAATTTGAGGCTGCAGTGAGCTATGATGACACTACTGAACTCTAGCCTGGGTGACAGAGCAAGACTTTGTCACAAAAAAAAAAAAGAAAGAAAGAAAGAAAGAAAGAAGGAAAGAATAAGAAAAAGGACCTTGATATTGGTCTGGGCAATGATTTTTCTGGATATGACAACAAAAGTAAAAATGAGCAAGTGAGATTACATCCAACTAAAAAGCTTCTGTATAGCAAAAGAAATAAGCAAAATGAAAAGGCAATCTATAGAACGGGAGAAACTACTTGCAAACCATATATCTAATATGAGGTTAATATCCAACATATACAAGGAACTCATACAACTCAATACCATAAAAACAAATAGCCCAAGTAAAAAAATGGACAATGGACCTGAACAGACATTTCTCCAAAGACATGCAAATGGCCAATAAGTGAAAAGTGCTTACCATGACTAATCATCAGGTAAATGCAAATCCAAACCACAATGAGCTATTCCCTCATACCTGTTAGGATGGCTATTACTAAAAAGAAAAAAAATGGTAACAAGTGAGGGCAAGAGTGTGGAGAAAAGGGAACCCTTGTACATTGTTGGCAGGAATCTAAGTAGATACAGCCATTATGAAAACAACATGATCCCAGAAAAATGGATGGCTTAAAACAATTAACAAAAAAGAATAGTATGAAAGTTACTAAAAAAAATAAAAACAGAACTTCCAAATGATCCAGAGATCCCACTTCAGGGTATATATCCAAATGAATTGAAATCAAGGACTCAAAGAGTTATCTGCACTTTCGTGTTCACTGCAGTTTTATTTACAACAGCCAAGATACGGAAACAACCTAAATGTCCACTGATAGATAAATGGATAAAGAAAATATGATAGAAACATGCAATGGAGTATCATTCAGCCTTAAAAAAAGAAAGAAATTTTACCATTTGTGATAACATGGATGGACTGGAGGGCATTACATTAAGTGAAATAAGCCAGACACAGGAAGACAAATACTGCATGATTTTACTTACACGTGGAATCTAAAACGGTCAAACTCAAAAAAGGAGAGAGTAGCATGGTGGTTGCCAGGGGCAGGGGAGAAGAAAAAACTGGGAGGTGATGGTAAAAGGATACACAGTTTCAGTTATGCAAGGTAAATAAGTTTTGGAGATTATAAAGCATAGCGCCTACAGCTAACAATACTATAATGCATACTTAAAATTTGCTAGAGGGTAGATCTTATGTGAAATGTTCTTACTACCACCACCCGCAAAAAAAGCCAGTAATAACAATAATAATAATGATAGGGGCAGGAGGAAGCTTTAGGAGGTAATGGATATGTTTACGGCTTTGAAGGTAGTCATAGTTTCATGGGTGTATACTTATCCCAAAACTCACTGAGATATATTCATTAAATATGTACAGTGCAAGATGGCCACATAGAACCCTCCAGCAATAGTCCCTCTGCAGGAACACCAAAATCAACAACTATTCATACAAGAAAGCACCTTCACAAAATCAACAATCAGGTGAATGATTATAGTATTGAGTTTTAACGTTTCATCAAGGAAAGAGGCACTGAGGAGGGCAGGAAAGACAGTTTTGCATTGCTCATCCCTCCCCATCCCCACCCCCATCCTGCCCAGTAGCACTGTGCCAGCGCCTGGTGGAGGGAGAATCTGTGTGCCTGGGGTGGGATGGGGAGACTGAAGTGACTCTGGGACTTTGCATTTTAACTCAGGGCTGCCCTGTCACAGGGCAGAACTGCTGGCACTCATGGAGGAAGCATTTAGACCAGCCCTGCCAGAGGGAAATCCTCCTCCCCGGCAATAGAAACTTGAGTTCTAACTAGTTCCACCACTGGCTGCCAAAAGGGGCCTGGGGCCTGCAACAAATTTGAAAGGTAGTTAGGCCACAAAGTCTGCAGTCCTTGGGCAAGTCCTACACCTGCACTAGCTCAAGAGCTAGTGGACTTTGGGTGTATGTGACACAGTGAGACACCAGCAACAGTGGCCAAGACAGTGCCTGTGTCGCCACCCCTCCCCTCTCTCTGGGCAGTGCAACGTAGGGAGAGTTTTCTTCTACTTGGGGAAAGGCAAGGGACGAGTACAAAGTAACAGTAAGCACACAAATACAGAATACTCGAGTGCCATGATTACAGTAGATAAACCATTTATATCTTGAGTAGGAATACTAAAAGACAAACCTATCAAAAATAACAACTTTTTAAGATGATATAAAAAGATATAAAACAGAAACAACAAAAAGTCAAGAAAGGGGGATGGAGTTAAAGCACAGAGTTTCTTTTAGATTTCTCTTTGCTTGTTTGTTTTCTGTAAACAGAGTTATCACTGGTTTAAAATAATTGGTTATAAATGTTTTTTGCAAGCCTCATGGTAACCTCAAATCAAAAACCCTGCAACAGATACATAAAAAATGAAAGGCAAAAATTAAAACACACTACCTGAGAAAATCACTTTTACACAAACGAAGATAGGAAGGAAGGAAGAAAGAAAAAAGGAAGACGGAAGGAAGGAAGGAAGGACGGACGGACAGACGTACCACAAAACAACCAGAATCAAATAACAACACGGGAGTAGTAAGTCCTTACCTATCATTAATAACACTGAATGTAAATGGACTAAACTCTCCAATCACAACACGTACAGTGGCTGAATGGATAAAAAAAACAAGACTCAACTATATGTCGTCAATAAGAAACCCACTTTACCTACAAAGACACATGTAGACTGAAAATAAAGGGATGGAAAAAGATATTCCACGCAAATGGAAACCAAAAAGAACAGGAGTAGCTAGACTTCAATCAGATAAAATAGAACTCAAGACAAAAACTGTAAAAACAGACAAAGAAGGTCATTTTTCATGATAAAGGGGTGAATTCAGCAAGAGGATAAAACAATTCTAAATATGTATGCACCCAACACTGGAACACCCAGATATATAAGGTAAATATTATCAAAGCTAAAGGGAGGGACAGGTCCCAATACAATAACACCCCACTTTCAGCACTGAACAAATCACCCAGACAAAAAAATCAACAAAGAAACACTGGGCTTAATCTGCACTATAAACCAAACGGACCTCATAGATATTTACAGAATGTTTCACCCAACAGCTGCAGAATACATGTTCTTCTCCTCAGCTCATGGATCATCTCAAGGATACACCGTGTGTTAGGCCACAAGTCTTAAAAAATTCAAGAAAACTGAAATCATATCAAGTATTTTCTCTGATCACAATGGAATAAAACTAGAAATCAATAACAAGAGGAATGTTAGAAAGTATAAAAACACATGGAAATTAAACAATATGCTCCTGAATGACCAGTGGTCAATGAAGACACTCAGAAAGAAATCAAAAATTTTCTCAAAACAAATAAAAACACAACATACCAAAACCCCACAGGTTTCAAATAAACAACTTAACAATGTATCTTAAAGAACTAGAAAAACAAGAGCAAACCAAACCCAAAATTAGTAGAAGAAAAGAAATAACAAAGATCAGAGCAAAAATAAATGAAATTGAAACCAAAAAATACAAAAGATCAATGAAACAAAAAAGTTAGTTTTTGAAAAGATAAAAATTGATGTACATTTAGCCAGACAAAGAAAAAAAGAGAGAAGACCCAAATACATAAAATCAGAGATGAAAAAGGAGACATTACAGCTGATACTGCAGAAATCCAAAGGATCATTAGAGACTACTACAAGCAAGTATATGCCAATAAACTGGAAAACCTAGAAGAAATGAATACATTCCAAGCCACACACAACCTACCAAGATTGAACCAGGAAGAAACCCCAGACTGAATAAACCAATAACAAGTAATGAAATAGAAGCAGTAATAAAAAGTCTCTCATCAAAGGAAAAGCCAGGACCGGATGGTTTCACTGCTGAATTCTACCAAGCTTTCAGTAAACTATTCCAAAAAATCAAAGAGGAGGGAATTATTACCAAACTCATTCTATGAGGCCTATATCACCCTGATACCAAAACCAGACAAAAACAGAACAAAAAAAGAAAACTATAGGCCAATATCTCTGATGAACACAGATTCAAAAATTCTCAAGAAAATACTAGCAAACCAAATCCACATTAAAAAGATCATTTGTCATGATCAAGTAGGATTTATCCCAGGGATGCAAGGATGGTTCAACATACCCAAATCAATCAATGTGATACATTACATCGACAGAACAAAGGACAAAAAGAAAAACCATATGATCATTTCAACTGATGTTGAAAAAAGCATTTGATAAAATCCAACATCCCTTCTCTTCATTATAAAAACTCTTAAAAAACTTGGTATGGAAGGAACATACCTCAACACAATAAAAGCCATATATGAGAGACACATAGCTAGTATCCTACCGAATAGGGAAAAACTGAAAGCCTTTCCTCTAAGATCTGGAACAAGACAAGGTTGCCCACTTTCACCACTGTTGTGCAACATAGTTCTAGAAGTTCTAGATAGAGCAATCAGACAAGAGAATGAACATCCAATTTGTGGACATCCAAACTGGAAAGAAGTCAAGTTATTCTTGTTTGTGGACGATATGATCTTATATCTAGAGAAACTTAAAGACTCCACACACAAAAAAACTATTAGAACTGATAAAGAAATTCAGTAAAGTTGCAGGATACAAAATTAACATACAAAAATGAGTAGCATTTATATATGCCAACAGTAAACAATCTGAAAAAGAAACCAATAAAGTAATCCCATTTACAACAGCTACAAATAAAGTACTGATAAAATACCTACGAATAAACTTAACAGAAGTGAAAGATCTCTACAATGAAAATTATGAAACATTGATGAAAAAAACTGAAGAGGACACAAGAAAATGTAAAGATATTCCAAACTCATGGATTGGAAGAATCAATATTGTTAAAATGTCCATACTATCCAAAGCAATCTACAGATTTAATGCAATCCCCATCAAAATACCAATGACATTCTTCACTGAAATAGAAAGATAGTCATACGATTTCTATGAAACTACAAAAGACCAAAAACAGCCAAAGCCATCTTGAGCAAAAAGAACAAAACTGGGGGAATCACATTACTTGACTTTAAATTATTCTACAGAGCTGTAGTGACCACACCACCATGGTGCTGGCATAAAAACAGACACACAGACCAATGTAACAGAAGAGAGAATTCAGAAATAAATCTACACATCTATAGTGATCTTATTTTCAACAAAGGTGATAAGAACACATAATCAGGGAAAGGACAGTCTCTTTAATAAATGGTACTGGGAAAACTTGATATTCATATGCAGAAGAATAAAACTAGACCCTTATCTCTGGCCATATGCAAAAATTAAATCAAAATAGATTAAAGACTTAAATCTAAAACCAGAAACTATGAAACTACTAAAAGAAAGCATTGGGAGATGCTCTAGGACACTGGTCTGGGCAATTATTTCCTGAGCAATGCCCCCAAAGAACAGGAAACCAAAGCAAAATTGGACAAATGTGATCATATCAAGCTAAAAAGCTTCCACACAGCAAAGGAAACAATCAACAAAGTGAAGAGATAACCCACAGAATGGGAGAAAATGTTTGCAAACTACCCATTAGACAAGGGATTAATAACTAGAGTATACAAGGAGCTCAAACAACTTGATAGGAAAAAAATCAATTTAATTAAAAATGGGCAAAAGATCTGAATAGACATTTCTCAAAAGAAGACATACTAATGGCCAACAGGTATATGAAAAAACTGTTAACATCATTAGTCATTACAGAAATGCAAATCAAATCTACAATGAGATATCATGTCACCCCAGTTAAATGGCTTTTATCAAAAAGACAGGCAATAAAGAATGCTGGTAGGGATGTGGAGAAAGGGGAACCCTGGTACACTGTTGGTGGGAATGTAAATTAGTGCACTATGGAATGTAAATTAGTTTCCACTATGGAAATCAGTGTGGAGGGTCCTCAAAAAAACTAAAAAATATGACCTAGCAATCCCACTGCTAGGTATATATCCAAAAGAAAGAAATTCAGTGTATCGAAAAGATAACTGCACTCCCATGTTTGCTGCAGCACTATTCACAACAGCCAAGATTTGGAATCAACCTATGTGTCCATCAATGGACGAATAGATAAAGAAAATGTAATACATATAAATAATGGAATATTATTCAGCCATAAAAAGTTATAAAATCCTGTCATTTGCAACAAAATGGATGGAACTGGAGAACATTACATTAAGTGAATAAGCCAAGCACAGAAAGACAAATCTCACATGTTCTCACTCATATGTGGGAGCTAAATATTAGAATAATTGATCTCGTGGAAACAGAGCATAGAATGATGGTTATTAGAAGCTGAGAAGGATAGCAGGGAGAGGAGAATAAAGTGGGGATGGTTACTGGGTGCAAAAATATAGAGAGTTAGATAGAATGAACTATACTTGATAGCACAATAAGTGACTACAGTCAACAATTAAGTTATGGTATACCTTAAAATAATTAAAAGAATGGAATTGGAATGTCCCTAACACAAAGAAATAATACATGCTTGAGGTGATGGATACCCCAATTATCCTGATTTGATTACTACGTACTGTATGCATGTATCAAACGTCACACGTACCCTGTAAATATATATAACTCTTACACAGGCATATTAAAATTTTTTTAAAAGTACAGCTTTTTATATGCCAGTCATATCTCAATAAAGTAATTTTTAAAAACTGAAAAATATAATTTAAAATAATGGAGAATATTTGAAATGAAAATTTGCATGGGCTTTCTGAGTGACAATTACACTGAAAAAAAAGTTGTTATTTTATTGGCTCACCAGTTGTACTTTTGTTCCAAGGAAGCTCCACCATAAGTTCCAAATAATTTCTTGTCAGAGCATATTCTGGCATTGACTGAGGCATTTTTTTGAGTCTGTGGGGAAAGAATGCATAGCAAACATGCTCAAGAAAATAGAAGACTCCCATAATAACAGAAAAATCAAGCAAATCTCCTTTTCTTGGTTAGATATATCATGAATATTTGGTTAAACAAATTTGAAAAAGTTGTTAAGGATCTAGTTAATAAAAAGCTTATTCTGTAATGCACTTGCAGAACAAAATAAAACAGATACCTGCAAACTGGTGGGAAAAATAGTGTATCTAATGCTATCCTGGAAATATGGCTTCACCAGTATCTGTCCCTTTTGAGCTCAGAGGGAGTCTCAAATAACATATATCCATCGATTTGCTTATCACAATAAGATTTAAGTACCTAACTGCATAAAATAACTACATATTTTTAATATCAGAAATGAAGTATGCCCATAAAAGCAAGCTAGTATCAGATATTTATTTATTTATTTTATTTATTTTTATTTTAGCATATTACGGGGATACAGATGTTTAGGTTACATACATTGCCTGTGCCCCACCCAAGTCAGAGCTTCAAGTGTGTCCATCCCCTAGATGGGGCACACCGCACCTATTAGGTGTGATTATACCCGCCCCTCCTTCCCCCTCCCCAACACCAGATGAGTGTTACTACTGTACATGCATAGGTGTTGATCAGTTAAATACCAATTTGATGGTGAGTACATGTGGTGCTTGTTTTTCCATTCTTGGGATACTCCACTTAGGAGAATGGGCTCCAGCTCTATCCAAGATAATACACAAGGTGCTGTATCACCACTGTTTTTTGTGGTTGAGTAGAACTCCACGGTGGACATATATCACATTTTATTAATCCACTCATGTATTGATGGGCACTTGGGTTGTTTCCACTTCTTTGCAATTGTGAATTGTGCTGCTACATTCGAGTGCAGATATCTCTTTTACAGAATGCCTTTTTTATCCTTTGGGTAGGTGCCCAGTAATGGGATCACGGGATCAAATGGTAGTTCTACTTGTAGATCTCTGAGGTTTCTCCATATTACTTTCCACAGAGGTTGCACTAGTTTGCAATCCCACCAGCAGTGTATGAGTGTTCCTATCTCTCTCTATCCACGCCAACATTGATTGTTTGGGGACTTTTTGATAAAGGCCATTATCACTGGAGTTAAGTGATATCTCACTATGGTTTTGATTTGCATTTCCCTGATGACTAGAGATGTTGAGCATTTTGTCATACATTTGTTGGCCATTAGTCTATCTTCTTTTGAAAAGTTTCTGTTCATTTCCTTTGCCAACTTTTTGATAGGGTTGTTTGATTATTCCTTGCCGGTTTTCCTGAGTTCTATATAGATTCTACTTATCAGCCCTTTATTGGATGTGTACCATGTGAATATTTTCTCTCTCTGTAGGTTGTCTGTTTGCTCTCGTGATAGTTTTCTTGGCTGTGCAGAAGCTTTTTAATTTGATCAGGTCCCATTTATTTATTTTTTGTTGTTGCTGTGATTGCCTTTGGGGTCTTCTTCAAAAATTCTTTGCCTAGGCCAAGGTCTATAAGAGTTTTCCAACATTTTCTTCTAGAATTCTTATAGTTTCCTGACTTAGGTTTAAGTCTGTCATCCACTGTGAGTTGATTTTTGTGAGGTGAAAGGTGCGGATCCTGTTTCAGCCTACATGTGGCTATCCAATTTTCCCAGCACCATTTATTGAATACGGATTCTTTTCCCCAGTGTACGTTTTTGTCAGCTTTGTCAAAGATTAGCTGACTATATGAGGATGGATTTATATCTAGGTTCTCAGTTCTGTTCCAGTGGTCTATTTCTCTGTTCTTGGGCCAGTACGATGTTGTTTTAGTTACTACACCCTTGTAATATAGCTTGAAGTCTGGTAAATTGATGCCTCCAAATTTGTTCCTTTTTGTTTAGGGTGCTTTTGCTATACGGGGTCTTCTCTTGTTCCATACGGAGTGTACAATTATCTTTTCTAGATCTGCAAAAAATGATGTTGGTATTTTAATAGGGATTGCATTGAATCTGTAGATCACTTTGGGTAGTGTAGACATGTTAACAATGTTGATTCTGCCAACCCATGAGCATGGTATAGTTTTCTACCTGTTAACGTCCTCTGCTGTTTCCTTCCTCAGTGTTTCGTAGTTCTCCCTGAAGAGCTCTTTTACTTCCTTAGCTAAATATATTCCTAGGTATTTTACTTTCTTTGCTGCTATTGTGAAGAGGATTGACTCTTTGATTTGGTTCTCAGTTTGACTGTTGTTGGTCTATAGAAATGCTCATGATTTGTGTAGATTGATTTCATAACCTGAGACTTTGCTGAATTTGTTTATCAATTCCAGTAGTCTCCTGGCAGAATCTTTGGAGTTCTCTAGATATAAGACCATATCATCATCAAAGAGTGATAGTTTCACTTCTTCTGCCCCCATTTGGATGCCCTTGCTTTCCTTCCCTTGTCTGACTACTCTGGCTAGCACTTCCAGCACTATGTTGAATAGAAGCAGTGATAGAGGGCAATGTTGTCTGGTTCCAGTTCTAAGTGGGAATGCTTTCAATTTTTCCCCATTCAGTATGATTTCGGCTATGGGTTTGTCATATATAGCTGCTACCATTTTTAGGTTAGCCCTGTCTATGCCTATTTTTTTAAGCATTCTTATCATAAAAGGGTGCTGAATTTTGTCAAATGCTTTGTCTACATCTACTGAGAGATCTTTGTTTTTGCTTCTATTTACATGGCAAATTACATTTATAGATTTGCATATGTTGAACCATCCCTGCATCTCTGGGATGAAGCTCACTTGGTTGTGATGGATTATTTTTTTGATAAGCACCTGAATTTGGTTTGCTGGGATTGTGCTGAGAAGTTTTGCATCTATATTCATAAAGGATATGGTCTGCAGTTTTCTTTTTTTGTTACATCCTTTCCTGGTTTTGGTATTAGGGTGATGCTGACTTCATAACATGTGTTGGGGAGGATTCCTTGCTTCTTAATGTTGTGGAATAATTTCTGTAGGATAGGCACCAGTTCTTCATTGTAGGCCTAGTAAAATTCAGGTGTGAAACCATCTGGTCCGGGACTTTTCTTTTTAGGAAGGTTTTTTATTGCTGCTTCAATTTTAGTACTTGATATTGATCTGTTCAGGAATTCTATTTCTTCCTGATTTAGCCTAGGGAGGCTGTGTGTTTCTAAGAATTTGTCCATTTCCTCCACATTTTCAAGTTTATGTGCATAGAGGTTTCCATAGTATTCATAGATGATATTTTGTATTTCTGTGGTATCAGTTGTAATTTCTTTTTCATTCTTCACTGAGCTTATTAGAGTCCTTTCTTTTCTGCTTCTGGTTAATCTAGCAAGAGGCATGTCAATTTTGTTTATTTTTTTAAAGAACCAACTTTTTGTTTCATTAATCTTCCATATAGTTTTTTTTATTATTGATTTCATTTAGTTCTGCTCTGATTTTATTTCTTTTCTTCTGCTGGGTTTGGGGTTGGTTTGCTCATCTTTTTCCAGTTCTTTGAGATGGTTCATTAGATTGTTGATTTTTGATCTTTCTGTCTTTTGGATGTAGGCATTTATGGCTATAAATTTTCCTCTCAGGACTGCCTTAGCTGTGTCCCACAGATTTTGATAACTTGTGTCTCATTTATAATTTAGTTCAAAGAATCTTTTGATTTCCATCTTTATTCCTCCTTAACATAATAATCATTCAGCAGAAAGTTGTTTAGTTTCCATGATTTTGTGTAAAGAAGAGATTCTGTTGGAGTTGATTTCCAATTTCATTCCCCTGTAGTCTGAGAAGATGCATGGTATAATTTCTGTTTTTTAAAATTTGCTGAGACATGCTTTGTGGCCTAGGATATGGTTAATCTTAGAGAGAATGTCCCATGAGCTGATGAGAAAAATGTATATTCAGTGGGTTTTGGGTAGAATGTTCTGTAAATGTCAGTCAGACCCATTTGTTCTGGAGTTCTATTTAAGTCCATTGTTTCTTTGTTTATTTTCTGTTTGGAGGATCTGTCCTGTTCTGTCAGAGGGGTGTAGAAGTCCCTGGCTATTATGGTGTTGCTGCTTATCATTTTGTTTAGATCAAGTAGAATTTGCTTTATGAATCTGGGTGCACCTGAGTTAGGTGCATAAATATTTAGAATTGTTATGTCTTCTTGTTGAATTGTACCCCCTTCACCATTATACAGTGACCACCTTTGTCTTTCATTACTTTTGTTGATTTGAAGACTAAGTTATCTGAAACCAGAACTGGTACGCCAGCTTTCTTTTGGCTTCCCTTTCCATTAAATATTGTTTTCCATCCCTTCACCTTGAGTCTGAATGCATCCTTGTGGGTTAGATATGTGCTTCCTGAAGACAGTAGACATTTGGCTTGTGTGTATCTATCCATTCAGCCAGCCTATGTTTCTTTAGTGGGCAGTCCAAGCCATTCATGTTTAGAGAATTGATAAGTGGGGCAGATTTCTGTTCATCCTGTTGAGTTGAACTTTGTTGCCTTGTTTTCTCTCTTGAGCCATTGCGGTATCTGGCCTTTAGCTTTTTGATGATTTTACACTGGTGAGTGTTATTGTGCTGATCCGTGTGTAACGTTGTTCTGAATACTTCCTGAAGGGCAGGTCTTGTCTTGATGAATTCCCTCAGTCTTTGCTTGTCTGAGGTCTTTATTTCTCCTTCATATAAGAAACTTAGTTTTGCAGGGTACAAGATTCTAGGCGGGGCATTATTCTGTTTGACTTGAGTGAGAATGGAGTCATGGTCTCTTCCGGCTTGTAAGGTCTCCGTTGAGAAGTCTGCAGTTAGTCTCATGGCTTTTCCTCTGTAGGTTACCTGTTTCTTTCACCTTACAGTTTGTAGGAGGGCCTCTTTTGTGTTTATTTTGGCCAGTCTGATGACCATACGGTGTGGTGTCTTCCTGTATGCAATGAATCTCCCAGGAGTCCTTTGAGCTTCTTGTACCTTGATAGTTAGATTTTTAGCAAGGCCAGGGAAATTTTCCCCCATTATATCCTCAAATAGTTTATCCAACCCTTGTGTATTTTCTTCTTCACCCTCAGGGATGCCTGTAATTCTCACATTAGGCCTTTTCACATAATCCCACATTTCTTGCAGGCTTTGTTCTTTTCTCTTATTTCTCTGCAACTGACTTAATTGAAAGGTGTTATCTTCAATCCCTGATATTCTTTCTTGTTTGATCTACCCTATTCTTGAGGCTTTCCACTGTGTTTTGTAATTCCTTGACTAATTTTTCATTTCCAGAAGTTCTGTTTGATTTTTTATTAATATTTCAATTTCTTTAGTGAAGTTTTCTTCTAAGTCCTGGATTTTTTTTTTTTGTGGTTTCTTTGTGTTGGGTACCCATTTTATCTTGCATTTCATTCAATTTTCTTACAATCCTTGTTTGAAATTCTTCTGTCATTTTAGTGTTCTGAATTTGGTTGATATCCATTGCTAAAGAGCTGGTGCTCCCCTTCGGGGGTGTGCTTTCAGTTTGATTCTTCATATTTCTAGAATTCTTGCACTGATTCCTTCCTATCTGTAGCAGCTGTTGCTTCTTTGGATTTTAGTTTAGACAATGACACGCCCAGTTTAGTCTCTGAGCCAGTAGGTGGTGCTTGTGGGTGAGAATCGACCACACCCTGTGTGATGAGTCTGTAAATGCAGTAAGAGGGTATGCAAATTGACCTCCCTACCAGTAGGTGGTGCTTGCCGGGAGGAACAAGCTGCAATGTTGTTTTGGGGTCCTGGGACCAGCTCTAGTGCCTCAGGTGGTGGGTGGGGCCCTAGGGCTTCCAAGTGTCTCCTTATTCTTGAACTCAGTGGGGGGAGATGGCGGAGTGAGGCTGGGAAGGGCTGGGTCAGCTGAGCCTGCCCTCAAGCTCCACAGATGCTGTTAGCAGTGGTCAAAGGTCTGTTCTCTGCTTCTGGGCAAAGCTGCCAGGGAAGGGCTGAAATGGCCCCACTCAGCCAAAAAGCGTGTGTGTGGAGGGGGGGCTGTCTGAGACCCACAGTTTGGAGCAGGCCTCGCTTCTTTCAACCCTCCCCTATTCCGAGGTTTCTTCCCGGCATCTGCCAGCAGGCAGGACTTCAAGCCAGAAGATCTCCCCTGGCTGTGATGTGAGCTGGGAGCATGGCCCTCCCGTGGCAGGGATGCCCCCTGAGCACACTGCAACTAGGATCCACTCTGATCTATCCCTGAAGGCACACACACCTGTGTTCACCTTGTGAATACACACTAGTTCACAAATATCTTTTCTGTGCCTCTGGGCAATGTGATGAAGACCTGGGTGTACCGGATCTGGCCTGCAGGCCTGTCCCCTAGGCCCTGGAGATCAATCCCTGACCATGCCAGGGAGAAGAATGCTGGTCTCCAATCACCCGTAGGGTGCCCATGCTGGATCAATGTCTCTCCACCTCGGGATTTGCCCTGCTCTGCTGGAGTCACCAGGCAAGCAGCCCCTGAGGGGGGAGGGGAGCGGGTAGGGAGCTCACAGTCCGAGTACCTTTCAGTCTGCTGCAGGGCCCCCATAGGAAAGGTCCCGTTCCCTGTGGATGCCTCCGGGTGGTGGCTGAATTGTCTCTCCCGGCAGCTGCAGGTAGGGGAGTGGAAGGGGAGAATGAAGCAATATGAGCATGCCGACGGGCTCGGGTCTGTGGGGCAGGAGGTGCCCCAAGGCAGCTGGGAGCCTGGTGTCCTGTTCACAAGAGGCTCACTGCTCACTGGTGTCAGCCGTCTCTGGGCTGTTGTTGGCAGGTCTCTCCAGCAGCTCAGGAGCCCACCAGCAGTCCGAGATGCAAGGGAGGTGAAATTTAACCGCTCCATCTACCCTTGTTGCTGGTCTCCAAACCTCTCGGGGTTTAGACCCTGCCGATGCCTTTCTCCTTCCAGTTCTGTTCCGCAATTTCTTCCCGTGGAGTCTCCTGTAGTTTAAGGCTCCCTTCCTTCCGACCCTTCTGCGATCTATGTTTGTCTGCCTGTTTGCTTTGTTCACGTTCATCTAAAAATCTTTCTTTCTTGCAGAGACACTCTGGCTGGTGGTTTTTCTCGTCCGACATCTTGCCTCAATTTCTATTATCTGACCTTGATATTTAATAACAATGCAACTTCCATAATGTATGCAGTGCTTGTCAGAGTTAATATAAAATACCCCTCAACTACATTTGCTAATGTTCTTAACATCAGAAGGTCAAATCTTAAGTTACCCAGCACTGAAGCAGGCTCATTATAATTCACTAATAAAAGAAAATGCAGTATAGTTATAAAGTTATAAGCATGTAAAGAAAAAATGATTTTCTATTTAACCCTGAAGTTATCCAGAAAATGCAATCAACCCATATATCCTATTCTGTCATCAAGATTTCCCCATATTTTGTCTTATACAAAAAGAAACTGACAGTCTGTGCTCTCTAGAATTTATAATCTAAAGAAAACAGTGATATGTGAAGAACACAGTGATAACTGAACATAAATTCTCAAAACAAAGAAGTATGGTCCATTGTTTTAGACAATGAAAAGGCAGCTATAATAGTTACAATGTTGACAGCATAATGTAGGTAGAAGAATTGTATATTTATCCTTGGTATTTGAGAAAAAGATTAGTGAAAATGATGTTAATTCAGGAGTATTAAGAATGTCTTAAGAATTAGATTCCAGTTGAAAAGTGAAGGAAGAGGGAAAAACATTCCATAGATCAAAGGTATAACCTGAGAAGTAAGAAAGCCTTAAAAGATAAGAATTGGCAATGGAAAGATAAGATGAATGGGTCGTCTATGAGCATATTAACCATCAGGAAAGAAGAGCAGAGAATATAAAACAGATGACTCAGCTTTCAGTCTGTGACCCAAAGTAGCGGAATCAAGTTTCCACAGGCAACAATTTTTAACATTAATAAACCAAATGAATAAATGTCTTACATAATTTACCTTTTTATCTCTTTGACACAGACTTTATGGGCCTGCTCTGGCATACTGGATGTCCGTATTTTTTTCTCTAGCATGACAATGTCATCATTATCTTCATCCTCATCATCATCTTCAAAAGTACCTGGAATGTGTGTAACCCTCCTAATAGGGCGTATTGCTATAACCTAATGTAGAAAGTACAAGAGTAAAACCATATGTCAAAATAAATTGGAAATGAGGTACCTAGTTATTCACATGTAAAGTTATGATTGGTGCTGAATTAGCATAAACACTTTTTATAGCTACAGTCAACATGGTAAGGAACTAAAGTTCAGAATGATAATGCAATCAACCTATATATCCTATTCTGTCAAGATTTCCCCAAACTTTTCTTGTACAAAGAGAAACTGACAGTCCCTACCCTCTAGAGTTTATTATCTAAATAAGAAAACAGTGGCATGTGAAGAATACAGTGATAACTGAAAAAATACTATGTCTAAACATATGTACATGTGGAGGCAGCAGAATTTTAAAAGTAGACCAACATAAGGTAGACATAATTCTTTGATATATGCTTACAAAAATATTGCATGGGAAAAAAAATTCAAGAAACTAGTCACTAGAAATAATTAAAACATGTCAGAATTACTACTGCAGCCACTATTTTTTCTTGATATATGTTACTGATTACCATTTTGTGACAGAATAAATTCCATTTTTCCTACATTACAAAATTTTTCCCTAGCATCTTTGACCTTTCTACCACTGGCTCTATTCTGTCTCCAATACATAAAGTCTTCTCCCTTTCAAAATATTTTATCTTACCTACAATTCCTTCCAGTAAGATACTACTACACTATTTACTTCCCTTGGGAGGTTCTGCTTCTCTGACAAGCAGCAATAACCACCACTTCCCCTTCCTCATTAATTACTTCAGGAGGCCTCTGACTTTTGTCCTCATCGTGCTGAAATCGTTCTTTCAACTCTAATGACCATCTTTTGTGCCAAGTAAAATGACCTCTATTTGTCTTCTCTTTCTCCATGATCTCTCCACCATATTCTAAAACTACCTTATGTGCTCTTTGAAATTCATGAATCAACTCCGATCATTACTGGAGCAAAATATACTCATATTTAATTTACAAGCCTCTAGAATTTACTTTTCTAATGGGAAATTATCTAATACATTCAAATATAAAAAGTTTGAAACATAAAGCAGTAAATAAAATTGTCATTTTATAAAAATAAACATTAAATATATTTTATTCTTATACAAGTCATTAGATAAAATTAATAAAATATTTTAAAGGATAAAAAACTGAAAATAAAATATTTTTTAAAAGTGAGATTTAAAAAAGCATATCAATGATTTCATCGTTGAGGCAAAAGTATCTTTTTATGCATTTTTCTTCTGACTGCTAAAACAGTGCTTTTCAAATCTTAGGGGGATGACAAAGAGACAATTTTAGACTAACTCCAAGTGTTATCCTCTGATTTCTACATTCTTAAATAACGGTCTCTTGTTTGATCATTTTCTGGTGCACTTTTTTTTTTTTTTTTTGAGACAGAGTCTCACTCTGTTGCCCAGACTAGAGTGAGTGCCGTGGCGTCAGCCTAGCTCACAGCAACCTCAAACTCCTGAGCTCAAGGGATCCTCCTGTCTCAGCCTCCCGAGTAGCTGGGACGACAGGCATGCGCCACCATGCCCGGCTAATTTTTTCTATATATATTTTTAGCTGTCCATATAATTTCTTTCTATTTTTAGTAGAGATGGGGTCTCGCTCTTGCTCAGGCTGGTCTCGAACTCCTGAGCTCAAACGATCCACCCACCTCGGCCTCCCAGAGTGCTAGGATTACAGGCGTGAGCCACCGCGCCCGGCCTCTGGTGCACTTTTGAACACCTTTCTTTTTAAGTGATGGTAACCTTTATTGACAGTAAGCTGCAGTTTTCTGTGACTCTCAGTGCAGAGTGTATGTGGATTTGTCTTTCTACACAAAATGAATAATTAAGTCACTGATCTGATCTCAAGCCAGAAATAATCCATATTTATAGTGTTTACCAGCATGGGTCCCAGAGTACTAACTACCAGCATGGTGATCACTGCTCCTGTCTCTCTCCTCAGCCTACTTTCCTGCCCCTTCTCTAGTTCCACCAAGGAGGAGTCCTTTCCTTCTGCGCTTCTTTCTCTACAGTGTATTTCCTTTGGTGAAGAAACACTTCCGTGCTGATGACCATCAAAGCACTAACATTATTCTCAACACTTCACTGAAGTCCGAGTTCTGCATCTCCAACAGCCTTCCAAGGACTGCCATTTTCACATCTTGTTCACATCAAATATATCTTCCTGAACTTAACTCCGCCCAGACATAAAAATAGTAAAATTAACAGCTCAAAGTAAACTTCAAACAGATCATATATACATTAGTATGATAGTGGGGAAGGGAAAGATTATTTAATTAGTGGTATTGAGTCACATCAAAAGCTATTTGAGGGAAAAACACAACTACTGTCTTCATCTTATTAACAGGACAAAATAAATAACATATGGGTTAAATACTTTTTAAAAAATTGACTAAAGGAAAACTAAAAGAAAAGTGAATATTTATCAAACCACTGGAGGTTAGAGGACTCTAAGTTTAGAAGACAGGAAGAGATTGAGAGTTTGACTAAATAAAAACTGCAACTTTTATAAGTTAAAACAAAAAAGTAAATCAAATTATGGCACAACACACAGTCCTCCTACGAAATAATTTTGTATTATGTAGTAAAAAAAATATTATATTCAAAGACAATCATCATAGTTATTTGCTAGTTTTTTAAATATGCAAAACATTGGAAACAACACAGAATGTTTGACAAAAGAAGAAGTGGCTCATAATTTATCCCTTTAGATGGTAACAAAAACAAAAAACAAAAAAATTGAGAAAAATGCTTATATGCCTTAAAAAAAAAAATCCAGGCATGGAAAAAGCACTAGAGGGAAACACCTAAATTTTATCAGTGACTTCAGTGGAAAAAGACAATGAATTTTTTCTTCTTTGTTCCTTTCTTTATTCCCCTCAATTTTTTTTTTCAAAAAAACAGAATCAAGCCACACCACACAAGCCTGAAAAACTGGATTGAAAGAAATATTTACCCGCTTATCATCATCTTGCTTGGGTTTTCTGGTTTTTTGAAGCAATTTCAAGCCTTCAATTTGTCTGACAAGCAGTGGTATAGTCATCTTGAACCTCTCCTCTAGGCTCACAGCGTCTAAAATCTAAGGAAATGTGAGTCAATTAATAGAATCTCTCCCTCAGAAACACACACTCCAAAAACAGACAGTCAGAGCCATGGCTCAAACTGTTAAGTAAAAAAAGAAAAAACCAATTCCTATCTATTTACAGCTACACTATGGCTAACACAATGTTCTTTGAGATGAATATTAGGATTGTAAAAAAAGACATGAAAAAGGATCTTGGTTTTTCATTTAAAAATGAAGCCACTCATGTATTTCAAGATCAAAAACCAAACACACAGTTTTGGTTTTTGAAGAACCAAACTTCTTCTGGAAATTAGTCTCTTAAAGCCCAGAATGTATCTACATGTTAGGTCTAAACAAATTCTAGGTTCAAAATAGTAAATGTTTATACACAAGCGAATAGAAGCATTCAACCAACCCCCACTGATGATGTGTCAGAGCAACCGCTGCTCGTGGTTCCTTCAGTAAAACACATCTGATGCCGCCCCCCGCCGGGCACTCCCACACTCCTCTGCTCCCACCAGGCTGGCTGAATGCTTGTATCCATAACCAACCCGTTTGTAGTAGTTATATTTGCTAATTTTAATTGTTGGATTTACACATTAAATAACTAATAAAGGGTTGTTTCAACGAAAACTAACAAATATTCTAAGAAGATTTAATAAAAAAGACAACTTAAAAATACATTAAAAATAAGTGTACAAGAAAACAAAGTTTTATAGTTTGGGGATTAAGTCAAGTAAATCTAGCATTCTACACTTGGATTATTTTTCAAGTGTCTTTAAAAGTGATTTCACTTTAAATAAATAGAAACTGAAAATCATAAATAATGTATCACAGGTGAGATTTATATAAGAAACATTATGAAATTTCTAAGAAAGCAGATCTATACACAAGGGAAAGGCCATGGTTCCAAGTTTCAAAAACGGTAAGGCAAAGTGTGTTTATATACTTAAATTAAATATTTATCTTTTTATGATTCTTTGCCTTATTTTTTCCATAAATGACCAATTACTATATTGGTTGTGCAAATAAAAGAGCTGCTTGTGTAAACAAAAATATAAAACAGTAACTTTTGAACATCAATTTAAGTATACAAGCATTTTAACTACTCCTCTGAGTCTCCAGAATATTTTTCTTGAAGGTTAAAATTTAACTACTCACTATCTAGATCTAAATAAAAAGTGACAAAGCAATATGGCATTCGAGAAGGGAGCTGTACCTGGAGCTTCTCTTTGTTGCTGGTTCGGATAATTGATGTCAAAATGTCTGGTAAAGCTTCTCTTGGAAGACTATCTAAAAGACGTCTCAATTTAGCAACTGCAGGAACAGACATATCCAACATTTCAACCAACTAGAGGGGGAAAAAAGTCTTTTTAATGAAATCTGGCATTATTTGTGAATTAAAAAAATCAGACTTCCAAACAGGTTTAAAGTTTGGGCCTCAGTGTTTGTTTTTGAAAGGTCACTGATTAATACAGTTCAGGCATTTTATAGGTCTCAGAGGAGAAGTACTTACAAAATATTAATCACAATAAAACACAAAAATGGTTTAAAAGTGGTTAATGCTGATATTTATAAAAGGCTTTGTGAATTTGTGCTATTTTAATTTTATTTTGAAAAAAATTCAAACGTATAGAAAAGTTGCAGCAATAGTACTACAAACTCCTGTATATCCTTCTCCCAGATTTACCAACTGAATTCACCGATTTTGCCACATTTGCTTTCTCTCTCCATACACATACACGTTATTATTGCTGAACATTTGAGAGTAAGTTGCAGACATTATGACCCTTGTTCTAAAGAACAAGCATGTTTTCTTACATAATAACAATATAATTATTAGATGTTGGAAATTTAACATAGTTGATGCCATTATTATAGCCAATCAGAAGTTGAAATACTGATTATTAGTTTAACATTTAGATTAACTAGAATCTGAGCACTAACTATGAATGATTTTTAGAAAAACAACGTCCAGGGCACATCCTGGAGTTAAGACCCATTAAGTCCAAGGCAAGCTCTCAGTAACTGTGATAATCATTAGGGCTACTGACAAAGATTCCCCCTTTCTTCTGAGCACATGGTAGGACTGTTCTTTCCACCTCCTTTGAACAGAGATATGGCTATGAGTCTTACATTGATCTATGAAACACAGAAAAAGGGACAGTCCCTCCTGGGCAGAAACATTAAAAGCCAGCAGGAGATCTGCCATATTTCCTTTTCCTGCCTCAGTGATAAAGAACTATGTTTTAAGATGAATTTCTATCCAACTGGGTCCCTATGGGACTCTTACAGGCACATCACCACACTCACTAGTTTTAGGCATGAAGCATGAGCAAGAAATACACCTTTGTTATGTTATGTGACTCAGATTTCAGAGTAGTTAAAACAGCAAAACTTAGTTCACACTAATTCGCAAATGATGTATCAAATCCTTATTTTGTCAACTGAAGACTTCACAATGTCAGTAATAATCAAACCTCTCAAACCACAATGTAATTTAGGAACCTAATCATTACCTGGCTAGAATCAAGGAAATTAAGGTATAATTATGATGAAGCTAATCAGGTAAGAGAAGTAGATAATAAAATTTGAAGACCCTTGCTACTAGAAATTCATCGCATGAAAATAAGTTAAAACTCATTCTCCAAACATTTATTGAGTATAAACTACTCACCAGACGCAATATTCTGCTCACTATAGGATGGCTAAAGCAGAGATAAAGTCAAGTTTGGTAGGAGAAAAATACCCATTTCAATACAATGTGATACTATATTAAATGACATGCATAAAGAACTGATGGTGAAGGCTCAGAAAAAGGAGTACTAACAGCCTACAGGAGTTGGGAAAGCATAAATTGAATTTAAAAATTAAGAGAAGGAAGAGCACTCCCAGAAGAGAACAGAAGGTGGAATCAGAGAGACATGAAATGATAAGATGTGAAACTCTTTTTATGCCCAGTATGGCTAGAACTAGGGCGTAAATAGAGAACTAGAGTTGAAGCAAGATAAGTAGGCCTAACACAAGTTGCAAAGGGTCTTAATGTTATATTAAGAAATTTGGGGGTGGAAGGAAAGTAGGAAAGATTCAGTGTGTGACAAGAATTCAATGCACAGTTGCTGGCTTTGAAGAGGAGGGGGCCGTGCACAAGACCAGAGAGCCATCTCTAGGAGCCTGACAGTGACCCCTGGCCGACAGCCAGGAAAGAAACCTCAGTCCTATGGCCACAAGAAACTGCATCTGCCAACCACCTGAATACCCTGGAAAGCAGTGCTTCTCCAGGTAAGAGGCCAGCCTGGCTAAGACCCTGATTTTGCCCGGATGAGGCCTGAGCAGGGAACCCAGGGGAGCCCACCTGGTCTTCTGACCTACAAACTTGTGAGGTCATAATGAATGCTGTTTTAAGCACCTAAAAAATAAATAAATAAATTTGGTCTTTAACTCAAGGGAAAGGCATGCCCCACACTTTTTTTTTTTAAACACCTCCTATTCCTGCTCAGTAAATAAGTGGTGTTAAAGACAGAAAAAACTAGGTGGTAGTTAGGAGGCTATTGAAGAAGTCTACTGAAAAGGGCTGTAGAAGCAGATATAGAGGGGATGACAGAGAAGCATTAATTGGAAACAATGTCTAAAAAGAGAAATGATAATATTATGATACGTCAAGTCCAGAAATTTACAAAAGTGTCTATATGAAAACTAGACATGGACATGAAAGCAAAATATAAAACTGAATATGGACCAAGACCAGAAGACAAAAATTAAATTAGATATATGATGGTAGTAAAATTTATGGTGATTTATTTCTCTCTAAAAATTCCTTTTTAAAAAGTTTCTGTATATCCAAACTGGAAAGAAGTAAAGGCAAAGCAAAAGAAACTATAAAGCTATGTCCAACAGAAATACAAAGACCAGGGAGCATAACCCCAGAAAAGAAGAGGAAATTCTATTATATTTCCCCTCTATCTTCTTTATTCCTAAACAGTTTTCAAGCTTACTCTAATCTTCAAACTGAAGTTACCTTCTTCAGAGTGAGTTCTTTCTTTTAGCCCCCATAGAAGTACAGCTCCAAATTTTTTATTTTTCTATTATGTTCATCACACTAGAAGTGAGTCACTTCAAAAGCCACATCAGGTGCAAATACTATAGGTTGTGAACACTTGCCCTACACACTTTTCAATGATTAGTGGTGTTTATAATTAAGACATTTAGACATTATCTGATCCTCATAAATCCAGTTATAGTCACTAGATTATATCAATAGAAAAGTAGAAGCCTACATCTTATAATTCTGTAATGTATTTCATTAAGGTTTGAAACAAAATTGGGTGGAAGAGGAGCTTTCTGTTCTATCTAGAGTTAATAAAAAACCTCAAACCTACAATTAAGGTGTCATATATTTAATGAGTGCCTAAAATGTGCTTCTGTCCCAGTATTGCAGTTAATCAAGGTTTTAACCATACTTGAAATTAGTCCACCATGGGCTTAATCTTGTATAGCATGGCCAAGCACAGCGTGACCTTGACTTCTGAAGCAATATAACTTATATAATTTGGTGTCTAGATATTTTAGTGACAAATAGCTTCTGTGCAGTATTTTAATTTTCAGCTTTAAATATTTATGTTTAATAATTATCTGATTTGGAGACACTGAAAGTTATAAGGAAAGCTCTAGAAATACTCTTTGGAAAAACTTTAGAAAGGGTAGGCTAATATGTCCTGGAATGATTTAGGTACAATCTAGACAAAAACAAACTGGAATTAATATATTACTAAATCATTTAAACGTACGCCACCCTAATACTTCACATTCCAGCATATTCATCATATCTTAGGACAGCAAAGGAACCAAAGAAAAAAGGGTTTTAAGGAAAAAAATAAAAGCAACTCACTTGTACTGCATATTTGTAAAACTGTTCTGATAGTTCCCCTAGCTCCTCCCTAGTTTTGCAGGTACTGGGAAATTCTTCAAGCCGGTCCAACTGTTCCACTTCAGCAACGGGATATGGCTTCTCTTTTAAAACCTGCACAATCTGGAAACGGCATAGCCCTGTAATCAGCAAAGTATAGTGGGGCTTGGGCCAATTACTGCCCACAACCTGAACTGCCAGTGCAGCCGTTCCAATCCTGAAAGACACACAAAACATCAGTATTACAAATATTCAATATGGCAGAACAGAAACTCACTTCAAAAAGAGTTGAGTTTCCTGAAAAATGCATTTAAAAGCAAAGAACATCTAAATTATTTCTCTAATTTAGCATTGAGTATGTGATCTATTTAGTCGCTGCTCTCAGCTAAGGGGCAAAACAAGTCATCTCAGTATAATTAGCACCTCTTTTAAAAATCAGGAATTTCTAAACATTTTGTATTATTTAGGCAAAAAAAGTAAGAGCAAAAGTAGCTGATAATTATACAGCTTAAATTAAATTTGCCAAATAGGAATCAGACAATCTTATACCAGAATAAATATTACTATTTTAAATATATTTAAATATAAACAAAATAAACCAGTCTAAGAAACCTCTGTTCTAGTAAGTTTTGTGACTAAAATCAAGCCGGTTTTTTTCACATTATCTATAAAACTTCTACATATCCACCTTATCACAAACCACTATCAAAATCTGGGAATTAATGCTAAATTTCCAAATGTGGGAGCTAAATATTCTAGACAACACACTGCCACGGACTGAGGAGAGCTAAATAAACAACTGCATCTTAAGAAGGTGTAAACCTAGTTCTAAGTGGTAACCACCTTCACCTAGTAATAGTCGCAAAAGTTTTATTTAAGTCTCAGCTCCTTATCAGAACACACAACCCTGACCAAGTCACATATAAACTTGATTCATAGAAAGTCTCACCCAAACTAAGCCAGTTATATAAAATATCAACATTCAGAAGACGCTTCCAGATCTCAAATTAAAATAGTGTTTTCTCCCTTTAGCCATAGGAAAGGTGGTAATTCCAGAAAAGAAACTAAAATTAAAGTGACTAGAGTTCCCAATTAACACGCTGGGAAAATGGTAATACTAGAATACAGTACCTGCCCATCTCAAATATAGTGAATCACATGCAAATACAGTATGTGAACATTTCAGTGAATTTGCCTACTTCTATATACAGTGAATTCTTGATTACTTCCTCATCAATTATTCATTCTGTGGATTACATGTAACTTTTGGCTGCCTTCTGCCACTTAGCTTATTTTGATCTTCGTCCATCCTTATCAGCTTTTAGTCATTATCATGTGTACAAGGAATAAAAACTGACTGAAACAACAGCTTAAGCCAAACAATTGGGAAAGAGAAAAAAGTGAGAGAAAAAGCCACATACTTTAAAATCTTGAAATGATTTGGCAATTATCTATCATTTTGATTTATTTGTGTTGTGGTTCCTTTTCTTCAGTCACTAATCAATAATAAGTTATATTTGTCATTTCCTGAAAACCAACTCAGATTGCCTGAGAAAGTTAGCAATATCTAAATTGATTAGAGACCAATTTAGACTATAATTTATTGCAGATATTCACCAATGAGTGCACAATGCTGAAAGAGTTCACAGTTCTGTTTGCATATTAGAAACAGGCACAGACAAGAAACTGGATCCTTGGCCTAAGGGGTTTATAAAGGAGAAACCAGAGAGAGAGAGAGAGACAGACAGACACAAACTCAAACCTCCAGATTAGGATATAAATTTGGGCTACATTACCAATAAAAGGTGCAACTAAAAAAATGAGTTTTCTTTCAAAACAATTAAAATGTTTTTGCTAACTGTGGAAGGAAGATGTTCCAAACTTAAAAGAGATTGAGTTGGATTTACACTATGCCTCTCATTCTAATGAGGCAAAATATATAAAGGTTTTATTTATTTTTTTTTTGAGACAGCATCTTGCTGTTGCCTGGACTAGAGTGCAGTGGTGTCATCATAGCTCACTATAACCTCAAACTCCTGGGCTCAAGCAATCCTCCTGCCTCAGCCTCCCCAGTAGCAGGGTCTACAGGTATGCACCAACACTCCTGGCTAATTTTTCTATTTTTTCATAGAGACGGGGGCTTGCTATGTTGCCCAGGCTGGTCTCCAACTCCTAGCCTCAAGTGATTCTCCCCCATCGCCTCCCAAAGTGCTAGGATTACAGGCGTGAGCCACCTCGCCTGGCCATATACAAAAATTTTAAACGTGTTAATTGGTTTTTACTTGAAATCACTTAGAGCTGACCAGTAGAATGTATCCCTCAAAAAAAAAAAAAAACACCTGTGAAATTATAGATGGCTATAAACAATTCCTGATGAAAGACATTTTGAGTGAAAAGCATTGTGAAAAAGGATCTATTGTATATAAGGCCCTAGGTTTTATATATAAAAATAGGTAAATAAATTATCCAATTAATCTAATACTTTCCTTCTATGATACACAAAAGGCTTTATATCAAGCTAGTCATCTTAGTATTGTAGCTCTTTTATTATGTGCATTAGGTATGATCAAAAAGCAACATTTTAATTTTGCAACACATCTAAATTGCGAATGAGTGGCGTCTTTCCCTTTAGTTAGTAGCTCTGTAACTCTGTATCTTAATTCCTGCGATGTTCCAGGTCAAAGAATTTTTGAAACTCCTAACTGGAATCTACCCTCAGTTTTTTGTTTTTTGTTTTTTTTTTTTGTTTTGTTTTGTTTTTGGTTTTGTTTTTTTTTTTTTTTGTTGTTGAGACAGAGTCTCACTTTGTTGCCCGGGCTAGAGTGAGTGCCGTGGCGTCAGCTTAGCTCACAGCAACCTCAAACTCCTGGGCTTAAGCGATCCTACTGCCTCAGCCTCCCGAGTAGCTGGGACTACAGGCATGCGCCACTATGCCCGGCTAATTTTTTCTATATAGATTTTTAGTTGTCCATATAATGTCTTTCTATTTTTAGTAGAGACGGGGTCTCACTCTTGCTCAGGCTGGTCTCGAACTCCTGACCTCAAGCGATCCACCCGCCTCGGCCTCCCAGAGTGCTAGGATTACAGGCGTGAGCCACCGCGCCCGGCCTACCCTCAGTTTTTAAAATATTATTTTAATCCAAACAAGGTCTGACTACAATGGGTATGATTTATATAATTTGGAAGGTGATCTAAATAATATAAGTGTTCCAAAAGTATTTAAGAACCATCAACTGTAGAGGTGGGAAAAATTTAAAAACAGCATTCCTAGAAAAAGCAGTTTTCCAAGATGAGGATATTAGGTAAATACCTAAATTCTGGTCTATATACCCAGAATTTTTTTTTTTTTTTTTTTTTTTTATTTTACTGAAAGCCCTCCATTTTTCTTGGAATCTTCAACCTTCCTTCTAATAATGCTAGTTCAGTTTGGCCCATATTGGAAGAATACAGGCCCTCCCTACTCCTCACCTCAACCCCCATTTGTGAAATCTACATTTAAACCTACCCCATTTGAGGAATAACAACACCACCAGCATATACATCTAGAATGCTTTGCAGTTAGAAAAGGCTTCCACAAATACTATTTCATTTTATACCTCCTTTCACCCCTATGAGGAAGGTAGCACTAGTCCTTATTACAAATGAGTAACTGAGATTCAAAAAGACATAACAAGTTAGTTATACACGGTTACAAGGAAATTTAATAGAAATAAGCTTCCTGAATTAAGTGTTAAGAGAAATTTTACTCTCTTCCCACCACAATGAACAATATAAATTTGTACCTATAAGAAGTATAAAAGACTTACTAACATAGCTTCTAAATAGCTGAGCCACTGGAAAGCATAGCTATTATTTAATATACAATGTTAACATTTTATATTTACTTAACGAAGAGAAGCACTTCTACCAAAGTTCTGGAAACAAAAGAAAAGTTACCCATTTCTGGAAAAGAGCCACTGAAATATCTTTTTAGTTCTGTTTTGGTGTCACCCTATTTTTCTTGAATATTTGATTTCTCACAAGATTTATCATGATTAATAATAATTTAGAAGTCATGTACCCTGAAGAATTTTAAGGCTGGAAGAAGACCAGATGGATGATCATCTAAAAATGCATGAAAGGATATCGTACAGGTAGTGCTAAATTATCATCCATTTTCCTTAAGAAAACAATGGGTCACTCAGGAACCACTAAAAATACAGTTCAGTGAAACAGAGAACTACAGGGTGTCCTGAGCTGGCGTGGGAGCCAAGTTCTATACTGCAGGGCAAATCCAAAGCTCTTCCTTTAAAAGGCTCCTGTCAGGCAACATGCCCGCACACCAGCACGCAGAGAGACTGTGCTGTTCCAAGTGGCAAAGGAGGTAGCACAAGCAAGTCAACAGCTGGCCCTGCTCCTGTGTGTGGCAAAGAACACAGGGGAGCAAATTACTTCTGCTCCTCCTTGAAGACTGCAGCAGTGTCACCCGGATGGTGTAAAGGAAACAAGAGACAGAGCAGAGCCCCTTGCCCTCCTTCTGGGGCACTGCTACCATCTGGAAAAACAGGTAACTGGGGAAGGATGGATTTGTATATAAAAACAGACTAATGCTATGGATAACTCAATATTTGTACTATTAAAGTTTTTTTCTTTTTTTAAAGTAAAGAGTGTTTTAAAGTCCATTTTAGAGAAAAAAAAGACATTGGAACCTATTGCCAAAGAGTATGGTACAATCTATCCTCACAGACTTTTCAAGTAGCAAACATTTCCAGGATAACTAGACGGTCTGATGGGTCCTTATAATGCTGGAATTCTATGAAGACTTTTCAACGTATGTTTTCCAGTTTGAATAATTAAGTTTTGACATTGCTACTCATTTAAAACAAAGGCAACAATATGAAATATTAAGGCTCAGATTACACATTACCTGATTACTAGTGCTTACTTCCAGGCAGAAGAATTTAGTTACTGTTGTCTTGAAAGGATTTACACAAAACAAACTAAAAATTCTCAAAGTCTTGCCTGAGTAACACTAACAAATAGTCAAACTTAAAATATGACTAAGCCAGGGCTGTGGCTGAAGCCTGTAATCCCAGCTATTTGGGAGGCTGAGGTGGGAAGATTGCTTGAGCCCAGGAGTTCAGGATCAGCATGGGCAACATAGCAAGACTCGTCTCTAAAAAAATAAAATTAGGCCGGCACAGTGGCTCATGCCTGTAATCCCAACACTTTGAGAGGCGGAGGAGGGAGAACTGCTTGAGCCCAGGACTTTGAGGTTACAGTGAGCTATGACCAGGCTCCTGCACTCCAGCCTGGGTCACAGAGTGAAAAACTCTGTGTGACAAAAAAAAATAAAATAAAATATGACTAACTCTTCTTTTAAAATTCACAGTGTACCCATAAGTAATCAATATATAGGCACAGAAGAAATAAGACATATAACCATGAGAACTCTTACCTCAACAAGCAGCTAAGTGCCTGGGCACAGAAGGCAAAAAATTATGGGAAAAATAAACAGAGGTTCAAAGAGTGGGGTCATATGTTGGGAAATCAGAATCCAATACAATTTATCAAAGAGTACTAAAACTTGAAAAGCATCCAACTCCGCTTAGGCAACAACTCGAGCAGATCAGCTGGGAGCCAAAATGTTTTCCATGCTTGAGAAAAGCAAGGCTTTTACAATGTGAACTAACATTGGGCTGTTATGGGTTTTGTTGTTGTTGTTGTTGCTTTGTTTTTGTTTGTTTTTTTTTTAAAGGAGGGGAGAGGAGAGGTACCAGTGTCCTTTGAGAATCTGAAGCTACAAAGTGTGCTCAAAAAATGTGCGTAGTCACAAGAGTTTGAGTAAAAATAAGGCATTTCTAACCCTCATGACATGCAGAGTCAGGAAAACCTAATTTAAAAAATGAGAGATAACTGCAGGGGAAGGAGCAACTCTATATTGGAAAAACACTTCAAGCACAGTTAAGGATAGGAGGCAGTGGCTTGGGAGGTGGGTTTGAAGATAATGTTTGTTGACAGAATACCAGCATTGTCCGATAAAAGCATAATGTAAGCCATATACATAATTTTAGTGGCCACAGTATAAAAACAGGTGAAATCTTAGTATTAATATTTTATTTAACCTCAAGTGGTCAAAATATTACCATGTCAATATTTAATCCATATAAAATTTATCAACAAAACATTTTTCATACTAAGCTTTTCCAAAATCTGTTGTGTATTTGCACACTTAATAGCATATTTAGGGCGACAGGTCACCCTGGTGTGCCTGGGAGTGAAAGGCTTTCTGGGACATAGGACTTTCAATGCCAAAGCCATGGCAGTCCTGGCAAACCAGGACCACCAGTCACTCTAGCATCTCAATTTGGATGAACCACATTTCAAGCACTCTACAGCCACATGCACTAGACAGTACTGGACAGCACAACCATCCATCAAGCAGGGTGTAAAGCAGATTATACACATTATTTAAGCTTCATAACACACCTAAGAGATGGATGCTGTTAGTTTCCAAATTACAGATCAAGAAAGAAACAGATACACACCAAGCCTCTCAATCCAAAGTCACACAACTAGGGCAACCTAAGCCTGGGGCCTAAGAAGAGAAATGCTGAGATATGAAAGAGGGAGCAGAGGTGAGAAGCTAGGAAAGTTCCAGAAAGGAAAACAAGGGAAAAATGGCAGCAGGAATGACACTTTTAGTAAGGGAAACAAGTACTAGGAGGAGAAGGAAAAGGGTGGCAAGGAGTGTAGAAGGCACCCAAAAGTTAACGGGAGGGGTGCTGCAGTTTAGGAACAGGATAGGAAAAAGAGAAAAGGTATTAAGTAGAGTGTCTCAGAGAACAAAAATGATAGGAGGGAGGCAGAAAAGGGGCGCGGGGAATAGGAAGAAAAGGGATTGGGGGAAGGGGTAATGGGGAAAGGGAAGGAAAGAGAAGGCGGAAATTATCCTGGGAGAAAGGAAGGGCCTGGAAAGTTAAGAGCACTGGCTTAGGAAACTGAAGACCAAGGGCGGGGAGGAGAATCAATCGTATCATCAGCAAAAGCGACAGGTAATTGTACAGAGATTTCACCAGGTGCCACGAACTGCTTCATGAATTATCTCACTAGGGGTCACCCGGTATTTATCTGTCACCCCCATTTTTCACGTGAGGAGGCTGAAGAGGCAGAACCCAGCCGCAAAGGCTGCCCCGAGCCGAACCTCCGCGCTCAGAGGCCGGCCTGGCCTGCGCGGGAGCCGCAGGAGGCCGCCGCCGCCGCCGCGGGGCTCCGGGCCTACCTGTGCAGCGGCGGCAGGTCCTGCGTGTCACTGGCCGGGTCGGGCGTGTTGGGGATGACGCCCAGGATGGTGCTCTGCAGCGACGTGCCCTTGAGCAGGCGGCTCCGCACCAGCTGCAGGTTGCGGGCCGAGTCCACGCTGGTGCGCATGGTGGAGCCAGGCAGCAGGACGCCCTCGTGGGTGAGCAGCAGCGGCAGGCGGCTGGGGATCTGGATGGGGCTCACCGACGACATGGCGACGCCCGCTCACGCTGGGGGCTGTGGAAAGGAGCGGACAGACGCCGTAGCACGGCCTCAGCTACCGACCGCCACCCCACCGCGCGGCCGTCCGCCCCGCCGCTTCCGGCCAGCGCTACGGTCCGCCCCCAGGCTCAAACGCCGCAGCTTCGCGCTGCCCTGCGAGCGGCCGGCGGCGCTCCGAGTCGTAGATACGCGAAAAGAGGCGCACCAAAGCCCTCTGTCACCTGCGCCTCGGTTACGCTCACTTGCAGAGGGCGTTAGGAAGGATGTTTGGGTTTGAATTGTATATACTTGAAATGTCTTTAACTTGTTACTCGAATTGATTTTAGATTTACAAAAATGTTGGGAAAATATAGCAAAGAGTTCCCATATCCCTTTCACTCAGCTTGCGCTGATACCATTTTACCTAATCATACTTCATGTATCAAAACCAGGAAATCGACATTACTATTATCACTTCCATAGACCTTACCCAAATTTTGCCAGTTTTTTCACTAATGTCCTTAATTGGATCTGGTCCAGGATCCAATCCAGGACCCCACTCTTTATTTTGTCATGATATCTCCTAGGTCTCCTCCAATATGTGACAATTCCTCAATCCTTTGTTTTTATTTCTTAAAACCTTGATACTTTTAAAGGATATCGGTCAGTTGTTTTGTAGAAGGTCCTTTAATTTGGATTTATCTGGTGTTTCTCATGATTAAATCAATGGTATGCATTTTTGAGGCCAAATACCATAGAAATAATGTTGTAACCTTGTTGTGATACAGGATGATGAAATGTCTCATTAATGGAGACTTTAATCTTGAGTACTTGGTGAAAGTGATGTCTGCCATGTTTCTTTTTTCTTTTTTTTTTTTGAGACACAGTCTCACTCTGTCGCCCTGGGTAAAGTGCTGTGGCATTGTTGTAGCTCACTGTAGCCGCCAACTCCTGGGCTCAAGTGATCTTCTTGCCTTAGCCTCCCAAGTAGCTAGGACTACAGGTTTACCGGGATGACTGGCTAATTTTTCTATTTTTAGTAGAGACGGGTCTCACTCTTGGTCAGGCTGGTCTTGAATTCCTGAGCTCAAGCAATCCTCCCACCTTGGCCTTCCGGAGTGCTAGGATTACAGGCTTGAGCCACCACTCCTGGCCTGGGTTTCTTCACTATAAATTATTTTTCTTTTTGTAGTTAATAAGCATCTTGTGAGGAGGTAATTCTATATTTATTAGTTAGAATTCTACTGTAAGAAAAAGCTACCCAATATCCCCCATTTATTTACTTAATTACTTATTGATGTTAGTATAGACTTGTGAATATTTATTTTTTATGGATTGTAATCCAATAATATTATGTATTTCTTTGCTTGAATTGTTTCAGATTTGACCATTTTGCAATAGGAAGGGGGCAGGGTCAGATTGTAGAGGGCTACGTAGGCTCTGGTAAGGAGTTTGGCTCTTACGCTAAGCCTGATGGGAGCCATAGGAGATTTCAAGGTGATTATCTGGCTTATGTTTTCAAAAGTTCATTTTGGCTGCCATGAGGAGAGTGGAATGTAAGGATGTAAGATCAGAAGCAGAGAGGTCAGAAAGAGTTAGTTGCAGTTGTCCAGGCAAGAAGTGATGATGACTTAGACTAGGAGCAGGTGGAGTCAAGCTATGTTTGATGGCTTGATGGCTCTGTTGTAGTTTCAACAGAACTGCTGATGGATTGGGCGTGAAGATCGAAGGAAACACAGTTGTCAAGGATTATTCTGGGTTGAGGCCAGAGCCACTAGAGCCTACAGAGAAGTTGAGCTGGCAGCTGAAGATTTGGGTGTAATTAACAGGTTCATGGTCATTTCCCTGGATGTGTACTATGTCCCCTACCCTGTGGTCAGCTCTGGGGGAGATATGGAGGTGAAATATGCATTGCCCAGGTCCACAATCACTTACCTTTCGTCAAGGGTCTCTCCAAGAGTAAGGGGGTGGGGGCCGCATTCTTTGAGGCTCCCAGTGTTTTAGCAAAGAACTTATAAAACCGCCTTACAAACACTGTGGTATATTTTTAAAACACTTAAGTGTTTTAAAATGTTTAATGCTTTTAATATACACACATGCACCAACAACATTAAACAATGCTGTGTAAGTATTCTGCTCACACAATAATTGCTGTATGTATTTTTTAAAATACAAATTCATGCTGCACTACAGAAGGTACGTGTGGGAATGGGCCCAGGTTTAACATGCTTGCTTGATGAACATCTTTCAATCCTGTCACTGTATCTCTGTGATGAGCTGTGTCAGCCTCCTTGAGAGGCCACGAAGAATCTAAATGTGAACCTTTTATGACACTGTGGCTTTCCTGGCTCCTTTTTGACAGGCTGTGCATGTTCTTCATTTGTTTTCTATCAAATATTTATTAAGCATATACTATGTGCTGAGCACTATTCTAGATTCAAGGATACACCAGTGAACAAGGCAGACAAGGTCCTTGGTTTTCTGTGTGTATATTTTGAGATAGAGTCTTGCTCTGTGGCCCAGGCTGGAGAGCAGTGGTGTGATCATAGCTCACTGCAGCCTTGAACTCCTGGGCTCAAGTGATCAGCCTCAGCTTCAGCCTCAGCCTCCCGAGTAGCTGAGACTACAGGCATGCACCATCACACCCAGCTAATTTTTTAATTTTTTGTAGAGGTGGGAGTCTCACTATATTGCCTAGGCTGGTCTCAAACTCCTGGACTCAAATGATCCTCCTACCTCAGCCTCCCAAAGTGCTGGCTGGGCTTATAGGCATGAGCCACCAGGCCTGTCCCAAAGAGCTTACATTCTAATGAGGTAGGCAGAAAATATATAAGCCAACAAAGAAATAAACAGCAATTTCAGAAAGTGATAAGTAAAGAAAATATAATAGGAAAATCTGTAGAAGGTGCTAGGGAGAGGATGACGACGTTAGGTAGGGAGGTCTGGGAAGGTTACTCAGTGGAGATGGCAGAAATGGTGTTTGAGCTGAAACCTGAATGACAAGAGTGGATCAGCTCCGTGAGGAGCTGCAGGGAGAATATTCTGGGCAGAGATTAGGGCTAGTGCAAAGATCAAGGTGGGAAGGATTGTCCCAGCTTCTGGGACGGAGGAAAAGGCCAGGCGCTGGGATGTAGGAGTTCAGCCATCCGCAGGGTGGCCTGCTGAAACTGTGGGAGCTCACAGAAGGAAATAAACCCAAGAGTAGGGAAAGCTAAATAACACAGGCTGACGTGCAGGAAGCAGTAAGACCGAATCACTTGAACTTCTTTAGGGCCTGGGTTGCAGGTGCTTCTGCCCCTTGCCCTGGGCACTTCCTCACCTCCCTCCCCCTAAGCACTTTCTGGTCTTGAACACTAGACCCTGCTGGGTGAGTGGTGAGAACAATGAGGAAATAAATCGGCTCTTCCTGAAAGCCCTTGTCTCAGGTTACCTTGCTCCAGCAACTCTCCTCCTGTCCCCTATGTAAATGGCCCATGTCTAAACCAAGTTTGCAGTCATGACCTTTGCTTCTGGGAAAGGGGAGAACACAGGGCTGGAAGCATCTGTTTCCTCTGTTTTATTCCCAGTCATGTCCTGGTCCCTACCCAGACGGTGGTGATGGTCTTGCCACTAATTGGAGTGAATAACTTGAGCTTCAACTTCTTCCTGAGAGGAAGCTGGGAGGCCAGGGAAATTTTCAGGGACTGCCAAAGGAAGCTCTGGGGGAAATTCCCTGGCCAGTCCAAGAAGTGGAAGTGGGCCTTGTCGCACTGGAAGGAGGCCCAGGCTAACGTGTGGCCGAGCGCTCGTTTCACTGCGATGTGCAATTCATGTTCTGCAAACATCCGTTACGCATGTTTGCATTTTCTTGATTTTCATTTGGTTTGGTTTTCCCTGTTGTTAGTTTCCTGGACAAAATCCATCTAGGAGAGAGTCACACTTAGGAAACCCTGGCTGCATCTTTTGCGCAGGTGTATATGAATAAACCAGGCTGGCATATCATTCTGTATCTGAAAGGCAAGAGAAAATCTAATTTCTTTACATGATCTCTAAGAATCTGGTTTTACTCACGATCCTCCGCTTGCTGGTTAATGAGGGGAAGTAAATGTTTAGGCTTACCATTTTAAGATCTTGTTTGATCCAATAATTTAAATACTTCCATTAAATCATACTTAGTAAAGGCTCATTTTCAGAGTTGTCACCTGTCAGAGGAAGAGTTGGGGACCTAGGCAGTGTCCTCTGCTCTAGGATTTCCCAGGTGATACCTTTTATCCAGGTCACTACCTGTCCTACTGTGGTTAGAAGCTGACTGTTCTTGTGTCGGTCTTCAAGTGATGCTTTTTTTTTTTTTTTTTTTTTTTTTGAGACAGAGTCTCACTCTGTTGCCCGGGCTACAGTGAGTGCCGTGGCTTCAGCCTAGCTCACAGCAACCTCAAACTCCTGGGCTCAAGCGATCCTCCTGCCTCAGCCTCCCAAGTAGCTGGGACTACAGGCATGCGCCACCATGCCCGGCTAATTTTTTGTATATATATATTTTAGTTGTCCATATAATTTCTTTCTATTTTTAGTAGAGACGGGGTCTCACTCTTGCTCAGGCTGGTCTCGAACTCCTGACCTCGAGCGATCCACCCGCCTTGGCCTCCCAGAGTGCTAGGATTACAGGCGTGAGCCACCGCGCCCGGCCCAAGTGATGCTTTTTAGCTCACTCACCTGGGATGTTCCTTGAGTGCTGGGCCCCATCTATCCCGCCTCTGTTGGCACTGTGCTCTCCTCCAAGATCCATGATTCCCAGGTGTTTGCAGCCTGGGTTGTCCACTAGGCCACCTCTTGCAAGCTCCTTACCCAGACTTTTAGCAACTTCTTGTTCTCACCTCTACCACAGGGGAGCCAGGAAAGCTAACTAGCCCCCAGGCACAGCCAGCAATAGTCCATGGAGCTCTTATAAGTAAATTGGAAAAAGATGTCCCCAGAAGGTGGAGGATTTAGAAAAAGGCACCACTTTTCCAAGATGGATGTGGCAGTGATCGGAGGGAGCCTGTTCAGACTGGCTTAGGAGAACCAGCGGTCACATTTTCAGGAACTTTAGGAGCCCAGTTTTTAAATACAAACATTAATAAAATTAAATTGTATAAACTTATAGTTAAATTATATCAAAATGTATCATTTCCTAATTATTTTACTACCTTTTACTTTTATTTATACCTTTGAGATTACACACATGTTGCATCTGGATGGTAGCAATGCTGTATGATGATGTCATGTTGCGCCTCTCTTCCCAGTTCTGCATTCAGTGCAGCTGTGTTGGTGTGGAATCTGGAAGTCAGCTGTGATGGGAGTAGTTACACCACAGAAATCAGCAAAGGATACACGTCAGGGCTTGATTTATTATTTTGTTGATTGTCTAGGCTCAAGAAAGAAATGTAGGAAATGTTAATAATGCAGATTAAATTCACAAGTGTGTGGTCCCTGTAGCCATTACATTGTGAATAGTGAAAAAAATAAGGGAATATTCTTTCAATATTTAAAAACTTATTCAGCAAATTGACTCAGGTCATTGACAAATGGGTGAAGACCCAGTTCCAGCCAACATTCCTGTTTGGTATTTCATTGTCTTCTTACTCGTTAACATAGAGGAAAATGTGGAGGAAGGTGTATGTTGGGACTACACTCATCCACTAGTTGCAACCATAGGGCTATCAGCACACCGCTGCAGGCTGCCCTTGCCAGGGTACAGGACTTGCCATCTGGAGTTGGCCACCTTCCTCCCATGCCCATGCCCTTCACTGAGGACCTGCGTGCAATAATCTGTACAGCAGTACACTATGACCTTAACCTCATTCTACTGAATCATGCCAATTTTATGTTAATGTGCCTATGGCAGCCAGGAAACTGGCCTCCTCTCAGAGTCTTTTTTTCTATGTACAGTAAGTTTTGTCATACTTCCCAGAGTCTCATACAGAGAGTAGATGGCATCCTCTCTTACCTAACACACCTCTTTCTCTCTCTTTTCTCTTTTCTACCATTCCTGAAGGGTCCACATTCTACCACTACATGGCAAGTGAACTTCATGGTCTGGTGCCAGGGCTGGGAAGTCTATTTAGCTGGTTTCCAGGAGAATTCCAGAAACTGAGTGTACCAAATTTAGTTGTCATTTGGTAAAAGGGAGTGGAATGGGAAGGGGTGGGAAAAGAAATTTAGAGAATCTTCTCCTAAAATAATGGGTTAGTTTGTGGTGTATTTGCTTGAAGCACAATCCAATATTTGGATGTCAAAAACTATATCTGAACAACAGGACCAACTACATAATTTGCTGGACTCAGCAAAATGAAAACGTGGGGCTCCTCATTCAAGTTCATTAAGAACTTCAAGATGGCAACAGCAGAGCATTAAACTAAACGTGGGACCCTTCTGAGTGAGAGGCCCAGGCTGTGCCCCCAGGACACTGGCGCTACTGCACACTTTCTTTATCTCTTTGGAAATATTCGTAATTACCACCCCCTCTCCCACCTTAGGGCACATGGATGTTCTAGGTCAGCCAGGGAGTGAGTCACATACTGAAAAAGGCAAAAATGAAAAGCATATTCCTTGTTTTCCGCCCCCAAAGCACCCACCTTAATTACTTAAGCTTCCTAAATTGTGACAATTCCCTCTGGAGTCTGTGAAAACCAAGAGTCAAAGAAAAGAAAAGTGATGTTTCTTTTGCTCATTCATTTAGGTATTAAGAACCTGCTCTCCTCCCAGCCCACTCCAGGCCCCTGAGATTCAGTAGTGGGCAAAACAGACATATCCCTGTCCCCGTGAGGTTCCCTGCGTAGTGCAGAAAGTGAACACATGCACAGTTACAGACTGGGATATGGCAAGAAGATGGTTGTATGAGCAAGCCTTTGATAGAGCCAAAGAGATTGGCCTGGCCCAAGGGGGTGGGGGTGGGGAGGTTGGGGAGGATGGTCACAGAAGGTTTCTCTAAGTGATCTTAGACCAAGCATATTCCAGGCAGAGGGAAGAGCCCATGCTGTGACCATGACCCTCCCCTCTGCATGGCCCTGAAATGCCTTCAGGGTGATGGCCCCTCTCCTGGCTGCTCAAGGCTGGATCTAAGCTGCTCCTATCTGTGCCTTTTCAGATTCTCTGCTTCTGGGAAACAAAGAATTATCAGGACAACTGAAAATGACTAGGAAGAGGACATACTGGGTCCCCAACTCTTCTGGTGGCCTCGTGAATCTTGGCATGGACATAAGCGATGACAGGGTTTCGGGACTTAGCTATGTAAGTTGATCTTCTTGGCACCAAAACACCAGGCAACTCAGTTGACAGAATATTCTCAATGGTCATAAATAAGGTCAAAGAACTTTGTCCTATGTTATTTTCCTCTGATTTTTTCAAATAGACCTCAGGCTTCCACAATTAGATAAGTCATAATCCTTGGACACAACACACTTTTGTGATTCATGCATCCCTCTGTCTGTCAATCATCGATCCCCTGTATATCCACGTATATACTGTAATACGTGGTATTATAATAAGCACCTGAAAACCCATCACCAACACACCAGCTCGGACCTTGACAACTGTGTCCAGCTCTTGGTCTTCCCACATCTCGGTGCCCAACTGCCCCTAGCTGGCGTGACCGCTACTCTGAATCTCTTTCTGTCCGTCTCTTGCTGTGCTTTTAAAACAGTATTTGATATTATTTGTTCCATATAAAGTCCTAAAAATTACCTATCTTTTAATTTTAGCTGTCAAAAGGGTAACACGTAATATTTTGTGATTCACTTTTTACTTACTGATTTCTTTTTAGTAGATTAACCCCCAGAGGGTGACCTGGTCTCACATTCTGTGACTGACCGTGGCACCTTGTATCTCTATCTGCCGCATTTACTGCCAGGTAAAAATCCAGGGAGGTGGAGTGACCTGGCCGGAGTCACCCAGCAGGTGCGGGGCAGAGCCGGGCTGGGCCACTGCCCTCGGTCCCGCCGGGCCTGGGGGCCTTTCCTTAGGAGGCTGATGTGGAAGGAGCCACCTCCTCTGGGGCAGCAGGCCCAACATTCCCTCAGGGCAGTATTTATGAAAGTTGAAACTGGTGCCTCTTTGGTTTTTCTTTCCCAAGAAAACTTACACTGTCAGAGACAGCCCCTGGCGCGAGCAGGAGGGCGAGCCTGAGGCGGCGCAGAGGGCGGACGCGCTCCCCGGGGGCAGGTACGCCGCCGCCTGGAGGACCCTGGTCCCCTTCCGGCCCCGGCCCAGGTGAGTGCGGGCCTGCCTGGGGCAGCGATCCTCAACCTCACACCTGGACCTCTCGCAAAGGTGGCTCGCTATGTCCCCGCACGGCCCTGTCCCCCGCTGCAGCCAGGTCCCTGCAGAGCAGCCCGAGGCGCATCGGGGGACACAGGCATCACACGCACGCACGCACTCCACGGGGCGACCACAGAGCTAGACCCACAGGCGCAGCAGGGAGCAAGGCGGGCGTGCCCTTTGCCATCCCGGACCTCCCGTGGGGGAGAACCACGTAAACTCATCAATAGACCTGTCATTCCAGGCTGTTTGAGGGAGGTGCCATGAACACGTGTGGGCTGAGGGACAGAACAGTGACGTCTTGACGAGTTCTGCCTGACTTAAACTGAGTGAGGGCTGGAGGACAAACCAGAGTGGAGTAGGCAAGAGGAGCGGGGGAGAGTGACTGGGGCGTGGCGACAGCGCGTGCAGAGGCCTCCCTGCGCAAGGGACAGGTGACGCACCCAGGGGTGAGAAGGAGGCCTTGTGTGCTGACCGGCAGGGCATGAAACGAGGCCGTGGAGGCAGCCAGCGCCCGAGGAGCACGCAGGCCCCCGCAGGCCAGGTTAAAGACGTCAGCCTTCCTCCTAAGGGTAAGGGACAGCCCTGGAAAGAGCTAAAAACCCTGTCGTGTGAGCCTTAAATTTAAGACTTAAATACATTCAACTTACACTTGTCCAATAAATCGTAATTTAATGCGATCGTCCCCCAATTGCTTTCTGACTTAATACAGCCTTGCTTTCAGGGACCGCCACAGAATCGCACTCCCCAAGCAAGCCACGTTCATTTATTTGTCATTTCTTGACGAGACCTTGGTGCCCTTCTAGTCTGATGCTTCCGTGTCTCACCACCAAGAGTTCATTTTGTATCTGC